>NC_137162.1:53120540-54413162 GCF_951394435.1 Stenella coeruleoalba | reverse complement strand
TGCAACAGCAGTCAGAGTGGTGTGGGAGAGTGCAGGGAGGGTTCGTGGGCAATCCAGGTCCTGAAGTGAGTCAGTTGTTTGGGCCAGAGGTTGAGAAAAGGGGCCGACTAACCCCAAATGAAGGAATCCTGAGCCGTGGGGAGCATCTTGCTGCCTTGGAAGCCAGCAACCATGAGGAATGGAAGCCACGCAGAGGAATGATTGTTGCCAGCAGCCCACATGTAGACACTTGAGTCAAACAATTAAATTATTCCCAAGAGACATGTAAACAGAAGAGTTGAAGAGGAAGGGATAGATTGGATTTGCAGAGACAAAAAAGGCAGAATCAACGGAATCTGGCAGCCAATCTGATGTGGGCACTGAGAGACAGACACAAGCTTAGGCTAGCTCTTGACTCTTGGCTTGTATGACTGAATTGATATTGTGGCCATTGGGGAAATAAGGTTTCCAGGAGGAGCAGGATTGCGAGGAAGAGATCATACCTTCAGTGTTGGCACGTTGATCCAGCTGGAACTTTCTAGAAGCCTTCAGATATTTAGGTCTGAAGCTCAGCAGGGAGAACTGCGCTAGAGAGAGCCATTGGGCAGATAACCAGATGTGAGTGATCATTGAGGCCAAGAGAACTGTCAGACTCACCCAGAGAGGAGGTGTGCCAGGGGCAGAGCCCATGAGAGCGTTAAGCTAATGCAAAAGGCTCGGGAAGGGGAACCAGCAAAAGACACTGAGGATGAGCACGGAGGGAGGGAGGCAGGAGGGAGAACTGGGGAGAAGGGCCAGGGAGGAGGCGGTCTCAAGAAACAAGAAATGCTGTGCAAGGTCAGATGCCATAGAGGGGTCAGGCAAGATGGGGCACTGAAAAGCCCATGGCACTTGGCGATTAGGAGGTCATGTGGTGACCTCAGTGGGAGCAATTTCAGGGGAGTACAGAGAGGGAACACATGATTTCAGCAGGTTGAAGGGTTAATGGGAGATGAGAGAGTGGAGATCATGAGGGGAGGCTCTTGTTATGTCTGGACACTAGGCTGTGAAAGGAAGGAGACAAAAGGAGCAGTGTCTAGAGGGCAGGCTGACGAGAGGGCTGTTTTTTTTTTATGTTTGTTTGTTGCTTTAAGAGAAGGGAGACGGGATAGGATTACAGATAGTGGCGAAGGACTTCTCAAGAAACCAGGCATAATTAACAAAGCAAGGTCCCTGAGGAGGCAGGGAAAGGTGGGCTCCGTGATGCACGGGAGGTTAAGACCTGATCAGGAGACCTCCTCTGAGAAGGGCAGGAAGGGGGTCCGACACAGAAACGAGAAGGAGGGGTGGGAGGCCAGAAGCCGAGCAAATATTTTTGCATGGTGGCTTCCACGTCCTCAGTGACATCGGAGGTATGATGACGGAGATAGGAGAGGGCAAAGCGTGGTCGTAAGTAGGGTACGGAGGGGTTGAGTCGAGTAAAGATGGCTGGCTTTGCAGAGGGTTCAGCTGAGACTGGGCCATGAACATGGAGGGGTCCAGAGGCTCAGGTGAACGTCTAGAGCGCTCCATCAGTTCACAGCAGCCTAAGGACTTCTGCAGGCCCTGTCACATCTGGCAGGAGGAGGCCACCCGTGGGGGAAGGAGCAGGGGAGAGTGTTGTTCTATGGTGGGGGTCTGGGGCGCACTCTCTACAGTGCAACTCTGAGCCCCATCAGGCAAATGGGATTAATGTTTTCCACCTCGTAGATAAAGCAATTAGCCTAGAACTTGACACCCAGAACTCTCATTAAAGATCGGCTATATCACAATGAATAGTATGGGATTAAAGATACCAAGGGGCCTGAAGAGAAGGGTGGAAGCAATATTCCAAGGAGTCTAGGTGAGAGCCCAGTGAAGGCAAGGATCAGAAAACCATGTCCTGAGGCCAAACCCAACCCACTGCCTGCTTGGTAAATAAAGTTTTATTAGACGCAACCATGTCCATTCTTTATGCAGCATCTCTGGCTGCTTTTGTGTTACAAGGGCAGAGTTGAGTAGTTACAACAGAGACTGTATAGTCCACAAAGCCTAAAATACTATCTGATCCTTTAAGAAAGAATTTGCAACTCTGGGCTGGAGGATAGGAGGGCTGGAGAGAGTCAAGCTAACTAACTAATATAAAATAAAAACAGGAGGGTGAAAAGATCTGGAGAGATGGGAGGTTGAAGTCAGAGAATAAGACTAGGGATGAGGGATCCGGATGTGGAGGCTGCCCTGCAGTGGGCAAGGAGGAGTGGGTGCCTATGGCCGAGGCTGGATGAGGGCTTTGGAACTCAGGAGATTGACCCGGGAAGTATCAGGCTCTCATGATAAATTGAGAATCAAATGGCTTGGTGGGTCATTAGATAGAATTACCCATGTGGATGCGGGTAAGATGAAGAACATCAAGGCTTTCAGTCACAAAACACGGTGCCCGGGAAGTCACCAGAAAACGCCTCCCCAAAAGCCATTTTCCACTTCTTTGCTATCAAAACTTCGATCTTGTTCAGAATGACAGTGTGCCCTACCCCTAGAGATGAATCATGGTTTGTCTGGACCCATCAAGTATTGATATTCCCTTCTGCCTGATGTTTACTTTCCCAGACTACCTTGCAACTAGAAGTGGTCCCATGATGAGTTCCAGCCAACGGGACATCTCAGAAAGTCAGCTTGGGGCTTCTGGGAAAGCTTGCTTTTTTTTTTTTTTTTTTGTGGTACGCGGGCCTCTCACTATTGTGGCCTCTCCCGTTGCGGAGCACAGGCTCTGGATGTGCAGGCTCAGTGGCCATGGCTCACGGGCCCAGCCGCTCCACGGCATGTGGGATCTTCCCAGACCGGGACACGAACCCATGTCCCCTGCATTGGCAAGCGGACTCTCAACCACTGCGCCACCAGGGAAGCCCAAGCTTTCATTTTTTGATGACAGAGAGATTTGCTAGTGCTGCCCTTCTCCCTTTTTTGCCTTGAGCACAGAGCTGATGCTTGGGGCTGTGGCAGCAATTTTGCGACCATGAAGCAATAAATATAAGGGCATACATGCAGCATGCTGAGGATGTTGGAGCAGAAAGAGAGCCTGGCCCTTGACTCCATCATTAAACCCCTGCGCACCTCTAGACTTTGTGAGTGAGATGAGGGAATGACTTTATTGCTGAAAAAAAAACGTTTTCTTTTTTAATTAAAGGAAGGAAGTTCAGAGGTAGTAGCTGGGAGCTGGAAGAATGGCATGTGGGGTTGGAGGGAGAGGAAGCGGGCAGGGGGCTGCTTTGAGCAGAGAATGTGTGAGTACAGATGGGATTGGGAAACGGGTGGTTAAGAACAGACAGGAAGAGGCTTTGGACGTTGGGTTGAGGAGTTTTGATTTCTTCTGCAGACCACGGGAAAAGATCACTAAAATTTCTTTAAAATCATATAGATCATAAGCTTGATGTAAGTGATATTTGCCAAACTTTGTGCCTTCTTCAAATGTCCTTGAGACATTTACTTTTCTGCCTTTTCTTGAAAAGAAAAAAATGGCAATGGATTTGCATTATTGTAACAGTTTTTTTTTTCTAATTATAAAAGCGAAATATATTTAGACACTTTACAAAGCAGATAAGAAAATAGAAGAAAACATTTTGGGTGTTTGATCTGAGGGTGGATGGAGATTGAGACAGGAAACAAGAAGATTCATTGTAACTCACCTTCCCTGGGCCTCAGTTTTCCCACCTGGAAAATGAGCAGATAGGCCTGCAGCTAGGGAAGTCTCCACCCAGCCTGATAGCCCAGGGATGCTTGATGCTGTAGCGTGTTAACACACACACTACAGATGCCCTGGGTCATGGTGAGAGCCATGGTTAATACCCAGGAAGCTTGTCCATCCATCTTCTATGGGTTCACACACAGTGGCCATTTAACTCTCACTTTACAGATGTAAACTGTGGGCTTGGAGGAGATAAGGTGATGACCACAGCCCTAGAGCTGTCCCGTCTCAGAGGTCAGAATCACGTCCAGTGCTCACTTCTACTCCCCAGAACCGACACCCTCTCTCCCGGACCTGGACCTCACTTCCTTCAATCGCTCAGCAGTCCATTCCCCACAAGCTCGGGAACGGCGGTGGACTGGGATGAGGGCGGGTCCGGAGGGCTGGCACGTCACTCAGCAGGACCAGCTCAGAGAACACCAAGGTTCCTCCACCTCGTGCTGGCAAGGTGATACCACCTGGTTCTGCTGCGTGTGTGTCTGATGCCTGAAACGGCCAACTTTGTCCACCAGGGTACCGCCGGGGACCAAAGAATACAGGGAATAGCTTCGAGTTTATGTGTCTGGTGTTAAAAATCAATAATGTCCCTCCTCGGGAGGCACACTCAGGGGCAAAATAGAGCGAATCGCTTACTGGCTTCTGCGTGCGCACGGGCAGATGATGAAGCAGCCGAGGAACCAGTCATACATCGTAATAAAGTACCCTTCACCTCTGTCTCTGCATCAGCGAGCGTGCACCCCACCCCACATCGACCAGGAGCCATTAACCCCCACAGTGCTGGGCCGTCACTCACCCCTAATCCCCAGGAGCAGCTTTGGCATGGAGGCTGCCGGGGGCTTCCCCAGGAGGAAGGCATTCAGAAATATAAGCGTGAGCCTCCCAACGTCCTCCGAAGGTGGATAAGTTTAGAGGCTCTGTCTGGCTTTCGAGGGAGGCGGGCTGTCAGTGGGCTAATGCCAAGTAAACAAGCTGCTGCAGTTTACCCCCCACTGTCACCCTCCCCTGGGCGCCGCGTCCTGGCTCATCTATTCTAGGGCACTTTGCTCCCCCGTGAAACATTCCATCCCTATCCATAGAACAAGAGCATGTCTGAAGAAGAAGAATTCTGTGGCAGCGGCAAAACTGCTTGGGGGTTCGGCACTCACCACTGGAACCATCCTCAGCATTTGCCACATACTGGCCCTTTGGACGCTTACAGTAACCTCGTGGGAGACATGCTGTTATTACACCATTATAAAGATAAGGAAACTGAGGTCCAGGAGGGAGAAGGAGGAGGTCAAGCAACTTGCATGTCTCACATGTGGTGACGCTGGGATTGGAGCTCAGGCCTCAGCTCAGACCCTGAGCTCTTGACTACTCTATTGTTTCACCCATCCCTGTGGTCCCTCCACCTTTGCCTCATTTTACAGTTGAGGAAACTGAGACCCAAGAATCAGCAGAGATTGGTCCAAGGTTCCATAGCCAGGCAGCCCGGGATGAGGCCCAGATCACAGGCTCCCATCTGAGGCTCTTCCATGGCTCCGTGATGCCACTTGCTTTCCTCTAGGTTCTTGCCTTAGAGCAGCAAAACCAGGCAGATTTGGAGTTAAAATCCAGGCCTTCTCAGAGCCCCAGGGCCTCCAAACTTCTATCAGTCTCAGAGGAGCTGGCATCCTTGGACCTCCAGCTTCACAAAGTGTTAGTAACAAGTGTGCACGCACTTCACCGTTTACAAAGCTCTCTAATCACCATATACCACTTAATCCTCATGAAAAAACACTGTAAAAGAAGTCTGACCATGGTCTTCACTTCACAGACAAGGAAACAGAGATCTTCTCTGTGGGACAAGGACTGGCGTATCCCCAGCATGGCCCAAAGGTGCGCCATGTGCCAC
Source organism: Stenella coeruleoalba (assembly GCF_951394435.1). Classification (NCBI taxonomy): domain Eukaryota; kingdom Metazoa; phylum Chordata; class Mammalia; order Artiodactyla; family Delphinidae; genus Stenella; species Stenella coeruleoalba. The sequence continues at coordinate 54,407,571 of NC_137162.1, read as the reverse complement.
CCCATGGACCTTCTGCCAGCAACTCTGTCCCTAATCAGCCTTGAGAAATTGCCGTCATTCTTCCTTACAACTTTATGAGGCCTTCTTATAGCTCAGACGTCCCCTGGCCTCAAGCAAGAGGATGAGGAGACCCAAGTCATTGTCTAAACCAGCAGAGCTTGCTCTTGGCACCCTCTGCTCACCCTCCCTGAATCCTGGGAGTCCTTGGATAGCTCCCTGAGCTCAGAGATCAGGTTTCGTACTTACCTGTATCCCCAGAGCATTTATCATAGGGCTTGCTAGTTAACATAAACAGAGAGAAAGGGATGGAGGAAAAGAGGAAAAGTCCTTTCATACAACATTCACTGATTCAGACCAGCCACCCCAAGCTGGTATACATGGGCGGAATTTTTATTTATAATTATAATGTCACTAAGCAGCTGTGTGACCTCCTGCAGGTATATTAACCTCTCTGGGCCCCAACATCTCCATCCATAAAGGAAAGTAGGAAGATGGGATCTCAGATGGAGGCTATGTGGCATGTGCTTCCACCTCCCCCTACAAGACCACAGATATCCCAAATCAATTCCAGCATGTTTCCCATGTGTTAAGGGGTGGGGATGGGGATGACGTTTCTTAGGAATCTGAACTAGACAAATGTACTTTTTCTTTTTGGTTCCCAGCCTCCAAACCCGATTTCTATTTGAGAGAGGCTCAAAGTATGTGGGGTGCAGGGGGTCAAAATCCCTCATATTGTCCAGGAAGTGGACATTTCTTTTCTCAGCTTCCAGGACAGGAGAATGGGGTTGAGAATTGGCCAACAGGATGGTCCCACTCAGGACTCTGAGCATAAAGCAGGTGACACAAAGACACAGGCATAGTTAAAGGTTTCTCAAGGGATGGCATGGTGACAGCAGTGGCCAGGCCAGGGGCAGCATTGCAAACACCCTTCCTGCTGTGTGAGCTGCCTGTGCTTTGGGCCGCCAGCTTGGCTCCCGTCTATTTTGCAACAATCAAGGGGAGGCCGTGTGGTCCAGTGGTTAAGGCTATATCTTTGAAGTCAGGTAGATATAGGTCTGTTTGTGCCATTTATGAGCAACAGAGCTGTAGGTAAGTAATGTTCCCTCAGGGAAAACTATTCTCTCTTCCGTAAGGCAGACACAATAGCAAGTACTTCATAAGGGTGGTTGTATGGCTCACATAAGGGAACGTGAGTGGTGTTCCTAGCCCGGCGCCCCAGAGGGGCTGAATCAGTAGAGGTTACATTAACAATGAATGACGAAGAGGAGAACTTTGAGGACCAGTTTCCAAAATGGGGGACTGAAGCCAGGGCAGGTGCACCTAGCTGCGAGCAGCCTGAACAGCTGTCCTGATGCAGAGCAGCTGGGGAGGGCCCATCACGATGGGTGCTCCAGGCAGGGAACTGGCCTTCTCGGGGAGAACCGACCTTTCTCTCTGATGCTACTTAAACCTGAATCATCGAGTGCTTTGCCCTTGGAGGAAGCTCAGAGGTGCAATAGGCTGGTGCCTGCGTGAGCACAGAGGCGACCCCTCTGTGAGTTAGAGGACCAGCCTCCGCTAATGCCAATTCCCCCAGATGGAGCACAGGGCCGGCTCCTGATCCCAGGGTGTGCCAGCCTGGGCAAGCAGGCGTGCCAAGAGCCTGCTTTTCCGAGGTGTGTGCCAGCGTCGGGGGCCAGATGCTCCCTCCCAGGCCTTCCATCAGCAATGGCATCTGCTCTTCTCCCAGGCTGGTCCAGCTGCCACCCAGGTGGGAGGCTCATTTTTCAACCCAGACCCTTCTTTCTGCCACCACGCCCACCCCAGGCATTCCCTTGGAGTCCCAGATCTCTGTCCTTCCTTGGGTCAGTGTGGCCTCTAGCTGCAATGTCCACTTTCTGCCAGTCTCTGTTTCCGACTGTGATTTAATTGGGAGCCTGGAAAACCCTGATTGTTCGATAATTGTAAGGCAGAGAAATTACCAGGGCATCAAAGGTTGCTCCAGTTGCTATATTAATTGTCCTTTGTTATCTCTCCATATAAAAGACCACTTGATAGAGACAAAAGCCAGCTGGCTTTAATTCCACAGCCTTCTGACAAGAGGATGAGAGGCCATTGTTGGCTCCCATCCGTTTCTTCCCACATAGAAACCTTTGCTACTCCCTGCCCAGCACGGCCCCAGCAGGCCATACCCCGACCCGAGACCAACAGCGAGGCCCAGCACCCTCCGCCCACAACCGGGCCCAGACCCTGGTTGTCTCCTGGCCCAGTGGCTCACAGAGGCGAAAAGCCCCGATTCTTCGCTGCGTGTTTCGATGTGCTTTTTCTCGAGTGCTGGTGTGTAAGTGCACGTGGGGACACTGCAGGATGAATAGCTAGCGTTTACTGAGGACTTCCTACCTGCCAGGTTCCACGCCGACCGCTTTACATGCCTTTCTTGGCAACAGGAGTTACACATGTTATTTTTCTCTTCATTTTGCAGACGGGACTCAAAGGGGTTAAGTTACTTGCCCCGGGTCCCATAGCAATGGCGTGCTAGAACCAGGATCAAACTCCAGGTGCTCGAACGGAGCCCTTAGTCCCTCTGCAGCGCTGTTCTCTGAGTACACTTGCGGGGTGTGTGTGGGTGCGTGTGAGCGAGGGTGCGAGAACGTGTATGAGTGTCTATGAATGTGTTAGGGGGTGCAAGTAAAGGACAGTATCTAAGCAGTGGGTCCAGTAGAGGAGGACCAAGCAAAAGGCATGAATGAGGAGATTGTCAAAGCATATTGGCACGTTTGATTTGTTTATTTTTAAAGGCCCAGCCACGCCTTGCTTAAAACCATTGGAATCTAGCAGTAAACAGACTCGTGTTTGAATGTTGAGCATCTACTTGTGCTGGGCCCCGTGCCCTCAGCTGTAAGTGGCCTGGAGAGGAGTCAACCACGTGTCTGCCCCCTGGGCTCCCTGCCCGGTTCCCAGCCACAGATATAGGGATGGGCTTCCACCGCCTCTGCTTCTGCTGGGAGGACCTGGGAAGGCTGTCTGGAGTTGCCTTAAAGCCATTCATTTTTTCAAGCCGTTTGCCAGTTACCTCAAACATCACCTGGCCGGCCAAGATCTAGACTTATTCAACAGTTGATTATCCTTGGAACCAACAAGGCTGTGTATCACTAATTCACAATTTGGCTGTGGTTCTGCAACTGCAGCTACATTCGTGAATAAAAAGAATGGGGTGTAGAGCTCTGTCATGGCCAGGCCTGATGGGGCATTAGCTGTGATTTCACGACAGTCCTCCCGAAAGAGACCCCGATCCTGTGTGCCAGACTGGGACACTGTAGCCCAGGAGGTCAACGTGATCTTCCCCAATCATACAGCTCATAAAGGGGAAACCATGGCAGGAGTCAGACTACCATCCAACGGCGACTCTGCACCATCATAAGTTGCTCCATCTTTACCAACAACCCATAGATAATTTACAAGTCGTGGGTTTCAAATAAGAAAACCCGGAGGAAGTGAACACCAGTGCCTGGAGCCAGGTTCAGTCCAGACGCTCTGGATAGTTCCCAGGCCCTCTTACCAGCCCCTGACCAGGGCACAGACCATGGGAGAGAAAGCTGAGGGCAGTAGCTCACTGGCAGCTATTCCAAATCTATGTAAGTCTGCAGTTTACAGCTAAGCCAGGAGTAGCCTGGGTCCTATTTCCATCTCCCCAGGTCCGTCCTAAACCAACCAGTGGCCAAAGATGATCAGGATGTCTCAGGAGCGTAGGAATGATGTAGAAAATAAGGGATAGGGCATCTAAGCCTTCAGGGGTAAATGCCTTTCTAAACTTAGGGCTAGAAATGGTCTCCCCTGTTGAGCTGGGTGATTCCTACCACTAAGTAACCTGTTCTGTTTCCATCCTGGTTTCCTGGAAACTGAAAAAGAAGAGTTACCTTCAGTTGTTACAATTCATCTCAGCACATAATTCATGATCTAGTTTTATTCTTCTACTCTCTCCTCATTCATTGTTCCACCCTATGGAGGAGATATTATTATGCCCATTTTACAGATGAGAAAACTGAGACTTCAAGAAGTGAAATGATAATGCCCTGGTTGTATCTGACCCAGTCTCTCTGGTCATCAAGCCCTCCTAGGATTTTCCTTCCCACTGGAATCAAATCTGACCTCTCATCCTAGTCTGTGATTGGCAGCCCCCAAGTTCTCCACACCATCTCCCATCTTGTTTGCCCCTCTCACTCACCATGCTTCAGCCACACCAGCCCTATTCTGATCCTGAACCTACCAGACTTATCCTCGGCCCCGGCCTCTGCACCGTTCCTTCCTCTTCTGGAAACGCTCTCCCTCTGGAGCTTTGCATGGCTGGCTCTTATTCGTCATCTAAGTCTCAGTTTAAATGTCACTTCCTCAGAGAAGTTCTTGACCACGCTACCTACACTGGCCTCTGGTCGCTCCCGGTCATATTTTCATCCTAGCTTTGCTCTCTCCTGTCCAGTAATAAACACCTCCTGTGTATTTGTGCAATGGGGTGTACCCACCACTAGAGTATAAGCTCCATGAGGGCAGACGGGGTGAGGCACCTAATAGGAGCTCAACCAAGTTTTGGTGAGTGAATTAATCAATGAATGAATAACTCACTGGGATTCAAATCCCCTGCATGGAACTCTCTACCCCTCAGCCCATATGACGCCCAGGCAGGGATATGCTTCTTCTAATTTCACAAGGAACGTGCAGGGGTCTGTGTCCAAACCTCCCAGCTCTGAACCAGGCAGCAGATAATAAGGGGGACCGGGATGTCTTCTGGGGGTCCCAGGACAGCTCCCGGCATTGGGTTTGGGCATGTCCAGCTACGAGGAAGCAGCACTCTGCCAGGAGAACTGGTCCGGCCCAGTCCAGCAGGCACTGGTATGGCTGGAGGTCCCCACTGAAGGCTCGGTGAGCAGGCCTAGTGAGCAGCAGTGATGGTTGCGTCAAAAAATGCAGGAAGGAACCGCACCCCTAGCAACTCCCAGAACACCAAGGAAGGGAAGTTTGCAGGACTCTGAAGTTCCCGCAGCAGCAGATGGACTCAGCATGTGAGACACAGGTGCTCACACCCGGACGAGAACCAGCACGGGAAGACCAGGCCGCTTGGGGTCAGGCCTGACTCTGAGGCCCCAGCCGGCCCTGGGGGCACGTTCCCTTAGACACTTAATACGTGAGGTCACCAAACGCTGTCAGGGCTGAGACAGGAGTTTTGAAGCCAAAAGTAGCCCAACCGGAGTGCAGAGGGCACCAGAGCCTGAGAGGGGAACACGGGCCAGGCCAGAGCCCCATGCCTGGTCCATATCAGAGGAAATAGCCAATCAAGGTGAGAGACAACCAAGGAGTCAGGGTCATGGGCAAATCGACGTGCAGTCAGGGAAGGAGCCCCAAGGCTCAAGGGTGGGCCAAGGCTGCCAGGTGGTTTGGGCTATTACCTGGTGAAGGTGGTCAGAGCCTCCTCGGAAGGTCCAGCCTCCAGGGGTCGCGGCCTCCACCAGGCCTCTGAGGTGGGCATCTGACAGGCCGATGCGGGGAGCAGGCGTGGGCGGAAGTCCGTTTGAACTCCCTCAGCCCTGTATCTGAGGAGGGAATTAAACCGTTCTGTTCTACTATGGCGTTTCATTGACTTCTGGCAAAACACGATGTCCTGCTTCAAAGGAAAGGAAACACACAGGCTTAGGAGGCTCGTTGGACATCAAAGAGCTATTAGAGAACAGCATCCTGATGAGCTAATTGCAAATGCAGCCCGAGCAGACGGAGCACATTTGCCCAGGAACATATGGGCTCACACATCCAGGGAGAGGGTGCTGGGGACAAGATGTATGTGGGGCTTTGCTGAACCCAACGTGTTTGCAAAATAATTCAAGACATTGCCTCAGCCTGGGCTGTTCTCCCCTCTGCATTCCATCAAGCCGGGTGGGGGTGGGGAGAAGGAAGCTTGGTGCCTCTGCAAAAGGAGGCCCCAGGGAGCAAGTAAGCAGGACTGGGCCCAAACAAACCGGAACATTCCCTGCAGAGCCAGGGAGACACGTGGGTGGAGAGAGCCTTCTCTTGACTCCCAGACGCCCCTCCAGACTGTGTGCCCCAGACCAAGTGCAGAGGGCCAGGGGCAGCAGTGGGTTATTCTCCTGGACCTCCCCGGCCTCACCCATCCAGTCGGGGTACGGAGCCCCAGCACTTTCAGCCCTGAAAATGTTGCAGGAGTCTCCTTCAGCTCCATCATTACAACACGTCTGGAGACCACACGGTCCGGGTCGTCTACCCCAGGGCTCCCTGGGGTCAGACCAGTTGTGTGGGCAGGGCCCCAGACCCTCAGCCTTCACAAAAAGCTGAGTGACTTTGCTTCCATCTGGTTTCTATCAATGCATCAGGAGAGGACATAAGATTTTCCTCGAAGAAAAGGGAGTTCCAGATTATTAATAAAAACTACTTCTCTGGAACAACGATTTCATCTTACCAGTTGAGGAAACTGAGGCTGAGGGGGCCATGACTACCCAGGGCACACAGTGAATCAAGGGAGAGACCAAAGCTAGAACCCAGGACCCTGGCTCCAGGCCAATTTTCTGGCCACCCCGCCAGGTGGCCCACATCCTGTCAGGTTCAATTCTAGACAAGTGTCCAGGCCCACAGCCAGGCCCCAGCCTCCCCGGGCCCCCTGAACACAACAGCTCTCCTCAGCCCTCGGGGTGGGGGGAGCATTCCTCAGCAGGATCTGTGCCTCAGCAGTCAGGAGGACACCTCCGTGTCACCCTCCCGCCCTCCAGGCTGAGCCGATAAAGGGTAGAGGCAGTCGGGAGGCCAGAGGGAGCTTCCAAAGTAGAAGGCAGGGAGACAAGGGGGAGAAGCCAGCGTGTGAAACCGACATTGACTCTGCTGCGTCTTCTAAGACAACGAGCTGGGGGCCAGCAGTGGGGAGGGAGAAAATTGGAGAGATTGTATGGGGCCTTGGAGGTGGCCTGTTCATTGTACAGTTGTGAAATCCAAGACTCAGAGGCCGGGAGGGGGAGGTTGGGGGCTGGGGGGTGGGAGGCATGCCCAGCATTCCCAGCAAGGTCGTAGCTGAGTCCTGCCCTGGGTAAAGCAGTACAAAGGCATTGGGCACCTGGAAGAAAATCTAAACCCATATGCAAGGCTGAGTCTACCCAGCCTGGGTTTCCAGCCTCCTCTGCTCCCCCTCCCTCCTCACTCCCAGCTCTTAGACACAGCATCCTCGCCTCTTTCTTCACTGCTCTTATTATAGTCTTAAGTGATGAACGAGTTTGGGTGATTCTTGTATTAATTTTCGTCTCCCCCTGCCCCAGACGAAAAACTCCATGAAGGCAGGAGTTGGTATGCTTTGCTCACCTCTGAGTCCTCAGTGCTCAAAATATATTTGATGAATGAATGAATGAATATATCATGGCTCTTTCTGACTTCAAAACCTGCCATGGCTCCTCCCCACCCCTGTGATTTCACTGGTAAGCCCTTTACCCAGTACTGAGGTCATTTATGATCTGATCCAAGTTCCTTTCTGGTCTCATCTCCCACCATGATTCTCTTCATACATATCTCCACCCCACACAGTACAACGGCTCTGGACAAAGCCCACTACTACTCCAGAAGACCCTGCCTTCACATGCCTTGATAGCTTAAATACTCCTAAAATACTAAACTAACTAAACTAACTCCTAAACTCCTAAAATACTTCTCCTACTTGTCTTTATCTAGATGACAGGATCCTACTGATTCTTCTATACCCAGCTCAAACGTCCCCTCCTTTCTCCATGGTGAGCCATCTCCGTCCAGGCCCTAGGCAGCATAGGTGGCTCCCTCCTTGGTAGGCAGCCCTTGAATATGGTGCAACAACCAGGATACTACACAGGCATATAAGATAAGCATTGGTTTCCATCCGATTCTACCATAAGAGACTAGGCCTACCATAGGACAGGAAGTATGGCTTACCTACCTCTGTGTCCCAACACCTGGAGTTTAACCAGTTGGAGGGCACAGGGCCCTTGACCCCTAACCCAGTTGGTGCTCTTTCCACCACACATAGATCAATTTCACATCATTCCATTCCGTTTCAATATCCTCCCCCCCTTCTCCTTCTCTCTCTCTCTCTTTCTCAAAACCCACATCATCTGGAACCTTCTCTTGGCTTCCCTCTTGCCTACCATCCTTCCGGTCATTGCTATTCCTCAGCAAGGAGGGTCCAGGAGGGAAGCTCAGGTGACGCCCAGAGTGGCAGGCTGGTGCCTTTGGGTTCAGGCCGGTTCTCAGACCCTCCAATGCCCGGTGGCCTCACCTAGAGAAGAGGCCTCCAGTAGTCTAGACCAGTACCTGAAAATTTTAAAAGCATCACACAACTCTATTTGTCCTGTGCAATGCTTTTTAAGATCAGTACATTTTATAGACAAATATAGATTTCCAGTTCCTCCTGAAAAATTAAAAGATCAAACCTTTCTGGCACTTTCTCACAAAGCATCAACAGGGAGGAAATAATAGCAGCTTCCCGTTTAGACAGAGCCTATGCTCCCTAGTTTGCCATAGACTCCACTACTCGCTGTTGCCCATCAAACCCCCCTGCTTCGCTAATGACCAAAACCTGCCTGGCCTGTTTAGGCATTTGGGTTTGTGGTCTAGAGGAAGTTTGGGAGACTTTCTTAGCTCCTAAATCAGAGATCATTCCTCCGGCCCAATGCCTCCCCTCTCATTTGTTCCAGATCTCTCTCTCTCTCTCTCTCTCTCTCTCTCACACACACACATACACACACACACACACACACACACACACACACACACACACACACACACACACACACACACACACACACACACACTGACTCTAAACCCATAAGGGTGCAGTGGAACCCATAAGCCCAACTGCTGAGTCTGTGGACACAAGTGTCTCACTAGGGAGTATGGGGAAGTAAAACACTCCAGGGAAGGGGAGGGGAAGAGCATAAACATGGGTGTGGAGACATATTACATTCCAAGGTGGCTGCCTGTTTTACATTCCACCAGCAATGAAGAAGAGTTCCTATTTCTCCACATCCTCAACACTTGTTATTTTATCTTTTTGATTATCGCCATCCTAGTTGATATGAAGTAGTATCTCATTAGGATTTTGATTTGCATTTCCCTAATGACTAAAAACGTTGAACATCTTCATGTGTTTATTGGCTGCTTATATATCTTCTTTAAAGAAATGTCCATTAAGATTTTTTTGCCCATTTTAAATTGAGTTAGCTTATTATTGGGTTGTAAGACTTGTTTATATACTCTGATTACAAGTCCCTCATCAGATACATGATCCGCAAGTATCTTTCCCATTTTGTGAGTTGTCTTTTCACATTCTTGATGGTGTCATTGCAGCACAACAGTTTTAATTTTCATGAAATACAATTTATCTAATTGTGGGGGGCGTGGTCACTTATGCCTTTGGTGTCGTATCTAAGAAACCATTGCCAAGTCCAAGGTCATGAAGGTCCATACCTACCTTTTCTTCTAAGACTTCTATAGTTTTAGCTCTTAGATTTGGTCATTGATCTATTTTGACTTAAGTTTTATATGTCGTATGAGGTAGGGGTTCAAATTCATTCTTTTGCTTGTGGATATCCAGTTGTCCCATCACCATTTGTTGAAAAGACTACCCTTTCCCCATCTTATTATCTTGACACCCTAGTTGAAAATGGCACCTTTGACTATGATCATGAGGGCTTATTTCTGGACTCTCAGTTCTATCCCATTGATCTATATGTCTATCCTTGTGCCACTACCACATTGTTTTAATTACTATAGTTTTGTAGTAACTTTTGAAATCAGGAAGTGTGTGTCCTGTGACTTTGTTCTCCTTCAAGATTGCTTTGGCTCTTTTGGGTCTCTTGACCCAGATGAATTTAAGATCAGCTTTTCGATTTCTAGGTCTAGCCATTTTTTGCCACGGGGGAACATGAACCTTTTTTTAATAAGTCTTTGTATTTTAATTTGGATTTTTTTTAAATATGATATTTCCTGGTTTAAAAGAAGAATTCAGGCCAAACAAAACAACTGCTGCAGGCTAAATCTCAGTGCCACTAGTTTGCAACGCCAGCTCAAATCCCAAGTCCAAATTTACAAATGGGGAACTGAGACCCAGAGAGAGAAGGTAAATCTCTCAAGGTCGTACAGCAAGTAAGGTGTGCAGATGGGGCTCAGACCTAGAAGTTGGGTTTCAAGACCAGATCTTCGGGCATCCTCCTCTGCTTAGTTCCTCTCCAAGCAATATCTCTGGAAGCATACACCACACCCAGCACATGTGTCCAGTGATGTCTTAGGCCAGAAACACTCCTCCATCCCTTCCCGCCCAAAGATGCTGGGCTCCCGAGATGCTGGGGGCTCTCTTGGTCTCAAGGCTGAGGTTCAAATCCTGGTGTGGCCAATGATCCCAAAACATTCTGACACCATCATAATTTTCACCAGCTCGTGGCCTGGAAAGACAGGGTTCCCCTCTCCAACTCTCTCTTGCAACCTGGGGAGTAGACTCTAGGCAGAAGAATGAATTGCCCTCCTCTCCGCCACCACTCTTTGGGTTTCCACAATGCCATTTTAGGAAAGAAAGAAAGAAAAATAATCAAACAGAAAACAATCAGCAGTAGCCAGTAAACTTGTAGTCTCCAGAAAGTAATTTGGAGAGGTAGAGTGGAGAAAAAAATTTGTCAGATGGAGAGCCGGGCATGTCATGTGGGCCGGAGCACGGGGGCTCGGGGGAGCCTGCTGGCTGCAGCCCTGCTCCTGCAATTAAGATGATAGCATCGAGACCGCCATAATCCTCAGGGTCGTAAACTGTGTCACAAGGTGCTTCCTCGGCAGGGTGAATCCAGCAGGCAGCTGGTCATAATTTTTCTGAGGCTTCCTTTTTGTGTTTTAAAAATTTTTTTTAAGGACAATGATGCCAGTTCTGATTTTACTGCAAGGTGCCAGGTTTTCATTTCATACTCTCTGCAAAGATGGATTCACTGGAGTGTAAAACAAGAAAAAAAAAAAAAAAACCCACACACAGACACACCCAGACACACCCAGACACACACACACACACACACACACACACACACACACACACACACCACCTTGAGGCGTCCCACATTCTCCCTGATCATTTCTGAGAAATTAAATCTTACAGCATAGTGATTTTCAGGGATTCTTCTTTAAATAGTTTTTTTCTAAGTCACTCATATTAGGATACGTAGAATCCAAAAAAGGAACAGTGAGAAGTGTCCTTAAAGCTTATTGCACACACTTCCCCACCCACCCATCCACCCACCCCAGAACCTTAGAGTCGAGGATGCTAAAGGCCAGAGAAGAGGGGACTTTCCTGACGCCCACTGTTTGTGGCTGAGCCGGGCTGAGAACGCACATTCATTTGTGTGCAGGGCGTCTTACACCCGAACACCCATTTAGATATCATCAACCTCAGAGCATTTCATTTTATAAAGTGGGGCAGAGGCCCGGAGAGGGGAAGGGACATGCCGGCTCCACGGGGGAGCCGGGTGGCAGCTCTCACTGTAACACAGGTCAGTGGAAACCTAAGCCACAGATTGCCCTGCTTGACCAGCGGGAGCTCACGGCCTCAGGAGAGGAGGGGGCATGGATGGGAAGAAGAGGAGGCCAGTTTCGGGCGGGCCAGAGGAGTAGCGTGAACAACAGACAGACCGGAACAGCCCAGCAGCCCTCTTCCTCTGTGCCCTCCCTTTGTCTCCTCTCCCAGATGTATCCCTTGGAAATGGACCAAGGTACCCGTCCCAAGGCCAGCATGTAACCAGTCTTTCACAGAGGTCGGTGGCACATGTGATCAGCTCTAGGAGGAGCCCCACACCATGACCCACGGAAGGTAGCAGGAGGCTCTGGGAGAGAAAAGCAAATCAACAGGACCCAAAGGTTTCCTGAGTGGTGGTGTCCTACTTAGACCACCCTTTATTCTAGAAAAGGCAGAAAGATGTGAGCTCTATTGCCACAGGGTTGGGCACAAGTTATTATCCAATAACCTGTGAAACTCCAGAACTCTGCTGAACATGGGTTCACAGCGACAAGTAGAAGAAAGTGTCTAGCTGAGGGCCACAGGGCTCTGTTCTCTGTACTCGGCTACTGAGAGTTTTTACTAGGTTCCTACATGGACCGTAGGCTGACCCAATCAGATGGGCGGGAAAGCAAGTGTGAAGGATGGCAGCTTCAGGATTCCAAAGAGGGTTTCAACAAGCATTTATTAAGTGCCTACTGTGTGCAAAATGCTTCTGTCCCCTGGGCTCGTGAAGACTCTTTGCCCTGAGGAGACTGAGGAAAGAATGCAGTGGGGCAACTGAGGCAAGAAGAGCCCCTGGGTGATGCAGCAGCAGTCCAAGGGATTATGGGGACAGGGCAGCCCAGCAGGACCCCAAGGGCTCCACACTGCCACCCAGACCCCTCGGGTGGGGGCCTCGCACAGGAGAAGGGCGGCAAGGCTGGGAGCAGCTGAGTGTTAGCAATAAGCTGGCACCAGCCTCCCTGTCCTGTGAGCACCCTGCTACCCCAGCGTGACAGTGCAGCCACTCCGGGCGCCAGTTGCTAAGAGACGACCCTGAAACCAGAATCTTTGTGGCTGCTAACCTGGGGTGTGAGAGGGAGGGGTGGCAAGGAGCTACCACCACCACCAGCTGCTGCCCCTCCCTCTGCAGGCCTGGTGGCCCTGTGGGATAAAGGCACCCAGGAGGTATCTCCTGGAGGCCAGTCCTGGGCACAATGAGGGGCTCTCAGCTACCCCACCCAGATGCTCCTCTTTAACCCAGGCCCCTCTCTCCAGCTTATCAATCAGTCCCAAGTACCACCACCCACCCCCAGCCTGCAGCTCAGTCTGCTTCCTCCAGGAAGCCTGAAGAAACCCAATACTCTGCTCTCCTTAGACTTGGGCAGCCCTGATTCACCTGGCATGGGTCTTTCCTGTGCCTGGCGACCATGCTCAGATTTCCCATAGAAGCTTAGAGAGCCCTGCCCCATCTCTCAACAGGATTCATCACTCCCCTTCTTTAAACCTCTGCGTTGAATCTTAGCTGTCCACAGCCACAGTGTGAGGCGGTGTGGGCTCTCTCTGCCCAGACTGGGTGCTCTGCGCTTTGTTTATTCCATGATAAGCCGTATGCCAAACCCTGAGCTAGGTGCTCGGGATGCCCCGGTGAACAAGACACCAGCCCTAACCTTGGAAACTTATTGTATAGTACAGGACAGAGATCAGTAAATGAACAGTGACAATCCAGGGGCCATCCCGTAGGAAGGCAAATCCTGGGGCCTGCAGTAGCACCGCACGGCAAGGGCACCTAACTCACATCAGGGGCATCTGGGAAGGCTTCCTGGAGGAAGGAACATGTACGATGAGACCTAAAGGATTAGCAGGAATTAGCCGGGTGAAAAAGGGGAAAGAGTGTGTTTTTCCAATAAACAGCACTATTTTTTGAATGTCTACTTTGGACCAGACACTGCTGTCTATTCCAGCAGTGAATAAGGCAAACACAGTCCTTGCCTTGATGGAGCTTAGAGCATGGTGTGGGCACTGATGCGACATGAATAATTACAACACTGAATTACAACTGTGTAAGAAGAAAAGGTCAAGACATTCAAAACATAGAGTGGGAATACTTAGGCTGGGCTGCGGGTGGAGACAAAAGTCCCTGGGAAGGCCAATTTAGGCCAAAGCTTGAGGAAAGAGGAGAAGAGGTCTGCCAGGCAAAAGGGATGCAGGAGGGAGGAACAGAATTACAGGCAGAATGACCTGTGCAAAGGCCCTGAGGCAGCAAGGGATTTACTATGTTCATAGATCTGAAAATAAGGACTAGAACAGAGAGTTTTGTGCATAACGGCAATGCTTTAGTCACCCTTCATTATTGCAATTAACATTGTTGAAAGAATTTAGAGGTTCTAATGTTATCACATTTCTTTCCCATTACAGTCATCACAGGTTATGGTGGAACATTCTCCTCACTTCACAGATGATGAAATTGAGGCTCAGAGAAATGAACATGTGCCTAAGGTCACAGAGCAGGAAGTGGTTATGAGGATTCAAATCCAGAACCCTGTGACCCCAAGGGAGCCTCTTTTCTCCCCTCCCCATGGCCCCAGTATGCACCCAGCACCACTTCCTCACTTAGTATAGGTGTGAGGTTATATAGCTCAGACCCAAGACCCAGGTCCACAGCATCCCCAGGTGGAGGAGGTGTCCTGGCCCCTCATCTCACCAGCTGCACCCACGGACATGCTTACTGGCCTCAGATTCAAACACTAATTGCCCATAAAGTTTTTCATCTCAACAGATCCCAGCTGTGACCTGGAGGGAAGTGGGGGCCTTAGGAGAGGAGGTCGTTAAAATGAGGAATTTGGAAATGGCCATCTCCTTCAAAAACAAAAGCATGTTTTCGCTACAGGCATCTCAAGGGCCTCTTGTCTCCTCGGTCACCCGCCAGACTATGCGTTGCTTGTCAAGTGATTCCATCTTAATCGAGAATTCAATTGGCCCAAATTACATTATGTATGTAAATTTCCATCTGCAAATCAACACAGCTTGGACATCACTCTTGTCGGGCTGTTGCCTTGGTCTCCAGCTCCAGAGCCTGCCCTCGGCTCAGCCTCTGCCACCCAGGGAGGGGCGCGCTGGGAGCCAGGAGGGAGACGAGGGCTGGCGCTACACACCACAGAGCTGAACTGTCCACAGGCAGAGGCTGGGGGGATAAACCAGGCTCCAGTTGCAAGTTGGGTTTCCACCATCAATTTCCAACAAGAGCAAACGGGGAAAGCAACTGCAGTGGAACCACCAGCCTCTGATTTTAAGTCCAGGCAGCATCTGAGGACACCAAACAAGGGCACTATGTCTCAGGGAGGCACTTGTGTATAAGAGACAGCACATGGGCTCTGGAGCTGGACTGTTTGGGTTTAGATCCCAGATCTGCCACGTATCTGCTGGGTGACCTTAGGTAGTTTGACTAACCTCTCTCAGCCTCACTTTTCTTTTCTGTAAAATGAAGATAAAATGGTATCTTCCATACAGGTTAGTCAGAAAGCACTATGTAAGCATTTGCTGTCGTCATCTTCAACATCATCATCATCACTGGTACTACCACTACTTTGCTGCACACCAGGCTAGAGTATTATCCTTGTTAAGCGTTAGAACGAACCTGCTAAACTCCATAGGGTACAAGCTGGGAATACCCTTAATTTTCCTCCGCTCCAGGGCTGGGAGCAGGGGGAGGCAAGGGAGGCACTTGTGGCCTTGGGAACAACATATAGGAAGGCACCAAACATCCCAGTAATCAAAATAAATCACATTTTAATGCAATATTTTTAAAAATCAAAAGTAATGCAAAGAAAGTCGTGAGGTACAAAATATCAAAATTTAAACCTACGTGGTCGGCGTGATTCTTTCCCTGAGTTGAACGAGATCTCAACAGGTTGGTCCCATACTTTTTCCTGTTACTCTTGGATAATAAAAAGTCATCTGGTCACTTGAGTAACCAAAAAGAATCTTATTTCACTAATTAGAATCTCCGGTCCAGTTAAGACCACACTCAAATCCCCTTTCCGGCCTGTACCCCCCTCCTCCAGTGGGGCTGGATGCCGCTGGCCTTGAGGGAGGAGGTCCCCTCTCCTGTGACCTCTGCCCTCCTCCTCCAATGCACAACCTCGGATTCTGACCTCTTGGGGTGAGGCGCAGAGGAAAAGGGGATCAAAAACAGGCTGCCCAGCCTCCTGGAGCAGGGTACCTTGGACCTGGTGCTGTCCTCTCTGGGTGGGTGGGGAAAATCCAGCTCCTTCTCACTGGGGCTGTCACAAGTTCTCAGATGAGTCCCCTGGCGGGAGCTCTGCATCATCACCTCCAGATCCTTCCTTAGCCTTGGGCATCTGAGGGCCCTCTGAGGCCATGCTGCCCTCTGGGCCTGCTTCTTTGGAAGAGTTCCACAGCCGGCCTAGAACACAGGTGCTCACCTGTTCCCTTGCCGGTGAGAGAAGGCAGCTTCCCTCCGTACATGCCTCACTGCCCCTTCCGTTGCTTCACACCCAGCTGCTCCCTTGCAGATATGCCTATCGTTACACTTCCCAAACTTTGGGGCACCCTTGCCAAGCCCTCTGTGATAATTAATTTTATGTGTCAACTAGACTGGGTTAAGGAATGCCCCGATGGCTGGTAAAACAATATTTCTGGGTGTGTCTGTGATGGTGTTTCCAGAAGAGATTAGCATTTGAATCAGTAGATTGAGTAAAGAAGGTCCCTCCTCACCGGCGTGGGTGGGCATCACCCGATCCCTTGAGGACTGAAATAGAACAAAAAGGCAGAGGAGGGGCGGATTCCCTCTCTCTTCTTGAGCTGGGGCATCCCTCTTCTTCTGCCCTTGGACATCAGAGCTCCAAGTTGTTGGGCCTTTTGGGCTCCAGGACTTACATCAGCACCCCTCCCCCCAATTCTCAGGTCTTCAGATTCTAACTAAATTATACCACCAGCTTTCCTGGGTCTCCAGTTTGAAGACAGCATATCGTGGAATAGCTCAGACTCCATAATCACGTGAGCCAATTCCCATATTAAATCTTTTTTTATATCTCTCTAGATAGATAGAGCTCTCTCTACATATATATGTATATAGATAGATATATAGATATATCTAGAGAGAGAGAGAAAGATACAGATAGACACGGATATAGATATCCTATTGGTTTTGTTTCTCTGGAGGACCCCGACTAACACACCCTCCTTGAAAGTCTCTCACTAGGCCAGAGGGGAGAGGGGCAGGACAAACACCCCTGCACTCCCACACTTCCCTCCAAGGGCACTCTTCTTTTGGCCCCTTCCTTAACCTTTCTATATGTGAGTTGCTGTCGCCTTGCTCCCTTGAAGCCCAGCCAGCTGGTCTAGCGCCCCCTTTGGATGGGAGGGTACTTAGCATCACTTGCTTGGTCCTCAGCCTCAGGCAGCTCAGCCAAAACTGAGACACAGAGTTACACCTGCATTTCCTCCAGCCCTCACCATACCCTGAAGGGCACATCTGATTACTTCCACTCATAGCTGGGGCATCTGAGGACCCCAGAGGCAAAGTCCCACGGCCAGTCAGTGGCAGTGCTGAGACATGAGCCCTTGGCTTCCTGCCTTCCCTAGTGGACAATGGATAAACAATCAGCCCTAAGGGGAAAATGCAGGTGGCTGTGTATGGGGGTTGACAATCTTCATAAAGGACATGACCGAGCCACCTGTCTTTAGTAAGCACCTGCTGGCTGCCCAGGCCCACTCCCCGACCTCAGCGAGTGTGGCAGCCAGGTGACCAAGACTGACCCACACATAGGGCATGCGGGGAGAGCAGCACAAATTGGAGGCCCTGCCTGTGACTCAGTCCCCCAGAGCCAGAGAAGCCGCAAGAGAAGGCACCACCCAGGGGGCACCCTGTGGGAGCTACAGCAGGGCCTGGGCGCGTCCGCAGTCCCCCAGATGGGGATGCTTTTAGTATTTGGAATGTGATACGGGGTTTCTTCTGTCCCCTTTGGCCAGACACAGGCTCCTTCTTAACCAAACACACAGGCGAAGCCATCCGTCTTAGGACCGTGCTAGACCTGTGTGACCTCTGGCCCATGTCTTGGCCTTTCTGAGCCACTGAGCCTCCACCTTTACATGTTTGTCTAACAACGATGATAACAGTACCTCACATCACAGAGCTGTGGGAAGAATAAAATGAGATCATGCAAACCCAGGGCTGAGCAGTCTCCATGCACACTCAGAAGTGCTCTAACGTTAGCAAAGCAGCGCCTCTGCTGCGTGCCGGGGCCCACCGAACAGGGCCAAGTCCTTCAATTCCCGGTCTGCACTTTCCATGAAGGAGAGAAGCTTCAGTGCTGACAGGTCAGACATTCACTCAACAAACATCCACCAAGCACACAGCCTTGGACCCAGTAGACGCTCCGTAAGCACACAGCCCCCAAGTACAGCCAAAGAGAACAGTGAGAATATGAGACCAGTGAGAACCGGTTTAAGGGAAAGCCTAGTTGGAAAGGGGGTGAAGGAGGACTTCCTAGAAGAGGTGCTGTTTGAGCCAGGCCTTGGAGAGGGAATGGGAGCTGCAGGAAGACAAGACTAGGGCAAGGAGAAGCTGAGTGAGGGCCTCCGAAAGCCCCCCGGGGAGCCCCAGGCAGAGGATCACTGCCCAGCTACCGGGGCAGCTATAGGTTCTCCAGCCATGGGGGTGTGTAGGGCTGTGCTCCCCTTCTCTGTCTGCCTCCCCCTCTGTGCACTCCCCGGGGCCAGGACCAGATCCACACCAGTCACCAGGGTGGCCTTGGCCACCAGACTACCGCTGCCTCTTGGCAGGTGCTCAGGAAGTATTTATCTAACAGCTCCTGGGCCTCTGGAGACTGGGCACTGGCGGTTCCTGGGGCTCTAAACCACCCGCTCATTTGTCCAGTAGCTGTGGAGCACCGACTCTGTGCAGGGCACCTCTGCAGGGCTGCAATGCAGTGGTGGCCTCCACCCTACCTGAGGGGCTGAGAGTCTCCAGCAAGCTGACCGTTGCCATAACCCTAGGATCTGGGCAAATAAAAGGCCTGGGAACTGTGGTTACAGGCCCTCAGGGCACAGCCACCTCCCAGGATCCTTAGGTCTTCTTGACCGAGGCCCAGGCAGTCCTGGGCTGCACTGGCCTCCCCGCAAGGCCCCAGTGAGGACCAGGCAGCACACGTAAGGGGAAGGGGCCCGAGCAGACCTCGATGGGGGACCGGGTCTTTGTGTCTGGCTATGAGCTGTGCTGAGGTGTTGGTGAAAATTCCAACCCAAGTGTGACCCCTGGAAGCTGCTCTCTATGTCTCTGCCCCTCTGCTCCCCTGGTGTTCCCTACCCTTCCTTCCAACCCTGCTCTCCAGGCTGTCAGCCCCAATACTAGCCTGCCAGCCCTACATCCTTCTACCAATCCATGCTCCTTCCACCTGGCGTGCCCTTCCCCACCTTCCTTACCTGGAAAATGCTCGTTCACTCATCCATCCAATGAACATCTACCGAGCACATTATCCCGTGGGCCAGGCACTGTTCTAGATGGTGAGAATTCAAGGGTAGCTAAAACAAGGTTCCTTTTTTAAAGGGGTCCCCAGCCTTGCTGGGGACACAAACACATAAACGTATAAACTTAGAAGCACTTTCAGGTGTAGTGCAGGAAACAGACACAGTATAATCTAAGCCTTACTCAAGAGTCACCTCCTCTAGGATGCTTTCCTAACACCAGACAGTCAGGGGCCCCTCCCGTGTGCCCCTGTAACACCTTAAATGAACCTCTAGGAGGGCACTTATCACACATTGTTTTATGGATACTTTTAAGTTGGAATGAGAAACAAAGATATATTCACTTCAATATCCCCAAGATTGAGCACAGGTGCTTGTGCTGGTCAAAATAGGTTGAAGGAAGGAAGGAAGGAAGGAAGGAAGGGAGGGAGGGAGGGAGGAAGGAAGGAAGGAAGACAGACCATTATCAGCTTGTTCCCCTGTGGCTATTTGTATTTGCACACGCATTACTCTTTACGCACGTTTCTGTTAAGCTAACCATCTCTGTGGACACGACATGCCCTCCCTGTGTGAGGCCTCTTGCCGTGTCCTGGGGCCAGTGGACAAATGGGACATGGCTCCTGGCTACAGATGGCATGGGTGACAGGGCAGACAGGCCCATAAACACACGGCCGCATCCAGCTAGGGGTGCGCCTGACCTGTGTGGAAGTGCATTTCCACGTGAGCCGGGCCATTTGACTCTCATTCCCTGAATGATAATTGGAAACTGGCTGGTGAGTCCATCGGACCCAGTCATCTGAGAGTGATTTTGATGATATGACAATCTGGCCTTGAGCGAAAAAGCAATGAGGAGAAAGAAGGGAACTTCTGTCTGAGGAGCTGAAAGCTTGAGTGCAGCCCAGGGAACAGGGACAGCGGCTGAGGAAGGGGATGGGGGCAGAAAAGAGGAAATGGGCCATGGCGTCTGCCCAACCAAGCAGCTTTGGGACATGGAAGACCGTGGACAATGCCAGGAGAAAATACCAGCTCAGAGGCAGTGCTGGCGGTAGTCCTGCAAGGCAGAGCCCCCCGTGGGCGCTCACCCACTCCCTCTTCTTCTCTCCCCACCCTCCTCCACTCGGCGTCACCTCCCAGAAGTGCAGGGACTCAAGGCCTTGCTCTCCCGGCAGGCAGCACGTGGACAGGAAGTGGCATTTGGTGGAACCCTGATCAGGGGTGAGAACACCACCGCTTCCCTAAATTGGTTTTCCGACAGTAAATTATAATTGCTCTAAGTGTTCTAGAACTCGGGGACGGAGATTAATTGCAGCTCCGTATCCTAGGGCGCCCTGAACTTTAAGCACAGCGTGACGTACAGGTTGTTAATAAGAAAGGGGGATCTGGGAGGACTTTTCAGAAGAGCAAATAAGAAAAGGAAAACAATCTGAATTGGCTTCTGCACCTACCAAGGGGGAGTCTTTGGGCCTGGAAGGATGCTTCCCATCTTTCCAACCTGGCCACGGATAGTGTTTATGATGGTCAGAGGCACAAAGTGGCTCCCAGGGCGTGGGGACCTGTGGCAGACCTCCGTCCCACTGGCCCAGAATGGAGCCAGCGCCCAGGGCTCACAGGAACAGCAGTCACAACTCAGACGGCAACCCAGTCAGGAAGGTGAAGGAAACTAATAGCGCTTGCAGGCAGGGGACACAGCAGCGCAAGGCAGACACTGGGGGCCAGGGAGCCCGTTCCCTCAGGGGCAACCTCGGCTCGGCTCCAGCTGACCCTTGTTACCTGGGAAAGCAGCCCATACTGCTGGGTCTTCAAGAGCAGAATTCCAGGTTTCTGTACAAAATCTCTGTGTTTTTATAATTGGAAGCTTATTATCATTTTAACATATTTTACGGGGCCAGATAAAATATATCCATACTGGAATTTGGTCCATGGGCCAACATCTTGAAACCTCTATATAGCAAGCAGTTACTTCCCCCCAGTGAGTGGGAGGTTTGGACCTGTCTCTTCCCTGAGAGAGGAGAGTTTCCCACCCTTCTGCCTCCTGGTTCCTTCCCTCCCACAGCGTTTCTCTCTGCCACCCTTGCCACAGGTGCCGTCCTTATCTTCTCATCTGTCTCCCTATTAAAATTTGAGCCCCTTGAGAAGCATGGATTATACACCTCTCTATCCAGAGCAGCTAAGAAAAGGCCCAAGTGAGGGCTCAGACAACGTCTGCTGAGTGAATGAATAAGCATCATGCACTTCCAAACCTCTCTGCATTTGCCCATTCTCTTCCTTCTACCTCCACAGTGCCTAATTTAAAACCTGACACATGCATCCGGTCCAAGCCTCTGTCCCCTCTGTTCCCTTCACCACATCTCCAGCTTCCCAAACTGAGATCAGGGCCAAAGAGGATGAGAAGTAGAAGGGACATAGAGTCCATGGTGGCCATGATTCAGAGGCAGGAACCAATGTCTGACAGGAAGAAAGGATTTGCACGAGTCCAAACCATGATCCGAGCTGAACCTCCTGTCTGGAGGGGGGCAATGGATGTCGCTGATACCCCTGCCCTGGGCCCTCCTTCCCTCTCTTCCTCTCCCAGAGCACTGCCCGTGCTCTGGGGACCAACCCTCCCTCCTGCCCCCATCCTGAGGACAGGGCTGGAGCAGCACAAGCTCCCCAAATCCCACTTCCCCAGCAGAAGGCCTGAGAGCCACCATCACCCCAGCATGCACTCAGCTTGAGATGTACCTGGAAAGCCATTCATGTAATACAAAACAGAAATTACTATTTAGAATATGAAATCAATGCATTTTATTAAAATGTCTTCTGGAGCCACGTTCCATGGCTGCTGTATCTCTGCTGTTGGGCCACTCAGGGGACACTGACCCTGGCAGCCCTGGGCCGACCCACCCCATCCCAGGGCAGCTGCTTGCTGAGATGGGGACATTCAAGCTGTTATCTGGATACAAGAAAGAGATTCAAAGGAAGAGCCCATTTGTGCTGGGAGCTGACTCGTTTCCCTTCTTCCTTCCTTCTCCCACGTGGAAACCCAGTGGGAAATGGAGGCAGTCAAGGATAGAGGTCAAGAATGCATTGAGTTCAGGCTCCAGTGTTTACTAATGTGGGACCTTATATCAGCTCTTTTATCTCTCTCTGCTTTGGCTTCCTTCTCCACAAAATGGGGATATGTGAAAAGAATACAAACCACTAAAGTTCCAGGTAGAAACATCTTCCATACTTTAGATCATTTAATCCTCCTAACAACCGTATGAGATAAGTACAGTAATAGACTACAGACTGTAATAATAATAGTCTCCATTTTACAGATATGGAAACTGAGTCACAGAGAGGCAAATTGGGTTCTGCAACGTGACACAGCCAGTAAACACTGGAACTGTGATTCAAACATAGCTACACATAACTCTAAAACCCGTGTTCACCTTTTCTTAACTTTTAAGAAACTTAAGAAAACATAAACATGATTCGAAATACAGAAAGCATCAAAAAGACAGGGCAAAGCCTCCTTCTCATCATTATCCTGCATCTTCAACCATCCTCCTCTCCAAAACTATTCTTCTACATCTCTTATTTTAACTTCCGAGTTTCTTTAGGCATACACAAGCAAGCACAAACACACATTGTACCCCTCCCTTTTACATGTTGCTCTGCACCTTGTTTTATTTTTAAATGATTTAAGACTCACTTAGCAGTTCCAAAATAGTACAGAGAATTCCAGTGTACCCTTCACCCAGCTTCCCCCAATGATAATATCTTAAATAACCATAGCACAACTATCAAACCAAGAACTTGGCAGTGGAACGATACAATTAAACTTATTCGGATCTTACCAGTTTAGGTGCCATACATTTTTATGTCGTGGTGAATAGCTCTATGAAGTTTTATCACATGTGTAGATTTGTGTGACCACCACCTCAATCAGGGTTCAGAACTGTTCGATTACCGCAAACAAGTTCCACAAAATACCGCTTTATATTTACACACGTCTCCCAACCCTAACCGCTGGCAACCACTGAGTTGTTCTCGACCACCATGTTTTGTCACTTCAATAAGAATAAATAATACACAGGGAATATAGCCAACATTTTATAATAACTATAAATGGAGTATAACCTTTAAAAATTGTGAATCACTCTGCTGTATACCTGAAACTTACATCATATTGTAAATCAACTATACCTCAATAAAAATTGTTTAAAAAGAATAATAAATAATAAATGGAATTCACAGTCTGTGACCCTTGAGTTTGGCTTTTTTAACTCAGGATAAAGCCCTTGAAATGCATCCGACGTGCTGCATGTGTCAACAGTTCACTCTTTGTCCTTGCTGAGTAGTATTTCATTGGGTGATAGCAGCACAGTTTATCCATTGACCTGGTGGAAGATCTTTGGCTTGTTTTTATTTGTAACTATTACAATTAAAGCTGTTTTCACATTTGTGTATAGGTTTCTATATGGGCATAAGTTTTCATTTTTCCTGGGCGAATACCCAGGAGTAGAATGGCCGGGTCATAGGGTTTGTGCATGTTTGACTTTGTTTGTAAGAAACTGCCAAACTGTGTTCCAGATCGGCTGTTGCATGTTGCCTTCCTCATGACAGTTCTGTTGCTTTGCATCCTCACCAGCACTTAATATTGTCAGCATTTTTATTTTAGCCATTCTAACAGGTGTGTGGCAGTACCTCATAGTACACCTTACTTTTTTAACTTAGGAGAACTTGGTGCTCTTTCTATATCAGAATACAGAGCTACTCTTTTTTTTTTTTTTTTTTTCTGCAGCTGCATCGTACTTCCTTGTACAGATATACACCAAAATTTATTTAACTGATCCCTTTTGGGTTGGCTTTTGAGTATCTCCAGTCTTTGTTATTTCAGTTATTTGAGCCCCAAACTCTCACCCACCACATTTAACTGCCTTTGCAAATATCTAAGGCCCTGGGCATGTACATCTTATGTCTTTCAGCAAAGGATTCTATTAGTGATCCTTTCGATTATAAGTGAAAGAAGCCTAACTTGAACTAGTTTAAATTGAAAGAAGCGGAAGTGATTGGATCATAGATGGCAGCATTGAACGACCGAACTGCAGGAAAGGCGGGGTCAGAACACTCAGAACCGGATGGCACCTGATCTCTCTCCACCTCCCTTGTCTGTCTGTTCTTATGTCTGGGTCTTTCCCCCTCTCTTCACTGGGCAGCAAGCATGGCCACAACAGCCCTCCATACTGTGGGGGAACTGCCTCTCTTTGCCAGATCTAGATCAAAGGTGTCAGAGAAGGGTTCTGGCCCCTTTGGGGAGGGAGCGCCATTTTAACACAATCCTGGCCATCTCTGGTAGGTAAGATAGTTCCTAATAGTTGCTCCTGTGTGTGCAGAGGAGGGGTTGGAAGATGAACCCCAAGATACAGAGATTTCTCCTGTCTTGGGATTGACCACATCAGATTCATTCCCATATCTCCCAACACAAATAGCCACTCTCAGCACACATTAGATGCTAAAGGCGTGCGGCGCATTCCGAACAAGGTATGTGTCAATCAATCACGCATTCTAGTAAATTGCCTCTTATTTCTTCACATGCTGGGGAACCCACCATTTAAAATAATGCCGTTAAATTCCTCCACAAAGCAGGCTTTCTTCACCTAAATGCTCACAGCAGGATTTGCTTAAAGTGGGGCATGCCTGTAATCTCAGCTCATGGGGGAAACCTTTGATTTTCCTGACAACCCACTGAGATAGGCGAGGATGTTACGAGGGCAAATGGTTAATGGATGTGAAAGCTTTCTGTGACCTGAAAGTAGTACAGAAATGTAGGACCTCACCATGACTATTATGATTATCCTTATTTCATCTCTTCTTTGAAGAGCTTTACACTGTAATTTTGGAAGTGGAATTGGAGACACCTCTCTAACAGTTCAACCTCATACTTCTCCTCTAAGTCTCAGTCCTGGGTCTCAGAGCATCATTTCCCACCAGCCTATTGCTTCTATTAAATGCAACATAAAGAGGTTTCCGCAGCCAGAGGCCTCCTCGGACGGGAATAAAGGGAGGCAATGAGGCACATTTAACCATCTCTAGACCACCCTATACCAGAACAGTCCATTCTAGCCCAAATTTGGGGATTTGATTTCACAGTCTTCCTGGAACCGCTAGCTCTATGCCAAGCCCTGTGCTGGATGCTGGAATCCCAGGTAGCCCACAGTCTGGGGGAGGCCGGTCATCTCTGTAACTGCTTCCACGCAGTGAAGGGAGACGCAGAGGTCCCCAGGACAGGGGATTGGGAAGGTGTTTTGGGAAGAGCCCCAGCTCTGACCTTGACAGAGAGGTGATGTACATTTGAATGACACCGCTGACCCTGGTAACCTCAATCCTTCCCCAGCTGCCCCTCTAGTCCTAGGACCCTTATAGCTACACAAGAGTCCTTATAGTTTACCCCCAAATTCTTTCTTTCCTTCTCTACATTTTTTACTCCCTTTCTCCAGATTCCTTCTCCTTGTTTCTCAGTACCTTTCCCTCCCTTTAAAGTCCACCTCCATTCCTACCACTCTCCCAGGCTTGGTTTTGCAAAGAATCCCACCACCATCCCCTTCCTTCCCTTGCTCTGCTGGGACACAGTGAAATGTATGTAGCTCCTAGACCCTTGGTCATAAATCAGTCTCTCTGGAGGCTCGATCGTTTTTATTGCTCTTCTGTGAGCATCCTGTCATTCCTCTCCCTGTTTCAGATATTGGCAAACTTGGGACTCACAATCCTCTTCCCGGATACGTCTCATTAGAGACCTGCCAATGGCTGTGCACCTTTGCACTGTGAGGCTTCCCTGGCCGATTATCTTGACTCCATCATGACTTTCGGCAGACACTCCAAAAAAGGCAGTGAGTGTCGAATCTCCATTATTAACTGGGAGTCTCCCAGGACCTCACCACACTTGTCCTTCCTTCTTCCCCATTCCCATGAGGCAGCGCATCTCCAGGAGACCCAGAAATCATGGCTGAGACTGGACACCAATGTTAACGGCCATCCAGAGCCCCTCAGCCCAGAGAGAGGTTGAAGGGCTCAGCAAACATCCCAGTGCTGTCCAGAGGCTCTGTGATATTTACGGTGCATAGAAATGTTGATGAGTGGGCAACAGTGATCAAAAGGAAATGAATTCTACTGAAGGGGTAATATATCACAATGGTTAATAAACACAGACTATCTGAAGTCAGTGAACTCGATGGAAAATATACAAGTCACTGGGACCTTGAGGAAGTACAGACAAAGCAAGGCGTGGAATTGCTGCAGACGGTTTACGTCCTTGCCATCTCAAGAGTGAGGTGAGCTGAGAGCCTGCTGGAGTTTGACCAAATGAAGCAGGGGTTCCAACAGAGGCTGGTCTCTGCATGAGCTCCTCCCTGTCTTAGAAGAGAGTCACAGAAAGAGAAAGGCAACATGTAAGTGCAGTTATTGGTACTTGGACATGGACCGACACATCATCCAATTAGTACTACCGTAAGAGCTTGGGAGAGGGCTGTGCTAGGGACGAAGGGGGAGCGTTTGAGGGCTATGTCAGCTTAAATGGGTGTGTGCTCTTGAGAGGCCATGGTTTCTCCCACTGACTTGGGGTGAAATCAGCCCAAATTATGTCACGTGACCACATGTCCACAAGGTCCTAACCATTCTATTGATGGGCGTGGCTGCCTGAAATAACTTTGGCCCAAGGGACGCTTGTCAGTCAGTTTGGTTGCAGAGCACTTGTATCAGTCTGATGCTTGGATGCTCTACCTACCCTATTGCCCAAGAGAGCTGGACCCTCCTGGAGGGGGGTAGTTGGGATAAAACAAGGAATCAATAAATGGAATCAATTACTCTTTCGAATCTTAGTTACTGAGAATCTACTATTGCCAAGCACCATCTTCAGGACTAGGGATACAACAGTGAACAAAACGGACCCCTCTCTGCCAAAATTCCTGCCTTCATGGTGTTTATAACCTAGTTCCCTGAATATTTTCTAAAAATCAGATGACCCTGTGTGGGGGTGAAATTGAAAGTCTTTTCTTTCTTAAATCTTCCTCTTCCCCTTGCATTCTCAACCACAGAATCGTTGATACAATAAAAACACCTAAACCTTAAAGTATAGTTCAGAGAGAAAGAGAAATATGTTTCAGTTAAAGTGGCAACATTAAGCAAATCCACTCACAATTTCATAGTCAAGAACTGAACAGCAGTCTCTATGTTAGGTATAAACATTAAAATAATCAGTATGGGGACCATACAAACATTGTTCAAGAAAAAAAAAAAGGACCCAGTCTGGAAAATAAATTCCAAGTAACAGAAGAACATTGCCTCATTATAATAAAGCTTAAATAAATAAATAAATGTATCAAAATAAGAAGGTAAAGAACAGATGATAAAACAATAGAAAAACTTTCATTTGCAGCAAAATGAAGAGACAAGCACTAGATTTACCCTATCACCTGAAACAAGCAAGAAAATGGACAAAATATATGAAACAACAGTTTTCGAGATGGGGGACAGGCAACAAAGGATGGGGATCCCTTAAAGCTGGGACACAAAAGAGACGAGCCTTACAATTGCCCCACTGTGTGGCCTGGAGCTTCTAGGCATCAACACATGCAGGTGCTCATGCAGGGTGGGAAGACTTCCTGTTCCCACCAGGCAGAATCCACAGGCATTAAACAGAGTACTTAAACATTTTCTTCAGGCAGTGAAGCAAAATTGGCCCAAGACTAAATGTTGCTGTGGTCAGACCTAACAAAGCTTAAAAGCAAACATGAAAGGATTAAGTTTTTAAGAAACTTAAGTACATTCCAGAACAAGACTTTAAAAAAAAAGTATATATATATATATATATATATATATATAGGAATATAAAACTAGCACCCAATAAGATAAAATTCAACATTTCTGATATATGACAACAAATTATCAGAGAAGCAGGAAAAGATAATCCATAATAAGGAGAAAATATGATCAATCAAAACTGACCTAGAAATGACACAGATAATATAATCAGTACACAAAGACATTAAAACAGTACTTATTATTGCATTTCTCATGTTCAAGAAACTGAGGGAAAGAGATACGGAGACTGATGATATAAAGACCAAAATCAAAATCCTAGAGATGAATACTACAACGTCTAAGATGAAAAGTAAACTAGATGAGATTAACAGCCAATAAATCATCACAGAAAAAGAGGATTTATAAGCTTTGGATACAGCAGTAGAAACTATCTAAAATTAAACATGAAATAAATTTGAAGATAAATGAAGAAAGCTTGCCTAATTGTTGGACAAACTCAAGTAACCTAATGGATGTGTAATTGGAGTCATAAGGAAATAGCAGGACAATATCTAAAAAAAATAATGGTTGAAAATTTTCCAAATTTGATAAAAGCTGTAAACACAAAGATCAAAGAAGTTCAACAAAGCCCAAGCACAAAAAACATGAAGAACAGTACACCAAGCCATACAATAAAAAGATTGCTTTAAAGCGGTGATAAAGAGAAATTCTAAAAGCAGCCAGAGTTAGGACAAGATGCATCATGTATAAAGAAATACAGATAACAACAGGTTTCTTGTCAGAACCAATGTGAGCCAGAAGACAAGGAGCAATATCTTTAAAGTACTGAAAGAAAAGACTTGCCAACCTGTAATTCTATACCCAGCAAAACTAGTCTTCCAAAAAGAAGGCAAAGGAAAGACTTTTTCAGACAAGCAAAAGCTGAAGGGATTCATCACAACAAGCCCATCATACAAAATATGGAAGAGAAAAGCATTCAAGCAGAAAAGAAATGATGCCATAAAGAAACTGAAATCTACACAAAGAAAGAAATATCACTGGAAATTATCACTATGTCAATAAACATAAAAGATGTTTTTTTATTATTTAAATCTATTTAAAAGATCATTGACCATTTAAAACAAATTTAATCACAGTGCATCAAAGGGCTTATAACACATGTAGAAGTAAAATGTATAGCAACAATAGCTCCAAGGCCTGGTGAGGAGAAAGGAAGTATATGGTTGTAAGGTTCTTGTACGATACATGAAGTGATAAAATATCAAATAAAGGTGGACTGCATTAAGCTGAAGACATATACTACATACCCTAAAACCAAGACTAGAATGACAAAATAACTAAATAAAGAGGTATAGTGTTAATAAGCTAACAAGGAGATAAAAAGATTACCAAGGGGTGCAAGGACACTTTGGGGGTGGTGTATGTGTTCATTAGGTTGATTGGTGTTAATTGCTTTCATGGTGTATTCATATGCCAAAACTTGCCACACTTTCGCTTTAAATGTGTACAGCTTTCTGTACGTCAATTATATCTCTGTGAAGCTGTTTAAAAAAGCTCTAGACCAATAGGAAAAGGGAGCTGCAGAGGCAATGAAACAGAAGGAGAACCATCATAATGCAATTATAGAACTAATAAATAAATCATAAGAATGAAGAACAGAATAAATGCAGAGGAAAAATTAATTCCTGATATCAAATAAAAAGTTGTGAATGTGCTGTCAAGTGGTGCAACTCCAGGGAGTTTTCATATCTTAGTCCATGATGTGAATGTACTGCAGGGGCCCCCCAGAGCCCTGCAGTTCATAGCCCTTGTGGCCCTATGCCACCCCTCCGCTTGAGATGATCACGGTGAATGCACAGGAAAAACACAAGAAGATCAAAGAATATAGTGAGATTTTAGTGGATTTGGAGGACAAAGTTGATCTTATGTTAGAATAACTGATGCTTTCATAGGAGAAAGCACCATAAATGAAATAGAAATGTAATAATAGAAATAAAAAATCCCTGAAAAGAGAAATTATGGAACTTGCTGATTAAAAAGCACACCGTTCCCAAGGGTCTTGGGGCAGGAGGCAGGGAGATGACACCGAAACATCAACATCCAGACATAACCTGGCAATTTGCTGAACTTTAAGGACAAAGAAAGAATGCTTCACCAGTCCAGGTAGAAAAGTAAGTCATTGATAAACTGTATTGAAACAGATGGACCTTAGAATCTTTGGCAACAATATATAATTCCAGGAGACAATGGAGGAATATATTCAAAATTCTGATGGAAGGAAAACGTAAGCCAGGATTATTATATCCAGCCAAGATGTCATTCAAGAATAAAGGCCACAAGAAGACATTTCCAACTAGGAAAGAATTGAAGGAATTATAGCATGCTTGATTCCTTGTTGAAAAGCTATTTGATTTTGAAATCCAGCTAGTAGTGGTAGAAACCCAGTGGTGGAGACTTATTATTACCTTCTCATGTCTACTTTTCTGCCTTCTTTGGTCATAAGAACCCTGATATTTCCCTGGGGACATTGTCACCCACCTACAAGACTACATTCTCTAGCCTTCTTTGCAGCTAGTTATGGTCAAGTCATGAAGTTTAACCAATAGTATATAATCGGATGTGATGTGTGCAACTTTCAGGAAGTCTAGTTAAAGGGAAGGAGGGCATCATCTTCAACCGTCATCCACCCTGCTGCCTAAAATATAGATGTGATGGGTGGAGTCCTGGCAGCCATCTTAAACCATGAGGACAAAAGCTAAACCTAGTGATGATAGAGAAATCAGCTAGAAGGAGCTTGGCTGCCTAATAAATTTGTGGATCTGCCAAACCTCCTCTGGTCTGCTGCTTCAGGTTTACTTTACATGAAAAAGAAGTAAACTTTCATTTTGCTTCAACCACCATTTTTGCTGTTGTTGTTCTGTGGATGTTATATGCGGTGGATCCAAATTCTGACTCATATACCAGTCGACTAACAGTTGTATCTGCATAAAGAACTTAGGTATGGAGAAGCTATTGTTCTACACACAAAGGTCATTAAATGTACTTCTAAGACTTAAAAACTGGTGTAATTATGCCTACAGAATAGAATAGAAATGTTGTAAAGTTTAAAATATTTTTTTAAGTAATAAAACTAACAATATTAGGTACGAGAAGAGGGAGGAGAGGGAAGTATAAGAGTGCTCAACCCCTCATCTCTCTCAGCAGGAAGTCAATCAATACTGTGTAAATTTAAAAGATGTGGTTTTAAACTGACTCCCACCTCCTAATGCTTTCTATAATCCCTCAGAGGGGATCTGTTAGAAAAGAGTATCTCTTGTGCTGAAGAAATATTTGTCTAAATGGAGCAATTCCTTCCATTATAATTTAGATTCTTTTTCTTCTTTTAAACAAAACTAAAATTAAATTTAATATTTTTTTTTATTAAAAAGTAGCTTTGTGGGGCTTCCCTGGTGGCGCAGTGGTTAAGAGTCCCCCTGCCGATGCAGGGGACACGGGTTCATGCCCCGGTCTGGGAAGATCCCACATGCCACGGAGCGGCTGGGCCCGTGAGCCATGGCCGCTGAGCCTGCACGTCCGGAGCCTGTGCTCCGCAATGGGAGGGGCCACAACAGTGAGAGGCCCGCGTACCGTAAAAAAAAAAAAAAAAAAAAAAAAAGATATATATTGATTTCTGAGGGTTACATTTGGGAGAAGATTATTTTTTTACTTAATAGTTTTCTTAATTTCTTGAATTCTTTATAATGAGCACGTATTACTTTTTTAACATCAATGAATTGATAGTGTACTTTCTGTTGTATTCACTTAATAATTACCAAGGGCATGCCTCCAAGTCACTGATTAATATCCTATAGCATGGATGTACATTAATTTATTCAAACATTTCCTTATCCATGAACATTCAGGGGTTTTTTATACCTCACCTCACCTTCTTACACCATAATTTTTCTGTAGCTTCAACTTCCAAAACTGGGGGTTCTGATCAAAATAATATGCACATTTTAAACCTTAACAGTGAAAAGATTGTACCCTAATTACACTCCCACCAATTATGAGAGTGCCCATTTTCCCTCTCCCGTAATGGATACTACCAACACTTTCAAATTGTGTCAATTTGGTTTAAAAACTGGTCTTTCGTTGTTATTTTCATTTTCATTTCTTTGATTCTTTGTTAGTGCAAGCCTTTTTTTTTTCTGTGTTATTGGTTATTTGTGGCTTTTTCTTGTTCACTTATCTATCAGGTTATTTGTCTTTTTCTTACCCACTTGTAAAAAGCTCCTTCTAGATAAAGGCTATTAATTTTTTGTAATACATCCTACAAATCTTTTCTTCCAGCATTTATCATGTCTTTTGAGTTTGTTTATGGTATCTATTTCCAGACATATGCTTAATTTTTATGTCACATATATCACTTATACCATAACAGTGAGGGCATTTTTTTAAAATGCTCAAAACAGAAAAAAAGCAAAAGCAATGCTTCTGTCCATTGCATCACTTCCAACCCACACCCTCAGGCTTTGAAGTCCAAGCTCCCCCAGTGCAGCTTACAAAGCCCTCCATGAGGGTCCTGTGCACTGGTCAAGTGGGGCTGCCCCTTCTCTCTTAGGAGACTGTGTCCTCCATAAGGGCAAATTGCTCCTAGCTACTGTCTCACACACATCGAGGGGCCTCCTGTCGCTGAGCTGCTCCTCTGCTGTTCCCTGCTCTTCGCCAGAGCCCACTGTCACTTAAGACTTTCTCCTTCTCTAGGGGGAGTTCCCTGAATTCCCCCTTCCTGTCCACCAGCCTAGAAAGCTCTCTTCTGGGATCCCATCATGCCCTGAGCCCAGCCCGTGTCCATCTACTGCACATCCGGATGCCCTCCTGAAGCCCACCTGCCAGCCACCACGCTGATTAGTCAGGGCTTAGGCCTTATGTGCTGTTACTTATTTTTAGTACCACCGCTTACCTGAGCATGTATCTACTGCCCTTATCAGAATATATTTTAAATATCCATTTATAGTCATGTCCCCTAGACCACCAGCTTCCCGAAGGCAGAGCTATGTCTTACTCATCCTTCTGTCTTCCACTCCTGCCTGGTGAGATGAATGGATGAATGAACGGAGGAAAGTCCCCAGAGGTTTGTCAACATCAGAGTGTCCGAATACGCCCAGCAGAGGGCAAAGGCTGGGACAAGGTGACACCTTCACATTAGTGACATGTACAGCTGATATCTTAAAAAAAACCTTCCTTTCCCTTCTCAGCATCTCCACTTCCAAGCATTCTATCACAAAAATAAATGAAATTAAACAACAAAATAAAGCACACATAGACCATAACTTCTCTCCCTAGCATCGCGTACGTTCTCAGCTATGGCAATTTTCCAAATCACTCAAATCTATCACATCCTTGGAATCCCTGAAGACCATCATGAGGGGATAATGTAACCATTTTACAGGAGGGAAGACTGAGGCTGGGAGAGGCCAAAAACGTGGCTTGACTCTTGAAATCTGGTATAATAAATCACAGGCTTGGTTCTGGAAATGACTCCAAGATACATTCTTGTCCAATGCTATGGCTTCAGATTGATAAGGTACGGTATCTCAAAGGGCCATCCCATCATAGCTTACCCATTTTCTGATTTGTTGTTTCAAGTACCTTGGGATACGAGACACCGGCAATCACGTACGCTCCAGGAATCAGCAGCAAATTGTTCTGTCTCTGAACTTTTTGCAGTTTGCCAAATGCCTCCTCATCTGGTCACCTCAGTATAAATTGCTCTAAAATATTATTTTATGAATATACAGGATCCAATAACAAATAGTATCTTTTTTGTGAAATTAATTTCAATTTAGCCTTAACTAATACTAAATTGCTATGGAATTACATATTACATACACATTACTAAAGAAAGAAGTTCATCATGATTAATGTTATTACAGTGAACACCAAAGGAATTAATAATGATTTGCAGTTATTATAAAGTGGTGCTGGGGTAGGAAAAAAGGTGAAGTCTAATTAAATGCTGGCAACCACTTTAGGGCTCTGCAGCAGTGAGGATGCTGGGGTTTATGTTAATTAATTCTATATGAAACATTGCTGAAGTGTTTTAATATTGTTCGAAGAGCCAGGATTTTACTACCACTGTGTGTTTTGATTTTTTTTTTTCCCACAGTGACCTGTCGGCGTGGGCGAGGTGTTAAATTCTTGGGGCTCACCAGGTGTTAGGAGGCTGAGGGTTTCTTATTCCGATTTCAGAGTAGCCGTGCTCGGTGGTGAGACCAGTGTCTCCAGGGAACGGCACATGCTGGAAAATGGATGACCTTTCTTTGGAAATGGATCTTGGGTTTCCCGAGTAGCTTTCTGGGTTAGACGCAGCTCCACGGTTGCCCCGACGCATGGATGGCGTGGGCAGCCTGGGCATCCCAGAAGGGTCCCACCTTGCCCAAAACAGGACTCAGGTAACACAGCGCCTGATCTTCTACTATTATGAATGGAAGTCAGCATGGTGAGCTCAGGGTTTGGGAGAATCTGAAGATTCCATTTTCGTCATGGTTCTGTGGCTCATTTCCTTTGTAACTTGGGGCAAGTCACTTAAATTCTGAGTCTGAATTTCCTCAGAGTTCACAGTATTGTTTTCAGGATTAAATCAGAAAATGAATAAGAAGGAGAGGTGGGAAACTCTGAGAGCTAAACAATTAGTGAGCTTATTCGTGACGTTAAGCTGGGTGACGTTCCACCTGTCACACGTCTAATTCCTACACCCAGACTTCTGAGGTCCTCAAAGATGGGAACAGACATTCAAGTTAAATATTGCTCCTGTTTCATGCCACACAGAAATATTTAATCTAATACCTCAGATAGTGACGTTTGGTGGGAACTTGTTTTCATTAAAGTGGATTTTCAAGAACTTAACTTTTTAAATTAATCAGAGGACACAAGCTGTTATCTCTGGTTGTCGCATTTCTGCAAGCCAAGGGCATAGCTGAATGCCTGTCACAGAATATGGTTCAAATAACTTTCAAACAAATAAACTTTAGTTGGAAGAAAGGATGGATGATGGATGGATGGATGGATGAATGGGCATCCTGAATTCTCTTACCAAATACAGACATAGCATTTGTGATCATTCCGTCAAGGTCAAATCTGAATCCTGACCATGGTCAGTGGTCACTCTTCCAGCCTTGTGGGCATTTGGCAGATCTGCCTTCAGCACCCCTGCTCCAGACCACTGTGCTGGCACCTGAATGCCTCCCCAGCACCCAGCAGCTACTTGTCTTCCAATGTCCACTTCTATTGCCTTCTTTGGAGGTGGTCCTTAAGCCCACACCCCCATCCACGACGATCTTTCCCTCCTCTGGGTCCATGGAAAGCAAAAGTCTAGCCCAGAGGGTTTCAAACTTAGGGGGCATGAGAATTGCCTGGAGGGCTTGTTAACATACAGATTGTTGGGCCCCGCCCTCAGGATTTCTGATGGCGATTGAGAATTTGCATTTTAACAAGTTCCCAGATGATGCCGCTGCTGCTGGTCCAGGGACCATACTTTGAGAACCTCAGGTTGGGTCCATTAGTCCTATAGAACTTACCACAGCTGGTAACTTTTTCCTTAAAAGGGGGTTATTTTGAGCCAGTAGTTTGTTGAACACTGACATGGCAGCTCCTTTCTGCCTTCCAGCAGGGATCCAAAGACAGTGCCGTTACCAGCACCCTTACCTTCCAGAAGAGGAAGCTGGCTTTTGGAGGGGAAGCAGCACAGTCAAGGTCATGGAGTCCAGATCGTCTCCCGTGACCCTGCGCTGGCAGTCAGGCTGGAAAGACAATTGCCACAGGAAGAAAAAAAAGCATTTCTTCCAGGAACAGTGGCTGACAGTGAAATACACACTCCGGGAGACCCACAGTGCCTCCCAAGTGGTGGGTGGGCACCGACGGTAGATTGCTTAAGGGTCAAGTGTGGAAAGGACACTGGGAAGAAGAGTCTAGCCCAGGGCACCTGACCAGCTCCGTGATTCTTGGCAGGTCAATTAACCTCTCTGAGCCTCCCAGGTCATCTTTCCCAAAGCTCTCACCCCCTTCTCACCTCTGACTTTCATGCACCTGCAGGTCTGAATCTGTCTAAGAGCCCAGTGAAGTGGGTTTTCCTCGGGGGCTTCATGCCTTCCACACCACCAGGACAGTGGGGAGGAGAGCCAGGGCTGCCGCTTTGGCCCTTTCCATCCCTCAGCATCAGGAGCATCTAATTGATCCTCCTGTGGCCTTTGTAGGGCCAGGGAGGAAGTTACTGGAAGCCAGAAATGCAGACAACAAGTTCCTGATTAAAAGGAAACCTATTGTGTGGAAGTCATTTTAAAAAAAAAAAAAAAGGTCACCATGGTTCCTCCAGCGAACTCCACATTTCAGGGCTGTGTCATCAGCCCTGAATCCATTCTGAGTCCATTAGCAGCCCGAGTGCTGGCACTAACGCCCCCAGACTCCTTGGAACCTCGAGAGTGAACCTCTGGGGAGCTGACTCAGCCCTTTATCCTCTCAGAGGTAGAGAAATTGGATTCCAAGCCACAGAGGATGGCAGGACGGCATCCAGAAGGCGGGAGAGACCAAGGGCTTCTGCCAAAGAGGACGGCAGCCCAACGTTCCCGTCGAGACCAAAGGTGGGACAGAGGAAAAGGAGGCAGGGAGGGAGGCAGGGAAGGAGTGAGGGATGGAAGAAGGGAGGAAGGGAAACAGGGGGGGAGGGAGGGGGAAGAATTGATTGATTGCCCAGGGTTCCACAGCAGGTACTGTGCATGCCACGTCATTAACGCTAACAACAGGGTTCAAGGTAGATATTACCCCCATTTTACAGTTGTCATAACTGAGGCTTAGACTGTGGAGTGACTTACATAGCTCAGTGGATTCGGCAAGAGATACAGCATAAATTCAGAATCAGATGTGTTGAATCTCAAAAGCCACCACGCACGTTTCATTGCCCTACGCAGTGACTCGGGGTTGGCTGCCAAGAAGGCTGCATAAGGAGAGAATGGCGCCATGGTGAATGGCCCTGGCAGGTACCTCCCAGACACCCAGCTGAGGCCCACCAGACCCCGAGCCCAGGAACACATGGTCCCTGCAGAGGGATATAAACAACAGGCCTTACAAATGCCGCTGTGGCTGCTGCGAGTGGAGGACGGACGTGCTGCATGTCCATTAGTGCTCACTGTTAACGCACTGGCAGTAATGTTACCCTAAGCTCAGGGGCACTGATGGGCCAGGCTCATCCTTAAGACAAGCACAAACGCAGACAGACCTCTAGTGGAAAAGTCCCTGCTCTCTGGGAAGCCTGGCTGGGTCTCCAGCTCAACAGGCTGACCTCTACCGTGCAGGTAGCTATAGGTGTGTACCTCTAGTCTAGTCCTTGGACCCATCTTTAACCAACTGTATCGGGTGTGATAATTCCCCCACCTGACCGTGAGCATCTTAGGGGGAGGATTCTCTCTTCCTTGGCTTCACAGACTCCTCACCCTTGGGCTGATGAGCACAGGATGTAACAGAAAGAGACTAGACCACGGCTGTCCGGTAGAATTCTCTGCACCCTCCAATGTGGCAGCCACTAGCCACGTGTGGCATGTGGGCATCTGATATGTGGCTAGTGCAAATGAGGAGCTGACTTTTTCATTTTACTCTATTTCAACTAATTTAAATTTAAATGGCTCCAGGACTAGACACTCCATAAATATATGTTGGGTAGAAGAGAAGGAGAAGAAGAAAGACAATGAGGATGAAGAAAATGCACTCCGAACACATAGGGAGGGTAGGAGGGAAGGAAGGAAGGAAAGAGGGAGGAATGGGAGGAAGGATGCAGGCTGGGAAGGAGGAGAAAATGTTGACTACAACTCCTATCAGACAATATCGAGGAAAGCCGCAGGTTGGTGTCTGGCTGACGTTTGAGCGCTTCGCCATTTTGCCTTGGAATCATGGAGAAGCACAGACCAGCTGAGCGCACCCAAAGCTCTCTTTGTCCTTGGTAAGCATGGCTCCTGGAAAAGCATAAGTTCCAGGATCTGAAAGAACATCCAGTGCTGATCAAAGCCTCAAAACTTAGAACCAGAGACACAACAGTGTCGGACAGAAAGGGCCCTCGGGTCTCAGCTGGCCTACCCTCCTTGCGGCACACAGAGGAACTGAACCCAGAGGCAGGCGAGAGAGGGACTGGAGAGAGGTGATGCGTCAGGTCACCTCCTGCCCCGCCCTCCACACCCCTCCCCCTCCTCCCTCCCTCCCTCGCTCTGCCTCCATCTCCACGTTAGCAATATATTTCCAGGACACTCTAATGAAGTACATCTTGAGTCTCCTTTTCACGGCTAATGAGGAGACAACAAGAATTTGACTAATACTAGTACAATTACTGGAGCAGTGAAGCGAGGGCCTCTGATTAGACGTGATAATTTGCAAGGCTGGGCTCTTCACATTAAGTTTGCAAACAGTTTAAAAATCACTTCCTCTATTTATCCAGCTAATCCCTGTTTAATGACTCCAGACCCAAGAAAGAGAAAGGGGAAATGTCTCTTTAAGAAGTAATAAATAAATAAATTAAACACTAACAATACCAACCTTATTTGCCCAGACAGGAGAGATGGCAGGAGTGTAACCCGATTGTCATCTTTTCAGGCAGACTCAACCAAGATTTCATAGCTCTGAAGGACTTTGCAATCCCCCAAACCTTGGGCCTTGTGTTCCCTTCAGCCACTAACCCAGCCTGGGCTTCCCCTAACAGGACTGCTTGTCCAGCACAGAAAGAAAGGTCACCTCCCTGGTGATGGGTCTAATGGCCTGATTCGGGGACTGCTTTGGTGGCCACCAATCTCCAAATACTGTTGAAAGGATGGACACAGGTGAAATTCCATGGTAGCAGAGGTCTCTTTATAATCTTACCAAAGTGTGGTCCTGGGCCCAGCGGCAGGGGCATCACCTGGGAGCTTGTTACAAATGCAGGACCTTGGACCCCACCCAGACCTGCCACTTGGAATCTGCCTTTTCACAATCCCCCGGGTGACATGTGTGCACGCTGACATTTGGGAAGCACTGCTTTAGAACGTATCATTTGCCTGACTGGGAGAGTGACCCAGGGCCACGTGGCTTTGTTGATTTCCATACTATTGATTCTGTTGGTGTGCGCTTGTCAGAGTGTATTCTGCAGAGATTTATAGCCGGGATTATGCAAAGAGAAAAGTGGATTTGGGAAATGCTGGGTTAAACCAAATTAAAATTATTTGTTTACCGCGTCTTTTTACAGCATTTTAATAATACCAATAAGCATGTTAACGCCTATGAGGGTGTGTGTTTGCGATGTTTCCCAAACTCAGTTGAAGCCAGAACCCCTCTTGGTGAGTGTGAAGCATTGAAGTTCCCAAGAGCTACCAGGGACAGCGGGACATTCTGTAAGACACATGTGGCTCTCTGATCCCAGCCATGGGGATTCTCCTCTGCAACGAAGGTACATCCAGGAAAGGAAAGCAAGGGGCTCCGCGGGTCTATCCAGAAGCTTCCCTCTCCCATCAACCGCATCTAGCACTCTCACCCTCAAGCAGAAAAACCCACCCCAAGTATCAAATACTTAAGACCATCAAATCCAGGCTTTTGGACAAGGCAAAAGATCAGAGGGTGGGGGTGGAGGATACGATCCTCTTTTTCATAATAATTCACCTTAGAGGTGATGGCACTGGTGCTATTTCTCCTCCAGTTCTTGGTGAACTAAGAACTACTAATGTGATCTGCGAGCCTCCCACTGTGTCAAGAGCTTTCAGCGCTTAGTCCGTCAAATCTCCACGAGACTCTGGAATGGCCACTCTCATTGGCCCATTCGCAGATGAAGCCCACCCAGGTTCTACGGCTTATTCAAGCCAAGCCAGCCAAGCGAGGGGTAGCAGTGGGATTCAAACCCAAACTGACTCGCTAGGCCCTGCTCTGCTCCGTGCAGACGGTACGCAATTGTAAGGAAATCCTCATTAACACACACAGGCACCCACGCCCTCAAGTATATGACCCTAGTTCCCAAACACTCCTACGCAAAATTAAATTCAGCTTTGCATTCATACGTGAGTATACAGATACAGGACAACATTGTAGTGCGATTTCTTTTGCCTGCAAAACTTGGAAATCACAGAATTGGGAAGAGTTTGGTACAGTTTCCAAAACAAGTAGTTCACCTCGTCCTCAGGATGCCCCTGGGGGTAAAACAAAACAGACGTTATACCTCCACTTTATGGGAGGGAAAGCTGAGACGAGAGGGAGGAAGTGATTTGTCTAAAATCACACGTTCACCAGAAGATCTTAAGTTTCCCTGGGGCCTGAGCCTGCCCTCAGACCACCAGCAGAGGTGGCCGCCCGCCTCAGGCTGTTCCCCACCTCCAAGTGCCAAAGGAATCTCTAGGCCACCCAGGACCTATAGATCTTTCAAACTGCATCTCTTTGGAGAATGAAAAAGGTTCAAGACCAAGAGATCGTGGAGGGAAGGCTGTGGGTCTATGTGTTTAAGCCTTGACTGCCACACACACATGCACATACACACATGCATACACGCATGTACCCAACATACACATGCGCACACACATACATGCACATGTGCACACACATATAGGCACACATACATAAGACACATGCACACACATAATCAAGATACGCAATACACACACAAACATATATACACAACACACACATACATATATAATACACATGTCCACACACACATGTGCACCATACACAATATACGCATGCACATGCATAAATGCACACATGCATACACATACGCAATACACCAGGACACATATGTACACACAGTACACATATACGCAAATAATGCACATATGCACATATACACAATACATTCCTACACACATGCATGCACACACACAGTCAGCCCTTGAGTTTTACACTGATGAGGATGTTATTTCAGCTGCCGACTTTGCCAGGATTTCATGCACAAACCCCTCTGCTGGCAGAGACCGCCTTAGCCAATGAACACGAATGGAAATGGAGTTTCCTGACCCATGGGCAAGGACTGAGAGGAAGTGGTCATCTTGAAAGAAGCCAAGAGGAAGCTTGGAAGGGAGGCACACCGACACTGCCAGGTAAGGAGGGTGCTGGCTTTAGGCAAGCTGGGGCCTGGATGGATGCCCAGACTACCAGTCATGGGACCTGGAATCTACCCCAGTTCTGCTGCAGTTGGATTGTGTGACCTTTCCCCTTCTCCCTCCTGCCTCGGTATGCCCATCTGTGCAATGAAACTGTTAAATCGTTTAGCGGCGAGCTTCTGTGAGTCTGACATTAAGCCTGGCAAGTGGGCAGAGAAGCCACTGTGAGCTTGAAGCCTAGGAGTTCAGAGGAGAGGAGTCCTCCTGGGGAGCCCTCACTCACATACAGGCGAGCATCAGGAACCCATTGGAGACCAAGTGATGCTTCCCCTCTGGGAGTTGCTAGTGCGCAGCTCTGTGACCTTGACCAAGTTCCCGCCCCTCTCTGGGCTCCGTGTGGCTCCTGAAGAGGGAGGACGAGGTAGCTCTATATTCCCCCGCAGTGTGACATCATGAAGAGGAAGGAGTCTAGACCCAGACTGCTTGGGATCCAAATCCCAGAGTTCATCACTCACTAGTTAGCCCTTTAGGTGTGTTACTTGATTTTTCAATTCCTCAGATTCCTCCCTGCAAAACATGAACAGTAATGCATCCACATGGGAAGGGGGGAAGAATCGCAGGAGAGCATGGCATTAGCAGGGCTGTACAGGGAGGGAAGACTCGGGCACTTTGGGTTGGGGTCCTGGAAAAATTATAAGAAGCCCAGCTGGGGAATCAGCCGAGTATTTGTAGGCACCTGGGTTTTAAAACTCAAAAGCCTGAAATGATTATACTCAGCCCTTCCAACAGAGGACTACGCAGGTCTCCACGTTACCAGTGTGGAGGGATCTCCAGGTAAGACTGTTCAGTGGGAAAAAACAAGGTGCAAAGCAAGGCACACAGAATGCTTCTGCTGGGGTAGGAAATGTGGGCGATCCAAGTGCAGCTAGGTGGCTGCTTATTCTGCAAACAGAAACACTGGGTGAATAAACAAAAAACAGGGGCTGGGGGGGGTTGTTATTTATAGGGGTCATGGGGGCATGGCCAGAAGCAGCAGGGTTGGGGCTGAGTATACCTTTTCATTTAGTAATCACTTCTGAGTCGTATTCAAAAATATTCAAAAATAAAATAAAACAAAGCTCAAGGTACCGTATAATAAGCAGACAGCTTGGGGGACTAGCTTGAACCAGCCAGCTCCTCTAAGCCAGATGGACAAGCAGACAGATAAACAGCCCAGAGGCCAAAGTCACCGAGGGCTGAGGAACGGGCCAGCCAGGCAGCCCGCACTGCCCCCTGCCTACCTCACCCCCGCCCCAGCCCGCCCCAGCCCAGCAGGCAGCCCTGCGCCCTCTTACCCACACCCCTGCTGGCAGGGAGCATTCCACTCCCTGAGTCTTCCCGGAATGAATGCTTTCTCTAAGCTCATTGCAAAACATCCTGGCTGAAGCTGCAAGTGGGAATCCAGAAGTACCCCCAGGAGAGAGGTAACCCGTTTCCTGAGGACATTCCTGCTTGGTGCGAGGGCCTGTAGTGGGAAAGGGCAGCACAGGCCAGGCTGCCATTTGCAGCTGGGTCCCACCTGGGTCCCATGGTGGGCAAGGCCATGTGCTGAGTGGGCGCTGCGTCTGGACTGGACCGGCCGCCCAGGTTCCGGCAATGTTGGGTGTTGGAGGGGCTTCCCCAAGCCCCACTCCATACTCACTCCTTGGAGCCCACCAAGCAGAGAGGACCCCCGCTGCTCTGAACAGCTTTAGGGGCTGTGCAGGTCTTGCTGAGGGAGAAGAGAGAAAGGAGCGCCTGTGGCAAGTTCTCTCAGCCCCCACCCCCATCTCCCCAAGGCTCTGTCAAACAACAGAGCCCAGGCTGCAGTCAGGGGCCTGAATCATCACCACTGCCACCATCATCAAATCATCACCATCTCGCCACCACCAGCATGATTATCACCACCACCATCTCCATCACCATCATCATAGCAACCATCACCCGCACTTTTCACCACCCTTATCGCTCTCACCGTCAGTATCACCGTTACCCTCCCCACCTCCCAGGTCTCTCATCCTCTCTATAGGCCTTTGCCGAACGACCCTCTACCTGGCACGGACGTTCTTCCTGGATAACAGCTATAGTCATGACCATGATGGTTTGTAACTGCTCACTGCCCCCAGAAAAGTTCCAAAGACCTTTGCATTTGTCCATTCGCACTCTGACTCCAACCTAGTGTTCCAACCGCATCTCCCACCAAGCCCACCCTGTATCCCAACAACTCGAGGCTCAGCCCCACCAAACACTTTTGTGAGCACACCCCACCTTGCTACCTGTGTCTCAGTACACGCACCTCCCTCTCCCCTTCTCTGACTCCTGAATCCTACGTATCCCTCAAGGTCCGGATCAAATTCCTGCCTCTAGGAAGAAAGGATCAGTCTCCCCACCTGGCTCTGAGTCCTTGCCCCAACTCTCACCTGAGTATCCAGTCATATTGACAGCACCTGACAATTTTATGATTGTGGTCACTCCCCTGCCAGACGGTGAGCTCCTGTGACCCCTAAACTTCATCTCTCTCTTTGGTATCAGCCTTGTCACCGTTCCATCCCAGCACTGGCCTGGCACAGGGCAAGAGCCTAAAGAAAATTTGATAAATAGGGGATGGGTAAGAAAGTTGGCTGGTATGCAGGCAGGAGAAATGAGGAAGGAATTCTAGCCGTGTCAATTACAGACCCAGAGCCCAGCCCAGGTCTGAATCGGCCTCTTCCCCGGTACCAAACTCCGGAGGATGGGAGGCCACTCCATGGAGAAAAGAGAGCTCTTATCTCTCCGGGTCCCTCCTCAAACAGAAACATCCTACCACCCTCTCAAGTCAGGCCTGGGGAGGGGCTGCAGAAGCAGCAGACGGTTCACAGCATCCACAAGCCTACACCACGGGGCTGGTTCCAACCGCCCATGCTTCTGCCTTTCTGACGCATCAGACTCTCAGCGCGGTGGGTGGATTCATTCACTCATTCACGGGTATTTATCGTGCACCTGCTAATTGTCCGGCCTGATACGAGGGAGGGGAATTCAGCAGAGGTCGACTCGGGCTCATCTTGCTCTTTTTGAGTTGGATTTGAGGCTGAAGACCTGTCACCATGTCCACCACCATCACCACCATCACCCCCTCCAACATTGCTCCAGGAACTTGGGGCAGCCACTTCCTCCATATATCATTCCTCAGGAAAGGCGGCCCATCTCATTGAAGCAGACCCTGGGAACAGGCCACTGTCCCCAATATTCTCAAGTCAAAAGACCAGCATTTCTGCCCTGGTTCTAGAAAAGACTGCCTAGCAGCATGCCCTTGGGCAAGAGATGTGACCTCTGTACCCTCTGTTAAAGAGGATGTCCTCCTGCCTCAAAAGCCAGAA
Source organism: Stenella coeruleoalba (assembly GCF_951394435.1). NCBI lineage: Eukaryota > Metazoa > Chordata > Mammalia > Artiodactyla > Delphinidae > Stenella > Stenella coeruleoalba. The sequence goes on along the minus strand of NC_137162.1, from coordinate 54,363,346 downwards.
GTGTAACTTGACTCTTACCTCCAAGGGGCTCCAGGTGGCTCCAGCCAGAGGTGGTGCTGGCTGCCACATCTGGGGGTCCTAGATCCCGCGCAGGGGTGGGTGAGACAGACTGGCCCATCCCTCCAGCCCTGCTTATGGGACTCTGGCCACAGCTCTGGGCAGAGAGGGGGCTCCAGCTGAGGGAAGAGGGGACACGGTGACTTCATCCTACCCTACTCCACCCTGACACTCCTCTCCTGACCTTTGCCCAGAGCGCCAGCCCGTTGTGGATTCTTGAGGCGGATTCTTCACTAAGCAGGGACCTCCCCTTTCAAAGGAAATGCTTTGTGCAGGCCTCCTAATGCTCCAGGCTCCTCTCTCCGAAACCTCTGGGCCCAGACGACAGCCATTTAGCTGTCTTGGGCCTGGTCCAGCTCCTTACAATGTGATACTGCCCCTTGGGGGTCATCAGAGGCCCAGCCTTTCCTGGGACAAAGATGGGAAGGAGACACCCAGTCAAGGGGCTGGAGGGGCTGGTGGACAAAGGCTACGTGCACGGAGAACAGGAACTGGAGAGACAGGTAAACTCGACTTTCAAATAATCATCGCAAAGAGGAAAAAGTCTGTGGCTGCCCTCGTTCAAGGGGAGGGGGTGTGACGCCAGGCTGCCTGGGTCTCCGAACTCACAGGGCCCTGAGGGAGCACCATCTTGCAGAGGGGAAACTGAGGCCGGGAAAGGGGTGCTCTGCATAGGGCGCTCGGAGGGCATGCTGTCGGGCCAGCCAGCGCCCAGACTCCCGCTGCCCAACCCACCTCTGAGTAGAGCCACCGGTGCTGGGCAGCCCGGTGCCTCACTTCACAGCTCAGCGCTCCTCGGGGGGCCTCTTCAGGGCAGGATCTGGGTGTGCCCACTGGCCATGGTAGGCTCGGGGGCACCACAAGACTTCCTGGCCTGCAGGTAGCCTGGGGACACCTGGCTCCGTGCTCTGAGCACACTAACCAGGAGGGGCCCGGGCCAAAGGCTGCAGCGCCCAGCGAGGGAGTGAGGGCCAGCCAGACCCCCAGTCTAGACCCCTTTCCTGCCCCTTCCCTGTATCCTCCACCCTGTCCCTCTGTCCCCAGGCCCTGGCCTCGCTCACCCACTTCTGCTCACTCACTCTTCTGCCCTCGTTTTCAACTCCTCGTGATTTCCCCAATTCCTGCTCTCTTCCTCACCCCATATCTCTTCTCTCTTAGTCTTTCTAACTTTCTCTGTTTCCCTCTCACTCCTTATTCCTCTATCTTTTTTTTCTCTGTGTGTCTGTGTCTCAAGGTCTCTGTGGCTCTGTCTCTGTGCCTCTCTCTCTCTCTCTCTGTCTCTCTCATGTGTGCGGGTGTGTGTACGTGTTCATGTGCATATTGGGTCTGTTTACCTCTCACACAGCGTTGCAGTATAGTTGAGAACGGGCTTGTCCGTTTATTACCTCATTTGCTCTTGACAACGACTGTGAAGAAGCAGGGGGAAAAGGCAGAGGCTCAGAGAGCTCAAGAGGCTGTCTAAAGTCACACCGCTGTCAGGGCCGCCTCCCGACAGGACCATCAGCCCATATCGCTAAGAGCGTCTGTGCAGGGTGTGTTCTGGCCTCACCACGTGCCCAGCGATGCCCAACCACCTCCTTACGTGGCTGCAATGAGCTGCCTGAGCCCTGAACTTCTCTGGGCTTGTTCTGACCCCTTATTCTTCCAGATCAGCTAGCCTGACTCCAGAGGGACAGCTCTGCCGTCCCTAGTTGACCCCAGAGGTCCCTGGACATGCCAGTAACCGGAAGTGCCATGATTCCCGGAACCAAGTCTCCGGGGACCGCGGCCTGGCCCTGCAGAGTGGTGTGAGGCAGTGGGTCCCAGGTGGGGACGAGTGGCCCCTCAGCTGTGCTGGAGAGGGGCCCCCGCAGAGAGCAGCCCTGTGCTGGAATGGAGGGGGATCCTTTGTCCTGGGCCTGGAGCATGGCCAGCTGTGGAACAGCCCAGGAGGGATCTGCACTCAGTGTCACAGGGGAGGCAGGTGTGACCGCGATGCTTCTCCGCAAGGGAGCTGCTGCCGGCTGGACCTCTCCTGGGGGTCTCCCAGGCACCTCCAACACACCACGTCACATCCGAGCTCAACATCCCCGCTGGACACCACTGCTGACCCACTCCTCCTGGACGTGCCTTCAAGGAACGAAGAACACCACCACCCACCCCCTGAGGTCATCGACCGCTCCGCAGAATCTCTCACGCCCCATGAAAGCCACCTTCAAACTGGCTTCCTCGAGGCCTCTCTCTCTCCCCACTCCTGCCATGTGGCTCTGTTCTGGATTTCTACACTTGCCTCCTGCCTGGGCTTCTGCCTCTCATCCTTCCCTCCCTCCATTCTACTAGTGTGACTTTGGGCCAATTACTTACTTTCTGAGCATCTTGACATCAGTGAGCTAACTCCCTTGACTCTGTTTTCATGCTTACCAAGTGACCTACTAATTATAACTTGACTTCCTGCTAGAATCATCTACCAGAAGAGAGTATGCTGAACAAAGGGATGAGGCTAGTCTACTCAACATGACAGGTGTAGCTCCTTTTGTAAATTTATTAGTTGGTATTCTTGTTTGCCTAAAATAAAATAGAATAGGACAGGACAAAATGTCCAAGTTAGATGGACAAATCTGAGAACATTCACATAACGACAACAAAAACAATGAATAAGGTGAGAATGTGTGGACTGTATTGCCTTCAAACGCCTAGTAGGCTATTATGGAATAAGGTTTATGTTTGTTTTTGCAGCCTTAAGCACACATGTGGACAGATTTAAACTAAAGTACGTAACTACTACCTTGCTAAACAATTAGGTAGTGAGCTGCCTGTAACTGGAGGTATGCAAGAAGAGGCTGAGCAAACCTTGGCAGGAATGTTGCAGAGAGCTGTCATTCTTGAGCCTTCCCTCTTCCTTTCAATTACTAACATATTCACTCAATCACAAAGCACTAAATGACTCTTAAAGCTGTCTGTTCCAGTCTATCCCCACAGCCACCGCCCCGGCCCATGTCACCATTTCCTCCTTCCTAGATGAAACAGCAGCTCTGGGATGCTCCCCTGGCATCCAAGCTTGCCTTCTCCCCTTCATCATTTCCGGAGGTGATATTCCTAAAGCAGGAATAAGTTCCTTTGGTTCACCTACCACAACCCCACCCCCAGGCCTCCACTGCCCTCTGTATAGAGTTGAAACTCCATAGCATAGCTACCAAGGGCTCCTTAACTGGTCCTGACCACCTCTCCAGTGCACTGTCTCCACCCACATCCCCACACGTGATGCCCAGCCAGGAGGAACTACCTGCTGCCTGCTCTTCTTCTTCCTCTTCTCTCCCCATAACCCACCCCGCAATTCTCTAGCTTTGCAGACACCACTGTCTTTGCCTGCAACACTGTCTATTACACGCTCCTTCCCCTGGAAGGCGTCAGCCTGGCTGACTCCTGCGTCCACCATGTTTGAGCTTCTACCTCTCCCCAGAAAGCCCTCCTAGGTACCCCATACACACACCCAGCCTGGGCTAGGCTCCTGGAGAAGCTGTTTGCCCCCGCTTGCAACCCCTATCACACCGCATCATCTGTGGCTTGTACCTTTCCCCGCAAGAAGAAGAACTCAAGGCCGAGGGCCATGCCAGCTTTGCCACAGTGGCCCCGCCCGTGCCTGCCGTGCTGAATCGGTTCAGGAGTGGCTGGTTAAAGGCAGGGCAAGAGAGCAAGGTGGGCACAAAGCAGGAGGCCAGGCAAGAGGGCTGGACGCTGCCCTTGATGCCCTGGCCCTACCTGCTTCTCTAGAGCTTAGTTACGAACACAGGGAAGGAGGGCTTGTTGCTAGATTGGGGCCCCCAGAATAAATTTCTGCACTGCCACTTGGGCCGCTGGCTGCCCAGTGAGTGCCACGGGACCACCCGGTAGAGACCTGGCAGGAAGGAGCCAGGAGAGTTCCTGGGAGTCTCAGGCCATGTTTCGTATTGGTTCGAGTAACAGTCCCCAGGCCTGGGCAGGGCCACAGCTGCCCCAGCTGCTCCTGGGCACTGAAGCCTCGGCACCATTTGGAACTCATCACAGGGCTCATTCAGGCAGGGCTGCATTGAGCTCTGAATCTGGCTAACATTATCTTGGAATTTTCAGGGTCTCACATGTATACCCCAGCTCTTTCCCAGGAACCAAGGACACAGAAATGCATGCCCCACTTCCCGCCCCTTGCTCTCCACGTACCCACCAGGGCAGCCAGACAGGAAAGAACAGGACAGGCAGGACCCCCAGGCCGCAGCTCCCCATCTGGGCCCCAGCCCTGGACATCATAGCAGGAGCAAAAAAAAAAAGCCAGAATAATGGCCCAGTCCCCTCCTCAGACCCAACGCACCCATTTCTACCACTGCTACCACTAATCAGTGCTTACTACCACTAATCGCCAATAAGTTCTATGCATGTTACGCATATAAATGTATTTAATCCTCACAACAACCCTATGGAGTAGGTGCTACAATCAACCTTGTTGGCAGATGAAGAAACCAAGGCACAGAGCAGTTTACTTGCCTAGAGTCCCACAGTTACATGTACAGGGCCAGGATTTCAACCCAGAAAGGCAAGCAGGCTAGATTCAGACTCGACAGCTTCCAGAATATTCTGTGAACACTAGAGCTGGAACTAAAGGCCTCGCCCAACGTTGAGTCCTTCCAACTCGGGCAGTGAGTACTTTGGGGCCCTAGTCCTGGGCGGTTTTCTCTGCAGCTCATCTTTGGGATCATCACCTTCCTAGGTGCTAAGAACTGAAAGAAAGATGTTTCAGACACGAGAGTTGAAAAGGAGTTTACAGTCCAACAGACACAAGTGGAAGCCATGCTGGCGCCCTCGTTTTTTAGCACGGTAAAACGGAACCAAAGGATTTCGAGGAAATTACAGGAATGACAAGGAAAGAAAGCGGCAAATCTGGTCCCAGCCTCGGCTCCGTCTCCCACCACTTCACAGCCCCAGTGGCTCATTTCACCCCACTGAGCCTCAGGGTCTTCCCTTGTTAAGTGGGCTGATGAATCCATCCTCACGTTAAAAAGAGAGAAGGTAGGAAGCACTTGGCCTGGGGCCTGGCACATAGTGGGACCTCGATTGATATGTTTAAATCTGGATCTGAAAGCAAAGTGAACGCAGTCTGAGTCCTTCACCCCAAGTAGGGCTGGTGGCTTTGGGACATGCTAGAACTGACGGGCGCCCACAGGGATGGAGAGCAGCATGGGGCCCGTGGAAAATGTGCAAAAAGCTGTGGAAGGGAGAGAGGGGACACCCTTCAAGGGACAAAGGCCCACAAGTCCCCTCTTGGCTTTAAGCCACCTTCCAAGAGTCCGACGAGAGCCCATTCAGCTGGGTGGTTTCATCCCGGGACAGCAACGAAAGGGGCCCCTGTTCCATTACCCTCCACCCACTTTGGATTCACAAAGAAAATACACTTTATCTGGATTGTAGATCAGGGGCTGGTGACCGGGGAGAGGGAAAGCCTGAATCGCAATTCCCAAGGAACACTTTCCAAAACCCGTGGAGAAAAGTCATTCTCCCCAGCCCTGGACGCAGGCCTGCGGGAGGAGGAGGGGCCAGAGCTGGAAGTGACAGTTGTACATATAAAGCAGCCCAGCCCTCAACATGGGGCACACTGGGAACGGGGACCACAATAGAAAGAAGAGCCTAGCCAGGCTCCCTGGGTGCCCTGGTGGCAGAACTGGGTCTAGAACCTGTCGCCTGGGTCGGGTGGAGGAAAGTCCAGAGGGTAGGACCCCTCAGTGGAGCTCAAGGAGCAAGTCTATGAGTTGAGACAGTGCCCAGGGTCCCCTTCTCAAAGCTAGGAGCCATGGGGACCAGCAAGATGGAGACTGTGCTCGGTGATGGAGAGATGAAGGGGGTGTCAAGGTACCCAGCTCAAAGCCTGCTTCCTCCCCTACCACTGACAGGGGTGAGCAGAGCGGAATCCCTCTGCCCTCTACTTCCACACCTGGCAAAAGGAAGGAGGCTTTTTTGCTTTCGAAAGCTGCTGGGAAGATTCACTCAGATAACTTGTACCAAAGCACATCCCGTGCCTGGTACCCGGAAGGTTCTCAGCCGATGTTCATGAAGTCCCAAACAGCTGGGGGGAGGACCAGAGCAGCCTATGGAATGTTTGGGCCAGCTGGACATCTGGGCCTGGCGTCTGCCGAGGCCTGACAGGGCACTTTCTCCTGAGGGTCAGAAGCCCCAGCCTGCCAAGGATGTCACCCATCCCGGAGGATGGGACGGTATACAGTGGAATGGGCGCTGAACCAGGAGTCAGGACACGGTTTCCATTGGGGGAGCCTGGGTCAGTGGCTTCCCCTCTGTGGGATTCTGTTCCCCCATCTGCAAAACCTGATCTTCGTCTTTCACCCTCTCAAAGTACCGTTGCTGCTCACATCGCAGTACATGCAATCAGGAACCATCACTGCTCCTTCCTGAGCCGCAATTTCCTCCTCTATGAAATGGGACGGCATCGCCTCCCTCTCAGTTCTGGCCTAACTTGCTGTTGATTCACTGTGGGGGGGGGGGGGGTTACGGCACTGACAGCACAAGTCTTGCTAGGAGCCCCTCTCCTTCCACGTGATGTCCTTAGACATTTCCTCAAAGACACAAGCAGAGAGAGGTGAGTCACACAGGGGAGGCTGCAAAAAATCAAGGCCTCCTCAAGCCATTAGACCCCAGTAACCTGGAAACCAGTGCTTTGCACCCCCATTTCTCAGGTGCTCCTAATACCGGGGCGGGGTGGTGGCGGGGGGGGGTGAGGGGGGCAGCAGCAGACCAGGACATGGCACGCTCAGTGCTGTGAGGAGGGAGGGAATGTACGATGGGAACCCAATGACTCCTACCTGGGAGGACAGGAGACTCAGCCCAAGACTCCACTGTCACTTCCATACTCTGGTGCCCAGTGTCAGTCTCAGCCCAGACTCTCCCTGAAGGGCAGAGCCCTCATCCAGCTACGAGTGGGGGTCTTTCTGCCTGTGCTGTGGGCAATTCAAACTCAGCTCAGCCAAACCCACCTCCTCATCCTTGCATCTGTTCCTCAATCTTCCTCTCTCTCTACGGTCTCCCTCTTAGGGATAATCCTACCGTCCACACATCCGGAAACCCGGCCGTCACTCCGAGCTCCTCTCCTCCCTTATACTTCTCCTAACTGAACTATTCCCCAACTTGGGTCCATCCAAATTCCCTTAAGCCCTCTTTCCCCACATCCACTTAAACCCTCATCCAGGTCATGCAGTGGTGGTCTGTTTCCTCCACTAGACCGGCAATTCCTTGAGAGATGGGCAACTTCTCACTCAACATGTTACCTCCAGAGCCCAGAACGTTGGTACCCAGTGGGTCCTTAATAAATGATTCTGAATAGAAAAAATAGATTAGGAAGCCTTCCCAATGGGGGAGACATCGAGGAAAGTCTGTATGCATGAGTAGAAGTTAATCTGATGGGCCTGAAAGGAAGAAGTGTTTAAATGACCCCCTCCACTTCTGTCCCCCAGGCCGACGGCCCCTCCTAGCAGAGCCTCGGAAGGGTGATGGAATGCCGAGGCGCTGAGGCAGGAGAAGACATACGGCCAGATCTTAAAAGGCATTGAATGCCACACTAAGGAACGTGGTTTGTGGAGGGCTGCCTTTATTTACTTTTCTTTTAGATTTGTCTTTTAGGCAAGGAGTACTCTGACAGTACTTGAAGGAGGCAAATTGTGAGCCCAGAGCAACACTTGGCTCTGAGAACCTTGCCCTGGCCTCTCATGAGATCAGATTTCCCTGCTTTGGGCCAAACTCTTTAAAGCACTTTGGCGTCGGGTGAAAGATGCTCGGGGCCCGAAGGCTGCCGGGGGGCAGCTTGGATGGCACCCGGGGTCACTCCGGTGCTTTGCCCGCCTCCTGTTCTTACTTCCCATCCTGATGGCTCTTCTGAAGCAAGGAAATGGGCCAGAGGTGGCCCAACTGGACACAAAGGGTGGGACGGAGACCTGGGCTTCCACCCTACCAAGGGCATCTGCTGCTACAACTGCAGGTCGGTGGTCCCACAGGAGTTGGGTTGCTCCTTTCTCGATACCTTCGCACGGTGCCCCAGCCAGGGCTGCCCTCCTGTGCTCGACTCCCATCTCCAGGAGGTCTCAGCAGTCCCCACCCATCCTGCCTCCTGGAGCATAGGCTTCCTTCTAGATGCAAAGTAGCCATTAACCGCGTGGCACAAGAGGGCGTGGAGAGTGTGACTGGGCCCCTCGAGCGACCTCAGTACCACTTCTCCCCTGCCTTTGCTCAATGCCACCCAGCCAGACCCTGCCCGTGGCACACACATATGGCAGGGCCTTCCTGGAGGTCCTGGGCTGCACCCTCCCTGCACGCACCCACTACCTCTACTGACATCTCCCAAAGCACCAGCGCTCTGCTCGGAAATGCGGAAGCGCACACTGGCTGTGCCCTCACCAGACTGAGTTTCTTCAGGGTGTGACTCATTCATTTGGGTGTCCTGAGCCCAGGACCCGGCAGGTGCTCAATAATGTTCCCTCAAGTCCACCAGCAGGAGCCGGGAAGGGAGGCTGGGAATGGTCCCAAGAAGAGGGGCCCAGCTGTAGGGGCGGAAATAGGGTCAGCAAGGCTTGGACGGAGAAGGGAGTGCATGTGGCCGTCTGGGCTTGTGGTCCTCAGACTTGCCTGTGCATTAGAATACCTGGAAACTGGTTAAAACAGAGAGCTGGGCCTAGCCCGGGAGCAGCAGGCCGGGGCTGGGGCCCAGGAACTGGTATTTCTTACAGGTTCCAGTGATGCTGGAGCTACTGGTCCCAGGACCACGCTTTGAAAAGCCCTTCTGGGTTGAGTGAAGGTGAAGCCGAGGGTATAGAAGAGGATGAAGAAACCAAAAAACAGGAGGTGGGCTGGAGCCATGCCGTGCAAGGCCTTCCACGGTGGCTTGGGGGAGTCACAGCCTGGGCAAAGACAGGGGGCCCAGAGGAGCCAGGCAAGATGCCGGGGAGCCAGAGACCCCAACGGTGCTGAGTCTGAGTCCCCCTCTGGCCCCGACTCTGTGCTGCCTTAGCCAGCTCCCCCCCAGGGGGGCCTAAGTCCCTTCCTGTGTGAAAGGCACACGGCCCCCTGCCCGCCCACCTCCTCAAGGGGCAGGTGTGCCTCTCGGGGAGATGGACATGAGACGGGGTTGCAAACTGGAAGGCCCTCAGCAGATGTGAGAGTGATTATTATAATCCCCCTCCCCCAGATGGCACGATCCGGGCTGCCCCCTCCTCTGCCTGCCAGGCCCCTTTCCGTGGTCCCCAGGGACTGAAGGGCCCGGCCGGTCCCTGGCTGCCTCCGGGGCCCCCAGCCCCGGCTCAGCGTGGGCCAGCCTCCAGCTCGCAGGGTCTTTCTTCAGGTACAAGGACCCAAGTAGCTGTCAGCGGGTGGCTTCTCGGCAGGGCACCTCGGGTGGGCGGGGGGTGGGGGGGGGTGGGAGGGGGCAGGGGTGGCACTGTGCAGCCGGGGAACAAAGGCCGGCTGGGAGCTGGCAGGGCGCCATCAGGGTTCAATGCACAATGGCCCGGGGGCTGGCGGCTTCGCTCCTGGCCGGCATTTGCATAATGTCTGGGGCAGGAACAGGTGCCCGGTCAATAGGCAATTGTGAGGCTGTTCTGTCAAAAGAGAAGAGGCCTGTATTGAAGGCTAGGCTCGCCTATTGCAATGCAAATAGGATTCAAAGCAGACCGGCCCAGCTCGGGCTCCCGGGAGCTCCAGCTTCGTGAAAGCCACCGAGCAGACCCGGCTGCTGCCTCTGCTGGTGCCCGCTTTGTCTGAGGCCAAAGGGTGGCACCGGCACCGGGGGCTGGGAGCCCGCGGCAGGGAGAGGGAGCAGGTCAGCCCACCCATCCAGGAGGTCTTCCCGGAGGAGGAGCTGATGTCATTGAACTTTGGCCAAATATTTGAACGAAGCTCCGCAGCTTCTTAGAAGAGAAGCCCAAAATAAGGCTGCTAGCCCAGCTGGAGTGCCGTCATGAAACCTGCCAGGGCCCCCACGCCAAGCCACCGCTCACTTCTCCCTGCATGGGCCCAGGCCCTGAGATTCCAGGTCCTTTCTGTCACAGCTAACATTGACTGGCACTGTCGTAACTGCACATGAATTAACTCATTCCACCCTCACAGCAACCCTATGAGAGAGGGGATGTTACTATTCTCATTTAATAGATGAGGAAACGGAGGCACAGAGAGGTGCAAGATGGCACAAGTAATACTGGTTAAAACCACGGAAAGGGCCCAGGCAGGCTGGCTCCAGAAGCCACCTCCTTACCCGCTGTGCTAGGTAGGGCTGCAAGTAGGAGCCCCTCACTGTTTAACAAAGGCACTGCCGTCCAGAGAGGGACCAGAACTGCCTGCTGGCTGGACCAGAACCCAACTTTCCTGGCTCCCTGCGCTGTCTGGTTTCTCTCTCTGCAGACGCAAGCGTGTCAAAGAGGGAAAGGCTCACGTCCGACTTGGGGTGGGGAGACACACGGATGGCGGCAGTTGGACTGGACGATAATACCAAGATGATGCTTTTCCCCACATCAACGGTGAGGAAACATTTCCTTCATAGAAATATTCCAAACTGTGGGGACTTTCACTTAGCAGGCTGTGTGGTTTCCCCTGAAAAAGTGGAGGGCTAGCAGCTGGGTTCAGGTCCCTGCTTTATTGCTCACAAGCCAGATGACCTTGGACAGCTCACTTCTGTTCTCTAGGTCCGTTCCCTCATTTGTTACAATCGTTCACATTCTAGGAATGTGAGACATCAGGATAATGCCTCCACAGAGCAGGTCCTACTAGTGTCAGCTCGCTTCCCCACGCTGTATGCTTTTTGGAAGCTAGTGCTTCAGAAATATTCTACCCCACCCAGTTTCATGTGGAGCTGAAAGAGCACAAGCATTTGTGTGGGTGTGAATTAAGTCAGTTGCTCGCATTCCATTGACTTTCCAAGAGTTATTCCTTTTTTTTTTTCTTAAAAATTTTCAGGGAACTCCCCATTGGAAGCCATTATGTGCTACACAATACTTGAGATTCTTGAACCGGATAAAAGGAAACTCCCTATTAGACGGACAAGCTGAGGGACTCTCCAAGCTTCTCTCCGGGGCCTGAACCCTGGGACTCGTTCCTCCAAGATGTCAGAGAACGTGAGAGCTCATCCGGTCATCAAAAGACAACAGATTCCTTCTCCCAGCCATTCTGATAGATGGGAGGCTGTGTTGAGCAAGTTTCTGAAGCAGACTCCAGGGACAGCAGGAGAGAACGCTGTGATCCACTAGTGAGGTCTGCCACAAGCACTGGACAGAGGAGGGGCAGTGTATGTGTTATACATTTACCATCTCTGATCTAGTGGCTACATGGGGAAATCAAACCCAGAAAAGAGAAGTGGCTTCCCCCGAGTCACGTGGTGTCAATGTTAAAGCTGGAGATCTTGATTTTTTTTCCCTTAAAAAAATGTTTTACCGTGAATCTGTACTACTTCGGGAATTCGAAAAATAATAAGGTATTTTCAGTTGAAAAGTTAAACAATCAAGATGACCCTACTGTTACACAAGAAAGGAAGGCACGGGGTGGTCGGGGTAGAGCTGGGGTGTTGAAGACGTTCTAATGGCGGGGATGGTTATGTGTTTTATCAGTGTCATTGCATGTACTGTACGCTGCTTTACAATTTCCAAACTGCATCTCGTCCATTTATCCAGCTGGTCTTCCCCAAAATGCTGTGGAGGTAGGAAAAGCAAGTACTATTTACTCCCATTTTGCATATGAAAAAATTAAGGCTCAGACAGTGGATAGGACTTACCCAAGGTCACAGAGTGAGTGAGTGAATGAGTGACAGAACAGAGGTTCAACCCCTGGGCTTAGGCTTTGGGAAGAGTCAGGAGGGAACCCCAGGCAGCCCAGAGGGAACCGGAGACCTTCTATTCATAGCCAGGGAGGGTCTCAGCATCTGAGAAGGCAGCCGACCTAGTCAGACTCACTGCAGCGCGTCCTGCACAGACCTGCTCATGCTGGGAGTCTGGGCTGTCCCCAGAGGTAGACGGAGCAGACAGAGCGTCCTCTGGTTGCCAGGCCCCTCCCAACCCCCCCTCGGCTGACCTCATCAGCTCCCTGGACACAATGCACCCTTCTTCCCCCAGCTCTTAATTAAACTAGCCCATGGTAGTCGTCACAGCGGAGGCCTAGCCAAGCAGCGCCTCGTTCCTGAGCCGCCCATTGTCTCCCCCGGCTGCCGGATCCAGCCTCCCGCGGGCACCCATTTTGCCCCAGGGCCCGGCATCTGATAGGCCCGACACCTGGCCACAAACAGTGAAAATACCAGCCTCACAACAAGGGGAACCCGGATTTCTCTTTACTGAAAGTCTGCGAAAGTAATCACAAACCATTTCTGAGTTCGTTTCATGAGACATCAAATAAACCCCTATTAACAGTAAAAACAAAAACAAAAAACAAAAAAACGCATGCTGTGGTAGAAAGATCTGGTGTCCCAAGGCAAGGGTTTAAGACCTGATTCCACCGTTGACAAACCAGGTGACCTTAGGTGAATGTTTGCCTCTTTGAGTCTCAGTTTTCACATTTATAAAACGGGAGTCGTAGACAAATGCAAGCAATGACAGGAAAATGCAAACCAAATGACCAGGAAATTTAGAAAGCTCAGCTTAATTGGAGCCAAATGCATCTCCCCCAGACCCTATCTGGAGGGAACCTCCTTCCAGCCCTTCCTGTTACAGCTGTAAGAAGCCTGCCTTAACCTTCACTATGTCCGCAGAAGAAGAAAACAGATCGTTAAGAAATGCGCTGCTTCTCTTCCCATGGATAAGACGGGGGACTTATGTCACCTGGACAGCAGCTCGGGGGTGGGAGAGGGAAGGATCAGTGAGTTGGTGGGAGCTTGATGATAAGATCTTGCCCTTGCATCCCCTGACTTAATCAGCCACATACTTGGCCCTGACGCTTGGCCACCGATTCACAATTCTCACAGCCCTGTGAGCACACCCAGCACACGGAGCTAAAATCAGAGCTCAGGCTCCAGAGACACAGGAACCTGAGTTTGCATCCTGACTCTAACCTGTGAGAACTTAGGAGTCAGTTATCCTGAGCCTCAGTCCCCACGTGCGATAGCATTCACTCCACTCACTTGTCAGAGTCACTGAAGATGAGCAAAGGCTGGGAAAGGCAGGCAGAGAATCAGGCACCTTCTCTCTCCCCAGACCGCTCCCCACCCTGCCTCCAGGAAGCTCTTCCCAAAATATTCAACATAACCCATGTCCGGCCCCTGTTAAATCCCTCAAGACCCCCTCACTGCAATAAATAATCTCTTGCATTTCTCGCCTGCCACGTTCTTACCAAGACTCCCCAAAACTGTGCTCCGACCACAGCCTGGTCCCCAGATTGTGCCACAATGTCTCCAGGCACCTGCCCTTGCAGGCCCTGCCTCTGTTCTCCACCTGACCCACTCCCAGATCTCTGGCCCAGCTAAGAGACTTAGGAAGATGTCTCCTTTTCATCTTTCTTTGAAAAAAGGTTAACGGTAGCTACTTTTTTGAGTAGGGAATACCTTCACAAGATTCAAAGGCACAAAGGTTATACAGTGAAAAGTCGCCCTCTGACCATGTCCCCCAGCCTCCCAGCTCTTGGCTCTGCTCCCCAGAAGCAGCCATTGTTCACAGGTCTTGGACCTCCCAGAGGTAAATGTACAGGACCGTTTATGCATATATGTGCATATGAATATATAATGCACGTGCTACTTATATTGTGTTGTGCATAACACCAATTATGATGCTGTTCATATTAAAATGAAGAAAATGAATATATATGTACATTATATATACATATGTATATTGTATACCTATGTGTACATATATTTTCATTTTCCTCTCCTTTATACAACTAACAGCATCATTTGTATTCCATTCCATTGCATGCCTTGCCCTTTTCACTTACAAATGTATCTTGGAGCCCAATGCATATTAGCGCCTAAAGCTACTTCCTATTACCCTTTTTTTTTTCTCTTTTTCATGACTGCATAGCGTTCAGTTGTACAAATCCACCGTAAATTATTTAGCCAATCCCCTAGTGAAGGACATTTGGGCTGTTTCTAATCCTCGGTGATACAGAAGATGCTTCAGGGAACAATGTCATACGTGTAGAATAGTCTGTCCATGTAGAGGCGGGTTAACTTTCTGGAGGTAGACTTGCTGGGTAGAAGCAGTGCTGAAATATTGCCAGGTCACCCTCCAGAGGCACGGGGTCAAAGTGATCTCCACGGTATCTGTACCGCGGCACTCTGTCCCCACCACGCAGCAGTGAGCGCCCGCCACACACCCTCATCAACAGTCTCGAGCAATCTGGGGGTGGGGCTGGCATTGCAGTGACATGTCATGTACACATCTCTCGTGATGAGTGAGAGTCAGCCTTTTTCACACGTCATTGGTCTTAGAGCCCTTTGTACTCCCTTTTTGTGAGCTGTTTGTTCATATCCTTTGCTTGGATTCCTGTTGGGTTGTTTATTTTCCTTAATGATTTGTAGGAGCTCTTTATTTACCAGGGAAATCAATCTTTTGCTATGACTTGAATTGCAAATATTTGGGATCCTTTGTGGGAAGGCTTCTTCTAAAAGGTCATACTTGAGGGGAATTGGGTACCTCTCATCCACGCTAGGTGACTGCCGAATGAATTGATGGATAGGAGATTGAATGAATAAATGAATGAGTGAATGAATGAGTCTCCTTCCACCCAGCTTGTTGTCTGCCAGGAAGACCTGCCCCTGGCCTTCAGCAAGTTGATAAATGACTACGATCCCACCTCGCCTGAGCAGCTGCCCAACCTGAACCCAAGGTGGGCCCAGGGACCTCCTGGAGCTTCCTCTGCCTTCTCCCCCGACACAGTCCCCGCTTCTCTGGACAGACCTGAACATCAGCCAGAGCTCCACAGGGCAAGGGAGCAGGGCTGCCTCTCCCATCACAGAATTTATCTCTCTTGTTGGTCTGTCAGAAACAGAGAATTTATTGCCTCATTCACTTTGAACAAAACCTGTTTCTGGAGATTTTTATGATGGAGGAGTAAGAAAAGGAGTCAAGTGAGGGAGGAAGTGTCGATGGGAGGGATGTGGCCTAGAATGTGTAATCTCACGGAGAGAAGCGTTTCGGCAAGAGGCCAAACATAGGCTCCGGGCATCTCTGGTTTCTGGGCAACCTTGTTCCTGGATGCACAAAGAGTTGCTCATCAATGTGCGCGTGGGAGAGACTAGTCTTCTTCGCATGGAAAACCAGGGCTCGGCATCTGCCCTGCACCCAGGTCGCCAGGCTCTGGTCCTCCCCCTGGCCCCGTCGTACTGTCCACTCTCCGCTCAGCCCAGCTCCAGGGCTGCCCACATTGCTCCCTCTTGGAGGCGCTCAACCAACTGTCACAGCCAGGCTCCTCCACGTGTGCTGGGCAGAGAACAAGGCCAGGAGGGCCCCTCGCCTCACAGAGTCCCGCTTGAAGGAAAGACACAGCTGCCGTCAACGACGGATGCTCAGAGTATCGAGCCCAGCTCTGGGCCGGCGCTCCACGTGGGTTAGTTCCAGGAGTCTCCGGGTACTCCAGGAGCTCAGTACCGTTACCACCCGCACTTCACAGAAGAAATGGCTGAAGAATGACAGAAAAGACAACCAGCTTGCCCAAGGTCACAGCTAGGATTCAAACACAGGCAGTTTGATCCAAAAGCCGTCAGCTCAGCCACTGCGCCCTGCTGCCCAGCAGGCGTTAACAGCTGCGAGGAGCCTCAGGCGGGGCAGAGCGGGGAGCTACGGGTGCTCGTCAGGGCAAGCTCCCCGGTCTGGAGGATGCTGAAGAGTACCTCTGAGAAGAGGCAGGGAGAGAAGTGAGGACAAGAGCCCCCAAGGCAGTAGGAAAAGCCAGTCCAGGGTGGATGGAGGGCATGAAGCGGGGCCAGATGGTGGTGTGGGAGGATGCAGGGTGTGAGCAGGATATGGGCAGGCTGGGTGTGGGCAGGTCAGTGTGGGCAGGGCTGGGCAGGAGTGGACAAGAGTGGGCAGGTGTGGGCTGACCGGGCATGGGCGTCCCCTCTTCTCTCCCTTAGGCAACGCCCTAACCCTCAAGATCTGCCTCTGCTGACCCTCTCCATAAAGCCCACCTTTCCTGATTCTCCGTTCCTTGCAGCTCCCACTCGGCTCTTCTTCCTTCCTTCCTTCGCTCATCATGCCTGTCGTGAGCCTTGTTGTCTACCAGGCCTGCGCCAGCCACTGGGAATAGGACCATTAATAAGGCACATGAATAAATCACGGTGTCTTCTAAAGAGAAGAGCAGCTCTAAGTGCCATAATAAAGTGGTGTGTGAGTGCAGAGGAGGGAGCAATTAAAACTGTCTGGGAGAAGGAGGGCAAGGCTCGGGAAGGTGCTTCTGAGGACCTGACACTCCAGCTGGGTCTGAAGGGCCGGCAGAGAATGGCACGGAGGACAGTTCCACCGAGGGCCGGCTACCCCGGCAGACAGAAGGGGCTGTATTCCGGGAGCTGTGGGTCTGACGGAGGGACAAAGGTGGAGGGATGCAGAGCATAAAGAGCCTTGAGTATCCAGGGAGGAGCGGGGGCTCCTTCAGCAAGACTGGGAGTTTTTGGTGGAGACGAGGGGCGTGCGTGGTCAGATGAAGACGCGAGAAAGACCTCTTTCCTGCAGGAAAGGAGAAGCCATGCCTTCTAACTCTGGGGTCCCGAGCCCACCCCCTTCTGACTTTATTTTTCTCCATAGCACTTCACACCATCTGTATATTTCACTCCTTCAGTTAAACTGTATGAAATGGCCAGTTTTGTAAGTCAAAACTGTGGGATATTAGCAAGCTTAAATAGTTCAACATACTATGTTATTTATTGTTCATCCCTCCAATTTCTCCCCACCCTTCTTCCATGAAGAAAAGGATTTTAATCATTCTTTTGTTCATCGCTACATTCCCAGTGCCTAGAACAGCGCCTGGTAATGATGAACAGCAAGTATTTGCAGAATGAATGCATAAATGAATGAATGAATGAACAAATGAACAGGTAGAGAGTGGGGGGCTGGAATTCCTGTTTAGTCTCCCTTCCTCAACACGGAAGCCCGAAAGACAGAGCTCTTTCACTCAGCTGTAGGTAGTGATGGATCTTCTTACTTTCTGAGGGACCCTGAGAAGGAACTGACTTCTTTTTTTGGGGGGGGGGTACTTGGGCCTCTCACTATTGTGGCCTCTCCCGTTTGCGGAGCACAGGCTCCGGACGCGCAGGCTCAGCGGCCATGGCTCACGGGCCCAGCCGCTCCGCGGCATGTGGGATCCTCCCGGACCGGGGCACGAACCCGCGTCCCCTGCATCGGCAGGCAGACTCTCAACCGCTGCGCCACCAGGGAAGCCCGGAACTGACTTCTTTTTTAAGCTTTGGTTTCTTCATCAGTAAATGGGAGCAGGGGCAGATGCCTCAAGTGTGTATTAGTAAGATCATATCAGAAATTATGGGAGGGAATTCCCTGATGGTCCAGTGGTTAGGACTCAGCTGCCAAAAAAAAAAAAGAAAAAAGAAAAAAAGAAATCATGGGAAACATAGCACATAGCCCCAGGCGTGCAGCAGGCACTCCATAAATACTGTTTCCTCCTCCCTCTCTTCTTAATACACCGGCCCCCTTTTACCCTGTTCACACATAAAGACCTACAGAATCGAGATTTTTTAATATAAAAATGGATATGTTTTGAGTTTCTTTTCAGCTATTATTTTATAGTCTTCAAGAGAGAACCCACCCCCCTGCAGGGAGTAGGGTCGGGGCTGTGCCATGGTGAGAAGCAGTGGAGGACAAGCAAGGGGACTCGGGTCCCCCTCGCTGGCTCTGTGGCTCTGAGAAGGTCACTCAGCCTCTTGACTCCTACTCAGTCATAAGAGGGAGGTGGACCAGCCCCCCTCAAGTTCCCCAGCCCATTTGTTTTAGGGAAAGGTCCCCTGAAATGTTCCCCGTGCTCCCTAGAATCCAGGCTTCTACCTGACCTTGGGAGTGGAGGGCACTGTGCCCACTCAGAGGGGGATGCAGCTGACAACAGAGTCAGGATGGTCGCCTCTGCCCCGGCCAGCCTCCTGCCCCCCACCCCGCCTCCCTCAGGTGAGTATCTTACCCACCGTGCTCTTGTGGGGACAGCAGGAGCGGGACCCCAGGAGCCTAAG
This sequence comes from Stenella coeruleoalba, assembly GCF_951394435.1. Taxonomy (NCBI): domain Eukaryota; kingdom Metazoa; phylum Chordata; class Mammalia; order Artiodactyla; family Delphinidae; genus Stenella; species Stenella coeruleoalba. The sequence continues at coordinate 54,345,150 of NC_137162.1, read as the reverse complement.
CCCTGCCAGGCTCCCACAGAACCGGCCTCCTGAGGGCTGACGCACCCAGATCTCCACCATGGTGGTACCTCCACCACCGTGTGCCCTGTAGGTCCCCAGCATTATAACTGCTTTTGGGTCCATGTTTTGACGCAGCCATGTTGATGCAGAGACATGTTGATTCTGCCTAAGAACCAATGATTTGATATTCAGCTATTATTTTATAGTCATCAAGTAAGAGGCAGAAACGACGGTTGCCAACTCCCTCCATCCTCAACTTTCTGCAGCCGTCACCCGGCCCCACTCTTGGGTGAGGACCAGTGAAGGGATGCGAAGCCAGGATGAGATAAGAGGAGGGAGGGGTCAGGATGGTCAAGAGTTGAGGAAGGGGGCAAGGATGTCTGTTGGGCATATTCTTGGAAATAGAGGGCGGCGATTTTCACTTTGACATGGGGCCTTTGATACAGCCAAATCAAAATGCCCCCTTATCAGAACACCCTCCTCTGTGCCTTCCAGACTTGCCCCTAAATTTCAGGCTGCAGAGCTGTAGCCCAGCAGCCCAGGCAGGGAGACAACGGGCAGTGGCCGTACCTGATCGGGGTGGACAGGACGAGCCAGCCCCAACACTGCCAAGCAGAACCTCTTGGGAGACTTCCTCGAAGTATTTATGAATCACAAAATCCCACACACTCCCTATTTCACTTAGTCTTCATCAAAGATGGAGAAACTGAGACTAGAAAACATCCCCAACCTCCATGAACTAACCAGAGGGGAGCTGGGAACAAAAGCTGAGTCCCCTGATTCCACATCCCAAATTCTTTTGATCCTCCTGATACTCCCAGAAGGTGGGTTATACTGTTATACTAGTGTTAACCCCATTTTACAGATTATAAAGTTGAGGCACAGAGAGTAGAAGAAATCTGCTGAAGGGGGCCCTCTTTGCCAGCAGTGGAGGAGCTCCAAACCCAAGTCTTTGGACTCCTGACCCAGGACAGGAGCACCTTCTGGTGTCCTGGGGCAGAGATAACCATGACCCATGGGAAAAGTTGAGGAGTTGACATCGGTGGGGACGAGGAATGCAGAGAGCCAGGGATCATGAGGAGGAAGACCCCAAATGGACGCAGGGACCACTGACAAATGTGCCAGTCACATCCCCCAGCAGACAGAGCCTTTAGTGCCAGTGGACAGTCCCCATGTGATCAAGCCAGAATGCACTGGCGACCACAGAGGCTGCTGTGTTCCCCCAAACCCCATGTGTTAAATCGCCGGCCCAGCCAGCCAGCCCCCTGGGTGCTGACGCTCCTTCTGCCCGTCAGACAGATTTATCTGGAGCAGCATCAGGGCCCAGGGGAGCCCAGTCACACACCCCCTATCAATCCCAACACAGGAGTGCGGGGAGCGGGAGACGGAATATATGTAAGGTCGTTTGGAGATGGAAAAAAATCATTCACTGCACTCTCGAAATAGCCCATCTCCACTTCGCAGCGATTGCCACCTTCTTGGCTCTAAATCAAATTCTGCTGCAAGAAGCAAACTCAATCGCTCTCTCCCAAGTTTTGCTTTTTATGAGTTTGGCAATAAATTGGGGCATGGATGGAGGAAAGGCACCAAAGGTCGCGGGAATCGGGACATGCCTATGCGGCCTGGAGGAGATAAGAGAGGTGAGGAGAGGAGAGAGGAGAGCCTTGGGCTTGAAACGGGGCTGGTGGTGGAGATGGACAGCCCGGTGTCTGGGTGCTGAGTCAGTGCCGAGTGAGTGAATGAATGAATGCATGAATGAATAATACATACATATACACATACTTCCTGATTTGGAGAATCTTTCACTCAGGTTAAAGAGAAAGCGTCTGTGGCTGCCTGGTTAGAGGCAAACAATGAGGGCTGTAACACCTGCCTGTAGAATTGGAATTATCACAGCCTGGGGGGCAATTAACCCCTCTGGGGTGTCAGAGAAGCTCCCTGAGATGTGGAGACATTCAAGACCCCTGCACCCCCAAAATGTGGGTGTTTCTCTGACCTCCGCCTTTGGGGCTCTTCTCTTTTCACTCAGCATTAGGGTTCTCCACCTGAGCACTGCTGACATTTGGGCTGGTTATTTGCTGTGGGGCTGTCCTGGGTATGGTAGGATGTTTACCAGCATCCCTGGCCGGTAGCACCCACCAGTCATGACAACCAAAAATGTCTCTAGACATTGCCAAGTGTCCCCTGGTTGAGGCTCACTGCACACAAGCTCTCTGGGGTCTGAAACACCTGACGATGGCCCAGCTCCCTCTCCGGCACCAGGCCTGCCTGCTAAGCTCCCTATTCACGCCATGGGGCCATCTGCCTCTGGGCATTGCTCCCTGATGGCCGCTCAAACGAGTAAGTCCCATAACAGGAGGCATAGTTCCCCCACCAGGACACCCCACCAGCCCTCTCACCACCCCCAGCTCCCCAACCACCCACAGAACTGTGCCTTTGGGTGAAGGGTCCATGGCTTCTCAATGTCTCAGAGTTAAATCCAAACCCTGGGGGTCCACAGGGGCAGCCCTGCACCCTGAGCACACACCCGCTTGCACACACACATACACACATGAGTGCACAGACACACACACATACATGCATGCACATGCACACACACACGTGCACACACACATCATGCAGCCTATCTTCCAGCCGTGACGGTGATAATAACACTCTTAACAGCTGACATTTGTTAAGACTTTTGGCTCCCTGGGCACCTTCTCACCATTGTAGGTAATCCTTTATTTACACCTCAGAACCACCCCATCAGCCAATACCCCTACTATTCTCACTTTACCAATAGGGAAACTGAGGCACAGAGAGGCTGTGACAGGAAGCAAGGGGCACAATTAGCTCGCTCAGCCACTGTGCAGCACTGTTTCTCCATCCTCCACGTGCAAGGACCTCAGTCTGCCTGAATGCCCTTCCCATCCAGGCCCTTTCCCTGGAATATTCTTCATCCTTTCAGACTCACCTTAGCTCAAGCTTCCCCATCAGAGAAGCCTTCAGGCCTGGCCAGGGTCCCGTCTCCAGAAGCCCAGGTCTCCCGCTGATGGAGCCCAAGGCCTGGGCCCCGCTGACAAAAGTGGCTCTGATCTGCCGAGCACACAAGCTGGGCCCACGGACGGCACCCCCCGCTCTTGCAGAGCCTAGGCCCTCGGCCGCTGCTCCACAGAAGCCAGCCTTTCTGGGTCCAGGGTGCCTCCCAATAGACCATGAGGTGGCAGATCACAGGTAGCACGTTCAGGATGGGCTTCTCCATGTGTGGGTCAGCACAGATTCTGCACCTGGCTCTCAGGTCTTTTTGTAACTTGAATTAGCTAGAGTCTCATCCCGTTGTTTGCAACAAAGAGTCACGACAGATACTCTCTTCCCCTTGCCTATTTTTCCAAGTCTCCCTTCTCTATCTTCTAGAAGGCTCCATCCTCTTTTCTCTACTTTTCCATTCCTTCCAGGTCCAACTCAAAGGCCACCCACCTCCAGGATACCTTCTCTGACCACACAACATAGTGTCTTTGGCAGTGAGCTGCACCCCTGCCATTTCCTGCCTGTGTCCCCTGAAGCAAATATATGTAGGCATCACATCTGAAAAACGACAGTAACAATAATAACCATCTCCTAGACCTGTGGTAGGAACAAAATGATATTAAATAGGAAAAAGCACCTATGGGATCATTTGTCTCCCATATGGCAAGAGTTCAATAGATGTTTATATGAAAATCTTAAAATAATTAAGCAATAGAAAAGATGGGAGAGAATGACCTTATCACATAATCAAATGAAACACTGCATTTCAGTGCAAGAAATATCACGTACTACACGGTCGTCCTTTGATGAAATAATCAATAAGTGGATGAATGAATGGTAAGAGGCGTGTCCTGATTTCCAGGAAATTAGGACATTTGTCGGCGAGTGCCTGCAACGTGCTGAGCCCACACCGTCCTCCTCGGCATCCCTGCCGTCATCCACCCAGGTGAGCTTGTGCATGGCAGGTGTTCGGTGAAGTCTTATTGGTTAAACACCACAGAGAACGATAATTCCTCCCCACATCTATCTGAGAAGGGAGAAGGAAAAAGAGGCAGGGATGGATGTTTATAGGAGTAAAATGGAAACAGACCCCCAAGGACAAAATTCTAGTCTCCCACCTGGCAAGGGTGTTAAACCAGAAGAGGCTCAGGGCACAAGAACACCATTCTCTGGGTTTTAATCCACATGTTTTGCCAACCCCAAGGAGCTAGATGGATGGAATGGAATCCAGCCTATATAAAGACCAGTTCTGAGGATGTGCCCAGCTCCTTTTATTAAACAAGGATTGTGGTGCAGCCATCATTGTCTCAAGGGGGTATCCTCAGGTGAGATTGTGACCCTGCAGAAAACAGCACAGCCCTTTTGAGGACACAGCCTGGAAGGAAATTCTTGCTATAGGAAATTGTCTTGGTTGTGTGCCTGCTAGAATTGGATTTAGCCATCAATTCCCTTGGTGGCCTTCCCTTTGCTGAGTTCCCCTCTCTGGGTTGCAGTGAGTTACCTTATATATAACATGCGGGGCTGGCTTAGATGATTTCAAAATCCTTTCCAGCAATAATATCCTAGAGGTCAAATCATCAGCCTGATGTTTAGTTCCAGACTGTGGTGTGTGCATGTGCATGTGTGTGGTGTGTTTGCACGCGTGCATGTGTGTGTGTGCACACATGCTCAGGGTGCACGTATGCATGTTTCCAGTGTCCTTTAACATGATTGTTAATGCCCCACATCAGATGCCAACAATAAACACAGACCATGGAGACTTCACTTCTAGCTGCCACTGTCTTGAAAACAGATAAGGGTTCTGGGAAAACATGACACTTCTGACATGCATAAATACGCCTGTCAAGCTTTTGAGTTCCTAAGGGGTTTCTTTCCCCTGGCAGGTATGCTAAACGTGTCCATATAACAGTGTGATAAAAACTGTATCCAGCTCTGCTTAACAAAAAATCTAGTGTCTCGGGCTTCCATGGTGGCTCAGTGGTTATGAATCCGCCTGCCAATGCAGGGGACACGGGTTCGAGCCCTGGTCCGAGAAGATCCCACATGCCGCGGAGCAACTAAGCCCGTGCGCCACAACTACTGAGCCTGTGAGCCACAACTACTGAAGCCCGAGCACCTGGAGCCCGTGCTCCGCAACAAAAGAAGGCGCCGCAATGAGAAGCCCATGCACCGCAACAAAGAGTAGCCATTGCTCGCCGCAACTAGTGAAACCCCACACACAGCAATGAAGACCCAACACAGCCAAAAATAAATAAATTAAATAAATAAATTTTTTTAAAAAAGGAAAGCTGATGTGCTGTCTGATGAACAAGGCTGAGATTAACCGTTTTTCCGAATAATTATATTCTGATGGCTGCATGGACAGACCGTGAGAGAATCAGATTATTTTTATACAGCAAGAAGAAAAGTCGAGTTAAAGACTCACGAGTATTACCACTAGAATTACAGGTGAGCCCTTCCAGGAATGTGGCCTGTTTGATTCTATTTAGATAACAGAATAATTAGAAAACTTATTGTTCTCCCCATCATGGGATTTTTAGGTATTTTTAGATTAACTTGTCCCTTTTCACTCTTTGGAGCTTCATTAAATACATATATTTTAAAGAGGCTACGATAAAAGTCTTCCAAATATTCTAAATATTCTGTTTCTCGATCATGCACCCTTTGAGTCCACGTTCTATCCACACCCACAGTAAGTGACCTAAGAATAAATACATAAAATGCTGTCATTCCCTTTCTCAAAAATTATCGCTGGGGACTTCCCTGGCGGTCCAGCGGTTAAGACTCCGAGCTTCCACCAAGGGTGCGCAGGTTCAATCCCTGGTCAGGGAACTAAGATCCCAAATGCTGCGTGGTGGCGCAAAAAAAATCACTGCTGACCTCTGTCAGGTTGAAGTCCAAACCCCGCAGTGTCCCTCAAGGCTCCTCAAATTCTCCAACTCGCCCTCCCTCTACCGTCAGTCTCGTCAGCTTTCTTGCCAGGATGTTCTCTTCTCACCTGTAACCACATGGATCCTCTCTCCAGACCCCCGAGACGCAAGCTCTTTCTCTGACACCCCCAAGCCTTTGTGCATACCGTGTTCTTCCCCAACATGGCCTTTCCCGACCCTTTATTCACCTAGAGAACTCCTACTCCTCTTTAAGACCCGGCTCAAATGTTTATTCTTCAGGGAGCCTTTCCCAAATGTCCTCATTCACTTGGTTAACAAATATTTATTGTGGGTCCCCAGGCCCAGGTGTTAATGATACAGAAATCAATAATGAGGGCGACACACAGAGACACACCAAGAGGTCATTTGGAAACCAGAAGCTGTTACCGAGGCAGCAAAGCAGAAGTCCCCAAAGTAGCTGGCCCTGACTGCAGCACCCAGCACGTGGCAGGCGTCCCTAAATGGTGGTGGAAGGAAGGGAGGCTCCAGGGACGGATGAGTAATTCACCTGGGACACAGGGAAGCTGGGAGGCCCTCCCGGGAGCTAGTAAAAGCAGCTGCAGGCTGATCCCATGTGGTACCACTAGGAATGTCACCCCATCCTGGGCAACTGGTCTGGCTGCTGGCACTGCCAAGGCCTAGTAGAGGATGGGGCCCTGCCCTGAAGCTGAGCCGGGTCAGGGGCTGGCCAAGGATGTGGACGCAAAGGGAGCCAGGGCTCAGGGGGATCTGAAGGAGGTGGGCTGGGTCTCACCCTGGGGAGACAGGAGGGACTCTGGCAGAGTTGCCTGTGGGGCAGCCGGGAGGCCAGTCCACAGGATCCTGAGGAACCAGCCAGTGGATGGGGGACTTGGAGCTCCCCAAGAGCAGAGCCTCCGCCCTGCTACACGCTGCCTGCCCGCAGCTCCGGACGCCCCTGGCATTCGCTGATCACTTGGTACAGACCTGCCTAACCACTGAGTGAGTTCGTGAGTCCAAGAGCAAATAAACACGTGAAGCAGGGACAGCCATGCAAGACCTCCCCACGCGTGAAAATATCAGCCCTTTTCTTTGGGGGCCTCCCTCAGTTTCCCTTTGAAAGAGAAGCCTCCCAGGGCTTCTTTCTGCACGTAGTGAGACAGGGGAAATGGAACCCCCCGAAGAAACAAAGCAGGAGTCATTTTCTCTTTTCTCAGGCTCTCAGGATGCTTCGCAGACCCTCAGGAGTGGCATCCCAGCCTGGCACCCCGGGAGAGCGCTTGGTGAAGGAGGGTTGAATGCCCTCAGCGGGGCCTTCAGCTCTGCAGGTGTTTGAAGAACATGCCCTCTCCCCCCACCCCACCCCCAGCCCCAGGTCACACTACATCTGCCTTACTGGGACCCCACTAGCAAGCTTCTGGCTGTGGTGGGTGCCTTAGTTATGAAATGCTTCTCCCAATAGGAAAGTATTATTTTTAGAGAGATAGAAATCAGTCAAATATAGCCACGACCTAAGGCCCTGCTTGGTTGGACTCTAGTGCCGGGGAATCTCATTCCTCCTCCCCATCCAAGTAGCTTGGAAACGTCCTACCAGGCAGAGTGCACAGCTGTCAAGGAAAGAATGGATCCCAGGCAGAGGTGAGGGAGGAATCAAGCCCAGCCCAGCCCCCAGCCCCTCGGAGGAGAGAGACCCACGGTGGCCACATCATCTGCAGGGGGTCCATGGTACAAGGAGGGAGGAGTGGGGGGTGGGAAAGGCGGTGGAGGTAAGTTGAGAAGAGCTGAGACACTGGCTGAGGAGTCTGACTGACGTTAACAGGCACTAGGGAACCATGGAAGCCTCTGGAACAGAGCAAGAGCTAACCCAAGGTCAGCCAGAATGCAGGGGAAAGACCGGAGCAGAAGAGCGGCTGGAGGCCCTGAGGCCATCCAGGGTGGAAGGTGCACTTGAGGCGGGAGCGCCAGACCCTCTCCAGCTGAACGTCTAGAACTCCAGCAGGGCCGTCCACAGACAGGGACTCCATCCCGTGGAGAAGGATCCGGAGACAGTCCTTTTAGGCCCTTGCCTTGTCTCAGGAAAAACTCGTCCACGAACAGCAAGTGAGCAGCGCAGGGGTGGCGGTAGCAGTGACATTTGCTCTGGATGTGGACAGTGTGGGGTTGGAGCATCGCGGGAGCCTCGTCGTGACTCTGTGTAGGGTGGGGTTGGTCCGAAGCCCTGGTGTCAGGTGTAACGCATTGCCTGGGGTGGGGGATTTACAGTGTTGGTTGAAGGGAGAGTCTGCTCTTTGTCTCTGATCCTTGGTCCCTTCTCCTGCAAGATCCCTCATCTGGGGTATTTGTAATGCACTTTGAACACGGTAGAAGCTCCCTAAGTGGTTTCATTATTAATTATCCTTCATAGGTAAAGAAAGTGATCAGTAGAACTCAAACTGTGAAAGGGAATGAATGCCTGATTGAACATCTATAATTTTTATAGCTCTTCACTTTCCAAAACTTGTTGATGTCGATAACTTCTGGTGGGTCCTGATGACCTGGGGTTAGTGTTGAGATCGCCCCCAGGAGAGGGTTTAGTCGCTTGCCTGGGGTCACATGGAAAGTCAATGATGGACCAAACCAGGGGCCAGTTGCCCTGCCTCCGAGCGCAGGACCCGTCCAGCCCTTACCACAGCTGCCTTGGTAAAGAGCTCAAAGACAGCAGAGTGACCTGGTGCTGGGGGGGTGTCTTCTCAGTGGGCTGGTCCTCTGTGGGGCGAGGGAGCTGGAGGATGGCAAGGCTGAGAGAGCCGTGAGCAGGCGGGACCCTGGGGGACTTCATGCAGGGCTCAGAAGGATGCATCCATCTCGACCATGGTTCTAAGATGGTGAGGAGGCTCCTGGGGACTCTAGGACCCTCTGGGCAATGATGCTGCCCTCTGGGTCGTCTCTGGAGCTAGTCTGGGATTTGAGGCAGGGGCAGGGAGCAAGTACCTCCCTCCAAGCTATGATGGGTATAAGCTAGAGAGAGACGGTACAGCTCACCCAGACAAGTCGGGGTTCAGAGCTAGGTGCCAGGTTCAGCCAGGACCAGAGTAATAAGAAGGGAAACTGAGGCAGGATTTCTATGGTGAAGCTTGAGTCAATACAGCTCACCCCAGCCCTGCAGATTCTGAGCCAAAACTACCCAACTAGTTTCAGGGCTGCCTGCTGCTGGGGCTGACTCTCCTGAGGCCTCCAGTCCTGTCCAATTTTCTAGACCCTCCCTCTTCTAGAGCAGGTCAGCACTTCAGAGAAGCCACAGCTCATACCCACAAGCTCTCTAGGCAGGGGCTGGTTGGGTGTGAAGGTCAAACAGCACTGGTCTCTTTTGATATCATACTATAATTCTGCAAGATGTAACCACCAGGGGAAGGCAGGTGAAGGGACCACTCTGTACTATCTTTGCAGTTTTCTGTAAATCTAAAATTATTCCTAAATGAAAATATACAAAAACATGGAGTCACGACACTGGTCTTCAGCCCCTGATCCCACCAACCCGATGATCCTTTGACAGTGGCACTCAGCAACCAAGCAAAGACCCCATCCCAGCTGGGACCTTCTTCGAGAAGAAACTGTGCCCAGGCTCTTCTCCCCCTCCTTCCCACCACCACTGCTCTGAGCCAGACTTGCGTTTCCTTTCGCCTAGACTCCTGACCCTTCCTCTAGCCCCCTGTCTCCACTCTCTCCCTCTACTTTCCATCCCCTATCTCACCACCAGAATGTCGTCTCTAAACCTCAGCCCTGCTTCTCACCCTCCAGGGGCCCCTAATCCTTTGGGGCTGAAGTTAAGCTTCTTAGCAAGCTCTTCAAAGCCCATCACAATGTCATCTCAATCCACATACCTTCCCAGCTTCATCTCCCCACACAGCCTCCACCATCACCAAACCCCAGACCCCAGACACCAGTCACAATAGCCCACCAGACCGTCCTCAAATGCACCACCAACTTGTCCTGCACTTTCTTAGCCCAGGCAGTTCCAGCCACCTGGTAGACCCCTCCCTAATCAACCCATTCTATCAACCCTCCTCTTCCCCAATACTTAGCTCAAAACCCTTTACCACCCTGACCCACCCAGTGGAAGCCCACCTTCCTCAGGGTTCTCACGGCTCCTAAGAGGGCTGCAGACAGGCTCCTTGTGCTCTATGGGTGGCTGAGTCTTTGGGAGCCATAGGGAGTGTCCTGGGAACAAGGCCCGGGCCTGGTTCGTCTTTGGTCCCTCTGGATGCCTTGCCCACTGAAGATGCTGGATGGATATTTCTGGAATGTACTTGTTGTTGATGGAGACTCATTCCTCAGTGCAGAGAATCAACATTAGGGTCCCAGAAGAACTGGGCAGTTGTTTTGAAAAGGAGTGGAAATTACTGACCTTCAAAGCAAATTTGAGCTGAGGGTGTGTCTGTAACAAAACACAAAAAGGAGGTGGGAGCAGGGAGGGGACACGAAGACCTTCCAACTTTGGTGGCGCACCCAGGAGAACATCTTCCAGAGCCAAAAGGAGGTGGAGGTTGGGAGGGATGGGAGCGAGACCTCCCTCCCTCCTCCCTGCTGTGTTTCAGGATGCTGCAGTGTATTTAATCATGTTTTTCTCAGGATGGGAACAGGAGCTGGCTTCCTCTGAGGAGGTTCCCCTGCACAGGGGGCCCTGGGTCCCTGGAGGAAGGCAGAATGTGAGCAGGGCTCCATCAAGCCAGTCCAGCAGAACGGTGCACGTCTGGCTGGCCGCATCGATCACCGAGGGTGGGAGGAGGGCTGGCGGGGCCAGGCCTGCTACGCTCAGCGGGTATCTCATCTGCTCTCCCCTTGGCCGTGCAGCCTTGAGAGTCTGTTTGCAATTACAGCCTGTTTTGATTATTAGGTCAGAATATTCATCTCCATAGGCTTATGATAAAAGGCCAAAGCATGACAGTATTTCTCATTTCAGACTAGTCTCCCCCTGTGTGTGTGTGTGTGTGTGTGTGTGTGTGTGTGTGTGTGTAGTTTTTGCCTTTTCCTTGTTTAACCTATGCATTCAGTTCTTGACTCCAGGAGGTTGGTGGCTGCAAGAGGCACCCCAGAGACTGTGAACTCAGTGGCCCTGTGTCGCAGGAGTGGGAGGCCTGGGCAGCTCCCTTGGAGCCCCACCCAGCAAGGAGGCCAGAGCTGGGCAGGCTTTCAACTCATGCAGAAGGCAGCTGGCTGCCGAAAGCAGAGGCTGGTGTTAGGAGAGCCCCAGAAGCCCAGGCCTAGAAGGGACTTTGAAAGCCAACTGTCCAACCACCTTGAGCACGTGCTTTGTTGCTTCTCCACAACACTGCCAAGTAGTTAGGCAATTTCTGCTCCCATTCCTCCAGGGATGGGGAGCTCACTACCTTTTGGGGGGCAGCTGGTTCACTGAACATCAACTCTAGAAATGGGAATGCTCCTCTCTTAGAAGATCAGTAAATCCTTGGCCGGTAAGTCTTCTCTGGGCCAAATATCCCTGTTTCTTCAACACACTGAGTTTGACATGGATTTGAGTCTCACTATCATCTGAGTAAATGCAACATCTCCCTGTGGCCTGAACACCCAGAGCAAGCAGCACTCCCACCTCCTTCCTTCCAAACAGCCTCGCTCTCTGTGCATGGAGCCCGTGCAGCTTTTTGACAGAACACAGTTCTAGACCTGAAGCGGGAAATGCTCTCACAGGGCACACGTGTAATCACTGCCGTTCCCTCCCCTGAAGCCCAGTCACCTGTCCTCCCCGCCCAGGCCCCTTAAGCTGAGTCCCTGGGGTCTTCACTCTTTGGCTCTACAGAGCCTCAGGAATCTTCAGGACAAAGAAGAAAGGGGACAACAGAGAGAAAGGGAAGTCACTATCCTCTTGGTCCCGGAGTAGTCAGCATGATTTCCTTGCCTCAAAGATGGGGTGGCCTGATTTCTGGAGGGGAAGAGAGACAGAGACAGAGAGCTGGAGAGAGACAGAGAGATGGCACAGTCTCCTACAGAGCCTTGAGAGCTTCCGAAGATCTTTCTCATCCAAGTCAGTGTCACAGCAATTCTGGGAAACGGACACTTGTGTTATTTAGGTGATGATCATTTTACAAAACTGAAGATCAGAAAGTGAGGAGTTACCAAGCTAATAAAGGTTGGCACTGAGACAAGAGGCAGAGAGCTTCTTCAGGGCAGAGGCTTGTTGACAGTCCGATGGGCAGGCCCGCAAAGTGCTGGGTTTGTTTTAGATGGCATGATACTATAAACAGTTATCGGTCATCATCCGAACCGGGTCTTCGGGGCTGTGAAGAGGCACTACTCACGTCTACACAGAAACACAGGCACAAATCAGGTCCACCCCCGGCAAACCGGGGCATACGGTCCTCCTGCCACGGAGGCATCCGGTTCCAGGTCCCCCCAACCAGCCTCTTCTGCTCTAACATGCCCACCTCAGAGAGCCCCACGGCACCCCTTACACAGTGGCATCTCTGAGGACACCACAAATTTCCTCCGCGCTAGCTCAGACCTTCTTTCTAGGATGCAGATTTTTCCACCCAATTACCACCCCCCCAACCCCGAACACTTCCTCCTGGATGACTCAAAAGCCCAAAAACGCAGCCTTGTGCAGGTTCCGGTTGCATGTGGGGATCTGGTCTACCCCACAGCATATACAAGAATCAAAATAAAGACTAATTCTCAGCACAGACACAGCCTTGAGCTCAGCCTCACCCCTTGAAACAGACAGTCCAGCAATTCTGGCCGCTCTCCTCATTCCTGCCAGACCCGTGGTGTTTGCTCTCCAGGTGGAAATGGATGCCCATTCCTCCCTTGCTTCTCCCCTTTCAGCCTGGTTCTGAGTTTAGGTCTCAGTTTCCCTGCCCTGAATTCTCTGAGAAGCCAAGCCCCTGTCCGATTCAGGTCTTGGTTCACCTTGAGTCAGTGCCCACATCCATCCTGGGCTCATTTCCATCATGTTCACCCCCATGTTCACTGCTCACCGAACGCAAACCTGGACAAGGGAACCCACAACCTCTCCCCAGAACTCATCCTCCTCCTGGATTCCCGATGTTAGTAAAATCCACCACCAGGTGTTCAGCCACCAAGGGGAGCCCTGTCGGTCCCCAGAACTATAGCCATGTTAAGGTGATTGACACCCCTGTCCTCCTATCCCCCATGAGAAAAATCACACCCATGTCTGGGATCACCACTTAATTCTTTGCTGCTTCCCCTTTCCCCATGCACGGTGCCTAGCCCAGGGCTGGCCCGTGGTCAGCTCTCAACCACTGTTTGTTGAAACAAAAGGCAGGATGAATCAATGAATGTCACCAAGCCAACGGAAGCCCGATCGGGAAATTTAGCTTCATTCTATTCGAGTTGTTCCAAAAGACTGGATTGATTTAATAGGAATGCTTCCTAACGTGTGAACAATTATTATTGTTTTAAATTAGCAGGAATAAAATTCTACCATCTTTCTCCCTGAAGCTACTTCCAGAGATGCCAAGCTGTAAATTCACAGTGCCCACGAAGAACTAGACAAACATTCATAGGAGCTGCAAGGAAATGCTGCAACTAAAAACATCTCCGATCCGTATTTCTGCCTTAAGGGAAGGAGAGGGAGCTGAAGAGATGGGAGGAATTTCTTTTTTTTTCCTTTTCCTTCTGAAAGGGAATCTTATAACTCTTTCCTGCCCTTCTTTCTAGCTTCAGGAGAGATGCCTGAGGTTGAACGTGCTTGGCTGAGTGAAAGAGGAAAACATGAAACAAATTGAACTAAGTGAGGCAGCTAGTGGGTTTCATAGCAAAAGCTGAGCGTGTTATGTAGTCTCACACCCACCTCGGCCCGGTCCCTTCCCTTCCTCCCCTCCATCCGTACACTCATTCTTCAGACTTTGATTCTAGCTGCAAGACTGGGCTGAGAGTTCAGGTGATTTAGGCTTCGTCCCAACTCTGCCCCCACCCACTGTGTGAGCTTGTCCCTTCTCTGAGCCTGGGTTCCCCCATCTGTCCGTAAGTCCTGACGGTGAGGTTCTCAGCAGATAGTGATGTTGATTGATTTTTCTCCCTCTCTTGCGAGGCCAAGTCATATAGGACCTTCTCTCACCCCTACACTCAGCACTTCTTAAGAAAAACAGCAAGGCACCAAGCCAGGCTGGTGTCATAATCCCCTGGGGGGCTCATGGACATATGTATTCCAGGACCCCGGGGCAGACTGAGCAAGTGGGACTGTGCAGGTGATTCTGATGCGAGGCCCAGTTTGGAACCATGAAGCGTACTGGGATCGGGCTGTGCTACAGCCGAACATCACTCCAAGTCCTCTCCCCGCAGAGCACCCTCCCCTGCTCTGGGGGTGACCGAGCACCATCACTTATGTATCCATCGGATTGTACTGACTCCTTCCCACATTTCAGGACCTGAGCCACATACTAGTGCAATGAGGATGAAGAAGATGCACCTCCGAATGTGAGAAACAAGAGGCGGTGCTGGGCACACAGCCGGGCGCCTCGAATGCAGACGAGAACCAGCACGGAGGCAGGTCAAGGTGGGAGCACAGAGGAAGGATTTCCAGTTGAGGTGTCCAGCAGTATGATGCTGGGCAAGACACCAACCTCCAAAGCCTCGGTCTCCTAGTGTACAAGATGGGAATGAAAAGAGCATGCCCCTCTTAGAGTGATTGGGGTAGAAATCTGTGGTCAAATGGATATAAACGAGCCTGGCACAGATGCTGGTATACAATTATCCTGGGAATACGGCCAGTGAATCTAGATGTGTTCACCAACTCCCAACTTCCGTCTCCACGATTCACCCAGTGTGCATGGTGTGTACACGCACATACACACGTACACACACACCCCCCATCACCCCCAGCTCCAGCTTCACCAGGGTCACTCTTGCTAAAGATTTTCCTCCGCCAACATCCCCAGCTCACGGACCTGTCTCTGTGCTGCTCCCCCACCGCAGCGCACACCACGCCCTTCCTCCCTGGCCGTCCTGTTGGAAATTCTTGCTCGGCTTGGGGGACTGGGCCACACGTGCACATGGGCTTAAATAAGCAGGCCAGTGTTGTTTGTGGTTTTATAATCAAGTTTCCTCGGGAACAGAGAAGTAGGAGCTGAGGGGCGAGACAGGGGTGCAAAAGGGAAGGGAGGGGAGGGGACTACTGGGCTGGAGAAGGATCTTGGGGACCAGCCAGCTCGGGGGTGTGCCCTAGGCCTCCATAAAACCATATGTGGGACACAGGGAGAGGTACAGGATTCCTCAACCAAGGAAGAGTCCTTCTAAGGGCTGCCGGGCCATCGTGCAGGTAGGAGAGAGGTGGGACCCTGCCAGCCCCTTGGCCTCCTCCCCTCCCCCTCCTTCCCTGGAGGCCCAGCAGCAAGCCCTGCGAGGCCCCTCCTGCTGGCGTGGCCCCCACCCCACTGCGGGGAGGAGGCCTAGCTGCCCAGGGCCAGTCCACGCTGGCCGAATCCTGCCCTCCCGCGGCCCTGCTCGGCCTGGTTAGGCCCACCCTCTTCCATGACCCCAAAAGGCTATAAACAGCAGATGATTATGCATGACAGAACTCTCCTGCATATTGGGAGGTTACGGGACGTGAGTATAGCACAGAGCGCAATGGGAAACAAACTGGATGATTTGACAGGTAGCAGGAGACTGACTCCTGGGCCCTTCTTCCCCACCCAGAAGAGGGTCTGTCCACCCTCCCTTTTCTCTGAATCCCTGCGGCCCCAATCTCTCCTTCCTCTTGCGCTTCCAGGGGGAGCGTTCCTACTACAGAGAAGCAAAGAGGTAGGAGGATGGGAGGGAGAGAGGGGAGGAGGGTAATCAGGAAGCCATTACCTGTGCGTTCCACTTCACCCAGTCTTTTCCCAGAAACCTGGGAAGTAAATAGCGTCTCTACAGGTGAAGAGCGTGAGGCTCTGAGAGGTAAGAGGAATCTTCCAAAGGTCCATATTTAGGAAATGGTGGAGCCGGCTCTCTTTTCACCCACTTACCCGCCCATTCATTCAACAGATATTGATTGCCCTGCTCGGAAGCAAGGGCTCCCAGACGCACAGCCCCAAGTCACTTCACAGCCAAGCGGGAGAAGCCTGGGAGGGGCAGAGCCTCCGAAGGTGCCAGCAGGAGCCTGGGCCCTGGGTCTTTCCCTCTCCAGCTGTCTCTGGCTGGCAGAGACACCGCAGGGAGCCCCGGGCCATGGGCACGGTAAGCTCGGGGAGTTTAACAAATGTTTATAAAACCTTTTCACATGCAGTTAATGATCCTCATTAGGACCTGAGAAAGCTGTCGCTCACGCCACTCCAGCTTTAAGGAGCGTTTTATTATTACACGCCACACCGCAAATTAATGAGAGAAACCGTGGCCCATTTGTCAGCAGGGCCAACGCCCGGGGATGCTGGCAAAGAGGGCTTTGTCCTGGAGCTGCCTGGTCCCCATTCCCCACACCATCTGCCCTCCCTGCTGCCCCCAGACGCCCACCACTCTTAAGCTGCCAGCCCACCAGCTGCCACCCCGGAAAAGGGCCCACCTTGAGGCTTCCGTGGCCGCAGCTTCCAGTGCCCCGGGCCTGAGCCAGAGCAGCGCCCCCCCCCCCCCCCCCCCCCCCCCCCGCCCCCTGCAATGCTGTCTCTTCCCTGAGGCGCTGGCATGAGGTATTTCCCCATCCTGCGGGAGACGGAGGAATGAGAAACACAGATGCCCGGGCCCCAGCCCCAAATCTGAATTCTTATCCAGGTGCCCAGCTGGTCTGAAGACCAACACTTGGGAACCACCGAGGCCTGAGACATGAGCTCAGATGCCTGCACGCGATTCCTGGCTCTGCCCGAGACTGTGTGACCTTGGGCAGAGCTCTTCGGTTTTCCTCAGTGTCCCCACATGTAAAATGGCGATGTCATATCTGTCACCAAATGGTTTTTGTAAATATGACATCATCCTGTGTGACCAAAGTGGGTTTTGTCACGATGCTGCCAAGCCTGCCTCTGCCGTTCGAATCATGGAATCGTAGCGTTTAGAGCAGGAAACCAGCAAGGTCAGGGTGAAAGACAGCCGATGGAACTAGGCAGAGGTGATTGGATATATGAAATACCCATGAATTATCTGATTTTTATGTTATGTGAATTTTACCTCAATACAAAAAGAAGAGAAAACCCAGCTCCTTTCCGTCTTAAATGTGACATGCCTACCAGCCTCTGAACCTTTGCCCAGGTGGTTCCCTCTGCTTGGTAAGCTCCTACTCACGTTTCAGGGTTCATCTTAGAAATCATTTCCTCCAGGGATCCTCTGCTGGTCTCTCAAGGAGGTGCCCCCTAATGCCATGTCCTCCCCCCACCCCCAGGAGGGGACACTGTCAAGACTGTTTGGTGTCCATCTGCTGGTACCTCAGTAAAAGATGGGGCAGAGGGTGGTTCCCAGCCTCAGCTGCCCCTCACCGGGCACATACTAAGCACTCAGTATAGTCGTCCCTCAGTATCCACAAGGGTTGGGTTCCGTGATCCCCCGCAGATACCAAAATCCATGGACGCTCAAGTCCCTTAAATAAAATGGTGTCGTGTTTGCACATAACCTGTTCACATCCTCTCATACACTGTAGATCGTCGCTACATTACTTATAAGACCTAATACAATGTAAGTCTATGTAAATAATTATAAATAAATGTAGATGCTTCATAAATTGTTGCTGGAGTATAGCAAATCAAGCTTAGCTTTTGGGAACTTTCTGGAATGTTTCTCCCCAAATATCGTCCATTGGTGGGTATAGAATCTGTTGGTGTGGAACCCGTGGATACGGAGGGCTAACTATACTTACTTGTTGAATGGAAGATCTGACTCTAACCCAGCCCTGGTTTTAGAGACAAAGCTGGTACAGCCCGGCAGAGGACCAGGCCCTGCCCCGGGGTCACACAGTTGCTTAGGCGGTGGAGGAGGTGAAGGCCAGGCCTCCCTGTGCCTAGAAGAGCTCCTGGGCCTTCCCCTTCCCTGTCAGCAGCTCCCCGTGGGCGGGAAGCACAGCCCAGATGCGTGAGCCTCTCCTTCCAGCCATTAGCTAATCTGGCCACGGCCTGTGTGCCAGGGCCTCTGTCTGCCCTTCCTGTTTCCCCAGGACACGGCTGTTGACGTTGTCAAGAGCTTATCGCAAACAGGCAGGCAGAGACCCGTGTCCTAGGGAAACTTGTCCCCAGAACCTCCTACCAACACAAGGCCTTGGCCCTGGGGACCTTTGTCTTCTGTGTGTTCCGGCTGGAAACGGCTTACACACGGGGCCTCAGTTTCCCCACCTCTAACATAACTGACCACAACCACTTTCTGATTTAACACCATGTCAAGTGAAGTGGCTGAGGGTTGAGCTTCGCAATCTGACCACCTGGGTCTGAGCCCCAGCTCTGGTCCTCACTGTGGGACCCTGAGCGGGTGATTCCTCCGAGGCGTGCCTTGCTTCCCCTCTGTAAAATGGCTGTGATCCTGGTACTTAATTTTCCAAGGGTGTAATACCTTGCATGTATCAATATTTAGAACCATGCCTACAGCACTGTGAGCATTTAGGGATGCAAGCTATGATCTGTATAGGTCCTTTCCCTGCCCGCCATGAGCTTAAATCTGGTTGCCCTTCCCTTCAACGTGGAGGGTTGTAGCCCATCATGGCGCTCACCACTGGGGGACCATCAGCCCCTGGCCGGCACTGGTCACCAGAACAGCCAGAATACACAGGTACATGCAGGGAAAGCCTGGATGTGAGCCCTGGCTCTGCCACCTTTGACCTTGGATGCATCGTGAAAACAACCAAAAAAAGGCGAGTTTACAGAGGAAGATCCAGAGACCCAGGGAAGGCTGAAGCCACCTTCACTCACCCAGGCACGCAGAGGAGGCCCGCACAGCATGGTGGGGAGAATCCAGGCCTGGGGCAGGGAGTGGGGTCTTGCCTCTGCCTGAGTGCTCAGACCACTCTATGACCTTGTTTGACCTCTGTTTCCCCGGTGATAAAATGGTCACATTAATCCCTGCCCTGACCAACCCTCAGAAGGGACACACTGAATGTGGAGGAGAGGCTGTGAGCTGCACCTCCTGGCAGGTGGGCAGGACAAGGCACCTGCTGGTTAGCAGATACCATTCCCACGCTAAGGACAGACGCCCAGAGCTGCGTCTCCAGCTGTGGCCTCTCCCCGGGACCCCAACCTATGTCACCTGATTGGCAGCTCCACTTGGCTGTCTCAGAGGCATTTCAAAATCAGAGGCCAAAGCAAAACTCTTTATTCCTGCCCCAGCCCCCAGATCTGCTCCTCTCCCAGTGAAAATGACTCCCACCACCCACCCGAGGTTCAAGATCACAAACTTGCCCTTTCGCTCTCTTCCTACATCCACCTTTCAGCAAAACCTATGAACTCTGCCTTGAAAACACACCCCAAAACCACCCGTCTCCATCGCCGCTGCCGGCCACCACGGCAAGCAGCCGTCACCTCGACCTGGACTGTACAAAGCCTCCTGGATTCTTTTCCAACTCCAGGGCTCAGGCCCCTACTTTCATTCATTTTAAGAGTAACTGATCTCATCACTTCTCTGTTTAAAACCCTCTTAAGTCTCCTCATCTGGTTGGAATAAAGCACAAGCCCCTTACCTGCCCCACGGGCAACCTGACAACTGCCTCCCGTCCCATCACTCTCTCTCTCTGGCCCCATCCCAGACACACAGGCCATTCTCCCTGCCTTGAACAAGCCAGTTCTCTCCTTCCTGTGTGCTCTCCCCCTGGTTTTCCCATGGCTGCCTCTGTCTTATCTTTCAGATCTCAAGTTAAAGTGTCCCCTCCTCTGAGAGGAGTCCCCACTACCCCAGTAAGGACCTGATCCGGGACTCAAAAGCCCATCAGATTCTTTAAGGACTCTGTGGAGAATGCTCACCATCTGACGTTTTTCTTATCTGTTTGCTCTGTTGTCTCTCTCATTCCCCATGAGACTGAGGGCAAGAAACATCCTTCTGGCTCCCTGGTATGTCCTAGCACGAGCACAGAGCCTGGCACATAGTAGGTGCTCAGTAAATATTTGCGGACTGAATGAATGAAGGGATGAATGGGTAAATGAGATAAAGCTTCAAAAGGTCCACACTGGATGCAAAGGTGTACCCGAAAAGGGGACCCAAGGCCTCAAGTGAAGAAATGATTCCAGTGGAGGCATCTCCAAGGCAAGGAAGCAGGAACCAACGGCTCTAGATGCCAAGTCTCAGCTGTGCAGTTTCTTCTGCTTATGAACGTCCTTCTCCCTCTTCACCTGACTGTGAAACTTCTCCTTATCTTTCAATGCTTGACTCCTATCACCCCATGACAAGCCAAGCCTTTCCTGACCGTCTCCCCCAAGTTGTCAAATCTCTCATTCCTCCTTTGCCTTTCTGTAGACTCCCTCCCACCTCTAGCCTGGCTCTTGATCTGGACTGTCTTTGACCCCTGGGGCTGGGGCTGAGGCTGAGCCACATCTGGGTGCCCACCCCAGAGCCTGGCATTTGGTACTGAGTACCACTGGCACTCAGTAGATGTTTGCCCTTTGTCCATGCAGGCAACCAGACGATGCCAGGCTCTGGGGAAATGGTGATATAAAGATGAGCTCTCTGCCCTCTGAAGTGTGCTTGCAACGCAAATGGAGAGACATAGATGAGCATACGACAAGCTACTGGTTGCTTTAATGGAGATAGACATAAAAAGTGCAACTGGATCATAAGAATAAGCAAAAATAAATCAAGTTATAAAATGACACATACAGTGGGACATCATTTGCGTGGAACTTTAAAACCTGGAAAACCAACCTATGTCTTGTTTATGAACACAGAAATACATAGTAAAAAAAAATGAAAACTGTATAAGAATGAGAAACTCCATCTCTGGGGAGATGAGAAGAAAGACAGAATTTTGGAGGTTCACATATGCGCTTTCAACCATTTCTATAGTGTTTAAATTCCTAATAAGAAAAATCTGAAGTACATACGGCGTAATATTAAGATAAGATAGAGTTGGGTGGGTAGTCCTTGGTTGTTTGTCATAATATGCTAGTAGAGGATAAGGGTTTGAAATATTCCAAGATCATTTTTACATTAAATTCAGTGTGATTAAAGAAAAAGCATCCAATCTGTTGCATGAGTGCCTGATGGGTAGGTGGATAAGTGGATGGGAGAATGAATGGGTGATGGGTGGATGGAAGGATGGTGGAGGATGGATAGGTGGGTGGATGGAAGGATGGAGAGATGGATGGCTAGTGGGTGGGTGGAGAGGTAAATGGATGGGTGGATTGATGAGTGGACGGGTCTGATGAATGGATGGGTGAAACACTGCTGGAGATTCTCAAAGTTTACCCTATTCATTCCACATTCATTCCACTTGACCACATGTCAAGCCCCATGCTAGTCCCTGACTGCGGTGCATATGGGACTCTGACAAGTCTCTTCCCCAGCCCCCCTCAAAGCTGGGGCCAAGATTAAGGCCCAATGGGGAGACAACACACATTGCTGCAGACAGTGGTCACGGATGTGTGTCCACTCTGCTGAAGGGCCAAAGTGAAAGGGGGGGACAAACTCCCATAGGGGCTTCTCCACAGGCAAAGCAGAATTTCTGCTGTTGTCCTTGCAGCATGGATTGTTCTAGAGAAGAAAGGGAACCTGTTATCCCAGGCATAGGGATGCCTGAACCAGGTGAGGAGGAGTGGGGCCACAACGACTCTGGAAGGGCTACTAGCAAAAGAAACATGGTAGAAGGGAGAAAAAAGATAAAGCTGGCAAGGGGAGTTGAGTCCTGCTGTGAAGGGTCTAGATTATCACACTGGGAGGTGGGACTTCAATAAGCCAGAGATGCCCAAATCAGACCAGTTGTCAGAATCATCTGATTGGGCTGGAAAGAGGTTAAGCCCAGGAATCTTTACGGATCAAAACCTGCCCTCACATCAACCAGGTGCTCTCACTCCATCCCACTCTGGTTCATGGAGGAGATCCCCAGTAACTGGCTCCTTAAGGGCAGGACTAGTGGAGATGGCAGGACCCCCGTGCATGGTCTCTGCAAGTGTCCATTTCACACTGGGTTTCGTGGCCCCAGTACCTGAGCAGGGGAGGGAGGTGCCTGCACGTTGACCCTGATGCAGCATGTTTTTATCTCACCAAACAATTCTCCAACAGGAATCTTCATTGCTCGGCACAGTCTCCCAGCTAACTAGGAGAGCATTTTTCTAATTACATTTCCCTTGAAATATACCCGGGTTTGAGTTAACACCTCTTCAGTCTGCCAAAGCCTAAGTCTTTTTAAAATTAGTTCTGGAGGTTTTGCAAAAAACCCCACCAGGATAGAACGTTCCTTTCCCACCAAGCTGCAGGCTGAAAACTCTCCCCAGACACCAAGAGTGATTTTCCTTGGAGGCTATGAGGAAAACGCCCAGGGAAGGGCCCACATCCTGGCCTGCCAGGCTCTCCTCTCACTCAGATCTGTTGAATGGCCCTCGCAAAGCTGCCGAATCGATAGCATCATAAATGCATTTTGCCCTAAGCAGTCTCACTGATACTTTTTAAAAACCATGCGGATGGGAGGGAAATATGATCCATATGGTTCTGAATCATTAACACTTAAATCGGCAAAGTAGGGATTTTTTTTTTCCTGGAGAAATTTCATAGCCAAGGCGCCTTTAGCAGCTCTTTAATAAACTGTTTAGAATTCTGTTGTTCCCCCCAAAACACGCAAGCACAAACCCACAATGTGCCGCACGTGTGCGCACAGCCCACTGGCTCTGAGAGGGCATCACTGGGAAACGCAGCCCATTACACACCATCTATTAGCAAGACACGGTGGGTCGGTGGCCATTGAGGGACCTTTTGAGCACTGGGTGGTCAACGAAATCTACTTGGTTCAGTTATTGAGGGTAAAGCGTTCCATACAGCTCTGGAGCTTGTGTGGACAAGCCCCTTAACGGGACAGTTGAGAAAGCTGAGGCCCAACAAGGCTCAGACTCTTCAAGATTGAGTAGAAGTCACAGAGGAGTATTTCAGGGTAAGGATGACGCACCAGCTGAGTGCCTGCCATTATTGTCCCACGTGACTATATGGTAGGGTGTGAGGTAGGGATATGGTCAAGAAAGAGAGGCCAGGGACTGATCACGGCACACATCCCATGGTTCCCCATAGTCTAAACACATCAAGCTCCTTCCCTAGTCTGGAAGTCAAAACTGTGGGAGAGGGGCCCGTCTTCTCCATAAAACACAGGTCAGAGCCTAACTCTAGAAGCAACAGAAGGGACGGTTTAGAAACATAGGGTGATGGTTAAAGCTCTTGGGAGAAACGATGATGGCATGGGCTTGAGGATAGAAAGGAAGGAGCAAGCCTGAAAGATATTTTGGAGAGAAATTTGATAGCATTTGGGACCAAATGAGCATAGGCAGTGATGGAGAAGATTAGGATTCTATCAGTTTTCCATGGCTGCTCTAACAGATTGCCACAAACTTACTGACTTAAAACACACACTTTTGGGCTTCCCTGGTGGCACAGTGGTTGAGAGGCCGCCTGCCGATGCAGGGGACACGGGTTCGTGCCCTGGTCCGGGAAGATCCCACATGCTGCGGAGCGGCTGGGCCCATGAGCCATGGCCACTGAGCCTGTGCGTCTGGAGCCTGTGCTCCGCAACGGGAGAGGCCACAACAGTGAGAGGCCCACGTACCGCAAAACAAAACAAAACACACAGTTTTATTCTCTTACGGTTTAGAAGGCCAGAAGTCCAAAATGAGACTCACAGGGCTAAAATCAAGGTGTCAGCAGGGCTGTTCCTTCCAGAGGCCCCAGAGGAAAAACCATCCTCACCTCTTCCAAGGACTGTCAGCAATCTTTGGCCTGTGGCCACATCACTCCAACCTCCTACTTCCACTGTCACATCTCCTACTACTCACTCTGACCCTCCTATAAGGTCTGTTGTGATTATATCAGGCTCGCCCAGATACTGGAGGATAATCTCCCCATGTCAAAGTCCTAAACTTAATCTCATCTGCAAAGGGATCAGGATCTCAATATCGCAGGGCAGGGGAGAGGCATTATTCAGCCTACCACAAGAAAGAAACCCAGAGTTTTGACGCTGGCAACCGAGTGGCACTTTCAACCAAGCATGGAGGGCTTTGGTGGAGAAGATGATGAACTTGATGTAGGAGATGCTGATTCTAATTAGAAACTTGGGAGACATCCAGGAAGGGGGTCCTGATAGGTAATGATCCATGCAGATTCAGAGCAGAGGATGGGTAATCTGAGAGTGTGACTTTCAAGTCTTCAACAGTGTAGACATAGCTGTATCCCTAGGAATAAATGAAGCTTTTCTTATTTCACTCTCATTTCCTAGGCAAAAAGTGTCGAGACTAAAAAGCAGGGGAGGAAACAGCTTTGGACATCAAACAGAGGAGAAAGCATTGCTGAAGATTGAGGAGAGATCAGACAGTTGATTCAAGAGAGGGGAATGGGATAAACGACAAGGTGGGGCCGGGGAGGGTCTCACGGTGTCAAATGCAGGACAGACTAAATAGAGGAGGATTAAGTTTTGACAACTCATGGGTGACCTCAAAGACATTGGAACGGGGTGGAAACAAGTGGCCAACTTTCCAGAGTTCTAAAGCACTGCGGCCACACATTTCTTGGAGAAGTGGAAACAGTGAGAGAGCTGAGGGGGCAGCCTCAGGAATGGAGCCGAGGTGTACGCAGAGGGCAGGGGCCCCGGGCCCGGAGACGGGTTGGTGCTGTAGAGGAGAGAGGCGAATTCCTGGAGCCAGTCTCTGAGGGACGAGAAAGCACAGGAGAAGGGAAAGAGGGATACTGGCCCTCCTCCTTTGCCAGCAAGAGAGGCTGGGCACCCAGGACGAACAGATCCAAGATGGAAGGAAGAGAAGTTGGTCTCAGTTTTGCACAGAAACAGGAGACAAGGTCATGAGGTGTGAATGGGGCCCAGAGAGGCTAGAGGTACGTGCGGGGCCGTGGGAGAGAAGAAAAGTTCCTGGAGTGACTCCTTGCGGAACGCAGGCCCTCTCAGGCCTCTGGTTTCTCAGTGGGGAATGCAGTCCCATCCCTCTGGTACAAGACGTGAGGCTGAGGAAATGGAGCTTCTGCAGGCCAGCTCTGAGGCCTGGTCTCCTTGTCTTTCCCTTCTTTGTTC
This sequence comes from Stenella coeruleoalba, assembly GCF_951394435.1. NCBI lineage: Eukaryota > Metazoa > Chordata > Mammalia > Artiodactyla > Delphinidae > Stenella > Stenella coeruleoalba. Next base: position 54,320,157 of record NC_137162.1, on the reverse strand, counting down.
ATCCGGTGACAGTGACCTCGGGGTGAAAGCCAGCAGCTGATTAGACATGAGGGGAGGAGGGGACAGGAGCTGAGAGCAGCCACATGTGAGTGGGAACAAGTACCCCCCATGCCCCCACGCCTCCCCCCGGAACCTCAGCCTCGGCCTCCCTCCCACGTTCCCCAAACCAGAACTCAGTCCTCTGCACAACCCTGGCCAACTCACTCCCTGTCTCTAGGCCTCCTGGTGAAATGAGAGACTTGGAGGCAGTGACCGCCAAGGGCCCTTCAGCCCTCGTGGCCTCCGAAGCACAGCCTTGGACGTGGAAGGGCTGTCTGAGCTGCCGCAGGGGCCCCCGCCTCTTTGGAGACTGGCCCAGGCCTCTGTCATTGTGTAAACATGATGCAGGCCTGTTTGGTGCCGCATAGCTGTGGTTTTCTGTTTTCCCCAGCAGTAGCTACAAGGCCGAGGCCGCAGTTGAGACAGCCCAGCGGGAGGGAGAGGGAGGGGAGGAGGGCCGGAGAGAGTCTGTCTCTGCAGCCTCCTCTGCTCGCCTGGAAAGTTTGCAGAAAGGGAAAAACATGCATGCGTTAGACCGTTTCTCCACAGCCCAGCACCAATTCCAAAGAAAATGGGTCCTTTCTAGCTCCTTTTGTAACGGAAAACACATTCTCCAGGTCAACCCCCCTCTGCTTTGGAGCAGACGCCATCACACAGCCTTCGTGAACGTGGCCTTGGACAGGTCTTAGAGCGAAAGGGCAAGACCCAGGGGCTCAGATGTGGGTGAGAGTGGAACCCCTCAGCAGAAGCAACCACAGATCCTGCCCGGCAGGCCTGTTATCTGTGTGCACTCCAGCACACGCAGGCCCTCCCTGGGGCCAGGCACACAGTAGGTTCAGGTAATTGATGTGTGCACTCCAGCACACGCAGGCCCTCCCTGGGGCCAGGCACACAGTAGGTTCAGATGTGCACTCCAGCACACGCAGGCCCTCCCTGGGGCCAGGCACACAGTAGGTTCAGGTAATTGATGTGTGCACTCCAGCACACGCAGGCCCTCCCTGGGGCCAGGCACACAGTAGGTTCAGATGTGCACTCCAGCACACGCAGGCCCTCCCTGGGGCCAGGCACACAGTAGGTTCAGATAATTGATGTTTCTTAAGCCAAACAGAATTGAATCTGGGAAGCATACAAGATCATCCTTGAAGAGAAGAAACGGACATGGAGGGGGCGGCGGGTATGATTGTTGCCCTCCCCGGACCCGTTGCCGGGTCCATATCTCCATCCCCCAGTTGCCGGCGGTAGGGGGTTGCTAACTGTACCCTTCTCCACAGAACCGCCCTTAGCTGATGGGACCCGTCTTGCCAGCAGATGCTGGGGAATTTGCCCATCTTTCCAAGGGGCAGCCCTCTACCCATTACTTACAGATGCCAGAGTTTAAATCCCAGCCCCTTTGCTTCAAGTTGGGGCAAATCTTTGGAGCAATTCATACTCCAGAGCTCCCCATGTGATCAGGCTAAGAGACCGTCACCGCTCTGCTTGGCAGGAGCCTCCCCTGCTTCAGTCACTGCTCCACTGGTTTCTCCTGCGAACATCCCTCAGCAAGGCACTTGCACAGGAATCTTGCTTTTACCCTCTGCTTCTAGGGAACCTGGCCTAAGACGACAGTGAGAGCTTTCTAGACAAGACCGCGCTCGGGGAGCAGCCTTTCCTATCTAAAGCCAAGAGAGCTGTCAAGCTGCTCACCTGGCGGCAGGAGAGAGCAGAGGGCACTCCACAGCTGGCATTTGGCGGGGTCAGAGCTGACGCTGTGCACACCCAGGAGGGCCTGTGTGCTCGGCCACAGCGGCAGACATGGCCAGACCACAGTCCAGCCTATGGAAGCCTCCGAGGCTACCCAAGGCTGCAAGACTCAGTGGGGCTCAAGCCCTGCTGACCAGTTCAGCAGAGTCAACTGGGGACCAGCACAGACAGAGGATAGGAGCCTGCAGACCACCCAGACCAGCGCATCACAAGGCAAAGAAGCCGGGCTCCGAAACAGGCCGGAAGGGTCTGAGGACTCTGCCCCGATACTACAAAGCCCTTACCTTGGGGGCACCAGAGCTACCAGACTGTGCAAATATTTATAACAAACGCAAGAGCAATTAGAATAGTGATTATAATGTATATACTGAATCAAGTGCAGCTCTGGGCCAAACCACTGCTAACGCATTGTGTCCAATTATTGGGCTGGCCAAAAAGTTTGTTTGGGTTTTCCCATAACATCTTAATGGAAAAACCCGCACGAACTTTTTGGACAGCCCAATATTTTATTCAGTCCTCCCACCATTCTCGGTGAGAATTAGAATCTCCCTTTAGATAAAATGGTGGACATGCCTACTTGTGTAGCACATGCGTGCTTGGGTGTAGCCAGGAAAATATATACGTACACACCATACGCAGCCCCATGTGTCACCATTTCAATTAGCTGTTGAAGAATAAATGCAGTACTATGCATGGGGCAGTTTATTAAGGATGCTGCCCTTAAGACGGCAGCAAGAACTCCCCGATGCCCTGGCAGCTCTGGCTCATGGGCCCTTGCCGTCCCCGGCACTCCAGCAGCTGCTGCCCTCAGCCCAGAGCAGGCAGAGCCAGCTCCAGTACGCAGCCTCTCCTGCCCTGGTCCTTCAGATCTCCGAACCTGTGGCTTCTCCCCTCTCCTAGGAGGGGATGGAGCCTGGTTCTAGAGTCGCGTCAGGGAACAGCTTTGCCAGAAATCAGGGCTGCTTATTTCATCCATGCTGGGAGAAACAGATTACCCTGAGGCCATGACCTTCACCTCCTCCTCTGAGGTCAGCACCTGGGGTGCTGGGCTGCAGGGACCCAGACGTCCCGGAAGGCACCAGACACCTTCAGATACTCCCAAAGTTGCCTCCCAAAGGTGGAGTCACACCCTGTGACTCCAGGCTGAGAGCTTGGCCCTAAAACAACTACCCCTCACTCTGAGGTCCCTTGGGAGATAGGGCTGGTCTCCATGAAGCTTCTGGAACACCTGGTCTTAACCCAAGTCTCCCGCACTCAGAGATCTGAATTGAGAGTCCACAGACCGGGGTTCATATGGTCCTGGTGTCTGTGGGAGGCAAGCTCCAAGTCCCCACCCCTCCACTACAGCTTTGGGAACAATGCACTACCCACCAAAGACAAACTACCCACCTCAGCCTCCACTTCCAAGCAATGGGGATGAAAGTGTGTGTATGGGTCAGCATTGTAGGTTAAGCTGTGTAACAAATAAATCCCCAAGCCTCAGAGACTTCACAGGTTAGCTTTATTCTCACTCACACTAAGGCCTACATCAGGCAAGCAGCCTTCCTTCGTCTAGTGGCTTCAGCCTCCCAGGCCGCTGCAGAAAAGGGCACCGCGGATGGCAGAGGCACACATCAATTACCTGCCTCAGCCACAGGGCCACATCCAGGTTTTGTGGGCCTGAAACTTACATAATTTAGGGGCTGTCTCTCAGAAAAGTTACATCAAATTATACAAGTAAAATCTACCTTTTCACATGTATTTTACATCTATATTTTTCAGCTGTTGCGACACCACTGTACACAGAAATTACAAAACAACATACCCATGGCCCCCAGAGACAGGAGCCAGGGCAAGTGAGAGTCCTGGAGCCCACATTCCATTAGCCTGGGCATAAATCAGCATCTGCCGGGCCTGGAAGGGACACGCCCCTATTGCTCACAATCCATTAGCTGGAACTAGGACGTGGGCCGGTGTCAGCACGGGAGGCTGGGAGGTGTGGGGAAGCACCTGGCTCTTTGTGAGCAGGAGCCTTTTCCAACAGTGTGCTGAGCTCAGGGCGGCTAGCTGATGGGAGCCGGGAGAGCGCAGGCAGGGGGAAGCCAGTTGCAACTGCAGGGATCCAGGAGGGCAGGATGCGGGGCAGGGAAGCTCTGCCCAGCCCAGGGTCGGGAGGGCAGGGCTGTGCTTTCTCAACAGTGAGAACCTGTGCGACTTCTTCAACCCTCCTGAGCCTCCCTGGCCCCCTCGCCTAGGTACGGAAACTTAGCCTGACTGCCTAATGTGATCGTGAAAACAAGATGAAGAGCCTAAAACTGCTATGCAAACAGCCCCACGCTGTGCAGAAGTGAGCCCCCCGTTGTAATTCTTTTTTGCAGAACTGCTCTATCGTTCTTTCTACGGTCACCTGAAATCTGGTGGCCCCCGGTCCCCAAAGCTCTGCCCATGGGCTGCCTCGGTCATGGAGGGAAAGGTTAAGTCTCCACTTCTCCAGGCTGTGTTGCCTTATCCTATCTGCATCCCCAGCCCCAGGGAGACAGGCCGGGGCAAGTGGAGCCTATTCAGCTGCTGCATGAACCTGCTGGATGGTCCAGGAAGAGTCTAGAATATTAGAGTTCAAATGGCTCTAGAGTTTAGCTTATCCATTGGAGGGTACTGAAACGGCTCGCTTCCTCCAGGGAGTCCCCAGCAGGCATTGACAGGCAAGTCATAAAGAAGCTCAGCTCTTACGGGCAGCACTCCCACCCCACAGTACCCCAATAGAGCTGTTTTTAAATCTTCATCGCTCCCCCTGCCACCCTCTCACTCTAGAATGTCATACCACATCCTAATAAACACATCAGGATGCGTCTACATCCCGCTTCAAATATCATTTCCATAGAACTTCATAGGAGCTGAGATGCGTTGAACTTAACAAGTTGACATGATGTTACATCATGCACATGTTCAATTAAACATCAATTAATTTTGATTTTGCAGTCATTTTTTGAAGCTGATCATTTTTTTTTTTCAGGTAGCAAAAATTTTTGGAAAAACAGTAACCCATAGGCCCTGGGCTTGGGGTGCCCATGGATAAACCAGCCCCTGGACACCACCCTTCCTGAGGTGAAGAGCCAGGCTTTTCTGTCCTCTCAGAAGAACCCAACTGGCAAGTGGCCCACTATCTGTGTCATCCCTGGCAGGGGCTACTCATGCCCCCCAAGTCAGGGGTTTTACCTCTACCCTGCCCCGAACAAGGAGCCAAGAACCCAGTGAGGGGCTGGGCGACCGCGGGGGCTGCCAGCTCCTGTGCTCAGAGCAGAGAAACGAGAAGGAGGGGCGCAGGCTGTCAGAGGGTCTGCCCACAACCATGGTGAGACTCCTGTCTTGGCCAAGGTCACAGAGCTGTCCTGTGGCCTGGGCCCTGCCTCTCCGAGCTTCAATTTCCCCACCAGCAAGTGAGCCAGCAGCAGGTGAGGGAGGGGGAGGGGGCTCGTATCATCGCTCCCTTATTTTCCAGATCTATAGTGCTGCAATTTTATAGTATGACGTTTATTCTGGTACCTTCTGCTCCAGGGTATCAAAGTCAACACAATTAACTGCGGGTATTTCTACCCCTGAAAAGTCATCATTTGTGAAGGGGTTGTAGGTGTGTGCAGGCACAGGTCTGTGCATTTGTGTGTAAACATGTGTACACATCCTGGAGAAGAGTGGGTATGTGTGAACACGGGGTATGGTGCTGTGTGTCCATGTGTTGTGTAAGTGGACACGTCCAAATTTGTGAATTTGTGTCATATGCGAATGTATGAGTTGTGGGTGCCTGAGTGTGCTTTTGTGTGTGTGCAAGCATGTACGTGTGCAGCGTAGCAAGGGCTAGGTAGAAGGGATGGAATTCGAGAGCCCTTCCTGGTTCCTAGTTCCCCAGGGCACTTTATTTCTTTCTGGAAGTTGTTCCGGCTGCAGCCATCAGCCTGGCCTGCCGTTTGCTCCCACGGAAGGGCAACACTGTCCTTGAGAACAAGGCCAGGAACTAGGTGACTCTGCCGTTAGGCACAGAACACACATGAGTGACACTTCACAAAGGTCTTTCTCTTCCTTGTCTTTTCTTGACCCGCAGATAGAACCTGTGAGGTAAGTAGTATCATCCCCATTTTTCAGATGAGGTAACTGAGGCTCTCCCACAGGCCAAGTGACAAGTGGAGAGGACGTGGGTACGAGATCTTCCCGCTCCACATTCCTGGTCACCGCAGAAGGGCAGGTGGAGCGGGCCCTTTACGGACATGGCTCTTTTCTTGGACACGTCTTTCTCGGACTTCTTCCTGGCCCAGCAGGATCAAGAGTCAGGCAGGAGCTGAGGTCAGTGTGGAGAGCCTGGCAGGGGTGGTGGGCAGCAGCCCCAGCCCGGAAGCTGGGGGGATGGCACAGAGCCACAGCATTGGGTAAACCAGACTGCCAAGAGCCATGGACGTGTTGGGTCTCGTCTCAGCACTCTGCGCCCGGAGATGAGCAGCTGTAGTCATGGGCCAGGGAGCCATCTCCTCGGAGCAGCTGGGCAGGGCGAGGCAGTGTGGGGATGAGGGAGCTATTCATGGGCGGGAAGAGCTTCGGATGGCCCCGTGCCAGAGCACCTAGGGTCACTGGCCCAGTCCCCCAGTCCCAAGCTGGGGCATCACTGGTTCTCTGAGTCTGATACCCCCACTCTGCCTGCAGCCCAGGCAACCTGACAGGCACACTCATCACCTGGTCCACTCCTCACAGCAATCCTACCACGTGGCTACTCTTGTGCCCATTTCGTGGATGAGAAAATTGAGGTCCTTGGAGATAAAGTGACTGGCCCAAATACATGCCATGAGTTGAAATCAGTAGCAGAAGACCCAAGCTCTCATTCCAGCTGGGTCCAGGCAGAGCCCAGAATCAGGTGGTTAGTGGGCATCTACTATGTGGCAGGAACTGTGCCAGGTACTTCTTAGGTAACGTCTCATTTACACCACACAAGTCAATGAGGTAGAGAGCATCATCTCCATTTTGGAGAAGAGGAAACAGAGCAATTAATTTGTTTGCCTAAGGTCTTAAGTAGAAGTATCCAAACCCATGTATGCAAACCTCAAAAATACCTAATGCAGCTGGGATGACCTTCTTAAAATGTAAGTCTGACCAGGTCTCGCCTCTGTTTCCCACCGCTCCCCGGTGCCTCGAGGACCACAGGGAAATTCAAGAGCCTTAACCTGGCATCCAAGGCGGTCCACCACCTGGCCCTGAGCACTGCTCCTTCTACTCTAGCCCATCTCCCCACTCCTCAGCCCCCTGCAGCCGCAGTGCTGCGTTCCCTTGAACATGCTATGTACTTGCAGAGCTCTAGCCTCGGCAAAGCCTGGTCCATCTGCCAGCAATGCCCTTCATCCTCTTCTCTGCCTGTCAAAATCCCATGTCACATGGTGGGGGGATCAGAGAAAGTGTCCTAGAGGAGGTGTCATTTGAGTTGGAGTCAGTTAATCCTCTGGATTCACGAAACAACTTTCACATTCATTACAACTTGACATTGCTGAGGAGACACTGGTGTTTATGTCTGGTCACTAGACTGGGAATGCTCTCAGGGCAGAGATGGTTAACTGTTTATCTCTGTATCCTAGCAACTAGCACAGGGCCTGACCTAGCGCAAGCATTCAACTGGAGTGTGTGTATGGATGCATGCGTGAATGGAAGAATAGATGGCTGCTTGGCTGGAGAGATGTGTGGAAATAAAGTAATGGATGAGTGGATGGATGGATGGATGGATGGAAGGAATGACTGGAAGATGGATAATTAAATGGAGAGATGGATGGAGCTTGGAAGGATGGAAGAAGAAGGAACAGGTGAATTACTCATATCAACAAGCACAAGGACTTCCCTGGTGGTGCACTGGTTAAGAATCTGCCTGCCAGTGCAGGGGACACAGGTTTGATCCCTGGTCCAGGAAGATCCCACATGCCGCAGAGCAACTAAGCCCACGTGTCACAACTACTGAGCCTGCAGTCTAGAGCCCGTGCGCCGCAACTACTGAGCCCACGTGCTGCAACTACTGAGGCCCTCACGCCTAGAGCCCGTGCTCCACAGCAAGAGAAGCCACCGCAATGAGAAGCCCGCGCACTGCAACGAGGAGTAGCCCCCACTTGCCGCAACTAGAGAAAGCCCGTGCGCAGCAACGAAGACCCAACACAGTCAAGAAAAAGAAAAAAGCACAAAATTATTCAGCAGCAACAGAGTATATTGAGTACCCTCTCTAACCTCCACCTGAACCACACTCAGACAGTAACTCGAGAAGCCTCCCTACTTGCCTCCCTTACATCTTTTTGTTCCAGGTTGAAAAAGACCTGGCAGGCAAGGAACAGAAAAGTGTCCCAGATGGGGTGGGAATGGACCCCCACCCTTGGTGTTGAGCTCACATCCTGGAAACCTATGGCTATGCTCTAGGAAGATACAGGGCCTGCCCTGTCCCCTGAGATGAGCTAAGCAGGGAGTAGCCCACGGTTCGTCTTTCCATTAGCTAAGAACTCTTCCAAGCCTGGCCTCTCCCGGCTCCAAATTCCACTGCCCAAGATAATTGGAGCCGGGGCCTGTGGCCAATGTTGCTTCAATCCCAAAACCAAAACCACACTGGCTGGAGTAAGAGGGGCCTTGGGGTCAGCATCTAGGAGGTGCAGGGGCAGAAGAAACTGGACCAACATCTGGAGACAGCTGGAGGCGGCTGGGCCACCATCAGGGGCGGGTTCTGAGAGCAATGGGTGTGAGTCCTCTCCAGGAGCACAGGGGCCCAAGAACGGGCTCCTTCTGAGGAGGGGCAATGGCACGGACTTCTCTCCGGGTTCCACCCCACCCCCCACATCCCCACTCACCCCTGCAGTCTCACATCTGCGAGCAAGGCCCTGCCAAGTAAACAGCTGTAGCCCACGTTCCAAGGCTCCCCAAACCCCAGCACTCCCCACAACGGCCAAAGCCATATCCCATCCATCCCCCAGCGTGGGGCCCATGGGAGGGGAAATGCCCATTAATCACAGGGAGACGGCTTCCGGGCAGCCTCGAAGACAGACCGAGGAGACTGGAGCTGGGAGGGAGCTCCCCACAAGTTCCCTGGGGAGGTCAGGGCTCCCACTGAATCCATCAGCCAGCGTCTTGCCTTCTGGAGCCCCGGGAATGTTTGCGAGCCAGCCAGCCGTGCTTGCGGCCTGGACATCGGGAGAGAAGGGTGGGTATGTCCTCTGCCATCATGCCTTCCTTCCTCTATCCACTGAAGCATCAGAGAAAGCCTCCAAGGCCAGAGGGCTGGAGTCTTGGTTCTTTGCCTGGCTGGTCGTGTGACCTTGGAACTCAGATTCTACAAACTGGCTGTACCTGTGTGCACATCCTACAATTAGTCAGCACACTGTGGGGAAGGCCCCCACTGATGCCCACACCCTCCATCCCTAGACCCACAGAGGAGAAGGTCAGCCATGGTCCTTGGCCTGATCTGAGTCACTGAACACGCTTGGCAGTGGGAGTTGATCTATGCAGCTCCAGGGAGCAGGGCCTTGGAGAAGCCATGACAGAGAGCAGGGAGCCCAGAGCAGGGACAGGAATGTAGACAGACAGCCGCCAGGAGCTGGGTTTCCACTCTCCCTGCTCAGACCAAGCCCCATCTCCCCATCCTCACCCTGCCTTTGGTGCCAAGGGCTGTGGCTTCCTCTTGGAACACTTGAGCCCTCCACGTCCCACAGGGATACTGTGACAGTCAGAAGCGCACAGACCATCAAAGCTGGAGATGTGCTGACTCACCCCTGACCTCATCATATGACCTTGGGCAAACTCCTGTTCCTCTCTGAGCCCTGTCAGAACACCTGGCGAAAGAGAGCCTGGCGATTTCCCATGTCTTTTCCCAAGGTCACTGGCATCCCTGGGTCAGCCAGCAGTGAGGTGGCTGGGCTAAGCTGGCCATCTGGGAGACACAGCAAGAGGCAACAGGAGGGAGACAGCCCAGGGCAGCCAGGCAGGGCTGGTGAGCAGAGCATGGGCACTTGGCGGGGTGCGGGGGGGTGCGTACAGCAGGACTCAGGCCTCTCCACAGGCAAGGGGAAGGGGATAGAGCAAGTGATTTTTCAAGCAAATCTCTACCGAGTCCCTCCCGTGTACCACCCATCACTCTGAGCCCACTGATGTTACCCGCCTTGTGCCGCAAAGAGTCAGGTAGGTCACATCCACTCCACTGGGGAGGGCACTGAGGCTCAGAAGGGATAAGACAAACATTCAAGGTCAAGCAGCTTAAGTGGACATGCTGGGGCTAGAGTCCAGATTTTCAAACTCCACAAAAACAGCACTTCCCTAGGGGTCAGAAGCAGGACCCTAAGGCCAGGCAGGAACCAGGATGGGACCTAGGCATGAGGTACAGTCCCAACTGCTGACAAGGCTGGGGCTTTGATTCTTAGAGCAGGGCAGGCCAAATCTCCAAGTTCCACCCAGGCCCAGGGCTCCTTAAATTCCTCACCCTGTGGTCAGCTCAGGGGACAAGGGGAGGCCAGTCAAGGCTCATTCTCAGAGAGGACCCCCACTCTTTGGGGGATATACACTCAGAGGACACTCCCACAGTATTTGCACACCACGCCCTCTGAGCGCATCCCCGCCACCACTCTTGGTTTGAGGCAAATGTATCACGAATGGGTGGCGGCACTAGGCCCTGAGGGTAAGTGGGTGACGTGGTCTCCAAAGCCCCTCCCCTCTCCAGCCCCCTCCCTCAGCCTCCAGATCAGCACAGCTCCCAGGTTGAAATCATTCCTACTGAGGACATATGCTCCCGGCAAGCGCTAGATCCCCTGGCTGCCTCTCCATTCCCATCTGCCTGGTTAAAGAATCATCCGATCTCTCGAGTCCTCGATTCCCCTAGCCTGGGCTGCTGTAGGCTTCCACTCCTCCCCCAAGAGGTCTGACTCAGCCTATGGCCTTGAGCAAGTCCCTCCCACCTCCAGGCCCCCGTGTCCACACTTGTCAAATGGAAGAATAAGTTCAACACGTGTTACCGTCTAACCGGCAAAGACTCCGGGACTGGCCTCTTCCAGATGGGTGGAGAGAGGTAGGCAAGGCCAGCTGAGCCCCTGGCTGAGGCAGGAAATGGAAGAGCAGACCCCAGGCCCACCCCGGGGCCGTTTCATCAATTCCTGCTTTTGTCTGTAGCTCTCAGCAAGCAGGTGAGTTCATCTTCCATTAAGGACAATTATCTTCATTTGCATATGCTAAACGTGACATTTAAGGGAGCAGTTCCTCCCCACCCCAAACAGGATAAAAGTCCAATGACAGGCAGGCAACCTGGGGTTTGGGGCAGAGGTGTAATTGACTCATATTAAGGGAAGATACAGGGCCATACAGGTTTTGAAATGCAAATGACAGCGTCACTCCTTCCACAGGGGCTAAACAGGGAATGATGAGGGCCAGGCTGGTGCTTCCCAGCTCCTGTCTGTCCACATCTGGGCAGGACAGGCCTCCTGACCCACAGAATAAAACAGATAGAAGGTCAGCAGGAGGCCCATTTTACTGGAGGGAGCAGACGGACCCAGCACACCCTCCTCTCCCCAGCAGCCCGCCCTCACCCCGGCCTGCCCTGCTTTGCCCGCAGCCCCTCTCTGCCCACCGGAGTCAAGCAGATTCTGCCGCCTAAGTGCGGTCTGTTAGCATGTTGGGTCTTGGCTCAGAAACCTCCTCCAGTAGCTTCATCTGTGGCTACTGTCAAATTCCAGCCACTACAAGGAGGAAGCCAAGAGGCCCTAGATACCCCATCCCACACTGGCCTCGGCCTTTCTCTGTACTTAAAGATGCCCTTTCTACCCCACCGCCCTGGCAAACTCTCACCTGTCTCTCAAACCAGTTCAAAGGGTGCCCCTTCTACGAAGCCTGCCCCAGTGGCCCAGGCTGCACTAATGATGGCCTCCTTCTCCCCCAGCACTGGCCTTCCCACTGCGGCTGAGAGCCCTGGGAAGCAGGTTTAATTCTGATCCATCTCTGTGTGCGAATGTCTGCTCAGAGCTGCCTCCCCAAAGGAGCTCATAAGATTTGGTGGATGCGTGAAAGGAAGCACGAATGGATGGATGTTTTGGGTGCTCTCATTACAAGGCTATACCCTGCACTCGCCTGAGTGGTGACTGACGGTACCTCCTATGTTACAGATGGGGAAAAGTGAGGCTGGGGGAGGTAGAGACTCCACCTTCAACTCAGTGAGGGAACTTGGATAAGCAGGGCCTGGAATACCGTTCCTGACTCCCCACTCAAGTGGGATCACTGCTGCTTGGCATTGAAGACCTCCACAGCGATGGGAGCCTTCCCTGTGGCCACCTCATCACGTGGCCCTCCCAGGTCCTGACGCAGCCCTGACTTCCCGGTGCTCTCAAGACCCAGCCACTGAGCCCGAGGTAGATCCTGATGATGTCGTCCCCGCTCTGACCGATCACTGACTCCCGCCTGATTACTCCAAAAACAAGGAAAGTTAAGTCAGCACTGCAGGATGGTAACTATAGACCCAGAGATCCCCAGCGCGGAACCCTAGGAGAGGAAACACCTGTTCATAACTCTCCTTTGCCCCAGACGTCCAGAGCTGTCCCCTGCTCTGGAGAACAGGAAAGGAGGGGAGAAGGGGGAGGGTCAGAGGAAGAGCAGAGGGGACCTTGGATGCACTCTGCCCCCGAAACCCTGACTCCCGCCCCCAAGCCTGCCTGCCTCTAGTGAGTGATAACTCCCCTCCATCTGCACCTGCCCCCTCCCTGCGGCAGCATGGGCTGAGGAGGTGGTCAGGGTTCAACTGCATTTTGCTTTTTGTGATCCAAGAGACCTCAGGCAAGTTTGGAACCTATCAGAGCCTCAGCTTCCTCTTCTGCGAGTTTGGATGGCAAAGCCGTTCCCTGTTAATTAAGCTAATCCACAGGAAAGCGCCGAGCAGGCGGTAGGTGCGCAGAGATGCTCTGTTGCCTTCCCCTCTCCTGCACCGGACCTTTAAGATGAGAGCCCCCAGGGAGCGTAGGGGGCAGACCTGCCTGCCTGAGGCTACCCCTCCTCCTCCTTCCCTAATGCAGAATCCCCCCATAGAAAGAGGCCAGCAAAAATCACGGGGCACCGCTGCTCCCCAGACATCCGCCAGAGGCACATTCCATAACACGCAGGTGTTTAGGATTCAAAACTCTCAGCAGGCCACATTAGGACAGGAATAGAGAAAGAACAGAGAAAACTCTGGGCCTGAGGTGGACTCCACGCTCCCTTGTCACCGGACAATCCAGTGAAACCACAGAACGGAAGGGCCACGCAGCAGTTCCCTCACGTGGCCGCACGTTAGAATCCTCTGAAAGCTCTAGCATCTCCCAGGACTCAGTCGCACCCCACGCCGATGAAATCAGAATGCCTGGGGGAGGAGCCAGGCCTCAGCGTGTTTAGGATCCTAGTTGGTTCCAGTGTGACTCATACTTCGGAAATCACCGGGCTACAGGACAGGATAGTGATTGTAGGCAGCTGGCCAAGACTTGACCATATTCAAAGTGCTTTCTTATCCATCGCCCCATCTGATGGTCATCTGTTGGCTGAGGAACCACATTATTATACCCATTGTACAGAAGAGAAAAGTAAGGCCTAGGATATTGCCCTGTCTTCTGAGACAGTCATTGTTAAGGCTGGGACAAGAGCCCATTCTCCAAACCCTCAAAGTTGGCCTCTGCCTACATCGGCACAGCTACAGTGGGCCCTTGGGGATGGTCTCGAAGATGAGGACCTTGACTTCCATGGGCTCCCAGATTCTGGGGGAAATCCCATCCTTTCCTGGGAGTAGGTTCTGAGGGTGGCAGGGAGAGCAGAGCACGACTGTCCCTGAGGCAGGCAGGGAGGGCTTTGCAGGCTGGATGCAGGCTGGCACGCTGGGCCAACTCATGCCTTGGCCCCAAGTAGGCCCTGGCTCCAGCCCAGCAACTTCTCCCATCTGGCTTCATCCTGTGGTGTGTGGGGGTCTGCTCCGGGATGGTGGGGCTCAGACATGGGCTCTTTATCTGAGTCTTTCCTGACACCCCTCTGATAACAAAGAAGGTAGCGTAAGAGGGAACGGAAGGTTTACTGGGGATTTCAGCTTCTTCTCTAGGTCTGTGTTGGAAACACGGATGTTCACGTAAAGCCCAAGGTACCATTGGCAGGGAAACCAGAGGGGCCCACGGCAGCCCTGGGGCTGGCCTAGCTCCCACCCCATCTCCTGGTCCTTGAAGACTCCCAGCAACTGCATGTGCAGCCCACCCTCTCCCTGGCCCGTCCATTTCAGGGGACAGAGGAAAGGGGAGAAGATGAGGAGAACAGCCAAGTGGCACGGCACGGAAGGATGCAATGCTTGCAGCCACCAGGCTGGAGTTCAGACCCCAGCTCAGCCACATCCTCTTGCTGTGTGATTTCAGACAAACTGCCTAACTCTCCAAGCCTCGGAACTCTCAGTTATAAAACAGCAGTGAGAAGCATCCTCACCTCCAGGTAATTGTGAGACTGGGATCCAAGAACATCCACGCTGGCTGCAAGACCCAGAAAACATTGTTTTACTTTCCCTTGCCTCACTAACCCATCTTTAAAATGGGAACCATAATGCCTATTCCCAGAGATGGAGTGAGGATTAAATCCGTTAACTGAGTTAATCCACATACAATGCTTACAAGAATGTCTGGCCCACCCCAAGCACGCATTCATTGTTCCCTATTATAGCACTCCTAGCATGGGCCCTGGCACACAGTAGTTCCTTAAGAAACATCTGTTTCCTTCCTCCGCTTCCAGATACTTTCCGGATGTGGCCAAGTGTAGGCAGCTGCCTTCCTCTGATGCCTAGTGACTGGCTCTGAGCCAGCTCCTTAAAAAATTGGAAACGTTGCCCACTTTCTCTTCTCCTGTTTCATAAAGCAATCGCAGAAGAGAGGCACTGACCTTGGGCAACCTTGTACTGCAATGGTTTCCAAAAGGCAAAACAGTAGAAGTCACCACGGGAGAGGCTGGCACACCACGCACGCCCCACCTCCCTCCAGCAGCCAGGGCCCACCTGAGCAGGGCTGGCCTGTTGGTCTCTGCTTTTTCTTATATGGAGGATGTCCCCCAGGGCAGAGGGCGCAGGGGGGCCTAGATGCTCTGGAGCAGTGAGGAATCATGGAGACTTTTCCAAACTCAAGCAATGCTTACTAAGCACCACCCCGTGCCAGGCCCCAGGCTGGTCACGCTGGAAGCATTTCCTCTGATCCAAGTGCAGCCTTGAGGGGCACGGTTTCTGGAGGGGAGGCCAAGGGTCAGAGATCTTCGCGACTGCCAACTGACTATGAAGAAATGGAATAGAGGGAACTCAAACCTATGACCTGGGACGCTGTGTCCCCCGTTCTGTCTTTATCATGCTGTGCTCTTCAAATAGTGGATAGAAGTTCCTGCAGAGGAGGGGTCAGGCTCAGTGACTGAGCTGGGCCTAGTGGAATCACTGAAAACAGATTTCAGGTCTGGATAAGCACAATGGCTAGTGGTCCCAGCTGCCCAGAGATGAAAGGTGCTGCCTTAGGGCCAATGAGCTCCCAGTAGCCCTGGGGCTGAGGAGGGATGCAGAGGAATTTGACCAAAATCCCTTCCCACTGGGTGTCTCTAGCACCCTGAAATTCACTCATTAGACAGATGTTCCTTGAACACCCTCTCGGCTCCAGCCCAGGCTCTGGATACAGGATGGACGAGACAGGAAGTGCCCTTTGTCTTGAAGCTTACATTCTAGTTGGGATAGTGGGAGGACAACAAAACAAGTAAGAGCTCCGGAGAAAGCAAAGTAGGGTAACGGGATAGAGCGAATGGGGTGGAGCAACGCCAGGCCTCGCGGTCAGGGAGGGTCTCTTTGAGCATGTTGCTTGACCTAGGTGAAAAGGGCAGACCACAAAGACACCCAGGGGAAGGGAATTCCAGGCAGCAGGGACACCACGCAAAGGCCAGGAGGTGGTCAGCCAGGCTGGTCAGCCAGGAAGTCAGGGATGAGAGAGAAGAGAGCAGTGCCGAGGCACAGTGGGCCAGGAGGATGGGGGCGGGGGGGGCGGTGGGCAGGACCAGGTCACACAGGCCGTCTCCTCTCAGGCCCCAAAGGGGAGTGCCATGCTCTCCTGACGGCTGTGTGGAGAAGGAAGCATAGGGGTGCAGAAGCAGACAATTGAAGCCCAATTCGGAGGCCAGTTTAGTCATCTGGCAGACAGAAGATGAGGGTGTGGACGAGAATGGTGACAGTGGAGGTGGTGAGGCATGAAGAAATTTGGCATCTAGGTAGAGTCAATAGAATTGGTTGTCAGCAAGGAAAGGAACCAAGAGTGACTCAGGGCAGCGTGGGGCACCCCGGAGACCGGCCTGGGGAGAAATCAAGAGGCGGATGTAAGCCACGATATTTTTGAATGGGGTACCCACTGAGGGCCTGCCTAGCCACCTGGGGTTAGGAGATGCCCTCTCTGAGTCCAGGAGATGTGGGGCTTAATGCCAGCTCCCCTCAAGGAGTTCATTCTCTCATCCGTTCATTCATCCTTCTATCCAGCCAGCCACCCCTTCATTCATCCCCTCGCTCATTAATCCGTTCATTCATTCAACAGTTCTTAAGGAGAGGTCTAGAAGAGGAAGTCCCCTAGTTCTGGGCCTGCTCAGAGCATCCAGGTTTGACCAGGACCGCCTGCAGGGCAGGGGCAGCCGCGCCTTTGCCCAACGCCTTCTGGTGAATTTATCCCATAGAAAGAAACCAAGGGGGCTAGGCCAGCAGAGTCCCATGGCTGAGCCAGCGGGGAGGGCTGTCCACGGCAAACCAGGACTGGAACTCCCAGCTCCCAGCTCCCAGCTGGCTGTGTTACCTCAGGTCAGCAGCTCCCCCACCTCAGGTAACCAAGGTATGACTGCTGCTCCCAGACAGAGGTACAGGGGCTGCCTGGCTGTATCCTGAGCTCTTCCAAGAGTCAGAAGCGTAGGCCACCCACTGACCGTGCACAGCGAGTCACAGGAATGGACAGCCAGGACAGCTGCCCTCTGCTGTCCACTCCTCTCCTGGTCAGGACCTGCTCACCACAGAAGGTCAGCAGCACGTGGCTGGCAGGAGCGCCACAGAACCTGAAGAACTTAGGGACCCAGTGGCGTGTAGAGTCAGACAGATGAGGGCTCCCATCCTGGCTCTCCCATTTACTTGGGGCGCAATGGTAGGAAAGCTGCCTGTGTATTTGTTTGTTGAGCATCACTTTTTTCACCAGTGAAGTGGGGATAGTAACTGCCTATCTCATAAGGTTATTACAGAGGTTAAACACCCTTGGCTCACGCCAACTTCTCCTTCAGTTGTGGCTCTCAGAAGCTCTTCCTGGCTCCCTGGACTGGAGTGAGATCCCTGCTGGGTCATCCCATTTTCATGTTTGTCACACTGTGTGGCAATTGACAAGACACAGGTGTGTCTCCTATTCTGACTATTATGTTCACCATCATGTCCTCAGAGCCTGACACAGTGCTGAGCATGACACTGATGCTCAGTAAACTGTTGAATGAATGAATGGATTAATGAGCAAGGTGATGAATGAATGAATGGATGGATGGATGAATGAGTGAATGAATAAATGGATGGACGGATGAATGAGTGGGTGGATGGATGAGTGGATGGACGAGTGGATGGATGGACAGGTGGACGGATGGATGAGTGGATGGATGGATGGTGAATGAATAAATGAATGAATGAGTGAGTGAGTGAGAAGCTGCTTCTTCAGCCCTAGCCAACCTCCAGCTCTCTGGAGAGATGTCTCTCAGGGTCTCATCACCCTGCAGCAACCATGCAAGGCACCGGGGCTGGGCTGGGGCTGAGCAAGTACCCCAGCTTGGACCCGATCTGCACCTGATCATTTGGGACTTTGTGTAATTCCACAGTTGGCCAGGAAGCCAGGCCTCAGGAACTGAGCTGGAAAAAACGTTTACAGCTGAGAAACAGCCTCTCCAGCCAGAGCATGTTCCCCAGTCAGACCTGGGCCTAGAGGCAGTTCTGACTGGACAGAGGTCTGGGGCATTGGAGGCCAGCCTGCCCACTGTACAGATGGAGGACCTTAAGCCAGGGAGGGCGGGGACTTCCCTGAGGTCACAGGCCAGTCCTTGCAGTTGCTGGTACCACACGCTGGGTTTCCTGACTCTTAGGCCCTGTGTGGTACGTGCGGGGAGAATTAGGGCAGGAAGCATGGGGACCAGGCCTTCCCAGGGCAGTCTGGGGCCATGAGAACGGACTCTGAGCCTCCTCCAGCAGCCCAGCTCTCACAGGTGACCCTCTGCCTTTCGGAAGCAGCCAGCTCTAAGCAGACAGATGGCCGACGGGCCCCTGGCCCAGCCCTCGAGCCCCGGGCACTAGGCAGGATGTCGCAGCAGCAGCAGCAACAGGAAGCCCTCCGCCTGCCAAGGCCATCAGAGGCCCATCGTCGAGGGAGGAGTGCCAGCTCCAGCCACATGGCTGCCCTGCCCTGCCTCCCGGGGCCTGGCGCTGCTCAGAGGCCAGGAAGACGGTAAGCACAGAGGCAGGGGTTGGCCCCTGCACTGTACAGATCTTGCCTGGGCCCTACTGTTGAAGGTGGTATGACTCAGTGGGGGCACATTCCAGAAAGGGCAACTCCTCCCAGGTTCAGCCACCACCCCTCGCTGCCTGCTTGTCTATGATCAAAGAACTGGGGCTCACATGCTGCCCAGAAGCTGAAGAGTCCACATCAGGCCTTTGCATCTCCCATGGGATCTCTGAGGGTCACAATGAATAATTCTAACAGTAATAGTAATTGCTAATATCTCTTGAGGGCGTACTATGCACTGCACACTAAAAGCTTTCAAGTACAAATTCAACCCTGGTAAGAACTCTATGAGGCAAGGCTATTATGATCCCATTTTACAGGTGAGAAAATGGAGGCTCAGAGAGGAGATGTAACTTGCCCTAGTCACACAGCTAAGAAATGGCAGAGTCAGGACTCAAACCCAGGCAGCCTGGCCCTAGAGCCCGTGTTCTTAGGCACCCCACAGTTCTGGCTGGGCCCCCAGCTGGTGATTCCTACAAAGCACAGCGCAGAAGGGCCGAGGGACCCCCTACCTTAGGTTCAGGGGTGTGACTTGCCAGATAATGAGGTGCCCATCCCAGGCACTCAGCCCCATCCGCACACGGGGGTTGACGTTCTCCAGGCTGGCAGGGGCCTCCTGCAGCGGGGCCAGGACAAGTCCAGGTGAGCCCTACGAGGTGGATCGAAAGGGCAGTGCTAGGGAGGCCAGGCCATGGGTGTCTCTGGGATAAGGCACGGGGGCCCTAGAAAAGCAAACACACTGACACACACTATTACACCCTCCAATGCTCACAAGCATGAACTCACAGACATGAGCTTGTGTGTGCACACCCACGTGGACACAGACACACCAGGCCATTCTGAGGAGAAGTAGGACACTATGATGACCACACGACAATTCTGGGCGCCCATAAGGCCACCGGGTTGGGGGCGCTCATCTTGATGCTTGACCCTAGGAAAGTATGAGGACGGCCCGCCCCTCTCTGAGCCTCGGTTTCCCCATCAGTGCAAGGAAGGGGTCGCCTGAGGTCATCTCCAAGGTCTTGGGCTCCATGCCGCCTGGCCAGTCACCTGCGACTCTCTGTCCCCAGAGCCTGGCAGGGAGCTGTGACTCAGCAGCAAAAAGCCCTGTAGGAGCCCCCTCCCCCGTCCAGCACACACAAAGGGCATCTTGTTACCGAAGCCTGCTAGCAGGAGGGCCGAAAGGGCTGGGGAGGTGAGAGGACAGGATGGAGCCAGTGTCAGGGGGACAGGATGGGGGGGGGGGCATGCGGGGTCTGCCCGGCCAGGGCTGCTGGCCACCACCACACCGTGGGACAAGGTGCTCCCAAGTGGGTGGTCACTTGGAGAGGCTGCCCCCTACCCTGGCCTCTGCACAGCACCCTGTTTATGAAGTTCCCTTTTTAATTTTTAAGTTACAGATCTGAATGAGCTTTGCTCTTCTAGCAGCAGCTGTAGACCTGGAATTTCCCAGCAGTGTGGGGCAAAACCCACAGCCCAGGGCTCCAACTCAGAGCCTCTGAGTCTCTACTCTGCATGGTCTGGGATGTGAGAGCCCTTCGAAAGAGGTCATGGCCCCGTCCCTTTTCCCGTCTGTCAAAGAGAATGCTGAGCTGAGGAGAGCTGGCAGTCACTTCACTCGCAGGTAAGGGCATCTCACTCGCAGGTAAGGGCAGGCATCCTGGAGCCAGACCTGCTGCTACTGGCTCTGCCACTGCCCTGCTGTGGGACTCTGGGCAAACCTCTTACCCTCTCTGGCCTCAGTTTCCCAGTTTATAAAATGGTTCTGAGGGGAGGCAAGAGGGAAATGGACAGAACAATCTCCCTGGAAGTTTCTGGGGAACCATCTTTCCATGTGTGTGCAGAAAAAGACACGAGGCACTCGCTTGGGTCCATGCAAGCGAGGGGATCAGTCTAGAGCACTGTGTGCCTGTGTCGTGTGCCTCTGTGTGTGCGTGTGTGCTTGCACCTGTGTGTGTGCATGCATGTGCACACATGTGAAACATGTGACTGGACAGGCGGGTGTGTCCCCACCATGAATGTGTCCATCCTTCAGGCCACCCAGGCCATGGCCCAGGCAGAGCAGGGCCCAGGGCAAAGGATTTCCGAAGCCGTTATCCTCGGTGCTCAGGGCCCCTTTGGCTACTTGTGACTGATGTGAGAAGTTCAGGTAAGCCGTAAGCTGTGGCTCTGCAGGGCAGACCAGCTCCTGCAGACACCTTCTTCTCCAGGCATCAGGCAGAACTCACTGTCAGCGGCCTGTCTGTCCCAGGACACAGTACAGCCACCTCGCTCTATGGCCAGGGGCACATACGTTGAATCCACATGAATGGTGCCCCCAGAGTTGCACCCACACCATGGCATCCTGAACTTTCACGTGTGGGTATGTCATCTCCCCAGTGCCCATTAAGACACTAGAGATTCCAGAAAAGGGTCTCTGCATGGTCAGGAAAACACACAATAGGCTATTACAAACTGTAAAGTGCTGTGAGAGCTAGTTATTCCATTGACTCCTCAAAATACCACCCACCTTACAAGGTTCTAATTCCCATTGGACAGATGAAGAAACTGAGGCCCAGAGGAATGAAATAGAAAAGCCAGGACCCAGGTGGCTTGATAAGGAGACATGAATGCCAAGCTTGTGGTCAGAAGTGGATTCAAGAGCCAGACACAGTTTGGGGGGGGGGGGTGGACAATGACCCCGGAATCCCAGGCTGAACACAGCCACCACAGTGGGCACGGCACTCTCTCTTAGCTGTGGGCTTAGGGGCAGCCAAGGCCCCATTATCAGGCTGAGGAAACCAACCTTGTGTGCAGACGCTCTCTGTGCCAGGGACATATCCTGGGAGGCCCTGGCACGCAGGGCTTTCTTTCAAGCAGACCAACACTGGGGGCTCAGGTCACAGGTACACCTCACCTGTCCCTCTCTGACCTTGCTGCGCCAGGGGCCAAGAGGATGGTAAATCCCCCAGTGGGCGGATACTTCCCCAGAAAAGGCAAACTGGTGCAGGCTGAATGGGGAGCCTTCTGCCAGTGGAACTGCCCACCGGCAGCCTGAAATGAGGAGCAATTACATGGCCGCTGGGGACTGCACTTATAAGAAGATCTGCAATTGACTGAGTCCCTACTATGCACGAACACTTTTTTTTTTTTTAATTCTTAGTGTCTTGTTTCTTTTAAATAGACTTTGTCAGAGCAGTTTTAGGCTTACAACAAAATTGAACAGAAAGTACAGAGAGTTCCCATATTTCTTTATACCCCTTGCCCCACATAGATACAACCTCCCCCTCCCCCCCATCGTCATCCCACACCAGAGTGGTACATTTATGACGATCCATAAACCTACACTGACACACCATTATCACCCAGAGTCCATAGTTTCCATTAGGGTTCAACCTGGGTGTTGTACATTCTATGAGTTTGGACAAATATATAATGATATGTATCTACCAGTATTGTATGCAGAGAAAAGTTTCACTGCCCTAAAAATCCTCTTGCACGGACACTTTAAATTTGTTATTTACTTAGCAAATATTCACTGCCTTTGAAGTGCCAGGCCCTCTCTGTGTACCAGGGAGGCACGGCCCTTGCCGTCACAGAACTAACTGTCTAATGGGGGAGGCCAACCCCAAATAGAGACTCACGCAAGAACCAGTGACCAGGGAGGGCTTCCTGGAGGAGGTGACATTGAGCCCAGACTTTCTGAAGGATGACTAGGAGCTGGCCAGGCAAAAAAGAAGGGAGAAACACTCCAGACAGAGAGAACCTGAGACAGGCAGGAGCAGGCAAAATGGGGCCTGTAATTTCCACAATAGCCTTGTGAGATGGGAATGGGTGTCCCATTTTATAATTGAGGAAACTGAAACACTGAAAGGCTGAGTCACCACAGAGCCCACACATCCAGCTGGGGTGCATGACCCAGACCCTACACCACATGCCGTGCCTTTCCAATCCCCAAAGCCCTGCACCTGAGCCCTGAGGCTAAGAAGCAAAGGTGTGGAGGGAGAGGCCATGTCTATTCATGCCTGCAGCCCACACACGTGGAGATGAGTAAGGGCTCTCCTTGCAGGAGAAAGACCCATATGTGCTCTCTTACCAGAGCAATGTGAGGGCCCCCGTGACAGGGCCAGGTGGCCTCTGCAGATGGCTTTGGAGCTGCTCACAAGGTCCAGCGAGGCCTCATTCCTGAGCTGTGGGTGGGTCCGTCACTTCCCTTCTAGCCTGCTTAAAGCATGGAGGCCTCAGCTTCTCATGGATACCAGGATGAGGCCCAGAGATCCTACAAGGACAGCAGTGGGGAAAGCCCAGGGCGTGTGGAGAGCTGAGGCCTTCTCCAGGCAAGGCTTCCTGGAGGAGGTGGCCCTGGAGTTGAGCCTTAAGAGCTGAGAGGATTTTGAACAGGCAAAACGGAGCAGAGAAGGGAACTCCAGGCCTGGCACATGGAAGCAAAGGCCCAGCAGTGGGAGCGCCTGCAGCATCAGGGGAATGGTCAGAGGTGCCCAGGGGTTGGGGTGTCCAGTGCTCTCAGAGACCATCAGGGCCTCAGGTCCAGAACCGCCCAAAGCCCCTCATGTCCCAGACCCAGAACTCAGCGGAGGCTGAGGGCACAGTAAGGTGTGGCCTTTCCTTCAGCCTGTGTAACTTCACTATGTACAGGGAATGGCGCTGGGCTCCGGACCTGGTGTGGACCTCCCAGCCTTGGTCCCTGCCCTCGTGAAGCGATGGTGTAGCAAAGACAGCAGGGGTTAAGCAAGCATGAAAGCCCGGCAAGCTTACAAAAGGAGAGGTGCCCTTGGTCGGTCCTCCCTTCATCAAGGGCTGGGCACCAGCCATGGGATGGCTGAACTAGCAGATGACGGAGTTTAGAGTCTGCAGCGTTGCGCCCACAGCCTGCGGCATCCCAGAGCCCAGGAACAGGGCCAGGAGAAGAGGGAGGGCAAGCAAGGTGAGATGGAAGACCCTTGCCATATCCTTTGCTGACTTCCAGTGCTGGAGGGCCAGAGCCCTGGGAGCCAGACAGCCCACAGCCCAGGCCTCTGGTCAGACCAAGGCTACAGGACATCCAGATCATTTCTCAGAACCCCGATAGGAGCTTTGGCAGACATCAGCCTCCCCGTGCAGTCTCCTAATGACCGCAGCTCTGTCAGATATATTGATGGTCCCGGAACAGAGATATCCACATTTAATTTCCATAAAAGCTTCTTTTGCTTACAAAGGGACCCTCCAAAGTGCCCTGGGCTGCCTCTGCTTGCACTTGGGGGGGAGGGGATTCTAGCCCTTTTGAGAGGATGACACTTCAACCTGGGTGGGCAGGAGGAAAGGTCTCTGTTCAGCCCCGACTGCTCTCTCCTGTCCTCGCTCTCAGGAGAGCCAAAGGAGCCTTTTGCTGGCCTTCCGGGATCCCAGGCAGGACCCACTGTCCCCTCATCATTCCTGGAACCCAGCTCTACCTGAGTCCTCACTTCCACCCCAATGCCTCAAAGCCTGTGCTCCCTTCTTTGGATGGACACTCAGGTGGGACTCTAAGCTGATTTGCATCCGACTGCACCCCTGCCACTGCCCGTCAGCTTCCCATAGGTCTTTTCAGTAGCTAACAGACCAGTCCAGCCCCCACCTCGTGCCCAGCTCCGGGGCCTAAAATCCCATCTTAAGTCCGTGTCCCAGGTTTCTACTTATTCAAGAGGCCAATGAGACCCACCTGATATGAGACCTGTTCCTAAAACAGGAGTGACCAACAAAAATCATCCTACAAGGCACCTCTAATTCAACAGCATCAGCTTCCTGGAGGACTGTATTGAGAAGGATTCTGATGCTATGTGTGGGCTCAATGGGAAAGAGTGTCTTGATTGATTAGTGATGTCTGCTGTGAGCACACTATGGGAAGAATATGCCACTGGTTTTCCATACCCGGCAAGATTCTTTAGCCATTTTAGGAGATGTAAATATGGGAAGTGCCAGTACCCAGTCTCACGTCCTGGCAGGTGTGGAACCCCTGCTCTATGTTCATCCTTGGGCTGGACTCTGTGAGGAAAGCCAAGAGGGAGGAAAAGTTCTGCCCTTTGACCCAAGTTGTTGAAGAATGACTGGAAAGTAAGGGGGAAATGAAAGCACTGGATTGGGGCTCCTGAAGTACTCAAAGTGGTCCTGAAGTTTCTGAGGTCAGAGAGACAAAGCAATTTGCCATAGGGTGGTGCAGCCTCCTGAACACACCGGGGCAGCTTCCTGAAGCCACTACGTAACTACCAGAGGCGCTGTGAGCCTCTGTGGGCCCCTGAAGAGTCAAGCAGCTACCAGAGTTGAGGGTCAGAGGATGGAAAGAGAGAGAGAGAGCGAGCAAAACTTGGGCACGAAGGTCAGGAACGCTCCCTGGGTCAGGTGAAACGGGGGCTGGACTTTGAAGGGGGTTAAAATGACAGGGGTGGAGGGGGAGACCCTGGGGTGAGGATTGGAGCCCTGGTCTCCTGACTTGCCATCTGCGCTCCATCTTTTAGGGCAGAGATTCAGGCTGACTTGCTCTAGGATCCCATTTGCTTCCCAACCTCCTTTTCCCCCACATAGCATAGGGACCTCCGGGAGGCTTCCCTGACCACCCAGACTAAAGAAGGTCCCACATACCCCATTATCTCCATCTCAGCACCCTGATTATTATCACAATTCGTAATTCCTCCTTTTATATATCTGTTCAATTTGTTTTGTCTGTCAGTCCCAATGGTCTGAGTCCGACAAGAGTAGAGACAGCACAGCAACAGAACTGGTTCAGATTAGGATTGTTCAATGAATAAACCACGACGGGCATGGTCACACACTCAAACGTTCACGGGGCCGAGCAAATAACATACATGAACGAGGTGGACAGGTGTAAGAATCCAGCACAGAGAGTGCCCGCCTGGCCCCTCCCCCATGTCATGTTCAGGGCAGGCATCACTCTTTTAAGTAGCGTCTAGTTGACATATGTGCAAATTGCACATAAACACACGGGAATATCCTTCTTGTCCCCAGAGAAATACATATTCCATTTTACTAGAAAAAAATATGCTTTCTGTCCTTTTTCATTTTCCTACTTTTGCTAGAGTTTGAGTAGAGAGAAATATTGCCCTACCTCACAGGAAGACAGTAGGCCAAGTGAGCCGATATATGGTAACCAACAGTCAGATTCAATATCAGATGGGCCGGGAGTACTCAGAGTGGGTCCCTGGACCAGCAACGTCAGCATCATCTGGGAACGTGTTACAAATGCAAAGTCTCAGGCCCACCCCAGACCCACTGAAACAGAAACTGGGGTGGAGCCCAGCCATCTGAGTTCTAACACACAAGTGATTCTCCTGCACACTCAAGTTTGAGAACCAGGACAATAGGGAGTGGTGGAGACTGTGGTAAACAGAGAGCACACGTCCTGCCCAAAGGGGCCCCCCACTTCTCAGCTTCAGCCCACAGTTGCCACATAGGAATGTGAGCCCAGGGTGGCCAAATCTCCCAATTATCCGAGGAAGTTGAAAGTCCACATTTTCATGGGAAATGTCTTCATTCCTAAGTACTGGCTGTTTTTTTTACCCCACGTAGACCAAACAACTTGTCCACAAGTCGAGGTCAACCCAGGCACAGCCAGAGTATGCTCTGAAGGGTGGAGGCTTCTCCCCACAGAGAAAGCCCCAGAAGGACGCTGTGGGGCCACGCTGTCCTGCCTAGATGGGCCTGGCTCTGAAGTCCAGGCCCAGATCCCACACTACCCTGGGAGGCCCCAGCTACTGTGTGGGACTGCTTCTGAGTCCTCAAATTCTAGACAAGGTCCTTGGCGGCCAGCACTTCTCTAGGTCAGAGGATAAGCAAGATTGGGCAGGTTAAATTATGGGCCCTGATGATCTAGGTCCAAGGCAGGCTGGAGACGGGGACAGACAGTGAGCTCTTCAGAGCCTCTACTCCATGCTAAAGGCTCATGGGCATTTTCTCCTTAATATTTGCAACTCCCCCATGAGGCAGGGGTCAGTTTGTACATTTTAAAGAAGAGGAAAGAGGGACTTCCCTGGCGGTCTAGTGGTTAAGACTCCACGCTTCCAATGCAAGGGGTGCAGGTTCGATCCCCGGTCGGGGAACAGAAAGATCCCACCTGCCGCACGGCACAGCCAAGAAAATATTTTTAAAAAGAAGAAGAAGAAGAACAAAGAGAGGTTCTGGGAGATTAAGTGACTTGCCCTAGGTCACCCAGCTACAAAGTGAATGAGCCAGGCTGGGAAATGGCCAGGGTTGGCCTGCTGCCCCCAGAGCCTGCCTCCCGGTGTGGCCAGTAAGGGCCACAAGCACCGTCGTGATTCCAGCACTAAGAAAAACCAAAACCAGCAAGCCAGTGCTACCAGTAGAGCTGCAGGAGAGGGTGATGGTGAGGGAAGGGCAGCAAACCTGCACACTGCTTCAGTCTCAGGGGGATCTGGCCCTGAGTGCAAATCTCCACCCCGGAGCTGGAGAACTTCAGGAGCCCGGGCTGGCCCTTGGAGAGGGAACTGGGCCAGGGCTGGCAGGGTTCTGGACTCAGCCAGGTAGCAAGGGCTTGGGCTGCAGCTTGGTCTCACCAACCTTATTCCTGAAGGCCTAGCGGTCAGCACTGGCCCTGGGATGGACCTCTGCGAAACTGTGCGATTGCCAGGGAAGCCAGAAGAAATGCCCCACTCCTGCCCCTGACTCTGACCCCATGGAGTGGGCCCTCCTCTGCACCAGAAGCCCCCAGAACGTCTGGGCTAGCTCAGGCCTCTGTCCCCGAGCTCCAAAGCTCATGAGAACTGCCACAGGCCGGGCCCAGAGTGCCCTCCCCACACTGTGGGCTCACCCAGCCCGGGCCCTGGTCAGACTCCGCTCCGCTCTGCTCTCGCCAGGCATGAGTCAGCGCCAGGAGCCTGCGTGTGGCCACAGCTGGCTGGACTCTGAGGCCAGCCAGGCCAGGCCCTGGAGGTCTGCTGGGGCCCTGGGGCCTCACTAATGGGAAGAGATGGCCCCGAATGACCCACAGGATCACACAAGGGAAAGGAAAAAGGCCCAAGTAGAGAAACGAAGCACAAAGCAAGAATCTCAAACCTTAAAGCGGCAGAGGCAGATTCAGTGTCAGAAAAACCATCACACAACACACACACACACACACAGGCCACCAGCCTTGACATGGACACACACTCTCGCGTATCCCGCACTCCAGACATACACCGCACGCATACACATCCCACATATACACACCCTCACAGTGTCCAGGCGTCAGCAGCATACACCAGACATACACATAAAGGAGAAACCACACCGACACACACACAGGCATTCCCAGAGGGTGAGCCCACACAGGGAAATCAACCCCACAGCAGATGCTCACATGCCTGTCTGCGGCGTATGGCTTTTGTCAAACCCAAGAGAATCAGACTCACAACCCTCAGCACACGTGTACAGATAGGCTTGGGGACATCGGGTCACACTCGCTTCCTCTAACGGACACGATGTTTGAGAGGTCCTCAAGGCCAGCCTGGCAACTGGGGTCCCAGGCACCCCATTCCACGACCGCTGGTGGAACCGCCCGCCCCTGCCCACCCCAGCCAGCCCGGCTTCTGCGCCCGCCAGGAGGTCGCGGAGCCGAGCGCGGCCAGGAAGTCAGCCCGGAGTGACAGCTCCCCCACGCTGTTTGTTTATTCATGACTCATTCGACTCCACAGACTGGCTCTTCTTTCTTTTCGGGAGGAGGGGAGAGAGGAGCGGGAGGGAGGGAGGCGGGAGCGAGGGAGGGGGACGGGAAGGGGGGCGAACCAGACTCCACAATAAACAATGAGGCAGCTGAGCCGGCGGGCGAGGGAGGCGGCGCGGGCCGGGGCCGGGGCCGGGGAAAAGGCGCCCCCCGACCCGCCGCCCGGGCTCTGCGCGCAGGAGCCCCGCTCCGCCTGCTCCGCCCGGTCCATCCCATCCCATCCCATGCCGGCGCGGCCCGCCCCCACCTCCAGGCGACCGGGCAGGAGCAGCCGTAATTGGATCCGCGCCGCCTCCTCTCAGCTCCCCGCCCCCAATCGGGGAGCCGGATAAATGCCGGGTACCTTGGCAAAACAGTTGGATCCAAACCTATTATTTGGCTAATGGGCTTCCCTCGTGCGGCTCCGCAACACCCCGCAGGCTCCCCCCTCCCCCATTTCCCAGAGCCTTTCCCCGCGCCCCTCCTCGCCCGCCGCCTCCCCGCCCCGCTCCCGGAGGGGCTCGGCCGGGGCTCCGGATAACTGGAGGAAGCGCGGGGCCGAGGCTTCAAGGGCCTCATTGTTCTGCCTCGAGGGGCACATTGAAAATGCTCCAGGATTTGCTTCCTGTGAAAACAGCCTGGGAGGGAGGGGGCGATGCACGGTGGAAAGACATTATCCTCCTGGAAGCTGCCCAGATTACACAGGGAGAAAAGGCTTGTTTTGATTGTTGCTGGCTCTTTCTTTCCTTCTTTCTTTCTTCCTTCCTTCTTCTTTCTTTCTTTTCCCTTTTGGCCCTCCCCGCCTTTTACTACCCTCCCCGGACCCAACATGAATCTTGACGTCTGTTGAGCAAGTTGGAAACATGGGGCTGTTTTCTGCATAAAGAAGGCGGTGAGCCGGCAGCGCCAGATATAAAGTCTGATTCAGAGAAATTCTAAAGAACGCAGGGGCGATGAGGTGGGCAAATCCAAGAAACTCATTTCCCCAGCATGCCCCTCTGAGTCACATCTTGCACCATGAGGGGAAAACACATCACGCCACAATATGTCACATGCCTGCTGCAGAGGACTGGGCCTGGTGGGGGATGTACAGCTCCTCCTTCCTCAGTCTGGGTCAGCACGGCGGGTCCCACTCAGGGCCAAGGTCAGCTGGGAGGAGGCAGGGTCAGCCCCACCACGGGCTGTCCAAAACCCTGCTCCTCCCCTTTCTACCTGAAGGACCTTGAACATAAATAACAGTAACAGGGAACACTCAACAGCACCTACTGTGTGTTGGGCTCTGTTCTGTGTGTTTTCCATACATAATCTCATCTAATCCTCACCACACCCCTATAAGGCAGATGCTTTTATTATCCCTACTTCCAGATGGGGAAGCTGAGTCCAGAAAGGTTCAGGAACTGCCTGATGTCCCGTGGCTAGTAAGACGGGGGCCACCCAGCAGGTTAGCTCTCAAGTTTGTGATCTCGGCCCCTGTGTGACTCTTCTGAACCTCACACTTCTCATCAGGAAATGGAGATAATGACCCTGACCTCATGAGGGGGTGGGAGGATGCATTCAGAAAATGCAGGCAGTGTTCAGGACCACACTGAGTACTAACTCCTTTTCATACTGCCATTATTTTCATGTAAACTAGGGACAAATAAGGACAGTTCCTTCCTAACTCCTAGGCTCGTCAGGAAGGGTAGTAAGAGACTGATTAAAGGAGCCATCCTAGCACAGTGCCTGGCCCTTCACAGATGCCCATGAATAGTTGTTCTCATCTCCTTCCTTTTCCCATCACTTCTCAACCAACCTAGTCGATTCTTCTTGTCTAAAACTCTAAACTCTAAAACTCTTCCCACGGAACCATCCATCAGGGTAACCCTACAGGTACCTCTTCCCTTATCCTTACCCCGTACCACCCATCCATGTGGAATTTTCCACAGACCCAGAGCCCTTGACTAACCTGGGCCTACCCTGACCACCATACTTTCCATCTCAACACACTCCCCCCAGCCCCCTGCCCCACTCCACCTGCAGGACTACTGCTCCATCTTACAGTGCCCTGCTTCTTCTTTTTTCCATAGCCTCATCACATACTCTAAAATGTACTTCTTGTCATGTTTTCTTTCTGTCCACCACCCCACCGCCCCAGCTAGAATGTAGGCTCCCTAAGAGCAGGGACCATCCTTTTGTCCACTGATGTATCCCAAACATCCCCATCTCACAGAAACCCTCTATATGTATTTGTGGAATGAATGAATGGGCCTTCACACGGACTACTCCCTCTTGTGGAGTTCTCTTCCCCCTTTCCCACCCCCCTGCCTTTGTTCCCCAGGGAAACTCCTACTCATCCTCCAGGTCCCCGCCTCTCTCAGTCCTTGCTGCGGGCTTCTTGCCCCACATCCTTGGTCAGGGCCCACAGTGCACCTCCTTTCCCCTCATGCTCTGTGCCCCACCAGGCCTGACCCACCTTCCTTACCACACCTCCCCTCTGCCCCTTCTGGAACTCACTTCCTTTAAGAAGTAGGTCCACTTCTTCTTGTGAACGCAAAAAGTATTCACAAGGACACTTCCCTCTGTCCTTGGCCTTGTGATGGAAACCTTGCAACTGCCATGCCCTCGGTCCTCCCCGGGGAGGCGGTTCCTGTTTCCACATCTCACTTCCTTGAGTAGTCCCCAAGGTCCCCACATCCCCTTCACGTCCCCAGGGGTATTTCCATGATTCCATCAACCTCACGTGATGGGGTTTTCTCCTGTGAGATTCATGCCATCCAACTCTGCTACCTTGCCCCTCTCTTCCTGCCTCTCAGCCTCCACCTTCCCAGTCACCCTTGAGTGCCTCCTTGCGCACCTGCCCCAGATCACTGTCTCTCCTTTCCCTGCCAAGGCCTGCCATCAGCCCAATGATGGTCTTCGACATCTGTTTAAGTGACATCCAACACCTGGGCTCTCCAGAGCTTCAGCTCCCCCTCCCCAGGGACCTTCTCCCCTATTCAAGCCCAGCCCCCAATCCCATGACCCCCTGGCCATCACCCAGAACTGCTGCTCTTCCATTTTAACCTCAACATCCCTTTCCTTCTGCCCACATTCTCTAGCTGCTCCAGTGGTTCGGTCATCCGGATGGCCCTCTCACCAGCACCCTTGCTTCCTTTGTACGCCACCATTCCCTTCATCGGTGCAGCCTAACATCACCCAGGGCCAACCCCAGTGAACTTCACGCTCAGGCTGGTGAGAACCCAAAGCAGGAAGATTTGGGATCCATGTCAGTTGCAAGGTCTCCAGCCTCAGCTGAACCCTCGATGTCACCCCAAAGTCCCCTGGCCTGCCTTGGCCAGCGTCCCATTTCCATTTCCCTCACCAGTTCTTTGCCTCACTGACCTTCACCCCTCTTCTCATGACCCCTGTCCCTTCTGCCCACCTCAGTTCCTGGAGATGCCTAACTTCATCAAATCCATTAAGGCCTTCAAGTGTGACCTGCTGCCCCTGTTGCACCTCCAATCACAATCCCCACGCCCATCCTGATCACAACTCTGTCCAGAATCAGAGGGAAAGGACGGTCCCCCTTCTGTCTGACAGGCCACCCTTCCAACTGTGTGCTGGGCCACCCACTCTGGACCCTCCATCAATGACCCCGTCTCTCCTGGGCCTCCAGGACCTCCCTCTATTAAGACTTCCTCCTTCTACCAAGCCCCCAAATGTGCTCAGGGCTCTTCCACCCAACAAAACCCTCCCAGATTCTCGTTCTCCCTGGTGGGCCTTTTTTTGGTCCTTTTCTCACCAGCGACTCTGCTGCAGTCACCGCAGTTACCCACGCTCACTCTTGCAGCCCTGCCTCACTTGGCCTGCGTGATGTCACTTTTTCTGCTGGCCTCCTGCCTCTCTATCATCTCTTCATCTCCCGGGGCGCTCCCTTCCTCTACCCACCCCGTAAAGTGCAGGGTCCGCAGGGAGGGACCCACTCCTCCCTCTACTGTGTCTGCCTGAGCCACCTCACCACTCCTGCCGTTTCCACCACTGCCGTATGCTCATCAGTCTACACCTCCATGTCTAGCTCAGGCCTCTCTCCTGACCTCCAGTCCCTGGGTTTCCAGCTGCCTCCTGGGATTCTGTCATCACCTTAACACTTCCTGGGCACCTAAAAGTCACCATGTCTCAACCTGAGATCAGTCTTGAGTCTCTAAGTGTGCCCCGCCCCCTGAATTCCTTGTGGCTTGGGTTGCAACACCGCTCAACCCCTGATAAGGCCAGCCTTGAGTCCAACCCATCCCTCATCCCACACAGCCAATCAGTCGCTAGGTCCCGACAACCTGCCCTCCTAAATGTTTCTCAACTCATCTCTCTCCCCGTGTCCCCACTACCACCGCCCAAGGTCAAGCCCTCATCCTCTCTTCCTGGGTGATTGCAACAGTCTCCCCAGCCTCCTGCCTTGGCTCCCTCTGAGTCAGCTGCCACACTCCTGCCAGGGCCATCGTTTAAAACACAAATCCAAACAAGCCGCCCTCCACCTTAAAACACCTGTAGGATGAACTCAAACTGCTAAGGAGGACAGGGCAGGCACCAGATCTTGTCCCCTCCCCAATCCCTCCATTGTCCTCTGCCTTCACTCTTGAGCTGGGCTGTGTGTTAGTTATCACAGAGTAAAGCCGTAATCACTTTACACAGCTTCATGGCTCCCTGGTTTTGTTCACGCCGCTGGATCTGCTGACAGCAAGCACCCTGCCCCATTTGCAGGCGACTTAGTTCTCTCTTGTCTTTCAAGACTCATCTCAGGTGCCTCCTCTTCCAGGAAGCCTTCTCTCACTACCCCTCCTCTGTTTAAGGTTAGAGGCTCTGCTCTGGATGTAGGATTATTCTGTTAGAAGTACCTGTTTAGCTGGCCCTCTTCTCCATAAGTTATGAGTCTTTCTTGATACCTCAGCGCCCAGAGCCTATTAAGTGCTCACAGAGGGTAAATGGAGATGAGGATGATGCCGGGCACACAGTGGGTACCCAGCTGATGCCCCAGGCAGAGGCTAAGGGAAGCTCCTCCCTCCGGCCTTTGAAAATATTAAAAATGTCATATTGTCTTTCTTAGATTGGCCATCTTTTCCACTGCGGGGCCAGGGGGTGGGTTGGTAAGTCAGGAGACACCATCTCTGCTTTTGAAATAGAAGTAATATATAATTGGGGGCCAGATCTAAGCCAGATCTTCCACCTGACACTCAGTCCCAGCTTTCCCTTGGTGTGTCTCTCTGACTCTCCTTTTCTTCCAGCTCTACCTTCAGCTCCAGCAACTCCCCTCTAAGTTCTCCCTAACTTGGTTTAGTCCTCATGCCGGGGCCTGGAAAAATGCCCCACGGAAAGCAGGAAGCGAAGTCCTACCCTTGGTTCTGCCACTGACCCCCGGTGTGATCTTAGCTGGTGCTTGCCCACTTGGGGCCTCAGTTTTCCCCTCACAGAGTGAAGGATAGAACAGAGGACCCATCGGGCCTTTAAGCTCTGTACGTAGAATTCCTGAAGGCTGTGAATAACTTCCTTGGGACCTGGAGGTTGCCAAGGGACTCGTGCGAAGTCCGCATCCCCATCCACAGGGACCCTGAAGGCCACCGCTTCTCTGCCGTCCTCTTTATGCATCTTGTGCTTCACCTCCGGCCACAAGACACCTTTACTTGTTAAAAATAAAAATTAACCAGCGCCACCAGATCCGGCTAAGACAACTCTCCTATTCTCATGGCAGTCACTAAGCTTGAGTCTAATCCAGGAAAATCAAATAGAGACACGACTTGGCCCATCCGAGCGGATCTGACCCCAGAAATGTAGGTCAATCCTTGTTGTGGTGGCATTTGAGGGTTTCACGCCAACATCACAGAGTGAGACACGGAGCACAGTGTGCGCGTGCTCAGACCACGGGCCAGGTCTGGTGGAGGACATGCAGTGCGCAGCCTACACGGAGCTGGGGGCACCCGGGAGGAAGAGGACAGCTGCCGTGCCAGGGAGGCTGCCGCGCCTGTGCTCTGCCACCGTTGCTGTCCCGAGTAGGGGGTACTTGGGACATTTAGGAACATCTCCATCGAGGAGGCAGGATTTGAAGGCGGGGTGAGGAGGAGACAGTGTCAAGAAAAGCCAAGGCGTCTCTCTCCTGCTAAAAGCCTTCCTTGGCTCCCCGCCGTCAAGTGGATGAAGTCCAGACTCCCCGGGCTGGCGTGCGAGGCCTCCCCACGTTGACCCCGAGGTGACCCCTCCACTCTGGCATCCTGGGGCTGCCCGCCCTGCCCACCCTCCTTCACAGGTCCTGGGAGTCAGCCTCCTGGCCTGCTGCCCACTGCCCTCTCACTGCAAGGTGGCTTTGCACATTCCATTCCTGGAGCCTGAGACACTGTTCCCGCCCCTCCCCAGCCCCACCTTTCTCTCCTCCTCATTTAAAATCCCTTCCTCTTGCCTCAGGGCCACCTCTGATGTCCCTTTCTCATGGGCCTTCCCCAAGCTCCTAGCTGGAATCCAGCAATTTATCCTCCAGTTCTGCAGAGCAGCCCTTTATATTCAAAACAAACAAACAAATACACAGAGCCGTGCTCTGACCGAGACAGAAACAATCCCTATGAGCTATGAAATGTGTTGCCACCCTGCTTTCACAGTTGCTCTGTCACTTGACTCTCACAGTCTGTGGAGTGAGAGGGGACAGAGTAACACTGTCCACAATCGATGAGCAGGCACCTGGGGTTCAGAAACCTCAGACCTCAGGGGCCTTGCACAGCCACGTGGCCACTTGCTGGCCACGCCCTGTGCGAGGCCGGCTCTAGCATCTAGATTCTGGAAGGGAGACTCCCAGTTCTGACTCTGTTTGCCCATCTTTCTCCCACCCCTCCCTGTCTCCTTAGGTCATCCCCTCGCTCCTTGAGGGCAGCGGCCTTGTCCAGGTCTCACGGTAGCCCCTGGAGCGTGGAGCTCGGTGTTCAGCGCACAGCAGGTCCTATGGTTTCATGACAAAGCGGCGGGCTCTGAAGAGTGCGGGGCAGCAGAGAGAAGGGGTCCCTGCAGCACTGCCCGGACGGAGCAGTGTGTCTGTGACAGCGGGAGAAAGGGCAGCAGGCAGACTGGGGTAGGTTGGCAAGGCCAGCTAGGCCCTAGGTGAGGATGCGCAGGCAGTGGGGGTCGCTGGAGGATGTGAAGAGAGGTTGCTTTGAAGCCCTCCTGGCCAGCACCCCCAGAAAAGAGCCATCACTCTAAGTGGGACTCCGCAACCCATCCCAGATCCCTACGCTGCCGCCAGCTCAGCTGTAGCCCCTGTGCAGACTCAACTCAGGAGGGGCTGCTCCCCCCTGAGGTGAGAGACCTTAGAGATGTTTGTTGTGGAGGTCCGGAATCCGCACGTGGGCTGGGGTCCACTCTCCTGAGGAGAGACTGGCAGCAGTGGCAGACCCCAGAGTGGTGACCTGTCCCTCCCAGGGGCTTCCTGCAGCCCAAGGCTGGAAAAGGCTTGGCTCCCTTTCTCTCTGGAGAGAGAAAGACTGGGGAGCTGGTCCTCCCGTTCCCCGGTCTTGTAAGTCCCCCATCCCGCCAGCACCCCAGGAGGGAGGGCAAACTCTTTCTGCTGCCTTGGGCCAGCCCTGCTCAGGGGAGCACCCCGCACG
Organism: Stenella coeruleoalba; assembly: GCF_951394435.1. Taxonomy (NCBI): domain Eukaryota; kingdom Metazoa; phylum Chordata; class Mammalia; order Artiodactyla; family Delphinidae; genus Stenella; species Stenella coeruleoalba. The sequence continues at coordinate 54,284,590 of NC_137162.1, read as the reverse complement.
CAAGCAGATGGCTCCCCAGACTGAGCCAGGGCGTCAACGCTGCTGAAGACACGGAGGCGAAGCCTGGATTTACCAAGATAGCAGTCTGCAGGGGGGAACCAATAGGACAGGGAAGGAGGCACCTCCGAGGGGCCCACGGGGCCAGCAGCCTGGGCGCCCAGCCACGCAGGGAGCTCTTAGCGGGCTCACTCCTCACGTGTTGCAGGGAGGGGCTCATCAGGGGCAATAGAGCCTGCACTTGCCCCTCCCCGGTCACCAGCAGCACACAGAGATCGGGGCTCCAGCAGGGGGGCTCATGTCCAGCTGCTGCCAGGACAGCTGCCACAAGAACGTACACCAGTTCCATCGTGGACCCAGCACGGGCTCCCCACATGCAGCATGGCAGCCGGCTCCCTGGCCAGGATCCCAGGAGGCCCTGCTCATTTGACCCCAGGGTCCCCCCGCCCCCCATTACCTCTCAGGCTGATGTCTTCCTGGATTGCCACCTCCAGATACTTTCACTCACCACTTCCCCCACATGGATCAGGGTAGCCAGGTAAAGTACAGGATGCCCAGTTACATTTGAGTTTCAGATTAACAGTGAATGTTTGGGGACTTCCCTGGTGGCGCAGTGGTTAAGAATCCGCCTGCCAATGCAGGGGAGACGGGTTCGAGCCCTGGTCCGGGAAGATCCCATATGCCGCCGAGCAGCTAAGCCCGTGCGCCACAACTACTGAGCCCGCGCACTGCAACCACTGGAGCCTGTGCTCCGCAACGAGAAAAGCCACAGCAATGAGAAGCCTGTGCACCACAACGAAGAGTAGCCCCCGCTCGCCACAACTAGAGAAAGACTGAGCGCAAAAAGGAAGACCCAGTGCAGCCAAAAATAAATAAATAAAATTAATTAATTTAAAAAGAAATGCACTTTATAAAAAAAAAACTTTCTAAAAAAACCCCCAATGAATGTTTGGTATATCCCATGCTGTACTTGGGACACACTTATACTGAAAACTTATTTACTATTTATCTGAAATTTAACTGGGCATCCTGTATTTTTAATTGCAGAATCTGGCCACCCTCACTTGGCTGCCTCAATCCCTCCATCACACTTGTAGGGACAGGTGCTCTTCCTCACATCTAGGGGGTGAGCCCTGCTGGCTTTGCCTCCCGAGGGCCTCTGTCTTCCATCCTGTTCCACTTTCTCTGTTGCCATGTAATAAACTGCTCTGAAACTTAGTGGCTTAAAACACAAACTATTTTAATATATTTTACGATTTTATAGGTCAGGAATTCAGGCAGGGCTCAGCTGGGTGACTCTTCTGGTCCACATGATGTGGGTGAAGGTCACTCACCCACATGGTGGATGGGCCCATCTCAAGGTTCTGTGTTGGCTTCATTTGTATGTCTGCCACCTTGGGGGGGATGCCCGGAAGGCAGAGCTCAGCTGGGACTGTCCCCAGAGCAGCGGCATGTGGCCTCTGCAGCATGGGGGCTTTGAGGTTGTCAGACTTCTTCCACGGCAGCTCAAGGGCCCCATATAGTGTCTGTCCTAAGGAGCTCAGGGAAGCTGCGACCAACCTCAGAGGTCCCAAACATCACTTCTGTCACATTCTATTGGTCAAGGGAGTCACTAAAGGCAGCTCAGATGCAAGGGTCAAAAATTAGATGGCGGGCTTCCCTGGTGGCGCAGTGGTTGAGAGTTCGCCTGCCGATGCAGGGGACACGGGTTCGTGCCCCAGTTCCGGAGGGTTCCACATGCCGCGGAGCGGCTGGGCCCGTGAGCCGTGGCCACTGAGCCTGCACGTCCGGAGCCTGTGCTCCACAGCGGGAGGGGCCACAACGGCGAGAGGCCCGCGAACCGCAAAAAAAAAAAAAAATAGATGGCACCTCATGAGGGCAGGATTAGCAAAAACTACACAGATGTCTTTAATCTATCACACGTCACCCGCCTCTCTGTCCCCTCCACATGGGTCTGGTTCTGACCAGTCCCCCTGCCTCTGCCTTCTCCTCCATCCTCCATTTCAGTTACCATAATGCTTAATTTTTCCAAGATCCCAGTCTTACCATGTCACTAATTGCTTAAGCATCTTCAGTGAGTCCGTTATAGAATCTAAGCTCTGCAAATGTTGGGACCATGTTCTCTTTTTCCACCAGGGTATGCCCAGAACCTAACACAGAGCCTGACATGTAGTTAGTGCTCAGTAAATATCAATATTAGTGAAAGACATGCCTGAGTGAACGAGCTACAGGATAGTGTCCAAACTCCATAGCCTGATATTCACAAGTTTTTGTTATATGCCCCCCACCCAGCTTGGCACCCCACACGCAGCCCTGTAAGACTTTTCTACATTCCTCAAACACACCTTCTCCCCTCTATGACTTTTTACTGGCTGTTCCCTTGGGAACACAGCACAGGCTGTCTTTCCTCTCTTACCTACCTTGTAAACTCCTATGTAACCTTCACAGCCCTGCTTGAGTGTCAGCTCCTACCTGAAGCCTTTCCCAAGCTTTCCTGCCCCAATTCCCATAGCTTTTTCCACGTCAATCAAATATATTTGTCCCAAATGTAAATTCCCCCGTGGACCTAGCTCTCCAAACACACCACATGGGTGAAGGGCTTCCTGATATTAGAGACAGCCTACCACGAACTCAAGTACGTTAATAAACATTTATAGAAAGCAGTTAAAATGCCTTTCCCTTCTCTCCACCTGTTCAGCATCCTCCAAAGCCATGATCAAGCTTCACCTCCCACAGAAAACCTTTCCTGACCACTACTTCCCATAAATGTGTGCTGTTGGGTATACAGTCCTGACCTCTCATTGCAGTCAGCCTGCACTCATTTGACACTTACTGTATACAGACAGACAGCACCCCTTCGATCATTCGACTAATATTCCCTGGGAACCTCCAGTGAGCAGGGCGTGCGCTAGGTGCTGGGGACTGTCCCCTGCTGCCCAGAATTTACCGTCTGATGGGGAAGACACACAAGTAAACAAGAGATGGCAATGCAGAGGCTGATGGTGAATGTAAGGGGCACCCCCAGGAGGGACCCCTCATCCTCACTTGGGTGGGAGGAGGTTGCCAGGGAAGTGAGGTCTCAGTTGAGACCTGAAAGAAAGCAGGAATTGGCAAGAGTGGTCCAGACTGCAGGAACAGCACGGGCCCAAGTCCGGAGGTCAGAAACCTGTTCCAGAAACAACTTCAAGATTTATTTTGGCGGGAACATAAAGCAGAGAGTGGGAGAGGGTTAAGGCAGGAGAGGAAACCAGGGGCCAGGTAGTGAAGGGCCTTCCACGTCCAATAAGACATCGGGGCTCTGACACAGAAGACAATGGTACTAATTAATATTAATAGCTAACCCGTATTGACAAAGTGCTATGCGCCAGCTCGCTTGCCTATAGTCAATCCTCCTGACCATGCTTTGAGATGGGTACTGTGGTGACCGCTCCCCATTTCCATGAGAGGCAGCCAAGACTCAAGGCTACTTTACACCTCACCTAAGGTCACACACCTGGTCAGGGACAGAGCCGGGTTTCGGCTCAGGCCACCTGACCCCAGAGCCTACACCCCAACAGCCCTGTCTGACAGGCTGAGCTCAGGGGATGGGGGAACGGTACCATTAGCACATTCATGGCCTTTCATCTGGACAGGACACAGCACCCCCATCATTAGAGCCAGAGAAGCCCTGAGCTCTTGCTGTGCCGCCTCCGTTTCCCCATCTATACAGTGAAGAGCCGATGCCAGGGTGGGGCCTCCTCCAAGTCCTCCCTCCGCTTCCGCCTGCCAGCCCCCAGGGGGACCATGCCCTGACTTGCCCTTCCCCTGGGCTCCCCCAGGAGACCTAGGAGAGGGCCAGGCCCCCGCAGAGCCTCAAGGACACTAGGCCTGATTCTGCAGCGTCAGAGCAAACTCACAGAACCCACCCTCCATTTCTTATCGGAAGTTCTTGCTAAGCAGATGCACTCACCACGACAGCGCCCTGCTGGAGTTCAGCCAGGGAGGAGGGATGGGCTCCCCAGCGAACACCACTGTACTAGTGCCCAGAGTGGCCCAGCCGCTGGGCATTGGGATGGCACACACATGAAACCCCCGATGCCTTGGGGCCAGCCCAGGTCACCTTGCCTGGCTTCCCGCAGAACGAGGCAGAGGCTCCAAGAGGGGGACGGCCTGGCCCAGGTCACAGCAGGTCAGAGGTAGGTGGGGTCTGGATGCAGCCGGGCCCGTGCCCCAGCAGCCAGCGGTTCCCTCTGTTCTCACATCATTAGTGTTTTGACTGAGAGGCTGGCTGTGGTCATCTGGTCATCCGGTCATCTGGTCACCGTCTGAGGCGCTACCATTGCCACTCTAGTTATTCAGATATAGAAGCAGCAGCCTGTGTGTCTAGGTGTCTATAAAGCACTCTGCCAAAGGCTCCAGGCAGCCCTTAATAAAAGCGGGAAATGGTGGCCACAGCTAAAAGCCCCTCAGAATAGTGAGGCTGGAGGGGAGAAAGGCGTGTAGCCAGATGGTTCTGTGTTCAAATCCTGCTCTGCCTTCCTAGCTGGGACACGAGACAAGGGGCATAACCTCTCTGGGTCTGTTTCCACATTTCAGGATGAGAATTTTTGCTTCTCTCAATAGCTGTGAGAATGGCCCTGTGGTTATGGAAGATAGCATCCCTGTTTCAGAGGTGCGTGTTGAACTGTATGAAAGTAACATGCCACACGTGAAGTCTGGGGTTTGCTTTATCTCCAGCTACTCAGATGCTCCTGTGCACGCAGATCGCCTGGGGCTCTCGTTAAAAGACAGATTCTGATTCAGTAGGTCTGGGGTGGGACCTGAGGTCCTGCATTTTAAACTAATTCCCAGGTGACACTTGGGCTGCTGGTCCATGGAGTAGCATAGCTTTGAGATTCTTCAGCAACCGCATCAGCAGAAAAGGTAGAAGCGGGATGGAACTTGATAACCATGAAGTTGGGTAGTTGGATCAGAGTTCCTTATGCCATCTCTACTTTCTCGGTACATGGGGAGGAGGGAGAGGGAGCGAATGGAGAATGACTGCTACTGGGCACAAGGTTTCTTTGGGGGATGATGAAATGTCCTAAAATTAGATTACGGTGGTGCTTGCACAGCTCTGCGAATATCCTAAAAACCAATGAACTGTACACTTTAAACAGGTGAGGTGTAAACAATAAAGCTGTTAAAAAATAAAAGAACTAACTTCTTCATGGTTTCTTCTGAGGAAGAAATGAGCGTATGTAAATGCCTAGGTCCCTGGGAAGGAGTGAAATTCCCTTCCCCTAGAAGTTTGGATTTTCACAGCCTGGAAGTCTTTGAAGCAGGACCCACATTAGCTTTGGTCTAAAGCTAAAACCAGTGAGTACTCGGAGTTCACTGCCAAGGAGGTGATGGGTTTCAGAGAGAAAAGCGTGTTGGGAGACTCCAAGAAAATGTTAGGGACTCAGATTCTGAGGCATGGAGGGACCAGAGGAACGGCCCTCCTGTCCTGACCCTGGCTGCTCCAGGCCTCATACAAGGTACAGTCAGACCCCCACCCCATCCCCAGGGCCTGAGCCCTTCCTCCATCCTGCTCTCCCCTGCATACTACTGATGGAATTCAGCTGAACCCAGGGTTCTGTTAGGTCTCCTACCCCTTGGCCCAGAAAGTGTTTCTCCCCTCCAACTTCCATGCCCTGTGCCAAGGCCATCTCCTCCAAGAAGGCTTCCCTGACATTCCATATCCCTGGATTTGCCTCTCCCTTAGAGAAGGGACCATTTCCCCCAGTCTGAGCTATTAGGACACACAGGCTGTCTCTGGAGGACTCAGTGGGCAGCAGGTACTTACAGAGCCCCTGCAGGGGCCTGCTCTGGTGCAAGGCCCCACCACGGGTCATACAACAGGGGATCATTCACTCAGTCGTACGTTCCTTCATGCCTGGCTAGGCCTGAGCCTCAAAATCACCTGCCATGCAGTTTGGTCTTGTGTCGCTCACCTATTGTGTGCAGCCTCCTTGACTTCTCACCCTGATTCTGGGGCAGGTGAACCTGCACAGGCCCCTCATGACCTAGTGTCATGTGTACCCTGGATGGAGCCCAGGGCTGGAAGCCAGGAAGTCTGGGGCATCTTCACACAGATGACCACAGGCAACAGGCTTCACCTCCCTGGACCTTAGTTTTTCCATCAGCAGAATGGGGATAAAAGCCGTGCCTGCTGCCCTCCCCCTAGGGCTGTAGGGAATTAAGAAGAGCCTCATCTTGGGACCCACCCAGCCTTTAGAAACACTCTCCCACCTGTGAGGTCGAGCAGCTGAAGAGCAGAGAAAAGGGCCCTGGACCGGAAGCAAGGCAGCGTTACTGTCTTCCTCTGCAGGGCCTCAGTTTCCCCTTTGTCTTAAGAGGATGAGACCTCCCACACGGGACTTTTGGGAGGGGAGAGGCCTGCCAGGACCCGCCAAGACCAGTGGAGTCAGAGTGTTCAGCCAGGAGAGGAAAATGAAGGGCAGCGGGGAGGGAGACTTTATGCATAATGTCTCCTGGGGAGAGCAATGGACCCCCACGAAGCAGGGGAGGGGCCAGAGGCAGGTGACCATCACTCCTCAGGGGCTTGAGAGCATTGACTTTGGTGCCAGAATCCCTGGGTTCAAATCCCAGACTCACCAATTACTAGCTGAAGGACACAACCTTTTGGTTTTACAATGAGGATACTAATAGCACTACATTATAGGTTGTTAGGAGGAGTTATTCTGTTAATATAGGTAGTTTAAAACAGGGCCTAGTGCCTATAAACACTATCAAGTGTTAGTCATTCCTGTAACTCATTCATCGGGTACTGACTGCGCTGGGTACTGGGAGCACAGCCCAGAACAAGGCCACAGTGACCCCACGGCACAGAGCTGACAGTCCAGCAGGACAGATAGACCAGACCCAGAACTCGTGAGCCAACAGACAATGGCAGACTGTGATAGTGCCAGGGACCAAACAAGCAGGGGGTGGAGGAGCTTTCAAGGAAGAGAGAGTGGACGGTGGATGTCTTTTTGTGGCAATCAGGGAGGGCTTCTCTGAGGAGGTGTCCAAATCCACATGTAAGGCTAGAACTAAAGGGCCTAGAAGAATCAGGCGTGAAAAGAGCAAAAGGCAAGGGGATCCAGGCCATGGGGACAGCGTACAAACCTCAGCACATCAAGAACAGAGCTGTGGTAGAGGAACCAGCCTGTCGCTCAGCTCAAGCAAGCCAGGCCCTGCTGCCACCTGTCTGTCCTACGTGCCCCCAACCCAGCCTTGCCTCTCTCACTCGAATCTTTCTCTCCAGACAGCTCCAAATGAACTTGGGCCTCGTGATCACTCATTGGTCCTGGGAGGACAGGGCAGCACAGGAGCCCTGGGCTCTGTGGGACAGGCCAGGCCAGAGAAGGGCTGTGTCAAGAGGGGAGATCGGGGCAGGGGGCAGCCAAAGCAGCCCACCCAGGCCACGTGCATCCCTCAGGGCAGAGCCTGGGGCATTCTGATCTGTCCTCACAGAGCCACATCAGCCTATCAGGACGGGGAGTCAGCCCCAAGAACCATCTAGTCCAGCCTTCACGGGGGCCTGCGTGCCACCCTGGGGTCCCAGCAGGGGCTGTGCAGCTTCCCCCATGCACCTCCAGTGATGAGCTCTCAAGTGGTTTTATCCTGAGCCTGGAATCAGCCTCCTCCAGTTCTGCCTTCCAGGCCAAAGAGGCCCCATCTCCTCCTCCTGTTTCCCTCTGCCCAGGACAGCCCAACCCCACTCCCTGCCAGAGCCCTCTCTTCTGAGACAGAACAACCAGGCTCAGTTGGTGCCTCCCTAGCTCCTGGGATGCAGGCTTTGCCTCTGCTCTGCGTTTGCTCTGCCCTTACCTGGCCAGTCCCTAGCAGGGCGGAAGCCCAGGGGGCCACCCTTCCTCTGCTGTGTCCTATGCCCGCCTAACCCCACCATGTCCCTGGGCCCACCTTCTTACTTGAGTGAAAGTCTACTCTCAAAAACGAAGCATACTTTGTGGTGATGGAAATGTTCTCTCTCTTGACTCCATCAGTGTCAAAGTCCCAGTTGTGATAGTGTGCTGCTGTTTTACAAGATGTCACTGATGCGGGAAATTGGGTAATGGGCGCACGGGACATCTGTATTTTTCTTAAACTGCATGTAAATTACAATGACCTCAAAAAAAAAGATTTAATTATAAGTAATTTATAAAAGAAAGAAGCATAACAATATAAAAGTATTATTGTAATTATTATGGTTCTTCCTGGTTTTCTTCCTTGTCTTCCCTCTCCTCCTCCTCTTCCCTCAGGCATATGGGTTTTCCAAAGATGCAGTCAGATTCTTAAAGTGACTAAGGGTCCACGGCCACAGACGCCCCTTAAGAGCAACCCCAAGCACTGGGTAGCTCTAGACACAACTCCCACTTTATCCAGCTCAGCCTTTCTCCACACCTGCCCCCATTGCACAGATGGGGAGAATGAGGCCCCAAGGGGAGGAATGGCCTGCCTGATGTCAGGCACTCACTGTGTGTTTGTGGCAGAGCTGTGGTGTTTGTGAGCTGGTCTGACTCTAATGATCAAGACACGTGACTAGCACAGAGCAGGCACTCAAATCATCACACATTTTAGCCTCTTCCTTTCTTTCTTCTTCCCACCCTCCTGCCTTCTTCCATCCTTCCCTTCCCTCTGCTTTTCCCCCTTACTTCTTTCCTACCCACCTGAGTCTTAATCAGACTCAGAAGGCAAATGTTCCAGTTATCTAGTTCTGTGAAACAAACCATCCCTAAGACTTAGTGGCTCAAATCAGCAATGGTCATTTATTTTGCTCACAAATCTGCACGTAAGGCAAAGCCCAGCAGGGAAGGTTCATCTCTGTTCCACGCTGCACCAGCTAAAGGCGTTCACCCAGAAGCTGGAGGATCCAATTCCCAGATGGCTCCCCGCCCAGGGCTGGCAAGTCACTGCTGCTGAGGACTGGAGACCTCGGCTCCTCTCCACACAGACATCCAATGGGCCCCTCCAGGCTGCTTGGACTTCCTCACAACATGGTGGCTGGGTTTTCAGAGCAAGTATCCAAAGAGACAGGAAGCAGAGGCGGCTAGCTTCTAAAGGCCTGGGAACTGACCCCTGTTACTTCTGCCATATCTTATTGGTCAAGAACTTCCAGAGCCAGACTCGAGGGTAGGGGCATAGATTCCCATCTCTCAATGGGAGGAGTGTCAAGGCATTTTGGTTTTAAAACCACTGCAGCCTATAAGATGCATATACAAAAATCAGTTGTATTTCTGTCTACTACTGATGAACAACCTGAAAATAAAATTAGGAAGACAACTCATTCACAATAGCAATTGTGAATAGAATTCACAATTCAGAAAGAAAGAAGTATTTAGGAATAAATTTCACAAAAAAAATAAAAGAATCGTGCACAGAAAACCACAAAATATTTAAAAGAAATCAGAGAAGATCTAAATAAAAGAACTAAGTAAACACTCATGAATCGGAGGACTTGAAATTGTTACGATGGCAAGTTTCCCCAAATTGCCATTAAAATCCCTATCAAATCTCTATCAAAATCTCAGCAGGCTTTTTTTTTTTAGAGAAATTGACAAGCTGATCCTACAATTTATATGGGAATGAAAATTATTTAGGATAGCCAAAACAATTTTGAAAAACAAGAACAAAGTTGGAAAACTCACACTACTAGATTTCAAATTTTACTATAAAGCTATGGTAATCAAGACAGCATTGTATTAAAAAGATAGAAGAATAGATCAATGCAACAGAGTAGAAAATCCAGAAATAAACTCATGTATGTATGATCAGTTGATTTGCAACAAAGTGCCAAGACAATTCAATGAGGAAAGGATAGTCTTTTCAACAAATAACGCTGGAACAATTGGATATTTGTATGCAAAAAAGGGGAAAAAAAGGAGAAAGAAAAAAACTTAGATTCTTACATTACACCATACACAAAATTAGCTCAAAATAGATCATAGATCTAAATATAAGCTAAAATTATACAATTTCTAGAAAAATATAGGAGAACATCTTTATGACTTAATTTAAGCAAACATTTATTTCTTAGCTATGACACCAAAATGTGACCCATGGTAGAGAAAATTGATAAATTGGACTTTACTAAAAGTTAAAACTTTGCACTTCTAAAGACTATTAAGAAAATGAGGAGACAAGCAACAGACTGGGAGAAAATGCTGACAAATTAGATAGCTGATAAAGGACTAGTATGGAGAATATATGAAGAACTTTTACACCTCAAGAATAAAACAAACAACCCAATTAAAAGAAAAAGATTTGGGGCTTCCCTGGTGGCGCAGTGGTTGAGAGTCCGCCTGCCGATGCAGGGGACACGGGTTTGTGCCCCGGTCCAGGAAGATCCCACATGCCGCGGAGCGGCTGGGCCCGTGAGCCATGGCCACTGAGCCTGCGCGTCCGGAGCCTGTGCTCCGCAATGGGAGAGCCCACAACAGTGAGAGGCCCGCGTACCGCAAAAACAAACAAAAAAAAAACCAAAAAAAGAAAAAGATTTGAATAAACACTTCACCAAAGGTACACGAATGACTAACAAGCCCATAAGGAGAAACTCAGCATCATTCATTATCAGGGAAATGCAAATGAGCAACACTGCTATAGACCCAGGTAAATGGCTCTAATAAAAAGATAGATAATAACAATCATTGGAGAGCAAGAGGAGAAACTGAAACCTTTATATGTTGCTGGTGAGGATACAAAATGGGGCAGCCACTTTGGAAAACAGTTTGACAGTTCCTCTAAAAGTTAAGCGTATACTTAGCATATGACTCTTAGGTATCTACCCAAGAGAAATGAAAATATGTATCTGCATAAAGACTTACCTGCAACTGTTCATAGCAGCATTATTTGAAATTGCCCAAACTTGGAAGCAATCCTAATGTCCGTGATCTGGTGACTAGATTAATAGAAGGTGGATAGCCACACACGAGAATACCAGTTGGCAATAAAAAGGAATGAAGTACTGACACCCAAAACAACAAAAATGTACCTAAGAAACATTATGCTGAGTTAAAGAAGCCAGAAACAAAAGATTCCTTGTTGCATGATTCCATTTACACTAAATGTCTAGAAAAGGCAAAACTAGAGAGAAGGAAAGTGGATCGGTAGTTTCTTGGGGCTGAGGGTGGGAGTGACGGAAAGCTGGCACAAGGGAGCTTTTTGGGGTGATGGAAACGTTCTAAACTGGATTGTCCTGATGGCTGCGCACTCTGTAAATTTATTAAAACTCATCAAACTGTGCACTTCCAACGGATGACTCTTATGGTATGTAAATTATACCTCAGTAAAGCTGGTTTTTCTAAAAAGCCACAGCAAGGTGCAAGCCTGGAAAAGGCCGTGGGAGACTCTGAGGGGCAAGGCTGGCTACGGAGAGGCAGAGTGCCCTGGACTCAGACCCCTAGAACACAGACTGACTTGAGCCCCAGGAAGCCCTTTGATCATGCCCTGATCCCTAGATTCCCCCAGGGCCCCAGGCCGTAGACAGCTCAGAGGCCTCTTACCAGACTCGTGGACAGCACCATCATTCAGTCCGCTGTGCCAGGGTCGTGCTGGCCTCATGTGCTGCTCCCGTCCCCACCCTGCCACCTTCACCACCAGTGCTGTGTGGCCAGGATCCCACCCCCCGGAGCCCTGAAGGAAGTGTGGTGGGCCCCTGGACAAGTCATTTCACCTCCCTAGACCTCAGTTTCCTCATCTGCCGATATGGTACCGTCACCTGCCTCTCTCAGGGGCAAGGGGTGGGGAGGTAGGCTATATTAGGGGAGTGGGTGCGATGGTGCCTGAAGAACTGTCAGGTCACGGAGTAAATGTGGCGGGAAATTAAACCACTGAGCCCCAGGGCATCCTGGGAAATGCGAGAGAGACTTCTAAGCCCAGGACCTGCCCAAACTCTATGTTCCCAAACCCCCTGTGCACAGATGTCTCCGTGAGGGAGGAAAACCCCGGAGATGCCCACCCGACCTCTATCTCATTCAGGGTCCCTTCTAGCACAGCCTAGAGGTTGGTGGCCCAGATTGGGCTTGGACTCCTCTAGCACCGGGGGCTGGAGGCTCACTCCTTGTCTAGGCCTCCCTTGCCTCTCTGAACAACTCCAAATGTTCAAAAAGCACTTCCTACCCTAGAGGGAGGAACCACATCTCTTGTGACCTCCTCCAGCAACTTGGGGCCAGAGCACTGGGGTTTATCTGACTCCTCAGCCCCCAGAAATGGTCTGAAAATTCAGATTCTACGTTTGGGGTGATGCTCTAGCATGTGTATTTTGAAAAAAATCCCCCAGATATATGCAATGCACACACACACAAGCTGAGAAGCACTTTCTAGGACAATGGGTCCCATAGTGTGGTCCACGGACCCACAGCATCAGCATCACTGGGAACTTGTTAGAAATGCAAATAATGGCCCCACCCCAGACCCGCTGAATGGAAACTGTCTCTTGGGACCCACAGGCTCTGTTTTAACCAGCCCTCCAGGTTAAAACATGCAAAAATTTGAGAACCAATATTGTCCTAGAAAGCCTGACTTGAAAAACGGATTTAACCTGAGCACAGCAGGGAGGATCCTGAGTGTCACCCAGTGAGCCTCTCAGTTCCCCTCAGCAGCTCTTAGTTTGAAAGCTACCAGTCATGATGCTTTGGGGGGCCATTTTAGTTTCCCGGCAAGGAAAAAAAAACCATTTGATTTAAAGCAAAACCAGACCTGAAGCTTTCCCTCTGTAAGAGAGGTGATGGCAGCCCATCAGTCCCAGGCTGACAAGCACGGTGACAAAACATCAAAGCGGGCAGGCAGCCTGCGTGTTTGCCCTTACACCTGTCAGGGCCTGTCTGGCAGGCCAGCGGTGCCCAGGGCCAGGCCGCCAAGGCGGCAGAGGATGGCGGGGGGCCATTGTTCCCATCCAGCCTCCAGCAGCCCCGAGTAATGACACCGGGGTCTGACAGCCTCAGAGGAAGCTTTTTGTCTCACAGCCGTGGCCAGTGCCCATAATTGATATGGATTGCGGGGCTACCACCCTCACCCTGGCTGGCAATTAGCGCTCGAGCTGCCGGCTGTCAAGAACTCCTGACGCTTGGGGGGAGTGAAGACTTGTCAGGTTGCTGGGCCCACGTGGCTCATCATGTCAGGGGCATGGGTCCCCCACCCTCAGACCCCTTTGATCGTAGTGGGGTGGAGAGAGCAGGTAAGCTGGCTTGTCTCTCCCACTCTCTTTTCAGAAAGGTGAGCCAAGGCCACTGGTGACAGCTCTCACACCCTTTTCCATCTGGAGTCTCTGAGTCCTGCACGGGGTGACCAGTGGGGAGGGCTCTAGCAGAGCTCAGGTTGAGCCAGAGGGAGGAGTGGGCATGAAGGTCAGGTGGCCGGGCAGGTTGTGGCCTTGGGCACCTCCCAGCCTGTGGGTGTGGGGCTCGTCATTTCCATGCGGCCTTTGACAAGTCCTTTGTCAGAAAACTGAGGAGATGGACCAGATCACAAGTATTCGAACTGCTGGTCGCAACCATTAGTGGATCATAAAAGTAATTTAATGGATTGAGACAACATTTTACAAACTTAGAATGGAATATGGAATGGAATGGAATAGAATGAATGAAATGAATAGAATAGAATAGAATCCCACACATTCATTAAGCCTAAGTATTGTTGCCTAAAATTTTGTTCCAATTATGTATGTATAACACAGATGTGTGTCTGGGGTGCGACGTAAAAAGTTTTTCTTATTTTGGGTAAATAAAGTTTGAAAGCTGTCACTCTGGATGACCCCTACATTCTAGAATAGGGGTTGAACACGCCATCCGACCCAGAGTATATGGAGCCTCAGTTTATAGGAAAAGAGCCTGGAGGAGGGGAGGAAAGGAGGAGGCCCAGAGCTTGGCTTCAGGGAGCCTCCAGTCTCATTGGCATGAAAGGCAAATGGACGAGAGAAGAGACCACATGGGCCCCAAAGCGCCAAGCAGGGTCTCATTCACTTGCTGTGGTTCCCACTGCCCACCCTTGCCCAGTGTCTGGCACAGAAGCACCCCCTGAACACTCCTATAGGTGTTTTCCTAACTGGACTGATGTGGAGGGAGGAGTAGCCTTCATTGGCTGTTTCCTGTGTACCGGGCTCCCTGCTGCTTGGTCCCGAGCCCATCCAGCCCGAACGAGTGACGTGGGAACTCTCGAATTTCAAGAACATGCACAAATGAAGTCCGCAGCTGTAAGGTACATGATGTAGGTCATGTGCACACAACCTGACAGTGCACTCCAGCACGACCACATCCTTCCACCCACACGCAGCACCTCGAAGCCAGCCCTGTGCTGTAAGAAGTGCAGGAATCTTTACCAGCTGGGGTTGTGTTCAAATGAACATTCATTGGCCAGCCCCTTGCACTTTACAGTTTATAAAGCTCTGGCTCGTGCACCAGCTCATGCGTTCCTCCCTATGAGATCAGCATCTCCATCCCCAGTTTACTCAGAGAAGTGCAGCAGCCTGCCCAGGGTCACACAGCCACCAAGCAGTCAAGCTGAGAGGCCACTCAGCCTGACCTGGGCCCACAGGTCTGTAACCCCCCTTCCCCTCCCCGCCGTCCGCCAGGCCTCCGCTGCCTGGTCAGTGTGCGATGTGAGAGCCCTGCCCTCCCTCCCCTTTCAGACAAGCACAGCTATTTTGAAAAATCCCTGTTGAGCTAAGTCAGGTTCAACGGGATCCAATAAAGGCTTTATATTTTTCTCTTTGCTATTAAATCATATTTCCTTTAAAAGGCTAAAGCCCCACAAATCACCACTAAAGCAGCCTGCCCCATGCTGACTAGGCCTGTATCTACCAGCCTCCACCCACTGGAATATGCAGATGGCCTCCCCCGCCCTCCCCTCCCCCATTACACACAGGGAGGAAACATTGGAGCTTATGCTATTATATTGTATCTGTCTTAAAAGCCAGCCCCTCTTTGCAGACACAGACACTCCCCAGCTCATTTAAAACATTTATCAGTTTTATTCCTTTAATGATTCAAACTTGTGCTGCGATGAGCTACTCAGAACGGAGGACTTTATGGATTTAACAGTTTTATTAATTTAAGAGGTTTCCACTGAGTGCCAGAATGGCTCAGTGTGACAAAGAAGGTATCATAAATGAATTGATTTGTCACGTATCAGAATGTGATCCAGCGGTGATTTCATTATTGAAGTTATTTTCCTCCAATTATCTGCAAACTTAAAATGCTAAAGAGCAGCCCCCTCACCCCCACCCCCCGCAGCAGCCAGGCTGGATCATCTGAGCAGGAAATAAATGCAAATCGATGGCCCAAGTTTGCCACCACGTGTGGAGGCCACCCATGCCTCCCTCCTCCCCTCGGCCCTGCCGCCCCGAGAAAACAAAGCCTCGGGATGTAGGGTGTCTCTGCGAGGCCTGGGGGCGGAGGTCATCTGCAAGCCCACTTGCTGTGTCCAGGAGACCAGGTCTCGTCCTCAGCGGGTCCCAGGCCTGGAGGAGCCTTAGCATCTGTTCCTGAGTGCAGTGGGCAGACAGGCCAGGAGAAAGGCATCTGGCCACAGCCTCTCCTGGCTGTCCAGGCCTTTGGACTTGGGTCCGGTGCACACAGAATGAGCACTGGACAAGGAGCCTGGCCAGATGGGGTTCTAGTCCTGTCTCTGCCCACACCCCATGCCACGGCCTAGGCAGCTCCAGGATCTAATGAACTCTCCACTGTGTCCTGAAAGTGGCTACGGACTGTCACGTCGGGGCTGCCATATGTTCTTTCTTCTCAGCCTGGAAGACACCTGCCCTGCCCCACCCCCTCCCTCCTCCTCCCCTGCCTCGGCGCAGCTGCTCTCCATCTTCTCCCGCACCCTCAAGCCCAGGCCACGCGCCCATGGGGCCCTGAGCTCCCAGCTCTGAGCCCTTCCCCAGCAGCCTTATTCTGGCCCACTGAGTCCTCTGTCCACACCCTGCCCCCGAGACTTCTCCTCCCAGGACTCAGTTACCTCATCTCCTTGAGGGCCTGAGGGCTAGGTAAGTTCCCAGCCAGGACTTACTGACTCCAGCAGGTCCCCAAGACCCTCACTCGCTGCTGAATTGATTTTGTTTGTTTATTCTGCAAACAGCCACCATGTGTCAGGCATCCTTCAGGGGCTGGGAAGAGAAAGTAATGAATCAAATGGCCCCTCATCCAGGCAGGGAGATAGGACATGGGGCCCAGAGCCGAAAGCGATGAGTGCCCTCACTGGACCTCTAAGCTCTGCAGAAATTCAGACGGCAGGCAGCAGGGGAGCTCTGAGTCACCAGGCTCAGCCTCCCACCGGGTTTGCTCCTCCAGCCTCCATCTCTCCCTGATCAATAGGGGCCGCCTGGTCTTGCCATGGGGCCCAGATGGGAAGGGAACAGTCGGGCCCCAGGTGACAGAGTGAGGGGCAAGGGGGAGGACCACGGCAGTACCCTCACAGGCACGCTGGCTCCCACCTACTTCCCTGGCTAAGCAGACTCGAGCCTATGTCAACGCACTCAGTTTTAAGGGGAAGGAAAGGGCCAAGAACCGCTTTATGAGACACGCCTCCTAAGCTCCAGAAACGTATCTGGGCCCTTCTTGTTTCCTTCTGACGAGATTTTACCGGTGAAGGGAGGAAGGCCCAGAAAGATGAAGTGACCTGCCAACCCAGGCCGGGTCTGAAGGGGCGACTCCAAAGCTCTCCCAAGAGGCAGTATCCCTGCCCCTTCACAGTGCCCACTTAGCTCACAGGCCCTTCTGCCTCTGCCCAGAGAAGCACCCAGAGGCTGAAGGAGAAGCAGAGAGAGAGGAATGGGGTGTTCAGGTCCACCTGGGGGGCACAGCGGCTCTAGACCAGATCCAGCTCAGTCCCTCGCTCACTGCGCACAGCTCAGCAGCTGGCCACCCTCCCTTCATCTGTCCAATGGGCAGCGGCTGCCGCTGGGACTCTGAGGGTTCTTGCGCAAAGGAGGAGAAAGTCCTTGGTAGACTGTAACGTGCTGTGCCCACGAGGGCCAGGGCGACTGTGGGGGCCAACAGCCCAGGGTGGCCAGAAAGAGCTCTTGCTCCATGTCACCAAAGGGCACCCTGGGAGTGCACTTGCCCCCCACCCAACCCCAGGCGAGTCATAGACTTCAGGCCTTTCTGAGTCCTTATAAGGGTGGAGGTGACTCCTCACATCTGCTGGCTTATCAGGAAAGCTGGCATCCAAGAGGAAATCAGAGAGGGGCAGGCTGGGGGACAGGGGGTGCCTCAAAGGGCACTACATGGGCATTCCAGAAGCATCACCGGCCAAGCCAACAGCCCCAAGGGAGGAGAGCAGAGACCCTAGAGCAGGTCTGATTGCCCCAGCCTGGGGGAACAGAGGCCCCCAGAGTGGGCCGGGGGACCCCAGAGCTAGCTGAGGGCCTGCTAGCCCTACACGAGCCCTACAGAGAGGGCCTGAACAGAACTACCACATTTCCTGGGAAGCAGCTGGAGGTCTCCTGTCTAAAGTCTCCCAGGAATGGGAGTCCGGGCCCAGAGAGATCCAGAATCCTGGGATCCCAAGGCTGAGTCCATCCACCACCTCCCATATAAGAGCCCCTCCAGAGAGACCGGCTGCCCAGGCTAGCTCTGGGGGCCTCTGTTCCCCAAGGCTGGGGCACCTCACAAGCACTTCCCATAACGGGGAGCTCACCCCTGCACAGGCAGCCCGTCCGCTTTCCTCCAGCTCAGTTAAAAAGGTCTCTACACACATACATATGCGTGGAAACCCACTCACTCTTCACACACACACGCATACATGCACACATTCACGCCCAGACACACAGACACAGGTACACTCACAGGTGAGCTAGGTCTTTTTCATTTTGAAGTGTTTTTTTTTTTTTGCGGTACGCAGGCCTCTCACTGCCGCGGCCTCTCCCATTGCGGAGTACAGGCTCCGGACGCGCAGGCCCAGCGGCCATGGCTCACGGGCCCAGCCACTCCGTGGCACATGGGATCCTCCCAGACCGGGTCACGAACCCGCGCCCCCCGCATCGGCAGGCGGACTCTCAACCACTGCGCCACCAGGGAAGCCCCATTTTGAAGTTTTTTAATGCACAAAACGAACATCCCAGAAACAGAACAGACGTTGACTTATTAACGATGAAGCACTGTTTAAAGAAGCCCCCTCCCAACTTGGTAAATAGGAATATAGTATAAATAGACATGAAAGAAGGTGAACATTTTAGGATTAAATGCAAACGCTAACACACTCTTCTATGCCACACTCCTGCACAATGTGCACACCAGTCAGGCCCCAGTGTGCACCCGGGTCAGACCACCCATGCAGACCCTCCCTCTGCCTGCCCACCCCTGTTCTAGGATGCTCGAGACTCCATCAGGCCGTGGGCAGTGCCTGACGGATGAGCTGACGCAGCTGAAACATGGGGGAAATGACCTGACTCAAGGTGAAGTGTGATTTCTCCCTTCTAGCTCAAGTACTTCATTACCTCTCTGACCTCCGATGGCTAATAAAGGTGTCTAATTCGTGTGGCACTAAAATAGCATCTTAATGTGCACCACGACTATCTCCTAAAATTAAAGCTATGACAAGTAATGAGGGTCTCCATTAGCTAATATCTGCATGTGGAAATTCTCATTTTCCCAGAGTGGGCTAATGTCTCCGAACGCCCTGCTTTGGGGAGCTTACCTTTCCAGGCTCTAGACACAGAGCAGATTGGAAGGCACTAGACCTTGTCACCAGGCTACCACAGACAAACAACTGCCAACCAGTCGCTCAGGGTAACAGCTTTGACTGAGGACCACCAGTGACTCTGCCCCAGGCATGGAAGGACAGGCAGAAGGGCCCAAGTGTCCCTGAGCTAACCCACGCGAGGGTGTACAAATGTCTCCACTGTGGAACCCATGTTGGGTATCATGGATATCCCCAGGAGGCTGTAACTCACTCAGCCCAGGGGAAGTCCATGAAGACTTCTCAGAAGAGGTGGTAATTCACCATCATCCTAGTTCCATTTGGTGTTTGCATGAATAAGATTGGTAAATTGCATGGGGATGTGATGTGGGCCTCCATCGTTGCATTCTCTGATAGTGGTATTAATTTCTGGGATTCCTCCCAAGATTGATTATTGCATCTGATTTAAGATTTGGGGCACAATATCACTAATTATTAGAGAAATGCAAATCAAAACTACAGTAAAGTATCACCTCACACCAGTCAGAATGGTCGTCCTCAAAAAGTCTACACATAATAAATGCTGGAGAGGGTGTGGAGAAAAGGGAGCCCTCCTACACTGTTGGTGGGAATGTAAATGGGTACAGCCACTATGGAGAACAGTATGGAGGCTCGTTAAAAAACTAAAAGTAGAACTACCATATGATCCTGCAATCCCACTCCTGGGCATATATCCAGAGAAAACCATATTTCAAAAAGATACATGCACCCCAATGTTCACTGCAGCACTATTTACAATATCCAGGACATGGAAGCAACCTAAATGTCCATCAACAGAGGAATGGCTAAAGAAGATACGGTACATATATACCACGGAATATTACTCAGCCATGAAAAAGAACAAAACAATGCCATTTGCAGCAGCATGGATGGACCCGGAGATTGTCATACTGAGTGAAGTGAGTCACACAGAGAAAGACAACTATCATGTGATAGTGCTCATATGTGGAATCTAAAAAAAGGCTACAAATGAACTTATCTACAAAACAAAAGTAGAATTACAGATGTAGAAAATAAACTTATGGTTACCAGGGGATAAAGGGGGGGGGGAGAAATTGGAAGATTGGGATTGACACATACACACTACTATATATAAAATAGATAACTAATAAGGACCTACTGTGTAGCACAGGGAACGCTACTCAATACTCTGTAATGGCCTATATGGGAAAAGAATCCAAAGAAGGTGGATATATGTATATGTATAACAGATTCACTTCGCTGTACACCTGATACTAACACAACATTGTGAATCAACTATACTCCTATAAAAATTTTTTTTAAAGATACACGCATTCCAAAGTTCATAGCAGCACTATTTACAATCGCCAAAGCATAGAAACAACCTAAACGTCCATTGACAGATGAATGGATAAAGAAGATATAGTACATATGTACAATGGAATATGACTCGGCCATAAAAAAGAATGAAATAATGCCATTTGTAGCAACATGGATGGACCTAGAGATTATCATATTAAGTGAAGTAAGTCAGACCGAGAAAAACAAACATCACATGATCTCACTAATATGTGGAATCTAAAAAATGATACAAATGAACTTATTTGCAAAACAGATATAGACTCACAGACATAGAAAACAAACTTATGGTTACCAAAGGGGATAGCGGAGGCAGGGGGCACAGGCGGGGGGGAGATACATTAGGAGTTTGGGATTAACATATATACACTACAATATAGAAAATAGGTAAACAACAAGGACCTACTGTACAGGACAGGGAACTATACTCAGTATCTTGTAATAACCTATAATGGAAAAGAATCTGAAAAAGAATATGTGTGTGTGTGTGTGTGTGTGTTTGTATGTATAACTGAATCACTTTGCTATACGCTTGAAACTGACACAACATTGTGAATTAACTATACTTCAATTAAAAAATATATAGATTTGGGGCACAGCCAAGCCCTCCAGGCCAGAGTCCTTTCCTCGCCACTGTGCATAGACACATGGTACTTGTCACGTGCTGACTCTCACCGACTCCTACCAGAAACAGCAATGACTGAAAGACGCTAAACTAGCAAGAGCCATTCAGATGCCGTCCTTCCCCCTTCCCCCTGACCTCCACCCTGAACACTCTCCCATCCCACTTGCATCTTCCTCCTTCCTTCTTTCAGGGCTCAGCTCAGACGTCACCTCCTCCAGGAAGCCTTCCTTGGTTGAGGTGCTTCTGCTGTATGCTCCCAGAGCCCCCTGAACTGCCCGCATAGGAGTACCTTCCCCATGGGATTTTCTAGTCCGACTACTTATCTCTGACTACTTATCTGCCTGCCTATCAGACCATGAGATGTGTGAGGGCAAGACCAAGCCTTCTTCTCATCTCCCACACCCATGATGGTTGTACGTAGCTCACCAGATACCTGTGTAACCTTATCTCTATTATCCTATTAGATCCTCCAGCTGTCTTAGAAGGCAGAAAGATTATTATTGATACCCATTTCACACATGGGAAGACGGAGGTCCTCAAAAGGGGAAGCAGCTGCCCAGCATCACTATCAGTAGCAACTGACAGCTGGAGGGCTGGGACAGCGGCGTCTTCATCGATGTCAAGTCTGGTTCTTTCCTGGGGCTCTTGGCACCTCTTGAGTCGAGGACTGGGTTTGAGACAAATTGCTGTGTAGAGGGATCGATTCATCTCAAATTATTAATGGTACATTATCTGAACAAATGCTAAGCTTAGGTGCCCCAGCTTCCCAGGCATGGCATATCCCCTGCTCAGCTCTGCTTTGCAGATGGTGACCCCCCCCTCCCCCCGCCTCCAGCTGTGAACCCATCCTGGGATCTCTTTGGACACCTTGTGGAGAGAATCGCGGTTCCTTCTCCACCCTACGGGATGCTCTCTGGCTCCCCAAGGCCAGCCCTCCACCATCCATTTCGTCTTCTGTTCGTGTGTGGCAGTTTCAGTCAATACCTGCCCATTCCAAACACGCCTATCACCCACACACATGAGGTTCCCGTGCACGGGGGCTTCCGCTCTGGGGAGCTCCAGGGCTGCTTATCTGGGCTCAGCAAATCTAGCCCTGCATCCCCCTTCCTGTGTGGACGCCAACCCAGTGGCCAGCGGTATTTCCCAGAATGTCCACACTGCACGACCGGTGGCATAGCCCCACAGTTCTGCTTCCTCTCGGAAATCCAAAGGCACAGGGGACTGAGGGGGTGGGAGGGCGCCTCAAGGAAGGTCCTCGGCCACTGGTGTCCTGGAGCACCTCTCCTGTGTAGTCAATGGCATGGACTCTCAATCACCTTTAGCCCCCAGCCTAGTTGTCACTTCCTCCAGAAAGCCTCCTGTATTACCACCTCGGCCCTTGGTCAGAGGAGTCTTCTAGTTCAATGACACGGCTCAGCGTTTGTGTCCAGAGCGGCCAGGTACTAAAAGCTCCAGTAGACAAGCTCAGGGATTCGGACTTGCTCTTGAGGCCCATGGAAGCCACTGAGGAATTATAAGCACGGAAGGAAGATTAGCTCAGTTGTGCCTTAGGAAGACCCCTCAGTCTGAAAGGTAGAGAAGTAGTTCAAGGGAAGAAGTCCCTGGGTAGAGAGAAGCAGCCGGAGACGATGGCAGTGACCCAGCAGGCCAGAGGTGGCGCTGGCAGTAGGGCGGGGACAGTGGCATGGCAAGGAAGCAGGCAGAAGCAAGGGCGGTAGGAGGACGGACCTCCCAGTCGCTGAAGGTACTTGGGTGACAGGAAGAGGCCAGTGCGGTCTCCAGGATCTTGTCTGGGGGACTAGGATGGGGGTGGGGCACTACCAAGCTAGCACACCCAGGGTGAGGTGAGAATTCCCTGAGATGGCTCTGAAAACTGTATGTAAATTAAGCAGTGCTGGGACTTCCCTGGCAGTTCAGTGGTTAAGACTCCACACGTCCACTGCAGGGGGCACGGGTTCGATCTCTGGTCAGGGAACTAAGATCCCTCATGCGGAGTGGTGCGGCCTAAATAAATAAGCCATGCAGTCCTGCTCAAAAAGTGTCTTCTTGGCATTTTGTTAAAGATTTCCGCTGTGTGCAAAGTTGAGCCAGGGATTCCTCGGTCAGCTTCCAGAGCCCCTGTGTGCCCACGTCCTGATTCCTGCCTGGCCCTGAGTCCCGGCTTCTCTTGTCCTCCTTCAGGAAGGAGGACCGCCCCCCGCCCCCCATCTCTCAGGAACCTCCTCCTCCTGCCTTTCACCAGCCCCCAGTGGGTTCTGATCCTCAGACCCAGCAGTGGGTTCAGGTTCTTTCTCATTCAGGGGTCCTCTCAGCTACACAGTCAGCCTCCTGTGGGGAACACTACATCCATCTCCCCAACCCAGAGAGGAGAGGGCCTGGCTCGGGGCATGGGCCAGGACGGACACCCAGGCGTCTGGACAGCTGGCCCAAGACTCTCTTTGCAGCTGCATCCTTGTGGTGGGGTAACATGGTGGCTAAGAAGGGCGTTCAAACCCAGCTTTGTGACTAACCAACAGACGCTGTAAGTGATTTGCTTAACCTCTCTGTGCCTGTTCCCTCATTCTTGAGAGGGGATGTCAACAGTAGTAGCTCCCCCACTGCTGGGTCTGAGGATCAAATGAGTGGCTCTAGGAAACTGCTTAGCCTGGCCCCTGGCCTGTAGTAGGCGTTCAGGGAATTGCAACGATGATTGCTGTTAAAAATGTCTATGGTGCCCAGGGTCCCTCCCTGGCCTGGGTGAGGGGAAATGCCAGTAACAGTCCAGCCCATGCTCAAGGAGAGGGGAATGAGGCTGCACTTTTGAAGGCAGGAGTGTCAAAAAGTAATGGGCAGGACTTCCCTGGTGGCACAGTGGTTAAGAATCCATCTGCCCATGCAGGGGACACGGGTTTGAGCCCTGGTCCGGGAAGATCCCACATGCCGCGGAGCAACCGAGCCCCTGAGCCACAACTACTGAAGCCCGCACACCTAGAGCCCATGCTCTGCAACAAAAGAAGCCACTGCAGTGAGAAGCCCGCACACTGCAATGAAGAGTAGCCCCCCCTCACCGCAACTAGAGAAAACCCACGCGCAGCAACGAACACCCAAAGCAGCCAAAAAAAAAGTAATGAGTAAATTGTAAAGCCTCACATTTGGCACCTATATGTGATGAGATTCAACCTAATGGTCATTAGCCGTGGTGGCAGCTGGTCGAGGGCACAAGCTGGCCTCATCCAAAGTCCTTGCTCTTAAGCACTGCCTCGTGGTGCACCTAGGCCATGTGGCTGAAATCACACACCTTCTCTCTCCCAGGGCAGCAGCAGGAACCTCTGTTATTCCAACACCCCCAGGCTCAGACCTCGAGGGAACCAAATCTGCCGCCTCCAGGCCTGCTGTGCGCCCCCCCCCCCCCCCGCCGTCTGCTAGCTGAGTCCCCCACACTGAGAGGCAGCTTTGCCCACCCTGCTGCCCAGTGGAGAATGGCACGCTCCCCGTTCAAGGGTGCTCGCTGGCCCTTATCACGGGAGAGTGATGTCTGCAGCGCTGAGCCACAGATCCTGCTTGCCTGGTCAGCACTGCGGAGGGCAGGGAGGCAGCAAGAGACAGACGCTGCGCTTGACAAACACCACGTGGCCGGGCAGGCAGGCAGGAGCAGAATGAAATCAGAAGGGAAGGAGGTGAACCTGGCGTCCTGACCAGGTGCTGGTGGACACACCGGGCTTCCGCAGGGGGGATCTAAGATGGAGAAAATCGGTGACCTTGGTCATAAAGGGGATTGATTGGCCCGGGACCCATTGTGCCTGCCGAGGTGTGGCCTTGACTGGCCCTGCTTCCTGGAGGAAGGGTGCCCTCAGAGACTTCAATTCACCAAGGTTCAATTAGCTAATAAGCTGTGCTTGGGCGGGACGAGGCTGATGGAGGTTTTCCAACTATGAACACCAGAAGAGATGGCTTCAGGGACCCGAAAGGGCCTGACCGTGACCCTTGTCCATGGGAGGAAGAGGGAACTAAGGAAGACAACGGCTTGGCTTTGGACTCAGATGGAGCTGAGTTTAAACAACCTTCTTGGGCAAGTCCCTTCCCCTCACCAAGGCTGCTTACCCATCTGTCAAACAGGAGTGACAATCCCATTTATGGGGAGCCAGCTACGCACCAGGCACTTTGCTACCAATCTCATGGGCGTGAACTCATATAATCAGAACCAGAATCCTAGGAGATAGCTACTACTATTAATATTAGCATTTACAGATGAGGAAACTCAGGCCCAGAGAATGAAATGACTTTTCACAGGTCCCACTCTGAGTTGCACACCAGGAATCAAACGCAGGCAGCCAGCTTGTACCTAAACCCTCGGCCGTGCCCCTTTTCTTCCTCTTGTCACGAAATATACCAACAACAGCAAACTAGCAGCACGGTCTATGGGCTGAAACAGTAAGAAGAACTTTCCACGGATGAACTCCCTTTAATCCTCACACTAAACCTATGAAGTGGGAACCAATGTAACCTCCATTTACAGATGAGGAAGCTAAGAAACAGAGAAGGCGAGTTACTCACCCAAGTCACCAAGCTCATGGGCGACAGCAATGAGAGTTGAGCCCAGGTAGTCTGGCTCCAGGGTCCTGACCTTGACCTTATGCAAAAGCATGAAAGGGCCTCACCCAGTGTGTAGCACATGGCACAGAGCAGGCTCAGCGAAGGGCTTTTCTACCCTGGGGCAGCCCTTCTCCCTAAAAGGAAGACAGATGTAGTGAACGCTGGGGCAGGCCCCCCACATGCCCAATGCAAGCCAGGCTTCGGGAGGGTTTCGATATGCTCTTGGCAGACTCCGAGCTTCCACTGGAAAGGGCATGGGTTCAATTCCTGGTTGGGGAACAAAGATCCCACATGCCTGCGCAGCGTGGCCAATAAAAGAAGGAAAGAAAGAAAGAAATGCCTCTGGTTCAGGGAAGATGGAGGGAACACGGGGGTCAAGGGCCGCAGTGCGCGGGGGCTTCTTAGCAGAGGTGGGCTAGCAGGCAGGTGGGGCTGTGTCGGAGAAAGGGAGAGCACACTTCCAGTGAGCCCCTGGGCTTGAGTGAGAGCTAGAAGGTGAGCGGCTATCGGACAGTTGAGGCTAAGGTAGCAGACAGATGTCGGGAAGGACTGTCAGATCTCCAACTCCATAAAGTCCCACGATGCCTGGCCAGGGCTGTGGGTCACGGGAAGCAGCCAGCAGGTGGGCAGCTTGGGAGAGTGACAGGAAGAAGCAGGCAGCCTTACCCCAGCCTGACGCTCAGGCTCGGGCCGGCCCCTGCCGCTGCCAGGCCAGAAACGCTGGGCCTGACTCCTGAGGGGTCCCACCCTGCTCCCCGCAGCTTTGCTCCCATCCTCCAGCCCTCTGGGGCCCCACCCCTTCAATCATTACCCCAGATCATTGAACTGGAGGTCTGTAAGGCTGACACTCCCTCAGAGAGCATTTATCTGGAAAGTCATAAAATCACACCAGGCATGGTAATTAACGATTAGAGATGTTTATCCCTCAGCTGGCTCTGGCCTGTGGGAGTCTATAGTGGGGACAGAGGCGGGCTTCCCTCCGCAGCATGGAGGTGGGCGGCTGCCGCTGCCAGGTTCTTGCCATCAGAGATGTGCCAACAGAGGAGGTGAAGGCCAAGCCCTTCAGCCCCTCGCTGGGGGGCCCTGTTGGCGCACTGAGCCATCTTCCCAACAAAGCCGTCCAGAGCTGGCTCCTAACACCTGACCTCTCCTACCCCCATGCCTTTGTATGCACCGTGCCCCTCACCAAGAATACTGTCCTGTCCATGCCTCAAGGCTCAGCCACCTCCAGGGAGCCCTCCCTGACCACTCTGGGCACAGAGCTGCTCCGTTGCAGGCCATCAGGACTCTCGCCTCCTCTGATCTTCACCTGGATGTGTGTGTCCTGTGGCTGCATCTTGATCACTCAGCCAGACCCAGTGTTCCCAGAGGGTACATATTCACTCCCATCCTCCACCCTGCCGCTCTCCCATACCCAGCACTGGACCATGCACCCAACAGGTCCTCAAAAATGAACCATGACAGCAGAGTGTCAGAGTTGCAAGAGAACCCCCCTCACCCACTAGACGATGCTCTGCATGTATGGACATCGGCACCTGGCCCTGGGGAGCAGGCCCAGGCTCCTTCTCAAAGGGACTTGTAGGCCAGACAAGGCCAAGGCCCAATGCACACCAACTTGGGAAATGGAGACCTGGACCAGAAGTTAGGAGCTTCCTCAGCATCTGACAGCATTTTGGGTGGCAGAGCCAGCGCTCAAGCCAAGGTCTTCAGGCACCCGGGCCTGGCTCCCCAGGAAGAGTGGTGGCCCACCTGAAGTCACCTGGAGAAGGATGGAGGATCCTGGCGCCCCAGGGTGTGGGCTGGCTCTACCACCAAATTTCTATGTCACCTCAGGCATGTCCCTGATCACCTGGGCCTCAGGGTGAAGATGATGAGCAGAGTATAAACCTGCCGGAGCACGGGCAAGCTCTGAGTAGGGTAGCCAGGACAAAGCGTCCATCTACCCTAAAGCCAGAAGGATCTGGGTGGGAGAGGGCTCTGTGGCTGAGTGGGCCTCTTATTCCTCCTTGGACATAGGCAGAAACACATGCACTGCCCCTTCTCACCCAGCCGGCCCGGCTCCTTGCAGGCAGCAGCTGCCCATGGCATTCTCAGGGTAGCTGCAAAGGCCAGGCCCCCTGGTGCTGGCATTCACCCACCCAGGCCCAGTGCTTCTGTGGACTGAGCCAACTCCCAGGGCAGCGGCCAGTACCCAACCAGCCACCCACCCCATAGAGCCTCCCCTACTGGCCTGTGAGTCACTGAGGCCCAAGTATCAGGTCATCTAGTCCAGCCTGGCCCAGAGCCTTGCCCCAAGATGCTCTGCAGGGGTGAAAAGGGCCCAGTACTTAGAAAAGTTATGCAGTATAGCTGGTCTTGGAGATCAAGAGCTCATTGCAAGTTAAAGGCACAGACAAGGCTTTCAGGAGGAAACAAGACTAGGTTCTTAAACAGCCTATGTATGTGCGTGTGTGTGTGTGCATGTGTTTTATGGGCACGGAGAGAGACGTGTAAAGACACAGCCCAGGCCGTTAGCATTGCCTGCCCTGGGAAGTGAGAATTACAGAGGGTGGTGGCTATTGGCAACTGCGTTATAGCACTCTATACTTCCCACTGATCATAGTGAGTATGCATTTCTTTTGGAATTAAATTAATTATTTAAATAAAGTAACGTTAGGAAAGGAAATCTGTTTAACTTTGTTTAACCCAGCAGTTCCCAAACTTATCTGATGATGAACTGTTGCTTTGTGTAACGCCTAGAAGCACCCCCGGAAGAGGGGATGTGCACGCAATATACTCTGGAGAAAGATAAACTTGTCTAGTTTTTAATAGATAAAACCATGGTCCTTTCTGACTCCGGGAACCAGGAAGAGGAAAGGGTTTGCGGAATCCAGACACTGCATCAACCTCGGAGATAGACCAGAGCCCGCAGCTCCCCAAACACCAGTCCAGACACTGCTGCTCCGCCCGGCTCCCTCTCTGAGGTGG
The DNA here is from genome assembly GCF_951394435.1 of Stenella coeruleoalba. Classification (NCBI taxonomy): domain Eukaryota; kingdom Metazoa; phylum Chordata; class Mammalia; order Artiodactyla; family Delphinidae; genus Stenella; species Stenella coeruleoalba. The sequence goes on along the minus strand of NC_137162.1, from coordinate 54,256,428 downwards.
GATGAGCTGCAGGCATGGGTGGTGAAGAGGGTACAGTGCCACAGGGCAAACACCTGGTACAGAGAGAGTGACAGGACCACAGAGGAGTAGGGCAGACCCAGTGCTGCGGGGTAGGCACAAGCCCTCCTGGGAAGAACTGGAAACCAGGAGCCGCCACACGGCCATGACATCCTGCAGCCAAGCATCAAGTCCCAGCTCCGGTCCCTTCCAGCTCCCCAACTCTGGGCAAGTTGAATTTCTCTGGGCATGAAATAGGGTCCAGATGGGATGGTCCCTAAGGTCCCTGCAGCCTGAAATTTCAGGATTCTCGGCTTCACAATGACCACTGTAGGTATGACCCTACGACTTATCACCTCCACTTTATAGGTGATATAACTGAGGCTCAGAAAGGGTAATTGGTTTTTTTTTTTAATGAATGTATCTGCCTTTATTTATTTATTTATTTTTTGGCTGCATTAGGTCTTCGTTGCTGCGCACGGGCTTTCTCTCTAGTTGCGGCGAACGGGGGCTACTCTTCGTTGCAGTGCGTGGGCTTCTCGTTGAGGCGGCTTCTCTTGTTGTGAAGCACGGGCTCTAGGCGTGTGGGCTTCAGTAGTTGCAGCACGCGGGCCCTAGAGCACGCGGGCTTCAATGTACCAGAGCCAGCCCCAGAGTCAGACCACCTGAGTTTCTAGCACTGGCTCTACCTCTTAGCAGCTCTACGGTTTGGACCGGTCGAGTAGCCACTCTGAGCCTCAGTTTACTCCTCTGCAACTGGGAATAAGCCCTCACTGGTTACACAGCACAGTCCATCATGTCAAATTCACCATGGGGCCCAGCACACTTAGGTCTTTGGAAAATGGGAGCTATTATTTTTACTATAACTCTATAAATTATCCCACAGTTGAGAGAAAAAGGAGAGGTAGGCACTGAACTCCAGGTGTACTGGCCTGCGGGTCGGGAAATCTGTGTGCCCCAAGCAGATCCCAGGACTGTCGTCTACAAACTGAGTCAACTCCCACGTCAGTAGCCAGCTTGCTGCCCGTTTGAGGCTCCCATTTGGAGCCTCCGTTTCCCCATCTGTAACAGGAGGGGCTGGACTGGGTGACCTCTGGGAACACACGGGTCTATCATCTGGACAGAGGAAGGTCTCCATGAGATACTCTTTTCCTACAATGGGTTGGAGAATTTTGCTCTCCAGCAGCCTGTCATCCTTTTCTGGGGGGTGGGTGTGTGGTTGATGCATTAGGAGAAGGAGGGATAGGTCAGGGACAGGAATAAAGAGAACATGAATGGGGCACTTCCTGTATACCAGGCGCCATCCCAGGAGCTGTCCACAGATGAATGCATCTAGTCCTCAGAACAAGCCTATGAGGCCACAACTAGTTAACCCATTTTATAGACAAGAAAACTGACATCCAAAGAAATGAAGTCATATGCCCAAGGTCAGAGGGTTGGTGAAGCAGGATTTGAACGCAGTCCCCCCCAATCTTCATGGCTCCATGCTCTAAACTGCTGAGTGGTGTCAGCTCTAGGTCTCTACGAAAGACAGAGACCCAGGGAGGGAGAGATGGGACAGGGCAACAGGTGCAAAAAGAGCAGGTGCAACGTCCCAGGGCAGCCTGGACACGTTTTCAGGGAGCGGAGTGGGAATTCCAGCTGGGAAACAATCGTTTGCCTCCATTTGGGGCCTGCTGAGTTTCAGAGTCATTGTGCCCAGACAGGAATGCACAACCCTCTCCCTGGGGGGCTGCAGAGGGTCCCACTGCCACGTCACCAGGAAGGAGGCACCTGCTGGCCTGAGAGAAAAGTGGGGCCTGAACTGCTTTGTCTAGTGGCCACTGGGCCCAGGAGATGCTTCACCTGCCACTCCTTGGTCACTCCAGTCCAGTGACCCCCACTAAAGCCACGCACTCCAAGACGGTTTGCTCCCCAATATCACATGCAGAATGTCTGTCAGCTCTTGACACTAATATTATTTAAGGCCCAAAGTCTAATGTAAGGCTTCCTTTTAGGGAGATTGTCTCATTTAATAAAACTCTCTGTCTCTGTTCCCCCAAGGTAAGCACGCTGATGATAACGTATTCCCCGCACTGTGATTTGATCTGGGAGTAGAATTAGCACACAGCCTTGCTTCATTGTCAGATTGGTATTTTTATTATTTTCCCCGGAATAAATAAACAGGAAGCCATCCAGGTGAAAGGCAGTCATCTGCCCCCAGGACCTTTAGTCGCTGGCCTCCTAACTGGGTCACCTCTCCTCTCCAGGGCTCACTCATTCACTCATTCATTCTTTAACTGATTCAGTCAACAAGCTGCCCCAGTGTCAGTACCCTAGACTGTACCCAGGCTCTGAGCTGGGGAGTTGGGGTGTGACTAAGACAGAAGAGTCCTGTCCTCAAGGATCTGACACCTTCACGGTATTGCCCTGCACCCCTCATCTTCCTTTAACTGCCCCCCAGCCCGAGGTGGCACCAGTAGGACTGCCAAGAGAAAATTCAGACTCTCGCTCACACGAAGGCATTGATGAGAAAGAAGACCTGGGCTCAAGGGCATCCCTGTCCCCACACCACTGTGGCCCGAGGCAAGTCACCTGATCCGTTCAAGTCTGTTCATTCCTGGGTGGGAAGGACATAATGAAAACATGGGCTTAGAGTCAGACAGAACCTGGTTCAAATCCCAGCTCTGCCCCCTACTAATCTTGAGACCCGGAGCAAGTCACTTTGCCCTGCAGTGTGATGCCATCGTTTGAGACACGACCTGCTTTACAGACATGTTGTGAGCAGGGGCACAGCAGTGAGAGAGGAGCTCACCCCAGGAGCCACTGAACTTGCACAGTCCTGAGAGGAGGGGCCCCAGAAATGTCGTGTCCTCTTAAAAAGGAGGAAGTTTAAATGAGATGATGTAGGTCAAGTGCCCGGCTCATGGGAATTACTCAGCAAACTTGCTGTCACCATCACCATCGTCAACATCATCATCAACAACGCTGCTGATATCACTCATCTAGTGAGGAATGAAAGCTCTTTCAAAACTCTAGGGACCTAGACTGGAGGGTGTGCAAGGCTGGCACTAGGCTGGGAATTCTCGCCCTGTAACCACGGGCAAGCCCCTTCTCTTCCCTGGCTTAGGTGTCCAGCTGTGACATCCTTCCTGGCCCTGACGCCCCAGTGCCTGCGAGCGGCTGGGAGAACACGTCTCTCACACTGCTGGGCCCTCTGTTACTAGCTGACCCAGGGAGGGCCAGGGGCTTGGCGGGGCCTGGGGACTCCCCCAGCCTGGGGATGCCACAAACAAGGCTACACCAGGCCTCGAGCTGAGCCCAGCAGGCAAAGATGGGGTGCTCGAAGGTCCCAGCAGAACGGGGCTCCAGGGCTCGTCTGGCCCTGCTGCTTAGACGAGCTCTTCCTTACTACACATCACTAGAGGTGCCTGAAAAAGGAAGAGAGGTGCCTGGAAAAGGACAGGAGTTCAGGGCTCAAGTCCTGCCCTCCTGGCACTCACTGTGGGAGGCGTTCTGAGCCTCCGCTTCCTGCTATGACATACGGTGCATCGGTGACAGTTCTGGCAGAAATGATCACTCAAGAGGGTGACTGAAGAGAGTTTAATGAAGGGGCTTCTTAAAAGTGTAAGCAGGGTTAAAGGAAAGCGTAAAGGACTGGTGAAGCACCCCAGGGTTAGCAACAGTGGGAGGTGCTGCCACCCCTAGAATGATTCCAGAAACGCCTGTAAGTTGGGAGCTGCCATGAAGGAGAAGACAGACCAAGAGGAGCTGTGGCGTTTGCTGGAGGAACACAGTCATTACTGACCCACGGTCCAGCCGGGAGGAAGCTCCGGAATGTTTGTGGATGGAACCAGAGAGTAAGTGAATCAACGAATCTGATCTCCGGCTGATTTATCCCGAGGCAGATACCATTTTCCAAATGGCTGCTTCAATAGCTCCCCTCGCACACACTCTTCTTATAGTAGGACTTTAACGCTCCATGAATCTGGGCACAGCTGTGATTACAGCGGAAGTGACACTATGTGATATCTGTTAGGTCATAAAAAGCGATGCAGCTTCCACCTGGTTCTCTTTGGGATGCTCACGCTTTGAAGTGAGCCACCGTGCTGTGAGGAAGCCCAAGCAGCCGCGTGGAGAGACCACACACAGATTTTTCTGTGGACTGCCACATCGGAGGTCCCAGGCCACAGTCAGTATCAATTGTCACACAGGTGAGTGAGTGAGTCTTCAGATTTCAGATAATTCTATCCCCAGCCTTAGAGGCTTCCAGCCCGAGGTCCCAGACACTGTGGGGTTGGAGACAAGCTGTCCCTACCGTGTACTTTCCAAATTCCCAACTAATGGAATCAATGAACATAATCAAATGGTGGGTGTTTTAGGCCACAATGTTTGGAGTAGTTAGTTATGTCAATTGTTTGCTTTGGTCCATAGGGACCACGTTCCCAGAGCACAGAACAGGGAGGAGAAGGGTGGAAAAGGAATGTGAGGGGGAAACGGAGAAAACCCAGCAGCACAGGTGCCTCACATAGGGCAGGGCTTTGAGGACCCATCCAACCCGGCAGAATCTGAAAACCCATTCTTACACCGAAAGTTAGTTCCACTAACCTGAAGCATTGCCCCAGCTGCCTCAGTAGCCTTTTGCATCTCAAACCTGTGTTCCCCACGCCCCATTCCGACTCAGCCCTGCCCACGCTGCCAGAGAAGCAGAGCACCCCCACTACCTGGGCACTCCGTCCTTGACCAGTGGACCCGCTGCATACTCTGACTTGGCAGGGGAAAGAAACGGGTGGCAGGAGGGCCTGCAGGGACAGGCCTCCTCACTCTGTCCTACACATACCAGGCACCTGCACAACCCTTGCCCTCCCCTCACCTGGAACTCTCTCCTCACCACACAGCCAACACTACCAGTACCATGACACCTTCAAAGAATTAACCCTCTGCCATGGGCTGCATGTTTGTGTCCCCCTAAACATCATATGTTGAAGCCTTAACCCCCAAAGTGATGGTAGTTGGAGGTAAGGCCTTTGAAAGAGAATTAGGTCATGAGGGTGGAACCCTCTTGATGAAATTAGTGCCCTTATAAGAGGAAGCACTAGAGAAATGGTCTCTGCCATGTGTGGACAGAGCAAAATAGGCAGTTGGCTCTCACCAGACACGGAATCAGCCAGCACCCTGATCTTGGCCTTCCAGCCTCTAGAACTGTGAGAAATAAATGTTTGCTGTTTAAGCCATCAGTGTGTGGTATTCGTTATAGCAGCCAGCCCAACTAAGACACCCACCACCACTACCACCCTCCCCCTCCCCTGAACCCTGTTCCAAGATGCACATGGTTGTAATTTTCCTGAAAATGCCAACAGGATAATTTGAGGGCAGCATCTGAGTAAGAGAGCTAGCATACACAAGATTTGTCTCCCCAGGAATGTAGAAGGGTCTGTTCTAAATCCCATGTGTGTCTTCCATCTGCAGTCCTGGGCAGGGCTCACAGCTGCTTGCTAGGAAATCATCACCAAGGCCACAAATCCTCCCGGCTCCCCTGTGCGTCCACAGCATCTTATGTCCGCTCCCCCCAGCCCAAATCTCCCATTACCATAACTAATAACTTCCCTAACCATGCTGCCACGGGAGCAGGACCCATGTCTTCCCAACACTCCCGATAAAACAATAACCACACTTGGTGTTTCAGTCACTGCTAACAAGAACATCGCATTTCCTCACTTGATCCTTGCAACATTAGGAGGAAGGTGGTTAGCATTATCTCCAGCTCACAGAGGGGACAAGCTCAGAGAGGTGAAGTGACTTGCCCAAGGTCACCGAGGAGGTGGGGACCAGAGCCAGGACTCAGAGCCAGGTCCGGCTCTCCCCACATGCCCACCCCCAGAGTGCTTTATCACCTCTTCAGCTCCAACATAGAGCAGAGGGCTGAGCATGAAGCAGGAACTCGACAAATATTTGTAAACTGAACAAAACCTTAACAAATTCTCGTTGCATGAATACAGCTCTTATACGGAAGAGAATCCAAACACCACCATCCACTCCATGCATTCTGATGCGCTGATGTCTTTTGTTTTTTGCAGGGGTTTTGTTTCCTCCAGCAACGCGAGTGGGCGGCAAGGAGGTACACAGAGTCCCCTGGGGAACTGTTTCTGCACAGCATCTCAGATGTGAGGTGGGGAAACATTCTAGAACAAATAGGTTCTGGTTATCACAACACCACTGAGAGAGAGGTGGGCAAAGACTCCAGATCCCATTTCACATATGACAAAACTCAGACCCCCAGAGTCAAGGGACCTGTTTGCAGTCACTCAGAGAAGGAGGGCCCGCACCAGCTGTCTTGATGTCCATATAGGAGACTTACAATTCCCTGGCTCCCCTACTTCCAGAATGCCCAGCTCTGAACACTACAGCCTCGTCAAAAGGATAGAGGGTACGGCTCTAGGGAAAACGTGTGGCAGCCTCACTCGATCAGACGGCCGGGCTCTGAATTCTAGCAGAGACCAAAATGAAGCTTCCTGAGGCAGAGGCCTCAGCACCCCACACACCTCCTCCCACCTCCCCTTCCTCAGTTCTGCACCCAGCAGGCAGATCGTCAGATCACGTGGGCTGAATCTCCACAACCAGGCAGCTCTTCAGAGGAAATTAAGGGAACGTCGCAGGCCCTACGCCCTGTCGGCAATTGATGGCTCTGGCTAGGAATGGGGTTCTCAGAGGACTGTGACCCTCAGAGGGGTCTCCTTGCCAGGGAGTGAGTGATTGGAGACCCCCTCAGCCCAATCTCCACTGGACACTCAGGCCCCTACCTCGGCGATGAAAGGAGGTAGAGTGGACCCAGCCCCAGTCTGGAAGGCAAAGCCCTCTGGTCCTTTGACTTCCTGTGTGACCTTGGGAAAATCACAACCTTATGAACCTCAGTTTCTCCATTTGTCAAACAGGTTCATACTACCCTCCTTTGCTGCCTCTGGGGGTAAATGTTCATCTCCAAAGATAAAATGATAACGCTTAACTTTACACCTATTTACTATTAGCTCCCCCACCCCTGGTGCTGACTCGAGCTGTCCAGGGTGTGTTCTCATGGTCTGGAGGTCAGTCGCCCTGGCCTGACTGATGGTGAGTGTGATTGCCCGTGGCAACTGGAATCAGGCTACATCCAAGGGACAAGGTCGAGTCTTAGCTGTGAAGGCAGCCAAGGCAGTTTCTCGGGAGCAGTATTAAGCATCATCACAGAAGGGGGATGAGGCAGGGGGTGAGGAACCACAGAGATGAGGCTGGTCAGGAAGCAGCAGCAGGGCAGTGAGGCCACCTGCTCAGGAAGAAGCCCTGTTCTTGTCAGGGGACATCCACCCCATACAAGGCCTGGCAGACCACAGCCCACAGAACATGGACCAGGCTGCCAGGAGTCCGCGTGGCCAGAGCCTGGAGGGAGACAGGCCTGTGTGGCCGAGAGCAGATCCAGCACCAGCACTCTTCAGCCTGTAACTGAGTCCCGGGTCAATCTGGGATCAATGTGCTCAGAAGTACCATGTGTATGCACTTGGTTATATCTTGCCTTGTTCCAAGAAAAATGATTTAAAACATACACAAACCCATAAGGGATTTACAAGGCTACCTAGAGTACTGCAATAAAACATAAATTAGAAATTGATAAGAAAGTACAGAGGCAAAACAGAGGAAAGGACATTAAATGAGACAGAAATATGACTAGTTCAGAAATGAGGACTACAAAGTTCTAAACGTTGTTTCAAAGGATCCAGATTGTCGATCTGAGCTTCCTGGTAGCAACTGCAAAAGGAGAAACCTGCTCAGTTACACGATTCCATGAAATAAAATATAAAAATATAAATAAAGCCTGATAGTTAGGAAAATCATAACTGCTTCTGATTATAGAGCAGGAATATTTCCTGGCAGTCTTCATGATAAAATTCTATGAATAGACACGAAACAAATCTCATGGAGATGTTTTCTGGGGAGTGACATCATACAAAGAGACAATTCAAGAGAACTAGTCCTACAGGGACCAAACTAATATGCTAGCCATCCTCCTGGCCTATGGAAGCCATCCTCCCCTGGCCTAGCTTAAGGTACTGGCAGATGAGGCTGGGATATTTTAAGCAGGGAGCATTATTGCTATTACTGCTAATAGCATTGGTTGCTATTTATTTATTTATCTAAAATTCTTTCACACCACCTATACTTACTGAGCACCTAAGTAGTGCCAGCATTGTGCAGGGCATTAGAGAAGCAGAGATGAGCAGGACAGACATGAACCCTGGCCTACTAGGGCTCAAGGTCTTGGAGGAGAACCTGTAAGTGAACAGGCAGTTACAGACCACAATTCAACAAGGGTCCTGATGGGAAGCCCAGGTCACTACGGGAGGACAGAGAAAAGGCCTAATGCTGCACATCAGGGAAGACTGCCTGGAGGAAGTGAGGCCTGAGGTGGGCCTGGGAAATACCTGGCAGGTGAAGAAGCAATGGCTAGACCACCAGAAATCAGCATGCCAAAGAACCCATCATTGCCCAGAGACGCCACTGAGAACAGCCTTAGGAGGGGCCCCAGAGGCCAGGCCTGGTTGGGTTGGGTCCCTCACCCAGCCACTGTCAGGATCAATCTCAGGCAGAACTACGAGTGTGGCCAAGCTGGGAACAAATGCCCCAGCATCCTCTCTGGGTCCTTCCAACTCGTGGGTGCTGCCCCTTCCCCCATTCTCAGAGCTTGGCCCTGCTGCCCAGGAACCATGGATATCAGGCCCTCTCGGTTGGTTCACAGCCAAGACAGACTCAGCTTGGAGAGAAGCAGCAGGCAGTCCTGAGAACAAGCCACTCCTGGATAGGAAAACAAACTCGATTGTTTTAGAGCTGCAAGTGCCCTTCGACATCAGCCAGCCCAACTCCCTCATCTTATGGAGGGGGAAACTGAGACACAGAAAGGGGAAGTTATCCAAAGCCACACAGGCTGAGAAGTCCGTAAGTCCAGAGGCAGGAGAGAGCAAAAGTAAAGAGGAGACCAGGCAAGTCAGCCAGGAGCCCTGGGGGGAACAAAGAGGAAAATTCCAGAAGAAGCTCGACAAGAGGAGGACAAAGGGCCTATATCTGAGGCCATGGACACGAGCCACATCCGAGATTTGCAGTTTTCTCATCTGTTCAATGGCAATAATACTGACCTGCCCCACAGGGTTGCCGGGGGAACTAGAGGGTACCTTGTAAACTGTAAAGTCCTGTGCACCTGGAGATGGCACAAGGGCCCAGGAAGAGGGTGACTTCAGGGGTAATAATGAGCCACACCAATCAGCGTGCTTGCTGTGTGCACGGCACTGCGGACAATAACCCTCTGATGAACGTAATCATCACCCCCATCTTACAGACTAAAGAAACTGAGTTAAGTAGCTTGCCCAAGACATCAGAGCTAAGAAGAGGTAGAGTGGGGATCAGGACTCTTAATCACACACAAGAGGGCCTGAGGCAGATCCGGATCTGGGAACTTATTTCTGAGAAAGGAGTGGGCGGAGGAAGCTGAGCAGATGCAACCCCCAGGAGATACGGAGCCCCCCCCCCCACCACACCACCACCACCAATCCTGTACCCTTCCCTTGGAGCAATGATTTGCATGCAGAGTGTGAGCCCAGCCAGCTGCTCAGGGGCCAGGAGGAAAAGATGGTCTGGTTGGGACCTCTGAGATGACTGCATGGTACGTCCCAGCTGGCACAGCTGTACTGGTTATCTATCGCTGCGTAACAAATCACCCGAAAACATGGCACAAAACAATTTACCCTGCTTCCAGATTCTATGGGCCAGGGGTTCAAACAGAGCATAGCAGGGATGATTGGTCTCTGCTCCATGATGTCTGATGCCTCAGCTGGGAAAACGCAAACAGCTGGAGAGGCTAGATGGCTGGGCTCAGCTGGGACTGTTAACCAGGGCACCTAGACACGGACTGTCCACGTGACTCGGGCTTCCTCACAACATGGCAGCCTCAGGTCAATGATTCTTATTTCTTACATGGTGGCTCAGGGCTCCAGGAGCAAATGAGCTCCAGTGAACAAAAGGAAAGCTGCATGGTCTTTACTGACTTAGCATCACTTCTGCCATTCTCTGTGGAGTGAAGCAGTCACAAATGTGCCCAGACTAAAGGGGAGGGGACACAGAGGTTATTTCTCAATAGGAGGAGTGTTGAAGAATTTGTGGCCATGTTTTTAAACCACCACAGTCGCCATAGGTGGCCCAGCAGCCTGATAGGGGAGCATGGCAGGGACCCACGCCTCTGTGGCAGATTCACAGAAGCTGAAGGAAGTCACATTCAGTCGGGACGGACCCAGGACCCAGCCAGGACCATCTAGGCCTCCTCTACCTGTGCTACTGGGCTCTTGCACCCCACCTTTGACTCGAAGCCTCCCCCAGAATGATGACAAGGTTAGACCAGGTACTCACAAAGGCAGGGCTTCATCGCATCTCTGCTACGGCAGGACGACCTTGAGTGAGTCATATGACCTCTCAGGGCCTTGGGCTCCTCACTGCATCATGGTGAACGCTGCCTCGCTTCCAGGTTTCTGGGGAGGAATGGAAGAGAGAACATATGTGAAACCCAGACACCAAGTAGGCTCCCAGGGAACACTGGTCTCCTTCCAGGGAGAATTGGGTGGGTGGGTGGGGGGGTTGTCACATGCAGGGAGAGGATCTGAGTGCCTGACTCACAGGGTTCTTGCCCAGGGACTTCACCAGGGTAGCGTGTCTGCACTGGAAGCTCCAGCAGGCACCTCTCGGGCCTGTGGCTCCCGGCTCTAATTACAGCTTTCTCGACAGGTTTCCTGTTGGGATCTGGCAGGGTTCCCTTAGAGGAGTCACGGATAATGAGCAGCTGACGGCAGAGCCTCCATCCATGGGGACATTGACCCCAGCGCAGGCCTGAGCAGGCCTCCCTAGAAGGACAGAAGGCCCTCAAAGTTCCCGGTCTCAATCCTGCCCTGTATACACACACATACACACACGCACACACGACCACCACCATGGCCACCAGATATCCTGGTCTCTGCTTGCACAGCTCCAATGACGAGGAGCTCACTACCTTACAGGCAGCTGGCCGACCTCCAGACAGTTAGAAGCACATCCCAAATCAGACTGCCCTTCAGCTTCTAGCTGTTGATCCTCAGGTCCTCCAAGATCCTGGCAACATGGAACTGAAGAAAGGGCCCAGCTTCTGGTGGCAGGAGGAACTGGGTTCACATTCTGACTCTATCATATCTCAGGTTCTGCAGCCTTAGTTAAGTCCCTTCACCTCTCTGAGCCTCAGTTTCCTCCTCTGTAAAATGAGAATAATACTACCCAGGGGGAAGGGAGTTTGGGAGGGTGAAATGCCCAGCGCAGGATAGATGCCGAATAAAAGTCGTGTCCGCCCCCTTCCCTCTTGTACACTTTGCATTAGGGTGGCTTCAGTAGGCTCAGATTCAAACAAGCAACTGCCCCGCAGAAGCACTGGACCACCTGGAGAATCAAGGCGACAGAAGCCCACTTCCTCAGTCTCACAGCAGAGCTTCACTGCAAGCTGGAGGGGGCAGGGTGGGGGCAACCTTGCGCATTTCAACTTCTAGGTGCAACTGAATGTCTACCAGATAAAAAATGGGCTGATGGATGGATGGAGAGACCAACAAACAGACAACCAAACAGACAACCGAACAGTTTCAATAAGTTTCTAAGTCTAACCAGGAAACACCCACCCTCTTTTAGTCCCAGCCTTGCTGGAGGTCATATTTTTGTTGAGCAAGTGTGTAAAGCAGGGATTTTTAAACTTTTATAAGCATCAAGGAGGATGCTTGTAAAATGCAGATTCCTGGGTCCCACCTCCAGGGATTCGGACGCTGTGGGTCTGAGGCGGGGCCCAGAGTCTGCATTTCTAACCAGCTGCCAGTTGATGCTGTTGGGCCATGCTTTGAGAAGGGCTGGAGCAGAGCAGAGCCACCGACTTCAACACTCTTTGGATGCCAAGCCGGTGTCCAGGGTGGCGTCCCTGGCTTGGGGCATTTCTGCAGGAGGGAGGAGAAAGCTGCCCCTCCCAGCCCTGGGACGCAGAGGGCGATGTGATACCACCACCACCTCCCACCTCTTCCAACGTTCTGCTCCCGTCTCCATCCCATATTGAAGCAGCCGGCCTGGGCTCTCTTCAAAGCTGTGATGGCATCGTTGCAGACAGGGCTTACGTCCAGAATGAGAACACCTCCCTGCAGGGAGTTCAGGCTGCACAAAAATCCCATTAAATAGGTAGGGTGTGCAGAGGCCATGCAGAACAGCCGCCCACGACAGGCCTCCCTGCAGGAGGGAAGAACCCCGGAAAGGAGGGAATCGAGTCTCCTGGCTTCCCAGACACACACAAACACACACACACACACACACACGCTTGCCTACATGCACACTCACACAGGCACACACACACACATGCACGCAAGCACGTGCCACAGAGGAGGACCCAGACCCTCCCACAGACACCCTTCCTCGCGTGGCTGATGGCAGCAGAGCCTCCGTCCAGGATTCAGCTCACGCGCTAACTTGCTGCACTACCTTAGACGAGTCCCTTCCCCTCTCTAGGTCTTAGCTTCCCCGCCTGAGGTGGCTGGCCTAGGCCTTGCCTAGGGAAGGAACTGGCATTCACTGAGCCACCATTGCATTCATTTATTAATTCTTTCATTCAACAGGTATCTATAGAGCAATTCCTGTGAACCGGGATCTGATTATAGCACCGAACAGAAGTGAAAGGAAGCTCGTGCCTCATGGAGGCGGCCCAATTCTTTGCACCGCCTGCTTTAGCCCTTTTATCTCATTTCACCTTCACCTTCTCGCGTCACCTCCAGACAACCACGTGAGCTGGATGTCCTCATCCCTGCTTTATAGATGAGAAAACTGAGGCCTGGAGTAAGTGGCAGAGCTCGGGTTCAGAGCTGGTGTTCCACAGACCATCACGTGGCCCTGAGACCTCTGCCCTAACCAAGCCCCACTTCCTCCCAGTCTCTGCTGGGTGGGGGTCATTCCCTCCGGAGTACTCCTCCCCCCAACCCTCCAGGGTCCACCGCCTCACAAGGAAGTAGAAAGGTCAGTAGCCATGGGGATGACTGTTCCCACCCCACCCCAGATTTGGGGATTCCAGGGCTTCTACCACGGCCCCCGCTTCCACCGATTGCAGGCTAGGCTGCTCAGACCCTCCCTCAGCAGCGGGTGCCTGGAATCACTGGGTGCTCTGGGAGCGCTGGCAGGCCTTTCTAAGTCCCTCATCCCCACCCACCCTGCCCATCACCTACTCCGATTGCCCATACGTGATCCACGAGGTAGAGCGAGCCCACGGCGCAGGCTCTAACACAACACGGCTCCCCAAATGAGACAAGTTCTGCCTCTGTGCACTTATCCAGTTTTGCAATCCAGAAACTAGAAAGGGGCTAATTTAATTTCAACATACAAGGAAGCTTAGTGTTGCTATGGAAAGTAAACTTTATCCTGAGTTATGCAGGGTGGGAACAAGCATCTTCTCAGAGCTCAGGGCCCTTAAGGTCTCAGCCAGCCTTGGCCACATGCCTCTCTGTTCCACTTTGAAGATGTGCCCAATCATTTCCCAGGGCCCAGAAAACTCCCTCTCCCCTCTGCCTCTCCAAAGATGCCCATCTGCCGTGGCTCCATTCACCTTATATGTCTTACAGGAAGCTGCTCTCGGCCCACTCGCTCTCCTAGTTCCCACTGCTCCAGCTCACAGCTCTCAGGACTGAGCTCTTGGGCCTGGTGTTCGGCCTGTGGCTGATTTCTGGGTTCCTGCGGCATTCGTCAGGTTGAGGAGCCCGTGCAGGGGTCACATCAGGAACGATCTAAGACACCTATTCTTTCAGAGACTCTGCAAGATTGGAAAGTGTTACTTGCATTATTTACCCTCTTCCTTTTGCAAACCTACAGTGGAGTTTTCCAGAGGCTTCAACAGATTGAACGCAGAAGCAGACATGAGAACCCAACCGTCTTCTCTTAAGTGAACCATTTTTTTAAAATATTTATTTATTTTGGTTGCGCCAGGTCTTAGCTGCAGTGGGCGGGCTCCTTAGTTGTAGCATGAGAACTCTTAGTTGTGGCATGGGAACTCTTAGTAGTGGCATGCGAACTCTTAGTTGCGGCATGTGAACTCTTAGTTGTGGCATGCAAACCCTTAGTTGCAGCATGCATATGGGATCTAGTTCCCTGACCAGGGATCAAACACAGGCCCCCTGCATTGGGAGAGCAGAGTCTTATCCACTGCGCTACCAGGGAAGTCCCAGTAAAACATTAAAGAGAACTGTGAAAACATACAGTGGTACCACTCTTAAATTTTTTCATTCTAGAAAATAGTTATTTGTCCTGAAAAATACGTTAATGGTTGATACGTAATGACTTATTCTCGTTGTTCTTCAAGAATAAATATTTTATGATTTCTCAGTTTCATTTCGAATGTGGTAAATATCAATAGACACAATCCCATAAACAAAAACTCTTTTGGGTCCTCAGTAATTTCTAAGAGCATAATAGGTCCTGAGACCAAGTTTGAGACCCTCTGGGTGAACGGAAAGTGCCCATCCAACCGCCGCTGACTGAACGAGAGCTGGGGCCTGACAACGGGCAGCTGGGGCAGGTGACCTGGCAGGGTGGGAAGCCGACCTTGAACTGGGAAATAAGGAGTGAATTGGGCAGGCAGCTGGGGGAGAGGGCCTGAAAGGAGGCGTGGACAGAGGCCCAGTGGAGAGTGGAGCTGCCAGGCAGCCACGTCCGTGAGGAGCAGGGGTCCAGCACAGACACACAGAGAGGAAGAAGGGAACGTGGGAGTTGGCGTGGGACAGACAGAGCAGAGAGCTGGGAAGGAGGAGGCCCACTGAGGGTGATGCCAGCACTGCAGCCTCGGGGGGTTCTCTGCTGCATGGGGCCCCAGCTCCTGAGGCTCCACACCGCAGTCCAGCCTTGTCTGTAGCCCAGGGAACTGGCTCACCCCAGGCCCCCACGATGTTCCTCTTTTCATTCAGCCCTCCCTTACTTGAGGTCAGCTGAGTACCTCTGTGCTTTGCCATCCTCTGAGCCCAACCAAAACAGCCTGGAGTTCTATCCTAGCTCTGAAACCCTGGGCAAGTGCAGAGCATCCGTCCTCTTGCTGTCAACATGGAGATGGCAAATCCAGCTCACGGCTCAGGGGACGACTGACATCAGAACACATGCGGGGGCCTGGCACGTGCTGGGCCCTCAACAGGTGCAGCTAATATTAGTATGCTTGCTCCTGCCTCGATGGCTACTGTTATTATTAGTGGTGGTATTAATATCCCAGCAGGAAATGGTCTTCAAGGTCACAGAGCTGCCGATGTTACTGAGGGACAAACAGGAAGGCCAGGAGCGGTCAGAAGCAGAGCTGGAGTCAGAAACCCAGCGCATCCCAGTGAGACTGAAAGCTCCTGGGGGCCGGGGACATGGCAGCAATGTCCACACTCACGACTCCATCCATTCCTTCTCTCTGCTGTTAATTTTTTGGACACATCTCACGGGCCAGGCACTAGGCCAGGTGCCGTCTGCCCGTGGGCTTGGCTCCAAATTGGTTCAATCAATGTTTGTAGATCAATCCATGGCCTCTCCCATCTGGCTGGCCACTGGGAATCTAGGCCAGGGGTAGGGTTTGGAAAGGATTTCATGAGCCATCCACCAACCAGCAGTAACAAAAACACAGCTGTTACTCCGAGCAGATCCCACTCTGGGGCCCTCTGGGGCTGAAAAAGGCCTGATTCCTCATCCTTTTAGCTAGGTAGAGCACAAGGTCCGGAGAGGTTTAGTGCCTGGCCCAGGACTCACAGCCAGGTCTGGGAGAGCCAGGGAACACAGGCTTCTCAGCACAGGCTCTGGATTCCAGAGTGTGGCTAGGGGTGGCCATGGAGGGCCCCAGCAGGTGGACATTGGTCAGGACGGGCCTGAGAGTGAGGAGCAGAGACCAGGGTCCTCATGGGCAGAGGACAGGGTCTGCAGTGGGGGGAGTCTGTTGGTGCAGCCATCCCAGAAACCAAGCCCCTGGAACAGCCACTTCTCCCTCCCTCTGCTCAACGGAGTAGCTTCACACTAAAACAGCGGGGCATGCATGCTGGACGAAGCCGACTGTCCTAAAAAAGAAGGAAGACAGAGCGCAGGTCTGGCAGAGCCGTCCGTCCTAGCCAGGGGTCAAGTGTGGAAGAGAGGCGGGACCTGGGAGAGCACTCGCTGGAGAGGAGGTGGGCAAGTGGACAGCTGCAGGGGGCAGGGGGCAGGGGGCAATGTGGCTGAGGAACCAGCTTGAGCTGAAGCTAGGAGCCCATGGGCTCCTGGAAAGGAGGGTGGAGTCGCGGGCACCAGGGCTGCCTATGGCTGGGACCCTGCCCTCCCTCTCTCCCCACCCCTACTTCTCATCCCAGCTGGAGTCAAGGCGTGTCTTCCCGGCTGGATGTGAGGCTCCCTGAAGGCAGGCCCTGCTTGTCTTGCTTACTTCCAAACCCAGGCCCTGGCCCAGAACAAAAGCTCAGCAGGTCTGCCGAGCAGGTGGCTGCAGAGGCTGGCCATGAGAGCCCAGGACGCCGAAAACAGAGCCCTGACTCCAGATGGGTCTGTTTCTAAGAGGCTTTGCCCTTGTTTCGTGATTTGTTCTGGGTATTACAACCCAATGGAAAAGAGGGTGGCAGAGAGGAGGGCCTGGCGGGGGGGGGAACCACCGGGCAGCTGGGTACCAGCAAGACCCAGGCAGGGTGTCAGGGCCCCACCCCACAGCCCCAGACCCC
Source organism: Stenella coeruleoalba (assembly GCF_951394435.1). NCBI lineage: Eukaryota > Metazoa > Chordata > Mammalia > Artiodactyla > Delphinidae > Stenella > Stenella coeruleoalba. The sequence continues at coordinate 54,239,683 of NC_137162.1, read as the reverse complement.
ACCCACCCTCGGGGGCCGACTGGCGCACCGGGAGGAAGGACGCGGCTCCAGCGCTGCCCAGGGGCAGCAACTCTTGTGCTCTCCCTGAACACAGGATGGAGGGAGGAAAAGGGGGCTTTGCTCCAAGAGCCCCTGAGTGGGGGAGCAGGAGGTGGGCAAAATCCCCCTTGGTTGGCACCCAGCAGGCCTGAATTCAGGGCCAGTGCCACCTCCAGCTCCCTGGATGTCCTAGGCCAAGTCGCCGGCCCAACGTCTCTGAAGACCCTAAGGGGGCTCTGCCATCAGGCGAGGCCCACAACTAGGTCTGTACCCCCATCTCTCACACACACTCGCGCCCCGCACGGGCTCCTGCCTGCCTACAGGGGAAGGGAGGAAGCAGCCCAGGCAGCAGGCCCGCCGCAGGGCCCCTAACAAAGGCAGAGGGGGTTGGGCCGACAGCGGCAGCCAAGAGCACTGGGGGAGGGGGCTCAGGCTGGGGAGGGATGTGGCTCAGAGCCGAACGGGCCACCAGCAGCTGCAGCATCTGCTTTTTCTCACCTCTGAAGGGAATCGATTTGTCTCTGACTGATTTCCCTGACGTCTAGTTTTCTTCTCCGCCCGGCTGTCAGCCCAGCCACTGTGTGCGGGGAAGCGGGGACGCGCCCTGGCCGCCGGCCCGCGCGCCCGCCCGCCACTCCCGCGCACACCGCAGCGCGCACACCGCAGCGGCCCCACCCCGCCCCGCACGCTCACCCCACACGCCGCACAAGCACAGAGAAGCCCACGCCCCCCCGCAAAGCAGCCACCCGCCCAGAGAGACACGCCCATGGCCAGACAGACAGTTACACCCAGACAGACACACCACAGCACACACATGCACTCCCACGCACACCCACACTGCAGCCACCCTCCTGGACAGACACACCCACAGACAGACACACACACACACACACCTCTCCACACTCACGTTCCCCGGCACCACAGAAGCACTAGCACCCACATACCCACCACACGCGCGCACACACACACACACACACGCTCCCACACTCCCAGACGGCACAGCCATGCCCACACACCACACAGCCGCACAGCCGCGGGCTACGTTCCTACCGCACAGACCCACACGGACACCCCACAGTCACACCTCCGTGTGCTCCCACATCGGCCCCGCGCCCAGGCCGCCCGCAGAGCTGCTGTGAGCGATGCTGTCACCCTCCGCTGTAACCCTGGGAATCGGGTGGGAAAGTCTTGCAAAGAAACCTACCCCAACGTCCTGGGCGTGGACGGAGGAGGGGGTCGGGGGGCAGCTGTGGGCCAGCTGAGGGCATGCGGGGGACAGGCTTGCTGCAGAGCATCCTGGGTGAGGCACTAGACCCAGGCAGGGTCCCAGTGATTTGGGCTGGAGGGTGTCGAACCCTCAAGGTTACCAGGATCAGGCCGGGTTTTCCTGGTCACAAGCACCTTGATAGGGTCTCCCAGTCCTCCAAAGGACCCCGATTGGGACTTCCCTGATGGTCCCGTGCTAAAGAATCCACCTTACAATGCAGGGGACTCGGGTTCAATCCCTGGTCAGGGAGCTAAGATCCCACATGCCCCGGGGCAACTAAGCCCACGTGCCACAACTACTGAGCCCGCACCTCAGCTAGAGCCCGTGTGCCACAAACTGCAGAGCCCATGCACCCTGGGGCCTGCACATCACAACTAGAGAGAAGCCCGTGCGCCGCAACGAAAGATCCCACATGCCTCAACAAAGATCCTGTGTGCTGCAACTAAGACCTGACGCAGCCAAAAACAGATTAAGTAAATAAAAGAATAATAAATTTTTTAAAATAGATATTAAAAAAAAAAAGTTAAACCTCTATCTACTGGGACTTCCCTGGTGGTGCAGTGCTTGAGAATCCACCTGCCAATGCAGGAACACGGGTTCGAGCCCTGGTCCGGGAAGATCCCACATGCCGCAGAGCAACTAAGCCCATGCGCCACAACTACTGAGCCCACGTGCCACAGCTACTGAAGCCCGCGCACCTATAGCCCGTGCTCCACAACAAGAGAAGCCACCGCAATGAGAAGCCTGCGCACCACAATGAAGAGTAGTCCCCTCTTGTCTCAACTAGATAAAGCCCAATGCAGCCAAAAATTAAAAAATAAAATAAAATTATTTTTAAAAATCTATCTACAATATGATCCAGCCATTCCATTCCTACTCACCCATAAGAAAAGGAAATAACTGTCCATACAAAGACTTGTACACAAATGTTCATAGCAGTTTTATGTGTTAGCCCTAAACTGTAAACAACCCAATGTCCTCCATGAGGTGAACGGCTGAACAAACTCTAGTACATCCAGACTATGGAATACTACTTAGCAATGAAAAGAAATGAACTGCTGGGACTTCCCTGGCAGTCCAGTGGTTAAGACTGTGCACTTCCACGGCAGGGGGCCCGGGGTTGGATCCCTGGTGAGGGCACTAAGATCCCGCATGCCGCGTGGCACAGACAAAAATATAAAAAATAATTTAAAAACAAAGGTTTTTTTAATTGATTACCCAATTAATCAACAACGGCAGCAAACAGCAATAATAATACACACTGACCCTCTCTATGTTCACATTTTCACTTCCATGACAGCACTTGATTGGATCCTGGAAACACCCACTGCGATTGGTATTGTTCCCATCTCACAGATGAGGAGACGAAGGTCTGGACTGGGAAAGGGACTCATCCAGGTGCCCGCATGGTTAGTGAATTTAGACCTCTGACTCAAACCCAGGTCTCCTGATTCCACAGCCAAAAATTCAGACCAAACCAACCGTCGCCAGGTAATGATCCATCTGCCCTCGGAAACCCCACAAGGCCAGTCCATCCTGACACCACTCTCCGCCTTGGGGAACGTGGAGGAAGCCCTCAGCATGGGTGCTGGCGAGGCGTGTGCGTGGAGAACGCGCGTATGGACGCACGTGCGTGCCAGAGGTGTGTGTGATTGCCAAGGCGGAGGATGAGTGTGTGGAGGTGGGCGGGGCAGATGGGAGCAGGCTCTGCAGGCTGATGTTGGGGGAGGGTGTGTCCACGTAGGGTGCCTGTGACCGTGGGTGTGGGAAGCAATGTGTGTAGGGGACACGCTGCGGGAGTGATCAGGCGTGATTATGGGTTCGTGTGCGGTAGAGGTGCACGCAGGAGGGGCCTTTTGAGGGTGTGGGGCTGCGTGTACATGTGAGAGGGGTAATAGGTGTGCCAGAGATGTCCCCATCGTTGTGTGTGAGAGTGTGAGGGTGCATGCCCACCGCGGTGTGTGCCCACCGGATGAAGGGGCTCCACTCCTGCACCCTGTGTGTTTCCTGGCCCCCTGCCCCTCCCCTGGGGCTTTATCTGTCCAGGCAGCCCTGCTCTCAGCACGGACAGCAGATAATTGACAAATAGAACGCGTTCTTGGCTCTTCGAGGTCTGGTCAGAGATAAGAGGAGACGTGAGTACCAGCAGAGTGGGTGCTGAGGGTTCAAGGACCACCATCGGAGGCTTTGTCCTCCTCCCTCTTTGGCCAGTGATCCACACACCCACCACAGTAGCACATGACAGGCAAAGAGGCCCGGTGAACACCTGGAGGGTGGGGGCTGGGACAGGGGTGCCCGCCAGGCCTGGCACTGAGCAGGGCTGAGCAATGTTTGCTGAGTGAATTAGCTCTCAGCTCAGCATCCACTCATTCCTTCCAACACCTGACCCAGCACCTACTAAGTGCCCAGCTAGGGCTGGATCCTGGAGCCGGGGAGGCCAAGGAGACCTAGGCCCTGCCTCAGGGACATCACAGTCTGCATGGCCGCCCCAGGCCAGCAAGACAGGCAGGGGACAGAAACGTTAACCCCAACGGTCTGGTCACATTAGGAGAAGCCTCAGAGATCAGACCTGCAGTTATCGGGCCAGGGTCCGGAGGGAAGGCATGTTTGGGAATGAATGGACTTGGCCTGGCTGGGGGCAGCGCCGATGGGAAGGCCACCACCCACCACTGACTTCCTGTTATGGGCCAGACCCTGTGCCGCGGAGCCATTTAGAGTGATGGTCACTCCACTTGTCCAAAGCCCTGTGGGGTAAATACTGTTTTATCCAAGCTAAGGACCTTATCCGTAGGATTTGAGAGGAACGAGGGAGGTGGACAGATACGGTTTTAGAAAGACCCAGCCCCTGCACTTCAGTGTGTAAGAGGAAGATGAACGATTGTCAGGCAAGAACGCCCAGCTGCCCCAGGCAGCTCCTAGCAAGGCTCCCCCCAGGCTGCCCCAGAATGTTCCCGGGACTGATCCTCAGGATGGTCAGGGCTTCCTGGGATGAGGGCAAGAAGGCCTGGTTGGGACAGCGGAGGTGAGGGGGATAGACAGGTGGAGGAGGGCAGACACACAGGCCCTTGCAGTTGGGGCTTGGAGTCCAGGGACCATTCAGGTCCACAGTTCTCCCTTCAAGGAGCAGTGATGGCCAGTTGGTGCTGGGGGTGGATGCCAACTCCATCCTGCCAGGCAGCCCTTCTGGGACATCCCCACCATCCTGGCCTGGCCCCAGTATAGCCTTCCTGTGGCCTCCTCAACGTGGCTCACTCCAGATGGGTAATTGGGAGAACTATCAAAGGCCAGGACCAAGGGAGAAACTGAAGCCAGTGCGAGCGGGAAGTAGACTGGCTCCTGGTCGCATGGTGGGACTGGGATTGGACTTCAAGTGTCCTGATGCTCAGCCTGACCACATAGTGAGTGGCTGAGGCCGTCTGACATGGGATGAACGTCAAGTTTCCATCCTCCTCCTCTTTCTTTTGCTACTCCTCCTCCTGCCCCATGTTCCTCTCCTGTCCTGCCCCCAAGCCCTGCCTCCGCTTTCTCTTCCTCCTTTTCCTCTCCTTCTCTCTTCTACCTCATACCTTACCTTGCTTAAGAGAAGCAATGCAATGCCCTCTGGCTCCAGATTAGAAAATTTCTCTGGGTGACGGAGACCTCAGTGGTCTTACCCGTCATCTCTGATAGGTGGAGTAATCACACCCCCCAAAATGCCCACATCCTAGTCTCCAGAACCTGGGAATATGTTGGTTACATGAAAAGGGGAATTAGGTTGCAGACGGAATTGAGGTTGCTGATCAGCTGACCTTGAGATGGGGAGATGTTCTAGGACTATCCAGGTGGGCCTGATGTAGTCACAGGGGTACATAGAATGGAAGAGGGAGGCAGAAGAGAGAGCCAGCAAGATGGCATCACTAGAGGGACACAGCCTGGGGTCACTGGCTTTGAAGATGGAGGAAGGGGCCTTGAGTCAAGGAAAGCGGGCGGCCTCTAAAAGCTGGAAAAGGCAAAGAATTGGACTCTCCCCTAGAAGTCTCCAGAAGAAACGCAGTCCTTCTGACACCTTGATTTTAGCCCAATGAGACCCATTTTTGAGTTCTGACCTCCGTAACTATAAGTTAATAGATCTGTGTTCTTTGAAGCCATGACTCTTGTGGTCTTTTGTTACAGCAGCAATAAGAAACGAATACACGGTTCCATGTCTCCCAAAGCTCTCCAGTTGCATTCCTCCAGTGACAGGGAGCTCCCTCCAGTGTCAGCCAGCTCTGGCCATTACCACATCCCTCCTCATGGGATCCGAGCTCTCCCCTGGGACTGCTTTCCAATTTGCCAGCTCAGTCCTTCTAGGCCCCCCAAACAAGCCACTCTCTGCCTTTATAATGTTTAAAAATAGTATTCATGGGATTAATCCCCCTCCATTCTTTCCTTCTCTTTGCCCGGCATCCCCAGAAAGCTTCTCTGATTGCCCCACCAGAAACTCCTCTCAAAGAAATCTTATTCCCTCTTCCTACATTTCTTCTGGATTCTGGGGGTCACTCACACCCAGGCCAAAGTTCTCAGGAGCAGAGACTCAGCCTGCCTGCCAAGGAGGCACTGGGGTAGGATGGAGGTCATTGTCTCTGCTGGCTGTGTGATCTTAGACAAACCCATGCTCTCTCTGGACCTCTGATGTCCCATCTATAAAATGGGATGAAACCCCATGAGCTCCGTGGATGGCCACAGGGCAGAGTGAGTCTTACCTGCCCTGATTGCTTTGCCAACACAACTCTCAAGTGTTCGCCTCCTCTCCATATTTCTTGTCATTAATAAGAGAGGGGAGGAGAGGGAAAGAGAGGGGAGGGGAAAGAGAGAAGAGAGGAAAGGAAGGAGAGGGGAGCTGTAGTCCCTACAGAAATTGTATTCGAATGTTTTATAATGTGCTCTGGCTCGGGCAGCACCTTAGTTAATGGTGTGTCAGATGATGGTACAAATTTATAGCTGAAGGTTTACATCACAGACAGCTGGAATGAATGACAATAAATTAATTTAAAGTGCTACCAAAGTGTTCCCCAATGTATATGTGCTTATGAGCTCTGGGCTGATAATTTATAAATGCATGCCTTTTATAATCCTGGTCTTAAGTCTTGAAAGCAGATAGTTAAAAAGCAGTCACATGACATCAATTATTTTTATTAATATCACGAGTGCGTGATTAGGGTGGCGGGAATGCTGGTCACCAGTACAGGTTTCTGTAGCCAACCTTCGCTTCCTTCCTCTGTCTTCTTGTCCTGAGGGGTTTGAACCTCACAGTCCCAGGTTCCATTCCAGCCCAAGATCCCCTCAGGTTGCCAGGGCCTGAGCCAGTGCCACCACTCCCTGTTCCCCTCTCCTGGGTGAGAATTTCACTTCACATCCATATGGGGTCCCTCTTCTAAGGAGTTATTATAACATCCACATGTTCCTCGGATAGGAGAGAGCAAACGTGTTTTATGTGCAGACAATCAACCCATTCACACAAACTCAAAGACAGAGAGAGACGTGCTGAGCCTCAGTTGCTCCACCTGTAAAACGGGTATCACCACATTGACCTCGTACAACCAAACAGGGCCACTGGGAGAACTGATTAAGGCCAAAGCAGCACTCAATAATAAGTGTTGCTCTTAGGAGTCTCTCTGCTATTCTACAAAGGGAGGGGAAGTTCAAAGTGGTTTACACAACCCAGAACTTTGTGGTTGGTTGACCTGCTCAGATCTTGAGAAAATATAAGATGACCCTACCCTCCTGGAAGCCCATTCCAAGCCCTTCTTCTTTCTAAAGCCAATCCCACTGCATGTGCCCTGGGCCTCCAGCCCTGCCATTTTCTCGATAGATCCATTAATTATTCCGGTACAGGTTCACCTTTTCCTTTTCCTGTGTTATGTTAAAGATTGCCAAAATTCTTCTCCGCTCCTCCCAATAGGAAGAGATGGAGTCTATTGCCCCCTCCCGCTTGACTCGAGGCTGGCCTGCGACTTGCTTTGACCTATAGAATGTGGTGGAAGTGATATTGGGTAATTTCCAAAACTGGGTCTTAAGGTATCTGCAGCTTCTTTGGAGCACGTGGCATACTCTTGGAAGCCAGCTGTTATGTTGTGACAATCCCAACCAAGATGGAAAGGCCACACGGAGAAGAACCACGATGTTCCCATCAGCCAAACTCCCCGCCAACGGCCAGCTCCAGCCGCCAGCCATGTGATGGGCCATCTTCACATTCTAGTCAAACATACAGGTGACCGAAGCCCCATGTGAGCCAGCAGAGCCCAGTTATTCCAAGAATTACGAGAGATAATAAATGGTTGTTGTTTTAAATTATTACGATTTGGGTGGTTTATTACACAGCAGTAGACAACCAGAACACCCCTCTCTACTGGCTGCCTTGCATCAGCGCTTAAACGAATCCAGGCTGCTCTCATCTAAAATCCTCCCTGGATCCCACCTCCCTCACCAGCTCCAGCCTTGGCTCACCCGTCCCCACCAAACTGCAAAACGAGACAGAGACGCCACGCTACAAACGATCTCCCTGTCCGTCCCCACCATCCACCCCTCACCGCCAGCCAGCTCTCCGGCTTTTGCCCCTCCCACTCTTCCAAGGGGGTCACCTCGTAGTTCACCAGTGGCTGGCCGTCCTTGAGTCCTGCCCTTTATCTCGCTACCCTTGGGCAGCATGCTTGCTGATGCCCGCTGCCATGCCTTTCAACACTCGTCCCAAGGCTCCTCCAACCCTCCTTTGTCAGCATCTCTATTTCCCACACCGTTTCCTTCAGTCTCGCTTGGACACCTCTTGTCCTTCTCTTGAAATCCTGGTGTTCCTCAGGGCCCTGTCCTGCGCCCTTGGCCCTCCACATTCCTCACGCATTTGTGGGCACGCTCATCTGCTCCCTGCTCCTTGCCCGGGCCTCTCAATTCTGCATGTCCAGCCGATTCCCTCTCCAGCCCACAATGTCCAGCTGCCTCCTGGACTTTTCCACTTGGACGTCTTTGACCTCAACAGTCCCCATGTTTACTCATCATCTCTACACCCCCTGCCCCCTCCTTACTTGCTCCCCTTCCAGGGACACGGTTGCCCAAGTCCCAAACCTGGGATCTAGTCTTAATTCATTCTGCCTCCTCCCCACATAAAATCAGTCACCAGATTCTGGCAGGTTTCCCCTAAGTTGATCTAAAAGCTCTGCTTCCCATTGCCCTTGGCCAGGTCACCACCACACTTCCCTGGAATACTTACACCCCCCCCACTGGCCTTTCTCCCTGTATTTATGCGCCAAATCCTTTCTCCACTCTGAAGTACAGAGACCCTGATTAAGACTTTGCAACTTAAAGTCTTTCAGTGGATCCCTTTTGTCTTTAGACTAAAAGCCAAACTCACTGATGCAAAATATGGGCCCTAGGACCACCTCTCCAGCCCTAAATCTGACCAGTCCCCACATTCACACTGGCCTCATTCCTCCAACATGCTGTGTACTCTGTGTGCTCACATATGTTCCTTCTGCCAGGCACACCCTTCCCTCCTCCATGGTCCAGCAAACACAGCCTCCTTCAGGCCTTCACTTCCCTGGGAAGCCTTGTCCACCCCATCATGCCCTTGCCCTGCCCTCCCCATCTCGCACCCTTTCTCTGTCTTCCTTTCTCCCAGCACTGATCTCCCTCGCTGTTAACCGCTTGGTGAGTTACTTGTCTTCTCAGCTCAACAGTCAGCTCTGGAGCGGGCAGGAACCATTCGTTACAGCCTAGCACAACAGCTGGCACAGAGTAGCTACTCAGTAAGTAGCTGTGAATTAATGAATGATAACTGAGTCTTGGGAAAATGTCATCACCTTGTTTCCTCCAACCTCCATCAAAGCCTGGCTTTAACAGATTTGCAAAGTCCCCACCTTCAGCTTCCATTCACCCCCTCAGCTACTCAACACCCATTTATTGAGTGCCCAACGTATGCCCAGCCCTGGGATGGACAAACGAATATCAGATGCGTGAATTAACAAAACACTGCTGAAATAAAAAAGACCAAACTACCGATATACACAGCAACATGGATGCATCTCAAAAGCAATATACTAAATAAAGGAAGCCAGACGACACACTGGATAATTCCATTCATATGACATTCTAGAAAAGGCAAAACTATAGGGACAGAAAACAGATTGGGACTCCCAAGGCATGTGTCATAGAGAACGAGTGAGGCAGAAGCAGGGATGTCTTTTTATAACCAGTCTTAGAAGTCATTAGGCATCACTTCTGCCACGTTCTGTTCATCAGAAGCGAGTCACTAAAGCCAGAAGGGGAGGGGAATTAGAGTCCACCTTCCAATGGAAAGTGTCGAAGAATTTGCGGATGTGATTTGAAAGTATCACAGGTACCACCTGACCACAAGGCAATGCCGTGTCCACCAGGCATGGTGGCCACACGCCCCAGCATTCACAGTATCTGCAGGCAATGGGGTACCATGGACACCTGGATGACCCAAAGGCAGCTTTAAGAACATTATTATAATAACGTTAAAAGAGTATCTTGGCAGAAAAGAAAACCACCTCTGTTGCTAGTTATTCTCTGTGTTACCATCAGTCATTTCCCCTCTCATTACCTCGGTTTCCTGATCTATAAAATAGGCAAAGTTATATTCCCTACCAAGTAATGTTCTTGTGAGGACTAAATGAGGTGATTGCGTAAAGTGCTTAGAAAAACACAGGGCACATGGCAATTCCTAGTAACACTGTAGTCTTTCATGAGCTGGCAGAGGAGTAAATGAAAAGATCCATGGAAAGAGCTTAGAGCAGTGCCTGCCTGGCACATGAAAATACACAAGTTACATGTTATTGTTATTGTATTTATAATTATTTCTTGCTCTAGCCTCCTCAAGACCTCTGGGATAACGTGCAAACTCCCAGATGTCACTCCATGTCCTTTGCAAATACATTCCTGCCTATCTGTCTGCTCCTGCATAACCTTCCCCACACACATACCACAAACACCATCCCTGAACATGCCCCAAACTCACAACTTCCCCCTATGCAGCTCTTTCTCCTAAGATGCCCCTACACACCTCTTCCTGGTTAACTTCTACTCAACATGAACATTGGACAGGAGTCAAGGCTGTCCACTCCTAGCCATGACAGAGTAACTGGTCATCAGATTAACACTAGTACCAGCACCATAAAAAAAGAAAAAGAAATAGAAAAAGAAAACTGAAGAAACATAGAAACACCTATTTTCACATAGAGGCACAGGTCAGTGACTCCCAAGAGAAGGGAAACAGATGAGGTAAGCTCTATGATTGTCTCAGCTGTCTAACTGGACACACGTTCCAGGCTACTGAACGAAGAGAGAGAATCTAAGTAAAGCACAGCAATCTCACTGAGCCGATGAGACAGGCTGGAGAACAGGGAGGCTCAGCCTGTAGAGGAAGTCACGGGCAGAGTACCAGTGAAGAGGGAGCTAGGCAGAGAAAGTTCCAGAAATCTTCACAGAGGTCCTCTTGAGCCTTAGAATGAATTATAAACTGTGCCTGTCTAGGGGTGAGATGTGATGAGGCCAGGCAAAGTCCAACTATCAGAGAAAAATTATTACCAGGGAACTGTGAGTTTAACTACTTGCAGAGCTCACACAGAGCTGAAAGACTTTGAGTTCCAACCAGCCGGAGCAGAGCAGAGAGGCCTCATTGATCAGCTTAATAAAGCTTAAAAATAAGCCTCAAAAGGAGAAGCTTGATCCACCAGTAAACTAACTAACTGCCAAAGCTATATCTTCAGTAATCTTTCAAGAAGACAACAAAATCCAAACACTCAGCAATGGAGCATCAAAATGCCCAACACCCAAACAAAAACTCCTAGACATGCAAGAAAGCACGAAAATACAACCCACAACTAGAAGAAAAATAATTCAGTAGAAACAGACATGGATGACAGAAATTATGGAATTAGCAGACAACAACATTAAAATAATTATTATAAGAATATTCAAGGATTTAAGAGAAAACATAGTGAAGAGATGGATGAGAACCATAAAAAGAAACAAAGAGAACTTCTAGAGCTAAAACATACAATTTATAAAATAAAAATTTCATAGGAAAGAATTAATAACAGATAAGATGCTGCAGACAAGTTGAAGCCAGGGCAGCAGAAATCACAAGGGAAATTAGAAAATATTTTGAACTGAATGAAAAAATAAAAACACAATATATTAATTGTTGTAGTATGCAGCTAAAAGACTGGCTGGAGGGATATGTATCGCTTTAAATGCTTGTATTAGATAAAATGAAAGTTTTTAAACATTTGTGCAGGAAAGAGTTAACAGAGTAAGCCTGAGACTTCTATCATTAGAAAGTCCTGCTTGGGATTCCCTGGTGGCACAGTGGTTAGGAATCCGCCTGCCAATGCAGGGGACACGGGTTCGAGCCCTGGTCCAGGAAGATCCCACATGCCACGGAGCAACTAAGCCCGTGTGCCACAACTACTGAGCCTGCACTCTAGAGCCCACGAGCTACAACTACTGAGCCCGTGTGCTGCAACTACTGAAGCCCACGCACCTAGAGCCCTTGCTCCGCAACAAGAGAAGCCACCTCAACGAGAAGCCCGTGCACGGCAACGAAGAGTAGCCCCAACTCGCCGCAACTAGAGAAAGCCCGTGGGCAGCAACAAAGACCAAAGCAGCCCAAAATTAATTAATTAATTAATTAATTTTTTAAAAATGCGAAGCGTGATAAAAGGGGGAAAATAATTTGAAGAGAGAGCAAGCATTAGAACCAGACTCGGATACGGCAGAAATATTGGAATTATCAGACCAGGGATTTAAAACACCTATGATTAGTATGCTAAGTCCTCTAATGTTCATCCACATGGATGAACAGACGGGTAATACAAGTAGAGAGATGGAAATTCTAAAAAAGAAAAAGAAATGCTAGAAATCAAAAGCATTGATCCTGGATCTGCTGACCCAAAACATAACCTCACGCACTGAATCTCAGGTTGAGCCAGTGGGCATCACTTCCCAGGCCCAGAGCCCATGGGGAGGAGGAGCCCATGGTAGGCCTGGGCGGGGCCGGGGCTGTGCCTGCTGCAACATCTGGGATTGAGCCACGGCTTCAGTGGGTCCAGGGCAGGCTCTGCAGCCAGCAAGGGCTGTGGGAAGCAGGTGAGGAGGCCAGAACTTCTCCACACTGTCAGGACCTGGAGGCCTGGTGTGGGTGGCCTTAGGCTGAAGAAGAGGGATGCTGGATGGGCTGTGGGCAGCTTGGACCAAGAGGAGGGCAGCTTAGTGTCTAAGCACAGACTGGGTAGACCTCCCTCACTTCCTAGCTGTGTCACTTTCCCATGTGGGCCTTATTGTCCTATCTGTCCCCCAAGTGGGGTGATCTTGCCAGTCAAATAGGCATAAAAAATGCAAAAGCTGCAGAAGCTTTGACATCAACAAACCAGGGTTCTGGTCTCTGATCCACCAGTTCCAAGCGAGATGTCTTTGGACAATTATAAACTCTCTGAGCTGCACTTTCCTCATCTCTGCAGTGGGTATAATAGAACTATTACTAGGACACGACGCTATACCAAAATGTACAGCTGCAAGAAGTATCACATTCTGGATTTGTCTTTCAAGAAACTAAATTCTGACCATCTCACCTCCATCATTATCAGGCTGTTACCCTCGGCCTCAAGAAGAGGGAGGCCCCATGGTGCCCAGGAAGTAGGGCAGGGCCTTGGATCTCCACTCTGTCCTGGCCACTGCGGAGGCCCTCGTGCTCTGAGTTGTGTGTCCCTGACGTCCTCCTACTCCGCTGGGCATGAGGCTGGACTAGGTGCAGGACTGGCCTCCCAGAAATGCTGAGGCCTGGTCACACACCCGAGTCTGGGCCTGTTTTACCCACCTTCCTTCTCAGTTGGTCCCATCCTCCTTGGGGTCTTGTCCCTCGAAGGCCCTCCAGGCCACCTTACAGCATCTTGTCTGAGATGACAAGAGAGAGCTTTGGATCTGGAGCCATTTCTACCATAGCCCCCAAACCCCCGGGTAAAAGGACGCAAAGGCCTGGTCAGCAGGGGAATACCAGTATAATATCTATAAAAATCCTCCTGCGCAGAACCCCCTCAGATGGTGGGTAGCTAGGAAGTGGTCCATGAAGCTGTCTGTGTCAGATATCTTAGGCTGCTGTGAAGACAAATTAAACACACAGAAGGTGGCTGCCCAGTGCTGGCCCACAGAAAGGGCTTCCAATCCCCTGTACTCACATCTTTGATCCTTGCAATCCCACAAAGCACGCACTGCAGATGATGTAGGAGTGGCCCAGAGAGGGTAAGAGCCTTGGGGAAGGTTACACAGCAAAGCAGGGTGAGCACTCGTTCCCTGCCTGGAGGCCTCTATCACCAGGAGAGAGGGTGAGGCAGGCACATCCCCCAGGGTATCTGGTTGCCAGCCTTATAGGCAATGCCGGTCCTAATGCGAGTTAAAATTAGAACTAACTGGAGAAGTATTTTTATTACAGGGTTGAGCATGTGGACAGCAGAGGAGCCCAGCATCACAAGAGCAGCCACAGGGCTAGCAAGGAACAGCATCCCTCCTCTTGTGCAAGAGACTGTGTGCTGGCCAGAAACTGAGGACAGTGGAAGCGGCAGGGCAACAATGCCCTGGAAGCAAGCAGAGAGAGAGTTTTCTTCTTGACCAAAATTCCAGAGAGTCAGGCTCTGAATATGAGCAAGGACATCTAGACTCTCACTCTGGGCCTTACTGTACCTGTCTCGGAAGTGGGTACAATGGCCACAGGAGGGCTGTGAAACTCAAACACCCTTCTTTCCTGCCATTAAAGAACCTTTGCCAGAACAAGATTGCTATGGTCCGAATGCTTCCTCTGGAAATTCATAGGTTGAAATCCTAACCCCCAAGGTAATGGTATTAGGAGGTGGGACTTTGGGGAGGTGATTAAGTCCTGAGTGTGGAGCCCTCATGAGTGAGATTCGTGCCCTTATAAAAGAGACCCCAGAGAGCTCTCTTCTACCATGTGAGGACACAGTGAGAAGACAGCTGTCTATGAACCAGGAAGCAGGCTCTCAGCAGACACTGAATCTGCCATCACCTTGATCTTAGACTTCCCAGCCTCCAGAACTGTGAAAAATAAATGTCTTGTTTATAAGCTACCCAGTCCATGGTATTCTACTGTAGCAGTCTGAATGGACCCACATAAAGGTGCTCCCGCTCTCCACACTCTCCATCCAACGAACTTCAGGAGAAGGGGGAACAGTAAAGTTTCCTCAAGTACAGTTTCCCGGCCTCCTCAGCTCCTCCAAGCTGTGGCGTATCCCCAGGGAAACCTAGTCCAGGTGGCGGAGGATCCTTCATCTCTAAGAATGCCTGTGACACTCACAGGGAGACACATGTCGGGGAACTCTTCACTTTACAGAAAAGGTGCTTCCTTCACGGAAAGAGATGGCCTTCGAGTCCCTGCATCAGGAGCTTCCCTCCCATGTCCTGGAGGTGGGGAGGCCGGAGTTGCGGCAGGGGAAGTGTACACAGATGGCCCAGCTGCTGCCCTGTTCTGGGGGGACTTCTTTACTTGTAAGGTGAGGGGTTGGAGGGAGTTTTCTCAAGGACTCAGGTAGTGTCAGGAGACTTGAAGCAAGAGGTTTAGGAAACCCAGGGGAAGAGGTCAGTGAGAAATGGAAACTGTGGTTCTCAGGTGGACCTGGATTGCCAACACTTCTCAGGGACACTGGGGCTGCTGGGAGGAGGAGGACACCCTATGTCACACCTGGCCGCTGGTGTGGGCTGGGGTTCAGGACCCCTTAAACCTCCAGTTCCTCCTCCCACAGGGCATGACAGCTGAAGCTGGGAGGAGGCCAGTGGGGGGAATCTGTCCTGGGCAGGAGTCTGGCGCACCATCATGGTCTGGCCTCCATGATTCTTGCTCCTGGTTGCAGGGGGTGAGCGTGGGCAGGGGTGTGGGGTAGGGAGAACATCACCTTATTTTTCTGAAAAGGAAGGCAAAGCCCCCTTCAACAGCCCCGCAGCCTCTACCTCTCCCCTGCAGTCTTCACCCACACTGATGCCTACATGATCCTTCTGGAACATGGTCTTCATCGTGGTGCTCCCTCACTCACCCACCTTCAGCAGTTCCCCACCACCTCTGCCAATTCCCCAGACCTGGCTGACAATTGAAACTTCCTGAGGCCCCTGTTAAGCAGACAGAGACCCCAGCCCCCTGCCTGACAGCCTTCAGAGTCCACCAGTCTCTCTCAGGGATTTCTCCAAGTTTCTCTCGTTGGATGGCCAAGCCAACTGATGCTCAGAGAGGCTAAACAACTTGCCAGAGGTCACACAGCAGGAGGACTTGAAATTCAAATCCAGCTCTGGTGACATGGCTAGAGCTCATGCCCTACCTACAGAGGGGCCACGATGCTAGGATGGAAGCTTCAGGAAGCTCTGTCTCTCAGCCTGGGCACTGTGTGTGTGGGGAAAGGCAGGTAAGGAAGGAAGAGGTTGGAATGGGGAGCTCTGAAGGCAGCACGGTGTGGTGGGCAGAGTCCGGACCATGAATCCAGAGGCCTGGGGCCCAGCCACCTCTGCTGTGCCTCAGCTGCCTCCTGTGGGAAACGGACGATAAACCCCCGGCCCAGATGCACGGGTTCCCGAGGGAGTGTGAATACGCAGTAGGTGCTGCAGAGCCCAGCCCCGAGCGGGGGGCACAGCAGGTGTTTACTCCACACTTGTTGCCTTTGCACAGGATCCAGAGGCTCAGGGCTGTGCGTGCAGCCTTCGGGCCGAATCCACCCCCCAGCTGCAGCCCACGGTGAGGCTTTGCAGGCCCAGTAAACAACCCCTCACCGCCCTCACCAAAAGGAAACTTTTTTTTAAAGCAACAGAAACCAACATCTCTGCAGGCTGCCTGTGTTGGTAACGGAAAAGGAGCTTCTGAGAGGAAAGGGCTACGGGGTTGGGGGCGGAGGCCAGGCAGAGGCAGCAGAGCGGAGGAGAGAACCAAGATCTGATAAGGAGCTCTGCTCTTCAGGGCCTGGGGGCTGGGGGGGAAGGGAGGCTGGGGTGCAGTGGGGGAGGGAGGCTCAGCCCCTCCTCAGCCCTGCAAGCAGGGAGCTGGGAGGTGGGGTCTGAGATGGCCTGGGGAGTGGCACTCAGGCCACAGGACTGCAAAGCTCAGCCATTCTCCCCTCCCTTGGGGCAAAGCCCTTTCCCTGGATGCAGGAACCAACCAGAGGCTCAAGGGCTGGCGGTCCCTTAGTCTGGCTCTGTAGCCACTCGCCCATGGCCTTGGGCCAGTCTCTTGGACACCCAAGGGGTCTCAGTGTCCCCCTGCCCCAAAAGAAGGTACTGACTGTCTATAGCGACAGCATCAGGACATGGTGCCAGCCTGGGAATCAGGAGGCTCAGGGCCTGGGCTTGCTATTAGGCCCTGAGCAAGCAGCCCTAGCTAGGCTGATGGAGACTGTCCCAATTTAGCAATGAAAGTCTGCATCCCAGGAAACCCCTTGGTCCTAGGGAAGATGTAGGTCACCCTTTGCCCCTCTGGGCTGGGATTTCCTCTGCTGAGACTAGAGGACTTTCCCAGCTCCCTGCCTGGCCCTCCCCATGACTGAGGACTGGGCCTGCCCTCTTAGACAGACTCACAGACTGACTGCAGAGACTGGATGTGAACCTGTGCCAGGGAACCCAGGCAGCTCCTGGGACAGGCAGGCAGAGTGAGCAGGTATCAGAACCCGAGGGCGAGCGCATCCAGGGAGGCTTGGTATGCCTTGGGCTTCACGGAGGAGCCATCCAAGCAGAGCAGAACAGGGAAAGGCTTTCCAGTGGGGATGACAGCTTCCCCAAGGCTGAGCGGCCACATGGTGGACTCAGCATTGCGCAGCGCCCCGTACTGAGTGCTGGCCTAGGTGGTAGGGCCCCAGCAGGCCCTCAGGGGCCACACAGTTGAATTTCTAAACGTACGGCCTCCACTCTCTGAATTCCCCCGGCTGTATCCACCGCCCAATGATTTGCATAAAAGCAAACACATAAAAAAGAAAACCGGCAACAGACAACAAAAGTTTGTCTTTTTTTTTTTTTTTCAGTGAAGATGGGCTTTTCACAGAAATTAAAAGCACCCACCGGGGCTCTGGATGCGTATGCCCACGCCCCGCATGCTAACCTGACTCCCTGTGCAGCCCACCCAGCAGAAGCAGACCCCCCTAGGGAGACTGGAGGCTGAGTGGAGAGGGCCTGCCTCGAACACCCAAGGGTCCACCCACACCCCAGAGCACAGGGTGGCTCCACCTGGCCCGGCCCAGCTGCCAAACCCAACCCCTCAAAGCATCTCACCAACAGCTTTAGGGATAGCAGGGAAGTCACGAGCCCATCCTAGTTTCTTGTGCCCAAGAGCCCCCCGCCCCCGCACTTCCTAGCTGAGCTGCCCTGAACAAGTCACTTACCCTCTCTGAGCTTCAGTTACCTCATCTGCTAGAGGAGGGCAATAAGACATGCCGAGGGTGGAGGAGGGAGGGCATCTGGTGCATGTGCCAAGCTCAGCGGGGAGAGGGCTTCCAGGAAGCCCAGCAAAGGCATCTCTGACCCTCTTCGGAAACCGCAACCGCCATCCCCCAGAAGGGCAGCGAGAGGCAGGAAGAACAGTGAGTCCCACTCTTACCTGCTAGTCTGAAAGCTTGGGCCCGGTCCTGTCCAGAACTCTCTGCTGGGAGGAGGGAAGGGCCGCGGGCCATGAGGGCAGAAGCGCTAGAGTAAACGCTATCGCTGTTCCCGTGGCCGCCTCAGCTGGTCTGAGGCCTCAGTGGGGGCCAGGGCTGAATCTGCCCTTCCTCTCACCCCAAGCATTTGCTGAGCGCTTCTGACCTCTCACCCGGTCAAGTTACATGATTCTCCCCCCAACCCCCCAAACCACGCTGTGTGAGTTACATACCCCGTGGTTCCCTCTCAGTGACCCTGTCCCGAAGGCCTTGGTGCTCACGTTTCCTTAATCAGTCAGCTGAGGCTCCGAGAGGCAGGGACTTGCCCAGTACAAAGCAGGGCAACTTCGGAACCGAGCCTGACAAGAGCTCAAGGTACTTTCCACTGCAGGTGCAGGTCCCAAAGCAAAAGGCCCTGGCAGGAAAGGGGCCCTCGGGAGCCACCAAGGTTCCTGAGCAGAGGAGTGGCGTGATCAGGGGGCCAGTGGGAAGTTGGACTGAGGGCCCTGAGCCTGGAGCCAGCGAGACCAGCACGGAGGCTACAGTGAACGTGCAGGCAACTGGGGGAGCCGAGGGAAGTGTGGGTGCGAGGGACGCTGGGAGGGCAGACCGCTGTGGCTCTCAGCCTCTGGGGACTCAGGGCTGGGAGGAGGAGGCACAGAGGGGGAGAGGGTGGGGTGGGGAGGACATCTCGAGTGTGCTCACAGCACTCCCCGCTCAGCACTGCCTTCCACCTTCCAGCTCGCCACGCAGTGGGCGCAGCAGGGTCATCACCTCACCTCCCAGGTCGGGAGCAGCCGGGGCTGGGTTCCCCCAGTGCCACTTGGCCAGTGCGGGGCTGTCCCCACTCCCTACCACACACCAGGCTCCTGCACCCACCTCTTTTTCCAGGCTGATTCCCCATGCCAGATTGATGAACAGCGTAATAAAGGGGGCAATCACATTATTCCTGAATGCATTTTAATAAAAATCAAATAAAAGCAATTATGTGAATTTTCAAAAGGATCACCTCTGCTCCTTTCCCTGAGGTAGGAAACAGAATGAATTCAGGATATCATTAAAATCAGAAACCCAAGCTGCTTGCCACCACCCCGCTGGCGGCTGTCACACAAAGGCAACAGGGAAACCCAGTCCCCTGCGGCAGAGCGGGTGCCTTTCTTTAGCTCTTTGAGTGGAAATTCCACCTATGGGTGAAGAAGGGTAATTAAGGGCCAGGAGAGATGCTTTGAATCCAGGCTGCCTTTGCCCCTCCAGTACAAACTTCCCAGCTTCAAAGGGGCCTCAGACTCCCCAAGGGAGAGCTCTCCAACCAGGCAGCTCAGGGGCCTGCGGGGAGGGCAGGCACAGGGCTCAGAGAGGGTCCCCAAATGAACACGCTCTCCCCTCTGTGAGGGACGTGCAGCTCTCAGCCCAGCTGGGGGCCAGAAAGAAGAGGTCCCACCCAGGGGCCTGTTCCCCACCCCAGCATCCCCAAAGTGGGCATGTGCAAGGCCCTTCCCATCTGATCGGTCTTTCTAGCCCCTCAAACTGGTGTGCTCATTCGGGGCTGAGGAGGGCGAGGCACCCAAGTTCACCCAGCTGGTGCGGCAGCACCAAGACAGAGCTTGGTTCTCCGGAGGCCAGACCCCAGTCCTGTGGACCAGGCAGTCTGGACACAGTGCAGCCTGGCCTTGCAGGGCCACTTACAAGAACAAGCGCTGACCACGTGTCGGCCATCTCCTGGGCACTGGCCTGGGCCACCATCCCCAAACACCTGGAAGTGAGCGTGTTCCTCCTCTTGGTACAGGTTCAGGACTGCGCTCCAGCCAGGTGAAGCGGCCTGCCCACAACCCTGCAGCTAGAAGCGAGGAATCCAGGGTGTGCGCAGGGCCGTCAGAGGCAGTTCCTGATTGCCAGGCCGCAGGGCATCCTCATCACAGGAAAGAGGCCTTCACGCAGGGCCTTCCGGGTTGCATTTGGGCGTTAGGGGGAGGAAAGGCAGGGATTTTCCCTTCCTCTGGCCTCCATATGCACACTGGGTAACCCACGTCCCCCTCCCACCTGAACAACAGGCTAAAGGAGCACCTAACCACCCCCAAGGTCATCTCCCTCAGCCACTGGGTCCTGGTTCTCAGATGGAGGCAAGCTGGAAGCCTGGCAGCCATAGGTCCCCTTTAGGGCAGACTGAGTTAAAGGAGCAAACAGGGCTGGGAGGCAGAGGGCAAGCACTGGTTGTGCGTGACCTTAGGCTACTGCCATCGCCTCTCTGCATGTGCATGCGTGCGTGCATGTATGCACGTGTGTATTTGTGTGTGCACATGCATGCATGTGTGTGTGAGTGTTGGGGGGGGCAGTGCCCGGTCCCCAGTGCAGACCTTTGGCCCTGTTCCACGCTGTCCTGTCTGACTCAGCTCAGAGCTACCCTTAGTCCCTGCTGCTGCTAACAGCTATGGCGCCCTCCTACAGGACGCTCCGGGAAATGTCGCTCAGAAAGTGTGGTTTCCAACAAGGGGAAAGCAGAGTGACTGGGAGGATTCTGGGCAGCCCCTCCCAAAACCAGGTTTCCCTGGGAAGTAGGGGTTTCTGGCAGGCCCTGTACCATCCGGCACCCAGGACTGGGAATTGAGCACAGAGCTGCTGGTCTCGTCCACCTGTCTCCACTGGTGCCCCTGTCTGGCCTCTGAACTTCAGGGGCTTCTAAAGGGAAGAGGAGACAGTGGCATCTGGCTTCTAGGGCTAGTGCATAGGGGAGAGCAGGACGGGTAGCTGGTGTGCAACCCCTCTGTCATTCCTGTCCTCTCAGGGGCCAGCTGCCCCCTACTCTGCTCTGCCCAGCTCCTCGGGTCTTGCACGCCGCAGGCACCCCATAAACGTGTGCGGTGTGATGCTCAGGGAGAAGACAGGCTTGTGCAGGAGGGGGAGCTGAAAACAGGAAAAGGAAGTGCCCCTGCTTGTTTCCTCGGGGCCTGTGGACTTGGGACTACGTGTATGCACACGTGTGTAAGCACATGTGTGAACGTATGTACTCCTGTGACCACACCCACCAGCTGACATACCCACTGGCTCGCACAATGTCTTGCACACACACATCAACACAGCAGATGGGTAAGCGGCGGCCCCAAGCCTCAGACAGTCTCCTCCCAGCCTCGCACCCACATCCCCCGGCAAGACGGGCCTTGGAGCAAACTCGCTAGGACCTTGGAGGTCCAGGCCATGGGGTCCAACGGGGACATCCATCTGCTGTCCCCTTCACCCAGATTCTATCCTGGTCACTCTGGGAACATCTGCCCAGGTCTGACAGCGGCTATGCCTGGGATCTGGGGATAAAGGCTGCTCTTGGGAGCTACTAGAATATCTGCCCTGCGATAAGGGCTGACAGAGGGATGTCCAAGGACTCTGACAGGGTAGAGGAGGGCACATCCAACTCTGCTGGGGGCTGAGGGGATGGGGATCACAGGGAAGACCTCCCAGCAAATGGAACCTTGGAGTGGGACCTAGAAGGAGCTGGGTTTCCTGAGCAGACTAGGTGGGCAGGACATCCCAGGTGGAGGGAAAAGCTTATGCAGAGGCATAGTGGCATGCCTTGTTCAGGGAATGCCCAGCTGCCCCGGTACCTGCCCTGCTTCTGCTGGCTGGCTGCACCAGGAAGAAGTGTCCTTTTCAGAGCACTCTCGGGACGAAGAGGGCAAAATGGGGCACCACGCTGCAAATAGACCCAGAGCCAGCAGCAACTGCAGAAGGCAGCTCCTGAAGGAGAGACACATGGGTGTCAGTGGCCCCCAAAACTCCTCCTCTTTCCCTTTAAAGAAGTCGCTTCCCCCGGGAATGCAGCATACGTATAATTCAATGTCTCAAAAGTGCACTTAGCCCAGGGATCCCACACCTATGCTAAAACCGTGTGTCAAAGCGAGGAAGGGAGCAATGGATGAACGTCAGGTAGTG
Organism: Stenella coeruleoalba; assembly: GCF_951394435.1. Lineage (NCBI taxonomy): Eukaryota > Metazoa > Chordata > Mammalia > Artiodactyla > Delphinidae > Stenella > Stenella coeruleoalba. The sequence continues at coordinate 54,217,816 of NC_137162.1, read as the reverse complement.
GTTCCCTCTGGGAAGTGAGGGGCTGGGAGGGGCAGATCCTCACTGGTGTCTGTCATGCTCTTAAGTGCAGGGGTCATGAGGGTTCATTTAATGTGCTTCATGGCTTACACATAGCCTTTTATATGTATGAAATATAATGTAATAGAAGTTTTAATTGTGTTGATGCCCAAGTTTCCGAGGCTGTTCCAAGGCCTGATGGATGAGACGCCTCTGTGTGATCATGCTTGGCATCTTCACAGGCACCTTATCTCCGACTCTAGGGCAGTGTAGGGGCTGGACTCTTGTCCCAGCTCCACTGCGTGCACAGAAGATTCCAGTCATTTCCAGATGTAGCTAGGAAGGTAGGAGATAAATGCCCAGCCAACTACCTCTGTGGACTTTGTCCTTCCCCTCCTCTCTGGGTTTCAGTGTCCTCTCTGTACAGTGAGGGACTCTGCCCAGCTTGTGTCCTGGGTTTGAATCCGGATGTCACCACTGCCACAGTTACATGGAGCAGTTTCCTTACCTGGAAAGTGGGACCATGACAAAGCTGTGAGGAATGGACAGAATGATGCTTTAAGACACAGCTCCTGGCATGTAATGACGACTCCATAAATATCGTTGTTCGTTTGTTTGTTGGGTTTTGTTTGGGGGGGGGGGTTAGTCACCAGAATAAACAAAGACCCTCAGTGGAAACAGGGCGAGATTGGAGACTGGAAAACCTGTGCTCCGGGTCTGGACCCACCACTCACTGGCCCAGAAGCCTCTGGAGTCCTTTCACCCCGGGCCGCACTGTGTAAAATGGGAACCCCAGGGCCCCCTCGGAAGAGGAGAGAAAATGAGAAAGTTCTGGCAAAGGGGAGTGCATTGTGAATGCCAGGGTCAGTAAACAGAGCTCTAATCCCCAAGACCCCTCCCCAGAGGAGAAACCCCAGTCTGCCACGTTGGGGATGCGCCCGGGGCTTCACCCGGGCAGCCCTAATCTCAGGCCAGCCCAGCACCGGCTCCCCGCTCAGAGTTAGGGGCCTGGGCTGGATCAAAGGCAGAGGGAATTAGCATCACAGAGAGCCCGGGGGAGGGGAGGCCAGGATTAATTCACTCTCCTCTTCCTGCTGTTTTTCCAGCAGCTTGTGGAGTTGGGGGAAGGGTAACCATCCACCCCCAAGCCCCAACCGCACCCCCAGGCCAGTTCTCACGGGAGGAGCGGAGCAGGGGCAATGATATGGGCGGGACCTGCAGTAAGAAGGGGGATGCTCTGTGTACACATCTGGACCCATCGGTTTGAACGGACAAGAATGCAAGTGCCTGGGCCGGAGGGACATCCTCAGAGGCTGGATGTGGGGCAAGGGGAATGCAGTGTGAGTTCACAGACCCCCCCCCCTGTGTCATTTCAGGGACATAAAAGTGTGTGTGTGTGTCTGAATCTACGATGGTGAACCACATGTATGAATATCTGTGTGAGTCTGGGTGACCAAGGTGTCAAACGTGTGGGCATATGGGCACAGGTATGGACAGAGGAGCTGCCTGAGAACTCTGAAATGAGCAGAAAGGAAAAGTGTGAGGGGGGCTCGCATTGGAGTATTTCCCACAGGGAAACAGCTAGAAGGTGTCCAGACAACTATCTCGCAGGGCCTGCCTCTAAACTCCACGGGCTGTCTCCATCCCTCAGGCTTCACCTGTCCTACCAGGGAACCGCCTTGGGACCACCTGGCTTAACCTTTCTGTGCCTCAGTTTCCTCGCTTGAAATGTAATTACAGTGTGCTTGTGAGGATTCGATTAGTTAATATAAGAGAAGCAGTTAAAACGGCCCTTGGCACACAATGAATGCCCTCAGGGATTTGTCAGTACAATTAATGCTACCTGGAGGGGGCATGGTGGGCCTGAACCAGAGGAACAGGGTCCGACCAGAGCCTGCCAGGAGCTGTCCTTGCAGAAGCCTGGAAGGAAGATTGCTTCTAAGCCAGCAGAGCTGGGCAGCCTTTGGCAATGCCGGGAAAATGGAGCATGTGGTGTTGGAGGAATCACGAGGCACCACCTCAGCCAACTTGGCAGGCTTGGCGCTCACTGGCCGTGCACATGGAGCTCCTCCCACCCCTCCCCTTTTAGCTTCTCATTCCCCCCACCCCCGTACTTCCCACCTACTTTCTGCCCCCTGAGTGTGAGGCACATCCCCCCAACCAGGCCTGTTTCATCCTTCAACTGGCTGAAAAGGTCCATTCTTCATGCCCATTCTGCAGGTGGGGAAACTGAGGCTTGGAGGAATGGAGGGATGGGAGCAGGGAGGAGAGCTGGACTCAGGAATCTCAGAGTAGATTATAGAGAGGCAAAATGCCAGTCCGGCCTCTGGAGCAGCCCAGTTGGCTCTCAGCTCCTTAGGGTCTGTGCTGGCTTTCAAAGCCCCTAAAACAGTTCCCTCGACTATTCCTGAGTTCAGACTGGGCAACTGACACACGCCTCCCCACATTCACCCTGTCTGCTCCATCCCACCCTCAAGAACAAGGGGAAATGGCTAGCCTGACACCTAAATGAATCCCTAATGCACCTCTCCCACCTCTACACTTTTGCTCCTGCTGTTCTGTCTTGTCCATCCCAGTCCAAGCCCTCTTCATCTGTCAAGGACCACGGCAAATGCCACCTCTTCCACGAAGCCTTCTCTGATTGCCTTGTCCATTAGTGGCCTCTTGGTCCCCTTCCCCCCAGGCACCTAGAGACTTTCCTCTCATCAATACAAACCACTTTACCTGTTGGGAGGTCCTAGAGGGCAGACCAGGAGCATCTTGGTACACCCCCACTCCCACCCCACAGGTCAAGGAAAAGATGTTCACAGGCTGGGGTGCACTGTGGGTACTCACCCTCCCACACCACTTCAGAAGCCCGTCCAAGCCCTTGTACCGTGGCCATGTGACGTAGCGTTCAACAGCTAAGGCTCTGGCGCAGATTTTTCTGGATTCAAATCTCAACTCTCCCGCTCACTAGCTATGTGAGCTCAGGCTTATTATCTAACCTCTCTGAGCCTCAGATTGCTCATCTATTAATGGGAATAATAATAGTTCCAAGGCCACCAGGTTGTTGTGATAATGAAGTGAGTTAACCCATGTTAGTTCTTAGAATAAGACCTTGTACACAGTAAGTGCTATGTGAGTGTTTGCCATTGTTGTTAATAGTTATACTCTTACTGTTATAACCGGGAGAATACAAAGCGGCACTGGACACAATCTGTCCCTAAGAGGATGAGAGTCCAGACAGGAACAGGAAAGGAGGTTTACATTTCTAATCTCATTTAATGGTCAAACCACCTTAGTAGTTATCACCAGCCCCACTTTACAGATAAGGAAACTGAGGCTTCAAGAGGTGGTGTGTGTAAGTTCCCAAGGGCTCACAGCCCGAAGTGGCAGGGCTGGGATGCAGGGCCAGGTCGTGCGGCTCCAAAGTCCATGCTCTTTCAACAAGCCCGCGCTGCCTCTCAGTCTGGCAGCGAGATAAGCTGCGTACACAAATAGCTGTAATCCAAGGTAGAACGTGATAAGTGCCAAACAGGGACTGATAAAGGCTCTGGGAGGGTGGGGCTCTGGGAGGGAAGGGAAGGGGTGGAGGTCAGGGCGGGCTTCTGAGAGTGGGTGACATCTGAGCGTAGCCTCAAAGGTGGACAGGCTGAGTGGGGAGACTTTCCAGCTGGAGGGGGCCAGTGCGAGCAGACATGGGTCACTGTGTCCACAGTACCTAGTACAATACCTGTCATGTCACTGAGGCCCAATAAATATTTGAGAAAGGAGGGGGGAAGAAGAGGGGGAGGGGGGAAGAAGGGAGGGGGGAGGGGGAAGAAGGGAGGGAGGGGAAGGGGAGGGGGAAGAAGGGCAGGAGGGGGAGAGAAGAAAGGAGGGAGGGAGGGAGGGTGGGTGAATATACACTGACCCCACTTGGCCCAGGAACTACCCTTCTCACGGGGAGACAGGGTCAATTCCTCCAATTCTCTGAAGGGCTTCATGGGGCCAAAGGTCCCCCTTGTCGTATGACACCCCAGAGAAGTAGCTCAGCATTTCCAGGCTGGAGTTCCTGACAATTAGATGTTTTGCTCAATAACAGGAAGAACTTCCCAGCAAGTAAAGCTGGACAGGGCTTCTCTGTGGGGCGGGGCAGTGGTGTGTTGGGGCCACTTTGGACTGGCTCACAGGAGCCGATTGTTAAATTTTCAGAAACTGCCTGACCTGGTTGATATTAAGGTGGCAGCCTAAAATTGGCCGTGGTGGGAGTATTTTACACCATGCGAAATCAGCAAATGCTACAAATCAGGTTTTCCCTGCTTTGGAGAGCCAGCTGTTAAACATTTAGCAGCGCACCACTAGGCGTTATCTGCTACGTGAGGGAGCAAGCTCCCCAATTCCAGAAAGATGCAAGCAGAGACAGTCACCTCCTGGGAAGAAAGGAGACCGAGGGGTTCGTTGTTAGTGATGGGGCTCAGATTAGATGACGTCAAAAGCCCCTTTTTGGCTCCAGAGCTTATGAAAAGTCAGATTTAAGAAAAAACGTAATCAGGGTAATTATTCATGCCAGGAAATTATTAACCACTTGACTCAGAGGCTGGGAGCAGGGCAAGAGAAGGCACACGCTTGCAGATGTCACAGATGGAAAACCCTGTCTAACGTCACACGGGGAGTCAGTGGCAACACTGGGACCAGAATCTGTGTCTCCCAGCCTCTCGGCCAGAGCTCCTTCCAGGGCACATGGCTGGGGTGGGATAGGGGAGGACAGGCACATCTTCCTGCACAGTTTGTTTGGGGTCTGTCTCCTCCACATAAGAATGTAAGCACGGACCACATCTGTTTTGCTCCCTGCTGGATCTCCAGCGCCTAGTTTTGTGCCAGGCACATAGCAGGTATGTGATGAATATTTGTTGAAAGCACATCAGTATGTCTGAGATCCTGTCTCCTGGAAGCATTCGGAGAGCTGGGAATGCCGTCGTCTGAGGCCATTACCACTCGGGTCCCCACTCCCGCTTAGTGACATGGGATCAACAGATCAGGCTTCCCATTCCAACTCTGCCCCTTCCTGTATGACCTTGGCCAAACCACCGGGTCTCTTGAACCCTCAGTTTGTTCCTCTGCCAAGTGGGTCGACTTTTGCCTGCCTCCTGAGACTGCCGTGGCACTCAGGTGAGACAGAAAGCGCTCTTCACAGACTCTAAAGTGCTGTGCCCATTGCAGGAGAGTCAGAGATTGGAAAGCCGGCTTTGTTGGCTGGGTCAAGCTCAAGGGTTCCCAGTGGACACTGGGTAGTGGCGAGGCTGCTGCTCTCTCAGGGCTGACATTTGGGGAAACCTGCGCCAGATCAGCTCACTGTGTGTGTGTGTGTGTGTGTGTGTGTGTGTGTGTGTGTGTGTGTGTTGGGGGGGAGGGGGAGGGAGTGTAAACCAGAGCTCAAAGTTCTAAAGGGGCAAGTGAGGGGGAATGAAATAAAGATAGCAAGGGAGACTTTGGAGAAGCCTTTTTCTCCTAAGATCAAGTCTCTTGAGCAGAGGGAGCAGGCGAACCAGTGACTTTAAAAAGCACGTTTCTGTATCTGCAGAGCTGTTTGTCACCGCTCGCCCGCCCCCCCCAGGCCTTCCCTACCGCCTTAGTGGGTGAGCTGAGGATTGGTACCTGCCAAGTCAGGTTGGGGGCGGGGAAGATGGAAAATCCTGGTATGTTCTGAAATCGAACCAGTGTTCCAAATGATTCCATGGAGAAAGGATTTCTGCCACTCTCCCAGACAGGCATCGCAGGCCCCTCCCAGTAGGGTGAGGGGCCGGGCTGTCAGGGAGGGAGGCCCAGCTCACCCCAGGCTGTGGGGAGATGAGGAAGGAAGGCAGGGGGCTAACGGCCCTCCCAAGTGGCATCGGATTTTCGGATTTTCGCAAAGAGGGTGAGGGCAGCAGGAGGCTCAGGGCTGTGGCCAGGGAGGCAGGTGGAGAGGGTGCCCATGGAGCATCAGCCTGGGCCCCCCTTGGGAAGCAAAAGAGAAAGGCCCTGTGTCAGCAGCCAGGCCCCTGGGCGGCAGGGCTCTCGGCTCCATTCTGTTCGGCAGGATTCTAGTTGGCACCAGCTGCAGCCAGGAACAATGCCTGGATTTCTTTCTTTCTTTCTTTCTTCTTTTTTTTAAAATTTTAATAGAGGGGAGAGAAGGACCAGAGCCACTCACTGAACAGCTCAGCATCATGGAGGCGTCTGAGACCATGTGTCCTTGAAAAAGCACAGACGCAGGGGCCCTACAGCTGGCTGCAAGGTGCAAGAAGGCACGTCATACTGGCAGACTGGGGTCTCAGCCCCACTGCTGCCTCAAACTTGCTGTGTGACCTTGAGCAGGTCCATGCCTCACTCTGGTCTATGGTCTCTCCAAGGCCCCCAACAAAGCCAGCCTTCCAGGCCTCACACAGTGACGATTAGTCTCTTTCCCCCAAACTCTCAGAGTGGCATTTGGTGTGGGTAGTCCTTCCTGATAGCCTGTGAGCTCCCAGAAGGTTGGGTCTGGTTCATCTTGTGTGCCCCCTGCACCTCTCACGGCACTTGACCGGCCATCAGTCACTCAGCAGCTATGCTGGGTGATGGGATAGAACAGTGAGCCATCCTACAGCCTGCAGTCCCCAGGGAGGGGAGAGGGGCGCATACCAAATAACTTCCCTGAATAGTGAGGTGTCACACCAGGCAAATGAAACTCTCTGTGCCTCAATTTCCTCATCTGTAAAATGGAGACGTTAATCCTAATAATCAGCTCAAGTGAGGACTGGAGGAGTTTATACACAGTGCCTGGCACATAGTAAGAACTTAACCAGTAATTGCTGTAACGATGACAATGCTATGGGGACAGCAGCACATGGGGTTGAGACTAGGTAGGCAGCGCATCTGCTAGAGGTAATCAGAAGAGGCTTCCCAGCAGGTGGCTGTAGATGTGGCCTGGAAGGCTGGGAGGGCTGCGTCCCAGGAGGTAGGCAGAGCATGAGAAGGACAGTAAGTATATAATGCTGACAATTCTGAAAGCCACCCAGAATGGCCACATGACAGGGTCAGGGCAAGAGGTATGAGCCTGGAGGCCAGGCAACTGCTATCCAGGTGAGGAGGGGAGATGATGAGGCTCTGAGATCTTCTCCACCCGCTCCAGCGCCAGAAAGGAGGTACCCCTCAGGGCACAGGGGCTTTCAGGGAGGAGGCAGGAGGCTTGACCTTCCTCCCATCGCCTGTCCCAGAGTCCGCCCCACCCCACCCTGCAGTGCAGGACGTGCAAGATCTCCCCTCTGGCAGCACTCGTGCAGGTGAAGGATTAGGAGTCCTGGTTCCTGTCCCATCTCTGACACTTCCCAGATGTGTGGCCATGGGAAAGCCAGCACCTCCATCTGAGGCTCAGTTTCGTCACCCATAAAAGGGCCCTTGTGAGGCTCAGAGAGTGAGAGGTACCCCCTGAAGGGAGGTGTTAAGGTTGTTACCTATTCACAGTCTTGGACAGCTCCCTCGACTATCGATATTTTCCTGTCCCTACCTGGCCAAAAGGGGGCCTCTGAGAGCACGCCCCGAAGCAGCCACCCTCCCCCGAAACCCTAAAGTGCACCGTAGCTCAGCCCAAGGCTGGAAAGCTCAGACCTACAGAATCACAGGACGATCAGAGGCACAAGTGCCATTGGCCAACCCCTGTGTGTCCCATGCTCTCTTGCTTGACAGATGGGGAAACAGAGGCACAGAGTCTGTGACATGGAAGCAGGCTCTCGGTTTACTCTCTGGGGCCTCTGATGGGAAGAAGTGAGTGGTGCTGGAGCTGGAACTATGGGGCAGAGCTCCATGACGGAAACTGAGAAGATAACAGGCCTGGGGGAAGGGCCTGGGGGAATCGGGGCCTGGATGCTGGGAAGGTGTGGCCTCAGAGAATGGAGGGAGCCATCTGATGGGTACACGGAGAGGAGGCAGACCAGGAGAGCCTGCTGTGCACATCTGCTCTCTGCTGGACCTCACCACCCACGCTTAGAGGCACAGGCCTCAGAGCTGGGCAGGGACCAAATGTCTCCTGGATCCAACCAAGGTGTGAAGACTAAAGGTCCTCCCTGTTATTCCACTGCCATGGGAGGGCCCGATGACTGCCTGGTGACTAAAGAGTCTTTACTCCACCTCAAAGTACCCAGCTGGTCACCCTGTCTGCACCATAGCCTGGGGATGAGATAAGGCAAGTCCCCATTCTCAACCCAGAGGCCCAGCCCAGACCTGCAGCTCACTCCCAGCCCCACCCACTGAGTAGCTGTGAGGTCCTAAGCAGGTCACTTAAATCTCTCTGAGCTTCTTTCCTCAGAGGCAAATTACACCTTCTGGCTTGTGGAGAGGATGTAAGGAGAGACTATTTCCCAAGTGCTTGGGGAAGCGTAAGCACTCAGTGAATGTAACTTTCCTCCTGCCCCTTTAGCCCTCTGGCTCCCTTTTGGGGAGGGGGTTGTGGAGAGTGGAGACAGAGAAGACAACCCCGTAGAAGCAGGAATTCATCCCCCACATGTGTCAGTCCCCTGACCACCCCCAGCCCACTGAGGGGCCCCTGCCCGAGGGGACCACAGTCATAACACCCTGCACAGGACCTAAAGCCTCCCACCACCGCCTTCCTCCCAGGCCTAAGCAATGGCCTTCTTCTCCTGCTGATAGCTCCCCAGAGGGTGGAGGGTGAGGGAATTAGTAGCACTTAAGTCTGTTCTGAAGGTGGGTGTGGGCTGGGCCCCATACTGGCGCCCACGGACAGGCCCCGTGCAGCCTGCATCCCCCTGACGGCCGCTGAAGCCGCCTCTGGAGCCAGGTGACTTATGGGCCTGCACGGGCTGAGCGGAATCCATCTTCCAGCTCCCAGTGGCTGGGAAGTGAAAGCACCAACCTCTCTGATTCACCCCAGACCTCCAGGCCCACAGAGGCCAAGGCCAAGAGGGTGGGGGCTCAGAACACACGGTCCCCAAAGATGCCTGATCACCATGATGAGACCTTGCCCTTGGTTTACAGAGGCCCAGAGAGGGCTAGCTACTTGCCTAGGGTCACACAGAGAGTCTAAAGATGAGGATACAGAGCTGGGGCTGAGGGACCAGCAGGAAACTTTGTTAATGAGGACCTGAGCTCGACTCCTGTTGACCGTGGACAAGTCCCTCACGGTGCAGTTTTCTCTGAAGGGGGGATGGTAATAGCACCTAACTCAAAGCAATGTGAGAATTCAATAAACTAACGCTTCAGAGGCCCTCAGCCCAGTATCCAGCACACAGTAGGCACTAACTAAGTCATAGCAACTTCCAAGACCCCACAGGGATCAAACCTGCCTTGTTATTTCTCGAAAGTGGAATAGAGACAGCAAGGGCCTGAGTCCCAAGAACGGGAGCCCAGGGTCCCCAGGAGGCCGGGCAGACTCAGGGCCCAGGCGAGATTTCGTGGACTTGCTGCCACCAAGTGCCATGCTTGCTCAGCTGGGAAGAGGGGAGATCAACCCCCGGCTCCACGCTTCAGAGAGTTGGGCCTGCTTTGTGTGCTGGGCTGGGCTCCTCTGCCCTCTTCAGCCACTTCCTAGTTTCCAGATGCCAAAGGAACTGGCAAAGGAGGTGGCGGGTAGGTGTCTTCTGGACAGGAGCTTTTGAACATGAGTGGTCATCACCAAGGTCACCTGCATCCCCCCACTTCCTAGAGGTAGCTATACCTTGTCACTCACTGAGAGATCTGGACAAAAATGTTGAGAGGACTGAACATTCTGACGTAGGTGGTCATCAAGGTAACAGGAACTGGCCTAGTTCTCCGCTGGGGCTGAATTCTTGCCCTCCAGGTCCTTAAACACCCAGAAACTCTGTCCTAAGGTTTTGGACCTGGGGTGGGGATGGCTTTCTGGCTGCTGCAATGCTATGCATTCTTGGAGGTGGGGTGGGGTGGGGGTGGAAGGAGGGCAGCTGTGGCTCCAGCCACCTTTCAGCAAGTGGAATTCCCACCTTCCAGCCCTGGATCAGGCCTTCAAGGGTTTCTCAGGCTACCCTCATGTCCCAACTTAATGAACCTGGGCCACTTTGATGACGAGGGGTTGGGGCTCCCTCCCACAGGAATGTGCTGGGACCGTGCCTCCCTGGTGTCCCTAGAGGTCTGGAAGTCTTTCATACCATCCACCCTCCCCAGGGGACGCTCAGCTGACACCTGTGTGAGAGCAGTAGCAAAGTAGCAGTGTGGTAACAGTCCATGTGACAGGTCGAAGGACTGAGGCCCAGAAGGAAGTGCCTAATGGCATAGCGAGGCAGCATTTCCCATGGGAAAATCAAGCAGGCTCCCGGCATCCTCCCTCCGTCCCCCAGCCCCTGTGGCCCTGAGCTGCAGTCCTCTGAGCCCTCAGGAATTCAGGCTGAGTTTGCTGGCTGTCAGAATACTGTAGCCTTGAGAATGAATTCAGGGCTGGCAAATTCATTTTGCCTCTTCTCCCTCCGGTGCTGGAAGGAGTGATCTCGCCGGCCCTGAAGGAGTTCAAGCCGAGGTCAGAGAAGCCCTCTGAAGGATGTTCTAAAATGGGGGTTGGGGGGATGGTACTCCGGCCTGCTCCCGCGTTGGCCCAGGGTCCGCGCTGATCACTGCCCAGGAGGCCGGGGGCGATCCTCGAGTCTGCGTGGCACATCCGCGCTCCCAAGCGGGCCTCGTCAATCAGACAGCGGTTCTGGCCGGGCCAGGACGTCTTCCGCTAGTCTCAGGCCCCGGGGGAGACCCCCGCCTCGGCTGTCTCCGGGTGCCCGCCCACCCCACCACCCGGCGGTGTCATTGTTCTCTGACGTCACGCTTTGGCCCCGCCCCTCGACCCCCACCCTCCCTCCCCATCTCCGGCTTCAGGCGCCGGAGACCCTGCAGCCTCCAAAGCCCCGGCCGACCAAGGCTCCCCCCGCGGCCCGACCGGGGCTGCGCCCCCTTGCGCTCTCCCCAACTTGCCTTTGTTATTCCAGCTCCCTTCCTCGCCTCGCCTCCGACACCGCGGCGGACTGCAAAACGCGGAGCGTGGAGCCGCCACCACACCTGGAATCCGAAGCGGGAGCCGGGCCGAAGCCTCCCCAGCTTGTGCGGGGAGGGGAGTGCGCGCGTGCGCGCGTGTGTGTGTCCAACCCGGGCTGCGCGGGCGCTGATTATGATTTGGGACTGAGGGTACCGCAAATCATGAGTAGGGGGGGCTTGGGGAAGGGATGTGGAAGAGAACGTGAGGGGATGTGTTTGTATGTGTACATGAACGTGAGGATTTAGTGCACAGGGAGATGTTTTGTTTTTTGAATGTATGTGGGTTTGCACTGGTGTGTGTGTGTGTGTGCGCGCTTGCCGTGTACACGGGCATTTTTGTGAGCGAAAGTGTACGTGTGTGGGTGCGTGTGCGTGTGAGAGCGTGTTTGTAATACTGAGTGTGGGCGCGAATGTGTGTGCCGTTTGTGTAGGAGTTTCCGTGTGAGGGGCAGCGGACGTGAGCCAAAGTGGGCGCGCACTTAGATGCTCTCAGGCGTGGGTCTGACAGGGGAACCCCGCGACCGGGCTCACCCAAGTAAGCCTTGTGAGTGCCATCGCTCTCCGCGGCTCCTGGGACAGTGCACAGCCCTGGGCCGGGATCCCGCGGCCCCCACCCCGCCCGCACACATTGGGCCCGGGACGCTTCCCGCCGGGCCTCGGGGAATCCAAGCGCTTTTGGACCGCGCAGGGTGCCGGGGACAGACCGTGCGCACCGCTTCTACCCAGCGCTCTAGCCTACCTCAACATTGCCCTTGGCGGGGAGGGGAGGGGTCCTCTGCTCGCCCCACCCGCCAGCCCCCGGGCTTTAGGAGCAATCCCAAAGCCTCCTCCAACGGAAGTCTTTGGCAATCTCGTTAGCAACTCGCTCAGCCCCAGTTCGGGTACCTGACAGCTTTCGCGGCCCCAAACGCACTCCAGTCGGGGGCTTGAGAGCAAAGCGGGGGACACTCCGGTGAGACAGGTGATTTTAGCCCCCTCTCCAATGTGACCCTCAGCATTTCTCTCCTGCTCCAAACTTGCTGGAGCGTGTGGGGGTGGGGTCGCGGTTGGTGGGGGAGCGGCCAGGGAGTAGTGGAGGCAGGAGAGAGAAGGTGAGTGGGAGTGGGTGACGCGCGAAGCCCCATCAGAGCCATAGAGGGGAAAAAGCTTGGAGAGCGCCCAGACCGAGGAGCTGGGAAGAAAGGAAGCAAAAGAGGGAAAGGGAAGGGAAAGGCGACGGAGAGAAAGAGAGGCGAAAAGAGACAGGGAGAGGCGAGAGCGCAGAGAGCGCTAGGCGAGCGGAGCTGAGCGCTGGCGGCGGCGGCGGCGACGGCGACGGCGGTGGCGGTGGCGCGGCGCTCCGCTCCTCCCCCAGTTCCGCACCGGCTTTTGCGGCCGGCCGGCGGCGCGGGGCCCTTTGGAAATAGAATAGCCAATGTAATCTGACACTTCAACTTGCTCGGCTCCGGGCGAGTTGATTCACTTACTCACCCCCTAACGCCGAGTTCCTTTTCACTGTCTGTGGACATTAAAAAAGCGAGCGGCGGCTGGCGCCCGGGAGAGCGAGCGGCCGGGCGGCAGGCGGAGAGCAGCGACCGGGCGGCGGAGCGAGCGAGCAGCGCCGGCGCAGCGCGGTGACCCCAGCCCCGGTCGGCGCGGAGCAGAAGCCGGCGCGGAGCCCATCTCGGCGCCCTCGCAGCTCCTCCCGGCCGGAGCCGGCCCTGCCCGGCAGCGGCGGCGGCGGCGGCAGCGGCGCGTCCTCCAGCGGCGGCAGCGGCGCTCGCAGCTCCGGGTAAGTTTGGGGCCAGACCCGGGCGTCCGCTGGCCCCAGGCCTTCCTCCCGTTCCCCGTGGACTCTTGGGGTGCGACTGTGGGGCGCTGGGCGTTAGGGTTTTTCCCTTTAATTTCCGCCGGTACCTGGCGAGCCGGACGAGTGGCCGGCGGCTGGGCTCCGCTGCGCTCTTCTTGGCTACCAGGGGCCAAGGCCCAGGCAACCGGCGAACGCCGGGCTGCGCGGAGCCGTCTTGGTCTGCGCGCGGGGGCCGGGGCTCTTCGGGTGCGCGGGGCGTGAGTGCAGTTGTACGCGCGCGGACCTGGTGCCCGCCTCCTGCCGGCGCGCCTGCAGCCCTGGTTCAGTACACCGGGGGCCGTGCAGGACCGGGATTCGGAAGGGAGGGAGGGAGGGAAGAAAGAAGGAAGGGAGGGAGAGAGGGAGGGAGGGAAGGAAGGACCGGCGTAGGATCACCTCGGTTTCCCTCGTCTCCTTTGGAAAGACGCGAAGTTGTGCGCCTGTGTGTAGGGGAACCGCCAGGGAAGGCGCCGGATTTCGTGGCGGCAAGGGGTGGTGGTGTTAAGTTGTGCATCTGAATTTCCAGGGAAAACACACACTTTTGTAAATGGGAGGGGGGGCGCGGTTAAGTTGTTTGTGTGGGAATTGCCCAGGGAGACGCGGCGCACCATACTAGCGGGGAACGCCAAGGGGTGTGTGTAGGGTCTTCCAGTAGATCTTTAGAAGCCCGAGGAACCTTAAGGCCAAAGCCTCGATGGAGCTGCCCCGGCCAAGAGGGCAGCCCAGGGGGAAGATGTGCGTGTGTGCGCGCGCGTTGCAAATACGAAAGTAATTTCCCCGTGTTCTTTTCTTCCTCTCCGTCTCCGGCGGCGGCGGCGGCGGCGGCCCCGGGGGAGTGGGAGGCCGGCCCGGGCGGAGGTTGGGGGGCCGGGCCGGGGCTGGAGCTGGGGTGGGGGGCGGGCTCTGGAAGCTTGTTTCACATTCCTGGCGTCTGGGCTGGGTAGAAAACAGTGGGGAGCGCGGCCTCGGCGTCTGGGGCGCGGGCAGCGGGCGCGCGTCGCCCCCTCGCCGGGGACATCTGTCCAGGAAGCCAGCCGGGCGAGGAGAGGGCGCGGCGCGGAGGGCAGGCTCCCCGCCCCGGAGCAGCGGGGGCGCGGGCGAGGGGCGGCCGTCTTCCCCGCCATTGTGCGCCAGCAGATTTTCACGGGAGACTGCCCCGGAGCCGCCGGAGAAGGCCGGGAGCCGGCCTCAGCCCCGGGTTTAAAAGACACTCCAGGAATGTAAACAACCCGAGCGGGAGGGCGGGCGGGCGGGTGCAAGCCAGGGCAGCCGGCCCGGGTCCCCCACCCCTCCCCGGGGGACAGCCCGACAGCAGGGCCGCTCAGCCCGACCCCTCTACCTGCCGCAAACTTTTTCCTCCCTTGCCGTCCCTTCCCACCTCCCTCCTCCGGCGGGCCACGGAGCGAGGGCCTCTCCCTGGGCGGGAGCCCAGGGCGCCTGGCACCCGGCGCCTGACCCTGGAGGCCGGGCGGCCCGGCCCCTGCTTGGGTGTCCGGAGTCCCGGCAGCGCCTGCCTCGGAGCCGCAAGCTTCCTGCGCAGGCAGTGCCGGAGTAACTGGGGCTCTGTGAGCCTGCCCGCCTGCCTCCCTCCTTCCCGCTGCTCCTAACCCCCGCTCTCCGCCTTCTCCTCCCCCCTGACTGCTTTTCCAATGCCCTGACATGAGGGAGGAAGATTTAACTTGGCAGCCGAAACAAATGTTCTCTCAGAGGTCCTCCAAGAAGCTGGCGGCTGAGCTGGCAGGGTGAGGGCACTGCTCGGCCAGCCTTTTCTTCCTCCCTGCTCTGCCATGGCCATTCGGAGCTCCCTGGGTGGACAGCCCAGGGCATGGGAGAGTAGGGCCCAGCCCCACAGATTTAAAAGGGCAGGGGGAAGCCACCTCTGGAAGCTCCTGGCTTGGCACTGGGCAGGAGCTGCCCGGAGTTATCTTCTGGTGCCAAGGGTTTTCTGGAGGATTTTCTTGAGCAACAGTTTGTCTCCTTGCTGCAACCCCGGGAACAGGGCCTGGTAGACCAGAGGGTTAGCCAGTGCCGTCTCCTCCTCCCTCGTGGGTGTGAAGACAGGCTCGTTACACAGGGCAGGGCAGGAGGCCAGAGGCTGTTCCCAGAGGTGCCTGGGTTTGCTTATTATTGTTTCTTGAAGGTAGAGAAAAAGAGGCAGGCGCTGCAGCTGGAGAATGGGCAGCTTGGCTGGTGATGAAGTCTGACTAGCCTTTGCTGGCGTTTGTAGCGTGGTCCCGGGAGTTTAAAAGTTGCTCTCAGGGAAGTTCAGATGAGGGAGCAAATCCGTAACTTTCTGTGTCCCGGCTGCTTTTTGAGGGGGTCCAGGGAATTCCTGGCCCCTCACTTGCCCGCTGCCTGCCCCTCGTGGCGCAGTTTGTGAATATGCCCCAAGCCTTGTGCTGACCTTCCTCTCTTCAGGTTGAAGATATTGAAGAACCAGCATCAAACAAAAGACACATTGAAAGCCGAATCTGCCACAGAGCACGTGTGACTTTGGGGCCAAGGGAATGCATTGGGAGGGCGATGCTGTTTTCTTCTGAGTTTTGTGTTTTCGGCCGGGTTTTTTTTCTCCAAAAGGACAGAAGCATCTCCTTGTCCCAAGTCACAAGGATATGAAATGCTGTTTTCACATGTAAATCTCAAAACTGTAGACTTCTGAGTTGGTGGCAGTGACTGTGGTGGCTAGGGGGTGGTGGGGATTGAGCGGTAGGGAGTTTTCAAGAGTTGTAAATGGTTTTTGGATTGGGGTTTTGAGGCATTCAGGGTATGGCTCACAGAGAAGAGTTGGGAATAAGTAATTGTTGGACTTATTGGAAACTTTGATAACTAGTCCTGTCTATGCAAAAAAAGATTGCTGCCTTTTTTATGGGGACAAATGTCCCTTTTTTCTCCTAAGGAAGGGGAGAGGAGGAGGAGCCTCATTCCTTTCTCAGCCAGGAGCAAAGAAAGGTCCAGAGACTTGGGGTTTCTCTCTCTCTCTCTCTCTCTCTCTCACACACACACACACACACACACACACACACACACACACACACACGCCTAGTGACAGTAACACAACATTGTCTCCATCCCTGATCCCCAGAGATGTGCCCCAGCCTAGGACAGGTGTACACCATCAATGGAAAATTGCAGAGGGAAGGACCCAGCTAAGAGCTGCAGACTTCACTTTTTTCCTGATTGACAGAGATCGGGGTGGATAAGGAAGGAAGACACTTGGAGGCCTGCTGTGTCCCAAGAGTTTTGTCGTAAGAGTACCCGTGTGTGAAGCCACAGATACTGAGTTCTCTAGCCTCGGCCAGCATCCAACAGGCAGTTGTGACCCTAGTCTCACGGAGAGATGTTGCTGTAAGAAATTCAGGCACCAACAAGTCAATTTCCGGAAGCTTCTCTGGGCACTCCGTCACAGAACCAGGAAGCCGGGCCTGCCAGGTCCTGAGTCCCATACTTTTCATTCATAACTTTGCTCCCCAGGGCCCTAGCCTGGCTCCTATCACCACCTCATCTTTATGAGGTTCCTTAGGTTTTGTGTGGACAACAAAGGCCGGGCTGCTGTAATTACCCTGAACTCTGCTGCAGCCTTGCCTGGTGACTGCTCTGACCTCTCAGCAGGACACAGTGGCTTCTGTCCACGCCCTCTAAGGAGGGGGGCTCTTTGTCCCTAGAGCTCTACCCTGAGGAAAGGGGGAGGCAGAGCCTGTGTAGGCTGGAAGCTCCAGGGGTGATCTGGAGGTTGGACACTGCCCTCAGGGAAGATGAAGGAAGGCTGAGAAAACCAGTCCCAAGCGCAGGCTATGAGGAAAGAGTCCAGAAACCCGTCACGATTATGAGGGCGTTTGCTATTACCTGAGGAGGTAGGGCAGAGGTGTCAGGAGGCTGTAGCTGACTGGCTGCTTTGGGCCCATAGCTTCACTCAGCTGGGCCTCAGTCTCCACATCTGTAAAATGGGCCCAAGGGCAGGACACCCGCCGCCCTGCCCCCCAATCCTACCTGCTTGCTGTGAGAATGAGGCAGATATGGGCGTGAGATCCCTGGGTGTGTGTCCCCTGAAGGCCTGGCAGGCTCTGGGTACAGAATGGATGAGGCACAAAGGGGTTGGATTGGAGGTGCTAGAAGCATTTTCCAGAAACTGCTCTCCCACCCAAGGCTACCTCCCTGGCAGCTTATTGTCCAGCCTTGGCTTGCATGCTCCCCATGACAGGGAGTTCACTACCTTAGGGCAGTTTTTGCCTTTGGTGGACAGTTCTGACTATTGGTGTGCTCAGCTGCATGCCTTCTGGAAATCAACCTCTCCTGACCTCTCTGGGCTTGAGGAGCTGGGGATTCTCCAGACCACAGACTTGTACTTTCCTGGATGATCCCAGATTCAATACCAGTGCCCAGGCAAGCCACACCCCTGTGGGGTGGGAGGACACCCTTCAAATGGCTGCTTCCAGCCCTTATTGGGAGTGACCTGTGGGGAGTAGGAGAGGGTCTGCCTGAGGGGCTCACTGTTATCTGTCTGTGTGCCAGCTTTCCTCCTGGCACTTTCCTTGGATCGGGTAGGAGGAGAAGGAAGGAGATAGATAGCAGGGGGTGGGGTTGGGTCAGGGGCCCAGCACTGATCTCACAGATACTTCCTGAGAGTCCACAGTGTGAGGACCGTGGCCTGTGAGAGACCCTGAAATGTGTAAGACAGTTCCTGTTCCTTAGGAGCTCACAGTCCAGCAAGGGCAGGAAGATCAGTCCAAATAAATAATTAACCAGCACCAGCCGGCTGCCTGCCACGGGGCGCACGATGACAGCAATAGCCACAGCCCCTCGCCTTTGTGTGGCACCTGGTGGGTTTAGAAGCGCTCTCCAACTTTGCTTAACCCCGAGAACAGCAGCGGAAGCTAGCTACTATTTGGAATTAGCCCCATTTAGCAGAGAAGAAGACTGAGGTTCAGGGAGGTGAAAGGACCTGTGTCTCAGCCAGGAGTCAACCCCAGGCCTTACAGACGCCAGCTGTGCTACTGCCTTCGCAGTCCACCAGCAAGGCGGGGACAGGGATACAGAAATCCACGTGGACCCCGAGAACGGGGAATTGGGGACTGAGGCGGAGGTGGAGGAGCTGCGCCCAGGAAGGGTCATGGTGGGGCCTCACTTGCTCTTCCCATTTGGCAGCACGCGGCCCATGCCCCGAGCAACTGCACCCTTATGGCACAGTGTCTTACAGCCAGAGCTTGCTCTGAGCCCCAGATCCTGTCATGACTACCCAGGGCGCACGTGTCTGTGCATGGGGCTTCATCCCTGGCCCTGGAGCAGGAAGCAGAGGTGTTTCCAGGCCCCAGATCCCCGTGCAGCCCAAGGCTCTTCCCTGGGCTGCAATGGTTTCTATAGGTGCAGACGTTGGCTCAGCCTGCCCCTTCTCTGACTGAGTCAGTCCCCAGGCTGTGCCGGGTAGCCGCCCTGTAGGGGCCCTTGAACTCCTTCTGCCCCTTGACACTGCCCGCCTGCAGGCCAGGCCCCTGGCCCGGGTTTTCTGGAGCTCATCTGAGTGCCACCCCAGGACAAGGCTGCAGGTGGTGGTGTCCAGAGCAGGGAGCAGCCGGGCAGGCTGAACTGGCAGCTCCCCAGGAAGCCCGGCCCAGCCTGGCACACCTGCACAGGTAACGCCTGTGGCCCAGGAGGGCCCCGGGCCCCGCCTGTCAGGCCCAGCTGCTGGGGTTACTGCAGGATCGTGTTGGGGGAGGCCGGGGTGTCTGAGCTAATTAGATTTCTTAGATTTCAATGCTCCCCTAATCCTGTTAGCCCGGCTGTAATTGTAACCACTCAAAGGTTTCAGCCGTGGCAGGCTGTTGAGGACAGACGGTGTGGGGACTCTCCTAGGCCCCAGCCCCCAGCCTTAACCAGCCGGCTGGGGACTGGGGACTCCCTTCCCAGGTCTCCGGGGTGGAGGCCTGAGTGATGTAGGTGTTGTGCTTTTCCGTAGAGTCTTAGCATTGCAGACTGTCACAGCAGGCATGGCCCTTAGACATCATCCAGCTCAAACCCTTCACTGTGCCAGTGGGGTAACTGAGGCCTGCAGACGGATAGGGACTGGCCTAGGGCCTGGATGGCTGGTAGTGGCAGGGTGGCAGGGACTTCTGTTCTGGCTTTGTAATCTTTGTACCTGGAGACTTCAGGGCAGGTTTGGAATTGTCCAGGGGCTAGTAAACCCTCCAGAGAAGTCTGCTTCCAGAGATAGGGGCCGGAGGGATTCATTTGTCTCAAAGCTGGCTCCCCAGTTGGCATTACCTGTACACAGACACAGTGCTGTGGCCTCTGCTGGCCAGGGTTTCTGCCGAGGACTCAGGCCTGCCTCTCCCAGGGCTCCCAGATATGGGGGCTTTCTCCCTCCTCTCCCACCAGTCTGTCCCAGATTCTTCATTGCTTGGAGGGTCCACCTCAATGCAGATTAGAGCCTTGCCAGAAAATAACAGAGCTAATCTGAATGTTGGGGGTGGGGTGGGGGCGTGTATGTCATTTAAAATATAGTCTCTTTGTACTTTCAGTGGCTCTTCTAAAATTATTTTGGAATTATTTTGGTGTCTGTCTTAAATGGACACTGCACCCACTTTCTATGCTTTCTTCTACCCTGTCCCCATTCTCATTCCTCAGCATCTCTAGTCATTCACCCACAGAGGTTGGCGCTTGCAGGGGAGGGGGGCGGATGGCTGTGATGCCTTCAGAACCCCTTACTGGGAGCTTCCCACCCAGCAGTCACGTCCTGTCCTCCTCTTCACTCTGGAGCAGTGGGAAGAGATGTTTGAAACCTCCTTCTACCCTGGAAGCTCCCTGCCTGTGTGTTGCACCCTTAAGCGTGTGGTGTAGAATTGATGGGCCATAAGGGTTACCTGGTCTGACTTTTTTTTTCCAGTCCGGGAAACCCAACTATGGAGAGAAACAATTGGCTCTATCCAAGGGCAACAGCGAATTAGTGGCAGAGCCAGGCCTGGAACCCTGTCTCTCTAGCCCATTAGTTCATTAAACATTTATTGAGCACCTATTGCTGGCCTGGTGCAGCCCCGATAGCCACCCTTTGGAGCTCAGAAATGAATGCTGTTGCACCTTTGACTTGGAAAGGGCCAGATGAACCTGGGGAGGACATTTTCAGTCGAACCCCCAGATCCTGTGCCGTTGGAGAAGGATGGGCAATGGAGC
The DNA here is from genome assembly GCF_951394435.1 of Stenella coeruleoalba. Classification (NCBI taxonomy): domain Eukaryota; kingdom Metazoa; phylum Chordata; class Mammalia; order Artiodactyla; family Delphinidae; genus Stenella; species Stenella coeruleoalba. Next base: position 54,197,862 of record NC_137162.1, on the reverse strand, counting down.
CCCAACCCAGCAGCATATTTCTTGAAAGGTAATAATAGTCTGGTTGCATTGGAGATTTGAGGGAAGTAAAACAGAAACCCTTTAGGGAGGGTACAAGATTTCTCATCTGCCCAGGGCTGTTTAGTCCAAGGAGATGGGTGGCTTCCTCTGCCTGTCCCCCAGCCCCACCCGGCCCTCTGAGGGCTGACTTTTGTCCTTTGTAGAATGGCCTGCTAACACTTCCTCTGTGGATGGAGAAGAAGCAGGGAGGGAGCCCGGTCCGCCATGGGAGTCACCCGTGTCACCTCAGGACGAGGGAGGAGAGCCAGGTGCCTGGGCCTCACCCCGTGTCCAGGCTTTTGTCCAAACTCCAGTCCTACTCCCTGGTAGACCTTGGCCAAGACTAGGAAACCTGGCGCTCGGCTCAGCCCAGGTAGCGCTCTGGCTGAGGGACAAATGGGGCACTCAGACCTCTGGGGAGGGGTCCTGAAACCCTTTGGCACTGGCAAGTGGAGAGGGCCCTTCTAGGTCTCTGTCCCACCTTCCTGTTTTGCAATGGGGAAACCCAGAGCCCAGAGAGGTAAAGGGACTGGCCACACATCACACAGCGAAATGGATCCCTTGCACCAGAGTGTCTCATTGAGGGGGCCTGAGTGTTCTGGGTGCGGAGGGGTGGACTTTTCTTATTGATGTCATTATTTTGGTGCTTCTGCTGTTTACATCTTAAAACAACTAACCAAAGTCCTCCGTAAATATCCTAATAGCCAGCATTTCTTGGGCAACTCGTTTGTTTTAGGCTCTTATACTGCCTGGGATCAGCTCTCAGCTCCACCCTCTGTGACATCTGTGACTTTGGGCAGCTCCACAGCTGCACAACAGGCTCACTAATAGTATAAAGAGAACATATTACCTTTCCCTTAGTGTGAGAAGATGGAGCACATGCAGGGTCTGGCGCATAGTAAGTGCCCAAGACACGGCAGCCTCAGTCATTGTCATGGCCATTGCTTCCCACGACACCTGGTCAGCTGTTGGCACTGCGTTACCTCCGACTGACCGACAAGGACACTCAGGTCGGGGGGATTGCCCAGGGTCACCTGGTACTTCAGGACCAGCAAAGGCAGGCTTGGGATCCAGGCTTCCTGACACCTGCCATTCTCCCCTCTGTAGCAGGAAGGGCTGCTGGGACATCTTAGAGAGGCCCCCTGTGACAACCCAAGTTTTCATTCACCCTATCAGGGAAGCCTGGTCCCCTGGGAGAGATGTTCTGAAGGTGGAGACTTAATCTGGGTTCCTGCCTTGGAACCTCACCTTCCTCACCCGTGAATTGAGGCGAGGGATGAGGCGAGGCGTCCCTCGCAGGCTTTTCCCCGGTGGAGAAAAGGAGAGGATGGAGGGGCTGAGCCTTGTCCACCGTCAACTACTGTGCAGAATCACAATGGATGGTAACTGACTCTGGGACCTTAGGCCAGTCACGGATGCCCTGAGCCTCAGTTTCCTCACCCGAAAATCCTGAGCTGAGACCACATCCAGGTTTCCCAGAGTGGGTCCTCGGGAACACCGGTCCACAAAAGGAAGGACAGGTGGCAGAGCACACCCTGTCCTGGGAAATCACCAGCCCCTTTGCCTCACCCAGCGTTTCCCAAGCTATAGGACACTCCTCCAGTCTCCCTTTTTAATGCAAAATAACTATTAGAGACACCAGTGGAACATCCTGGGAAACGTGCAGCTGAGTGGTCACTTCCAGCTCTGGCATCTGCAGCTCAGCCGGCCCAGTGGATGGTTTCCCTGCTGAAGAACAGCCCTTCCCGAGGGATGCCTACGATGGGGAGGACGAGGACGGCTTCCTTGTGGACAGAATCCCCGCCAGCCTGCCCTCTTGGCGGTTCTACCTGACTTCTTCCCCCTTCAAGCCTGCAGGTCTCTGTCACTTTTGCTGGCCTCCTTTTCTTTTATTGTTACCAGACCACAAATCCGTTTGTGGTTGGGCAGGCCCCAAAGCAAGGCCAGCTTGGCAGAGGGGTGGGGCCCCTGCCATGTCCCTAGAGATAGGCCTCAAAGACCTGCCAGCGATGAGGCAGGAGGGGCCTCGTACCCGACCTGCGGGGGCCCTGAGCCTGCGTGCACACCTTGGCAATTATGTCTTTTTCTGGAGAGATATGGTCCCCAGCTTTGTTCCCATCCTGGAATGACTTTGGACACCTGAAAGCAGTGTAAGAACCACAGCCTTCATCCAAGGGTCTAAAATTACCCTGGCCCTGGAGTGAGCATGACTGTTGGGTCGTTTTTCCCTTCCTCCTGCCCACAAACCCTCTGATTCCCACTCATTTTTGTGTGTCACTTCCGTAGTCTTGGAGGCATTTGTGTTTAAACCCCTGTTCCTAATCCAGCCTGACTTTGGGCTGATGAGGAAAAGAGGCCGAGGGAGGGAAGGGACCTGACCAAGGTCACTAACAGTGGTAGGGCCCCCGGGACACAAAGCTTGGCACAGGGACTGGGTGGCCGCAGGGGGTGGCCTCTTGTGCCAGCCGACCTCACTGCTGAAACCATTCCGTCTCATCCTCTGTCAGCGCCAGGATTCAAAGTCCCCAGAAAGAGCTAGGGATTAGGGTGAAGGGAGCCAGGTCCCGCCCACTCCCTCTTCTAGGAAGGCTGACCAGGACTGGTTTAGGGCTTACCTCCTCTGGGTCAGGAGGCCAGTTTCAACCATGCTTGCTGCACTGCCTGTTTATCCTGCCCCGGTTAATGTTTCCTCTTCCTGGGCCGAGGGGCCCAGTGGCATTTACTTATAGAGGAGTGCGCTGTGTCTTCAGGATGCCTCGCTGGTATGAATCAGCTGTGAGCTGTGGGTGTTGTGCTGCTGTCAGAGAGGGCGAGGCGGCCTGGGGCCCTGGGGAGAGCCCTGGGCCTGAGCTGGGTTCCCATGCTGGCAGGCCCACTCTGTGACTGTGGACGTGTCACTTTCTCTGGGTTTGCACTCCTCTTGTCCATGACTCTGAGGAGTGGGCTTTGTGGCTGGCAGGGGGCGAGTCAGGGGGCTCCTTGGCTCTCAGCCTCCCTGCCCAGTTTGCTCACCACCACCCCACCTCACACCCCGAGTTCCAGGACCCCCCTGTGTTTCTGATCCTGGAAAAAGGGAGGAAACCTCAGGTGTGATTTCTTGCCTGGTGTTTGGTAATGGGGCCTGGCTGTGAAAGGAGCTTCCCTGAAGCTGTGAGCTCAGCACTGATTTATTTCCTGCAACAGGACTGCTTTGTGATTCCTCCCACCCCAGCCCGGGTTGACACCTTCATTTTTGTGCGTGAATTGTCTGTGAGGCTGATTTCTATAGGCAGAAGGCGTGGGACTGCTTTGAAGGTTGGAATCCTTGTGGGCACCGGAGTTCTCAGCATTTTCTGCCTTGTGGCAGCTAGGAGGCTGCCCTCCTAGCCAGCTCCCTAGAGGTGTGGCTGTCCAGCCAGTATGATGGTCCCTCAGACCTCCCCCTCCAGGGGCTCTGGACGCTACTATGCCAGGTATCCGTGGGACCTTTGGTTCTCAGCACTGTGAGGGAGCTTGGCAGCCACCTCATCTGGGGCCTTGTTACACAGATGACCTCTGGCCCTTCTGCAGCATCCCCAGAGAGCACCCTATGTCATGGGCTTGCACACCTCCAGGGACGGGCCACTCCCTGCCTCCCAGCAGCTTCCTCTATCTAGGAGGTTCCACCTCGTGTGGAGCCTGAAAGGATGCTTCCTGCTAGTTCTCTTCTCAGGACAATGCAGATATGGGCAAGTCAGTTCTCGGGAGCTCCCTGCCATACTCCACGTCATGGGTGTATCCCCAGAGACTTCTTGCTAGGCTGAGTCCGAGGCTGGAGTGGGCAGAATGGGCTTCCTGAAAGAGGTGGCCTTTTTCGATTCCCTGGGTCTCCTTATTATCTCTGCCTCTGGTAAGAGCCTGGGCAGCTTGGAGACCTCAGGCCTGACCTGAAAACGGTCTAACCCAGGTCGTAAGACATGGATCTAGGTTGAGGAGGTCCTAAATGTGGCTCAGTAGGGTCTGAGGGAAAGAAAGTGGCCTGGCATCTGCTCTTCAAGGGTCAGACATACCCGATGGTTCGAGAAGGCTGTCTTCCTAGCCTCTCCCAGCAGGCTCACCTACCACTGGAACTGGGGTCCCTTTCTAGGAGGATAGCCAGGGGGCTGTGTGTAATACTCCCTCCCTGTCTGCTTCCATCCGCCTCCTCACCGAGCCCCTCTCTGTCCCCTGCCACTCTGTCAAGGGGACATCCTGCCTAAGTGTCCCAAGGCCCCAGAGACCTGGGTGTCTGCAGAGAGCACTGGACTTAGAGTCAGAACTTCTGGCACTGCCACCCACCGACAGTATCCTCTGAGGCTGTCACAAGAGTCAGAGGGGAGGGCCAGCACTTCGCGTGCTGTACAGCGTCATGGCGTCGGGGAGGGCAATGTTTTATTACCATGTGCCTTGATGACAGTGTCAGCACAGAAAGGCCTTGGAGATTATCCAGGCCAACCCTTTCATTTAGCTGCTGAGTCTGACCCCAGAGGGTACAGAGGCCTCCCCGGGGTCACAGGGCAGTCTGTGGCAGAGCTGGAGCTAAAACCCAGGCATTCCGACCATCCGCCAGTGCCCGTCCTCTGCCTTGTCACTTGACAGAAACCCTTTGCTCCAGTGAGACCCGGGGAGTGGTCCCTTGTGGCTGTGGCGATGGTGTGCCTGGCTTGCCTGGGGTTTACCATCCTCATCTCACAAAGCTCCTGGGCCTCGTGTCTCTGGCTGTGCTCATCAGAACCTCTGGGCCTGGGGGCAGGCAGGTGTTCCCTGGGGTCTTCATGGAGACAGCTGGCTCCCCCAGCCTGGGGCCCTCGCCTGGGGCTGCTGCCCTATGACGGTGTTCTCCCCTTCACTTCCTGGCTCTGACAGGGCTGCCCCACACTCTGCCAGCCATCACCTTGGGTGGAAACGGTCTCCAGGAGCCCACCTGAGACCCCTTGCCCAGGTGTCTATTCTAACTGGCTGCAGGATGTTACCCTGGCCTGGGACCGTGGGTTGAATCTGTGGCCCTAGTTTCAACCTGGTTTGATCCTTCCTGGGGCTCTGAAGACCCAAAGATGCCCAGACTGTTGGAGCAGGAGGGACCTGGGCAACCAGCTTATCTTATCCCTGTCTCATGCCCATTTCCCAGAGTAGGAGACTGAAGCCCAGAGAGGGAAGGAAGCTGACTGCAAAGCCAGCAAGATGCTAACTCCTCCCGCCCCAGCCAGCCTGGCCTCCTTCCATCCACTGCTCCCTGAGACTGAGTCCTTGGGCTGCTCAAGTCTAGTGTGTATGGAAAGAACTATTGAAGACCCTTAGGCCAGGCCCTGCTTCCCTTCCAGGTCTGGGAGCCTGTGCACTGGGAGGGCAGCACATTTTTCCTGCTGGTGGGTCCTTAGGCCAGCCTGAGAACAAATTTTCCTGGCTGGTCTGGAAGCCTCCAGTGTTCTGCCCCTGAGGGAGCAGGGCCTGGGATCTTTCTGTGCCTCCCCTTACCCAGCTCTCCAAGAAAGATGGATTACTTATTCACTTATCAATTTGTTGAGCACCTACTATGTGCCAGGAACTATTCCAGGCCCTAGGGATATAGTGGTGAACTTGACAGAGGCCTTGCTGCATTCTCCTAGGTGAGATAGTCAGCAAGTCTCAACTTTATGTATGATGTCATGCTGAGTTATGATAAGTGTTTTGAAGAAAAATAAGTCAGGATGAGGTGATATAAGGAGATGGGAGAATCGGGGTTGTTTAGATGGAGTGATCAGGGAAGGCTTCTCTGAAGAGGCTACATTTGAGCAGATATCTCAGGGAGGTAAGAGAGTGAACCCCATGAACATCTGGGAGAAGAGCATTCCAGGCATACGGAACAGCATGTGCAAAGGTCCTGTGGCATGCTCTAAGAAAGGCAGGGAAGCCAGAGTAGCTGGATGGAGTGGGAGGAAGATAGGAGAGGAAGTTAGCAAGATGGTCAGGGACCAGGTCGCAGACGGCCTTATGGAGCACGGGAAGGGCTTCTGACTTCATGCTCAGTAATTTGGAAGCCACTGGAGGATTTTAATTAAAGGACTGAGACTATCTGCTTAGACTATCTTCTAAGAAGATCCCTCTGCCTAGTGAGCTGAGAATAGACTCTAGGGGACAAGGGTGGAAACAAGGAGACCAGCTGGGTAGCTTTTACAGTAACCCACATGAGGATGCTGGTGGCTTTGACCAGAATGGTCAGTGGACCTAGTGAGACAGAGTCAGATCCTGGATGTATTTGAAGGTTGACCGAGGTTATGCCTAGAAGCCCATTGGGAATGCCTGCCTACCTCTGCAAAACAGGCTGAGGGCTGGGACTGGAGAGCTGGCCCAGATCTCCAAGTCCTGTGGGAGGACTTTTTTTGTGCTTGTCACCTTCCATATAGCTATAAGATGTCCATTTAACAGTTGGAAAAACAGAGGCATGGGGAGGTGTTTGTCACACCCTAGTCACACTTGTGATTTTGCCATTCTGCATTTGGTTTCCATTGTGATTTTCTTCCATTCATCTCCTCCACTTTCACGCTCTCCACTCTGTGCACTGTCCCTTTCTAATGGGCCATCACCCTCAAGCCCTGGGACCTTTGCTTTGCCTATGTCAGTTCCTTCCCCAATCCTATCTGGTTAACTCCTCTGCATCCCTAAGAGCCCAGCTCAAGAGCTGCCACCTCTGACCTCCCTCCCCTGACATTCTCAGACACTAGGGTAGGGATTTCTTCCTCCACTGAAAATTCTCCTGTTCCTCTCCCTCCTGCCGTCCATTGTTGGGATCAACTGAAATGGGGGCTGAGTCTGTGCCTCCCTTCACACCCCCTCTTTCCGCTCTGTGTCCTTACAGCCTGGCCCAGGGCTGGCACAGAAGAGGGAACACAAACATTTCAGTGTATTCCTGGAGCAGTAGCTAGTCACTATGGAAACAAGGAAGTGTTGCAACTTCCCTAACTTTTGAGGCTGGGGTCACAGAGGGCAGCTCTATCTCGGCCCCACGGAATCTACCCAGGATTATCATCCTGGGATTCTTACTGATTCAAAGTCACCTTCGGCAGGTCCTTTCCCGTCCCTAGGTCTCAGTTTACCTGTCAGTGACATGGGGGCACTGGGACTGCTTGGCCCACCAAGGTCATTTCTGCCCTAACATTCCTTGCTCCTGTGCCTCCAATCCTGCCTCGTAACCGCAGGCAGACCCTTTGTCCCCTCTGGGCCTCCGTTTCCCCATTCTCTTCGTCTCTCTCCTCTAACAGGATAATCTGCCTGAGTCAGGCCACTCCAGTATCCCAGAGTTCCCGCAGCCTGGGAGGCCCCCGATAACTAAACTGGGATTCGTTTGACTTGCAGGGGCAGCAGGAGGGAAGTCCTGCTTCCCAAGTGGCGGCAGAAGCAGCAGGAGGGTGGGTTGCGGGGGAGAAGCCAGGCCGGCTCGCTCTGGTCTGAACTTGTGCAGGCTGCCGGGTCTCCTTGCCTCACCTTGAAGGTGACTAGAGCCAGTGTTTGTCCGGTGGGCCTTGCCTCCGCTGGCCACTGCCTCGCAGCATTCTGGTGCTGAGCAGAGGGCTGGGCCCGCGGTCCAGGGCGGCCCCAAGGCTGCCCGCAGTGGCAGGGTGAGTGGGTGGACAGGGCCTTCTCGCCATGACTCTTCTCCTCTTCATCGCGTAGAAGCCAAGAATTGGCTGAGCACAAAACCGCAGCCTGGCTGCCGGCACCCTCCGTGGCCCAGCAGCACTTGGGCAGGGTGGTTCCGGGGCTCTGCCCCAGCCAGACAGGGCTCAGACTGCTGCGGTCGAGGGTCCAAGATGCCCCACAAGGCCTGACCCTGAGCCAAGTCCGCACCTGCCAATGGGCTCAGTGGGCAGAGGACTCCGCTTGTACCAGCCCATCCCAACTCCCGCCTGGCCCTTAGCAGTGGGTCAGTCTTCCCAGCAGGCCCAGAAAGAGAGGAACCCGGGTTGAGAGGGGTCTCTGGATCTGCCTGCTCACCTGTAAAATGGGTGGAGTGTACCCGCCTCCCAGGGCTGCCAGGAGGGGAGGCTGAGGAAGGCAGTTTGTACCCAATAAACACACTTGTTAGGGTTGCCAGCTGGAGGCAAGAGCACGCCTTAGCCAGAGGGATGCCCCTGTGAACATCTTTTTCAAGAAATGAAAGCCCGATTTTTTTAAGAATGAGAATCTGGCCTGTGTAGGAGAAGTACCTCCCCCTCTATGTTTAAGTGGTTCCCAGTGGTCAGGGACTCATGTGGCCATCCAGATGTGTATTGCCAGCCTGTCACTGCTCCACCAGTATCTGATGTTGGGCTGAATAGCTACCCCCAGGGTAGCACTGGGCACTGGAAGGGGCTCTGGCCAGTGTAGGAGACCCATTTCCCATCTCTACCGGGGAGCAGCTTCCTGACCTAGTCAAGGCCCTGGCTCTGTCTGCCCTCGGTTTCCCCATATGTGCATTGAGGCCTCTTCTACCTGGGATACTTCTGGAAGCCTGGTTGAGCATTTGTACCTCCAGGATAGGCAAGACTTTCTGTACCAGCTCCCCCAAGATTGAATGTGGTCTATCTGACTTCCGCTCACAAAGTTCTCACGTTTGTGAAACAGAGATCTGTCCATGGGGCTTTGGACATCATCATGTGGACCATGGCATAAGGTCTCCCAGCCTGTCCTTACCGGCAAGCCTCAGTTTTGTCATTGCCTCCTCCTGGGGGGTCTCTCAGTGCCCCCCTTTACTCCCCCAGCCCTCTGCATTCTCCCTGGGCTGCCCCTTCCATGAGGGTACCAGCTGGGTCTCGTTCCTGTATCCCCAGACAGCCTGGATCTGTGAAGGTGTTCAGTAAAGCTCAGATAGATGGATAATGAAATAGAAACCCTCAGCTATGCAGATACTTCCGATTTTTCTCAGCACAGAGGTTTCACTCAGCTGTGTTCACTTGCTGGAGTTTTGCTCGGTGTATAGAATCCTTTAAAAGAAATCAAATTTTTAGTAAGCTCCAAGGCCAGAATTGGTTTTCTATAGTTTTCGCCAGTCTCTGTCTTTTAAAACTGGTGCTTTCTGACTTGTGTTTTTGCATGTCATTTATTTACCTTGTTTGAGCAGCTAGTTTTTCTTTTTGGATTCCATACAGTAAATAAGCCCACCTCTCATCTTATTTAGATTTCTCATGCCGAAAAGGCAGGGAGGGTTAGTAAACACTCTGCTTTGCCTCTGACTGTGGAGCCTGGGCAGGTGCCTGTGCCGGCACCTCTCTGGGGGAGGTGGACAGGCAGCCAGGGAGCCTGGAGCAGCTGGTGGAGTTCATTGCCACCAGGGAGAGTATCTCTGTGGCCCACGGATGGCACATTGACATGCTGGATCCTTCTCCCCCACACAGCTGAATGCCGAATGAGCCCGCTTCAGTGGAGGAAAATGTACCCCGTGGTACTTCTGTAAGCACAGATCGAGGGCCGTGGTATTGACAGAGAAATCCAGATGCCGGCCGTGAACCCAGCACTGCAGGCGGGAGCGTCTGCTTACTTGAACTTGGCTGAAGGTGTTTCTTGTCTTCCCTGATTTCCTCTCGTCTGGTTTTTGGCCCAGTGCTGTTGGAGTCCCGCCTCATGCCAGGGGAAGCGGTGAAGCCCTCTCCCTGGCCCCTGAAAACCTAGGAACCGTTCCTAGGACTGCGACGTCTGATCAGACAGATTCGGTAGAAATTGGCAGCGCTGGGTCCCTCAGGCTCTTGGGGTGCCTGCTGCGTGCTCCTGAAGGTGGAATCTCACGCGGGGCATGCTAGCCAGTACGCCTTCATCTGTCGATGGAGACAGCCCCCTGGCTTTGGAGGGCTGCTGTGAGCATCACCTCTACGGGCTGCACCTGACACAGGGAACCCGCCAGCCCTTCCCAGGACAGGGGCCAGAGCTGCCTCCTCCTTTGTCCCCCTGCCATGCACATATGTCCATGTGTGTGCACAGGACTTCTGGTTTTCGGAAGGGAGGGGACAGGTGGCAGAGAGACAGGATGAGCCCGAGTGTAATTTTATTTCTGTGGTTCACCTTTCAAGCTGTCACGGTAAATCCATTTTGCTTGTCACTTTGTAAATCATTATGCGGGATTAAGCCTTTTACCAGCTTTTAGGGCTTCTGCAGCCGTCGACAGCCCCACCTCTTCCCCATCCTGCCTTCGGAACGCCCCTCGCTGCTCTGGGCATTGGTCCTGCTGCCGTTTCTTCAGGCGTGGTCGGTTAGAACACCAGTGGGGGCCTGGGAGACAGCTGGCCCATCATTGACTTTAGCCGCCCCATTTTACTGACAGGAAAACAAGCTCGGGGGGAGGGGTAGGGACTCCCAGGCCCAGCGCCCAGGACGCTCGGGTGTTTCTGCCGCCCCTGAAGCAGTGGGGAGGGAGACTGCTGACGGTAACCTGGGGCGCTGCAGATGGAGGGCTTTTCCTCATCCCCTAGGGGGCTTGGAGCGCCCCACCCCGCCATGGCTGTGAGACCCACAGAGAGCTCCAGCTTGGAAGAGGTTTTGAAGGGAGGCAGGGTCTGCTCGGAGCCAGAGAAGAGCCTTCTGTCCCTTCCTGGGGTACAGGGCCAGGGCCACAAGCTTGGGTGACAAGGAGCTGGATGTGAGGGTGTGGTCAGAGGCCCCCCCGCTGGCATGTAGGACCCCCATTTATTTATATCTCTAGACACCCATGCACTTCTCCAGAGAAGGCTTCAGGGTGGAAGAACAATGCAACCGTTCGTTGAGATGCTCAGAGCTGCAGACGGTGGCCAGGGCCCACTAGGCCAAGAGCCAGCAGTGTGCGGTGGTGCATTTCCTATCGTCGGCCCATCTGGAGAGCCCTGCTCAGAAAAGCAGAAAACAGAAAGGCCCCACCCGCAAGGCTGACACACGTTTAGGGAGCTGAGGCTTCTGGGGCGCTGGCTTTGAGGGGCCGGGGATGTCCGTGCCCCGCAGAGCCCTGACGGGTCGGGCTCAGCCTTCTTTCTCCCTGCCTTTTCCATCAGGGTGGACGGGCTTCCCCCAGGCCAGGGGATTCCTTCTTGTCACTTGGGTTCAGCGCTTCTTCCTGTCCGTCTGTTGGTAGAGGGCTCGGCCTTGGAGGGCAGCGTTCGCCCAGCCTGCTTCTCCCACGCCCCCAGCCAGACCTCCTTTGTCTTGTAACCTGACAGATTAATCACTCGCCTGCAGTTTCAGTCCAGCAGGAGACCGGCTAGAGTGTCTCCTTAGGGTAGGGCCCCGTGCTTGGCATGGTGAGGGCTCCCGATGGAGAGCAGCACCTGGACCAGGCAGCGGTCCCACGGCCTCCCACTTCGCCAGTTGCAGCCCCTGCTAAGCTAGGTGGCAACTGCCTGTTTCTTTCCCCATTTCTAGATGTGAGCTCCTTCTAGAAAGCCAGAGCCCTGTCTCCTGTATCCCCTAGCACGGGGCCACAGGGAGGTGGCGTAGGCAGCGGAGCACAGGCTAAGGCAATATTTCTTGAGCAGAAGGATGGCCAAGCGAAAATCCCGAGTCCCTGACTTCAACGAGTTTCACAGTCGAAATTGGAAACTAAGCCTTGGCTGCTCGGCAGAATAGGAATGATACATACTGAAAGTGCCAGAGAAATCTGCTGAGAGGTTCCAAGGAGACCTTGAAACAAGTGAGCGACGAGAACGGGCTAGAGTAGTCAGGGAGGGCCTCCTGGAGGAGGGGGAACTTAAAGGTGGTGTTGATAATGCAGAGCCTTTAGCTAGAACAAGGCGAAGAGGACAGGGGAGGAAAGGCACTTCTGGGAAGCGGAAAGGCATGAAGAGAGGGAAAGAGGTGTGCCTGCCCCGGGGGTCCGGGGGAGCCCAGCCAGTGCCTGTGTCTTCAGGGGAGTAACTGAGGCCAGGTCTCCAGGGATGACTGGGACCCCAGTGGGAAGGCAGGGTTGGGAGGGGACACATTCTAGAGGCGAGGGAGGTCAGGGAAGGGCCCTGTTTTAGGAGATTAATGGGGGGCAGGGTGCTGCTTGGATTGGAGGGGGAGACTGGAATGTGTTGCTTACACAGGTGAGTGGAGTCCCTCACCTGCATTTCAAGGCCAACCCACCTGAGCTGGGTGGGAGGGCTGCTGGGGTCAGGGCCTAGGGGGCAGGCCCTTCCTCCAGCTGGGCCCGCCCATGCTGAGGGGGCGAGGAGAAGGTGAGAGCAGCAGGGGTTTCTGTAGGGCCGGGGGCAGGCTTGGCCAGCTACTCCCTGGCGGGGTGACATGGCCGTGTGCCTCTGTCCTCAACCTGCAAAGTGAGGAGATTTAACAGCCCCACCTAGCCTGTCTGCTGGGCTGCTGTGAGCAGTAAATGAGACTGGGAGGCGAAGGTCTTTGGGAGCTGACATCGTCCATCAGGTATCATCCCATTGGGGAAAATTGCTGGCTGCAGCGGCATGGCCATTTCATGGTTGCTGGTTTCATGAACAACAAGCTGTGTGACCTTGGACTGGTCACTTCCCTCCTCCAGGCCTCGGCTTTCTCCTCTGTAAATGGGTCCATCCTGGTAACCCCTGTCTGCCCAGGTGCTAAGCGTTGCGGTGAATGCATGCCACGTACACCGTTGCTGGCGTTCCCTGCTAGGAGACCGAGGCTTGGGCATCACTCTGTGGGCAGGGCTCCACGTTGCCTGCCAAGCCCAGTTGTCACGACAGCATCGTGACGCCTCCTTGTAAGCCTTGGAAGCTCCACCAAGAGCTTCCAGTGCACGTCTTGGTCTCTGGTGACTTCTAGGACCGTACTGAGGTTACTTGCACTTCCTGTCCACTCCCTGGAGGCCCCTTGTTAGTCTAGCAGGTAGCAAGCCCTTATCAGTTCCTGGTTATCCCTCAGCAAGCCTTGCGCAAGTTATGTGCCTTTAAGTGATGTTTACGGCTGTTTAGCCCTCCTGACACCAGCTGGCAGAGGGGCGGTCAGATAGTTTGCTTTTCTATAAAACACCGAGGGGTTTTTTTTAGAACAGATTTTGTTTTTCTGATAAAAGAGCCCTTGAGAGAGTGAAGAGGGAGGGTACTGGAAACAGCATTCCCAAAGCTGTTTGAATATGATGCAGGCAGTCGAGGGGCTGGGCGACCAACCAATAGGAGAAAGGCTGCTGTGGGCGCACTTTCCAGTGGGGGCACCTGAGGCTCAGAGAGCAAAAAGGACCATCCCGAAGCCACCCAGCAAGAGTAACTGGGTGGCGCTTCCAAGCTTCAGATAAGAATGGCAACTATTTTCTTCTCCTTCTTCACCACCACCACCACTACCACCCTACTCAGAAGACTTACTAGGGTTCAGCAATGTGCCAAGCAGTTCACATACATTACCTCATTTAATTCTCCAACGAACCCTATAAGGAAGGGACTATTTTTATCCCCACTTAACACACACACGGGCACATGGAGTGATGCTCAGAGGGATTAAGGCCACAGAGCTAGGAACGTGTCAGGGGCAGGATTTGAACACAAGTCTCAGAGCCTAGAACCTCTCTCCCACTGCTCTCATTGACCCCCTCACATGCCCTGGATGCCTCTGCATGGCCTGTCCCCGGGCCAGCCCCCGTGAAGCAGAGAGAAGACGTCTTCCTCTTTCTAGGAGGTATGGGACTTTCTGTATTGAGGAGATAAAAGAGCCCGTGTGGGATGATTTTTATCAGCTTGAGCAAGCCGGTTTGACATACAGGAGGAAGCCAATTTGCATTTTGGGAAAGAGCTGAGTGTAAGGGCCTCGGTGAGTGCTGGGTGGATTTATAAATAAACAGTCGACCAAGGGCATTGTGTGTTCCCAGCTGTACAATGCTGGGCTCATACTGACACCATAGACCATTCTGCACGTCACAGCTGCCCTTTGGACAGAAAGGGCCTAATTGAGTAAGAGCCCGCTACTAGAAATGCCAAGGAACCCGTCCCCGGACATGGCCTCCCTGGGCACAGGCCAGCCCGGTGAGTCCAGCTGCAGCCGGGCCTGTTTACCATGGCTGCTGGCGTCGCGTGCCAGGTGCAGAGCCCGCCGGCAGTGATAGCCGGGCGGCTCAGAAGGCTGCGAGCTCTGGGGCCGGGCAGCCCGGAGGGAGGCACAAGGGCCAGGTTCCAGGTGTTTGGCCTGGTGGCATAGGGGTTACCCGACAGCCTCCCGTCTGGGTCCAGACCCTCACTCTGCCCAGCAGTCCTTTTGCTTTCTGGAGACTGAATTCTTTGGCCGTGAAATTGGTAGTACTCTCTTCCCAGGTTATTTTGAGAATTAAGTGAGGCGACGTTCACAGTAGATTTATCTGTTGTCCCTGCCCTGCCTGGGATAACTGCGTGATCTGGGGCACGTCCAAGGCCCTCTGATGGGGCCTGGATGCTGGTCAGGGGGTGGGACCCTTGGGCCAGAGGGGCTTCTCCTGCCCCATGGGGTCCAGGAGCTCTAACTCAGATCTGCCAGGATTCATACCCTACATCTTCCACCTGCGGGACCTCAGGTATTCCGACGTCCCCTCTGAGCACCTCAGTCTTCATGGGTATAAAGTGGGGAGACTAGGGGGTTGTTAGGATGAAATGTAGTCTTAGTGCTTAACATAGAGCTGGGCACATGGTAAATGTTCATAGACAAATGATATCTGAAATATTTATTTCAGGAAAACCTACGTGCAAATCAGAACACTACCTATCAAGTCAAATATTCTGATTTAATCTCAGAAAATACTAAATAACAATAATAACCATAATACCCGTAGTTAGAACACTACCCCTACAAGGCCCATACGTTGGCTCTGGGAGCTTCTAGAACCTTCACGGTGACCCTCATTCATGGCTGAACTGAACCAGTTCTCACCTGGCCTTTCAGCCTTTCCAGCATCCAGCTCGCCTCTCTGCTCAGATAAGGATCATCGTATCTTTCTTAGCTGCCTGCTCTGAGGGCAGACGTGCTGCTTCCCCCATCTTCTCGTTTCACCTGTCTGTTGCCTTGGGCCTGGAACGCACCTAATAATCCTGCCATGTGAACAAGGGCCCTTGGTACCCAGAGATACTGCCCAGGCCCCTGCACCCCATGAGGCACCCACTTCTTCTATTATTCCAAGCCTTTGGGGAATCCACATCTCACGGCCACCTGGGGTCCCTGCACCTCAGTCCTCATGGTCACTTCGAATCGCTGTCATCTCCTGAACCTCTGTCAGCTCCTCGCCCGTGTTTCGTAGGAAGGTAGTTGGGCAAAACTTGGTGCAGTCAGTTACATGATCTGCTCAGGTGGTGAGGCTGGGATTTGAACCTGGTTCCTGGCCTCACCTCCAGCCCTAGCTTCCCACTGGCCCTGTGGCCTCTCGGGGCTCCTGGAGAACGCTGAGGGGGAGGCTGAGTTGGGAGAGGAAAGGCAGAAGATGAGTCCAGGTGGGTAAATGTCTGCACAAGGAGCTAGAAAGGAGAGGGCCTAACGGAACGTGGGCCCGTTTCTGCGTGTGGGTTCCATTTGGGGCCAGCTCCCTGCCCCAGCCAAGGGGCAGATGACAGGTGACATCAGTGGCTATTTCCTCCTCCCACCGGCCACCTCCATCTTTGTGGCATGAGTGGGAGGCCTGGCCTCAACTCTTGATCTGTCCCCCGGCTCTCCTCTCCACGAGGAAGCCACGCTTGCCCCTCTCCGCCGCCTGGCATTTGAGTGACCCCACCCTGCTGTCACACAGGAAGAAGGCAGAGGGGTGGGAGGGCCGCCACTAAGGGTCCCAGGACAAGCCCAGGTTTTCCCACCTGAGGTCAGCCCTGGCCCCGAAACCTTTCTTTATTTGCTTTGGTCTTTGCTCAAAAACTCTGGTAGCACGCTGCGTGGAACGAAATGTGAAGAACTCAAGATAATAATAAAATCAATTGGACTGTTTCCCCAGTAATTCTAGAGACTGATGCATCATTAATGTTGGTAATACAGTGCCTGTCAGATCACAAACTTCTCAATAAATGTGCAGCTGGCAAGCTCTGATAGAAATTGGAGGCAAGCAGAGAATGGGATTTGGGGCCTTTGATATATGGGGTGTCAGTGGTGTGGTGAAGTTTTGATCAATTTCTGTCACTTTGGGCCTTTCTGTTCACTACATATGTGGTCTCGTGGCAGCTCTCTGTGGGCTGCCTGGACGCTAACTTCGCCCCCAGCAGTGTGAGGAAGAACACCTGCTGGGGGGAACTTGACATCTGGGCCTCGAAATTTCTGTGGGGCCTCATTACTGAGAGCTTCTCAGGTGACAAGGACTGGCTGGATGGGCACAGCCAGAGGCCTTTGGACCTGACCCCATGGGTCACTCAGCCACTCCACAAGCATTTATTGAGTCCTTTCTGGGTCCAGGACACCACTGGGCCCTGCCCTTGGGAGCTCCAGGGACTGCGATGGAAGCCTAGGGCTTGGGGAGCGGAGAGTAGTCAGGTGGTCATTTCTACCTGAGGTCAAAGGTCTGAAGGCAAGTGGAGGAAGTGTCTGAGCTCGTGTGGCAGTGTCTGCCAGTAGACAGGCGGGGAGGGGGCACACTCAGGACCCTGGAGTTGATGGGGAGTGAGGAATTTGACGAGGCTAGGCCCCCAGCAGCGTTGGAGAGACGGTGGAACCTTCCTGGGGGCAGCATAGCGTGGTGGTTAGTGCGTGCTCTCTGGAGACGGCCTGCTGGGGCTGAATCCTGGCTCCCGTGCTTACCACAGGGCAACCGAGGAGAAGAGACTCAGTTTCTTCATCTGTAAAATGGGGGGTGTCGTAGCAGAACCACCTACCTGGAGGGATCTTGGGAGCATAATGAATGAATCCCAGTACAGAGCCTAGAACAGGGCCTGGTACCTTGTGAGCGCCTGACCAGCACTGGCATTATTTTTGCTCAGTTACCAGTTAACCCTCTAGTAACTGAGAGTTGACTCAGCCTGAGTTACACCCGAGATTCAGAGAGGTGAAGCAGGGCATCCCAACTCACCCAGCTGGCAGGAAGCAGAGCTGGGATTTGAACCCAGCTGCTACTGAGGCTGGGAGGAGGTGTCAGGGCCTGCAGCTTTCAGAGCGCCGGGCCTGTGAGGTCACCAGGGAGGAGGTGTCAGGGCCTGCAGCTTTCAGAGCGCCGGGCCTGTGAGGTCACCAGGGAGGTTAGCAGGGAGGTTAATTGGCAGGCGGGCAGCGGGTGGGCTCAGGCCTCACTTGTTGGTGGCCTCTGGGGCCTGGGGAGATTCTGAGACTCGGGACCTGACGGTGGAGCTTTGGGGTCGGCTCCTGGGCGTTGGCTGGAGAAGGGCGGCTGCATCTGTCAGATGAACCAGTAGGGAACCACTTTGCAAATCCCAGCAGCAGGTTGGGATTCAAATGCTCCTGGGTGACCCCTGCCAGGGATAGGGCCCTGAGAGCCAGCAGCCTCCTTGATACCCAGCCCAGAGCCACGGCCTTGGAAACCAGAGTGAGAGGACCCCTGAGCGGTGGGAAGGACTTGGGGGTGTTCCGATGGCTGCCAGAGCCGCGCTGAGGGCCTGGGGGTTGGGTGTACCCATGCTTGGAGGCTGCGTTCCTGGGAGGGCTCTGGGTGCAGGGCCCCTCACTCCACTGGACAGCGGTCCCCCCAGTCTGCCTTTATCGTGTTGCTCCCTCCCGTGACTTCACGGGAACCCCAGGGCGTACTCACTGGTTCTGTATTTGTTTGCTTTGAGAGGAAGGCCAGGTTGTGAGGCCCCCTGGGGCCTCAGGAAAGAGGAAGCGATCTAGTTAGACTGGGGTGTGCAAAAGACAGAGGGGCGTGCACTGCACTCCAGGCAAGGAGAGGTGGCGACTGGGCCCGGGTCTTCCCCAGGCTCCCCTGCCCCTCTTGGCGCTCCCATGACCCCTGTGGGCCGTCCTGCTGCTGGGCTGGGACGCTGGTACTTGCTCTAGGTTGGAGTGGAAGGCTGGCTTTGCATTTAGCAGGTAACTTGCCTGCAAGAATCTCTCCCCATAACTCTCCCCACCCCCCTACCCATGCCTTAAGCTTAGAGGAAGTGTCCCCTTGTGGGAGTGAGAGCTGGGCGGGGGCCGTGTGAGGTGCTGAGTGGAAGCTGTAAGGTGCAGTAGCTGCAGGTGCGTTAGAACAGGTGGCCCTCTTTTCACTACCTGGGGGGCCTGGTCCCAGAGGCGTGTAGGAGCACGGATGCTGGCTGGTCCCACCCTGCCTGAGTCGCACCGCTCCTGCTTCTATGACCTGAATGGACCCTGAGCCTCTCTGAGCATCACTTTCCTTATCACCAAAATGGGGGTCCTCATGCCCACCTAACTGGGGGTGTGGTGGGCACGTCCCGGGATGCTCGGAACCTGCCTGCTGCCGAGTGCCAACCTTGTCCCAGGCTCTGGCTGACCTGTCCTGGCCTGACCCCAGCAGCTCAAAGCCTCACTAGGGAACAAGACAGGCCAGCATTGCTATAGCAGGAAGGCCTCGTAGCCATGATGAGAGGTCTGCCAAGGGGACTAGCTCGGGTCAGGCTGCTGGGGAAGGGCATTCAGGGAGGGCTTCCCACAGGAGGTGACCTTTGAGCTGCACCCCAAAGGACAAGCCAGGGAATGCTCAGCAGAAAGGAGCAGCGGAGGGCATTGGGCCTGGGTGGGTGGGAGGCAAGACGACATTGCTCAGCGGGACCCTGATTACGTCCCAAAGGGCCTTAAATGCCATCCATGCCTTAGAGTTTATCCTTGACGCAGGCTCAGTGAGAAAAGATTTGGGGTGAGGAGTGAGGTAGCCAGATCTGATTGATAGAATTATCACCGTGGGGGCTGCCTGGAGGGTGTCCTCACAGGGGCCCTGAGGAGGCCTGCCACCGTCCAGGGAAGGGAGTGTGAGGCCCGGCGCTGGCTGGGCCTGGGCAAGGGCCACAGCAGTGCTGTATGCGGGGGGATGGTGGTTGGTGGGGACACTGGGTGCTGTGGTATCTGAGGGAAGTGAATTCCAAGCACTGAGGCATGGGGGGTTGCCCTTGGCCCTTGGGGCTTCTGTGCACAGAACCCCTGGGCACTTGTTTAACCATGCAGGTGCCGGGCCTCACCCCATCATGTCTGGGCAGGTGCATTTGGAAACCTGGTTGAGAACTGCAGGTCTGATAAGGAGCACAGAGGCAGCAACTCTGAGGGGTTTGCAATAGGACAGGAACCTCTGAAGGAAGAGGGTAGATGGAGCTGAGTGCAGACTCTTGAAGGGATACAGGGAGGTGCTGCAGGGGTGAACTGGGCTGCGGAGAGGGGAGAAAAGGACTGAGCTCTTGCCTTGAGAGTTAATTCAGCAAACAGGTACAGAGCCCCTGTCCCATGGCAGCCCTGTAGGTGACCAGCAAGGTCCTTTCTAATGGAGGGGGGTGCACACGGCACTGACAAAGTACTGAGCCCACTCTGCTGGAGAAGGAGGGAACTGAATCAGTCATCTTGGATGAGTGGGAAATTCCCAGGCCGAGAAGTGAGAGAAAAGCATCTGAGGCAGAGGGAATAGAGCTTGCAAAGGCTCAGGGTACGAGAGGGATGTTGTCAGAGGAGCACAGCCCTTAAGGTCAGGCCAGTGGGCCTGGACTTTGTTCCCATCTAGGGGCAGCAAGTCAGCCAGGCCTCCCAAATCAGAGAAGAAAAGCCTGAGGCCGCTGGATCCTAGGAGGCCTGAGGTCCTCAGCCTGGTGGGTGTTTGAGGGTAAGGGGGGTGGTCAGTGCTTGCTGGGCTCTGCCTGTCCAAGGAAGGTGACTGAGCAATGTGCCAGCCCTCTGCCAGCCTGCACGTTTCCTACTGGCAAGGTCACATTCACGGGAACTGTAGGGTCAGAGACAAGCCCGTTTGTCCAGAGCGAAAGACCGCCTCTAGGCAGGTGACTGGCACCTGTCCCTCCAGTGCTAAAGTCCATCTGGGCGAACCAGGGCAGGGAGGGAGGAGGGTGGCCAGGTGACGGCCTTCGTGGCAGGTGTGCCCTGTCATTCTGCATGAACACAAGCCATGGGGCCCCAGGTGCCAACACCATCCCTCACACTGTCCCCTCCTCCCAAATACACACACACACACACACACACACACACACACACACACACACTGAGGATGCACTGTCAGCCCTCCACACTGGGGACGTGACGTAGGGAACCAGGAAGGTGTCAATTACGGACTGCCAGTTGCCGCAACACATAGAGGTCACTGAAGACCAGAGAGGGGAAGTGACCTGCTCTAGGTCACACAGCGAGTTAGACCACCAACTGGCTCACAGGCTCCCCCATGGCACCATGACCCCAAAGCTTTGGGATGAACTGGCTGGGCCACCACATGGCTCAGGTTCTGGTCACCTCTTTAACTCCTGCTCTAGCTGTATCTCTGAGCTGGGGAAGAGGAGCTGTCTGCCAACAGTAAGCTTTCTCCTGATGGAATCAGCTTGTGCAACTTCTTCACTCCCCCCACCTAAAACAACCCAAGGAAAGAAACCCAGAAAGCGCTGGTCCTCGCCTCTGTTGGACCAGCCTTACCCAGCCCGAGTAGAAGATGTACAGCGGTGAGCGTGGACAGAGTAGAGTCCTGAACGCCTCCTGACAGGGAGGCAGAAATCCCAGCTCTGAAAGTGTGTAAACATGGTTATTTTTAGCCCTGGGAGGGCTGTGGGTGCAGCAGCGTGACCCGCATTGGGCTCAGCCCCCTCCTCCTGCCCCCCACCCCGGGAGAAAAGGCCTCCTTTGCCCCCCCCCCCCACCCGCCCTCCCCTGCCACCAGCCTCGGGGCTGGGCCAGTGAATTCAAGGCCCACCCAGAGAAGGAGCCGGGCGGGGGAATCTCAGGCTGCCCGCGACCGGGAGCTGAGGCCAAGACCAGCTCACAAGGGGCAGGATGTGGTTTGCAGAGAGGCGACATTTCACGTTACAAGAGAGATACTGGAGCCACACAATTTCATGCTTTTTCCACGGGCTCTTATTCCCTAATCCTTGTACCTTCTCTGGTCTGGGCGTCATGAGGCCTGGTCCCGAATGAATGCGCTGCCACTTTCGCCATTGTGTGCTCTGACGTGTATGACACCGCTCAGCGTTTCATCCATGCCCTCATCCTTGGAGTGGGATAAGTTCCCGACCTGGCTGGTGGGAGTGGGGGGTGAGCTTAACAAGATCATGGCTGTTCACTCACTCATTCAACAAACACTTAGCATCGATTTTGTGCCAGACACTATTGTGGTCACTGGATATAAAACAAGGAGCCAGGCTGACACGGTGCTGACCCTCCTGGGGCTCACATCATCAGGGTGGGGGCAGGAGACGGATAATAAATAAGCGCGTGCATAAACAATAATCAGTTTGCAGTACGTGCAATATGGGAATAATATGGAGTGATGTGTTATGGGGGTGATTGGAGTGAGGGAGGGGGCACATATTTTAGACAAGGGCAATCAGGAAGGAACCCCTGAGAAACTTAAATAAAACAGAGCCGGTCATGGTGGGGGGAGGAGGTAGTGAGCGGGAACAGCAGGTGCAAAGGCCCTGGGGCAGGAAAACCAGTGGGGCTGGAAGGTAAGCAGTATACTTGGTAAAGTGGGCAGGGCCAGATGCATGGGGGGTGTGGGTCATGGGGAGGCCTTGGAGAGGGCTGAAAACAGGAAAAGATTTGCTTCACAGCTACAGGGTAAAGCATGAGGGAAGTGAGAGTGCCAGGCCAGTGGGGGGCTGTTGCGCTCCCCCAGGCAAAGGAGCTGGCCAGCGGTGGGCAGATTAGAGCACAGGGAGGGTGAACCGTGGAGGTGGCAGATGGCTTGGCCTAGCGGTAGCGTCAGAATCAAGGGTGGCTTCTTGACTTTGGGATTTGATGGCTGGGTTGTGCGGGGAGAGGGCAGTTGATCAGAAGGGACCCGTGCAGGGAGGGTGGAGGGAGAACAGGACCGGGGGGACGGAGGCTCTTCTGGACACATGCATTGGGGATATCTGTTGAAGTTCAAGTGGAGAGGATTGCTCAGGCGAGTGGCCGCAGGGGGAGTACCAGGCCCCAGTCTGGCACGGCTCTCCTCCCAGGGGCTCTCTGCCAGCCTCGAGCCAGGCTGTGTGGGCGGGCACTCCCTTGGGGCCTGGCCTGGGGTTTTGTCCCAGTGCATCATGAATGAGGGCCTTCCGGTCCCCTGGCTTGGGTGGGGCGTGGGCAGCTCCTGCAGCCTCAGTGCAGAGGGGCTTGAGGGCTCTGCCCAAAAGCTTGGGCTGGACGGACCAGAAGGCACCCTGCTGGGGGACATTGGAGCACCATTTGCCTTTGGCTGGACCTGAGCCCTGCGTGTCACTCCCATGCCTCATGCCCAGCTAGAGTGACTTCTTATTGTGAAGTAGCAACGGCCCCTCCTGTGTCTGGATCAGGATGTCAAGGATGGAGGGAGTAGCAACATGTTTGGGATTTTTTCACAGCAAACTTGGTTCCCCTTTATTTTGTCATCAGCCAGCTGTGTGACCCCCAAACATGTCCCCTCCCCTCTCTGGGCCTCAGAATTCCCATCTGAGACACCTGGATGGAGCAGAAGGTCCTCAGGGTCCTATAGCGACAATGCCTCCAGGTTTGATGACAGAGGTTTGGTATTAAGGGTCATGGCGTGAGCAAAGGCCTGGCAGCTGGACCATGGAGACGCCTTGCAGGGCCCTGGGGAGCAGATGAGTATGACAGAGAGGCCACTCGAAGGATGGTCACAGGAAATGAGGCGGGAACGCCAGGCTGCCTGTAGAGGGTCAAAGGGCCCAGCTTACCGTACAAGCAATTGTGCCTTCGGGAAACTCTCTACGCTTTTTAAAGCCTCAGTTTTGCCATCTGCCAAATGGGAGTGATAAACGTCGCTGACCTCAGAGGGATGAATAACTACTGAGGTACCATGAGGAGAGGTCAGCTCAGCCTTTGCTCATGGAATGTCTTCGATTTCTGATGGCTGCCCTCTCCCTGTCCCTCTCCAGTTTGCAGCCGGAATCCTAATTCAGGGGAGGGCTCTTTTGCTCTTGGGGCTTCCTGTGAGAGCCACAATCCTGGGCCTGGGAGTCCTGCCAAACCTAACTGTGGAGGCAGTGAACCTCACCATGGCCTTGAGGACCGGCCCACTGGCCATGGCCTTCTGAGCATCAGCCTTCAGTTTTGCTAGTAGAGGCGCACTGGGGCTTTAACCAGAGGCGGTAATGAGCTCTGAAATCACGCCAGTTTTGTGTTTTATTTCTCAAAGAAGAGGTGGGTTTTGATTTCCTGTCAGCATTGACGTGGTTGCTGTAGTTGTGTTGTGGGGTGTGTGTGTGTGTGTGTGTGTTGTAACTGCTCCGGGTTTTAGAGCTGTGGTAGAAAATGAGGAAAATAGCAGATGCTATATCCATTTGCCACCAAACTGTCTTGAAATGCTATAAATATTTTCTAAAAAGACTAGCTTCCCAAGCCCGATGTGTTAGTTATCTCCTCCCCGAGAAACTGATTCCTGAAAATTAAGACAAATAACCTCTTAAATCACTGTGTTAACCTCAGGTGTAAAAACCATTACCACGCCAGCCGCGGGTCAGAGTGACTCTGCTCTGCCTAAGTGACTCTGTGTGGTATTGAGACGGCGGCGGCAGCAGCAGAAAGGAAAGAACCTTGTGCTCGGTCAGAAGGCCTGGCTCGGCCACTCACTGCTGTGTGACCCCAGGCTGGTGGGCTCACCTCTCTGATCCTCTTGTTTCCTCATCTGTGTCACAGAGACAGGTCACCCGCCACCTCTCAGAGGTGACGCTTGTGCTTCTCAGAGATACACAGAGGAGACCATCAGGATTCAGCCGCTGCATTCATCACAACTGAGAAAAACCCTCAGCTCCAGGCCTGTCCAGCCCTCTGGCTGTGTGGAGGGCAGCCTCCAGGCGCCGGGCCCCTTGCTGGTCTCTCTTTCCCGCAGAGAGAGCCGGTGGGGCTTGCAGCCTCCAGCAGGCAGGCAGCAAAGTAATGCCAGCACTTCTTCTCCCTGCATTTGTTTTTATGTTTAACTTCTATTTGTGGTGAGTGAGGCTAAATTCATACTTAAGGTAATCCTATAAAGTTTTTTTAATATAGGTATTTTAGCAAAAACTGTGAATCGATTTCAAGAAAAATATGAAACGAATGGCAGGCTAGATGGCAGGAGGAACTGACCAAAAGCCAGGAAGCTGATTAGGAAACATGGGGGGCTCTGCAAACTGGGTTACCATTTTCTTTCCCGTTCACCTCTGTGAACTTTTTATCTCCATTACCTCTGTATCTCCTTGTAAAGGAGTGGATGGCGGGGGGTGAGGGGGCAGTCCTGGGAGGACGTTTTGGTGAATTGTCTTCCAACGGCACGATATTCGGAGGTGACCACTAACTCCATCACGCAGAGGGCTGCAGGTGTCCCTCTCCCGGGGTCCAGGCCTTACCTCCGCCAGGTGTGGCCAACCTCTGGCAGGGTGTAGTAGCCGCTCCCCTAACAGGGATGTCAGATACTGTAGGTTTTGTTTTATGCTCCATCTGGGAGGGACAGGCTGGAGGGCTGTTTAGAAAAGTCATTCTGAAGTCACGTTTGAGCTCCGAAGGGGGGTGTGGGGATTTGTTGGTAAGGCCACCCTGGGTGTGGGAATGAAGCTTGGTGACACACCTGCCTTTCTGTCACTCACGAGCTCCCCCAAGCCTGAGGCTGGATCCTGTCCACAGTGCACCGCCAGTGCCGGGCAAGGTGGTCAGCCCGGGATGGGTCCGCAAGCTACTGCTGGAATGAAGCAGGTGCTCCTTGGATGGCTCCTCGGGGAGGCCCCCAACCAAGTCGCAGGCCCTGGAGGGTCTGCACTGGCCCTGTGCTCGTGAGGCCTATGTACTTCCCATGCCTCCACCCCGTCATGGCTAGCCTAGAGCTGCACACAGGGTAGGTGCCCAGGAAGGGCTGGACCAGACCCAGAGGTCGATGTGCTGCCACCGTTTCAGATCCCTTGTCTATTGTTCTTGGGGTTCCCACCAGGGCAGGCACACAGGCTTCTGGTTTGGAAATCCTGGCTGCCGTATACACAGACATCACGATCATGCCCTGTCATCATCCTCAGAACCTCACTCTACCATTGCCTTCATATCTGGCCAGTAGATGAGGCAGCCCCATTTACCCCCATTTTACAGGTGAGGAAATTGAGGCCTGGAGTTAGCAAGTGACTTTCCTGAGGTCACACAGCTGATGATGCAGAGACCTAGCCGGAACCCATGACAATTATTTTCTGGCCAGTTTGCCTTCCGCTCACAAAGATAGTTCAAAGGACTTTATGTATCTTGCTGCTTAAATTTCATCCATTCATTCATTCAGCTGGAACCTTTGTAGCCTAGTAAGAGTTCTGGAGCCAAATGGCCTGCTTTGCATTTCAAGCACTTCCTGGCTACGTGACCTTCGGTAAGTTCCTCTATCTCTCTGTGCCTCAGTTTCCTCATCTGTAAAGTGGGCGTAAATACCACATGGGACTGTTGTGATGATTAACAGGTTAGCCATGCCTGGCTCAGGGTGAGGTTCTCGAGGGCCCGCTGGCCGTGCTTACTGCTCTGGGCACTGAGGGATTGTAGAGTCCTCTGGGCTCCACTGCAGGGTAAGGTAAGGGTTGAGGAGGAGTGGAAGGGCCAAGTGGTTTGTCCCAGTGGTAGGCAGAGAGAATTCCTGTCCCAGAGCCTTGGCACAAGGTAATGATCTATGGTTCATCTGCCGACGAGCCGGCTCCTCACCTTCTGTCTGTCTGCCTGCCTGTCTGTCTCTCCTCTCTGCATCTGTCTATGCAGTGCAGTCCCTCCCCGACATACAGCCCCCAAGGATCCGCTTGCAGGCCTGGGAGTGGGTGACACCCCAGCCCACCTGGAGACCCATTTATTCTGCTGCTGGGGCACGGAGCCTGGTTTTAATCATCCTCTCTCCACCGCGAGATGCAGATGGTTGTATTATTAATAGTCATAATTAATCAGCTTCCACGGAGGATCTTTTCCCTGGGCATCAGATCCTCAGGACGAGCAGCCCCAGGAGGTCCCGATCCAGTCCTCACTTTACAGAAGGGGTAGCGTAAGGCCGGGAGGCGGGAGGTAACTCATGGGAAGTACAGCTGGGAGTGGCTCCTGGGCTCAGAGCCCAGGTCTGCTGACAGCGCCCCAGTGTTCCTGCCCAGAAGTGGACTTTCCAGCACCCCCAGCCTCAGACCCAGCGCTCCTAGGTCCTAGGGTGCTGGCCCCTGGGAGAAGCCTTCAGCACTGGGAGTCCTAGGGTGCTGGCCCCTGGGAGAAGCCTTCAGCACTGGGGGCAGCACTGGAAGCCTTCAGCACTCAGCCTGGGAGCTGAACTCAGGGGTCTTGGGCCAGGAGCAGAGGAAGAAAGGTAGAATGGGAGGAAAGGCCAGGGAGAAGCAGGGCCTAGTAGGCTAGCAGGAGAGGGGTCTGACTGGGGGCTGAGTGTGGGGAAGTGGCACTGGGTGGAGGGGTTCCAAATGCCAGGTACCTCTCCACCCCTCACCCCAACGGCGAGCCTGGGCCTGATGCCAGCTGCTTCTCCATTCTAAGCACCGCGTCTTAAGGACAGTGATTTAACGCTTGCAGCAGGCCGCTTCCTGATTTATGGGCCTGCTCCGGACAGTCCTAACTCCACGAGTGCAGCGGCAGCGAGGGGCTCCTGCACGGTTCTGCAGATGGCCACCTGCCCACCTGCTTCCTGGGCCCCACGGCTGCCGGGGCCCTGCGCACGCGTGCGCGTCAGAGCTGTCCACGTCCCTGCTCAGCGTGCAGGTGCCCCAAGTGCCCCAAGTGCAGGTGTGTGCTGTTCTGGGTGTGAGCGTGCGAGTGCTCATCTGAGCACGTGTGCCTGGGTGTCTGCAGACACTAGTAAGGGAAGTGCGCGTGCACGCGTGGCTGTGTTGGGGTGTGATGAGGTGTGTGCCTGTGGGCTTGCAGCCACCCCCTCACCCTGTTTTCCTCGAATGGATGCCGTCCACCCTCACACTCCTACACATGGTGACCTGTGTGGCCGGCTGAGACATCCCGGCCTGATCATTAAACTCATCAGTAAGACTCTGCCATGGTAAACGAGTCCAGAGTGCCTCCGCCCAGGAGTCCTGCGGGGAAGTGGGAGCTAGGCTCGTCCTCAGGGCAACTCCAGTTCACTCCCCATCCCCACAGTGGGAGGCTGGGAGAGAAGAACACAACCCCTGGCCCCAGGCCCCCATGCCGTGCTCCTGTGTCACCTCTCCCTACCATGCTCACAGACCTGCACTTACTCTGTGCCAGGCCTCGGGGACAAACCCATGTCATGGGAGAAGCCCAGTCGGGAGTCAGGCAGATCAGGGCACAAACCCAGGCTCTGTCCCCAGCATGTGAGACACGTTCCCCCTGCTCTCATCCTCAGAGTTTTCCCATCTGCAGAATGGTTTTAACAAGAGCCACCTCCTGGGGTTGTTGTGAGGGTTAAAGGGGTATAAAAGCTGCTAGATAAGTCAAGGCTCTGCCCCATCAAGCCTCAGTTTCCCCATCTGTAAAATGGCCATAAGGACCCTCACTGGCCATCTCATGGGGCTGTTTTTAGGATCAGATGGGAAAAGGGCTTTGTGAAAAGGGTGGGGTGGCGACCACAGGGAGTCTTCCAGCACAAGCGTCTTGCACTTGACTGAGTGCAAGACAAGGGGCTCTGCGCATATGGGAGGTGGGTGCCAGGCGGGGGAGGGGTTCCGGGTCAGATGGTCCATCTGAATCCCCAGCTGCCACATTCCAACTTTGGGACTTGGGCACATTACCTCATCTTCATCTGCATCTCTGGGAACCGTGGATTCCTCCTCTTTCAAGTGGGTGTATTAATAGTAGGTACCTCGTGGTGGGATGGAAGGACTCGTGAGAAACGTGTGTTGAGCTTAGCACAGAGTGTGACACAAAGCAAATGCTCGAGTCGGTGGTATTTGTTCTTATTTTTGCCAGCCTGTTGCCACACAGGTGGACGTTAAGTTCAGAAACACCGGTGAATGACGTAGTGACGTCATATTGTAATGGGATCTATGCTTCCAGACTTCGTGTTCATCAGTCCCCACCCAGGAAGAGTTTAGGCCCCTCTTCAGGGCAGCTTGGAGGGGCTGTGGTGGAATTGCAGCCCAGCCTGCCGGATGGTGCCCTGGGGATGGAGGTGGCCAGTGCTAACCTCAGCTGTCTCCTGGGAATCAGGGTGCCGGGTCCCCCACAGCCACCTGGCTCCCCAGTGGGAGTCCAGCGGGCACCCCTAGCCCCACCTGAACTGCTGGCCTGAGGCTCAGAGCGGGACTTGATGTCGCACCTGAGCCAGGGGAAGACTGCTGACCCCGCCGACAACCAGGTGCTTTCCCCTGCTGCTGCAGACTGAGCCCATGGGGAACCCCATCATGTGTGGGCTCCCTGATCTGTGCCCTGCCTCATACCAGCTGACGGGGTCCAGGAGAGGGGCAAAGTCCACATCCCACTGGAGGAATGAGGCCCTGCACTCAGGCCAGGGCTGACAGACACAGCCAGAGCTACAGGGGCTCAGAGATGGTGGGCCAAGGTGGTCCCAGATAGGCAGGGCGGAGAGGAGGAAGGCCAGGCTGGAGCCAGACCTTGAAGGACGAGGGGACTTAGCTCGCTGAAGGGACAGCATTCCAGAAGGACAGAAGTGTGTGGCAAAGGTTTGGAGCCGTTCCTAGGGAAAGGCATGCCCTCTCCCATAAGACATCTGGGCTGCTCTGGTCCAGATGGCCTCGGCTCTCAGTGACCAGTGGCCATGGGGTGAAGCAGATGGCCAGTGGGGGGGCGGGGCCACCCTCAGGCCTGAGCCAAGGGAGGCCAAGTGGCCCACATAGGCCAGGGCCCGAGACCTTGGCACCGGCCGCTCAAAGCTCTCGACTCGAGAGTTAATGATTCATTTGTGGCCAATTTCTGCTGGCCTTCGCCTGGAAATTCCCAAGCCTGCCCCTTCCCTCGGCTCCCGGGAGCTCCACGAGTACAGTCTCATTTACACTTGGCCGAGAACATCTTACCCACTATCCAGGGAATGGCTTTTACAATTACAGCAGCAGTGCTGCAGGTTAGCCCTCAGGAGGAATTGATTCTGGCCTGCAGGCGGGGGGCCGGGGTGGTTGTTTGTAGTACCCCTCTCTGACCCCACGGGCAAGTGCTGATGGAAGGAACCCTGTTTGTGTTCATGGTATCCCCCATTAAGTTCAGAGCAGATGCAAACAGAATCCAGTCTGGTGTGATGTGGAAAGTATTGCAGCAGTTACAAAGGGGGAAATAGAGCTTGACCCAGGGCAGGACTTGGCTGCATGAGAGAAAGCAATAATAAATGCAAAGGCCAAACCAGGCAAAAACTAGAGCAGCCTGATTCTCCAGGTTGAAAAGTCCCAGGCTTGGGGAGGGGGCTTCCTTTATGTCTTTTCAACTTTGCAAATTTAATTTCTTCGGATTTTTTCTTGACGGTCCCAGGCGTTGGTGGTAAACAACCGCTCTCCCCAGAATGTTTCCCTGTGACAGCAGCTTTCTCTGGAGAGGGTGCTATCAACACTTGGCAGGCCTCCTCCCGGCTCCCAGCTCAGGCTCCTGCACAGCGAGAGCTCCTAAAAGGCGTTCAAGAATGTGATGCTCTCCCGGGGTGCTGGGGGCGCAGGGCCTGGGCGAGCCTGGGCCTGGCCTCTTTGTTCCCTGCAGCGGCCAGCAGCCCGGCCTGGCCCCAGAACCTCAAATGGCCCCTGATTGTGGATGGTCCCCAGGCGGAGAGGTGGGGGAGTATCGGGTGTCCTCTGGCTCCCACAGCCCTGGTGCCCTGGTCCTTGGCACGGCTCAGCGACAGGAGGGAGCCCGTCTTCCGAGGACAGCTCTGCCAGGCCTGTCTGTGGCCAGGAGACCAGCGGTGTCCCGGCCCTGCAGCCTCCATGGTCTGCGTCACGCGCTGGCTTAGGTGTCCTGAGTCAGAGCCAGGAAATGGATCTGCCGTGCGGGGGTGGAAGTGCCGCTGCCCCGGGCAGCTGGGGTGAACCCTAACCTCCTGCCCATCCACGCTGAGGGGGGGCCTGGCCTCGTGCATCCCTCCCCTGGCCTGGCCTGGTTTTGATCAGTACCTGGAGGAGAGGCTGAGGTGACAGCCGGCTCCCTGCTCCACAGACTGTGCCCAAGCCCCTAACCCCACACGGCCAGTAACCGCAGGGCTGTTGACAGGACGGAGCGCTCAGATCAGGCGCAGAGAGGCTGCTGGGCCTCACCCGGGGCCGCACCGCTTTCCTGGGATGCCCTTCCCGGCTTGTGCTCTGGGCAAGAGTTTACCCGAGAATGACTTCTTTGGCAAAGCCTTCCCCGGCAGCCCCCCTCCAGCTGAAGCTGCCCCTTTCCTCTGAGCCACCTTCTGTGGACCTCCCTCGCAGATCCTAGCGCAGTGTGGTGTAATCACGTTTTCCGAAAGGACTGCCTCGCACATTTGCCTGCGTGCGTGCTTTGAGGCGTATTTATCTGTGCGCCTTGCGCGCCTGGTACACACTAGACGCTCAATAAAAGCAGGCTGGATTCAACGAAGGGGGCTCCTGAAGGTGTTGTTGGAGCGTCCCTTTGTTAATAATGTGGTGAAGATGGGGGGGCTGGGGTCAGCAGAGAGGCTGACCTTCACTCCCACCCCCGCCAGACCCCCTTCGCAGCCTCCGCCCGGGTAATTGCTGGGGGCTGCAGTGGGCCCCTCCCCGATTCCACGCAGCCAGGGCCTTCCTTGCCAGCAGGAGTCGGCTCCCTGGGCTGCCCGTGTGATCACTCTCCAGAAAACAGCCCAGTGGAAACTGCATGAATGATTGATAAGAGCTGAGAGCTGTTTAATTTTTCCCCCTGTTTAATGGCTATCAATAATTTAATACGCTCTCTGTATGTTTTTAAGAAATAGCACCCATTTCGCCGTCTCCGGTGTAGCGGGCTAAATGATTTAAGTGTTGGAAATATGCTCTGAGGATGGAGGTTGAGAGTCAGAGGAATCTGGAGGCCGGGGGTGGGGGGAGGTGGGTTCAGAGCCAGCCAGCAGCATCTTGGCCTGGGGTGTGCGTGCGCGCGTGTGTGTGCGTGTGTGTGTGTGTGTGTGTGTGTGTGTGTGTAGGTGGGAGGGAGGGGAGGGTACAAGCCAGCGCCATTCTGCTAAGAGCAAGATAATTGCTTTTCCGGGTCTCACTGAGCAGCCCCTGAACAGCTGTCAACTCACCCCCTCCCCAGTGCTGAGCTCTGGAGACTCCAGGGGGCCCAGGGCGGTAGGAGGGAGCGGCTGCCGGTACCACCGTGGGCTGAGAACCACCCTCCCCATGACATCTTTGCTCCCTCCGAAAGCTGTTAAATCATTTTTATTTTAATGATGCAGTTAGTCTCCTGCCAGCCTCATCTTCCAGGTAGGATAGGGGTAGTGTGGAGTGG
The DNA here is from genome assembly GCF_951394435.1 of Stenella coeruleoalba. Classification (NCBI taxonomy): domain Eukaryota; kingdom Metazoa; phylum Chordata; class Mammalia; order Artiodactyla; family Delphinidae; genus Stenella; species Stenella coeruleoalba. The sequence continues at coordinate 54,166,554 of NC_137162.1, read as the reverse complement.
GGGGCTCAGAATCACTCATCTCAGGGCCCACAGGGACCTGGAAGGTCATCTGCCAGTGCTCCCCCAAACTTTCCAGAGGCACAGGATCACCTGGGAGGACTTGTTAAAAATTTAAATTTCTGGGCTGCATTCCAGACCCACAGACTTCCATTCTCAGGGGAGAGGCCTGGGAAGCCGTGGGTTTAACAAGCAGCCCAGGTGATTCTTATCATCAGAGGAGTTTGGGAAATAGAGAATTCAGCTCGTTCTGATGCTTCCTACACCCACAGGGCCGCTGCCTCTGCTTGCACGCCTCTGCGGACGGGACCCTCACGGTCCTGTGAGACAGCACACCCACCTGTGGAAGGTGCGCCCCAGTCCGGAGCTCCTTCTGTCGTTAGGCTGGGCCCACGCGCTGCCCTCATGTGCTCCTCACGTGGAGGTAGCCTCTGCTGTAGGACAGACTGCCTGGGACCTGGTGTCTCGCCCTCTCCCATCCTAGCCACCCTCTGGCTTCTCTGTGCCTCTTCCTTGGGCAAGAAGCTTCTTTCTCAGCAAAGGAGTCTGGGTAGCAGAGGAAGCGTAGGGGTGGGGATGCACTCTCACCTCCGGGCCTGAGTGCCCCCTTCCCAGGGGCAGGCGGGTGACATGGTGCTGTGGCCTGCCCTCGGTGGCCTGCAGTGGCCACATCGGCCTGTTTGTGGCAGGCACCATCGCTGGCACAGTGGAGATTCTGAGCGGGGCAGAAAGATTCCTGGGCCTCAGAACCACCGTGGCCTTTCAGGGGCCCGTCCTCCCAGCCGAGAGAAAATGTGACTCATCAGAGATTGTTGACTAAGCCAGATCTCTGGGATGAGAGTGGAGGAGCTGAGGCCAGAGGGGGCTCCCCCAGGGCCAGGGCCACACATCCATTGAGGACAGAGCTGAAACTGCAAAGGTGAGGCAGGGGCCCCAGACAGGGGCATACAGGACTGAGGCCCTGGCGCTCACCTGAGTCACAGTCACTGAGGGCAGTGGGTGGGGCAGGGGAGAGCTTCCACCTTCTTGCTTGGCCCTGATGGAGACAACTCAGTTCATGGAAGGACTTTAGCAGAGCTGATGCCCTGGCCGTCTGACATTACAATTCTTCCTTTGCTTTGGCAGTTTGCATTGTTTCAGCAGAGATACAGTGCTGACTGCCAGGCGGGCTTGCTACTTCATTTCACTAGATAATTAAGAGGAAAGGAGTGGTACCCTTTCATAGGTGTCACCATCTGCTACAAAATGGGGGACCCCTTAAGTCCTTTCCCTCTTTGTAGACCCTCTTTGTACCCCCAAATTCAGCCCTGCCCTCGGTCTACGTGGGAGAAGCCAGGGTCCCAGGAGGTGCTGTCGTATGACCTGTCTTGTGATCACCAGTTCCCCTTGTGCCCCTTCACCCCCCAAAGCCTGCAGTGATCATCACAGCACCACTGTGGAGGTCTCAACCCTAGGGGAATAGGAAGAGGGGTGCCACCGAACCCCGACAGGTCCCCTACTTGGAGAGTTCCAAGAGCTGGGGAGACTGAAGGGAAAGACTTAACCCCATGCTCAGGAAGACCCAGCTCCAGAGAGAGAGCTGTGTGAATATAGACACCTGGGCAAGGCCAGGGGCAATCAGGGAAGGCTTCCAGGAGGAGGTGCTGCCTGCCCTCAGGCTTGAAGCAGGAGAGGAAGGGGAGGGGCATCCCCGGTGCAGAGGTGTAAGGTGGCACTGTGAATTGCAGAGGAGAGTGAGGTGAGGCCAGCAGGGCAGGGCGGGGCTGGATATTGGCTGCCTGGGCGGAGAGCCACGGAAGGCTTGTTCGTTTTTAGCTTCTGTCGAAGTATTACATCCATGCAGAAAAACTGTGCATATCCTAAGCGCAGCTTGACCAATTCTCGCAAAATGAATACACTCATGTAACCATCATAGAGATCAAGAAACAGAACATTCCAGATCCCCTAGAACCCCCTGCATACCCCCTTCCGGTCACTGCTCCCCCTCAAGGATAATGACAGCATTATCCTTACATTATCAACAGCATACTATCAGTTATCTACTGCTGCCCCCAAAACCGCCCCCAAAACTACCCCGAAACTTTGTGACTTAAAATAAACAACCACCATTTATTATGTCTCATAATTCTGTGGTTTGCCTGGGCAGTCCCTTTGCCAGTTTCCCTTGGGTTCATGTGACTCCAGTCACCCGAAGGGCTGGCTGGACCAGACGGTCTAAGATGGCCTCAGTCACATCTGGTAGATGGTACTGGCTATTGGCTGGGCAGCTTCAGTTCTCCTCCATCCTCCAGTAAGGTAGACCAGCTTCTTTCCATGGCTAGGCTGCATTCCAAGAGGTCCAAGGCCAGAAACAGCAGGATCTCTTGAGTCCTAGTCTCTGGAAGTCACAAAATACCACTTTCACCAAGTCCTATTGGTCAAAACAAGTCTCAAGGCCAGCCTGGATTCAGAGGCGGAGAATAGACTCCACCTCTCGATAGGAGGAGCTGCAGAGAATCTGTGGCCATATTTGTTTTAGCCTGCCACAGCATAGAGTAGCTGTGCCTGTTCTTGACCTTTATATAATTGGATCCCTTAAGTATGTTCTCCAATGTCTCTGGCGTTTTTGACCAACATTGTGTTCATAAGATTCATGTGTATTGTTGGATAGAGTTGGATTATTTGTTCTCGTTGCTGTGTGGTATTCCATTGTATGCGCACACCGATTTCTCCGTTCTGCAGTTGATGGCCACGTGGGAAGTTTTCATTTTGGGGCTGTTATGAGTAGCACTGCTGGGAACGTTCGTGTACGCATCTTTGGGTGACCACATGCACACACTTCTGTGGAGGTGGAAATGCTGGGCTGTTGAGAGACCACAGGGTAGGGGATACTTCCAAACCGTTCTCCAAGGTGGTGACCAGTGCACGCCCTACCGGCAGTGTTTGGGAGGCGCAAAAGAGCTTTGTGGAAGAGAGTGAGGTGGTTTTAGAAAGATGCCCCCAGCTGAAGGTGGCTGGAGGGGTGTCTCTGACCCTAGGGCTCCCTGTAATGTCCCCTCTCTGCCTGCCCCTAGCCTCAGGCCTGCAGACTGGGGAAGAAGGGCCGTCAGACCAGATGGCTCTTTTCTGAGTGTGATCTCTACGACTGCACTTTTTCCCATCCCAGGGCCCTCCTACTGCCCTCTCTCCTTTACCCAGAAGCTTCCTTCCACAGCTAGCCTGACCCCCCAACAGCCAGGGAAGCTGGGTGCCTGCATGCGCTGACACACGAGGACACAGGAGCTGGGAGGGACTGCCGTGGCAGCCTCCATCCATGATAGCTCTGGGCAGTGGGGAAGACCAGGAGTCTTGGGTTCTACTTCTGGCCTTTCTACTTCTGGCCTTGCCTCTCTCTTGCCATGGGACCATGGGAGGAACCCTTCCCCTATCAGGGCCTCAGTTTCCTCATGAGGCAGAGAAGGGAGTCAACTTCACCAAGTCTCTTTCCTCTCACCAACCTGAACCCTGGATTCTAGAATCTAACAGGGGAAAGGGCACGAGGAGGCCCATGGAGAGCTTGGCAGGCTTCTGGATTTCAAGGCACATGTCAGTTGGCCCACTTTGTTCAGTTTCTTCACTGAATATCTTCACTGCCCCACTCATCCATCCATCCATCCACCTCTGTGGCCTTGTGAGCCTCAGAGGATAGAGATAAACTAAGACCTCATTCCCGATGTCCAGGAGCTCTGCTCGGGGGAGGAGCCTGGCCTATAGAAAGCTGGGGCAGACACGGTCAGCTAGACCCAAAGCTGCTGGGGGATGAACAAAGAAAGGAGCGACAGGTCAGAGAGGGCTCCATGGAGGCATCTGAGCAGAGTGGGGCTCTGAAAGACAGAGCAGTGGGGAAAAGGGCTCCAGACAGAGCACCCAGCTTGCCTGAAGGGTGGGGGTCCTGGGGGGGCTGGGCTGACTGCAGCACAGTGGTGGGTGTGCCAGCACGGCTGCTGCTGTGGTGCGGGGTGCAGAGGAGCTGACCTTGGTGCTGGGCCCGGTTCTGGGCCTCTGACCTTTACTGGGGGTTTGGGGACAACATCTAGTTTCTAGGGTCATTCCACTTCTGTGGGCCAGCTCGGCTCTCCAGGAGATGGCCAGAGCGGCCTGGGCAGGCGGGACCTGGAGCTGGGTGAAGGGGGTCGGGGCCACCCCCAGGCTCAGGCTTGAAACTCACCACGCCCTCTCCTCTCTCCCACAGGACCTGCAACAGCTCTGCTCGGCCAAGTCAGACTGCTGGGGCCGCCGCCTCCTTCCACTGTGAGCTCCTTTTCCCGACGCCCTTAGCAGCCTTCAGTCCCGGTGGTCGGCAGAGGCCTTGGCAGGTAAGCAGGATGAGCTGGGCCCTGGCACTGGGTGTCTGCTGGTGTGGCGCCCAGCCCAAGCAGCTGGTGCCGTTTCAGGGCCTGGAGAGCCCAGAGCTGGCCCGTCATCACTGAGGAATTAGGGGAAGGGGCTTATTTCTCAATTTTCACTTCTCCTTGGCCTCCTCCTCTCAGAGGGAGCCAGAGAGCGGAGAGGTGTGCCCTGGCCTGGCACTCGGATATTTGGTTTTATTCTCTTGCCAACTCCTGGTGTAGCATTGGGTAGCCCTGCCCCTTCATGGCTGAGAGCCTCAGTTCTCTCATCTGCTACATGAAAATAATCATATCCTCTAACATTCTGAGCACTTAACTGTATGCCAGGCACTGTGCTAAGTACGTGTAGTTGTTAACTCCTTTCGGCTTCACCACAACCCTGTGAGGTAGGTGCTGTTATCTTCCCCATTGTGAGGCTTGTGGTCTGAAAGCAACTTGCCCAAGGTCATGCTCCTGGCTGAGCCCCCGTGGGGTTCAGTTCCAGGTCCTTGTGGCCCCAGTGTGCCAGCCCCTGACCCCTGTTCCATTCTGCCCCTGACCTTGCCCCCCCCACCACCGGCCTCTTCTTGTGGGTGGGCATCAAGGCGATCGTGGATGTCCTCAGAAGTGTTAAGTCCTGTCCCAACTCAAGGCAAAGGGAGGGGGCTTTTACAAGGTGACAGTTGCTGCTGGTTGCCTGGGGTCATGATTCATTTGTGGATATGATGTGACATGAAGCAGACCTGACCCCTCCTCCCCAAGGTGGCACACAGGGCCCTTCTGGCGCAGGGGTATGTTGGTTGGATACGGCTCTCTCTCCCTCCGCCTCCCAAGTTCAGTTTCCCAAGCTTGTATTAAGCAGTTACTGTATGCCAGGCCTGACAGTAGGCCCTGTGGTGCTGGGCAGGAGGCCTTGTCCCCTTATGTACTCTGGTGGAGAAACAGGGAGATCACATCAGATGTGGAAAGCCCAAGCGAGGGGAATAGTTGGGGTTCATAGGTTAGAGAGGGGCATTCTGGGGAGGTGATCCAAAAGTGAATTACATCATGGGGAGAAAGAAGGCTGGGTGGAGAGCCTGGCAGTTTAGGGGATGAGGTTGGCAAGGGAATGGAAAGATTGTAAAAGGCCACAAATGCCAGGCTGAGGAATTAGATCCTAAGGGCAGTGGGGAGCCATGGAAGGTTCTAAGTCAGATAGTGGCCTATTGAAGGTGGTTGCATTGGAGAGGCCTTTGGAAAGGCCTCTCATAAGAGACTGAGGCAGGGAAGTTGGCAGGATTTGCAGTTGGCTGGTGGGGGGCATGAGGTTAGGAAAGCTGCCGTGATGTGGGATGGGGATTAACGTTGGAGTTCTGTGTAAGTGTTGGGAGTCTGGAATCCAGGAAGGCTTCTTGGAGGAGGTGGACCAGGTTGTGGTCTGGAATGTCTCTGAGAGGGCCGAGATTTTCCTGAGGAAGAAGATGATTTATAGTTACACGTGAGCTTGAGGTTTTCATCTGGAAGTATAGATACACATACAAGTCCCAGAGGATTCTCCCAGCCCATATTCATATCTGTGTCCATGAACACGTGCACATGCATGCTCTACACAGACACACATGTGCATGTAAACCTGTTCCTGCATGCTAAGGGGCTACAGATGTGCATGCACGCATGGCTATGATTGGTTGTGTGTGCACAGATACATGCAGAGATGTGCAGAGACCTGCTCCCTCACACCCATATACACGCAGACATTACTTGTGCGTGCTACAGACATACATGTGCACGCACAGACTTGCTGCACACACACGCTCACAGATGCACGTTCACAAACTTCTGTGTTGACACCCCACACAGATACACGGGCAGAAGTTCTCACAACACATGGCGTCTCCGCGTTCACCCGGGGATGCCCTCACATGCACACACAGGGAGGGATGTGTTCCAAGGAGAAGGGCCTGTTCAGGGGTCATTGGCTTCTTACCTTGCAGTTCCTGGGGTCACTGGGCAGCTTTGGGTCAAGGCTGAGCCCTGACCTCTGCATGTATGTTGGGAGGGGGACTATCAGGGTTTGAGGGCCAGTCCTGTGACCATGGCCACGCTCTTGCCTTCTCTGGGCCTCAGCTTCCTCAACTGGAAACAGAAACAGTCACCATCTGGCCCCAGCATCCTGGACAAGGTGGTCATGAGGATTAGAGACACCGATTCACAGTGCTGAGAAAAATTCCCCGCACAAGGTAGGGCTTAACAAATAGGACCTGTTATTCTCATGAGAAGAAAGTAGGTGTGGGTTAGGTAGAGGCGCCTGGGCACTGCCGTGGAGTGTCCGTGGGGCCTTATTCTTGTTCCTTATCTCCTGCAGACTCCATCCGGGCTCCCTGGGGCCTGGGCACCCTCTGAGTCCTGGGCATGACAAGCTGGTAGGGACTGTGTCATCCCTGCCCCCAGCTGCACTTCCTCTGTTGACTCTTGGAAGTCAGGGTCTTGTGTCGTCCACTTTGTTACCCAGCCGTACACGAGTCCCTGTCGGGGAACTGGCATGTTACATCCATGAGCTTACGAGCCCTGAGAGGGAGGCCTCACTGAACAATTTCTAGATGAGGGAACTGAGGCCGTCGAGTGTAGGTGAGGTTCTCAAGGACACCCGCCCAGAAGTAGTGAAGCTGGGCTCCAAACCAGACCATCAGATGCCAGAGTTTGTGCTCTTTGCTCTGGTAAGCTCCCTTCAGGGATAGGTCATTTAATGCCTACTTTACAGATGAGGAAACTGAGGCTCAGAGTGGGTGAGCCACACAGCCAGGAAGTGGTACCTGCACCCCAGATTCAAGACTTCCTCTTCCCTCCCCTCCCTCTTCCCGGCAGGGCCCCTCCAAGTTAGAGGAGTTTCCCAAGGGGGATCCTGGCTTCTGGCTTTGGCCTGGCCCAGTCTTCCCAGGCCAAAGAGTGTCCATTTTCTTGCAAGTAAAAAGGTGTGTTGTTCTCTGGGGTCCACTGTCTGGGCATCATCTACTAACTTCCTCTCTGAGACCCCTTTGTAAAATGTCCTTAGCATGGTCCTTTGGAAACCTGGTCAGCAGGAAGCTCTGGGGTGCCCTAGCCCTTGCACACCCATCAGCAGGCTTGTTGCGTGGGACCAAGGCAGGAAGTGTGGGTTCTGCCTGGTATGGGGGGTCAGGTCTGTGTATGGGGAAGAGATCTGGGAAGGATCCCTGGGAGGAGAGAGGTGGGCTGGGAATTGGAAGATAAGGAGAAATTTGCTAGGTTGATGTCAAGGGAAAAAGGGAAGACCAAGCAGAGAGCCCGGCTCTTGCAAAGTCCCAGAGAAGTGACAGTTCATTCACTGGCCCTCTGCCTCCTCTCCCAAAAGTGTCCATCAGAATCTTCTAGAATCAGGACCGGCTACATAATTTGCAGGGCCCAGTGCAAAACTATAGGGCCTGTTGTCCACAAATTATTAAGGATTTCACAAGGGTGGCCCTAGAGCAGTAAACCAAAGTGGGTCCCTCTGAGCTTGGGGCCCCGTGCAGCTGCCCGTGAAGCCAGCCCTGCCTAGATTAAGTGAAGAACTGAGTTCACGTGCAGGCTCCACCAGCCACTGCCTGGCCCAGTGACCTTGGGCAAGTCCCCCATCACCCTGTGAGTCTCATCTGCCCAAGGGAGAGATGTTGCCCTCCCTCCAGCAGCAGAAGCCTCAGCGGTGCCAGTATCCAGCTTGTCTCAAGCATCCAGGTTCAGTGGCTTCAGTGAGGCTGGGATTACAGCTCTTCCTGTCAGGCAGTGGTGTTTGAGGGTTCTCTGATGCGCCCCGTCTACCTTTTCAGCCCTGTCCCTGCATACTTCGGAAACCTGTCTTTTTTGTGCTTTTCCAAATCCACAGGGGCAGAGGGGGTTGGGGGCTGCTCTGTGTTTTATTTGCAGTCTTCTGCCTCGTTGCCCCTTGCCTGCCCTTCTCTGCTTGGCAAACTCACTCCTATGGGTCAGATGCCAGGGAGCCTTCTCTGACCCCAGCCCCTCCCTCCCGGCCTTTGCCCTGTGACCCCTCCAGTAGCTACAATGACCTCTTGTACTGTAGAGTTCTCTAGAGTGTGTAAGCTCTTTCACACCCCATGAGACCAATGAGAAGCCCTTGAAAAGTCCTATTCCCTTTACCGGACTGGAAAACAGAGACTCAGAAGTTCAACCCCCAGCCTAGCTCCTGGGCTGCGGTCAGGCCCACATCAGGAAGGGGTACAGGTAGTGGCAGCAGAGGGTGGCATCTGGGCTCTGTTCTGGGGCAGCTTCACATTTCAGCGTTTTGGAAGACTGGCTTCCCCTCTGGGAAAGAGCCCCAGCCCCTGGTCCAGGAGAGGCCCCACAGGTGTCTGGGCTGGTGAAGAGGAGGCAGTGAGCCAGAGGTGTGGCCAGCTGAAGCACACAAGCCCCAGCCCTGCCCCTCCCTGTGGGTAACTTGGCCCACTTCCCTCCACCTGGTGGACTGGAGCCAGGCGTGTGTGGTACTGGGGCTCAGGCGAGGCCCAGAGCAAACAGAGGTGAGAAGGCCCCAACTGGTCTGGGACGTGGCAACCAGCAGGGTTGGACACAGCATGACCCGTCAGGGGCATGACAGCTGCCCCCTCTGGCTGGCACTCCATAAAAGGTTCTCAGAACACCTTTGGTGGATGAGTGCACAGGGCACTGACGTGAGGGGCATGGACTCTGGGCCTTGGCTTTGGGGTTTTACAGCACTGCCACGCTACTCGCTTTGTGACTTCAGATGAGTGGCTTAACCTCTCTGTGCCTCATTTCTTCATCTGTAAGATAGGGATAATAGAACCGACCCCACTGAGTTGTGAGGGATTCAATGAATCAGCCATGTACACTCTTGCAGCGGTGCCTGGGACGAGGCTAGCGCTCCACAGCGTATGCGTTGACAGTGGGTGAGCAGGCGGGGGTGAGTGTTGGAGCTGATCCCCAGGGGTGTGGGCACACGGGGAGGGACTTGGTTGGATTGTCATTTCAGAGAGGCTGTAGGGGAACAGCGAGGATTGGGGTTGGCCTGGATTCGGGTTTCATATGCGGCGATCCCAAACAGTTGTTGATGAGAGCTCTGTGGGCAGGGACCTGGGGTGACAGCCACACTCCCTGGCCAGTCCCTCCAGCCCCGGGTTTGTGGCTTCATGCTGACAGCATGAACACCGTCAGCTGTCAGTCAATAGGTTTCCAGGGCTACATGTCGCAAGGCGGGTTTGGGGCTGGCTTTGAAGACCTTGAATGCCAAGCCCAGCTCACAGCGGGCCTGGCCATGGCCACACAGAGCTGGGATCCCAGGGCCCCCATGTGGCATACCTGTCAGTATCCAGCACCAGCTGAGAATGCACACCCTCCTCTCCCTCCCCGGAATTTGTTGCCTGCAGCCCAGGAGGCCTCTCCAGCCCCTGCCTCTGCAGCCAGCCCTGACCCTGCAGCCCCTACCCCAACCTGGAGCTGGAAATAGTCCATAGCCCATTGGTCACTCCTGCCCGATGTGGGATGCCCTTTGGGTCAGCAGGGTGGGCCACTGTGCTCACGGGCTCCCTGAGTAGGACTTCCATTCAAGCCTCAGTCCTGCTGCAGGCCTGCTGTGTGACCTCGGACAAGTCGCTGTCCCTCTCTGAACAATTGTTCATTGGTCTATAAAGCCAGAGGCTCAGCTGGGACAGGTCAGGGTTCACAACCTGCAGTGTTCTCAAGGGTATCAACAACCCAGGGAAGCTGGGATTATCCCACTGTGTGGAAGAGGAAACTCATAAAGCATAGAGAGGTTAAGAAATGTATCCAGGGTCACAAAGCTATTGGTGGAGCTGAGATTCAGCCCACTTTTACCTGACACAATAATATGTGTTTTCCCCACTACCTCAAACTGTCTCTGGTAGGTACATGTGTGTTTGCTGGGTGAACTATTCACTCCGTCAGCCACAGTGGGTCGAACACTTACTGGGCTCCAGCACTGTGCTAGGCACTGGCATTCAAAAGTGAATCTCTGAGCATCGGCTGAGCACAGCCCTGGGCTTGAGTGGAGGTTACACAGTCTACAGCGCAGCGTGTGCTAGGTGGGTGCTCTCAGCGGGTGAAGGCAGTAGGAGTTGGGATGGGCAGCTCTTCCCCCATGCTGGAGGAGGCAGCCAGAGGAGACTGCCTGGAGGAGGGGGCTAGATCCCTACACAGAGGAGTGAAGGAGTAGGGTCTTCCTGGGGTTTCTACACAACTTGATGGGGTAGGTCTGGAGTCCAGCTGGAGAGGAAGCTTCATTCAGCCACAACTGGAAGCAGGCTCTGAGGCAACTCCTGGGGGCCACAGAGTTTGACCTTGGTCCTGCAGAGAGCAGGGAGCCAAAAGGGGCCGTGGAGAAGTGGCAGCTCCTCTGTGAAGGCCATGAGGCTGGCCCTGGCCTGCAAGCGGGAGCTCACAGCTCACGCAGAGACTGTCGATCAGGGAGGGGCGGGGCTGGGGCTTGTGTACTCCAGCTGGCCACGCCTTCAGCTCACTGCCTCCTCTTCACCAACCCAGGCACCTGTGGGGCCTCTCCTGGGCCAGGGGCTGGGGCTCTTTCCCAGGAGAAAGCCAGTCTTCCAAAATGCTGAAATGCGAAGCTGCCCCAGAGCAGAGCCCAGGTGCCACCTTCTGTTGCCACTGTCTGCACCCCTTCCTGACGCAGGCCTGACATCAGCCCAGAGGTGGGGCTGGAAGGGAGACATGGACAAACCTGTTCAGTGACATGGTGGGGACAGAGAGGCCCAGAGCCCAGCCCAAGGTCACGCAACATCATCACGGCAGGTGCAGGAGGCCGACGGGCTAGACAGGAGGCATCCTTTTGGGGGGTGAGGGGGCAGCTGGTCTGGTACCCCTGGTTCTCCCAGAGTCTGGTGGGAGCCTTGCTGTTGTGTGTGGTCTCCCATGTAGGTGTGTGGGGCTGCGCTCACACCCCAGACACCCCTGACCTCGGCCACCAACAGGGCTCCCCGAGGACAAACTGGGATTTGGTAAAAACTACGCTGAGAAGGATTCCTTGGGTGTTACTCACTGCGGGTTCTTTGCCCTCCCCCGATGTTTGCTCACCGTCCCCCCGCCCCCGCCCCACTGAGCCCTGGAGGTTGTCTCCCTCTGGTTCAGGAGCCACGCACTTAGGGTGAGGACAGCCACGCCCATGCCCTGTGTCCTAGGTCCAAAACCTCCGTGACCTCGCGGGGAGGGAGCAGACGCTGGGTGGGGCTGCAAGGGTGGCCTCTTTATTTGAATCATAGCATCTCAGCCCCCTGGGAGAGGAATGGTCTTTAGAAATCATTTGGCCCAGTCTCTCATGGTACAGATGGGGAAACTGAGGCTCAGAGGTAGGAGGGTACACCCCAAAGTGGCCCAGCATGGCACTCCAGGCTTTGGGCTGAGCTCACTGCCACCCTAAACTGCTTCAGATGCATGGCGGGTGTAGACGCCAGCAGGGCCCAAGACCTACAGCAGTGCTCGTGACCCAGCCATGGGGCGTGGTGTCTGCGGAAAGGCAGGACCCACCCCTGAGGAGCTGGGGGTGCAGAGTGTGGGGCTGGGGAAGTTCTGGGGATCTGTGGAGAGCTGAGCAGGGCGCCCTCAGACCTGGCTCTGTTAAGCCTCGTTTGTACTCCGCCTCTTTGTAATCACTACCTCCTGCCGAGACCTGCTACCATTAGGGCTCCTCCTCCCATCTGTTTACCCAGAGAACCCAGTGAGGTCTGGAGATTGCAGGCCCAGAGGCCAGGGCAGAGAGAATGCTCTGGAGTCAGGCCCCGATTGGAAAGCTGACAAGATGCAAGGGGGTGAGGAAGGAAAATGGACTCTGGAAACCAGGGGCCACCCGTGCCCCTCATCAGCCCCTTCGGCTGAGCCACAGCAGGGTGCCCGGTGGCCTGCAGCCCGCAGGAGACTGCTGGGTCTGTGATACCTGGGGAGAGTTCCAGGGGTTCCGAGGGAGTCAGGGCGGACTTCCTGGAGGAGGGGGAGTTCCAGCTGGTTTCTGAAGAATGAACATGATTGTGAACTGAAAGCATTCTAACCAAAGGGTCCAGCTGGGCCAAAGCCTTGAGGCAGGCACGCTGGGGACAGATTCAGTGGGGCTGGATGGAGAGCCAAGACTGGGCAGTGAAGGAAATAAGGTTGGAGATGCCCCCTAGAGGCCAGATGGTAGAAGGAGGAGGAAGTTTGTACTGTGTTTCTAACGTGCTAAACATCCCTGAGAGGGTCACTGCCCACTTCTGTGCCTGTTTCTGTCAGATCTCCTCGGAGCTTTGGGCACCTGGGAACCACAGCAGGGCAGCACCTCAGTGGGAGAGCCTGCCTTTGGGGAGGGTGTGAGCAGGTGCCAGGATCCGAGGCTCCCCCGGGAGCTGGTGGGTCTCCCTCAGCCTGGGGGGATGGGGGATTCAGCCCCTGGGGCAGACTCTCCTGCAGGCTAAGGGTCCAACACCCACAGTGGACTCCAGAGCTGAGAGTTTGGCAGGGGGAGGGGGTGGGCTGAGAGATGGGCTTCCCTTCTCCTTCCTGTGACCAACTGCCTCCTTCCTTCTTCTAGAGAAGCTGTGTGGGGCAAGGATGGGAGCAGGTGGCCCTCCCCAAGGCTTTGGGTGCGCTCAGAGCCTGACAGAGAGGAGGTGAGCCTTTGAGCTACGTGTGCTGTACCAGGCTTGTGACTTGCTGCGGGTGCTGTGGGTGCCTGGTGCCCCCACGGGTGCAGCCCCTCCTTGTAGCCCTGGGCTCAGCCCAGGTTGTGTTCGCTGAGCCTCCACGGACCCAAGGTGGCCTCTCTCTCACCTTTCCTATCAGCAGAGCAGCAGCCACGGGCCTGGGAGCTCAACTCCTGGTACCTAGGATTTCATACATCCCCCCAGCAGTTTGCACAGCAGCTGGCTCCGGCTCTGTCAGCTTTGGTTCCCACTTGGGAAGCCCAGAATTCTTTTCTGGGATAACACAACAGCCCTTCCACAGCAGGAAGGGCGAGCTGCCCTCATGGCAAAGCTTCTTCCTGAGCCCTGGCTCCTGCATCCTCAAAATAGCAGGTGGGCTTAGCAGGGGCGCATTTTCCAGGGAGGAATTAGAGTCAGAGAAGAGACGGCATGAGACTTGGCCAGCGTCACGTGGCCAAGGCAAGACTCGCCCGGGATTCCAGGCCCTAGTCAAGCTCCTTTGGGGACGGAGCCACGGTTTCTTTTCAGGGCCACAAACAGATGCTCCAGGGCTTGGGAAGAGGAGGTGGAGGAAGAGAGCTTCTGGGGACGAGGAGCCCAAGAGAGAGGCCCCGAGTCACTGTCTCTCCTCCTCGGCTCCAGCTACTTTCATTGGCGGGTCCACCAGTGGTGCTGACATTTACCTGGTAGAGAGGTGGGCCTCCTCCCTCTTGAATCAAGATGCTAAAAATAACCGGGCCCAGCTTTTCAGGGCCCCTGCCCAGCCAGCGCCTGCTTGCCTGCCTTGGCGACCTTTTTCCTGGGTGCTGGAAGCTAAGTGCTTTGTGAGCATTTGGTTCCTTGTGCCAAGGACTTCCTAGGGGTCCGAGCAGGGATAGCAATGCATGCTCAGCTCCTGAGCCTGAAGAGGGGTCTCTGCAAGGCCTACCTATCCCCCAGGTATCGGGGTGATGGGCCCCTGCCCAAACCGTGTTTTCTCCCTGGGTCTAGTACCCTGCCAGACTGGCCACTCTGCCCTGGATGCTTGAGCCCCTTCCTTGAGCTGCTGGAGTTTCTCCCAGTACCCCTCCTCCTCAGAGTTATCCAGCGCTCACCTTGAGTCCTGTACCACGCCCAACACAGATGTCCAACGTGTGGTCTCCTGCCTTCACACTGCATGTTCATCCTGCAGCCAAGAGGAGCCCGGACTTTGTGGCTGGGCATGTTTAAATCCAGCTGTGCAACCTTAGCGCATTTCTGAGCCTCAGTATTCTCATCTCTGAAATGGGCATCATAACTGACTTTGTAGTGTCATGACAAGAAAGAAGTGAGGTCACATGCAGGTGTCAGATCAAGAGAGCTGCCTGCCACCCAGCCAGGAGAAAGCCTGAGCGCCTCTGGGGGCTTTCCTTTCTCTTGCTTTGTAAATCAACCCTGGAAACTTCATACGTACGTATGGTTGATGTGTGTGGACTGGAAGAGGAAGGTCTTAAAGACCCAGGCTGAGGACTGGGGACTTGATCTCCTCAAAAACAGGGGTCCCTTGCCCATTCCTGTGCACGTCCAGAGTGGCCTGCCCCACCTGAATGTTTATCCACTTCTTGCCCTCGGTCAGTGTGATCAGAATTGTGTCGGCATTGGCCCACGAGTCCCTGGCTGTGGGGTCAGCCCCATGGAAATGGAAGTGGTTTTCTGGGCTCCGTTCTCACTTACTGTGAGAACCTGGGCTGGTGGCTTAGCCCCTGCACGCCTCAGTGTCCTCATCTGAAAATGGGGATAATAACGGCCCCTCCCAATAAGCATTGTGAGATTAAATTAGCATTGTCGGTGCGGTGCTTAGGACAGGGCCTGGCGTGGGGTGAGCCCTTGGTGTGTGTTCGCTGGTCCTCGTAGCGGTCAGACTCGTCGTAGCCATCTGTGGTAATAGCAGTGGCCACCGCCCTTGGCTGAATGATTATTATCAGATGTTGTGTCAGAGGCTAAGCACATTATTTAACTTAATCTTCGTGACAGTCCTACACAAGGTACTCCTATAAGCTCTATGTTCCAAATGAAGAAAACCGAGGCCCAGAGAGGTTACACACAGTTTGAAAGTGGCAGCGCTAAAAACCAGAATTCAGATTCAGCCCTGCTAGGGGATCAGCCAGTCGGCTTTGCACTGAAAATTTCACATCCTAGAAACCTCTCAGTTCCAGGCCCGCAGGGGCAGTTGACGAGCTAGCCCCATCGAATCCTCCATTCCATTGCTTTACCCACTGGCCCCCCGGCCCCCCTCCTCGGCTTTGAGACTTAGCCCCGTCCTGCCCCTGCTCCCTTCCCACACCTTATAGGTGCCCCTTCTCCCCAGATCATCCTTGCCCATCCCCTGCGGCCTGACTCTAGTCTCCCCATCCAGCTTCCTACCCTCAGCCAGCTGGAGGGGTGTGGGTTCCACCCCATGGGCTCTCTGTGCCCAGGGCTGTGCCTGCAGTTGGCTGGCGGGTCCTGAGCTGCCCCTCACCAGCCTCAGGCTCCCCGATTTGCACTGAGGGCTTCGGCACCTCTGCTTTCAGCCTTCCAGAGAGGCTTTAGAAACCTCTTCCTTAAGAGAGGGAAGACTGAGTGAGCCCCCGCCCCCAGCCCTGGCCCCAGGCAGCTGAGAGAGATTGCACCGGCCCTTCCGGTGCATTGATGGAGAGCAGTGCTGACACAGGAGAAAGGTCAGCAGTGGGACAGAGCAGAGCTGGTGGCGGCCTGCCGACCAGCAGCGCCCTCCCCCAGGTCAGGGCTTCCTGGGGGGAGGGGCCCAGTGCTCCTTGGGATCCTGGTCAATTCGTATTGACTCAGGCAGCCGCTGGTTCAGCGAAGCTGGGCGTCCAAGCCCCCAGAGGGCTCGGGGAGATGCCCGGGTCGTCCTTGGCACCTTCCTCTCCCTCCCCCCGCAGTCGATTAGATCCTCCGAGCCATCTCTGGGTTTGTGTCCCCCTCAGCGCCGCCATCCTCTGCTGGCTCTCAGGTCTTAACTCTCTTCCTGCCTCTCAGTTGCTGAGCCCTTCCTAGGCTGCCACTACCCTCCCTGGCTCCCCACTGTCACCAGGAATAAAGTACAAATTCAGAGGCTGACATTAAGGTTCTTCTTGAGCCCAGTGAGGCTGCCCAGAGCTGCTGGTCCTTCCCCAAGGACCGAGTCAGCCGTCCCCACCCTCAGATGAAGGCTGAGCCTCTCTTGGCTTGGGAGGGGTGGGGATGGGGGTCTCTTCCCCCGAGACATGCCTTTCCAGGACCCAACCCATTGCTTTCTCTACCCAGGACTCCCACCCTCTAGGAGAGATTAGAGGAGGTGTGTGAGGTATCCGGGCACCCTGAGTGCCAGGCCAGTTCTGCACCCAGTGCTCCAGCCTCACCCAGACTGTAGGGCCAAGCAGGGCCTGTGACTAGGACATCAGCCTGGTGCATGGCCCAGCCCACACCATTCCTCATACTCCCCCTTGAACTGCTCAGTGCAGCTCATGCCCCAGCTCCTGGTGGGCAGAAGCCATCTTCTCCCCAGCTCACGTGGACGACAAGCCCCAGTGAGGGCAGGAGGTACAGCGGTTAGTGCCCAGTCTCTGGGGTCTGACCCCAGCTCCATCACTCACTAGCTGTGTGACCTCAGGCAGTCACTTAACTCTTGTGAAATGTGGGTAATAATAGTTCCTTCTTCGCAAGATGGTGAGATTCATTGAAATGACACATGTCTGTGGGACCCTGGAACATTTTCAGATCAATAAAGCCAGCTTTCGTCATCATCAGCACCGGGGGCCCCAACCCCTGGGCTGCAGACTGATACCAGTCCGCAGCCTGTTAGGAACGGGGCCGCACAGCAGGAGGTGAGCGGCGGGCGGGCTTCTAGAGAAGCTTCATCTGCTGCTCCCCATCGCTCCCCATCGCTCCCCATCGCTCCCATAGCTCCCCATCGCTCCCCATCGCTCCCCATCGCTCCCCATCGCTCCCCATCGCTCCCCATGGCTCCCCATAGCTCCCCATCGCTCGCATCACCGCCTGAGCCACCCCACCCCCTGGCCCGTGGAAAAATCGTCTTGCACGAAACCTGTCCCTGGTGCCAGTAAAGTTGGGGGACCCCGAATCAACACCATCCTCCTCAGGCTGGCGGGTACCGTATCCATGAGATGAGGGCCCTCTCCTCCAAACGGGCTCCTCCTGGCTATTTGAATGCGCCTTCCACTTCTGCCCCTCACTGTCCCCTTCATGCCCTTTTTGCCCTTTTTTTCGCAGCACTTCTCTCCCTCATTTCCTAGAATCCCAGGAAGCCCAGCCCTCCCTGGCCTCGTGTTGTCACTTGCATACCTGCCTTATGCACGCTGTCCGTAGGAGCTGGGCCCAGGTTTCATTCTCTGTTTCCCCCACGGCCCCTCACAGGTGCCTCAGGCACAGTGGGTGCCTGATAAAAGTTTGTTCTGTTGAACGGACTTTCATGGAGCCAAAGTCACCTGCATGAACAACACAGCAGTGACCAGCTAGGCCCCTGGGTGCGTCCTCAGGCTGACGAAGGGCACGTCTGAGACCGGGCCTGAACCGCCTCCCGCTGGGTCATGGCTTGTGCCCACTCTGGCCTCCTCCACGTGGGGTTTTGGGGGAGGCAGGGGGTGGCGTGGGTTTGGGCCACTGAGTTGGAAGATTTTTCAAGGCTGGTTCCTCTCTGGTCCTCTGGGCCGTCCCTGTGTTTTGTTTGCCTGGGTCCTTTCCCCACCCCCACGCTTCTCTGTTAAACTGTGATATTATATTTAAACAAATCAATTCCATTGCAGAGTCCTTACTGTCCTAATGATGAGTTTGCAGCACAAATGCCATTGATTTCTCACAGCCCTGAAAACCAGTTGATGAATAGCACTGGGCTTGTCTTTGGAGAGGCACTTCGAGCAGCTCTGGGCAGCCCCCTTGTTCCCCGCCCACACAGCCCCCCATCACCACCCACCCCCACCCGATAGTTCACAGCTGCTGCAGTGGGGCTGAGGCTGTGTGATGAAACAGGACCCTCAGCACCCTCTGCCAGGGGTGGAATGTCATCACCAGGGGCCCGGCCCCTGGTGCTGGTGAAACAGTCATAGCGGGGAATTGTATTGATCTGCGCCGAAGGCAGGAGCGCAACTTGCAAAGCAGAGAAGCAGTGCGGTGTGATCTTTGTCTTCCCTTACAAGTTCAGAGCGTGGTCCTGAGTGACAGCAGGTAACGGCTCAGGCAAAGGCTGCGTTGCTGCTTTTTTAAAGGGGCGGTTCAGAGGTGAGGGAGCTGTCCCCACTGGGGAGCGTGAAACTTCCCTTTGTGAAACCCTTCCCACCCTCCAGGGTCAAAGTCAGACCACTGCTCAGGGCTTTGCCCGTCAGATCACTGCCGGGATCACGGCTTGTTTGAGTTTTGTAGTGACTCCCGGGCTTGGGTGGACAGGAATTATTCTTCCCAACTTTGAGCCGGGCGGCCTGAGTCCTGGGCAGTCACTGGAGAGGGACGGTCAGCAGTCACACAAGCCCATGAGTTGGGCTGGGGTAAGGCAGGAGGCAACAGCTGGGACTGGGGCAAACTGGAGTACCTGCCTCACCTACATCCCTAAAAGTTAACCCCATGCCCGGAAAATTCTCCAGGATGGGGCTGTGAGCTGGACTGGCCACTGTTCTTCCTGAGTCTAGTTCAGGCCTTTGTTTTGGAGACAAAGATGTGGCCCAGAGTTGGGAATGGCTCTTCAGGGTCACAGCGCAAGGCAGTGGTGGAGCTGGGGTTTGAACCCTAGATGGGGGGCAAGGCCTCTCAGGCAGTGCTGGCTCCCCTCCCCACCAGCAGTTAGGGTTGGGGGCAGGGCAGGGGCTCTGTTGTAGGGGAAGACAGGCCCCTCACTCGGGAGACCCAAGAGTGGCCCAGCGTGCCCCCCTTCCCTTGGCCCTCAGAGCTGTCACCCTCCCTCCCTTCCTCCCCGCAGACAAACCTCCTGTCCCTCCTAATCAGGTTAGCCTCCTGCTCCATGCTCGCTCTGCTGAGCTGGACCAGCTGCCTCTAATGGCCTGTCGACCTGGCCCTCCCCCTGGCTCTGGGGTGGGGGAGGGGATGCTCAGAAAAAAACTGTGAGTGGGAAGGGGCTGCCTGACTTCCTCGATTCAGACCTTTCCACAGCTTCTAGGACTAAGTCCAAACCCTTAGCCTGGCATCCAAGACTCATCGAAATGAGGCCCCTGCTTATTTCTCCAGTCTCCACTGGCCCTGAGGCACTCTTTGCCACAGTTGCAGAATGCTGTTTTTATTTCCCGGTTTTGCACATGCAGGTCCTTCTGCTACTTCCCAACTTCTCAGGAAACTCCTATGCGTCCTGCAAAACCCAACTCTTGTCTTTTCTTCTGGGCTGCCTCCTCTCAAGACTCCTGCCTCTGTCTCCCACTGGATGCTCCACTGATCTGGAACTTAAACCCACTGTGTTTGGGTGCATTATTTCCTAGACCTGCTTCCCCTTGAGTTCCTGGAGGAAAGGGAGAGCATTATAGAGACTATGCCTCAGGGTGCAGCACAGAGAAGTGCTTAGTGAAGAGATAGGGCCAGCAAAGAAGAGAGAAGTAGGGACCGGGAGGGAAAGAGACAGACAGGAGTGCACAGAACAGCTGCTCCCAGCCCCTCCACACTGCTCTAGCCTACTTCCTGCCAGGGAGGCCATTCCCAGCGACACATGTGGGGCCTGAAATAGACATGTGGGGGCCATGGTGGTGCACTTTCACAGCCTAGTGCTAGGCACCATCCCCCCCATTCCCTGGGCACAGAAGCTCCGTCTCCCAGGGCCCTGCCCCTGCAGCCACGACCCCTCCCCCAGCAGTGCCCAGGCCTCGCCCCTCTGTTCCTGCTAACTTTGTTTTATAAATAAACTATATAAATAGGCTCCTCTGATTCCTCGGAGCACGCAGCATTTAAGGACCGGGGCACTGCTGTAAGCATAATTGTACTACCGAATCCATCAGCTGCCTCATTACCATTCATTTTGCATTTATTTCTGCTAATTAAAAAGAGAGAAACTCCTAACAACTTTTACGTAAATACTATATTTGTTCTATGTAAAGATGGGATGCTAATTTGCTGGTGCTTAGCTGATTATCTAATTTTATAGCTGTCACACAGGCTGGCCCTGTCTCCCCTTTGCACCCCAGATGCCACTTGAGGCCCCCGATCAGGCGTGGGAGGAAAGAGTCCAGGGAGGTCCACATAGGTGGTTAGAGGGTCTGTCTGAAGCCCAGGGGTCACGTGGATCACCACACATCACCAGGGTTCAGGGGGGCTGCAGTCGGACCGATAAAGCTGGGAGGAACGATTGGCTCATCCACTGTTTCTGTACAGATGGAGAAACTGAGGCTCAGAGAGGTCCAGCGTCCCCAAGTCAGACAGTGATAGAGATGGACCCCTGACCCAGGTGTTCGGGCTCCTCCTCTAGTGATCCCTCTGTGTAGAGCTACTGGCAGGAGGAATTTGCAGGCTCTGTTTGCAGCTGGAGAAATATCCGGACCAAAGTCCAGCCCAAGTGAAAGAAAGAAGTAGTCTGGTCTGAGCCCATGGCCCAAAGCAAACCCTCCACGTGCCCTTCTGGGAACCTCTGCCTCCTCCCACTTCCCCATCCAGCCAGGGCTCTGTCCTACCAGCCTCCTGACCTCACTTACCGTGGCTCACTCTCCCAGCCCAGGCCTTGCACGCTGTGGACCACTAGGACCCGTGTGAGGGTCTGAATCTCAAATCTTAACATTATGTGTTTATTTTCATGTGAATTACGAACAAATATTATTAGTACATCAAACCTGTGATTTCACAGACAATATTGCTTTAGATGAGGTTAAATAAAACGAAAGTTGATTGGTTCAAAGCAAAGTGATTTAAAGGACAATATGTGAACGATGTAGATGAAACATGACGTGCTTTAAAGTTTGTAATAACTGAAGTCAGGGACACACTTGTGGAGAGTCTGAGAACACAGGTCAGAGGCCAAGCGGCGAGGCCGGGGTCAGCAGCAGGAACCCGAGGGCAGGGTTGGCCAGTCCCTGGCCTGTAGGCCACCAGTGCCCCATCTCATGGCCAAGCCGACAGTACCTCTGCATCATGCCCTTCTCCCCAGCCCTGCGGTCAGTGGGAATTAGCCCACCACAGAGGACTCCTCTGCCCTAGAGGCAGTTTAAATGGGACTCTCGGGGCTTCCCTGGTGGCGCAGTGGTTGAGAGTCTGCCTGCCGATGCAGGGGACACGGGTTCGTGCCCCGGTCCGGGAGGATCCCACATGCCGCGGAGCGGCTGGGCCCGTGAGCCACGGCCGCTGAGCCTGCGCTTCCGGAGCCTGTGCTCCGCAATGGGAGGGGCCACAACAGTGAGAGGCCCTCGTACTGCAAAAAAAAAAAAGTAAACGGGACTCTCGTTGCAGGGAGGCCAGGAAGTCAGACCCTGCTCCCTGTCATACCGCCTGACCAGGTGTGGGTGACTTCTTGGGCTCCCTGGCCAGCCCGCCTCCCCAGGCGTTGGTGGTGAGACCCAGTCTCATCACTCTCTCTCTGACTACTCCACTCTCTCTTCCTGGACAGTCTGAAAATAGCCAGTTCTAGACGTAAAGGGAGAACGGCTTCCACTAGACCAGGTGTCATCTGGGCTTGGAGACAGGTCAGGGCCAGGGTCAGCACGGCCCGCTGGAAATCCCCGAGGCCAGGGTTCCGGTCTTGGCTGCCGCTCTCTGGAGCATCAGTCCCCTCCTCTGTAGACTGGGCTGTACTTTCCTCCCAGGGTTGCTGAAGGGATTCTGAGAGCCACATGCAGAACCCCTCAGAGGAGCACTCGGTGTAGCTGGTGGTGAGCCCGATTCCTGGCCCGGGCCCCCCCGCCCTCGGCCTCCCACCTGCCGCCACGGTGTCTGCGCGAGGTGACCTGCTGCTGCCAGAGATCTCCCGCTCATCTGCCCTTTTATCGCCATGTGCACAATCAGGGGAAGCCTGGAAGGCCACAGGGGCGCGGGCAGATGGAAAACAAAGAGAGAACAAAGGCGCTGCTCTCAGGAGGCCAAAAGGCAGGGGGCCTCCTCCCGCCACTGCCGCCTGGCCAGCTTGTCCCACCAGCGCCGGGCCTCGGCCACCCTAGGCTGCAGGCCACCTGCCCTGCCCCTCCAGAGCCTAGCCCTAACGTCACGTGGGGTCCCCACTTGCTGGGTGACCTACGGAAAGTCACTCCTCTCCAAGGCACCTTTTTCTCGTCTGTAAATGAGGAAGTGGTGGGACAGCTTGCTGTGTGATCTCCAACAGACCCTGCCCCTCCCACCCCTGCTGGGGTCTCTGGGGACAGGCCGACCCATTTCTCAGGCACTCCCCAACCCCTGGCCCTAGAAGGTCAAGTTGGGTGCCCACTTCTGCCCACAGAGAGGACCCCAGGGTGCCCTGGGCCGAGTGAGGCCAGCAGGAGGCCCCTGTTTACAGCCAAGATCTTGGTGCTGGGTGTAAGCATCGGCGTGGAATGAATGAACGGTTTTATCAGAAGGGGGCTTAACTGGCGGCCTTTTGGTCGCTGCTGCTGTCGGAGCCTGTGAGGGAGGGGAAACTCCTGGGCCCTCCAGAGCAGTAGCAAAGAGGAGTGGTTGAGGGCTCATAAGAGCCCCAAGGCCAGGTTATCTGGGTTCATATCCTAGCTGTGTGACCTTGGGCTGCTTTCTTAACCTTTCTGTATCTGTGTCCTCATCTGTTAAAATGGTGTAGTACCTATCTCATAGGTTGTGTTGAGATTAAATGAGTTAACTCATAAAGGACTTACCAGATAAAGGCCCATTAATGTTGGCCATTACTAGTATCAGTTTCAGCACTATTATTGTTTAGAGGTGGACTTAATGGGAAGCTCACGCAGCTTCAGCCCCCGGGCTCCGCCCCTGCACCGCCTGGGTGAAGGTGGACGTTTTGCCGGCAGCTGGGGAGGGTTCTAGCTGGGGAAGGGTGGCAGATTGCCATCAGGGGCATTTCTGTGTAAGCATTTCTGGTAAATTGTTTAAAGGGGCCTGGCTTCCTAAGGCTCTAGGAATTTGCTATTTCTTTTCTCATTCTGAATATGTATTTGTAGGGAATTCCCTGGCGGTCCAGTGGTTAGGACTCCCACTTTCACTGCCAGGGCCCGGGTTCAATCCCTGGTCGTGGAACTAAGATCCCACAAGGCGCGCGGTGTAGCTAAAAAAAAAAGTATTTGTAATTGTATATGTATCTCTAAAGAGACCTCCAGAATAGTATAAGCTTCGGGTCCTGCAAACCTGGACCGTCCCCTGCTCATTCCCGTTACCTTGATTACACTTCTGGGGCCTGGCCCTGTGCTGCCCACCTTGTGGCCCCCCAGGAGGATGGATGCGGCCTTGCGGCTGGAGGGACCTGACTTCTTACCCTGTGGCCAGCTGTGTATGCACCCCAGACTGTGGTCTACACCCCGCACTCCAGGTCAAGGGAGCCCCAAGGAGGGCAGGCAGGGAGAATGGGACCCTCTCCTGAAAGAGACCCTGGATGTTCAGCGCACAGACGCCTGTGCCCAGGGCCCGACGGCCCCTGCACTGCAGGCTGGAGCCCTATCCCCTACCTCCTCCCTCCCCCCACGCTGGGCGGGCAGGCGCAAGGGGCGGTTGGGGCCGTGGGAAGCAGGCTGCTGAGTTGGAACAGTTGCCCTGGAGGCTGTGGCTGGGGGTGGGGGTGGGGCTGGCTTTGTGCCAAGCCCCAGGTTTAGTATCAGGTAGGTGGAGACCTGGGATGGCCCCTGCCCTCTGAGAGCTCTTGAGGTAGCTGGAACCACAAGATTTGCACCTGGAGGGGTGAAGACTGGGCAGGGGAGGTGGTATTAGACCCTGTCGCATCAGGCATCTCAGAGAGAGGTCGAGAGAGCCCAGAGGTCATGAGGGCTGGACGCCTGGGGAGGGCCTTCTGGAGGATGGGCGCTCGCCTGGGGACGCCCCCAGAGGAGTGGGCGCCGTGGGCCCTGGCGCCTCTACCCGCAGCAGGGCCTCCCAGCCCGGGCTCTGACAGGGACATTTATAACTCACAGCTGTGCGGTCCTGGGCCCAACTGACTGTGGTAAAGTGATCAGGCTGCAGGAAGTCGAGTCCTGAGGCCACTCCCCACCCCGACCCTACACTCTCCTTCACCTCCTGACACCCACATCCTGTTCTGGGCGGGAGGGGCGGGCAGCTGGGGCATGGGACTGGGGCCCAGCCAGGGGTCCCCAAGCTGGAGAAAATGGAGCAGCTCAGTGAAGCCCCTGAGCTGTGAGGCAGGGCCTCCAGGATCACCAGGGTCTACCCCTCGAGGCACACGTGGGGAGACCCAGGCCCAGAGAGTGCCAGAGGCCACCCAAGAGCCCACGGGAGCCGAGGAGCGAGAGCTCAGGCTTCGGGGCTCAGGGGTGTGCTCTGTGCTTCCAAATCTTTTTTTTATTTTATTTTTTCCGTACGCGGGCCTCTCACTGTGTGGCCTCTCCTGTTGCGGAGCCCAGGCTCCGGACGCTCAGGCTCAGCGACCATGGCTCACGGGCCCAGCCGCTCCGCGGCAGGTGGGAACTTCCTGGACCGGGACACAAACCCATGTCCCCTGCATCGGCAGGCGGACTCTCAACCACTGTGCCACCAGGGTGTGCTTCCAAATCTTAACTGGAGAAGGGATTAAGCTTCTAGCCCCTGCTGACCAACGCCAGCCTGGGGGAGCCTGGTGGAAGGGGGCGAAGGTGAACCAGAGGCCTCAGAAGTTGCTGGGAAGAGGAGCAGAGGATGCTGGGACTCTGGGGCTCTGCACAGCTTGTAGCCCTCTGTTGGAATATCCCATCCTGAGGCCAAATACCTCACAAGGCCTTGTGCCCGTCCACCTAGATTCTCACAGCAAAATTCACATTTGGGGAAAGGAATGGTCTCGCCCAGTGCTGGGAAGGACAGTAGGAAGAGCTTCCAGCATACCATGTTTTTGACCCCCTTACCTCCCTTGGCCTTACTTGCTAACCTATTCTTGGACTCTTCTGGCCAACCACCCCTCCCCCACACCTCTTTCTCCTTCCGTGCAAGGAGAGGGATGATAAATGATAGTGACTTTGCCAGAGCTTGGCCCACATAACTCTGGTAATCTGTGACACAATTCTAGAATTAGTACCCGAAAGAACATAGATGTTTGTTTCATTAGTTGTCTATTTATTAAGGTATATTAGAAATATATAACTAGCATATCAAACCCATGATTTCACAGATGTGTTCCCTTTGGACAAGGCCAGATTCATTAGAGCTAAAAAAAAGTGCATTGAAGTAGAGGCAAGTATTAATTAAGTCATCGTATGGACAGGACTCAGCTTGGACCCAGGGTCATGAAGGACGTAGGAGAAGGCCTGAAGTTTGGGGGACACTGGGGCTCTTTTCTGCTTTAAACTCTGTTCCTGGGCCTCCTCCAGGACTCTGGGCCTCAGTCTTTTTTTTTTTTTTTAATTAATTAATTTATTTATTTATTTTTGGCTGCGTTGGGTCTTTGCTGCTGCGCGTGGGCTTTCTCTGGTTGCATCGAGTGGGGGCTACTCTTTGTTGCGGTGCGCGGGCTTCTCATTGCAGTGGCTTCTCTTGTTGCAGAGCACGGGCTCTAGGCGTGCCGGCTTCAGTAGTTGCAGCAGCCGGGCTCAGTAGTTGTGGCTCGCGGGCCTAGTTGCTCCGCAGCATGTGGGAACTTCCCAGACCAGCGCTCAAACCCGTGTCCCCTGCATTGGCAGGCGGATTCTCAACCACTGTGCCACCAGGGAAGCCCCGGGACCTCAGTCTTAGGCGAACCGTCCAGCCCCGCAGGGAGGAGGGGATGAGCGGGCCGTGAGCTGGGTTTCCGAGGAGGTGTACACACGTAAAATCACGCCAGGTGCTCGTCAGAGATCTGGTGAACGATTCCTAATGAGGAAAGAATCCAGGCAGGGGTCAAAGAGTGGCTTTGGAAGTGCCTGCCAACCGGCCGGCCGTGTGAGATAATTCCCCGAAGCCAGGCATGGTGCAGAGAGAACACCGAGGGCTTAGAGGCCCGGCTAAAAATACCCCCGACAGCTTCTCCCTGTCACCGTGCCTGGGGCCGCACAGGAAGGCCCTGGCTTTCTACCTGTCTCACCAGGAAGAAAAAGACAACAGCACAAAGGCCCCCCGAGCCCCAGAAAAAACAAAACTTACATAGATGGCACATTTTTTTTAAGAATGCCCCCATGAGGAGTTGGCTTGCCAGGTGGAGCGCGGCAGGGCGGGGAAGACAGCGGCTCCGATAAATCAGGCGTCCCGGGGCGTGCTTAAGTGGCCCAAGCGGCCTCCAAGATTAGCCCGCCGGTGGTGACAGAGGGGGAGGGAGTGGGCTGCCGCCTGTGCCCCTGGCCACTCACACGTGTCCTGTCTCTTTCCATGCGTACCCAGGACGAGGAGGAGGAGGCCCGTTGGCATCAGACCAATGCTGCGAGGGGTGTGAGGATTGGAGCCGCCGTCCCTCACTCAGCTGCCAGACCTAGAAAGGTAACCCCAGACCCCCGACGCCCTGATGCCTGGGCTGCACTGCCCCCTTCACCTGAAACCTGGCCGGCGCAGGCTGGGGCAGCCGGTAGTGATGGGGCAGGGCCACAGCCGAGGGTTATCAGCCTTTTCGCCCAGCCCTTCTTGCCCTGGGCTTCAGGGCTTCTCTGTAATGCCTTGTGTGTGTCCAGCACAAAGTGCTTCTGGGCTTCAGTTTGTCCATCTCTAAAATGGGTCCTCCGTTGACTCCAATCCTCGAGGATTCTGTGAATCACTTGGGCCTCCTTGTTATTTGGAGTTAAGCCATCTTTGCAACCTGGCTCAGTTTGAACTCTGGGGGCATAGCCAAGGGTCCTAGCCCTTGGGGGTATAGCATTAAGGCCACAGGGTCTGCAGGGCCAGACAGGGTTTGAGAAGGGAGGATTTTCCAAGGCAGCCCTGGCTGGAGATGTGTCTCACTGGAGCTGTGGCTGCGGTCTCCTTGGTGGTAGGATTGGAAACTCCAGAGTGATCTCCCTGGCAGCTCTAGGCAAGAATGATCATCTACATTTTCAGACCGGGAGACCAAGGCACAGGGAAGTTAACGGGCCTGCGGGGGTTCACACAGCAGGCTCTGGCCACACCGTAGCAGCTCAGCTTTATCCTATTCGCTCTGTCAGCCTCTGCTTTTACTGCACTACACTGGTCTGGCCAGGGAAGTCTGAGCCCAGTGAACCACCAGTCTTTATTGTGTGCCCATGGTGGGACCCATCCATCCATCCATCCACCCATCATCTGTCCACTCATCCATTCATTTGTACATCCTCCCACCCAGCCCCCCTCCTGTCCAACCATCCTCCCATCCGTCCATCCATCCATCCATCCATCATCCTCCCACCCAGCCATCCTTCCATTCACTCATCCATCCATCCGTTTATTCGTTTGTCTATATCTATTTGTCTGCCCATTCTTCCAACCGTCCATTTACTCGTGAATTCACACATCCAACACACACTGGCTCTTATACCAGGCCAGCCCTGCACTAAAGGCTGGGTTTTGAAGATGAATCAGATCCAGCCCTGCCCTGGAGATGGTGCACTCTGCGATGGAGGTTGATACATGATCTCAGAGCCAGGCTCAATTCCATAAGGTCAGTGCTCAAGGCCCCTGTAGTGTCTGAGACTGCATGAGGAAGGGAGGAGGGGCCACGTGCTGGTAATGCAGGCAGGCATTCAGGGAGTGCTTCCCAGAGGAGGTGGCGTTGTTCATTTATTCATGCCCTAATTGTTTATTGAGAAAGTCTCCCTGCTGGGAACCGCTTGATGTTTTGGAGACACCTCAGGGAATAAAACTGACAAAACTCCCTTTCCTGTGGCGCTTACATTCTCATGAGGAGACATGGATAATGAACGCCTAAAATGTGATATATCGTGTCAGATGATGCTAAGTTTTAAGACGGGAAATTAGGCACTAAAGAAACAGAGACTACAGGGACTTCCCTGGCTGTCTAATGGTTAGGACTCTGTGCTTTCACTGCGGAGGGCCCAGGTGCAGTCCCTGGTTAGGGAACTAAGATCCTGTAAGCCACGCGGCACAGCCAAAAAAAAAAAAAAAAAGAAACAGAGACTACAGCATGAGTAAAGTGTTCTGTGACAAAGGATGGTCAAGGAAGACCTCTGACAAGGTGACATTTGAACAGAGACATGAATACAAGGAGGGAGTGAACCGGGGTGCACTTGGCACATTCATGGAAGTAGCAGGGATGCATGTGGCTGGAGGGAAGTGGAGGTAGGCGGGGAAATCAGAGAGATCCTGGGGGACCCGCTCACGTAGTCGGACAAGAGGAGAGCAGGGAGATGGCTGAGAAGCTGTTGCCCACATCCAGGTAGAAGGTAGTGGTGGCTTGGACTAGGGTTGCGGGAAAGCAGTGGAAAGTATCGAAGTCTTGACGGTATTTCAGAGACCTTGCAGACAGGCTTGTGGATGGATCAGACGTGGAGGATGAGGGAAGGGGGGACAGTCCAGGAAGGCTCTTGGGTTTGGGACAGGAGCCACCGGGAGAACAGAGGTAGCTGTTTTTCTCCACCGGGAGGGAGGGCTGAAGGCAGCCAAGGAGCTGTGTTTTAGACACGTTAGGTTTGAGGTGCATTTGAGACATCCAAGTGGAAAGGTTGAGAAGGCAATTGGATATATGAGTCTGAGAGGCAGAGAGGGGTCCCGACTGGAGATATAAATGTGGGAGCTGTTGTGTATAGATGGTGTCGCAAGCCACAAGGCTGATGAGGTCATCTTGGGAGTGAGTGCAGAGAGAGCGCTTCAGAAGCCTGCGTCTGAGTCACGGGGCATCCAGCCCTTAGAGGGAGGGAAGACGGGGTGGAGGCGGTAAAGGGGATGGAGAAGGTGCAGCCAGGGAGGGAGGAGGAGAGCTGAGGGAACAGGCTCTTCGTGAACCAGGAAGATTTTGCTGGCAAATCGGGGAAAGGACACTCCCGGTAGAGGGAGCAGCATAACAGAGGCTCAGGGGCCTTAATAACAGAGCCATATTTGGAGAGGGGTGGTGGAGAGGGAGAAGGGACCAGAGAAGCTCCCCTCTGTACACCTGGCCACACAGAGGCCAGGGCCCATGGGTGTCTGGCAGGGCTGTATAATAAATGACCCCATGTCTGGGGACCTTCCTTGTCACCCTGGTTGGCACTCCCTGGTCTCAGCTGATGTCTGCGCACTTTGCACTTTCTTTTAAGAAGCTTCGCCTACCTCTCCTGACCTCCCACCGTCCCTCTGGGGCTCTTGGGCCCCTGAGACCTCCCCCTTGCCCAGAGCACTTGTCTGAAAACACAGGGCTCAAGGCAGCAGCTCAGGAGCTGTCGGCAGGGGAAGGGCACCCAACAGCTTCCTATTGAATCTCTAAGCACTACCTGGATCCTTTATCTTAAAAGAAACTGTCGAAACTTCCTGGACTATGAGTGTGTCAGAGCTGCCCGCTCACGCTCAGTTAGAGCAGAGGAACTCACTACCTCTAGTGGGCAAACGCGCACGTGTTTGGGTGGGGAAGGGTCAGCCTTTTGTGCGCCTGTGGTGTTTCGCACTCAGTACTCAGCTCTCGGTGGAGAGAATGGCCACGGCTCGGTCAGGGAAGGCTGCAGAGAGCAGCTGCTGCCCGGAGGCTGGGCAGGGGTTCAACCGGGCTGTGAGGCGGGATGGGAGGTGAGGGGAGAGCATGTGGCCGGCCAGCAGGCTGCAGGGGCACAGGCCAGCCCCTCTGCCCCAGCGAACACAGCCCGATGTGCCTGAATGTGGCAAAGGCCCAGGAGACTTCTCCGTACTGAGTATAGGATGGAGCCAGGCAGGGACCTGGTGACCCCCAGAATCCCTCCGGGAGGTGTGCCTCTGACTCCGGAATGGGGACTGGGGGAGCCATGGGGAGCTGCTCTGATTATGCACGGCTCTGTGGCAGGCCGGTGGCAGGAGGCTGTGGGTAATCTAATTAGTGTGCCAGGCGGACGGGCCAAGTAATCCTGTGCCTTTAGACTCACTTTCCTTTAAGCCTGCCCCCACCCAATCTCTCCCTAAATCCTTCCACGGCCTGGGTGACGTCTAGCAGGAGTGGACTTATCTCCATTGAACAGATGGGTAAACCAGGGCCCGAGAGGAAGAAGCTTGCGTGATGCCACAGCTAATAAGTGGCAGGGTGGAGCTTTGAACCGGGTCCATCTGAACCCCAAGCCCATGCACCTTCATATAAACCACCTGTTCAACATCCCCGTTTTATAGATGAGGAAACAGAGGCCCAGAGAATGTAAGACACTTGCCCAGGAGCACACAGCAAGCCAAGGGCAGAACCTGTTCCAGAATCTGATCTGGCCCACTGTGTCCACCCAGCCCCACACCCCGTGTGCAGGCCCAGGGATCCCATCCTGGGCCCCACCCACTTCCTCTCGGAGCATCCACTGCCCTTCTGTTTTCCTGCCGCCTTTGGCACTCTCTCTGGCTGAAGGCACCGAGTTCCTCCTCAGAAAGCTCCATTGTGCCCATTGTTTAAATATAGATTACTAATGAAATGCCTTTTCATTGCCTTCCCAGTGAATAGTTTCCTGTAAAGTTAATTTGCAGTGTTATGTAAATTCTGTTTAACTTCAATCAAGTTTCTAATTATGTTTTTACCACGGTAATTCCCATTTGATTTGTCATCTCCTGTTAGGTATTTAATGTTCGGGCGGGCAGGTTTGCTTCCCTCTGTCTCTTGGTTTTCCAAGGTCCACTCCCTCCCTGACCCCCGTCTGTCTTTCCTCCTTTGCTCCTGCTTCCTTCGTCCCCTGCCCCTTCCCTGTGAATCTTTCCCACCTCCTCTCCTTCCTTCCCTTCTTCCTCTTGCAGCCGTTCCTTCTCCCTTTCCTGTCTCCCTCTGCTCTGTCTGGCTCTGTCTCCCTCTCTCTGCTTCCCCTCCTCCCTCCCACCCTCTTTCCCCTTGTCACCTCCCCCATCTTCCTTCTCTTTCCATTTCTCCATCACTCCTTCTCTCCTGCTCGGTGCTGGGGGCCTGGCCCTGGTATGGTGGGAAGTGGTTAAGAGCAAGGGTGCTGGATCTGTGTGCAGCTCCTGATCTGCCCCTTATGAACGGTGTGACCTTCAGGTTGCCAATCCCTCATCTGTAAAGTGGGGTGACAACATTACCTACCTTGTAGGGTTGTGAGGATTCAGTAAGATAATATATGAAGGAGGGCTTAGCTTAGCGAGGGGGCCTGGTCGGAATTGGCTTTCATTGGAGAACTCTCGGCCACACCCCTTATTTCTCTGTGGGCTTCCTGAGGTGCCTCTGCAGTGGGTGTCTGTGCCACTGGGGTGATGGAGGTCAGGCCTGAGGCCAGGGCAGGGTGGGAGCCAGCCGCAGACCCCCACAGAGCTGGTGGCTGTCCCCCTGGAGCAAGGTGTCAGCCCTGCCTGTCAAGAGATGTGGCCTCCTTCTCCCTTAGAGGGCTGGTCTCGGGGCTGTGAACGTGAACAGGCCTGCTGTTCTCAGGGAGCATCTGAGGCACAGACCCCCAAAGCTGGAAGAGCCCTCGAGACCCTGGCCCCCAGACCTTTCCCAAATGACAGAGTAAAGGCAGAGCTGCTCCCACCAAGTTGGACTAGACACCCCCTTCCCCCCACCTTTTCTCCCACCCTGGATGCCCCCCAGGCCAGACCATGGACTCTGGCTTCAAAACTGCTCCGGGTACCAGGCCCTGACAGACCTGTCACTGACTCACTTGGAGACTCCCCTCTGAGCTCCGACTCCCCTCCTGCCCTACATCCAACGCTGGGCTTTGGGATTCTCCCTGCCGTCAGCAGCTGGGCGGCCACAGTTTCCCAGCAGGCATCTGCCCTCTGGGTGGGGAGGGCGGAAGGAAAACACCAGACAAGGCCGAGGGCTGGGCGCTCTTCCTCCCCTCCTTCTCTCCCCTCCTCCCCCCCCTGCTCTATTCCCATCCAGCACGTCCCTGACACGTCCAGGAAGCAGAAAACAAGCGTTTGGAGAAGGCATTCTTCTGGGTGAAGAAAGGCAGACCCGGTCCCTTGTCCTTCAGACACAGGGAAACCTGAGCTGGCCCAGTCCCGGCCTGCTGGGCTGCGTGATCACCTGACCTGCCGCAAGTGGCTGTGTTTGTGTGTGTGTATGTGTGTCTCCCTGGTCCAGGAAACCTTAACCAGTCACGTGGCTGCCTTCCCTGTTTGTCTAAGTAAGCAGTTCAGGCCAGCTGCAGCCAGGAGGCTGAGACATGGAGTCAGGGGAGGGGGCCGCACTGGTAGGGGTGGTGGACAGAGGGCAGCCCTGAGCCAGGTCCTGGAGTTTTCGGGCCTCTGGATTTGGTGTGGAGAGGCCTGGCCTGGGAAATGGCCACTGCTTCTCACCCCCTACCCTCCCTGGACCTCCCCTACCTCCATCTGTCAAGAAAAGATACTGGGCTTGCTGACTACAGAGAACACGCCCAGCCCTGAAACAGGGTCGGGGGGGGGGGCATCCTCTGTCCAGGAGCAGCTCAAAAAGGCCAAAGAGGGACACGTGTGGATGCAGCAGCCCCTGTGATGTCCCCTAGAGCGTGTTGCTGAGTCCTGGCCCCTCAGCAGGAGAGCCCAGGTCAGCCCATTGTCATGCATCCAGCAAGCCATTGGTTAATTCAGCAGATAGGTATTAAGCACCTACTGTGTGCCGGGACCTGGGCTAGGCAAGGGGGTAGGGTTGTCCGCACCCCAGGTCTTCCAGAACCTCTCTGGACCTCCATACCTGTGACATATTTTCCTCCTGTTGGATGGACAGGATCACCTTTCATAGCAAAGACCCTGTGCTCGTGTCATGAGGCAGCCATGTCCCACCACACTGCCACTCCGAGAGGATGAAACCTCAGCGTTGGGCAGGGGACCTCAGGGGAGCTGAGAGACATCACTGAGTCCCTCGTGGACCAAGCAGCTGGGGCGAGGGTCCCTGTCCTCCAGAGAGGCTGGAGTCAGAGCCAGGCTTCCAGAACAGATGTGGGCAGAGTGCAGAGACCCTGAGCCCGGACATCTGAGGGCCTTCTCCGAGCCCACCCAGGCAGCAGAGCCCAAGGGAATGCCCTGAGTAGGGCCTCCCTCGGCCTTCCTCCATGTTTACCTGACCTGAGCGCTGTGTCTTACCTATAGAGGGCACAGTCCCCCAGGTCCTGGAGGAGGAGGAGGGCTATGGTGGCCTTGGGGGCAGTGCTCTTGAGAGCCCGCCTGGGTTCAAGTGTCTGTTTGTCCCCCTTCCTCCCTGCTGCTTGTGTCCCTCCTTCCTTTGACAGACATTTCCTGGCAACCAAGTCTGTGCCAGGCCTGTGCTCAATACAAAGCACATCCCTGGCCGTGGAGATGCTCACTGCCAAGCTGGCATCGGCGACATCTCAGGGTGGGCGGAGGCCCGGGGAGAGGCAGCCATTGGGTGGGGACTAGGGTGTGGCTGACTCCACAGGCTGCCCTAGGTTCTGGGGAAGCTTAGGCATACTTTCCCCGGATGGACTGAGGCCAATTCTACTAGGTGCCCGGGATGAGGGGCACAGAGAGCTGCCATCAGGGCCACACAGAGCATTGTTGGCCCTTGTCTCTGTTGTGATAGGATCTGGGGGTGTTCAACCTGTAAGGGTCCCATGAGCTAATGAGCTCAAGGCCATTCTGATACAGCTGGAAAACTCCAATCAGAAAAGGAATGGAGGTGGGGTGGCCACTGGTTGAGCTGGTGGCACAGGCCAGCCATCCTGCCACCCATGGCTGAATGTGGGTTCTGGCCAGGGGTGGTTCTAAAGCCTGTGTATCTCCAGCCTCAGCTTGTATGCCCCCGGGGTCAGGAGGCTCACTACCGCCCCATGGCTGTCTCAGTAACTCTCCCTGGTAACTGGTGCCCTGGCCGCCCACCAGGCTGTAGTCCGGCTTGTCTTCTACGCTGCCCACCTCAGGCCCACAGACCTGAGGCTTTAGCCTCCTTAACCTGGTCCCTCCCGAGCTTCACTGCTTCCAGGAAGAGCATCCGGCTGGGCCTGCAGACAGCCCCATCAGGGCCTGTTTGATTGGACTAGTGTGGACATGTCATCAGTGTCCTGCGTTGGGCAGCCGAGGTGAAAGTCAGCCCCTGCCCGAGTGAGCGGGGTCCCACCTTCCCAGCACAGCCCCTGGGGAGGCCCTTGGGCTGCCCACGGAGCAAGCAGGAGACCTGGATCCCAGCTCCATTCCTGTCCCCAGGGTGATCTCAGGCTAGGCCCAGCCCCAGTCAGCCCAGACTACCTCCTGTTCGCGCTCCTCCCCAGCACTGAGCTACAAGAGGCCTTTGTCCACGGTGGGCCCTCCGCACTTTCTGGCCTGTTTGCTTTCTGAGTTGCCTGTTTGCCGAGCAACCTTGAGAGAGACCTGAGACGCTTCTCCCATAGCCTGTGCCCTGGGCTGAGGGCCTTTCTTCAAACCTCTTCCCCCTCACTGGGCCAGGCCACTAACTTCTCCTTTCCCCCCACCTCCTCACCTGTGGACAGGTGAGTCCCCAGCTCGTGAGGCACACGGAATGGGTTGGGTTCACCTGGAGACCGTGGGTGTTCCCACAGCCCCTGGACCGAGTTCCCATCCCACGCAGAACCTGACACTTTTAAGGATCCAGGCATCCAAAACTGGGGTGGGGGTTGAAGGTGTCTTACTCTGGGTGTTGCTCCCATGGTTTGACATCACATTGTCCCTGGTGTGGGGACTACCCTGCCCGGCTGGGACGCCACAGTTCTGCAGAGGTACCACACTGTCCCTCGTCTTTGACCCCTGGGAAGTTCTGCCTTTGAGGCCTGAGATCCATCCTTGCTCAGCTTCTCCCCTTGTCCTGGTCGCTTCAGCATGGCTCCTTGAAAGTGACTCTGCCCGAAGTGGGAGAAGACGGTGATCTGATCCCCAGGGAAGGGCTGATTCCTACAGCCTCTACTCAGCTGTGCCTGAAGTTCTGGGAATAAAACCCAGTAGTGCTTTTTTGTCAAGGCCTCTTGCTAGGAAACAAATAGCTGGAGGTCTAGAGGTCAGAGGCCAAAGGCCACTGAAGAGGCCAGGGCAGCTGCGCACTCCTGCCCCAGGAAAGTTTGGTGCTTCTGAGGAAGACTCCACAGGGCCCTGCTCTGTCCTGGTCTGGGCGGGGCCAGTGAGACAGGAAGCCAGGGCAGGCCCGGAGGATGGGACTCAGGGTGGCCTGGGCCTGAGCCAGGGATGAGGCGAAACCCAGCCCTGGCCTGGTCCCAGGGCCACAGGCACACAGGTCACCCACCCAACAGGAAACCCTGCCCGGCACCCCCTTTGTCCCACCCTGTGTTTCCCGCGGGTGGTGCTTCTACTGTTTCCCGTGGGAGCTGCTGCCAGGAATCATGCCCTCTTGAGAAAGGAAGCTGGACCTCAGGCTCGCGGCTGCCCTGCCTCTGACCTGTTCTAACCCCCTCCCAGGGCATCCCGTTGGTGGAAGCTCTGGGTCCCTGCCCGTCCCTCACCCGCACATGCTGGTGACTTATCTTCTCCTAGATGATCCGTCACCTTTAGGGGCCTGGAAGGGAAACCTCATAGTGGGGCCAGGCTTGGGAGCCTGGAGAGCAGGGTTTTTGTCTGGGTTCCACCACCAGCTTGCTGGTGCACGTGGGCTGGTCACTCACCCACTCTGGGCCCCATCTGTAGAAAGGGGAGAGGAAGAAGCTTTGCCCAGCTAGGAGCATCCCATGGGATAAAGGGTTTAGAGGTAGGATGAATCTATACCCTATAAGGACAACCAGGTTTGGGGTTAACTGCCCCAGATACCCCCCACCCCCAATGCATCTCAGATATCTCTATATCCAGCCCAGTGGGGAACAGTGTCTGTGATGGCCCCCAAGCAGGGAGTGAGACGTGAGTGGCTGCCAGTGTCGCCATGGGGGATGGGGGTAGTGATGCTGGCATCACCCCTCTCTGGGTCATCCCACTGATGACACGGGGGCAAGCTGGGCATCTGTGCCTGGGCAGGAGCCCTCCCTCCTCCCTCCTCCCTCCTCCCTCCTCCCTCCTCCCAGGATCTGAGAGGTGGAACATGCCAGCTCTCTCTGCTCTGCCCTGCTCAGGCAGATGGGCCAGGGTGGCAGCCTGTGGGCCGAAAGCCAGGGAGGTTGCAGTGCCGAGGGGCAGATTCTCCTGCCACTCTCCAGCCCTCCTCCTCCCCCTGGTAGGTGCTCTGAGGACTTCAGTTTTCCTTTGGTTGTGATGTTGAGTGTAAAGTGCAGGGAGGAACAGGGCAACGATACTAAGAGCTGCAAACGCTTCCGTAGCACTCTGTGGAGGTGCTGCTCCGATCCTTTATCTACAGGAATTCACGTTCACTGTGACAGCATCTCTGAGGTCACTACTCCTGTTGTCCCCATTTCCAGAGGAAGAAACTGAGGCACAGCCTGGTGAATCGACCTGCCCAGGGTGGTTACGCTGGGACTGAGCCGGGCAGCTGGCTGCAGAGCCCGTGCTCTTGGCCACTGTGCTGCACAGCTTCTCTGACCCACCTCCCCCGACCAGGTACCCCCAGCCTAAGCCCAGCCCAGTATCAGGGGTTGCAGCTTGTTCCCAAAGGGGGATGAAGGGAGGGTCAGGATGCCAAGGTGAGCAGACCCAAGTCGCCATGGCACTGGGTGAGCTAACAGACTCGGGGTCACCCTGACCTTGTGGACCAGCTAAAAGCTTGTTAGCCACAGGGAAGACCGTAGGTCCAAGCAACCCAAGCCCCTGCGCTGTGTGGTGACAACTCAGCCTCCAGTGGTCTTGGACACGTTGCCGCTCTGAGCCTCAGCCTCCACGTCTGTCAAATGGGCCTTTCAGAGCCAGTGGCATAGGGAACTGTGAGGAGTCCTTGAGGTTCTGGGAACACAGTGTCTGACCCCTGTGGCTCCTCGGGGGGGGGGGTGTGAATTTCCTTCCCAGTGAGTCAGGCCACAGGGACGGGGACATTCCTGGCAGCAGGGTTAACGTGGGCAGGGTGCCGGGGTGGGAGCCCAGACGTTACGGGTCAGAGTCAGGCTGGGGCCTCGAGTATGAGGATGAAGAGTTGGAGCTGACCTCGTAGACACTGGGGAGCCATTGAAGTTCTTGGCCAGAGGAGTAACGCGTCCTTGGGGAGGGGAACCTGAGAGCAAAAGAACCTAACACGCTCTTCCAGGTGTGGGGCCCCGATGCAGAGGGCGTCACATGGCGAAGAGAGTTGGCCCTGGTGGGTGTCAACGCCAGCTCTCCTCCGGGGCGCGTGGTCCGCAGGGCGCTGGGCAGCACAGGCTGGGGGTGTGGGCCCCGCAGAGAGGAGCAGAGGCAGCGCTTATGCCTCTTCCTCTGCGTGTCCCGGAGTCCCCCCAGCTCGGGTTGTCTGGGTTTCCCACCCAGCTCTGGGTGGGGCCCCGCCACTCCTTCCTCCCTCTGTGGCTTTCTGGTCCTAAATGGGAGGGGACTCTGGAGGTTGCAGCGGGCTGTGGAGCGTGAGCCAGGGTGGGGACACTGGCGGTGGGTGGAGTCACGGGATGGGTGGCCGTGAGTCAGGCATTGCTGGGCCTGTGTGTCATCTGGCTGCCTGCTGTTCTGCCTTCCCTGCGTCTGTCTGCCTCATCTCTCCCACCGGCGTCTGCGCCTGTGGGCTGCTCTGCTGGGACCACAGTGCTATTTCCAAGAGCTCCAAGCCCACGATGGAGAAGTCAGAGGAGCTGGACTCCAGGTCCCAGGCTCCCCCCAACATGCAGGGTGACCTTGGACATGTCCCCTCCCTGCCTGAGCCACCATTTCTCCGATTGAAGAGTGAGGGTGGGGCTGCCCAGGGTTTCTCAGCTCCTGCTGTACA
Source organism: Stenella coeruleoalba (assembly GCF_951394435.1). Classification (NCBI taxonomy): domain Eukaryota; kingdom Metazoa; phylum Chordata; class Mammalia; order Artiodactyla; family Delphinidae; genus Stenella; species Stenella coeruleoalba. Next base: position 54,128,773 of record NC_137162.1, on the reverse strand, counting down.
TGAGATCCAGGGCAGCTTTGAAAGCTAGCGCACCCCAGACCACTTAAATCCCTGGGGCAGGGCCTGGAGCCTGGGCGGGAACCTCTGGCCTGGACGGGCTGCTCTCCCCACCCTCCCCAGGGCCCCCGCCCCAGGCAGCACCGTGGACCAGTGTGTGGATTCTGGAGCCCAGGGCCTGCACTGGATCTAGCTCTGCCACTTTCTAACACCATGGGCAAGTGACTTCATGTCTCTGAGCCTCAGTTTCCTCATCTGTGAAATGGGGACGACCTAACCGCTTTATAGAATCGCCATGGGGACTGATGGGTTAACCAGCGTAGCCAGTGCCTCTTAGTGCCGGGCCTAGGATGGATGTGGTGAGCACTGTGCACGTGTCAGCTGCTGTGCTCTCTGATCTAAATCTGTTTTCACACCACTCCTCCCATGACTGCTCATTCATTCATCCATTCATCACTGCTCAGACATTCTGGGGGCAGGCCCTGTGCTGGGTGCTGTGGACGACAGGAAGGAGACACCATTGTGGGGCTGGCCTTGGCCTGTCCAGGGGTCCAGTCCCAGAGGGCAGCTTCTGTCAGTCCCAAGGATTGATGGGCAGGTGGGGGGTGGCTCCCCCAGGAATCCCACCAAGTTGCTGGGCTGAGGGAGCCCCTTTCTTGAAGAACACACAGAGACCTCAGCCTCACGGGAGGAGGAGGGACATCGTAGGCTGGTCCTGACGGCCTCAGCTGGGAAGCACCTGGGAGTCCTCAGTGCCTCCTGGCAGGGGCCCTGGGACGCTCTCTGGGTGTGTGATGGCTCAGACAGGGCTGGGCCCTGGGGCTGCCCAGGAAGGCAGGAGCAGCCCTGGTAGGCAGTGAACAGAACAGGGAACCTCCTCGGAGCCCATCGCCAGACCTGGCCCCATCCTCCATCTCCTAGAGTCCTCCCAGCAGCCCAGGACGTTAGGTAGGCACTAATACCACTTTACAGATGGCAGATGGAGGCTTCAAGGGATCGGGAGGCACTTGCCCAGGTCAGGGAGGGTATGTGCCAAAAACAGGCTTGGAGCCCCCCTCGGTGTTAGCAAGATCCGGTGGGACCAGTCAAGCTTCCCTGGGCGGCTGCACAGTGGAGCGTCTCAGGACAGGCTGCAGATGCAGTTTGATGATTAACACACCCTGCAATCCTTTTCTTCCCCAGCCTTCCCAGCAGCGACCCTGCAGACCATGACTGGGCTGCCCTTGCAGGGAGGGCTGGCGTCCCTACAAATACCATGAGCTCCCGTGGCCTGGCTCCTCCGAGGCCAGGGGTTGGGCGCCCTTACCCCAGTGCAGCCTTCTCCCTCCCCATTGCACCGTGAGTAAACTGAGGCAGGGAGAGAGGCAGGGACTTGGCTGAGGCCACGTGGCTTGCAAGCAACAGAACTAGGACTTCATCCAGGCCTGGGTGACGTTAGTGCCCGTGCTCTGACCCGCTACCTCCTGCAAGCGAGAACAGCGCTCTCCTTTGTCTGGCATCTGTAAATCTGGGCCTTGGCCATCACTTCAGACTGGCCTGGCCCACGTGTGACCAGAATCCCAGAGGGACGCCTGTTTGGGGAGTGTGACCGCCGGGGGCTGGCCCCTGGCCCAGGACAGGGATGGTCAGGAACACTTGGTACTAGCATTTTGCATGTGCTGTCGGGAGTGCCCGTGCCCTTCAGCCCCTCGACCTTCCCGCCTGCCCTGGGCCTGGAGTCCAGGCTGCCCTGTGGAGCGGACAGCTGACGGGGCTGCCCAGGCCTGCACCAACCATGGGTGTCATGTCAGCTCAGCCAATCTTCCAGCCAGTGTTAGCCCGGACCAGGAAACTGAGCCCTGGAGGGACAGGGGGCTTGTGCGTGAGTCCTCAGCTCCTCAGTCTAACCTCCAACCAGAGCTGGCCTGGCTTCTCGTCCTGTCCCTCTCTGAACTTACGTCCCCTCCTCTGCAAGGTGGCAGGCTTAGACTGAGGACCTCCACGGACTCTTCCAAGCGCCTCTGCAGGGCATTTGGGGTCGAGGGTATCACAGGCATGAGGTTGAGGTGGGCAGCACAGGGCCCTGCCACCCTAAGCAGAGTGGGCGGGGCAGGAGACAAAGCCTGTAAGAGGGGCCACTGGCAGAACATCCAGTTTAAATCATCGGCATTGGGAGTGGCAAGCACCCAGGTGGGTGATTTGGCCAGCCCCAGCCAGGTGCCCCTCTGGGCAAGACCCTGGCCCCTGGGGAGGGTGAGGCTTATGCCCACCCATGGGGCCTGGTGACATGGTGGCACAGAGCTTGTACCTGGAGGATGCTCAACACCTTGGGCCGTTCTGTGGGGAGGAATTGGGGGGCCCCTTCCTGGGAGCAGGTGACCCTCAGGAAGCCTGTCTCTGGGGAACAGACCCACCGGGCTGACTCTTGAATCAGCTTCGGAAGGGGCCTGAAGCCAGGATTCATCTTCTCGGGATCTTTCTCCATCTTTTTGGTAAGAGATCCAGTGCCTCCCTGCCCAGCAAGACCCCAAGTCTTCACTTGGCAGCAAAGCTGAGCCAGTGAGAACAATGACACTCCCTATTTACCAAGCACTTCCTGTGCAAGTGCAGTGCGGGCATAATCTTGTTAAGTCCTTACAGCTCTGTGAGAGGAGGGACTCATTATCCCCATTTTACAGATGAGGAATCTGAGGCCCAGAGAGGCTAAGTTTCTTGCCCAGCATCACAGCTCAGTGGACAGCAGAGCCACTCCACACACACCTTCTGTGTGTCAGAATCTAGAGCCACATTATGTGCCCTTAGTCCACGCTGTACCTCCCCCCTTGATGAGAGGAGGAATTGTTCATTTGACGGCTTGGGAAGAAGGGAGCCCCCTCCCTCTTCCTCCAGCAGGAGTGAGCCACGAGTCACAGCCAACTTCTGTCTGGTCTCAGTTTGCCCCACTGCGCGAGCCCAACATCAAGAGGCTGGGTGTCTCGGCACACACGTGCGCCGTGAGCCAGGGCACCTCTGAGCGGCAGGTTGGGTGAACGTCGTTCCTTGGGTCCTGGATGGTGCTCGTGGAGAGGGTGAGGGCTTTCCCCTCTGATAGGCCTCTCCAGCCTGGCCTTGATAACACAGCAAGTTGGAATTGGGCTCTGGGTGAAGCTTTGGCGGGGCCCCCGGGGATGTGTCTGCATGTGCCCTTGAACGCAGCTGTCCCCTGCTCCTGATTTCATCTATCATTTTCTCTTCAGTCTGAGGCTTTTCTCCTGACAAGCCTCTGGGCCTTTGCCCAGGAGGGGTGCCCTCCTGCCTGAGAGGCTCTTCTCAAGAGCATGATGTCCTCGACACCCCGTTTTGCTGCCCTCCAGCACTCTGTCCTAGAATTACTCTGTGTCTTGCCCGCCTCGCATTAGACAGTGTGCAGACACCCTTGGGAAGCATCCAGGCCGGCGACGTTGGCCTTCGACCGTGCCCTCCTCTCCCCACCCATCCTCTCCTACTCTTTTCCCTCTCCTTCTCTTCCTTCTCTGGCACAAAGTAGGCAGTGTCATTAGCTGTCGGGAGAAGGAAATGAATGGATGGATGGATGGCATAAACAAACATGAAGGGGAAGCAACCTGAGTGTCCATCGACAGATGAATGGATAAAGAAGATGTGGCACATGTATACAATGGAATATTACTCACCCATAAAAAGGAACGAAATTGAGTTATTTGTAGTGAGGTGGATGGACCCAGAGTCTGTCATACAGAGTGAAGTAAGTCAGACAGAGAAAAGCAAATACCGTATGCTAACACATATATGGAATCTAAAAGAAAAAAAAAATGGTCCTGAAGAACCTAGGGGCAGGACGGGAATAAAGGCACAGATGTAGAGAATGGAGTTGAGGACATGGGGAGGGGGAAGGGTAAGCTGGGACAAAGTGAGAGAGTGGCATGGACATATATACACTCCCAAATGTAAAATAGATAGCTAGTGGGAAGCAACCACATAGCACAGGGAGATCAGCTCAGTGCTTTGTGACCACCTAGAGGGGTAGGATAGGGAGGGTGGGAGGGAGACGCAAGAGGGAGGGGATATGGGGATATGTGTATATGTATAGCTGATTCACTTTGTTATACAGCAGCAACTAACACACCATTGTAAAGCAGTTATACTCCAATAACAATAAAGATGTTAAAGAAAAAAAAACCCATGAAGGAACAACCCCTAGAGGTCCGTTTATAGCCCCCATTTTCCAAACGAGGAAACCAAGTCTCAGAGATGTTAGGTGGAGAGAGGTTTTGGAAGCCCCTACCTTTCCCAGCACCCTCTGCTTCCGTCCCCGCGGTACCAGGTGCGGCCCCAGGTTTGTGCTGGGCGTCTCCTGACCACCAGAGCTTATCCCACCTGGAGGCATCCCTGAGGGCCCAGCAGCAGACTTGTCAGGCACACACTTCATTCAGCAGAACCTGCCAGCCTGCCCTGCCCCAGTCACTTGCGAAGTTTCCACGCAGGAGAGGGGGAGGCGGGAAGCCGAGGGGCACGCAAAGAGGGGCATGCAGCAAGGACCTGCAGGGCAGGGCCAGACGAGACTCACTGGGCTTCCCGGGCCTGGGTGCGGGCAGGCGGTCAGAACAGCTCAGAATATTCTCAGCAGAAGTGAAGACATACAGGATTATCGAAGCAAGGGTAGTTTGTGATTCTCAGGCAGCCCTGGCCAGGAGTTTCCCCAGACCCCAAGCCACCAGCTTCATAGGTCTCTTTACTTATCTTTTCCTTGAGGCCAACTGCAGCTGCTGTCCTTTGGGGAAAAGACTCAGGATTTCAGGCCTCCCCTGAGCACTCAGGGCTGCCCAAGCCTCTGCTCAACCCCGCTGTCCCTGGAGTGAGTACGAGGGTCTCACAGCTGGATAACCAGGCACCCAGTTTTAATTATATGCAAGGAGAAAGAAAGAAACACCGTCCAAATGTCTGGAAGTTCTGGGCAGGGAAAGCTCACTTGGGGGAACTGTCAGGGAAGGCAGCATGGTGTAGGCGGTCCTTTGGGCATCGGAGGATGGACAGGGTTCCGTTGGGCAGAGCTGGGACCACAGAGCTGTTGAGGGCGTGGTTTGGGGTAATAAGACAGTGCACGTTCTACCACTTCTAGCTGCGTGACCACTGGTATCTGCTGCAAAGTTTCTTCATCTATAAAATAGGTCTTGCAGTTCCCTGGTGACAGAATTGTGCTGAAGATGGAGTGAGGCAGTGAGAGCTTCTGGGGCTGTTGAGGAAGGGCCCTGGCAGGTGGGGCAGTCTGCCGGTTTGTCACATCTTGAGCACAATGGGTGTGTTTGTGTGTGTGTCATTGGCAGCAGGTATGAGTATCTGAGGCCTGGTGACGGCCCTGAGCTGCAGGCCAAGAGGTGGCATTGGTGCAGCCCCTGCCCACCACACCACACGGGGTGGTCCAGCTCCCTGCCCCAGTGGCCTGTGGGTAGGTCGGTGTTCTGGCCAGTGTCCTGCTCTACAGGGTCAGCCTGGGGCCTCCCCTAGTGGGTGAGTAGCTAGAGAGACAATTCAGAGCTGCCTTTTTCCTCCTGGCCATCAGGCCTTGGTTTCCACATAGGCCCAATTAAACTGGGTGACTGGTTATCTCTGTCTCTTCCCCATGTCTGGATTCCCCCAGCTTGGTGAGGTCAGAGAACATGTATTCCAGGAATGTGGGAGGCGGGACAGCCTGCCTGGTTTGGATAACCACTGGGGTAAATATTTGCCTTGCTCCTGGAGCCAGCACTGGCTGCCCGGGTAGGACGACGGGCCTGTTCCCAGGGTCATGTAAGGGGATGCTTCCCTGAGTGGGTCTTGGAGGTGAAGGAGCCCGTGCCTCCCGGGTGAGCCTGGGAGCTGGGTCTGAGGCCACCCTGCCTGTGCAGGGCCCCTGAACCAGCAGCTGTTCGGCCCATCTGTGAAGTGGGGGTAGGCAGAGCTGCCTGGTCCAGCTCAGGTGAGGCGGGCCAGCCCCCCGTGAGAGCCAGTTCAGGTCAGTCAGTTCAGCCAGTGGAGCAGCAGGTTGGGTCCGGTTTGGGTGGGTGCCCACATGACCGTGTTCTGGTCCCCACTTGACCACTTATGACCTTGACAGTTAACCTCTCCCAGACTTTAACAGTCACCATTCGCTGACCTGTTCTTGCATGGCACCTACATCTACGTACCCGTGTCTCGTTAACCCCTCACAGCCACCAGGGCATGAGGGGCACGTGTGTGTGATTAGCAGCAGATGACAAGAGCCCTGAACTTCAGCTCAGCAGTGCCACTCGTGTGGTCCCCTGCCCTGCGACCACAGCGGGGCAGTCCAGTCCCCTCTCCCAGAGGCCTGGGGATAGGTCAGTGCTCTGGCTAACATCAGGCTCTACAAGGTCAGCCTGAAGCCTCTCCTGGTGGGTGAGTATCTGGAGGGGCAGCTAGTCCCTGTTTAGAGAGGAGATGATCAGAGATGCCAAGTGACTTGCTCAAGGTCACCCAGCATTAAAGGGCAGAGCAGGGATTCCAACCCAGCTCTACCCACCCTTGCCCTCGACCTCACCACTGAGGCTAGGGCCGGGCTCCAGGCCAGAATGTGGGCTCCCTTGGCGGCTTAGAGAACAACTGGTCACTTAGCCACGGGCACCGAGCCCTCATGATGCCCCACATCCTGGACACCCGGTGGCACGGGCACCTCTGTCCTCCAGGAATCCCTAGTCAGCCCTGCATCTCTCTGGGCCAGCCCCAGCCCCAATCAGCTTGGCCTGGTGCCGCCACCCAAGCCCACACACAGGTGGGTCCTTCCTCCCAGGGGATCCATTAGAGGAGGAGGGGATGGGAAGGTGACTGTGGCTGGGAGAATCCATCTGAGTCCTGGGACAGTCCCCACCCCTGAGTGACCTCTGCCAGACCCAGCCTTGCCACTTTCCAGCCGCAACACCCCTGGCAACTCTACCCTCCCTCGGAGCTCAGTGTCCTGCTCTGCAGAATGGGTACTCGTTCCCGCCTTGCCCTGCCCCCGAGAGGGCCAGACACGCGATGAGAGTGAAAGCACGTTTCAACGTGTGATTTGCACACCACGTCTTCTGCCCCTTCCTGCCCTCGCAGCCAGAAGCGGCCCTGTGGTCAGAGCGTCCCCCTCACCCAACCCGGAGTAAGAGTGCTGAGCTGAGGATGCCAGGAGAGCCCTTTGGGCAGTGGGGCACCTATCCCTCTGGGAGCCTGGGTGGGCCCTACCACCCGCTGGGCCCTGAGTCTCAGGCTGTGCACCGCCCCATGGCACCGAGGGCCCTTTAAGCAGAGAACACTTACCTGCGTGGATCCATGTCCTTTATGGTTGTGGTCTGCTCAGGCTGGGAGCAGGCACGGGACACCTGTCCCTGGTCTCACCAGGTGGCTAGACCCTTCCAGGCTGTGAGGCTCCCCTAAGGGCACCCAGGGGGCTGGGGCTGGGATGGATGATTTCACCTCTGTGTTCACAGCCCCACCTGGGCCTGAGCTCCCCCACCTCCACCCTAACATGTTTGAGCAGCCAGTGTGAGTGAGGCCCAGCACGGGGTCAAGGGAGCCCGGGTGTCCAGTGCCAGCTGGGCAGGGTGTGGGCTCCCTGGCTGGTCATCTGGTAGTGGGCAGAGTCTGGGTGTCAGCAGACCACCCGCTCATGTCCGGGCTCTGTTCTTATTACTTATTCGCTCCTTACTACCTGCATGACCTTAGGAAGCTATAGACGCTCTCTAGCCCTCGTGTGTAAATTGGGCGTGCTCTTTAGTTTCTACCTCATAGCATTTCACCGAGGGCTAAAGGAATATCCGAGGCATGACCCCTAATGTGGACCCAATCAAGGTGCCTGGTCCTTTCTCCTTCCCAGGTTGGGGTCCAATACAGGTTTATGGGGAAAAAAGTCAGTCCCCAACCAGGGGAGTTCATATCCTGCTGCCCCCTCTGTGTGGTGCCCTTGCTGTGTGACCTTGGACAAGTCTCTTCCCCTCTCTGGTCTGTTTGCCCCTTTGCCCAAGCCCAACAGCAAAGAACTGGGGATGGCTGGGGGCAGAGAGGCACGAGTGTGTGCGCCATAGTCCAGGCGCCTCTGCGAGGCAGGATGGGCAGGCGTCGTTCCTTGGGGCCTGGATGTCGCTCACCGAATGAGCGAGGATTTTCCGGCTTCTGTCTCAGCTGCCAAAATAATTATTTTCTCTTTGCCAGTGGGTCTGCGGCCAGCTTGCCTTTGGGAAAGGCCTGAGCTGTGGGCAGTGGGGAAGCAGGAGGCTGATTCCAGTTCTCCCCCAGCCACTGACTTGCTGCGTGACCCCGGGACGGGGGCAGGTGCTGCTGTCTCCAGGCCTCACTTTCCTCCTCTGTGAAATGGGAGAGTTGGAGTCAAGGGCCGTTTGTGTCCCCATGGCTATAGCAGAGTTTGGGGACTGCCAGAGTCAAAGAGTCAGTACACAGAGATATTCTCTTTCCCGTGTGGGGTGGAGGTACCAGGCTAGGCTGTGGGAGCCTGGGGCTCAGGACCCCAGCGCTCCATGGAGGCCAGCGCCAGCTCCTGCAAAGTAATTTAGCCTCCGCTGACATGGCCGGAAAGCTACCTGCCTGTCCGGCACTCATATGCCTTACCTTATACTGTCTGTACCACTCTTAGAGGGAGGAGCCCTCCTTCTCTCTATATTGCCTCCCACTGATAAGGAAACAGAGGCACAGAGAAGTTTAAGAAATTGTCCAAAGCCACATGGTAAGGGGATGAAACCAGGACTTGAAGCAGATCATTTTTATTATTGAGCCCACCTTTCAAATGCCAGGCTTTGGTGCCCCTTATTGAAGCCATAGGCACCCACTTCACTCCCTGGGAGACCCTGCCTGCTGCACAGCGGGTTTGAGGCCTCCGCCAGACCCTCACGTGTGTGGGAGCCCACAGTTAATGTGGCCTGTGCACGCCCACTCCTGCTGTAGCCACGGGCCTCATCCTAAGAGGCGCTCAGCCCTGTAGGCAGGTTTCCCGTATCTTTTTTTTTTTTTTTAATATTTATTTATTTATTTGGCTGTGCTGGGTCTTAGTTGCGGCATGTGGGATCTAGTTCCCTGACCAGGGATGGACCCCAGAGCATGCAGCCTTAGCCACTGGACCACCAGGGAAGTCTCGTGGTTTCCCGTGTCTTAGAGGAGGGCATGCAGGTGCAGGGAGTGTGGCGATCACCCGGAACCATCCAGCGAGGTGCCTTCATAGCTGGGACTCAAACTCTGCAGCCAGGACTCCAGAGAAGCCTCCCTGCCAGGCCCCTGGGTCTGGTCCTCCTGGATTCCCGTGGGGCCCGGTGGGTAGGGAGGAGAGGGGAGTACTGGTGGCTCATTGTGGAGATGGTGCAGCTGGACCCACTGCCATGGGGGGCAGGGGGACTGGGGTCCCCACATACCCAGTGCACCAGCGGATCCTGCCACTGCTGCCTTCTGCTCCCTCTCCTCTGAGCACCACTGTCGCTGGCCCAGACCCCTGGGGCAGCCCCCCCACTGGTTTCCCTGGCTCGTCCTGTCCCTTCTAAGCCCTTCTCCCTAGCAGCCATGGGCATCTGTTCAGACTGGACCTAAGCTCATGTCCCTCAGCTGCTCAGACTCTCTCATGGCTCCCATCCACCCTCGCAGTGATCAGGCCAGCCTCCTGGCTGTCACTCACCCCACCCCTCCTTCCCCTACCGCACCCACCACACCACCCATTCTCAAGTCTTCTGCTGAGCCAGTCTTTTTACCCTATCTTGGAGTCTTCACATATACTCTTCCCTGTGCCTGAAACACTGTTCCATGCATCTTGGCCTGCCTCTCTCTGGCTTATCCTTCAACTTTACTTCCCCAAAGAGACACCCCTGAAACTTGAGTTTATGCTGTGTACGGTCGCCCTTGTACTCGTTCTTTCTGGCAGACATCACTTGTAATTTTGTATTGTTTGGTTCTTTGCCTATTATCAGAGTTCCTACAGGTCAGGGACCACTATCCTGTTCACAGCTCAGGGTGTTTGCTCAATGTCTCCTGAGTGAATGAACGAATGTCGAGTGCTTCTGTCCCCATATGTCCTTAGATCCTCCCAGAAACCCTAGGAGAGATCATTGCGATCCCATTTCACAGGTGACAGAACTGAAACCTGGAGAGGCCGGGAGCTTACCCACGATCACATAGCCAGTAGCTGGCAGATGTGGGGTGTCAGGGGCCTGTTTGTGTTAGGGCTCCCCAGCATGGTGCCCCTTCTCCTCTCCATCCTTCAGATTCCGCATCTGTCAAGTGGGGACGAATGGTTTGGCCGGCAGTAAACGTTCCAGCAGGTGGGCAGTGTGGCTGGGGTGGGGTGGTGAGACGTGGCAGCAGGTCATTTCTGGGGACGCTGCTGTGAGTGGTCCCTGACCACCCTTCTCATTGCAGCAGGATGGAGCTGGAGTGAGGCAGAGGGGCCGCCAGCTGCTGACCGGCACGTGGGACGCTGGTGATTCGTGGGTCACTGAGGTAGGTGTGTGGCTGGGCTGGGGGGTGCCGCTTGGCCTGGGTGCCTGGGGAAGGGACAGTACGTCCTGAGTGGGGGACAGGTGCCGGTCCCGGCACACTGCGCCTCTGACTGTAGCACAGCCCTCATGGGCGGGATTGGGCGCAACACCCACCCCGTCCCCACTGAGACCTCGTCGGCCCCCAGAGGGGCCTCGAGGGGCCTCTTAGGCCTGGCCTGTCTCTACAGTGGTTGCCAGGGCAGGGGTGGGGAGATGCACACAGAAAGAGGGGCAGGCTTGGCGTCCCCAGCATTGGCACAGCAGCCCTGTCTGTACCACTCAGGCCCGTGGCACATGGGCTTCATTCACTGTAAGCAACATGGCAGCTACACGGGAAGAGGCCTGGGTGGGCAGAGCGGCCTGTTCGCTGGGCTGGGTGCTGTGGCTGGCCCATCCCCTTCGCTCCCACAGTCGCACTGAGGTGCACACCTGAGCGCTCACAAGTCTCTGGGCTCTGGGGTCAGAGTGCCTGCGTGCAGATCCTGGCCCGGCCACTCGTCCACCATGACCTTGTGCGGTTTCTTTGTGCCTTGGTTTACCTGTCTGTAAAAGAGGGCTTGGGATCCCAGCACCGGCGCCCACAGGTGCGCTGGCACAAGGCACACAGTAAACGCTCCGGACCTGTCATTTTCCTTAGCAGTGAAGGGCCCCTTCCTTCTTCTTGCATACCTCAGTTCCCACCATCCCTCCTCCCTGAGGGCCCACCAGTGACGGGATAGAGACCAAGTGGTCGTCCAGCCTGATGAGGGAGGGGGCTTGGGCCCCTCAGGGAACTCCCGGGGACAGCTGCAGCCCGAAGGTCCCGAGCTGAGCCTCCCGGGCCTGCGTCAGGCCCGGACACCAGTGTGTCTCATCCCAGAGCGGCATTTCAGGGTTGATGCCACTTGGCCCTGGGCCAGAGGGCAACCCGTGTAATCCCTCTTCACTCTGTGGCTCCCAACCCCGAGATGAGAGGCTGTCACGGAAATGCTGACTTGGGCCAGGGCCTTTTGTCCCAAGGCTCTGGGGCCCAGCCAGGGGAGCCCGAGTCTTCGTCCTGACGTGAGGCCCTGCCCGATCGTCTCCCTGCTGCCCTCAGCATCTCTCCTGAGGCCCCGGTGCTCCCAGGTACCCACAGGCAGGGCCAGGCGAGCCCTGGGGATCCCCTACGCTTCAGCCAGACTCTGGAACCAGGGAGCAGGCCTTGATCTCCCTTCCCGCTGTAGGAAATGCTGACTTCCTCCTGTGAACTGCACGACCTTGGGCAAGTCCTTTCCCTTTCGTGAGCATTCTCATCTGAAAATGAGGATAATTATACCGGCGTTTCTGAGAGGGCTGTTACGAGGATGCTTGGAAGCCAGGAATATTTTGAGTGTTGCAGCTTGGTGAGAGTCGGCTGTGTACCAGGCACTAGGCTCCTTAAATACATATATCTCTACACAGTAATCCCATGAGGAGCTACGTTGAATGCCTCATTCTCCAGGGGCTCAGTGTGGTTAAGAAACCCATAGAGCTGTATGCGGTGGAGTGGGGATTTGAACCGGGAGAGGTACCTCGGAATTAAGCCGCCCACGAGGCTTTAGAGACCAGGGGTGGAGCCACAGGACAGGCTCAACGTAGGTGCTCAGGAAACAACCCCCATTTCTACCGGGCGGCCTTTGGCCAGCCCTCCAAGCGTGGCTGCCCGCAGGAGCCGGTGGGTGGCCCCCGAAGGCTGGTGGCCTGCCCCTCCCCTGAGGGCTCGCCGGCGACTCCGTAAGGCTGGGGGAGCCCGCTGCTAATTGCGAGGTAACCTTTGAAATTCTCCTTCACGGTGGGTTCTCTTTTCGGATGTTTTTCAAGGTAATTCATTCCCTTTCCAGAAATTGCTGGTGGAGGAGCATTAGGCAGCTGGTAATTAATCATAGAAGCGGCTTGGAGTTTATCCTTTTAAAAGAAGGAAAAGGAGGAACAGAAAGCCTTGATGGAAAAAAAGAAAAGGAAAGAAAACCACTCCTAGGCGAGGGTGGTAATCAATACCTCGGTGTCCTAGAAACGGCTGGGGGTGGGGATGGCGGACGCGCAGCCTTCTCCCTTTCTTCCCGGGGCTAACAGATGGTCAGTGCCTGCAGCAGCATCGTGTGTGAGGCTCTGCCCTTAAGCATCAGCTCCCTGCGTGACTCTAAGCAAGCCGCTGCCTTTCCCCAGACTCACCTTTGCTGCCTGTAAAATGGGCGAAGGGCAAGTGTCCGACTAGGAAAGAATATTAAACGACGATGCCCGTTCACTGCCGCATCCTAGTGCCCGGCACGTGGTCATTGCCTGGTCGATATTTTATCAGTTGAGTGAGTAAATGAATGAATGATTTGCTTGGATCTTTGTTAGCTGTCATCAGTCAAGGAGGTGGTCCTGGCTACAGAACACTGTTTCTCTAGTTCTGTTATAATTTAGAGTGACAGCCAGGGTGACAGCCTAGTTATGTCACTTTCCAAACTCATGATGAAAGGACAGGCTTTGATGAAAGGCAGACTCCGGCCAGCAGAGCTCGAGCCCCTCAGTGGCAACCACACTGTCTCTGTGGTGTCCTCAAGTTCAACTTTCCAGGAGTCTGAGCTGTCTGGAGATTTTTTTTTCAAGCTGCTTTCTGGGAAGATAGTGAGCTCCTCGTCGCTAGAAAATATGCAAGCTGGGGTTAGGGCTGCACATAGCCCTCAGGCAGCACTCCTGAGTTTGGGTGAGAGCGTGAGGCTCCCCGGGTTGGACACCGAGGAGGCTGGACTGGCAGAGAGAGAAACCTCTCCCCTCTGGGAAGGCTGGAGGAGGCCACTGAGAAGGGGGGGTGTCCATGCGCAACTCCACTGCTTTGGTGCCTGTTCTCTGGAGGGAAGGAGGGTGTGCAGGTGTGTGTGTGTGCCCTCGTGTGCTGGCAGGTGCGCATGAACAGGTGTGTGTGATTAGGCTGTGACGTATGTGAATATGCGTGGGTGTGCAAGGAAAGGAGAGTGCCCGCCCATGTAGGAGCGCCCCCACCCCTGTGTGCACCTCCCGTCAAGAACCTGGCACCTCAGACCATCCCCACACACGAGGCTCAGCTCCAGCCTCCCATTCGGGCTGACCAGATGGGCCCTGCCTCCCTGGTGACCACGGCGGAGCTGACTGAGGGGCAGCGTTGGGGACAAGGTGGGCTCCTGAGGGACCCTGGAGGGGAAGCACGCCCGGCCCCCAGCTGGCCACATCCCAGCAGCTGCCCACGGTCACGGAAGGAGATGGTTCTTGGAGGTCCATGCCTCCTGCTCTAGATGCGCAACCCCTGAGTCTAGTCCTAAGAGTGGGTGGTCCCAGCCGGCCCTCCGTGGGGAGGAGGGCGGGTCTGCTTGGGGAGTCCTCAGAGCAGCCTGGCCAACCTGGCCCTGGTGTTTTCTTTACTTCTTCTCTCCTCGGCCTCCAGATCCCAGCTTGTGTGCATGTGTGTGTGCGTGTGTGTCTGTCTGTCTGTCTCTCTCTCTTTGCCCCTGCATGTCTTTGTGTCTTTCTGTCTGGTTCTCTCTGCACGGGCGCCTCTCTCCTGCCCAGCTCCCCTCTATTCTCGCGGCGGCAGCCCCACTCTCCCTCCCTCTCAGCTCTGTGTCGTCACCTCCACCATCCCAGGACTCTGCAGAACTGACACCTCCCAGGCTCCCGCCCGCCGTCTTTCCCCCGTTTGCCCAGCTCTGGCAGCGCACGTCCTCCCGCCCTGCTCTTTGGAGATGCCCAAGGCAGCGCCCACAGTCCCGCCGCTGGGAGGCTGTGCGCTGTGTGTGTGGTGGGCCCCATCCCACGCCCTGGGGGCAGGCACCGTCCCATCCCCACGAACCCGCCATGCCGACCACTCAGGATGGAGCCTGATCCTGGCTCAGAGATCTGCCCCCGTGGCTGCCCTTCTGTGCCATCCTGGGCATGTGGGCCACTGGCCACAAGCTAGAGCAGGGGAGAAGGAGGGGGCCTGCATCCACTAACAGCGGCGGTTGGAAACCTGGCGTTTCCCTCCAGCACTAATGAAATTCCTGCTATAATTAGAAGTGAGGTGTCCAGGAGCTGGCTGCCTGGAGGGAGGGGCTGTACGCTCATGAATAAATAAATTGTCCTCTTCTGAGGGGAGAAGGAGCCAGAGGGTGGGCCCCCTGAGAACCGCGGGCCGGGACGGTCTCAGTGGCCTGTGAGGTGGGCAGTGGGCCCTGGTGGCCCCCACTCACCCGGATGCCCTCGGGGACCTCTCTGGGTCCCTGTCCCCTGCCAGCCAGTCTTCTGCAAGTGCCTGCTGTGTGCCAGGCCCACCCAGCCTGGCATTCGAGGCCACCACGCTCAGGCCCCAGCCTCCTTCGCGGGCGTCCTGAGCTGCAGCTCCACCGTGCCGCCCCCTTCCCATCGTTGCCACCGGTCCCCACTGCTGCACCTTTCTCCTGCGCTTCCTCCTGCCTCGAGAGCCCTCGGCCCTGTTGCCTCATGGCTCGAACCTTTGGGAGCCTTCTTCCAGCCATGCTCCCTCCACAGGATAGGACACGGCCTCTTCCCCGCTGGGCCCCGTGGCCTCCGTTCCTCAGAGGCCCTGGTCCTTTCCTCTCCTCATACTCTGATGCCCTGCAGAGTGTTCATCACACTGCTCGCCACAGCGTCTTTTATTTTGTATTCATTACGTGTTGGGATGATAACATATTGGATGTTTGACACTCTTTTTTCATACTAAGCCTCCGAAACCTGTTGTGTATCTAACACGGACACAACCTTGCGGGCTCCGGCGTTCAGTTGCCATGTGTGGTTCTCGGCTGCCATATGGGACCACGCAGCCTCGGCGGCCCCGGTTTCCTTATTTCCGGGGGAGGGGGGGGAAACTGAGGCTGGGGAAGGAAATCTTGCAGATGAGAGTTTGCAAAGCGAGTATGCTCTCTGTAGGCAAGGCTGCTGCCGTCCTGCTGTTCAGAATAAAGAACTGGGCACACCGCACTGGCCATAAAGGTAGACTGAGGCAGGCAGGAGTGTAGCTGGTACCCAGGGGAGCGAACCTCGATGAGAAAAGAGGAGAGATAATGTGGGAGTTCCAGTGCTCACGAGCGTCCCCACCTAATCCCCAAACAGCCCCAGACCAAGGCGTCTCTCACAGGCTGTGCCACAGTGGGGGCCAGTCCCCGCATCACCCCCAGCTTCTTTCCAACCCCCCTTAGAAAACGGGGCTGCGGGTTGGAGCCCAGGAAGGGAGGACGCCCCTGTCCTCCTCCCCCTCCCACATCATCCAGGACGCAGTCTGAGTTGCAGAGGTGTCCAGCGGGTGTGTCCCTGTGAACCCAGAGGTTTCCCACAGGGTCAGGAGATGCCTGGGGTCCCCGCCTGCCCGGAGGGGCTTCCAGAGACAGATGTTTCTCAGGGGCAGACTGGCAGCCGAACAGCTGCCCCAGAGCCCTCCTCCCTCTGAAGCCGATTTTCCGCTCCCCCCTGACTGCACTTTGCTGCCCACTCAGTTGGCAGTCGTACTCTTGTTTGCCTCCACTGAGGCACTGCGGTGGGAGGCCAGGAGGCTCAGGTGCTGGGCTTGTCCTCCCTCTGAGGGGCCCCTGCCCGAGGCAGAGCCCCCTCGGAGGGGCTGCGGAGCGTGTGTGCGCTCCCTGAGACACACCCATCCCCTCCTTCAGCCTCATGCACCTGTGGCCTCTCCTGGTCTCTGCTCCTCCAACCAGCCCCGTGCTCTCTCCCCACTGGGGTATACACCCCTTGAAGGCTCAAAGCAGCTCTGAACCGTGTCCCCCGCACAGGTCCTGGTACACCGGTGCTGAATGGCAGCAGGAAGCCAGCAGGCACCCGGACCGTGCGCCCTCAGCTTCCTGTGGAGACGGCAGGGAGGTTTTACCCGGCATGCCAGTTTTTAATGTGCAGGGCGGGCTGTGTTAAGGAGGACTCTGAGGCTGTGCACAGGTTGTGAGAAACAGTGCCGTGCGCTGCATGGTGCAAGTTTGCCCTTTCAGCCCCGGCTCCCTGAGCATCGGGTCTCCTTGTCAGATGGGTCGATTCTGGGCTGTGGCGGTTACAGGGAGGGGCAGTCACCTCAGTGTGGTCCCACACGTGTCAGGCTGCCGTGGCTGCTGGGCGGACCGTGCTCAGGAAACCTTCCAGAGCCCCCGAGTTATGGGAACCACATATGTCCCCAGAGAGCTGACTGGGGAGCCCCAGCCCCTGCCCCCCGACCCTTGTTAATGGAGAGCAGGGGGATGTATGGAAGCTTTTCCCTCGCATCTGTCTCTCCTGTTAAGTGCTTCTCACCCTTCCTCAGCTTCTCACCCGTCCTCAGCTGCAGCTGGCCTAGAGGTAGGGCCTTGGACAGTATCAAAGCCTTGCTGGGTGAACTTCGGCAGCACATCTTGCCTCACAGCTGTTTGGGACCCTCACTGCTTCCCTGAGGCATCTTTGGGGGCCTCTTCCAGAGCCCATGGGAGCATCTCTGCTTCATAACTTTCGTGGAATGCTCCCCTGGTGCCCCCTCCTTCTGGCCCGCGCTTCAGTCGGTGGACAGTCTATGGTGGGACAGCCCTCACTGGGTGGCCCCTGGTGAGCTCCCTCAGCCCTGCCCCCACCCAGACTCTCCACCATGGTCACCGTCTAGGAACCCAACCCCCTGTGGCCCCCTGTCTCTGCCCCCAACAAATGCCAAAGCTCCCAGGTGTCCCCTGCCCGGCAGCTGCAACAATCGATGCACTTGAACCTGTAAATCATCTGGACCATTTTTCTGTGTGTGTGGAAGAAACACAACGAACCAACACCCTTGCATCCTTGATCCAGCTTAGTTTCTCCCCAGTCACAGCTCCAGGAGGGTTGCTCAAGGTCATCCCGTGCCTGCCAGGGCTCCTCTAGCAGCTGCTTGCACGCCTCTGCTGCTGGAGAGCTCACCATCCCCGGGTCCACCGGTGTCAGTTTCAGTGTGATAGAAGACGCAGTATGACACACGCTTAAAGCAAGGGTCTTAGGGACAGACACTGCTGGGTTCAAATCCCTGCTCTGCCACCTATCAACTGTGCAAGTCGAGACAAGTTACTTCATCTCTGGTGCCCTCCGTTTCCTCGTCTGTAAGTGGGCAGAAGCCCACCCACCTGCGGGCAGTGCCGTGAGGCTGGAATGCAGCAGTGGCTACATGGTGCCGGTCTTCCCTGTTGACTGAAGTCTCAAAGAGACACCTCCCGCCCCTCAGCACTGGAGCGGCTGCTTGAGGTTGACATTTGTTCCATCTGGTACCCAGATGCTTCCCTCCTTCAGGGACACTGGCCTTCTGGGTCCTCTCTGGGGCTCTGGAGTGGGAACTGTCAGGATGACACTTCTCCAAAGAGCCAACACACACAGGCCACCTGGGCACCTGGGCTACCTGCAGTCTGATTCTGTGGGTTAGAGTTGGGCCTAGGGCTCTGAATTTTTAACTGGTGCCCCATATAACACCTGTGATCAGGCCTGTCTGGGACACACTGATGCCGGCCAAGGGGAGCTGGCCTAGAGGTAGGGCCTTGGACAGTATCAAAGCCTTGCTGGGTGAACTTGGGCAAGCCCTGTCCCTCTCTGTGGCTGTTTTCTCGTGAATAAACCAGGGGTTTAGATGATCTGGAAGGGCTCTTTCTGCTCGTAAAGCCCCATGATAATCAGAAAGACATTCCCTGGTGTGTCTCGTCTGCCAGGCTCCCAGAGTCAGCTCTGTGGGTTTCAGCCCATTCCCTCTGGCCACAGACTGTTCAGGTCAGCAGCCGCCTGCCAGCCCCAGAGCCCTAGGGACGGAAAAGCCGTTCCCTGGGTGTGACATGCCATTTAGCGGTGATTCCCCTGGGCCTTGCAGGAGGCCTTAGATCAGGAGGCATCTGCCACTCAGATCTGAGATCTCTTCAGCAAGCTGAACTAGCCCACTGACCTGGGCCTGGCCGAGGGGAGCAGGGCGAATGGGGTCGTCTGGCTCCTCTGAGGGACCTCGGAGCTTTATTGGTTAGCCCACATGGAAACCTAGAGTGTCAGAACTAGAGGATGGCCCTGCGGAGCCCTTTCTTTTTTATAGATGGGGAAACTGAGGCCCAGAGTGGAACTTGCCTGGCCGGGTCCCCAGGGAGAAGTGGGGAGCAGGCCTGGAAGCAGGCCACTCAGCTTGTGGTCTGATCTCTGGGCCACACCAAGCCACCTGTCACCCCTCTCCTTGGACGGTCCATCTGGGATGGGTAGGCCTGCCAGGCTTGAGCCCTAAACCAGCCTCCACAGCTCCTGGGGAGAGATGGGAGCTGTCTCGGGACAGGGACCAAGGGGCTAGTTGCTCCTGAACAGTGGGCCCTTTTCAACCCGCACTAACTCAACAGCTCCCACTCTACCCCAAGTCTTCCCACCCCAGCCAAGGACGCCCCATGGAGGGTTTCCAGGAATATCCATGCGGAGGGCAGCGTGCTCCAGAAATGACAAGGCTCTCACTCCCTGATTCCCTCCCATTTTCCACTCACTAGCGCTCAGGGGAGTTAAGAAGCAGAGGTGAAAAACCAGTCCTTGCCCTAATAAGACCTCGTTTGAGGCAGCTGGGCCCTGGCAGGTGGCAGAGGAGGAACTATTCCCACCAGGGCCTTCACCCCCATCTGGGATGATGTCAGAGCCTGGGGCTCAGGATCTGGGCTACGCCTCTCTGACCACTGGCATCCTGCTCACATCGCCAGCCCAGGTGTGGACTGGGGCCCCAGCTCTGTCTCCTCCCTGGGCCAGGAGTCCTGCCGGGTCCTTGGTTCATGCCGGCACCTGGTACAAGGCCCTTGCACAAGCTAGCCCTCCTCACAGCCTCCATCTGCAGTTAGTAAGGCAGTCATATTTAGTAAGCACCTACTCTTTGTGTGGGTCTGTGCTTAGCTGCTGGGGAGTAAGGAAGCAGAAGACCCTATGCTAGCCCTCAGGTGGCACACAGGCTGAGCCAAGACTCACATGCAAGGAACAGAATGAGTGATGCCCAGTGCCCCTGGCACCAGGGAGATGTGAAGATCAAGGAGGAGTTTTCGCAGAGTGAGGGTTACGAAAGGCTTCCTGGAGGAGGCTGATTGGAGCTGAAGGATTTCAAGGATTTCACGTAGGGCTAGGGGTGAGGCAGGAAAAGCCACAGCCTTAGGTCAGGTGTGGTCCAAACCAAGACCCAAGACAGGTGCCTGTGTGTGAGTGTTCTTGTGCGTGCGTCGGGGGGAAGGGGGTGGTGGCATTTGTACCAGACCAGCAGCGGGCACACACCTGGGCCTCTCCTGCATCTGGGAGGGGCAGGGAGGCGCATTGGATGGAGCGAGGCTGTGGCTCTGCCACTGAGGCAGCCGTGCGCTCAGGCCTGGCTCACTACAGGCTATGCGCCTGTTAAGTGGATGAACAGCACCGAGTAGCTATCCTTTGAGTGTTGTGGGAATGAACAATGCATGGTAGGTGCTCAGTAAATGCAGATTGAATGAAGGCTATGTGACATACGCTCGGTATCTGCCGAGTGACTGAGAACCCGGGTCAGGAAGCAACAGGGACAAAGAGGTAGGGGGCAAGGCCTGGAGACAGGGAGCAGAGCCTGGAGTGGCCCAGCAGAATTCCTCCAGTCCTAGTTGGTGCCCACCAAGGACTCAGTGTGGGACCTGACCAAGTGGAAACACGGTGGGTAAAGACACTCGGGGCCCAGCTGCAGGGGGGCGGGGAGCCTCCCTGGGGCACACCTGTACATAGCATTCAGTGCACGCCCCAGGCAGATCCACCCACCCTGTCACTTCTGGGACAGGAGGAAAATGACTGCCCATCACACCTGTGTCGCTGAAATGCAAAGAACAGCCAAGCCACAGGACCCTTTGACAATAATAATAAAGATAATGTCAGCAGGCAGGGCAGCATCTCCTTTGATCCTGACAACACCCTATGAGGTGGGGACCGGTATCATCTCGATATTGCGGATGGGGAAACTGAGGCAGAGGGAGGCCAGGAAAATAGCCAAAGTCGCCAGGTGGCAGAGCCAGGATGGGGCTTGTGTTGTCTGACCCTGAACTCCACACCGTCCTGCCTCTCCCCGGGCTCTCCAGCCTATGGAACTCAAGGCCCCCTGGAGCATCTTTTTTGACACAAAGAAGGAGGAGGATGGCAAACTCTCTGAGAAATCATTTGAAGTCTTTCATTATCGATCTTTGCATCGGTTCTTCCGCAGCCTTCCCAGCTCCATGGGAAGGTGAACGCCCAGTGGTTAGAGAATGGGCCCTTCCCCCAAATCGGTCTTTTGTAAACCAAAATAAATTATCTGCCAGCCTTTGGTGCCCGGCCTTTTGATAATTCAGGTGTTGAAATGGTAATGACCATGGGGTCAGCTGGGGGAGGAGGTCAGTGAGTCAGATGGGAGATTCAACAGGAATTAAAGGCATTTAATCTCAATGCAATATGATTTTTTCGAAATCTGCCGCCTCTGCACCAAGAATGAGCTGACTGGAGACACCAGGACCCCTGGTGCCGGGTTCCCTGGGGCCAGCCACACCGGGCCTGCTTGGCTACACCAGCGAGGGCCTGAACTGTGGAGCTTCTGCGCGGTGGCAGGAGCTCCGTGGCTGTGAGTGCAGAAAAGGACACAAAGGGTCAGAGGGCAGCCAACAAATCCCTCAGGTCCCAAGGAAAGCCTGCTACTTTTTTAGGGGCTGGGTAGGGGTCTCCTGGAGAGTAGTAAGGAAGAATTTTAAGAATAGACCTCAGTGAGCAAACAGAGCAAGTGACTTGCCCAAGGTTACCCAGTCAGGATTGAAGACCCAGTCCTTGCTGTCATTCACGATAGTATATTGCTGTGTATATGTGTGTGTGCGCACGTGCGCACACGCACGCACATGCTTTGGGGGAGTCTTTTTTTTTTTTAATATAAATTTATTTATTTTTGGCTGCGTTGGGTCTTTGTTGCTGTGCGTGGGCTTTCTCTAGTTGCGGTGAGCGGGGGGCTACTCTTTGTTGCGGTGCGTGGGCTTCTCATTGCGGTGGCTTCTCTTGTTGCGGAGCACAGGCTCTCGGCGCACAGGCTTCAGTAGCTGTGGCACACGGGCTCAGTAGGTGTGACTCGCAGGCTCTAGAGCGCAGGCTCAGTCGTTGTGGTGCATGGGCTTAGTTGCTTCACGGCATGTGGGATCTTCCCGGGCCAGGGCTCGAACCCGTGTCCCCTGCACTGGTAGGAGGATTCTTAACCACTGCGCCACCAGGGAAGCCCTTTGGGGGAGTCTTTATGGCAGTAGTGTTCATTAACACTCTCTCCGTGGCCTTTATATGCATTATCTAATTTCCTCTTCGTAGAGCCTGTTTTGCAAATGAGTGAACGGTGGAACAGAGAAGTTAAATAGCTCACCCATGGTGCACAGGCCCTGGGAGCGGGGGTCAGAATTTGAACCCGGTTCCAACTGACTTTCAAGCCTGAGTCCTTAGCCAGACCCAGGGCACGGAGCACTCGCTCTGGGCATTGCTGGGGGAGAGCCCCCCACCAACCAGGAAGATCAGAGGGGGCTTCCTGGAGGTATGTCAATCTTGTCTCTGACAGACCGATATCTTTAAATCTTCAGGTCCTGAGCTGTGTAAGGTCGAGTCACCTGACCTCCCAGGCTCTTCCTCGTCATCATGAAACGAGAATAGGGCCTCCTCACTAGAGCCTAGAGGATTGGGCATGTAGTAGGTGCGCTCCCCAGATCCAGCCAGGATTCTGAAGTAGCCAGTGCAGCCATGGGTCAGGCCTGCGCGTATCGGGGCCCAGAGCCCCTCCCAGCATCAACTCGAACTTTTCCCACGGCCAGAGTGAGCTCAGCTGCAGGGGCGCCTGGGCCACACGGCTCCCACTGGGAGGGGCAGGAGAAGGCTGAGGCAGAGCGGGTGGAAGTGCCCGTGGGTGGAAGTTCCCCTGGGTGAAGACCACAGGCACGGCCAGTCCCGGCCACCCAGGTGTTGGCTCCAGAGAGGCACATAGGAAGAGAGGCCCCACGGTGGATCCCACCTCTGTTTGATGAGTGGAGAGGAGCTAGTGAAGCTTTGGATCTATAGAAGGACACGGCCATGCCCTTTCTCACCAAGCTTTCCTCAAATCCTGCATGTCAGCGCAGAGACCAGATGTGGTCAAGCAGCGGCTCTGCTGCCCTGGGTGCTGGCAGGGAAGGGAAGCTGACGTGGGCAGCCCCTTTGCAGCAGAGATGTCCTGTGGCACATCTGGGCTTTAAAATCCAAACCCAGTGGGCACGGGGGTTGGAAGAGTTCAGAGTTCATTCAGAAATAGCGGCAGAGTGGGGGAGAATACACAGAAAACAGGTGGCACAAAGATGCCCTAAATGTGAAATTCTGGGGACCCTGGATGTTAGGGGCTGGGGGAGCTGGAGAGCCAACAGAACCCATCTTCCCTAGATAGGGGGAAACTGAGGCCCAGAGGCTGGAAGGGGCTTGTCCCCGCAGAGGTGTGTGCAGCAGCTCCTGCTCTGGCCTGCCCTCCCTGAGGGGTTTCCGCCCCCCTCTCTGCCTGACCTTCCTCCCCAGGCTCTTCCTGAGCACGAGCTGGAGGCGAGGGAAGGAGCAGGACAGGAGAAGGGGGTCCGTGTGTCTCGCCTGCGGCCCCTCACTAGGCCTTGGAGATGCAGAGCCAGGGGAGTCCTCAGGAAGGGGTGGAGAAGGCCAGCTTCGCACTCTGAGAGCCCCAGCTCCATGTCGCAGGCCCGTGACCCTAGAGAGGTTTCTAAATTCCTCTGGGCCTCAGTTTCCTCATCTGTAAGATATGAAGGTCAGAAAGCCCACGGGCTTGTTCTGTGGCTTAAGGGTGGTCACAGTGCCTGGCTTGTAGGTGTGCAGTGGAGGTCAGCTGTCATCACCATCATGGCGGGACATGGTGGGGGGCTGCAGGACAGTCCCGTCTTGCCGAGGGACTCAGTTGGGAATCTGCCAATCTGATTTGAGGTCATTCTTCGCTAATAATCCGGTGGCATTGGGAAGCCTCTTCTCTCTGTGGGCCTCAGTTTCCCCATCTGTCAGCAAGGGGGTAGGACTAGCAGATGTGGGAGGCAGAAGGCCAAGGATTGGAGTTTGTGGAGTGGAGTCACAGGGTGCATCAGCTGCTAAAACCATGAAAACTGTCAGGTACCCGCGGCCAGAGCTGTCCCGGAACAAGGCCCCTCAGGGATCCCACGGGGTCCCTCTGCGGTCCTGGAGCTCCACTGGGCCGGCCGAGGGCTCCCGACTGCGGCGGGGCCTGGAATTGCTCTCCCCGCACAGCCGATTGGTGGAGCGCGGGCCTGCTCACAGCGCCTGGCAGAGACCCGTAAATTGAAAACATGATGTTTCCTGTCGGAGGCCAGCGCGGGGCTGGACTCGGTGTGGCCTTGGAAAGCTGGCCTCGCTCTCAGGAAGCCCTGCTCCCCACAGCACTGCCACAAAAACAGTGGAAAAGTGAAACCTTTTCAAGTCTGTGTTTCCACTGTAAACAGGGGATGAAAGCTGGCCCCTCGCCTCCTGGCGCTGCTCGGCCCAACTCCTCCACCCTGAGCGCTGGCCTGCCCAGTCTTCGGAGGCACCTCAGCTGCCCCCTCTGCCCCAGACAGTGCCCCTCCGATCAGAGAAGACCTGTGCCCCTAATTCATGAAGGCTTCTGAGTTTAGTTCAAGCATGCCCAGGCCCAGCAGTCCTTGGCACCCATCCAGTGAGGTGAGTAGGGCGAAGGGAGAACACCAATGCACAGAGAGGTACAGGACTCGCCCAGAGTCACAAAGCAAAGTGAGGGCATCCCTAGTCCCCTCCTTCCTGCCTGGAGTGACTTCTCATGGGTGAGCACGTGTGCCTCCTTGAAGCTGCTGCCTACATCCAGCAAGAGTTTCTTTGACGTCCTGTAAATGGAGAACGTAGCACAAGTAGCCTGTAGTGGAAGTGGCTTAGTTATTTTAACTCTAATAATGTCCTTTTTTCCTTATTGTAAAAGTAATGCATGCTTGTGGTAGAAAGTTTGGAAGTCACAGAAAAGTTGGAAGAAGAAAAACAAAACCTGCCCATCATCGTTCCAACCAGGGGTCATCCTTGTCAACATTCTGGTATATTCCTTTCTGGTCACTTTATAATTCTCTTTCCTTCCTTTTTGGACTTACGTCCTAAGTGGTTTTCAGGGTCATTCGCTGTTCCTAGGAAACGTGATTCTTTTTTGTGTGTGTGTGGTATGCAGGCCTCTCACTGTTGTGGCCTCTCCCGTTACGGAGCACAGGCTCCGGACGCGCAGGCTCAGCGGCCATGGCTCACGGGCCCAGCCGCTCCGCGGCATGTGGGATCTTCCCAGACCGGGGCACGAACCCGTGTCCCCTGCATCGGCAGGCGGACTCTCAACCACTGCGCCGCCAGGGAAGCCCAGAAACGTGATTCTTGATGGCCCTGTGGAGGGGCCCGGAGGAGAGCCAGGGCTGCAGCCTCCTTCACAGGTCTGCTCGGCCCTGGCCGGACTGGCTGTGATGTGACACTGTTGCGGACTCAGCAGGGAGAGGCCCCCCAACCTGCAGTTCATGGTGAAGGTGGCCTGGCCTGGCCCCGGGGCTGGAGAACCCAAGTGGCTCTGATTTGTGTGTGGCTCTGGGCCTGTCTCCCCATCTGCTAAACAGGCAAAAGGGCAGACGGGCTCCATCCAGCCCTCGTGCCTCGTCAGCCTGCTTCGAGGCCTGCTTGCCAGCTGCCTGCGGACACGGCGCTCCATTCCTTCCGTGGGTCAGTCTCAGTGACAAGAGGCCCCTGTTCCCGGCCCTGTTCTCCCGAAAGCTGCGCCTCCGCCACTCCTGCCCCTTTTATCCCGCAAGCCCACCCAGACCCTCTCCTCCCCGACCCTCCCCAGTGGGGGCCTGGAGCCCAGCTGGGCGGGGGGTGGCAGGGGTCCCGGGAGGAGCCATCTCCGGCCTCCTCTGCCCACCAACATCCTTGGTGGCCCTAAGACAGTTTTATGAAGGACGGATCAAGGCTGTCTTCCTCCTGGCAGGTTTATTTCTTCATTTTTCAAGTCCTGCTCTGATTTTTCCAGGTCTCCCCGCTCTCTCCCTCCACACGCTTCCCTTCCCTCCCCCTCTAATCTGTCAGCCCAGCCAGGAGAGAGGGCCACTGGCCTCCAAGGTGATTGAATTACTGGGGGGGAGACAGGCCACGGTTTTCTGCCTGAGTGCTCTTGGCTTACTGCCCTTGGAGAGGGGCTGAGGGAGGGGATGCGATGGCGGCGACTGTGGGCCGTGGGTTTCCCAGACGACCCCACTCTCCCCCGTCTGGGCCGCAGATGAGCCCTGCCACTGACAGTGCAGGCTGGCCCACGGCCACTGCTCTGCCACCCTGCTCTCCCCCAAGCCCAGCCCTGCTCAGGCCTTGATTTCACTCCCGCTGAATGGACAGGTCAAGGGGAAGGAGAGGCATCAGGGCAGCTGTGACTGCTGACTCACACGTGAGAATTTCCTAAACATCTGCTATCTCTGTGTTGCCAGCCAGGGCCCCAGGATGAAGAAAAGAAGGGAGGTTAGCACTTGTAAAACATCTACTGTGTACATCAGGCATGTTCACATACATAACCACCCCCCTCCCCACAACAGGAGTAACTCAAAGATAGTAGCAGTTAAGTGTTACTGGCCTCATTTTTACAGCTGAGAAACCTGCCCAGTACAGACTCCTCCCGACAACCGGTGGGCTCATGAGGGTCAGGGGCCCTGTCTGGGTCCTCTCTGGCTCTCCAGGGACAGCAGAAGGCCAGACACTCAGAAGGGACCCAATGAATGCTTGATGAACTTGGTTCTACTGAATTGAGGCCAGAGAGGTGAAATCGCTAGCCCAAGGTCACACAGCTAGAAACAGAGTCCCGCTTTGCCTGGCTCCAAGCCACCTCTCCTGGTCCGGGCGTTGGCGGGAAGGCCTGCCTTTCTAGCTGGCGTTGTCCAGCCACAAGGCTACTGTGGCGGGTCAAGCGAGAGCTTGGTGGCTCCAGGTCTCACGCCCCTCCCGCTGGTGTCTGTGCCTCCGCTGCTCAGGCCCCCACGCTGTCTATCCAGCCTGCCTTCCCCCAGAGCGGGGGCCAGAGGGGAAAGCCCCCTCCCCCGCTCTGCTCCGCACTCCAGCTCATGGAAATGAAAAACACATTGGCTTCATTATCCCGGACTGAATGAGCAGGGTTGCCATGGTGACAGCCATCTCAGGCCCGTGAGGGGGCAGGGAAGGGGCTGGCGAGCCCGTGGCAAGTGGGACCGGGCAGCGGGTGAGCAGACTCGCCGGTGGGCAGGCCTCAGGGACATCGGCCACATGTGCTACCTGCCCTCATGTCAGGCCCGGGCTTCAGATCACTGTCCCTGGCCAGAGAGAAGCAGGCAGGCCCCATCCTCCACGGACTGGCCCCTCGTTCACCTGTCCCACCACCTGTCCATCTCTTCCCTTCCTGGAAGGGTGCCAAGGGTGCTTCACACCATCTTGGAGGTCAAGAGGGAGGGAAGAGATGGGAGCTGGGGGCCAGGAGAGGGCTATGGCCTGTCCCCAGCGGAGACCAGCCCTGGGACTCCACTGGCCTGTCCGGTGGCATGGCCTGAGGAAATGGCTGAGGGTACCAGGCCCTGCACACTCCAGCACTCCTGTGTGACCAGGGTCATCCTGGTGACCTGTCCTTAAGCATAACCCTCTTACAAGAGGTTGGGTCTCCAAATATCCATCAGGACAATAGGTGTGATGGTAGCTGTGGGGATGCCAGCAGAGAGTCCTGGCCCAGCACAGCCTGTGCCCGCAGAGGCCCCAGGCAGGTGTTCTTAGCTCCAGGCCTGAGCTGGGCCATCCCCATGGCCCTGACCCAGAGGCCCTGAAGCCCAAATGGGTCCTTGTCTCCCCAGGGCCTGGGGACCCCCTTGCTCTTTGGCCTGTCACCCAAGGGCTGAGTCTAAGAGCTGCACCCTCGGGTAGGCCCTGGCCCTGCCACCCCTGTGCTCAGGCTGATTCAGGGAGGCTGGCTGCACCCCTTTTCTCTTCTGGGCTCCCTGGTGGTCTGGGAGTCCTAGCCGGCCCTCTGGAGTGGCCCCGAGCAAACACTGCCACCCGCTCCGAGCAGGCAGCCTGGCCGGTCCCTTCATGTGATCCAGAGACATTGGAGCAGCCTCTGAGGGCCCCTGCTGGAAGGTATCGGGCACCCTCAGGAGACTAACCTTTCAGACAGTACCGGTCAGAGAAATCCAGTGCCGACCCCAACTCCAATTTCAACCTTGACCCTAACCCTAACCCCAAATCCAGCCTCAACCCCAGTCTCCTGGGCATGTTTCCAATGGCTCTCTCACCCAAGCTGCTGTTCAAGCCATTCTGTCCACCCGGAATGCCCTCCCCTCACAGCCTGCACGCTGCCAAGTCCAGCCTCCTCCCACTTCCTATTTTAGATGAGGAAGCCCAGGCCGAGAGAGGCATGTGACTTGTCCAAGGCCATGGAGAGTCAGGGCAGCATGACCTGGGGTGGCATGTCCCTTTTCCAGGAGGTCGGGCCTTTCATTCCCCACTGGGATGGGGCGAGGGTCCAGGTGACCCTGGACGAGAGCCCCGCAGCGCTAGGGGCTGGTGACAGTTCCCTGCCAGAGCAGGTTTGGAGGGGAGGCAGAGAGCACCAAGGTTTCAACTCCCTGACAGCTGTTCTCAGTGGGGAGGAGCCTGGGAGGGGTGTTCAGGGGCTGGCCCAGGCCTTGCTGACCAGGCGGCAATAAACCCAGACTCCGTCCTGCAGCCCCGCCCACAAACAGGTCACGTGCCTCTAAGGAGACAGGTGGTGAGCGGCCACCAGCAGACGTGCTCCGGGTGTCCGTGGCACCGCTGCGGCCTTGCCTGCTGCCAAATGCAGGTTGGTGCTGAGGGGAAGGCAGCACAGGCAGGAGAAACCCCAGCAGCTCCCCGTGACGGGAGATCGAGGGGTTCCCAGGCAGCCACCTGCAACCGGATCTCAGGGGTTCATTCTAAAATGCCGATTCCCCAACCCTCCCGGGAGGCTGGGGCAGAGCCCAGGATTCAGTGTGTCTGTAGCTTCCCAACGCCCAACCTGTGGGCAGTGCTTGCCTTGCTGCCTCCAGGGGCCTGGCCAGCCTCAGGGTCTCGGGCCCAGGCCTTTCTGCAGAGGCCCCTTCCTGGTGCTTCTGGCTCCTGGGTCATGACCCCTTGCTGACTCTCCCTGGGCCTTGTCCTGCGGAGGGCCGGCCCCAGGCCAACCCTGAAGTCTTGTGCCCTCCCCTTCCCCCTCTTCCCTCTCATCCAGTGTCTACCCACCCCAAAGCATTTGTCCCCCGCCGTTGACCTCCCCTGACCCGGCGGCTGTGTGTCCCGGGCCCGCCTCCCAGCCACCACCATGGCCACCGCCCGGCTCCTCGCCTGTCGGCCGAGGGCGTCTGCCGGGCAAGGCTGTCATTTTCCCTGCTGGGGATTATAGGTTTGGGGCTGAAGGAGTCTGAGCTGGAGGAGGAGGAACGGGGACTCTCCCCCTGGTGCCAGTCCCGAGAGACACCTCTCGGGTAGGGTGGCCTGGTGTGGAGTGCTCTTTGGGCCGGGATGGGGACTCCTGTAACCCGATGTCACCCCAGCTCTGTGTGTACGTGTGTGCATGGATGTACACACCTCTCAAAAGGATCAAGCACTCTCTCATGCCCGTTAGAGTTAATCCTCCCAACCATCATGCAGGCAAGCCCACCTCATTTCCCAGGTAGAAGAGACAAAACTCCGAAAGGGCAGCACACTGGCCACAGTAGGTTAGGTCGGAGTCAAGACATGGCCTATCCCTGCTCTTGACTGCTGCCCGGTTTGGCAGCCTCTTTGCCCTGCCCTCCCCCATCCTCCCACCTGTGAGGGTGGGGCGACAGGAGAATTGGCTGGGAGATCACAGAGGGCCCGAGTGCTGGGTCCCCCATTCGGTGTGCTATAGTCACTGTGCCAGCTGCTGGGGAATGCCCTGTGGCATGCGTCCCTTTTCTGCTCCGTCATCACAGTGCCCCCAGGGCTGGGTTTAGAAGGGTCAGGGTGAGCCAGCCTCACAAGTGGGCAGCACCAGTTCTGAGCATGTGGAAGCTGGAAACATCTCGTGGTTCACAGCTCTGGGAACTGGGATGGGGTTTAACACCAGAGGGGTGACCCCAACCAGAACCAAACGTGGGCCCCCTCGTTGTCCCCTCTGGGGGAAATTCAGTGAGCATCTGTGTGCCAGGGACAGGGTCCAGGGACCCCAGTAAGCTTTGAGGATTTGAGGGAACACGGTGGAGTGGTTCTCAGAATAGGCTCTGCAATCAGACTGCTGGTGTTGGGAATCCCGGGCTCAAGTCACATAACTTCTCGGAGGCTTGCGGTGTGTGACGTGCACTCAGACGAGACAAACCTTAAAACACTTAGTATAGTATGAGGTATGTGGTATGAGTTGAGACGTTCACTAGTGTTCTCAGTTTTTTAGGTGCTAACGGCCCTACTCCCTGCCTCTGAGCAGTGAGGACCAGAGTGTGAGGGCTGGCAGTGGGGTGGGACCCACCCAAGGGTGGGGGATGGGTAATCGGGGGCAGGGGAGACCCTGGAGCCAGCGTTTCTGATATGCAGGAACAGGGCTCCCCAGGTCGGCGACCACTCCCAGGGCTAAGCTGGCCGGACCTCTGCAGAGCTGACCCACAGGTGGCCAGGTCACCTGGGCCCATCTCAGGAGTAGAGGCTGCGGGGAGGCCTGCCTGTTCTTGGGAATTCACGGCATGTTTGCCTGTCACAAGTGCCTCGACAGGGAAGATGTGTGAGTGAGCTTTGCAATTCTGTTTTCTCTGGGGGTTATAAATAAGCTGCACGCACGCCCTGATGCCGCCCAGCCTGAGGTGCACACACCTGCCCACTCGCATCCACGCGTGGAAACGCACTCCATGTCCTGCCCGCCGTTCCTGGGGGTGGGAGAAGGCACTCTCCTGGGAGCTGATCTCTAGGAAGGGAAAAACACAACTGCTACCTGGCTTTACAGGATCCCAGAACCATCCAGAATCAAGGGCTCAAGCCTGGGAGGATGTCCCAGTGGTTGGAGAAACAGGGCGTCTTATGACTCACTAGTATGAATTTCAGGAGTCTGCCTGAATTTCTGGATCTAAACCTTGGCCCTGCATCTTACTAGCTGTGTGCCCCTGGCCATGTTGCTTATAGAGCTCCGTGCCTCAGTTTCCACATCTGTGAAATGGAGCTAATTGTAACATGTACTTCATAGGATGGTTGAGAGAATAAAATAAGTAAATGTGTGTAGAGTGCTTAAATCAGGACAGACACATAGTGAGAGCTCAGGAAGGTCTGGCCATCATCATTATCACCATTATCATCTTCATCATCGTTAGTTAAGGGTATACCTAGATTTTGGCATCAGACTGGGGCTTGAATTCCGGCTTTGCCTCTTGCTAGCTGTACGAACTTGGACATGCTACTGAGCCCCCAGTCCTCATCTAGAAATTGGACCATTACTACCTACTTCATAGAAATGTTCTGGCCTTAAAGGAGATAAAGCTTATAAAGGATGCAACATCAGGCCCTCAGAAAACGTTAGCCAGTGCTACGTCTGCCTCGAGGTGGAGTGTAGGGGCTGGGGCCTCTGGGTCAGGGCCTCTGGGTAGCTCTGCTCTGGGGCCTGTCTTCCTGGGGAATGTTTAGATGCAGGGGGGATTGGGGGGAGGCTCTGGGGAGGGGAGCAGAAGGGAGAATTCCAGGAACCTTTGTCTCCCTTTCGCCACCAGTGGAGTAAACCGCTAGCCAGAGCAACTGTCCCCGCCCTCCCTGTCCCTGTCACTCCATCCACCCCTCTCGGAGGCTCGGAGACTGGCAGGTGTGACTCACAGCTCTGCCACTCACTGGGTGGCCTTGGGCAGGTCACTTGACTCCTTCCATTCCCTCCAGCCAGGAATAATTGTGACTGCTTCCCCTGGCAACTGGAGAGAGCGTTAAATGAGACAGAGCGTGTGGGGCACTTAGCATAGTGCGCCCTGGGATAAGTGCTCTGCAGATTCCATCACCGGCCCCTCTCTGCTTCCTCTCCTCCTCCCACTCACACCCCAGCCCTCCCACACCTGCTGCATGGATGGTGTCTTCCCAGGCCAGACGTTTAAATATTCCTCTCTGGGAAGCTGGGCTCCGGAGCCACGTGAGTGAGCCTGGATAGAGGGTGGTGACTTCAGAAATTCAGACCTTCTCTGTGCTGATGCCATTCATCTGTGCCAGCCATGCGAGGCTGAAGCGCGCTGGACCGTCCGCCACCCGCCCCAGAGCCGTTACTGTTCCCTCGAGGTCCTCGGGTGCTGTCAAACGCAGGCCTGTTTCCAAGCTGTTTCTAGCATTTGTTACCTGCTTGGCCATAAAGCCCTGGAAAGTGGTGATCTGGGGATGAATAGCTGCTTGCACGAGTGCAGGGGGGAGGGACGGAGATCGGTGCCCACGTTTCTGCAGAGCTGACATTTTTGCACCTCTCCCACCCGGCGCACTGCCTGGGCGAGTGGGATGGTGAGACCTTGGGTAATTGTCGGGAGCATCCCAGGCCAAGCCTCGGTCTCTCGGCAGAACTTCGGAGGCTGGACTTCTCTGTTGCCAAGGAAACCAATGTGTTCCCTGGAAAGGAAACCACAGCGCCTTTGGCTGTTAAGACGCCCCCCCTCCCCACCAAACAAATGAGTTCCCTCCAAAACTGATTCCCCCAAAACTGTTGAGTCGGCAGCATCCTGCCTCCTACCTCAGCCTGCTAAAATTAGAGAAAATGAAATCTGCCCCTGACCTTGTGCTCTCCACCTCTTTTTTAAACATTCCGCTGTAGCATGAGGACATGTTTTGTTTTTTCTTATTTATCTTCCTCCCATGCCAGCTGGGGCTCGGAGTCCTTCTCTCCTCTTGTTGACTGGAGCCAGAAGGGGACAGACTTCCACATCTTTTTTTGTTGTTGTTGTTCAGCTGTCAGCAAAAATAAAACAAGCAGGTTTATATTTGGAAAGCAGAGGGTCTCAGCCACCGGATCACTATGTCCAGAGTAGGTCACAGCTTTGTATCCCCTCATGCAACAAAGGCTTGAAATTTGATCCACAGATTTGCAGAGAGGGGGTGGCTTTTGTGGTAGGCCTGTCTTCACTCACATTGATTTTAAATGCCATTGGAGGATCATGGGGAATTCTCCACTAGCTGGGATGGTTCTAGAAAAGGATCCTCTGGAACACTGCTAGAGCAGTCTGGTATGAGCAGACTGGAGGACCCACATTTCCTTCCCATCCATCTTCTGATCCCTGTGCAAGGATCCATCTTCTTTTCACAGGCAAAGTACCTGGGCCTCAGTGGGGTTTTGAGATTGGGTAAGGAGTGGAGTTGAGATTCACAGCCAAGGCCACCCTGTGGGTCACATCATTAGGATACAAAACAAAACAGGAAAGAAAGGAGAGAGAAATGTGGCCAGTGTTCATTTCAAGATCCCTGATGCTTCAGAAGAGATGGTAGAGAAGGAAAAGGATGCGAAGAGACCTTGGTCCCAAACCCAGCCACGCCCCTCCCCCTCTTGGGTCTGGGTCTCCCCATCTGAAGAACTGTCTCAGACCTGAAGCCTCTCGAGGCCCCTCCCAAGTCTGCCCCACGGTCAGTGTTCCCAGGGCCACTTTGTTTTGGTGATATGAGCAGTTAATTTTTCACCTAGAAGTCACTCTCTGTTCCGTAAGTAATTTTAAACAAATTCTGTTCCCGTCCCTGGACTTCCGTGAGGGAAAAAACAAGGCGCAGCTGGGTTTTCCACCGTCCTCAGCAGATAAGGGTTTGAAAGCAGTGTGCACTCCAGACCATGATCCCTTAGAGCCCCGGGCAGTGAGGGTCCAGCGCTCTGTTCAGGAGAACAGCCTCTAGGAGCACAATGACCGGGGCTCAGGTCAAGCAGATGAGTCCCGAGGAACCATCCTGATGGGGCTCACGTCCTTTTCAGCCCCATTCTGGGTTTTCAACAGATCTTTCTTGGTGATGCCTGAACCCCTCTGTCAGATCTTGCTATTAGCATGAGGCTCTCAGAGTGTAAACTAATGAATTACAACATGATTACACAGCACATAATTAACTTTGTAATTAATATGCAACCGCCACTTAAGCTAAAACACTGCTTATAGAGATGAACGGCAATAGTAAATCACAGGTCAGAAACAGCACTTCGGAATTTTCAAAAGAATGAACGTAAGCAGGGAATCACTCAAGGCAGCAGGGCGAGTTAATTGAAAAGCAGATGAATTGTGCGCGTCCTGCTTCATTTCAATACTTTCTCCCTTAAGAAAGACCCCGATGCCGCCCTGCCACGCTGACTGGTCAGGCCTGGTCGGAGGGGCACTGGGCACGTGTGGTTTTATTTCCAAAATAAGAGAGGCTTTCCTTGCCCCAACACAGCCCACCCCCATAGCTTGGCACTCTGCCCAGCCACACTGCCCCTGCTGGAGGTCTAGCTCTGCCCCTCCACCTCCAGAAAGCTTATGGGGTTGCCCCCCAGCACAGCTCTGGGCCTTCCATAGTCTAGCCCCCGTGGTGGGCATTGCCCACAGGTCGGTTAGTACAGCTGGTCTGCCTTCACCTGGATTCCGGGCTTCTGGAACTCAGGGATGCCATCTCACTTTTTTGTTGTTATTTAATCCTTTCCTCCCCCACCCTCCTGCCACAGCATTAAAGCTAGAAAATGCCTTAAGAATCATTTCACCCAGCCAGAATTTCACCAACACCGAGAGGTGAGGGGCTGAGTGCTACAGTCACCGGGTGATGTGGGCCCAGGCCTGGCAGGAATCCCCCCCCTGCATCCTCTTCCAGCCCTGCATCAGGCTGGGTGGGCCTTTGAAATGAGTCAAACCCAGGTTCCAATCCCAGCAACCCCACTGCCCCACGGTGTGACCTTAGCCAAGTTTCATAACCTCTCTGGACCTCAGTTTCCTCATCTGTGCAGTCTGAGCAACGATGCGCACCTCCCTGGGTCGATGCGGGAATTACGGGAGATAATGTGTGTGAACTGGTCTGGTGCAGGGTGAGTGCTCACTAGATCCTGAGTGTCGTCCTCAGGGGTTTAGGGAGTACGGGGGAAAGTACATGACATCTCAGTCAGCCCCGTCCTTTAGGGGCTGAGAAAACAGGCCCAGAGAGAGGTCACCTGTGTGTCCACAGCACTGCACGTGTAACTGGCGTGATTGGGGTCCCCCAACCAGGAGCCCCCTGAGAACTGATGGCTCTTGTCCACGTTGTCCAGCTCTAGGCTGGGCACGGCCAGTGCAGAGCTGGCAAAGGGCGGTGCCCCGTGGATGAATGAACTGAAAGGCCTCTTCCAGAACAGCCTGGAGCTGAGCCATCGGCAAAGAAGCTTTCTCAGCCCCCAGCCCCAGGATGGTGTGGATGTAGCTTGGTTTAGGGGATAGACGCTGGGTTTTGAAGTCTGACAGGCGGGTCCGAATCCCAGCTTTGCCATTTTCTGATCTTGGGCAAGTTCCTTAATCATTTTCAGTCTTATTTGTCCCATCTGTAGATGGTGCTAATCATTCTACCTGTATCGTTATAAAGATAGTTCACATAAATCACCAAACGCGCTGCCTGACACACGGGTACTTACTCGTGTTGTTCTTCTTATTCGTCATCATGAACGGAGATTTCTGAGTGGCTGCTGGAGGGCCACCTTGGCCTCGGGCCTCCCTTTAGAGTTCTTGGCTTGGGTGGGGCAGGGGAGGTACCAGCATCCCCGGACAACCCTGACTCTTGCGTCAGGCAGCACAGTTGACCTTCAAACTCTGGCCTTTGCCCTTCCAGAAAGTGACCTGGGCTGCTCTCCTCCTGACCTGGGCCAGCCTTGCGCGGGGCGGGGAGCTGCGGGGGCCCGCAGGCGGACTCCTGGTTGGTTGGGTACGTCTAAGCGGTGGTGGCCTCATGAAGCCATAACATTGGATTCAGAATCCAGGGCCCCAGGCCTCCTGGGCGGTGGGTTTCAGAGCTTGGAGTGGGTGCTCTGTGACTTCTCTTCCTGCGACCAGAAACACTTCAGTTTCTGGTCCCCCACCCCATTGGGCACCCCTCCCCCAGCCTGCCAACAGACTGGTCTTCCTCTGCAGTCTCTCTCCCTGCCATCCAGCCTCTACATCCGACAGCCACTCCCCTTAGGTCGGAATTTGTCAAAGGCGGTTCCGGGGAAAACTAGCTCTATGGGATTTTAAAACGTGTTTAGTGAAAGAAGTAATTTGCTCTCTAGTCACTTTGGGAAAAGCCAGATTCTTTAAGGCCCTTCGCATGGAAGCGCGCTTCCTCCCCTCCAGAGGGCGTAGAGTACGCAGCTTCCGCCCAACGATCTGACCAGAGAATCCTTCGCTCAGGGAGGACCCATTTCCGAGGAACAGACCTCAGGCAGCCTGGTGTGGAGTGTCCTGGCCACTGCCTTCCTTCTTCCCAGAATAGGCCTCCTTCAGTGACAGTGCCCACCTGGACAGACCCCACGTGGGCGTCCAGGCACTGCTCTGCAGCAGCCGTGCTCAGTTCACACGGCCCAAAGCACTGACCGTCTCCCCGCTTCCTTCTGGAACTTTTCACAACTGGCCTTTGCCACAAGGACAGATCCCTCCAGCTCCTCAACGTGGCCTTCTGGCCGGTGGGCACGGGGCCCCCGCCTCAGCCACCCGTGTGCTCCGAGGCACCCAGCACTGAGGCGCAGGGTGGCTCCCAGAGGCCCCGGTGTGAGGGCTAGTGGAGGGGGCAGCCTCGCCCCCTCCCCTCCATCCAGAGCCCAGCCCCTCTAATTGTTGTATGAGCTGAGCCTCTGCCTAAGATGTTGTTGCAAGGTTGAAAAATAAGTTTTAAAACTAGGTTTCTAAAAAAAGTTGAAGGTCTTTAGTGTCTAGAGTGGTTGGCTTTTAACTCCCCCCGCCCCCCAGCAAGTACCGGCTCCCCTCTGACCCCCGGTTTCCTCCTGCCTGCGATGGAGACGATAAGGCCCACCTGGGTCCTGTGTAGAGCCAGGGCTCACGTGCTTGGGGCTGTGCTAAGTGCTTCCTATTCACTAACTCATTTAATGAACACAGCAGCCTACGAAGTGGGCACGGTTATTAGTTATTATCGCCTCCGTTTTACAGATGGGGAGCCTGAGGAGAACAGCGTTTTGCTCCAGGTCACAGAAGCTGGCAAGTGAGAGTCAGGATTTGAACCCAGGCAGCCTGGTGACCTTAACCGCTAAGCTATACTGCCCGTGTAAATGAGGTGATAACAAGGGTCAAATGAGGTGATGACATCGGTGCTTTGTAAACTGTAGAGTGCCTTGCACAGTGAGAGTGTCAAGTCAGCACACGATTTTGGAGCACCTAGTGTGAATTTTTGTCTCTCAGCAGACATTCAGGAAGCATGTTTTCAGGCTGCCTGTGGGGTGCCCAGCTTGTCCCTGGAGGGTTCCAGGGATGAGGCTCCCACTCCCAGCCTGGGTCAGGTGTGGTTTAGTCCCTGAGTGGCCTCATACCCAGAGATTCCCCACATGCAGATTTGACGGCAGCCAGGGTGACGGGCACCAGATCCCAGCTGACTCACCCCCTGCACCACAGGCCTTCTAGAAAGAGGCAGGACTTACGGGGTCAGTGTGCCAGCTGCAGCCCAGCTGGGACGCCAGGAATCCACACGGAGCCACGGGGACGTCACAGGGCTTCTGCAGAAAAAACCACAGATGCTCCCCAGGGGGAGCAGAGCCCTTGCTCCCACCAGGCTTGGCATAGCCTGTCATAGTCACCCTGTCCTTCCCCACCCCCCCACCTCGAGACCCCTGAGAGCTCCCCGGGGCAGGCCCCTATTTGAGCGGTCTGGGCCCACAGGCCTGCCCTCAGCCGGCACCCGCAGGAGGTGCCTGGACATGGGTGGGCAGAGAGAGCCGAGAAGTTCAGGGCAGCCAGGGCTCCCAAGGCCCGGGTGTGGCCCTGGCCCCACTTCTGACCCAGAACAGAGGCTCAAGGCTCTGCTCCACCTCCACCACTGCCCCTGCCCTGGGCCTCAGTTTCCTCATCTGTAAATGATGGACCTGAGCAGATCCCCAGATCCATTCTAGATCTAAGCCAGGAGGCCTGCTTGCTTTTATCATCTACCACTTTCAGTGCAAATAAATCTTTTTAAAAATCTGACAGTTCATAGGAACCAACTAAAAGAAAAGGTATACACGTAAAAATAAAAGGCCAGGCTCAGGAGAAACAGCTACTGTCCTGGGCCAGCCTGTGTCATCCCTGTGTGACTGGGTAGTAATCACCCACCCGCTCTGAGCCTTAATCTTCTCTGCAAAATAGAATAATAGTGTCCCCAAGCTGCTGTGAGGCCGTGGTTGATGGAAGGTTGCTTGAAATGTGGCTGGCTTGCCTGAGTGGTCCATACGTGGGCTGTCAGCTCAAGAAGAGCCTGGCTCTGACTCCCAGTTTAGGGAAGAGAGGACTAGGTCACGAATTGGGAAATCCGCATGCAGGTCTCTGCTCATGCCTCGACTGGCTGGCGACGCCAGGCTAAGTTCTCCTCTAGGCTTCCGGTCACTCCTTTTAAAAATGGAGCTGCCCAGGACTTCCCTGGCAGTCCAGTGGTCAAGGCTCCGTGCTCAGTGCAGGGGGTTCGGGTTGGACGCCTGGTCGAGGAGCTAAGATCCCACGTGCCGCCTGGTGCGGCAAAAAAAAAAAAAAAAAAAAAAAGGAGCTTCCCAGAGGTTTTCTTCTCATGTGTCGGTACCAGGTGGTTAAGAAGGGTGGGCAGAAGGGTGTGTGGAGGATTGGCTGGGGCATGTCTGGACCCAGTGGGAAGAGTACGGACTCATTAGCCATGCCTGTCACGGGTGCAGGAGGTAGGAGTAGCGTCCCGTACACCACAGCCCTGTGTGCTTCTTAAGGGCTCATCTAGTTATACCTGACTCTCCCTTGGACATGCCGTTGCCCCTGCCCCTGTCTGGAGCTCCTGGAGAATGCCAGGTGAATGGATTTGGAGGCTTGAGGGGCTGGGGTAATGAAGACACAGTGGAGAACACCTCTTTGTCCTAGAGCTGGAGCTGTAGGAATGTCTGCAGGGTATTTACAGCCTTCTAGAGCACACCAGATGGCAGTCAGGGGACCCTGGCTCTATCTCCAGCTTCATCCCACCCTGTGATCTCTGAGTGCCCTTAAGGAGCTGTTTCCAGCCTCCCCCTTTCCCACTTCATGACATCTGAGCCTTTTGTCCAGCACCTATAGGTTCAGTACTTGTTCAGTTTCTCTTTTCATTCTGAGGAAACAAAAAGCAGAGGTGGCATAGCCTTGGGAATGAGAGAAAACCCAGCAACCTTATCCAGGGCTGAAGCTGGCCCTCCTTCACCTTTTGGGGAGAGAAGCTGGCAGTGAAAGTTCACCCTGAGGTCACGGACTTGGAGTGTGGCCAGAGGGTGGCAGGCGGGTTTGGCCTCAAGGGCATGGCCTGGGCCTACTAAGGTGTCCCATGCCCCAGGGGGCTGAGGCACACCCCAAGTACAGCTGGGATTCCCAGCACAGCGTGGGGTGGGTCGGGACCCTGGGTTGGCACCTTTGTCAGCATAGCATCAACGCGTGTTCTCCCAAATCAGCCACCCTCTCCTCTGGATTAACTCTTGTGTCCCAGAAAAGGTTGTCAGGTGTACAAGGCTGCCCTCAGGAAGCGCCCTCTCTGAAGCACTCAGGGTACATTGTGTTGTCCCGTCAACGACCATTGACAGTAGGGGTTCCTGTAGAGGAGAGCGGGAGCTGGGAGATGGGGTCATGGAGAGAAGTAGGTCCACCCTTCCAGGAACCTCAAGTGCCAGGAGGTGTGGCGCCTGGTCGAGTCTTGTCATGGGGCACTCCCGGAGTTGAGAAGGGGGACCTGGATTTGGAAGAGCTGTTGTCCAAATCAGGATTTCCCTTTTCAGAACACTGTGCCCTGAGTGACTTCACTGACTCAGCGCCGTGGGCCGGGAGGCGATGCGCCTTTCTGTTTGACAGATGAAGGCTTAGGGAAATACAGTGCCCTCCCACAGTCTCCCAGCCGAGAAGGTCTGGCTGTCAGGGCCCACCCCCTGCCCAGGGGCCTCACCCCATGCAAGGCCACAAGGTGGCCCAAGGGCCTGCTCCAGCTGCCTGGCCAAGAATGGGAAGCAGCTGGTCCCGGTCAGCTGCCTGGAGTTGCCTCTTTCCTCCCTCTCCCCACTCATGTCTGTCCCTCTGCCCCACCTCCCTGACTTCCCTGGGATAGGACACAAAGTCACTCTGACTGTCTTTGCTTCACCACCGCCCTCTTCCTCTGCCTCCAGGCAGTGTGTCTGGTGCAGGCTGCAGAGCTGCTACACCTCTCTGAGCTCCTTTACTTTTAAGAGGAGGAAGGCATCAAACTCCATCAGTGCTTGCTTAACTTCCGTCACTCTCATACCATTTATACTG
Organism: Stenella coeruleoalba; assembly: GCF_951394435.1. Lineage (NCBI taxonomy): Eukaryota > Metazoa > Chordata > Mammalia > Artiodactyla > Delphinidae > Stenella > Stenella coeruleoalba. The sequence goes on along the minus strand of NC_137162.1, from coordinate 54,088,971 downwards.
TGTTTAAAATGGTTCTTTAATCCTTTTAGGTTTGCCATCCCTCCCTTATTTAACCCTGTCCTAAGTAATAATATCCACGAACTCACCAGTGATAATTGCTGTAGTCCAGATACTTCACTATGAAAATGTACAAGTTTTGCCCATGGACCACCTAAAATCGTCTTTGTTCCACCAGTGGTACACGCGTCACTCTTTGGAAACCCCAGACCGAGTTATCAGAGTCTCTCTCCATCTTGAGATCCTCTGATTAGGGCTGAGTCATTGGATTTTCAGCTCTTGCCACTCTGGGCCCAACGATGGCCATCTATCCACGCATCCATCCATCCGTCTAATAAACATTGCTGAGCACCTGCTGGGTACCAGGCCCTAGGCTAGGTTCTGGGAATCCACAACTGGAAGACATCCCAGCTGACGGGGGAGCTGGATGCAAAGACACCCCACTGGTCTAGTACCACCAAGTTGGGGGTGCGTGACAGGGGCACTGAGGACATAGAAGTAGAAGTGAGTGGCTCTGCTGGGGGAAACCAACCAAGCGGGTGACCGTTGAACCAGGCCTTAATGTATGAAGGGAGCCAGGCATTCTGGGCTGAGGCAAAGACATAGAGGTGTGATCTTCAGAGCACAGTCCAGGAGGCAGGGAGCAGCCCCACGTGGAGGACACAGGATCAGCGGGGAGTAGTGGGAGGTGGGGGCCAGGCAGAGGAGGACCTAGAGTGACACTGTCACACTCAGGTCACTGTTGAATCCACGACATCTGCCCCTGTTGGAGTCTGAGAACTAGAAAGGGGCTGGTCGGGATGGGTCCCCTGGAACCCCAGGCTCTGCCATCAGGCGGACGAGCAGGCATGTCCCAAGTTCCTTGGCCCTGGCAATGTCTTGAATGCAGCCTCTGCTCTGCAGACTGTAGGTATAGTCCCCCCACCACTGTTGACGGCACTGCTCGCCCCGGGGGAATCTGAGCTGCAGATGTGCATGGTGATTGAATTGTTTCTGCACACCACTGCTCACACAGCTCCCCTGGGGACCTGCCACTTGCCTGTGCAAGCTGTCAGGAGTTGTGTGTGCTCTGTACGTCTGGGCCAGCCCTCAATGTGTGCATATACCTATGCGTAAGTGTGCAAAGGGGGTACATAATTATGTGGGTGTGCACACACATATGCAAATGCCTCTCCCCTGGGTGCTTGTGTGTTAAGTGTGCCAGTTAACTTGTCGGGCCTCAAAAGGGAAAAATAAAACACACTGATGTTAGTACTGCTGATGTCAGCCCCAGGGAGCTCCAGGACCCCACTTTCCATGGGGCAGCTGAGAGCACCCTGCTCCCCGTTTCTAGGCAGGAGCCTGCTGAGGGCCATGTGCTTCCCCCAGCGTTTCAGAACAGGAGAGATGCTTCCAGGGAGCCTGGAGATGACCCAGGGCCCTCCTTAGACCCCGACAGATGAGTTCCAGTCCCGCTTGCCCTTGTCTCCCTGTGTCCCTCCTGCTGCACGAGGACCCAGGACCCGGTGGTTCCCAGGCTCCCTTTCGACTCTCAGCAGTCTACTCTCTGAGCAGCCCTACGTGCCTGAGAGCAGCTAGCTTTTCCTGAGCGTGTCTTCTGTTCTAGGCTCCTCTGAGGCTGAACTTGCCCATGCCCCGCTAGTGGTGAGTCGTGCAGAATGGAAGCTTGTCCCTTTCAAGAGCTCCCCTGGGAGCTGAGAAGACCGGCCAACCCACATGTCACCATCAGAAAACCTGCCTACGTGCAGTTAGGCCAAGCCGAGCGTAAGCTGCAGGCAAAAGTGTACAGCAGAGAGAGGGGCAGCGTCTGCGGTCTTAGGTGACCCTGGAACAGCGGTTCTACCAGAGTTTCCTGGGCCTGCAGGCTCCCTGCAGGCCGGCCTTGAGACAGCCTTCGCAGTTCTAAAGTCAAGTATCCTGCACTTGTTGAGATGGCATTTTCCAAACAGCTGGAGCTCCTGACACCAAAATCCTAAGATGCTGAGTTTGAAGGGCTGCCAGCAGCCTGCTAGCCTTCGTTTTACAGATGGGAAAACTGAGGCCCGGAGGAGGGTGGCAGAGCTGGGCTGCCTCCAGGCCCCCAAGCTGACTAGCTGTGTATCTCCTGCAGGCTGGTGGCTGCTCAGACCAGGAGAGGGGGCCAGGGGCCACAGGCGGTTGACCGCCTGAGCTCACTCCCCACTGGGAGGTAGGCAGATGGTAAGAAGAAGGGCCGAGGCCCTGGGTACACCCAGGGCCGGGCCAACAGTGATCTCCAGTTGGGAGGGAGCCCGGCCTTGGTGGGCACTGGAGTTGCAACCGCCACGGAGGATTTGTAGCAACTCGACTCTTAGCTTAGAGGAGTCCAGGCTGGGAGGAGAGAGACTGCAGCCAAGCCCAGCAACGCTCCTGCGGCAGAGAGCGACCTCTGCTGGCCGCTGAGCGCTCGCCACGTCCCGGCACTGGCCAGCAGGCAGGGAGCCCAGTGGCACCAGGATGGCCTTAGAAGCAAGTGGATGGGTTTGGACAGGTTGGGTGGAACCAGGGGAACATCTCTTCGGGCTGAGGCACAGACTTGGGTGGGGACTTCCAGGAGGCCCTGACCGTCTTGGAGGAGTTGGAAGAACAACACATTAATGGTTAGAAAGGCAGAGGGTTTGAATCTCAGCCCAACACTGTCCCGGCTGTGTGATCCTGGGCAAGTCACTTCACCTCTCTGAGCCTTTTAGGATTGAGTGAATTATCAGTGCACAGGGCCTGGCCTGGTGCCTAAACACAGCAGGTGCAGAACTAATGGAAGATCTCAGACTGCTCCTCAGTGAGCTATTAGCTCTCTCATGCCTCCTTCAGCCCTCCTCCTCTCTCCATGTCCATAATCTTTAGCCTTCTAGGCCTTGACTCTTTTTCTGCAGGGCTGGAGCCTCCAGCCCCATCCATTCCTGGTGTTAATAACCCCAATTTCCCAGTGATCTTGGTGGTTTAAAAATGTCACCTCACCTGTGAGTATCTCCTTCATTAGCCAGACATTTTGTTCTTTTATAGATTAAGACCTACACGACACACAGCTGTCCCTGTGATGTCTCTCCTGTCAATGCTCTGGGTCTCACAGGTGTCCCAGGCCTAGCCATTCATTTCTTGGTTCCTACAACATGGAGCCCCAGCCTGGGAGAAAAGCCCCCTGGTGTCTAGATCCAGCCCAGACATGCTGTGTGACCCAGGAAACAGCACCTGTGGGCCTCAGACTCCCCAGAATAAAACCAGCTGAACTCGGGGTGGTTTTCCTTTGGCCAATGATATTCTGAGCATCTTTGAATCCAGAAGTCAACTCAGTCCAGCCACTGGCCTCTAGAAAAGATTGCCCCTGAGCCAGAGTGGAGACAAACCCGACAGTCTATCTCCCCTTTACTGTTTGCTTCCTCGGGGGAAACCTGTGGCCCTCTGCCACGGCTCAACAGGGAAGGACAACCTCTGGGCCCCCAGGTGGCTGTCTGGGTGAGTCTGGACTCCTGGTGCCTGCTTGGGGCTTCCCTGGGTGGGCTGAGCAGCCCCAGGCCCCAGAAATGATCTGTCAGTCATTCTACAAGCATTTATCAAGGCCCCACTAGGTCTCTGACACTAGAGACAAAAGGCCGTGCCCATCCTTGGAAAAGTTCCTACTTTTCTTTCTTTCTCTTTTTTTTTTTTTTGGCCGAGTCGGGTCTTAGTTGCAGCACACGGGATCTTCATTGCGGCATGCAGACTCTTAGTTGCGGTGTGCAAACTCTTACTTGCAGTGTGCATGTGGGATCTAGTTCCCCAACCAGGGATCGAACCCGGGCCCCCTGCATTGGGAGTGTGGAGTCTTACCCACTGGACCACCAGGGAAGTCCCCCAAAAGTTCCTACTTAGAGACAGAGTGTTGTGTGGCCACCTAATCCCTCACCAGATTTCCACGGTGCAGGTTTCTAGCCCCCTGGGCAGTTAGCTTCATCAACAGCACCCCCTGCTGGCCTCTTGGGCCACCACAGGCCCTTTGTCCTGGTTGGCTGCAGCCTGCAGCCAGGGGATTGAAGCCTGCACAGGCCTGGGGTTTCTTTGTGTTTTCCTTCAGCCTCCTCCTGACTTGGCGCAGGCCTTTGTTTTTTTCTGTTTTTTTTTTGGCTGCGTTGCTGCACGTGGGCTTTCTCTAGTTGCGTCAAGCGGGGGCTACTCTTCATTGCGGTGTGCAGGCTTCTCGTTGCAGTGGCTTCTCTTGTTGTGGAGCACAGGCTCTAGGCGTGCGGGCCTCAGTAGTTGTGGCACGCAGGCTCAGTAGCTGTGGCTCGCGGGCTCTAGAGCACAGGCTCAGTAGTTGTGGTGCACAGGCTTCATTGCTCCGCGGCATGTGGGATCTTCCCGGACCAGGGACTGAACCCGTGTCCCCTGCATTGGCAGGTGGATTCTTAACCGCTGCGCCACCAGGGAAGTCCCGAGGGCTTTGTTTCATGGGTCCCTTTGGTTTGGCGTCCCTGCCCCACTGACTGTGGAAATGGCGCTCTCTCATTGGGACCCTGGCATCCAGTGTTCACTCATGTCCTGGGTGGGGCTGGAAAGACCCAGGTGCCTGGGAGACCAGCAGGGTCTCTTCCACTCAGATGGCATCTGGCACCAGCAACTGAAGTGGCCTCACCGAAGGTGGCATTGGCTCAGTCCTGCTCTGGGCCCCACCCACGTCCCTGCTTCCCTCACCAGGGTTTGTCCCTGGTCCCTGGAGTCCAGGGACTCCAGGGACCAGGGGCATTGGCTGAGGTTCCATGCAGGTAAACTCAGCAGGAGAAACCCAGCCCCTGCTTGGGGGAACTACAGGTGTAGCAAGGAGAGTAACCCTGTCACCACTCTCCCCGCTGACGCACACACCTACAAGACGGTGGTACCCTCCACCCTCCCTGGCCCATCCCCAGTACCTGTACAAAAGTTTTGGTTGTAGTGGGAAAGCCAGGATTCTGGAGCTGCTACTATAACCCCTGAGCTTCAGTTTCCTCATCTGTAAAGTGGGGATATAGTACCAGTGTCTTTGCCTAGTGCCTGGACCAGCACCTAACTTATAAGAGGAATTCAACAGTCACCTAATAGGTGACATGGAGTGGATATGGGGTTACACCAAGAGTTCCACGGACCCAAGAAACTGATTTCGTTTCCATCTCTCATGCCCCGTAGAGCTAGCACAGTATAGATATTGATAAGTGTTTACTAGGTGAGTTGGAAGCATGCATGGATGGGCAAGGGGAGGCTGAAGATGTTTGGGTGGGTGGGTGGATGGATGGACAGACGGGCATTTAAATGGATAAGTAACGGAGAAGTTGGATATCTGGGTATGTAAATGTGTGATAGTGGTGTGAATGCAGGGATGCTGGTGGTGTGAGGGTAGGAGAAATCAATGTGGGGATACTACTTCCATTTTTACCTTTTTGCTGGAAAGCTCCAAGATAAGGTGAGTCCAACAAGCATTTATCAAAGTACAAATGCCTAAATGACCCAGAAACTCCACTTCCAAGAGTGTGTTCTCTAGATTAATTCACACATAATGATGTGGCTGATACAAAAGGCAATCCTTCAACACTGTTTGCAATAATAAAATCTGGGGACAGCTCAGGCCTCGTCACTTGGGCAAGAGTGAGCCCCTGGAGCAGAAGGGCCTTTTCTAGGACCTCGGGTCTTAGGACAGCACCTGGCACGGGTGGACATTCAGATGGCAGTTGGATAAATGATTCATCGGTGCCTGGGAATACTGTGCAGCCACTAAGAAATGAAAAGGCTCTTTATGTCTTGTTGTGGAATAAACTTTGAGATATTATTAAGAGGAAAAAAGCAAGGTCCAGATAGTGTGTGCAGAATGCTATTGCTTGGGCTTCCCTGGTGGCGCAGTGGTTGGGAGTCCGCCTGCCGATGCAGGGGACGCGGGTTCGTGCCCCGGTCCGGGAAGATCCCACATGCCGCGGAGCAGCTGGGCCTGTGAGCCGTGGCCACTGAGCCTGTGTGTCCGGAGCCTGTGCTCCGCAACGGGAGGGGCCGCAACAGTGAGAGGCCAGCGTACCGCAAAAAAAAAAAAGAATGCTATCGTTTTATGGGTTTTTTTTTAAGGAGTGGCAGGGGATAGTACACATAGATATTTGCTTCTCTAAGATGAGTCCCTCAGAAGGAGACAGATGACACTGGTTCTCTCCGGAAAGGCCCCTGGGGGCTGAACAAGGCCAGCACTTCACTGGACACCCGGGATTTTTGAACCACGCAAATGAGTTGCCTTTTCAAGCACAAATGGAACGATAAGAAGTGCTTTAAAGGAGCTGCGTAGGGAAGAGCTCCTTGGAAGAGGAGCAGGGCATTCTTCGCGAGGCTGCGGCCAGGCATGGTGTCAGTTTCCCCAACCAGGGTGCCCATGCTGGGGGCAGAGAGCCAGGGCATGGGAGCAGACAGGCAGACAGACACGGTCCAAGCTTCCACTAGCTGTGGGACTCGGCAGATTTCAGACCTCAGTCTCCTCATCTGTAAAATGGAGATGCTTCTAGTCTTACAGAGCAGGCGTGAGGAGTCAAGAAGAGAGTGCAAGGGCCCAGCCTACAGAACGTACTTGGTAGATGGGACCTGGTGACGTGGACAGAGATGAGGGGCCTTCAGGGGGCGGCGTTTCGGGAGAGCAGAGAAGGCCAGGTGCTGGGGGCCTCTGTTGAGCACCCTGTGTCTGACCCACGTGTCTACAGCCTGGCTTCTCGGAGGGCGAACAGCCAGTGACGAGCAGACTTACGCTTTGGCCCGAGGACCTGGACCCGTGAGCAGTGGGGGGACCAGAGGGGAAACCTCTCTCTTCTCTCTCTGTCTCGCTGCCTCTCCTCCTCCATCGTTATCTCCATCTCTGCCTTTGCAGTCGAGGCCTCCCTGGAGAGGCCTGGGGGCTCCAGGGGCCTCCTCACATGCGTGCTCATGTGCCCCAGGCCCAGCACCATTCAGGAAGAGTGAGCCTCCTGAGTGCGACAGCTGTGTCCCCCAACCACTCAGCCGTGAACTGGCAGGCAGAGCCCCGGGGCCTCGTTCGAGCTCTGACACAGGCTCCCTGTGCCACCCCGGGGACCTCCCTTCCTCTCTCTGAGCCTCGGTCTCCTTATCTGGAAAAGGGGGGCGGTGCTGAGGGCTGCCCTCCTTCTTTCCCGGGAGGGCAAAGGGGAAACATGGAATTGTGGTTTGCAAACTCGAAGGCGTGGGGGATTCGGGGAGGGCACCTGTGATGGGGCTGCTGCACTTAGACCACATGTGCAGTCAGGGTCGTCATGTGGAAAGATCCCTGTGCACACACATGTGCACACACACACACACACACACACAGCCACATCGAGTGGGTAAGCCCTGTGCCTGCGGATGGAGCCGTCGTCCCTACCACCGCCGCCCAACACGCACGTGTGTGTAGAAATGCGTGGTGGACACGCCTGCCCAGTGCCCACATGAGCCACCCACAGAGAACACCCAGGAGCACCTCCTGCCCTCAGCCCAGATGGGGTTCCCCCAGGGCTGAGCGTGGAGAAGCGCTGGCTGGCCGTGGCCGCAGTTCCTCCTTCCAGCGTGGGGCTGCCTGGGGCAGAGGCCACCACAGCTCACGAAGGGCCCTGGAACCCGCTGGGAGCCACTGAGGCCAGCACACCTGTGTCAGGACAGGAGGGTGGCGATGAGGCCGGCGGGCCTGGCACAACCCCAGTGACACCCACTCTCCTCTGTCTTCACAGGCTGGACAACGTTCATGGCTCTCGGGTAGAACCCAGTGAAACGGCCAGAATGAATTCTATGGACAGGCACATCCAACAGACCAATGACCGACTGCAGTGCATCAAGCAGGTGGGTGTGTGGCCCGGGCTCGCTCCTCCGCCTCTGGTAGCCAGGCCCGCTGGCGAGGGCAGGGCAGGCGAGGCGGGAAGAGCAGTGGGGATGCTCTACGCTGTATAGCTGAGCACCCAAGGTGCTGGGTGGAGGTGACAGTGGGCAAGGCCGACTGCCTAAGTCTCCCCAACTGCCCACCTCGTGAGAATGTGGCTGGCATGGACCAGCCTCACACTGGAATCACTCACCTGGTTCAAAGGCCGGCTCTCTCCTGTCCCTTCCCTTCCCTTCCCAGCTGTATGACTTTGGGCCAGTGTCGTGCCCTTTCTGAGCTCTGCTGTGCACTCTGGGCTGTTTTGAGGATAAGGTGAAGTGCCTAATCTCTTTCCCAGACCCAAGCTCCCCACTTCTCTGCTCCAGGGGTTCTCTGTGAAGAAATAGAAAAGGAAACCAACGCCCAGAAGAGGGAAGGGAGTCACCCGAAGTCACACAGTCCTGCCCCACAGGTGCCAGGAGGGCCTCGTCCCAGAGGGTACAAGTTCCCCCTCCTGCCTGTGCTCACACCAAGTTTAAGACGCGATTCGCCTGCCAGTACCCTGTCCGGATTGCTCACGGTGGGCTCAGAGGTCCCCACTTGAAGAAGCCTGGTTACGCTTAGGCAGGCAGATGCCCCCCAGTGGTGACCAGGAGTGATGCGGCCACCCTCTGGGCTCAGCTTCCCTGCAGCCCAGGGCAGCAGTGTCCCTGCACAGGCTCCGGTGTTGTTTTACTCCAGGAAGGAGCAGATATGGCGGAAGTGGCAGAGGCTTTGCCATCAAACCAACCTGAGCCCAAATCCTCACTCCTCCACATACCCACCCACGGTATAATCTCAGGCCTGTCCCTCTGTTTCTCTGAGCTTCAGTTTCCCCCGTGAAGTGGGTCCAATAAGGCCGACCTCGTAGGATGCTCTGAGGACATTGTGGGCGGAGCACGTAGCCCAGGCTGGCACGTGGCAGGTGATCAGCTCACTGTGGCGGGGGCTCTTGTCCTCAGTGTTGCAGTGACAGGGAGGGGACAGCTGTGGCGAGGCCCCTGGCTTAGGCGGGCTTAGCTGGCAGCTCGGGTAGCCAGCATAGCCCTCTGGCCTCAGGACCCCGGGGGGAGGCAGGGGCAGAGCTCACAGTCCCACCCCCACCCAGCATGCCCCCTCCCTGCTGAACACCAGGGCCCAGTGGAGCTGAGGCTAGTCGGCAGGAATGAGGGATGTGTGCCGTCCCATTAGCATCACGCAGAGCAATCTCAGAAGCCTGGGCCGGGTCTGAGGAGAGGAAATTGAAGAAGACTTGTTACAGATTGAACTCCACAGAGCAGCTCTCCCAAACGCCAATTACGCCTCTGTTCCCCGTCACAGAATAGAAACCAGACGATGGGCTCCTCCTCTGCCCTTCCCTCCTTCTCCTCCGCCTCTAGGCTCTGCGGGACTCTCTCCCAGCTCTGCCTTTGACCCAGTTTCTTCCGCCCATGAGGGATCAGCTGTCAATGGCTCCACCTCCAATAATACAGTCAAGCCCCTATGCCAGAGCCCTCTGTGTGCTGGGCAAACAGCTCCCTCTAAAACCTGCTCACAACTTGTCTTTTCTCTCTGCGTCTGATTCCCCGCAGGAATCAGGGTGCCCTTTAGTCCCTGGGCCTCCCAGGGATCCAGCGGGGGCAGAAGCCCACCCAGGAGCAGCCCTCACAGGACTCAGATTTACCAGTCAGCGAGCCTGAGCCCCCTTTCCACCACTCATTGGTTTCCTGACCTTGATTAAGTCACCGCTTCATCTCCCGTCGTCTGTAAACGGGCGTCGTGATGCACACCCAGCCATTGGGTCCCAGAGCTGTTGAAAAGCCAGGGGTCGCCTCCACTGCCCTCCCCCCGCCTGCCCTGCACACACACACACAGACACACACACACACAGCTCTGCGTGTGGGCCAGAGAGTGGCACGCCTGTGAGGTTGAGCAGGCTGTCCAGATGCCCCCCCACCCTGGGCTATCCAGAGCTCCCTGTGTCCTCCACGCCCACTCCCGCACTTCCAGGCAGACACAGCTCAGCACTGATGTCTGCTCCTCAGCTGCCCCAGAGGGCGACCGCGGCTGGCTGAAGACTGTTGATTCTCAGATGTCCCGTATCCTAATTAGAAGGGAAAGGTCTGCGTGCCCTGAGGATGATGCGTGTTGGCTGTGCCTACCTCTGGCTGGTGGAGCTGTGGCTCCCATCGGGGGCCTCACAGCCTCCGACTCTCGGTCCTGCCTGACTTCTACGGCGCAGCCTTCCCTGTCCACCCACCCCGGTTCTAGCCACTACTGGCACGCGCCAGCCCCCGAGCACCCGGCTCTCCATCTTCCCTCCAGCCTCTGTCTCAGCTGCCTTTCTCCTTTCTCAGCCTCAGGTACAGGGAGAACCAGTGCCCCCTCTACAACATGACCTACTCCTGTCCCCACGGGCTTATCTGGGCTACACGTGCAAAGCCATGCAAATCAGCTAATTCCTGCACAGCAACCTCCCCAAACCCCAGGTGCCCTTTTGAGTATCTGCACTTCCCATTTCTGAGCCCTGGTGCTTCCTGGGCACCCAGTTACCTCACCCATCCTGCTCTTTCTCCCTTAAGATACAAGCCCTGCAAGGTATACATTAGGTCTCCCACCAGGCTGAGTTCCTCAGGGGCAGAGGATGTGCCGTATTCCTCTGTAAGTCAGCAGAGTCCAGGCCAGGGTGGGGCCCAGATATGTTGGGGAAGAATGAGAGAGGGGTGGACTGACAGATCGATAGCTAAGGGAATGAATGGATGGGTGGATGGATGGACAAATGGAAAGGCAGTTAGGTGAGCAGATGCTAGGTGGATATAGATGATGGATAGATGAATGAATGGATGAGTGGGTGGTTAGGTAAGTTCTGGATGGGTAGGAAGATAGGTAGGTAGATGAATGGATGGATGAGTGATGGATAAAGTAGTAAATGGATGAATGGGTTGGTGGGCAAGTAGATAGATGCATGGATGAATTGATTGATTTTGGGATGGATGGATGGATGGGTAGATGGATGGATAGATGATTTGATTCACAGATGGACTGATAAAATGCATTCATCACTTGGTCTGGTAGCCAGTCCCTAATCTGGGCATTGGTGTCCCCAACTCCTGCTCCAGCAGACTCAGTGGCCAGTGGATATAGCCCAGAAGGATCTTCTGAGAAATCGTAGAGATGGGCAGGCTTCCTGGGGAGGGACGGGGTATTAGTATCCAGTAACAGCCACAAGCCAGGGAGGCCTCTGCCTGTGATTCAGATCTGTGCTCCCATCCTCATATCAGCAAAGGGCAGCCAAGCTCAGCCCACCCAGCCCTGCCCCTCCACTGGAGACCCATTCTGAAGCTGCCGATTGCTGGCCAGCTCTGCAGATGGACCATCCTTTGGCCAGCTAGCTGCTCACTAGCCATTAATGCGTGGGCTTGGCCTCGTGCCAGTTTTGGGGGTTCTGGAGGTGAATGGGGCCCCAATTCTGCTCTCAGGGAGCTTGCAGGAGAAACAAGAAACTGTACAGAGGTCCTAGCATATCAAGCAATAGCAGTCTTTACCTGACACCTACTCTGTAATGGGGATGTCATGACGTATGTTGGTTCTAAACTTCGCAGCAGCACTGCAAGCTGTCCCCGCCCCATTTTGCAGATGAGAGATCTGGAGCTCAGGAACACACCCAGGCTGTGTGACTCAGTGGCCGAGATGGGGTTTGGTCCAGGTCTATCCTGTTCATTTCACTGCATCACGTAGCCACCCTGTAGTCTAAACAGATGACAAAAGCACAGAGAGGGCAGGAGGTTTGGCCAAGGCCACAGAGCCACAGAGCAATAGCTACTGAATGGGGTGCCTGACGTCCTTTCTACCAATGAGTTGCACCCATGAGTCACTACCCACAGCCCAAGCTGAAGGCCACGTGAACTGGCTAGGTCGAGAGTGGAGAAGCTCAGCGGTGGGCTGGACCGATGTGGGAGGCTGGGTGCTTGGGGGCCAGAACAAAACTGGGCCCATGAGACTGGGAGCCCAGAGCCCCACAGAGGTGTGCCTAGGGTGGGAGTGCTGTAGGTGGGCAACTCTGAGAGCACCAGGCGGTGGTTGCTGACCCTGCTAATTGGGTGTGACATCATGGAAATAAACGGAATAAGTCAGTTAGCAGAGGGAGACTGCTAGGCAGGGAATTAACCGATTTGCATGGCTTTCCACGTGGAGACCAGATGCCGCCCGTGGCCCTGGAGGGGGCAGGTTTTAGGGAGGGCACAGGCGGCAGAGGCGAGGGCTCGTGCTGCCCTCTCAAAGGGTCTGCTTCTGGCCGTGGACGTCCTCCTGTCTTCTGCAGGAAGATCACGCGCAGGGAGCTCTGTCTTTGCAGAAAGAGCCGTGTGTGGGGCTAGGGCGGGAGCTGCCGAGTGCACAGCGGAGCCTTTGGGAGACAGAGTCGGGGCCAAGGGCAGCCCCACGTGGGAGCATCCCACGCGCCAGGCGCTCCGCCAGGGGCCATATAAGCCTCATCGTGGTTAATCCTCACCGTGGCCCCCTAACGGAAGGCTGTGTCGCTGCATGCTTGCCCTCTTTCTTTCTTTCATCTCTCCCTCTCCCTTTGCTCCCACAGAGGGAGGATACTCCAATTCATTTCACTTTCCTCCATCCACTTTTTAATCTTGCTTTTCACAAACCACATCGTAATAGCAGTGATGAAACCCTAAGCAAGACAAAAATTCCCACCACCAAGCCGTGATCTGCCATCCCCATTTTACAGATGGGGTGACTGAGGCTCAGAGAGGGGAGGGGTTGCCCTAGGTCAGTAGGTAGTTGTGGATGAAGGCAGTGTGACTCCAGGGCACCAGCCCCACAGGGGCTCCCCCAGCACATTCGGCTCGCCTCCCAATTCTGAGACCTGGCAGCTCCTAAGACCCCTCCCTGCCTTGGCTCTGAGGCAGACTCTCACTGCAAGTTGGGAGAGAGCCACTGCCCTGGGGACAGCTGCTGTTCCCAGTCTCTCCCAGCACCGAGGACACAGAGATCCCAGAAGGTACCACCATCCCCTTTGCAGCTGGCTTACACTCCAACCCCTGTGGACACCTTCTAGGTGTCCTGATGGAGGACCCACAGGCGGTCGCACCCAGCCCTGGAGTCCCAGCTCAGCCCCAACCTGCTTCATGACCCTGGACTCAGTGCCTAGTTCGGCCTGGCCTGGGAAGACACGGCTAAGTGTTAAGGAAGGAAGGGGTAGCCATGGAAGCCACCCTCCACCCCTGTCAGCCCCGTGGCCTGGCTCTGAAGCAGGATCTAGACGCCCTGGCACCAGAATTCATTCTCCGTTAACTCAGACCCCGTAACTGGGCGGGGCCTGCACCCCCGAGCTGAGCCAGACTGAGCCCAGGAAATCTGGGTTTGGGGAACAGGGGTGGCTAAGCCACATACACCTGACCACGGTGTGACAGTGACCTGGGCACAGTGTGCTTGAGCGCACCTTCCCGGCTGGGTGTGGCCCGGAGGCCTCTTTCTGACGCCCCTGCTCTGACTGTCTGGCTATAGCAGGGCTTGCTGAAGCCGGAGCAGGCAGCATGGTGGTGCTGGTTACTGGGGCAGGGGTGGGGGTGGGTGCTCATCAAGAAGGAATCTCCAGGGCCAGTCTGTCCTGACTCGGGGAGAGCCAGCAGCCCCAAGGATGGGAGCCACATGCCACCCTCCTGAAGCCCACAGGGTTTCCTACCCCACTGCCAGCATCCAGAAGACATTTTAGTATCTAATATTAGTGCCCTTTTCTAAACCCTGGTTCTTCTATCTTTGCGATGGGGCCGCGAATCCCCATGCCACCAGGAACTGGGCTGGGGTTGGAGATGCAGAGGGAAGGTGGATGAGAAGGAGTTTGAGAAAACCCATTACTCCTGGCCTGCCCCTTTCTGTGTGTCTCCTCCCCAGGGATGCCTGGGGTCTTTGCGGCCCCAGACTCCCACACTAACGTGTGCTGGCCTCACTCCTGGAGCCTCATGCTGCCTCTCCTTTCCCTCTCCCACAGCACTTACAGAACCCTGCCAACTTCCACAATGCTGCCACGGAGCTGCTGGACTGGTGCGGAGACCCGCGAGCCTTCCAGCGGCCCTTTGAGCAGAGCCTGATGGGCTGTTTGACGGTGAGTCTGTACTCGCCCCGCCTGTGCCTGCACCCAGGGAGGATGGCTAGGGACTAGTGCGCCTGTCCAGGCTGCTGCTGGAGGGGAGGGCCCTTCTGTGTGTACCCGACACACATACACCCGCAGGGAACCTGGTCTGATGGGGAGACAGAGTCCTCGGGATTACATGGGTTCTTGACAATTGGTGAGAAAGACACAGATCCTACTTTGAAGAGTTCCAAGTCTGATGGGAGTAAATGTTCCATCAAAAGTAAAGCAGAGAGACCCTTGAAGGGTTTTCAGCCCTCCTTTTATCCAGTCATTCATTCATTCACTTAGGTAAACATCTTTTGAGCTCTTTTTATAGTCAGCCGGCCATCTATCCATTCATGTAAGCGTTTATTGAGCTCCTATTACATCCATCCATCCATCCAGATGAACACTGATTGATCCCTCGTTTATCACGTACAATCCCCTCTGCTAAGTCCTGGGAAACTGAAGATGAGTGAGACCTTGCCAAGCCTGATTCCCTCTTTAGGGGGGAGACAGATGTGGAAAGAGACGGTTGAGAAAATTGTGTACAAAATGGAGGCAGCATAGAGAAGGGAAGGGTTATCGGCCTGGGTGGTGGGCAGGTTGCAGAAAACTGAGAAAAGGAGCCACTTCTACATCTGCAGGAGTTTGATACATCTGCACAAGCAGCTGAGGATAGTGAGAGCATTCTAGGCACATGGAATGGCACACACCAAGGCCCAGATGTGCAACAGAACCCAGGGAACTGAGATTAACTCAGCTTGGTAAAGGTCTAGGATACAAGCTGGGCAGAGGCCAGGCCAGAGCTAGCGGTATCATTTGCCAAGCTTCGGAGCTTGCTGGCTGACAGCCACGTGGAGGGAGCTCAAAGCTTATGCTTGTCCCCAGCCACGTGGCCTATATCCATAAGGGTGAAGGCACCTCTGCGGCCAGTGAGGACAGCTGCTCAGAGGGTCCTGAGTCAACTTTAAAGGGAATGTGGCTAAACACATTGCTGGGGAGCCCAGCTACCCCAAGGCTTGGAGAGGAGAGGCCAAGACTTATGCCTGGTTAGGCGGGAACAATAAGTAAAATTCAAGGGCACCGTGTTTTCTGAAAACCTCCAGGACAAGAGAGAGGTGAAAGGCCATCACTACAGAACACCTCTCCTGTGCCTGACACTGAGCTTGGCCCGCTGGATACGCCCTCTCACTGTGTCCTCAGAGAAGTCTGGTCCTGTCTTCTTCCCCATTTCATAGAGAAGGAAACTGAGATGTTGTGACTGACTTCCCAAGTTCACACAGCCACTTAGAAGTGGACCTGGGATTCAAGTCAAGACCCGTCTGCCTCTAGAGGGGATATTTCTGGCCATTAGGGATGCGAAGCAGGGACGCAGCCAAGACCCTCCCCGGGCTCCTCCATTTGTCTGAAGCTGACACCATCTGGCTCCCTCAGGGCCACAGGGCCAAAGCAGGCGGCAGCCTGCACTGCCCAGCGTTCCTTATTCTCCAGCCCCCTGAGCTCCCCCTCCCTCACCCAGCTCCCTTAATCCTCTTTGTGGGGATCCTGAGTCAGGCTAAGCCCTGCGGGCAGAGACAGATGTTACTCCCATCCCAGCTGCTGGTAGCCGTAAGTGAAGGGGGAGGGGGGGCTGCCAGGCTCCCCCAGCACCCCATCCCGAGCCTGCCTCTGCCTAGGAGGTGGGGACCTGAGGCTGAATCCAACAATGGCCCTGGCCAGGCTGGCTGGGCAGGTGGACAGGAGATGACTAGAAACTGGCCCTGCCCCAGCCCTGTCATTCATCTATTCATTCAACAAACATTCACCAAGTCCCTGCTGTGGGCAGGTCCTGCACAGGGGCCCCCCGAGGGGTGTGCAGTGAGCACAATGGGCCTCTCTCAAACAGCTTACCTTCCAATGGGGAGGCAGACGCTAAACACATAAGGAGTATGTAAGGATGGAACCCGGTGCCCTGGAAGAGGGGGCGGGGTGGTGGTCAGGAAAAGTCTTGGTGGACGTGACCTCCAGCTGAGACCTGAAGAGCGAAAAGGAGTCAGCCAGGGGAAGATGAGAGAGAAGGGTGCTCCAGGCAGAGGGAACTGCCAGTGCAAAGGCCCTGAGGCTTGATCTGTTCAAGGAACAGACAGAAGTCTCAGATGTCTGGAGCACAGGAGAGGGAGAGGGGTACAAGATGAGGTCAAAGGGGGAAGCAGAAACCAACTAACAAAGAGCCTGCAAGCTAAGTGAGAAGAGTTTGGAGATGATTTGAAGGGCAATGGGGAGCCCTTGAAGGGTCTTAAGCAGGTGAGGGATGGGATGTGATTTGTGTGAGCTCTGAAGGGGAACATCCTTGGAGGGTAGGATGGAGGGATTCTGGAGGTCTTCCTGGAGGAGGGAGCCCAAGGAAAACTGTAGGATCTGATTGGCAGGGGATGAGACCACAGGAAACTGTGTAGACAAAAGCCCAGTGCCAGCTCTGCACCCCAGTTTAAGGCATACACTTGGTTGAATGGCCAGCTCTGACCCCCACCTGAACCCCCGACCTGCCGCTTAGCCAGAAAGGGGACTTTGGCCCACTGGTCACAGCCATAGAGACCTGAGTCTGACTGTCACTTGGAGCACAATAGAACCAGCAGCAAGAAAGGTTGGGGGGCGGAGGGGGTCATAGAAGACACCCTTGGTGCCCACAGCATTTTCCCGGCACTGTCTCCTTGCATCCTTATGAAGACACTGCAAGGGGTCAGGGAAAGGCTTATCAATGCTATTTTACAAACAGCTTGCTGCAGTCCCAGGCTGGTACCACTGACCCCCCCCAGGAGCCCCAGGGCCCTGCTTGCTCCAGTCCTCCTATCCCCCTGGGCATCCTCAGCCCCAGCCCTGCCCCATGGGGAGGGATGAGATAGGACAGGTGAGAGATCCCAAGGGGCCTAGGTAGGGCGAGGCTGCCGAGTACCCCCCATCCCGCTCCACAGCGACACACACGCACACGCACATGCACGCACACGCACGCACGCACACACGCACGCACGCACGCACGCACGCACTCGCACCGCTTCCCGTTCAGGGGCAGCCTGAGCCCTCCAGGTTGCTGTCATCCCCTGGGTGACCTCTGGAAACAGATTCCTCTGGATCCGGCTTACTTGGAGGATATAAATTAAAAACCACTTAGCCTTGGGCAGTAAATGGACACATTTTTGCCACACCAGGGCCAGGCCCTGGGATGAAGAGCATTGGGACGCTGGCAGCCCCCTGCCCCACTCTCTCCTTCATGCCCTCTGACGCCAGGATGCAGAAGTGCAGGAGCCCCACGGCCCCTCCCGAGGGGCATCAGCACGGGCACTACTTACTCTTCAGGACCAGGTTCTTCCCTGGCCCCTCCCTTAGCTGCAGGGCTGAGCCCCCTCTCTGGGGGTCCGCCTCAAAGTCAGGCCTCTCTGAACTTGCTCTTCCTTCCTCCCCTGAGGTGGAACATGCTTGATCTGCTCGAGGAACAGAAAGAAGGCTGAGGCGGCCAGAGCATAGGAGAGGGGAGACGGGTACGAGAGGAGGTGGGAAAGGGAGACAGAAACCAGTTAGCACAGCAGCAGTGCCCTCCCCGTCTCTCCAGGGAGGAATTCCCCACAGCCTCAGAGTGTTCACTGCTGAAGCCATGGGTGTATGGTCACAGACAGCATTCACTGAGCTGTGTGCCTGGTCCTGGCTGTCATCCTTGCAAGAAGGAGATTTTGTACCCATTCCACAGATGAGGAAACTGAGGCCCAGAGAGGTTAAATCACCTGGGTGAGATACAACAACGAATAATTGTCAGATCCAGATCTCTGTCTCATGCCTGACTCCAAAGCAGCAGCAGCAGTGGCCACAAATACCTGTCCACCCCAGTACTGAGAATGGTAGCAAAGTAGGAAATGAGGGCTCTGCCCTGAGGGGCTTAGGGTATAGCCATGAGACAGAACTGGGACACATGGAACTGGCAGAGCCCATCACACACAACCTTGGAAATGAGAGACATCCTTGTACCTTTACGGAAGAGGAACCTGAGGCTCAGAGAGGTTAAGTAACTTGCCTTAGGTTGCACAGTATAGGATGGAGCAGGATTGGAGCACAGGCCAGTTCCCCTGACTGCCTCATAGAAAGTCAGAGTCCAGCCACCAGCTGGGAGCAGAAACCCCTTCTTTAGCATTTCCCAGACAGCCTGTCCTGCTTCATGGCCAGGAGGATCACTGTTCTTCAAGACAACACATCCCTTTATGGGACTAACGAAACTGTCACATGCCTTTGAATATGCCCCCTCTCTCGCCTCTGGACTTCAGTTTCCCTCTCTGTGGCATGAGGGGCTGGACTCCCTGACCTATAGGGCCCCAGGGTCTAGGTCTCAGACAGCCAGGCTCCACCGGTCAGCCTTAGGAGCACCTCGAGGGCTGGGCCGAGCCGAGCTGGCTGGACCCAGGCAGCCAGCAGAGGGCAGCAGCTCTGCGGCCGCTCACCGCAGGCCTTTGTTGGGGAGAGGTCTTCACTGAGGGGTCTTTACGCCCATTGGGGTGGGAGAAGGCCTCTCTGAAACACGACAGGAGGCTGCTCAGCTGAGCCTGCCCTCCCCACAACAGTCAGTCAGACTCACCTCACCAGACTTTCCGGGGGTCCTTAGACTGGGCCAGGGGAAGCCAGGGGCTGTACCAGGTACTCTAGAATCACAGGGGCCAGCTTAGCCTGCTCTGCCACCCCTGTGCTGTGTGACCTTCAGCCAGGCCCTACCCTCTCTGTCTTGGTAAAAGGAGACTGTTGGAACCAATGAGCCTTCTGAACACTGGGCTCAGGGCACTTGGTGACAGATACTTCCAGGCCTGCAGGAGAGCCCTTAGAACCAGTACCAGGCCTCTCTTGCTCAATGTAGCTAGTTTCTTTCTTTTTCTTGGAACCAGAGCAACAGGATTAGCCAGTATTGGCCAAACAGAAGGACCTTTGCCTTTCTGCCCTCAACCCAGAGCCTGAGGGTTCTTCATGCATGTTGGGAGTTATGGCCTTAACCCTTTGTGGGCTGAAAAGGAAGTCCTCTCAGGGAGAGAGCCCAGGCTTTGCAGCCTGACTGCCTGGCGCTGCATCCTAGCTCTCACAAACAAGCGTTGTGACCTCAGGCTGTTACTCATCCTCAGTCTCCTCATCTGTAAAGCAGAGACAGTAATAACACTTCGTGGAACTGTTGTGAGAATTTGGCACCTCACTGCTCATGAAGGAAACATTTCCTTAGCCCTCGTACCTGGGAGCGAGCATTCTCATTGCACCACTGTGTCAACATAGCCCACAGACAGCAGCCTCACTGATGCAAAAGTCCAAACAGACTGCCTGTGCTCACTCGCATCCACCCCAAGGCTCTCCTGCCAGTGAGGGCACCATAGTCAACATCTGAGCTGAAGTGGCCCTTCCAGAACCTTCTCCCCGATGTACAGTGTCTGTCTCCAGAACTGAAATACTCAACAGGCCGTAAAGAATTAGGGGCTTTGGTTTTTCTGCTTGGACAGTGAGACTAACACTGAAGAAGACCCGGCCCTGGGATGGCTCAGTGACTGGAACGTGGCGTGCATGTAGCGGACCGGGCAAGGGGGGCGGGCAGGGTGCATAAGAACTGCAGGACAGAGGCAGATAGAGCCCGTGGGAAAGAGGCCTGGGGAGACAGAAGACTCTGCATCAGGGGCTTCTGTTTGCAGAGGAGAAGCTGAGCAAACATTCTAACCTGAGAAAGTCCTTTTTCCTCCCTGCACAGGGAGCTCCCAGGAGATGGAGGTGGGGAGGCAGGGCAAGAGGCTCTGGTGGTTCTGGGAAGGGAGGATCCACTGGCTCCCTTCTGGTGCAACACGGACACTCTCTCTGGGCCTCAAGTGTCCATATATGGTAAATGAGGTGGCTGGCCTAGATAAGTGGGTTTCCCACACTTTATAGCTCTAGAGCCCTTGTAATGAACCCCTAAAATATAAAGCATATAACGGGGAACTGTTCTAATGGCTGCAGGGGCTGGGCCAGAGCCCATGGCAGCCTCGGCCCTCAGAGGACCTCCGGGGGCCTCTGCAGCAGGTGGTCTCTAGGGGCTCGACCACGGAGCCTCCCCTTTCTCAGAAGAATGAGCCCCACATCTGGGAGCACTCCTTTCCCAGTCAGCCATAGCCGCCCCAGCTGCTTCCTGAAACGACTCCATTTTCCAAGGTCCTTTCTTCTTAATAAGGAAACCTAATTTGGCGGCTGTCAATGAGGAAGCCAGGCAGGAGGGAGCAGGTCTGGCTGGCAGGACACCTGGGAACGGACAGGTGTGAGCCTGCGGAACCGTTCATGGGGCCCCAGGAGCGTCCTGTACCTCACTGCCCCCCACCCCCTAGGACTGACAGCCCTCCCAGCCCCTGGCTTCTCCCACTTCCAGCCCACACATCTGAGGCTCACAAGGGGATGGGTGGGACCTCCGGTCTGAATGCACAGCCGGCACTCTTATAGGTGCCTCCCGTGTGCAGAGCCAGCGCTTGGCGCTGGAGACAGATCCCAGGCTGAGCATGACAGCCCTGCAGTTTGGGGACTTGGGTCTGAGAGGCTGCAGGGCGCTTGGCACAGAGCTGGGGAGCACCAGGCGTGTCCATCTGGGGAATTCTAAGCTGTCTGTTGGGCCGCTCCGAGCTGGAGCTCCTGGAAAGCGGTGAGCCCTAAATCAGTGCTTCTCCCCAGGTGTGGATTCTGACTCAGGAGGGACCGATGCCGCCGGGTGGGGACTGTGCTTGGAGTATTGATGATAGCGAGTGCCCCGCAGTGGTGGCTGCTGGAGCTCAGTGAGGGATGGGGGAGAGGTGGGAGGTGTGGGAGACTTCCTTGGGGGGAGTTTGAAGAGCTGCACTGTGGGAACAGAGACCCTGGCCTGGGGCCACGCAAAACGCGGTAGTACAGCATCCCCCCGCCAACTCCTAGAATGGGGCCAGATTTGAAAGTGGCAGGGCCTGGGCTTTGGGGTCAGGCCTACCTCTGGCCTGGAAACCCCTGAGGGCAGAGCCCGGGATCCCAGGGCCTGGCATGGAGGAGGTGCTTATCAGTGTTTGCTGAGTGACTGAACGAGGCAGTTTGAGTCCCAGCTCTGCCTGACACTGGGGACCTGCCTTAGCCTGCCCGCCTCGCCTGTGAAATGGGTGCATCTGCCACTGTGGATTCAGAGGCCTGGCGTGGACAGTGACTCACCCCTGCCCTTCCTCCCCTTCTTGCTGGCAGGTGGTCAGTCGGGTGGCAGCTCAGCAAGGGTTCGACCTGGACCTCGGCTACAGACTGCTGGCTGTGTGTGCTGCAAACCGAGACAAGTTCACTCCGAAGTCTGCCGGTAGGTGATGGCTGGGGGCTCCACGGTATCGTCGGGAGTGGGGGTGGGGCACTGGATTTAAACCCAAGGCTGGCACCACCCCTGTTGGCTGGCAGCTCGGTTGGTCCAGGTATGGCGTGAGCCTCCGTGTAGCAGCAGCTCACCTGCTGGCCTCTTGAGCCCACAAGTAGGGCCTGTCCCTCATCTCAGGGCCAGCGAGGGGCCCGGGGCACACCACACCCCAAAAACAGGCTAAAGGGAGATGCACATCATCTCATTCCATCACCACAGTGACCCCTTGGTGTAAGTGCTGTGATCATCCCCATTTTACAGCCCAGGAAACTGAGGCTCAGAGAAGCTGCAGAGATTTCCCCAGGTCACACAGCTAAGAAGTGGCAGAGCTGGGATTTAAGCCCAGGCCTGTACTCCAGAATCAGCATCCTTAACCCTGAGGCTCCGCTGCATTCATTCAAGATTTTTTTTATTTAAAATAAAACACAAATTAAAATAAAAATGAATCAGTACATTCAGGATTCTAAAAGACTGCTCTGTGTAGTATTCTCCATTGCAGCTCTGTCCCGGCACGGGACCCCCTGACTCTATAGTAAACAGAGGCCACGGAGGGTACCCGGCAGCATTCTGTCTGTGAGGGCTTTAAGCACGCTAAAGGTACAGCTTTACCTGCCCTCCATCCTCATTACCTTGCTTAAAAGCAGGGGAAGCTGTGTAAGCTTTTACTTGAACAGACCTGGACAACCCAGCCCTGTCACTTGCTGAGTGTGTGGCCTCTGCGCCTCAGTTTATCTCCTCGGGAAGGCAGGAATGACAGTGAGACCGTTGCCCGGGTCAGTGCCGAGCAGTGTCTAGATGTTGTTAACGTTCTTTATGGAGCCTGAACAATTCATTGAAAAAGAAAAAAGTCAGTTATTTCCTCTGTATAACAATAAAACAGACGTTTTCTCTGAATTCGTCCATCAGTTCTTTGGAGTGTATATAGAAACAGCTTAATGCAAACGTTGAAAGGACGTCTCATGATGGGTTTTCATCAGTCTGCACAGCCCACCATCGCTTGAACACGGGTTTGTGCTTTGCTGTGTTTACGACGGTCCATGCACGTGGATGGCACGTCACTCATAAAAGGTGGTGAAGGTCATTAGCCAATAGCTGCTCTGAGATCCCTGACGTGCCAGCCTGTGTTGGGATATCGCTATTGTATTGAACTGCTTGCCAGGAAATGGTCTTGGAATCTCATAAGAGACGTCTGTTCCTGATGGAATCTGCAGTTTTAATAATAACTTAAGTCAATACAATTTTGACTAGGTAAAAATTGCTGCTTATCCAAGAAGCATATACATCCATATCGCTGTTTAGTGCCTGCTCTTTGCAGGCATCTGGCCGGGGCGGGGTTGTGCTGAGGGGTAAAACAGATGTGGTCTCACCTCGGGAAACGTACCGTCCAGAGCAGGGATCGGCAAACTTGCTTTGTAAAGGGCCAGATCGTAAATAGTTTAGACCTTGCAGGCAATACGAAAGCAGCCATAGACAATATGTAAACAAATAAGTGTGGCTAGTTCCAAGAAAGCCTTCTTTATGAAAGTAGATGGTAGGGTAGTTTCCTGATGCCTGGTCTAGAGGGAGAGAAAATCATCGACCAGATAATCACAGCTGTTTGCTGTACACCAGAAACTAACACAACATTGTAAATCAACTATACTTCAATTTTTAAAAAAAGACATGCAAAAAAATCACAGGTGTATGTGTGACTGTGTGCATAAATTCAAGCTGTGATAAGGGCCATGAAAGAGCGGTCTCAGGGATGCCACGAGACCACTTGGGAATGGGGAAAGGCTTCCCTGAGACCCAAAGGTCAAGTAAGAGTTGAGTAGGGGAAGAAAAGGAGGAAGGACTGCCCAGGTAAAGGGAACAGCCTATGCAAAGGCCCTGAGGTAGAAGCAAGCATGGCTATTTTTTTTAGCAGAACTAAAAGGAAGGCCAGTGGTTCCAGAGCCCTGGGGCAGAAGTCAGCAGCAGTTAGACACACAGGGCCTGTCTTGAGGTTTGTCCTAAGAGTAACGGGAACGTGGCTAAATTCTAATTTTGCAAAGATCGCTCGAGATACAAAAGAACAGATTGCCCAGGGGAGGCTGGTGTGGATGGAGGGAGCCAGTTGGCAGATTGCTGGGATGTCAGGATGAGGATGATGGTGGCTGAACCAGGAAGGTTCCGCTTCCTGTGGAGTGGAGTGGAGACAAAGGGATGACTCCAAGGGATATGTAAAAGGCAAAACCGAGACAGGGAGAGCGTGGCCAGAGGGGTCGAAGGAAAACAGGAGAATGGGCTGTCCCAGAAACCCCAGCTGCTCCCCAGGTCCATGTGTAGCCCCTCCCTCAAGGGTCTCTCACACCCCTGCTAGTATGTTCTGGGTGCTCTACCATATTTTGCTTCAATGCCCAGCTCTGTGAGACACAGGATATTTTCTACATTTATGGATGAGGAAATTGAAGCTCAGAGAGGTCTTGTGACTTGCCTGCTGTCACACAGCTCGTAAATGATGGAGCTGAGAGACTTGAAGTCCTGGCCTCCTGAATCCAGGCCTGAAGCTGTGCCCACTGCATCATTGTTGACTCTGGGACCTGTTGGGGACCGAGATTTAGGCCAGGATCTGAGAAGCTACTCCATTTGGGAGAGCTCTTTGCTTCACTCAGATCTCTCTAGCATGGCCCTGCCCTCCTCTAAGTGGTATTTCCAGCATCACTTCTTCTCCTGAGACAAGGGATTTGTTCCTTCCCCATCTGTACCCCCCGTTGTGCACTGCTCTTTACAGTCTAGAGAGCCCTTTCCCATGCATGTGTCTATCTAGTCACGTGATAGGCCCTAGGCCCACGAGGTGCGTTCTCAGTGTACCCATTCTGCAGCTGAGAACACTGAGGCCCAACAGGGCCTGCGGCTTAGCTGTCACTTGAATTCACTTACCAGGAGTCAAACCCAGGTCAGCCCCAAGAGCCACGACTAACCACCTTTCCCAGGCCGCCTGCCCTCTTGCCTCATGGCTCTCAGGGTCCCTGTCATCCCCCTGCTTGACCCGTCTTCTGGGAAGGCAGGGCACCAACCAGTCTGACGGGGAAGACTTCAGCTCCTAGTTTCGTTGGTTGGGATAAAGGGTCCGTGGGGGGCAGGCTTGACCGTGAGAGGGGTGGAGACCACAGAGAACACAGCAGTGACCCCAGATTCCAGAAGCGACTCCAGCACTGGCCCCCATCTTCTCCACATTGCCCACCTCCCAGAGCTGTGGCCTCATCTGTAAAGAGGGATTATATGCCAATCCCACAGGTTGCCCGGGAGGATTAAATGACATTGCCCAGGCGTGGGAGTGAGGGGCCCAGCTAACACCTGGCGCACAGTGGGTGCCGAGTCAATATTTTCTGGCCTTCCTTCTCTACTTCTGTCTGTCTTTTTCCCAACATGGTTCCCGACCTCTCTAAGGCCCTTTCTCCTTTAGTGAGGCTGTTTCCCACCCTCTCTTTCCCTGAGGCTCTGTGGGTGGGTGCATGGCCTGCCTGACCCCACCTCTGGGTACAGCTGGGAGAGTCCCCGTGGTGTCAGTTGTGTGTGTGCAGTGGCCACACCGGCCACTACGGGGCCCACCTGGGCCTCTCCCAGCCAGGCTTCTGCAGTTGTAGTACACGCTCTGTCCCCAGAGCTCCTGCAGCCTCTCCGCCCTCCCGTCTTCCTGTCTCCGTCTGGGTTCCCACTCTGCCTCACCGGCTAGTGCAGTTTTTACCCTCCCAGTCCTTCCCTCTCCTTTCTCTCTGAGGGTCTCTGATGCTGTCTGTCTCTGTCTGTCCTTCCCTTTCCTGCTGCCTCTGACTTTGTCCCTGCGTTGTGATGTGTATGTGCGTGTATATGTGGCGGTGAACGTGTCTGTGTGTGTGTGTGTGTGTGTGTGTGTGCGTGCGCGAGTGTGTCTCCCCTCCTGCCTCCCCCACTCCTTCTCCCACTCTGTCTCCCTGTCTGTCTCTCTTGTCAGGAGGCCAAGCTAGGGCCGGAGGGCCGGTGGGATGAGCTCACGCAGCGAGAAGCAGAGCGGCGCTTTGTCAGGAGAGATGGCGGTGCGCTGGGCTGGGCTGTGCGCACCAGCATTGGTGGGCTCTGGAGCAGGTGCTCAGGCCTGGGGGCAGTGCTGTGCGGTGTGTGTGTGTGAGAGAGAGAGAGAGGGAGAGAGAGGGAGAGGGAGAGAGAGATGGAGCGTGAGCGCAGAGCAGACACTGCAGCAAACAGCCAAGTCAGGCGTCTCCACGTGGGCCCCTCTGATACCCAGCCCCCAGCTCTTTGTTCTGGTGCAGCCTTTAGCCTGTGTGCTCGCACACGGGAGCACGCGCACACGAGCACGCACGACAGCATCCTCCTCGTTGGGAAGGTCCTTGGGGGCCAGCAGCTCCCTCCTCTGCCTCAGTCCAGAAGGTCACCTGCCTTGTGCCTCCCCTTGTCCCCCCTCCAGGCCACGGCAGGCCCCCCCGCCCCCCGGTCGCTGCCTGCCTGCTCTCGGCAATTTGGCAGGCAGTACTGAAATGTCAGCCTCCCTGGCACCAAGAGGCCCACGCCTGCTGGCTTCGTGGGCACCAAGCACCAGGCAGTTACCATATCCAAGGTCCCCAAGAGCCCTCTGTGTGCCTCTGCTACTGTCCACGCTTGAATGACTCTGTCCCTTTGGTTGCCCCTGTGAACAGCCCAGAGGCGGGTTAAAATAATAGAATAGGGAATGTCAGAACCCAGGGGATGGGGAGCCCAGGGCCCAGAGAAAGGGGGATCTGCCCCAGGTTACAGTGAGGCGGGGCAGAGCCCAGACAAGAGCCTGGGTGGCCCACTGCCCGTCCTCACGCCCCTCTTGCCTCCCTGAATGATGGCTCTGGGCTCCCTCTGAGAGGTGAGAGGCATGGGGCTGCTGGCAGAGTGGAAGATGTGGAGAGAGCCACAGGTCTGGGAGGTGCCAGGGCACCCCGGGGGCATCCTGGGAGAGGCGACCAGTAGGCATTTGGAGAAGGGACCGGAGAACTCAGGAGAGAGGTCAGGGCTGAAGAGGCAGCCCCTGAAACCTCCGAGGAAGAGGAGGCCAGCCTTCTTGGGGACAAGCAGAGGGCAGTTGTCAACGACCTGCCTGTGGGCTGGACGTGACCTGCAGACAGCTGAGGTCCGACTGTTCAGCGGTTTTTAAAAATGCATATTAGTTGCCAGCGTTTGCTCTTTGGAAGACTGTACTGTCCAGTCAAATGCCTGGCTTCCTTTGAATGGGAACCTTGGACCCAGCCCGGCACAGACTGGGTGGTGGCTGACCCCTCGGATAAGTGCCGTGCTTCCCGAGTTGTCTCACACCCCAAGCATTTCCTGAATTTGGAAACCTGCTGGGCCCTGTGGACATGTGTGTTTCTTACCTCTTTTCTACACACACGCTCACATCCCAACACAGCAGCCTGAGCCCCGGGCCCCGGAGTGGAAACCCAAGCAAAGTGGATCACTTGCTTTGTGTTGACAAACATCTGCCTGGTCTGTTTTCTCCAGTGTGCTGACAGCCCCCAGAGGAGCTGACAGCAGCCCACAGGAAGGCCAGCCTGGGAGGTGAAGAATCAGGAATGCGATGGGGCCCCTGCTCTGCCCCTCCCGGTCTGTGGCCTGCGATCCACTCAGGAGGGGCTCGGGAGAAGCTTGGTCCTTCTTGGAAGCCCTCGATCCCCGGGGAGCTTCTGCAGCAACTTATGAAGCAGCCCTGAGGCTCAGAGACAGACCCAACCCCAGAGACCAATGGCAAGTGTCCCGCCTCCATCGGAGGGTTCCGATGGGGCACAGACCTCAGAGGCCAGCCAGGTCGTTTCATCACTCCCACCCAGGACTCCCTAAGCAGGAGAAGGCAGGTCATAAACCATTTTCCTCTGTCGTTGAAAACAATCCTTCTTGCTCCCACCTAGCTGAATGGGGGGCTTTCAGACCCCCACGGTGGTGCTCACATTCCTGGCCTCTCTTGGCGTCCCAGCTCCTATCTCTACCTTCACGCCTCCCCCATGGCCTATCTCCACCCCCTCTGCCTCTGCCCACCCCATAGCACGCAGCCGCCTTCCCGTCACCATCACCGGGGAGGACAAATGGCCTCATTCAGGGACACCCTGCCAGATCTGTCTCTCTAAGACAAAGCTGTGCGCAGCTCTGCGTGAAAAACGGCTCACAGCCGCCCAGTGAGCAGGCAGGATTGGTGGGTGCAAATTACAGGGGGATTTGTTAATGCTTGCTGGCTCCCCCCAGAGAAAGCGGCAGGTGGGCCCTCACCCTTGAAATGCCAGGCTGCCCTGCTGGGCGCCTCGTCGAGGCCGGGGACAGACTTCCTCCTGGACACCAGCCCCCACCGCCACATCTGAGCTCAGCAGAGCTGGGATGTGAGGGAGGGACTTGGCTTCCTTCCTCCTGCTTGGCCGCCTCTGCACTCCAGGTCAGGTCCTGCTCAGGAAAGGGCTCTGGATTTCATCACCCAGCCCCTGGGAACTGACTCGCGGTCAGCTCTGTTTAAAGGACAAAACCTGTTTATCACTCACCTTCTGTCGAGTCACTGCTGTGAGTGAGGCCAGTGGGGCTCTTATCGGCACACCCATTTTGTAGAGGTGGAAACTGAGGCTCTAACAGGGACAAGACAGACGAGGTACATGGCTTCCGGGGCTGGAAGCAGGACTTGGACCTCCACGTGATTAGATCTGGAGCACAGGGAGCTGTCCCTCTTCTGAGTGACCCTGTGTGAGCAGGTGGGGTAGGTCATCCTGGGCCAGTGGCCCCTGGCTCCCTTCCCTCCCCCAGCTCCCTGATAGCTGAGGCCCAGTCACTCTGCTCTTGGAAAAAAAGAACAGTGGGGAGGAGCTCATGTGACAGAGGGTTTGTGTACACAGCTTCCCGGGCTAAGGAATTGGAGGGAGGGGTGTGCGATGGTCCCTGGCACGTCCGGAGTGAACAGTGAGGAGGGGGGCAGTGCCACGGAAGAATGAGAGAAGGCAGATTTGGAAATAGCTTCAAGGCCCTGGAAAAGGGAACTGAGTATTTCAGTGGCCATTAAAAGTGAGGTCCCCTAAAAATGATTACCATCCGGAAATACTTATGACATAATATTAATTTCTTTTTAGAAGGGTAACAAAATGTCATGCTCAGTATGACCTCGACCAGGTGCAAAAACAAAATATACATTTGGTTAGGCAGAGGAAGCAGAAAACAGAAGGGAATATAGCAAAATGTCAGCTTAGAAATCATGGATCTATCTGGATGGGGGGAGGTAGCTGACGCTTTATTTCCCATATTTTCTGCAGGGGGCGTGGATTCTGTCTTGGTCAGGATGGTCGATGGTCGCCATGGGCTCCTCTGGAGCCTGGCTGGAGTTGGCATGGGGTGGGGGGAAGCGAGAGCACGCTGGTCTTTGGGCTGCTCAGCAGTTTCCCCAGCACAGCCCTCTGCTTCCCGAGGGCCTGGGGGACGGGCCCCTGCTCGCTGCGGGGGCTACTCTTCCTGCCTCCTTCTCTTCTGTGGGGTTAGCTCATCGCTGGCTCCCCCCACAGAGCCAGGGTGTGCAAGGACACGGCTGCCTGAAGGCCCAGCTGGTGGAGATCTGCTTTCCTGGCCTGTCCAGAAGGAGAGGGGGTGGGGGGATGAGGGCATTGGCTCATGGCAAGGGGGGCCTGGGGGCCGGGACCCTGACAGGCCGTGAAAAGCCCTCTCAAGATGGGGCTGCTTTTCCTACCTGGACCCTCACGACTCCAGTCCAGAGCCCCAGCTGGGACTCCACACACATGATTGGGACGGGGGTCTGTGAGGCAACAGGGGAAGGAGAGGCCACTGGAGGCGCCTCAGTCAAATGATGTGTGTCTGAGTTTGGGTTTCCCCAGATGCAGACCCCGCAATGCAGATTCCGGTGCAAGCGATTTATTTAGGAGGAGCCCAGAAAGCACCAGTAGAGAAGCAGAGAAATGAGATGCGGAAGGGAAGGAGGAGGATACGTGTGATGTGAAGCACTGTGCCTGCCGTGGGGAGCTCCCGGAGACAGAGTAGAACGCGCCCTCAGTCAGCCTGAGAGGCCAGGGCGAGGAGGTGTTCAGCCAGCATCTGGCAGCCATCGCTGGCTGGGGCTCCTCGGGGTCAGGGTGCGGATGCACCCTTCGGCGCTCACCTTGGCGGAGATGCCAGGAAGAGCCACGGTGCCCGTGGTAAGCAGAGGGTGTGTGAGGAGGCATCCACAGGGCCGAAAACAAGGCACCCAGTTTCCGTCCCCTGCATCCCAGCCTCATCCCCACCCCCGCCATACTCTTCTGATTGTATCCTCCATATTGTTGCTTACTTGTTCTGACTTCAAGTGAGGAATTTGAGAAGGAAACTTTCTATCTTCTCTCTATGGCCCCCGTACCTGGCAGACCAGCCCCCCTTGCCACATTTAGACGCTAACTGTCCAAATAAAGACAGCAGGCCCTGCATCCAGGTGTAGCTCCAGGTGCCTGGGCCGGCTCTCTGCTCGTTAAAAAGGGAGCCCAGGATTGGGGAGCTGACCCTCTCCCCCTTGAACTAGCAACATCCCAAACATGGGAAGAGAGCTGACACGGCAGTGGTTTTCTCACCAGGTCCCGTGATCACCTTAACCGTCTTGGGGCCCACATCCCTTTGTCCACACTTGAGGGTGCTCCAGACAAAGAGGACAGCCCTGGACAAAGCCATGGGGGCTGGGTACCACCCTCCACCTCCACCTCCACCTCCTCTGGGCAGGCCATGTGCCCCACCAACGCCAACACCCCCAGCATCAGTTTCTTCCCCAGTCCGATGCATCCATACCATCTCTCTACCTTCGTGGCTGCGGGAAGAATAATGAAGTCCTGGGCGTGGGAATGCCTCTGAAAATAAAAAATACTAAACAGAAATTTTCAGGGCAAGGAACGACAGGCGTCTTGTGCCAGGCCCGCTCCGTGCCAAGCACGGGGGCTACAAACACGTATAAATGCACCACACACAGTCCCTGCTCTTCGGGTTTGAAATCAATGAATGCTCCCATTCTGGGGGTGAGATATGACAGTAATCCTACACACAGACACAGCCCTTTACACGGCCTTTCTTGTCCGGCCCCGTGAGATCCCCACGGCGGGCTTTTTCCCATTTAAAGAGGAGGAAACTGAGGCTCTGAGGGGTGGGAAGGTGACCTCAGCAGGGGCAGAAGTGGGGCCAGAGCTCTGGCTATCCTTGCTTCTCTGCAGGTGTCCCCAAGGAGATGCACAGCCTCTGGGGTGATGCAGGGCCACGGGGTTATCGCCATTCAGGCACCAGGGTGTTGCCACGTTGCACCCAGAGCGCTGCCTTCCACCGTCCGGCCCAAAGGTGCATCTGGGACAGAGGACCTGCCCCAGGGTGCCCTGAAGATGCCGTGGCCGCCCGAGAAGTTAATAAAGCCATGGGCAGCAATTAATTCTGCAGAGGAAAGGGCCAGGTAAGAGGATTAAGGAAGCCAGAGCTTTGGTTTTAAGCTGGAGCTTAGCTTTCTCACCCTCAGAGGAGGGATTTCAGGGGATTCGACGGTGTGAGAGTGACATGGAGCAGGGACTTGGCAGAAAGTGGGCGAGGTGGTTATGGAACTTTCAGAGCAAGCATTGCAAGCCATGGCCTTATAAATACCTTCTGGGTTAGACAGACAGACACAGGAATTAATGATGGTGCAGGTATCATTAGCCTCGTTTATTTAGACTTACAGAGCCAGGGCAGGGCGGCTGGATTAGGAAAAGAATCTGATTTATAGCCCCTTTCAATCATGATGATAGCAAATATTTGGGCAGTGTTTTCCCAGTACCCGGCACTGTGTGCACCATCCATGATGATCCCAGGCCCATGTCTGCCCCGTTTTACAGACGAGGAGACTGGAGTTTAGGAAGATTGAATGATTTGACCAAGGTCCGAATTGTGATTCAAACAAGAATATCTAACCCTGAAGCCGTAAGCTGCCCCCTACTCTATGTGCAGGTTGCAGTTAAATGCTGGGAAAGACATGTTAATACTCAAGAGAGCTTGTCAGGATCACCTGAATTGCTTGCAGGTGGAGATATTAAGTATTTGACAATGACTTGTCCTTGGTGGTGGGTGAGACACCCTCTCACCTTTGAACTCATGCAGTACTCACGGTCTTTTGCAAAGTGAGGAGCAGAGATCCTGGCCTATAGTAAGCATTCAGTACATGTCAGCTGTTATTGTCACAGTTCCCTGGTCAGCCCCAATTTCAAATATTTTTTTCCAGAAACCATTCAGCTATTTCACAGAGAGGAGTAGTGGTTAAAAGCATGGACTCTGCACCAGCATGTCTGGGGTGTGAAAACCGCCCGGCCCTCCACTCACCAGCTGTGTTACCTTGGAAAAGTCATTTATTAAGTGAACCAACATATGTATAGTGCTTAGAATGAGGCCTGGTATATACTAAGTGCTGTATACATGTTAGCAATCTTATGTTCCAACGTGTTGGCATTCAGCCTTTCTTAGGACGCCTCTCATACTTGGAGGTGGCCCAAAACCCTGTGCCTGCCCCATGTTGTGTTTTGGGGTCTGGAAAATACGGATCCTCTACTTAGGTAGGGCCAAGGTCAATGCCAACCACACCCACCTCCAAGTGGGTAGGTAGATAAGCGGGGTCCTATTAACCTAGGCCAGGGAATGGCCCCTTCTTGAGGCTCCAGGGCCAGAAGGCCACAGCTGTCTTCAAGACAGCAGAGGGTCACATAGGGTTAAGAGGCCATCTCTTTCCCCCACAAAGAGGAGGCTGGGCCCCAGTGAGGGAAGCGGGCAGCGTACAGGAGTGGAGAATAGAGAGCCAGCTGAGGCAGGCTAGACAGGGCCAGCAGCAACCTGTTTGTGCCTTGGCCTGGGGAGGTTTGAGGGCCTCTGTTTCCCCAAGTCTCCCAGCAATCCTTCTCAAAATTCTTTCAAGGGAGAAAGTCACATTTAAAGTACCATTTATTGGGAATTCCCTGATGGTCCAGTGGTTAGGACTCTGCGCTTCCACTGCAGGGGGCAAGGGTTCGATCCCTGGTCGGGGAACTAAGATCTCGCATGCCGCACGGCTCGGCCCCAAAAGAATAAAACTAAAAAAATAAAGGACCATTTATTGAGCTCTTGCTTCATGCCAGGCTCTGTGCTGGGTATTTTATGAACATCAGTGCTGATTCACATGAAGAACCAACCCCTTTTATAGATTGGAAAACTGATGAACAAAGAGATTTATTCACTTGTCCAAAGTAACTCCAATCCTTGTTATAACAAGGTGAGGGATGAGTGGGTAGATGGCTCTGACTGGATAGATGTTTGGATAGTTGAGACTAAAGAGAAGATGGAAAAAAGCAAGAGAATAGGGGGAGGGTGTAGACCTGCCTGCCCCAACTCCAAGCCTCCCTCCTTCTGTTCCTTCTTGGGTTGTGCCTTCTCTCTCAGGGATCAGGCTCATTGTGACTGTCACACTCAGCCTGTCCCCAGGGCCCATCTGGCAAGTAGCAACAGGAAGGAAGGCCCTGGCCAACAGACCCCCATCCTCTTATCCCTCATAAGCTACCCAAGTCACTTTGCACAGCAGAGTGAGGGCTTAGGAGGGACCAGGCCCTGGAAACTGTGGTCTCAGCCTGCAGGCCCCCAGCCCTGGCCTCCATGCTTTCAGAGGCCCTTGAGTCAGGTCCAGTGAGTTGTTGGGATAGGGCTGGTCTCAGGACATGCAGAGCCAAGATCTGGAAACCAAAGAGGGGCAGCATGGGACAGGGGTCCAAGCTCAGGCTTCAGGGTCAGGCTGACCTGGGCTCAGCTCAGCTCCGTCACTTCCATGCCACGTGTAACCCCAGCCATGTCTCCCAGCATCTCACAAAGTAATGGGTACAAAGTACTTAACTCAAGCTGGCATCTCAGAAGGGCTCCGTACATATCGTTCTGATTATTGAGTCCTGCATTGCAGCACAGGCTCTAAAACGTACTTGCTGTGTGACTTTATGCAAATCACTTCACTTCTCTAAGCTTGGGGTCCAGAGGATCTAGAATCCAGGTTTCCTGGCTGGAGCGGCAGCAATTCTGTTTCCTTGGCAACCCAGCTTCCTCTCGAGGGACCATCTGGATCACGTCACTGTGGCAAGGTGCTGCCCGGGCAACCAGGTGTTTGTGTTTTGCAGTGGAAGCTCTGCAAGGTGGTAATTCCCCTCACTGGGGACAGGGTGGTGGCCAGGCAGGTGGCTGGAAGGAATCATCGCTGTCTCAGTCGTGCCTGCCCTTGCTATTCCTGGGTCCAGAGAGAAACAGACTCCAGAGCTTAGGAACTCTAGCCAATGACTTTCCTTGAAGAGCTATTAACAGATGCTTCCTTATATTCCTAGGCACATTTTCTGGCTTGTTGAGGCTGGCCAGGTGGGAAACGCTGCCCGGGGCTGGACTCCTGTAGGGAATTCCAAAGGACCCAGTCTCACCTGTTTGGGATGAAGAGCCACTATTGTCTCTGGCAGGAAACAGGAATTACTGGGGGGAAAGTTAGGACTCTGCTTTTGCAACAGGCACATAATTACAATGACAGCAGAAACTTGGTGCAAAGGACAAACTAATTCACCCCTTCAACAGACGTGCATGGGCATCTATTATATGCAGATTTTGTGACTGGCCCTTAG
The DNA here is from genome assembly GCF_951394435.1 of Stenella coeruleoalba. NCBI lineage: Eukaryota > Metazoa > Chordata > Mammalia > Artiodactyla > Delphinidae > Stenella > Stenella coeruleoalba. The sequence goes on along the minus strand of NC_137162.1, from coordinate 54,055,021 downwards.
GTAACCCTAGAGATTGTATGTATCTGCAAGGAGCTCACAGACCTGGACAGCTTAGGAAAAACACAATGTCAACAGACCCACCTCAGCCAAAGGAGAAGCTGAAGGGGTGGTGGCGTGCAGAACCGTCTGGGGGCCAGCCACTTGCAGCAGCAAACTCCCAGCCCGGAGCGGCTGGAAAAGCCGGGGACAGTTCAGGGCTAGCCTGGGCTCGGCCATCGCTTCACACAGGTGAGCGCCATGGCTTTTACAATAGCCCACGAAGGTGAGCTCTGGCCCCTTTTCCAGAGGGGGAAACTGAGGCTCCAAAAAGTGAAGTCCATGCCCGGGGTCACACAGCTGGGGAGTGGCTGGTCTGAGATCAGAACTGGGTCCATCTGTGTCCACAGTGCATCCTCTGGGGAGACCCTGCTCTCCTGGTGGGCTGTCAGGGGTGGCTCCATTGCCTGGAAGCGTGTGGCCTCTGTGCTGAACAAAATAAAATCATCTCCCACCTCTCTGTCCTTCTGGCTCTTTCTCTCTCTTCCTCTCTCTTCCTCTACCTGTGTCTCACCCCCCACACCCTCTCTCCTTCCCTCCCTTTTCTTCTCTCCCCCTCACTGTCCTTCTCCCCTCTCCTTTCCTCTCTCCTTCATCTCCTTTGTCTCCCCGCCTTTCCCCTTGGGACCACAGCGCCATGCACCACTGGTCCCACTGGCTGCAGCTCATCTCTGCCTAGGTGTCCCCTGCAGCCTCTTACTCTGGGCCCCAGGCTCACTGTCCTCGGGTGCACCGCCCCGTCCAGCCCCTGTCGAGCCCTGGGCTACACTCCCCAGAAATGCCTGTTGCTGCTTGGTGCTGTCCCCCTCCTGAGCGCCCTCAGCCGGGGAAGTGACATTCTGGCGTGTCTTCCCATTTCCTCCAGGCTCCGTGTGGTCCTGGGCCCCCTCTCAGATGTGCGGCCCCGATGTTTAGAATCACTGCCTCCCAATAAAGCGTCTGCTGGGAGGCCGGGAGGCAAGGGGCCCGCGTGTGCGAAGGGCCCACGTCTGCGCAGACGGGGCTGGGAAGAGAGAAAATGGGAGCTCGCCCTCCACAGGCACAGACGGCAGGAAATCGGTGTGCCATGGAGCTGCATGGGAAAAAGAAAAGTGCAGCGAGGCACCCCGCCCCGTGGGCTTGACCCTGAGCCGCTCCTCAACGTCTCAGGGGAGAGACGGCTGTGCCCACCCCCTGGGACAGGGCTTCTGCGTCTGGTTCTTTCCTCCCACCCCAAGTGGAGACAGAACTGTGGGGGGAGAAAAACAACAGAGGAGAAAGGCACTGCCCCTCTAAAGAGAGCGGACAGGGAGGGGGGAGGTGGCCCCACCTGTGGGGTCTGTTCCCTCCCCAGCACTGGCCAAGGCTAGACTTCGGGGTCTGGGTCCCAGGCCCCCTGCTTGTGCGGAAGGGGCTTCCTCAGCTTGGAAGACCCACATGTCCACACAGCCAGGAGGCAGAAACTCCAGGGTGGCCCTGGGGGATCGGAGAGCCCAGCACCCCCAGCGGGGCAGCCACCACGCAGGGGGCCACCTGAGGCCGTGTGAGACACACACCCGCCACTGCCAGGGCTTCCAATTCTGCGAGAAATCTCCTGAGTCTTTTAATGTCGTCGATTACCTCTTATTGAAGACCCATTGCTGGCCAGTCCAGCCGTGCCGGAGGGCTGGCTCTCAGGTGGCCGGTGGAGGCATGGGACTTAAATCATTGAGGATCAAGCGGGGACGATGGATGCATGACTGATGGGAAGAGGAAGGGTCTGTCTGTGGAGTACATGGGAGTGTGTCATCTTCATAGAATACAGAAAGAAGTATCGTGCCGTGTCAGCAGGGGAGGGTTGGTAGTGAGGGGCACCTGAATGGGGTGGCAGTGGGGCGACAGGACCTTTGAAGCGTAGAAATCACCCACGTGGCATGTCCAGCCACGGAGGTAGGCCACTCTGGGTTTGCATCCTGTTCCCTGCTTTCAAGCTGTGTGACTTCAGGTAACTGACATAACCTCTCTGATCCTTAACGGTAGCATCAGGAAACAAGGGATAACCATATATCCCTCCCAGTTGTTTGTGGTGTTTGAGATTAGATAGATGGTGCAGGGGAAGCCGTGCCTTGCACAGAGTGAGGACTTGGTGTCCATTTGCCACATCCCAGTACCTGAGGCAAAACACGTGCGTGAAGAGTACCCTGTCCCCAAAAATCAGCGGTGAGAGGAAGAAGACTGGGTCGGGGCGGAGGATACTGTGTAGTGGAGAGGGAAGGGGAAGAAGGAGGACAGTGCCCTTTTGGACTACAGGGGGTATATAATAAGTATAAATAGTAAGTATCCGTAGTAGTATCATTTTAATTGCTACTGTTACTCTCTGATGTGAATGTCAGCGTGCAGAGGGCCTTGCAGGATCACCTGGCCTATTTTTATCTGAGAGGAGACTGGCACAGAGAGAGGGAGCAATCTTCCAGCATCCCTCATCATACCAGCAGTAGGACCGGCCTGATGCGGTACTTACCACTAATATTCTTCCTGTTACTCCCAGTAGCACTGTTACTCCCAGTAGCACTGTTACTCCCATGCCAGCTACTATTACTGCTATCTCTATTACTCACACTAGCCTATTGCTTCTAATACTACCATTATTTTCCTAGTACGATGAATCAATTAAGGAGTGAAGTTTTATTGAAGTTCTTACCATGTTCCAGGCGCTGGGCAAAAATACTGCAGAGACTTCCTCTCCTTTCATCTTTATAAAGATATTAAGAAGAAACGGAGACTCAGAGAGGTTAATTACTTGCTCAAGGCCACACAGTTAGCAAGTGGCAGGGCTAGAATTAGACCCAGGCAGTCCCGCTCCTGCACACCTGGGTACCAGGTCAGACCGCCTCCCAAAAGAAGGAAGGAGGCTTGACAACCCCGAGCCTGGATGAATGGAGGCCTGGATGCATCCCAGGAGTAGGGCTGCCTTGTGAATTAGCCCAATGGGCAGCTACCTTTGGGGAGGGATCTAATAATCTCTCTCCTGCCTTGTTTCACAAGACCTGAAATTCCACCTTCACATGATTTTCTTTGGATTGAATTTCACGCGCCTCTGTCAGCCTCGTTCATTCAGTCTGCCATTTGATAATAGCATGGTGAGGGGTGGTGAGGCCAGGTCCCAGGCTCAGAATCCTGGCTTCCAGTTCTAGCTGCTTGTAGCCTGGGTGACTGTGGGCCGGTCCCTTCATCTCCCAGTGGTGGGATGTCAAATCTGAAGCTCCCAGCTCAGGGCCTCATAGAGTGGCCCCTCTGTCCTTCCCCTGCAACTCTGCGAGACCCCTGTCATAGCCCCAGGTGTAATAGTCCTTGCAGATGAGACCCCCACCCCCAAGGCCCAGTCCAGTGATAGCAGGAAACCAGCAGATTGCATCTAGAAAAAACACAGAATTTAGAGATTACTCATCCATTCATTCAGCAAACATGAATTGAGTACCACAGCGTCCCAGGCCTATGCTGGATGCCTGGACAGTGTGAGTGAGGTAGATGTGGTCCTTACCCTCCAGGAGCTCAGGGCTCCATGGGGAGGACAGACTTCGAATAAATGCCCTCCGACGACGATGTAATCGTTGTGACAGGCCCTACAAAAGACACGTGGAGGGGGCGGTGAGTCTGGGAGCTTAGAGAAAGCTTTCTCAAGGAAATGACCCTTGCAGCAAGGCTCCAAGGAGAAAATCTGCCCAAAGATGAGGACAGAGAAAGACATTCCAGGCAGAGGAAACAGCACGTTCAGAGGCCCCAGGTGCAGAAGGAATGTGGGTTCAAATTTTCTCTCTACTTCTTCTGACTCGGTAGCTCTGTGCAAAATGCTTCTCTCTGAGCCTCAGTTTCCTCACCTGTAGAATGGGAACAGTTGCCACCTGCTCCCCAGGGTTCCAAGCAACTGAGAGGTTAAGGGGTGTGAAGGTGGTGGTGCTGGCACTGCCCCCCTGAATACCTAGGGAATCTGGAGGCTGCCTCTTGGCTCCTAGCTTCCAAGCACCCCCGACACTTGAGGCTTCTGTCGGTCCTGGTTGTTCCTCAGCACAATTAGGTAATTAGGCCAAATTCAATTACACACCACACTCCCAGGTCTGTCTGGGGCCCGACGGGGGCGTGGGCTCCCTTTGCTGGCGGGGGGGCAGTAGCAGTGCTGCTCTCAGAGTTGTGTCTTCCTACCATGCATCCCAGAATACTGCGTGCATCCCAGATGGGGAAACTGAGGCAGGGAAGAGGCAGTGTGCTTAGCCCCAAACCTCAGGGCTGAGATCCCCAGGGCTGATTTTTTCCCTCCTTGACAGCCCCAACCCAAACTGTGAGCCCATGGCTTGTCCCACCTTTCAGATTCATCACAGGGGTCCTGGCTCCTCTCCCCCTGGACAAGACCCCCCCCCCCCCACCGAGGGTGGGGTTCAGCTTCCCTGCCACCCTTGGATTTGTGGCAGTTTCTCCTCCCAGCTGCAGACTGGTACCCAGCCACTATTCAACACTTTGAATGGTGTGTGAATTTGAGGGGAGAGCACACCTTGACTTCCAGGCTAAGGGGTGTGCTGTTCCCACCTGCCAGGCTCAGCTCTGAGGATCCTGATTTCAACATCAGGCCTCCTACTCCTCGCCCTGCCCTGGCAGCCACTTTGGATTTTCCCCAGACATTCCTTCGTGGCCTGTCTGCTCACGTCCAGAGCCCCCCGGGGGTGGGGGACACCTGGGACCACACTGCAGGTGTGAGGGGAGTCACCAGACCCCCTGGGCTGCCATGGGCTGTGAGTACAGGGCTAGAAGGGAGCAGGCGCCTGGGAGAGTGTCCTCTCACACGGGACTGCAGGAGAGGAGGGTGGGAAGTGCACCAGGTGACACAGGATTCCTGGCGAGCTTTAATGGGCTTAGGAAGTTCATAAAACGGCTGTACTGCTGCCCAGGATGCGCTGAGGTGCTTGGGCCTGCTTCTCGAGCACCCTTCCTCTCCTCTCACCTATCACAGCACCCCAAAACAGAAAGGGCCCCAGAAACCATAAGCCCACCAGTGTGGGATCCCCTTTACAACTCCCCATCCTCAGCTTACACACCTCAGGTGACAAGGTGCTCATTACCACCCTGGGCTGCCCTGACTGTCAGGAGGTCCTTCCTTCTTTTGAGCCCAAACCCGTCTTTTTTTCAACACTGCCATCCTTCCTTCTGATGCATGTGACTCCCACTGTGGATGAGAAAAGGACTGAAGGGTCCAGGGTCTGGCCCCCGACCTTCCTGTGAGGAGGGGGAAGAACAGAGTGGGGCAGACCCTCCCCACGTGAACCCCAGCTCATAGAAAGAGACAGTGGATGGACAAGAGCCCTTTAGAATAGTAAGTCCTCATGTGTTTAGGACTTTACAGTTTGCAGAGCACATCCTTGACATTACCGTTGGTGGAAACATGGAGAGATGGCCTGGGGCTCTGGAACAAGTCAGAAGACCTGGATCTAGTCCTGGCTCTACCACTAACTTGCTGTGTGACTGGAGGAAGCCCTAGTCCCTCTCTGAGCCTCAGTTTCCTCATCCGAAAATTAAGACTAGGCTCTCTTTACTTCAATGCTGAGAGTTGGGGGTTCCAAATAGGCAAGCAGAGACCCTGTAAGGAAAAGGGGTGCACGTAACAGGCCCTGCAGGCTGTGAGGCACACTGGGGTCATGTGGTTGTTGGAGCAGCCTGCATTCAGCCTTGCCGGGCCCCCCAGCCTAGCATCAGGGTGTGTGGCCTGAAATCCTTGCCCCAGCTGAGCGCCATTTCTTCCTCTGCAGAGAGGAGGACGGCATCCTCCTGGTACCTGCAGGAGTCTTTGTCTCAGGAGCAACAGGAGTGAAGTTTGGCCTCCCCAGGCCAGACAGGGAGGTGTGCCGCCCAGCCAGGCAGGCAGACAGACTGACAGCTTCAGCAGGAAGGGAAATTGCCTTTCCATCTGCAGGGAGCTTATGTCAGTCCAACTGGGGGCCGTCCGGAAGTCCCCCGTCAAAGCTGTGTCCTGGGAGAAGCAATCAAGCCCCAGGACTGCTGAGGCACAGACATTCGCGCTGCCTTGGCCGTCCCATCCCATCCCTTCAAAGGCGACTCCAGAAATCAATGGGAAGAGATTCATGAGGGTCCTGGGTGGCGAGCTCCTCGTCACCTCTGGCAGCCCCTTTGTTAGCTGGCCTGAGCTTCCTGTCTGAACAGGCTGCTTCCACTGAGAGGCAACCCACATTCTTGCAGACAGCGCGTCGGGGACCCAGTCTCTGGGCTGGCAAGCAGCGGGAGCAGGGCACCGCAGACCCCACTGTTCACTCATTCATTCCTTGATTCACTTATTCATTCAGGTAGCTGGTCCATGCTTCATTCACACAGCAGATATCAAGCATCTGCTTGGCATATTGTAGATCCTGTCGATAGAACATGTGCAAAACAGACAAAAGTCGCTGTTGGCAGGGAGCCTGATTTCTGGCAAGGGAGATAGCATTAGCAAGAGAAATAATTGAAATACATCAGTCCTCGGTGCTAAGGAGGAGCCTAAGTCAGGAAAGAGTGGTAGCAGACACCAGGAGGGGCTGCAGATACGGGCAATGCAGCTGAGGAAGGCTTCCTGAGACTCAGGTGTCCCCTGGGTGGAGGCCTGCAGCAGGTGGGAAGTGAGCCTGGCCGCCTGGAGAAGAGCATGGGGGCGTCCGCAGCCTGCAGGCAGGGAGACGGGAAGGAAATGAGGTCAGGGAGGTGACAGGGGCCAGGTCACACAGGGTTTTGTGGGGGCATCATAAAGACGTGGATTTTTACACTGACTGAGCCAGAGCGGTTTAAGCGGGGGAATGATGAGCTGCGACTTCGGTTTTGGCATCACTGTGGGTATTCGTTCGCTAGAGATGCCGTAACAAAGTACCACAGACTGGGTGGCCTGAACAACAAGATTGCATTGCCTCGCAGTTCTGGAAGCCAGAAGCCTGAATGGAGGTGGTGGCAGGGCCGTGCTGCCTCGCAGGGCACCAGGGAAGGAGCTGTTCCAGGCATCTCTCCTGGCTTCTGGTAGTTCCCCGGCTCATGACAGCAGAACGCCAGTCCTCACAGGGCACTCTCCCTGTGTGTGTGTCTGTCTCTGTGTCCAAATTTCTGCTTCTTATCAGGACACCAGTCATATGGGATTAGGGTCCACCCCCATGACCTCATTTTAACTTGATCATCTGCGACCCTGTTTCCGAAAAAGGTCACATTCACAGGTACTGGGGGGTAGCCCTTCAGCACCTTTTGGGGGAGGGGGGACGCACAACCCCACGGCCTCTCAGCCTCTTGAGAATGATCGCTGTTACCTCCTTTGGTCCTCCCTGGCACCTGCTATTAGCTGGCCTCACTCCCATTTTACAAAGGATGAGGCAGAGGCCCAAGGAAGCCAAAGTGACTTGTCCAAGGCCACCAGCTAGTCGGTACTTGTTTCCTAAGCTCAGCCTCCAATGCCAGGCGCATCCCCACCCTCCACAGCTCCTCAGCTAGCAGGGACATGGTCAGCTCCTTCCTGTCTCCACTCCGACCCCTCTGGCCTCTCTGTGTAGCTGAGAGGCTGTGGGCATCCTAGTGGCATGGGCAGACAGCCTGGGCACAGCTGCCTTCCCAGCTGAGTGGATGGAGGGGCAGGCAGCTCTTAAATACGGAAGCCACCTGAGGGACCATTTCATGCCTGGTTCCTGGGTTCCCTCCCCCATCCTCTCTCCTCCTCCAGCCTGGCAGGAGGCTTTCCTGGATCCCCAATAACCTCACAACCCTAGGGTTTCTTGGCGGTGCCAGTGGACGTGTGGGGCAGGGGTTGGTTTTGTTTTCTTAATGAAATGATTATAAGATTTGGGCCGATGCCAAATGCAGACTTCTGGGAACGCAGCCTGAGTGTGGGTTGAGGGCCCTGCTGGAGGATACATCCGGGAAGGGGGTGGGGAGCAGTGACGGGAGGTTCTGAGCCAGGTAGGTCTCATTCTCCACCGTGACCCCCATGCCCCCGCTCAGGTGGAGCCCTGGACAGCCTGGAATGTCAGGTGGATGGCTAAATCACACAGAGGCTAAACAGGAAAAAGAAACACAAAGAAAGAAGACATTTCCATATATGTAATGTGGTGTGCTGGAAAGAATATAAAACATGACTCTCATCACAGCTCTATCTCGCTGTGTGACTTTGATGGTCACTCTCTCTAGGGTCCCATCTTGGGAATACGGTATTACGGTTGCTGGTGCAGGATTTAGAGGCAGATGGCTGGGTAGTTTAAATCTTTCTGCAAGTTGTCTAAACCTTTCTGTGCCTGACTGTTATCCTCTGCAGGGCGGAAATAATAATCACACCTTATCAGAGAGGGCTGTCTGTGAGGATGGCATGTTGATACTTGGAAAGTGCCTAGAACTGTGCCTGGCGACCAGCAAGCACTGTGTCAGTGGGAGCTATTACTGTGGACAGAGGAGAGGCCTGGATCCAGCTTGGGGCTCCCAGCTCTGTGTCCCCAGTGGGAGTGTGCCCTCCCACTGTCCCCATGTGTGGGTAGGGTCCCGAGGCCTGGCAGAGACACCTGCGTTGGCTGGCTGGGAGCTGAAAGTCAGCTGTGCCTTCCTTCTTTGAGATTGTACATGTAGAATTAAGGAGGCTGACCAGGGTGAAGGAGGAAGGGAAAGAGGCAGAGGGAACAGTACTATCAAAGGACACGGGAGTTTGTGTCCTGACCCCTCAGAGGTGGGCAGAAGCCCCAGAAAAAGGTCCCTGGAGGCAGAGCCCCTGAATCAACTCACGCCCAGTGCAGCTGCTTGAGCCTTCCTGGGGCAGCTGCGCTGGCAGTGAGACAGATGCTTCACGGCCGGTTATCTTCCAGTATGTGTGCGTATGTTTATTGAACCCGCTCTATGCCCTGCACGCGCTTCCATGCTCCCTGAGAAGGATCGGTTGAATGGAGACAGGTGGCCAAGCAGCTCCCAAGGCCTGAGCTCACGACTGCCACACTCCCGTGGACACCACCTGGGGCCTTGCTGTCTTCTTCACTCTCCCTCTGAGTGCTGGAGCCCGCATGGGTGACATCTCTGAGTCACAGGGATCCTTGTTGAGACCTGCTGAATCAGCAAGCCCTGCTTGAGGAGGACCTGGCTCCGTGGCTCTGGGGTTCATTGTTTTGCCTCTCAGTCTCAGCTGGAGGGAGCTGGGGTTGTGTATGCCCCTAGCCCCCTGCCTTACAGAGGAGGTGACCCAGCCCTGAGCCTGGGAACCACTTTCTACCCCCCCACCCCCACCCCCCAGGGGGACCTACATCCGGTGGCTTTGCTCATTCATACTTACTGGCCTGGGCTGGGACAGGATCCAGGAGCCCATCCCTCTGGAGGTGAGAGGGGGAGGCCTGGAGGAGGCTCCTCGGGCACCACAGACTTCCCCCCTGCCCCCACCTCGGGGCCTCCATGGCCTGGTTGGTCCTGAGGAGGTAGGCTCTGCACGACAGGCTCCCCAGCTGGGTGAAGCATCCTCCCTCGCGCTCCCTCCAGCGCAAGCCACGGCTGCCTTCCCGGCTGCAGTGCTGTGACTTACTGGCGGCTCCTTCTCGCCAGGGCCCACGGCAGGAGGAGTTCAAACACCCGCAGGAGAAGCCACCAGCTACTGATCCCTGAATCAGGCTTCCCAAGGGCTCCCGGACCTTCATCAAGGAACCACGGCACCAGGGCCGCAGCTCTCCCTTTCTTCTTCCTTCTTCTGCCTCCCAAGTCATTCCTCCGGGCTGTGCCCCCCTCGCCGAGGTCACTCGGAGAGCTCCCCGAGTGCGCTCAGAGGTGGAGAGTGCCTTTGTCTGCGGCCGCTTTCCTATAGATCCTTATCAAGGCAGGCGCCCAGGGGGTGGAGCGGGCCACTTTGGGCCTCAGGCTTTTGAGCAAATCTTTGGAAGTTGGAAAAGTGGAGTTGGAATGTGGAGTAAGTGGAGAGAAACCCTTCTGAAGCAGGAACTGGTTGGAGTACCCATATTTCTCCAGACTCCGGGTTTGTAGTATTAAAAGCCTGCTAACCTAGTGAGCGGGACTGGGGCTTGAATGGGACCGAACGGGCCTTGGAATTAGCATGTGAAAACGGGAGCTTTAGCCAGGAGGCCTTCTGTGAGGGCTGGTGAATAGATTCTTGGAAACAGTTTGTTTTCCTAATTACATAAATCTGCTAGTGGAGAGTATTTACCTGTTTTTTTTTTCCTCACCTGGGGAAAGTCAGTTGGTCCCAGGCCTGTAAAGTTTAAATAAGCATATCACTACTCTTCTCTCACCCCACCTCGGGGCTCCTTCCAGAGTAGGTCCCAGGGAGAGCTGGGAGGTGGGGGAGGAGTGGGGCTGTCACTAGTTTCCCAGGCCCTGCCACCAGGTCTGCGTTCCTCTGATGGAAACCTCTGCCCAATTCCAGTCCAAATTCTGGTTCAACCTATAGGAGTGGTTTTTTCTGAATTCCGTGCCTGGAGCCACATGGTACCACCACATACCAGGTATTTCAAGAATGAACCTGGAAGTTCCAAACATTTGGGTCTTTGGTGGCTCCAAAGGCACTAAGAATCAGACAAATGTTGTGACCTATCATTGCAGAGCACTTCTGGGAGGGGAGGAGCCAGAAGAACGGCGTTCTGGTTATTTGAGGTCTTAGCAGCTTTGAATTTTGTATAATCGAGGTCTGAGCCCTGACATCATGTTAAAACCAGATTTATGATAGAAAACAGGTCTTAGGGACATCTATCTCAGTGTTTTCTTCTGAAACGTGGACCCAGGTGTCGTGCCTCCTCAGTTTCTGGGTGTCACTGGCTGAGCGCTGGGCTTTGGAGTCTGTGGTACGCAGGATCTGCAATGGGGACTGGGCCAACCGAAGAGAAAGATGGAGGGCCTTCACTGGCCACAGGGCTCTTCCCTCATGGGCTCCCAAACCCCTGTGGGGCTGCTTGGGAGGGCAGGGCCCCAATGGATGTCTCAGTGAATAAATGACGGTCCCTAAAGAAGCCATTGTAACCCAAGATGAGGGAAGGCTCCTCCGAGGAGGGGAGACTGAGCAGAGCCTGGAATTTGGGCAGAGCAGAAAAGTCCTTACCCTGGCTGCCCCAGGGTTGGCCCTGCAGGAAGGCGATGCAAATTAATCTCTCTTGCAGGAAGCTAGTTCTTGTCCAAAAGGCAGCAAGTTATAAAGTATGAATTAATCCATTTAACCAGCTCCTCTAAGGGAAAGCCCATGACAACTGCATTTCCAAATGCCATCTCTGAAAGTGATATTTCAAGTGGCAGTGGGTGGGATTAGAGCCTGCTAACGATTTATGTCAAACAAGGCGCAAGAACATAATTTCTAGATATGTGATTTGTTTCAGGCACTTCCAGGGCTGGCAGTAGGACAGACACGGAAGTTCAGGGGCCAGCCAGAGCTCAGACTGAAAAGGGGGGGGTGGGGGGTGTAATCGGGAGTGATGGAAGGAGAACAGGAGAAGCAACGTCAAAGGCTAGCTGACCTCGTCATTTACCCATGATGGCAAGGAGAGCAGTGCAGGGCAGTCTAGTACAGACGAGATTTTTCAAGGCAGTTCTGGTTGCCTTTCATTAGGGTGAATGATGGGGCCCCACTTACCTTCCTAATTGTTTGGGCAGTTAAGTCGACACTCAAGAAACCTTCACTGCAGGTGGGCTGGGGGAAGGGGCTTAAAGCAAAGTTTCTCCCAAGAGGGTCGTGGTGATGGGAAGTGCCCACGAAAGAGGAAGGAGCGAAGAACCCTTTGGGGTGGTAGGGCGGCGGGTGGGCTTCCAGGTGTGTCTGCTCAGCTCAGCGCCAGCAGGTCTTGCGACAGACAGGCTGGAAGGAAGAGGCCGCGGCCACCACAGGATGCAATGTCAGGAAGGCAGCAGCTCCCGGGGCGGGGCAGTGCCGCGCTCAGCAGCCGCCCCCGGCTTCCCTACCGCCGCTGGTTCCAGGGCACAGGAACTCCCCGAAGTCAGCGAGCTCGAGCGTACGTGCGCCCGCTCACCTTGCCTCGGGGAATCCCAGGGGCGGCAGGGGCATCAGTGCCAGGGAAGATGCCAGGCCGCCTGCCTTCTCCGCCCCCTAACCCGTTCCGAAAATCCTTTAAACCAGGTCGCAATCCGGATGTCCCAGTCCCGCCCCGCCCCCTCTCCTCCCCCGGGCCGAGGCCGCCTCCAGGCCAGCTCCCTCCTCCGCCCCCACCCTGCCTTCCACCCTCATTAGCATGGCCACTTGGGAGGATTCTCTGGGGGGCGGGAGACACCCGAAGTCATCCACCGCCTGCGCATTCCCGGCGGCCCCCTCGGGCGGCAGCGTTCCGGGAGACCCACTTGCACAAGTGTTGCTTCCAATTTATTGCCTGGGCGGGGGAGGGAAGGGGGCCTGGTCGCCGCCCCCGCCCGGAGGCTGGAGCGCTGCTTGTCGGGTCGTGCGTTCGCTCGGCGGCGGCGTGCACCAGCACCACCCCTGCGTGCAAGTTTGAAATGTGAGCTGCCTCCGATTCATACTCGCTCGCGCTCCCTCGCAGCAAAGTGGCTGGGCCGACGGTCTGCGCGCGCGAGTGAGTGCGGGTGGCGGGCTGGGGGGCGGGGGTGCGGACGGGAGGCTCGCGGGGCGGGGAGGGCGCGCGCGAGCCAGGGCTCCCTGGAGACGCCGAGGCAGGTCTGCTAGCCTTTCATCTTCTCTCCGCGCTCCTCCTCCTCCCTCCCCTCCCCCCGCCGCGGCGCGCCCGGCCTCCCCCGAGCCCCCAGCCCCACGCGGGCGCACGCAGGGTGGGTGGTCGCGCCGGCGGGGAACGGGCGCGCGGCGCAGGGCGCTGGCCGTGGGAAGTTTCGCTGGCGCGCCCAGTGCACCCCCGCCCCCCGCGCGCCCCCGGCCCATCCCCGTCCCCGGAGGGCTGTCGCTTGCGCCCGGGCGCGCGGCTGGCTGCCTCCTCGGCGGCGGCCCCATTAACGGAGCCTCCGCCTGTGATTGGCTTCGCCCGGGAAGCTGGAGACTGGCGATGAATAATTGATGTGTGCTGTGCGGTAGCCGGACGGCGGCGGCGGTGGCGGGCAGCAGCGAGCGGGAGCGCGGGAGTCGGAGCGCCCTCGGAGCGGGCAGCGCGGAGCGAGCGGGCGCCGGAGCCACCCGGGCCCCCGCGCCGCCGCCGCCGCCGCCCCGGCGCGGAGCGGGGATGCAGGCGGCGCCCGCTGCCTGCGTGCAGCCTTTGTTCGGCGCCGGCTGAACCCTGCCCCGAGTCGCTCGCTGCGGCCGCCCCCGGCTGGGCCCCAGCCCCCTGCGGGCGCCAGGGCGGTACCGCGGCCGGTGCAACTTCCAGGTAAGTGCGGGGTTGGAGGGGCCGGCGCCGGGGCGCCCGCGGACCGGGCCCGGGCTCCCTCCGGGAGCGGGGGTGAGTGTGCGTGCCTGTGTGTGACAGAGGAGGGCCGGTGCATTGTGGGTAGCGCCGTGTGCTGCATGGTGTCAGCCCGAGGCTTGGCCGCGAGAGTGGCACCGGCGTGCACCGGGCCTGTTTTGTGCGCCCACACAGGGGCCCCTCATTCTCTTCGGGGTCCGGGGCCAGGGTGCTCCCCTACCGCCCCTACTCTCGAAGGTGAAGTGTTGGCTCTCCAGAAGACATTTTACAAGGCTCCGTCCTCAATCGGCTGCTATTGCAAAAATAAGAATCGGCCAGGAAGCCTTCCGCGGAGGCAGCGGCCGAGGGTTCTCAACTTCAAGCTGCTCCTTTGTCAGGATGCAGCCCTAACGCTGAAAGCGCCCAGAGACCCCGAGGGGCGCTTGTGGCGCCACCATTGCGGCAGAGCGCCCTTCCGAGAGCTGGTGGGTGCAGAACAGACTTCTGACAAGTGTTTGCTGGGAGGCCGGCTGGAGGAGGAAGAGGAGGAGAGACGGGTTTGCACTAGAGAGCAGGAAGGGGCCTTTCTGGGGGTGCCTGACACCAGGCTGTGGAGACCTCGTTTAAGACCTTGGCGAGAGGGTTTCTCAGAGGACTGCCTGGGCTGAAGGTTTGTCTTGGTGGTCAGGAGCACGTGGGTTTGGTGTTGGGGTCTTAACAGGCATTGGTGCCTGGAGCACTAGATAGGTCCCACTTCTTGAGTCCAGCTGGAAGCCAGCTTGGGTGAGACTAGGAGACATCAGGCTGTCTTTCCCTGCCCTAACCTTTTGCACCAGTGAACCTCCATAGACGGGCTTCAGGAGACCATCACTCTCAGGATGGGGGCCTGGGTCCCCTGTCCTTGACCATCAGGCTGGACTGGCAGGTGGGTGCTAGGCATGGCTGGTAGCCCCTGCAGCAGGAAGGTCTTGTGAGGCGGCTGGCAAGGAGTTGGTACCAGCGAGCTTCTTAATGGGCCATCCTTGAGAATGGGCCAGAAATTGGATTGGGGAATGAGTTGGGGTGGGCAAGGTGATGGCACCCTGAAATCAGGGTGACCCCAGAAGGTGTATAGGGACCCGGCCCCTTCCAGTTCTGGAGCTCTGGGCCGGAAGCTCATCTCCCATCCGCTACAGAGCAGAAAGCTCTGTCCGTCGGCAGGAGGTGTGTGGTGGGGGGGGGGTGAGTCTTGAAGTCCACGTGGCTACTGGTAAGCCTGTTCCCCTTTTTTGTGTGTCAGCCAGGCAGTGACTACCCCCCAACTAGCAGGATTCAAGTCCCCTCCTGAGCTATTTTTACCCTGAACTTCCTTAGTGAGAAACCACCGAACAGCGATGCTTTGGTGAGAATCTGGGTCTTTACCGGAAGCAGCAGCCTGCACGGAGTTTGAGACTTGCTTCTGGTGCTGTCTCTGCTCCCTGCACAGCCTCCTCGGCAACAAGAGCCCCTTCGCCTCTCTCTCTTTTGCCTCCTGGTTCTCACGACAGTCTGTGCACTCAGAGACTTGGTAGCGCCGCTTCAGATGGCAAAATTGATGTCCTCTAGAACACCCAGTAGGGGACAGAGGAAGCCAGTCAGCTCCGACTGGAGTGTGGCCTTGACTGTGAGCTCCTTGAAGGCAGGGGCCATGTGTTACTCGTCACAGTGTATACCCCAGTGCCGGCCACCGTGCCTGACAGGTGCAAGGTGCTCAGCGACCACTGAGTGACCGCAGGAGCGGAAAGCTGGCCGCCTGCTGCTTTCCCTGTGGGAGTGGGGAGGTGATGGAGAGATTGAAAGAGCGCTTCTGCTTGTAAGTCAGTGTTGGCTCCGTACTACGCAACAAGGCTGAACTGAGTCCCTGGGAGCTCCAAGATGAGTTCCGAGTCTGATGTTAGCCAGGCAGACTGAGAGCTCCCACAGATGTTCACCCAGAGTCCTACCTGGGAGCTTGCTCATGGCTCTTTCAGGGTCACATGCCAGGGAGTAAGGACGGCGGAGCTGTGTTTAGAACTGCATCGTTCAGTATGGTAGCTACTAACCGCATGGGGCTGTTTATACCCTTAAATTAATTACAAGTTCAGTTTCTCATTTCCACCAGCCACATTCCAAATGGTCAGCAGCCACGTGTGGCTAGTGACTACCAGATTGGGCAGCTCAGATCATAGAACATTTCCACTGCGGCCGCAAGTTCCATTGGACAGCTCTGGCCGAGAACGATGGGGATGTAGGACAGAAGTGAGGTGAGGACACTAGACCAGAGGCCACAGGTGTGACAGTGCAGGAAGAGTCCATCGGATACAGGGACCTTCCATTTTCTTAGCACTGCATTTTCTGACAGCCTCCCAGTAAGGAGAGTATAGACAAGCCAGGTGCTCCCACGTAGCATGGGAGAAAGCCGAGATTCAGTTTTGCCCAAGGTCACCCAGCGGGCGGCGTGAGCCCCAGGTCTCCGACTCCTCCGCCAGTGCATTACCACCCAGCAGAGGTCAGCCAGGGGGCAAGGGTGGGCAGCGGTCCCAGGAGCAGCCTCAGACCTCCCTGAGGACCGTCTGGGTGCCCAGTAGGCGTCAGTCTTTGTGAAGTCATCCATGGATCAGGCGGGAGAGCCTGCTCAGCCTCGTGTCCCCAGGAACAGAGAGTTCTGAGCTGTCAGAGCTGGAAGGAGAGGGAGACGGGCTCCCTGGTGAGGGAGGTGTTTACCTTGATCTATGCGGCTTTGGTCCCAAGGGAGAGGCTGGCTCTTCTCCACAGGGAAGGACCCCATCGGTGGGCCTGTGGCCAGGTTCATTAGCACCACCCCAGAGGGAGGGGAGAAGGGGTGGGGGACATTTGGCGAACACAAGATGCCCTTCACTCCCGCCCTGCCAGGGCCCGCTGCCCCTCATGTCACGGGCCATTCGAGGTGCCACTGTCCCCATTGCTTTCCCTGAAGCCGCAGCTGCAGGAGGAAACTCTCCCAGGGCCTGACAGAGAGGCAGCAGCCTCACGAGGGAGCCTGCTCAGGGAAAAGCAAGGCCCCTAACCCTCTAAGCACTTCCAGCCTCTCTGGGCCAGAGGGGCAAAGTGACTTCCTGCCCCAAGGTCATACGGCAGGGCAGGCCTGGGATGGAACTGATGCTCTCTTACGCTCCACTGCAAATCCCAGTCTGCCGTTTTGAACTTGGGGTTTATATAAGATCTAATTGTGCCTTGTTTCACTTTCCTCCTCCATCCCTGTGAGGTCACTTTGTCTCTGGCCTTGTCCCTGTGTCCTGAGGTGCCCACCTCCCCCCTGCAGCAGGCCTCACTACAGCCCCCTGCTCCCCTGGGCCCTGAGCTGACCAAAAGAGGAGGGCTCAATAGGGGCTGGCTCTCTGCCAGGGACCCCAGCACCCCCAAACAGGGGTCCTCAAGGCCCATCCAGGGGAGCTTGAGAGATGAGAGGACCTTTGGGGACAGTCCCAGGTTTCCAGTCCCCTTGAGTGAGGTGGAGGTGTTGTTCAGGCCTCTGCTTACCGTGCCTTTCCCTGGAGCCAAGATGGGCCGCCTGGGGATGCCCACAGCACTCTTGATCCCCAGAGTCTGATGTGCCGTGTGCCCTTCAAAACTGACTGACAGAGCCAGACCCTGACCCCACCACCCAGAGCACCAGGCAGGGCCTGCCAAGCACTCTGCTGCCCTCCTGCCCCCTTGCTCTCAGTAGCTGTAGACATGGCACGGACTCCTGCTTGGAGCCCCCTAGGCCCTCTGGGTTCTCCGACTGCCTCCACCTACCCTTGGGGGGAGGCCAGGCCTTACAAGTGCCGGGCCCGGGGCAGTAGTGGGTGCTTTGTGCATGTTTGGTGAATGAGGTCGGGACTTTGGCCAGGACACCCACATTCCCTGAAGCCAAGGCTCCCCGGTCACCCTGGAGTTTCAGTAGTTGTGGGGTAGAGCCCAGCCTCTGTGATTTGCCTTTGGTTATGTAAAGCCCCCTCAGATAATTCTGATACTGTTGGTGGCAGCATGGCTCCCAGGGCCTAGCATTCAAGTGATAACATCTATGATCTGTTACCAAATTAGTGTGACCTTTGGCAAGTCACTTCCCCTCTGGGGGGGCCTCTGTCCTCATCTGTATACTGAGAACATTGCCCTCTGTCTCATCTCTGAAAGGTAGACTCCACTCCAGGAGTTGAACTACTGGAGTCTTGGGCTAGAGGGGGTGTGTGTACGACGTGAGGAGACAGGAGACTGAAGGAGGTCTGGCCCTGCCTTTGGGTGCTACCTGCTGCCAGCATCTGAGGATGCAGCGGGAGACAGTAAGGTGCACGGGGGGGCCAGGAGAATTGAATGAATAGAGTCTTATGCTCCACACCCTAGGACCTGTAGGAGGAGGGGAAGGTGGTGCCCTTGGGGCTGGGGTAGCCTGAAACTCTTCCCAGTGGCCCTTGATTTTGGAAATGGGTAGGATTGGGGTCTGGGGTAAGAAGGGGAATGAATGTCAGGTGGCACACCTAGGGAGGCGGTCCCTCCTGGCGAAGCAGCAGAGGTGAGCACGGGAGGTGGGGCCATAGCCGAAACAGATCTTATCCCAGGAGCCTGGATCTTATCCCCAGGGCAGGGGGCAGCCAGGGAGGCCCCTGGGACTCCAAGGGCTTCTGGGAGCAGGGACTGTTGGGTTGAGGCAGGAATCCATCCAGGGAAGTGGGGGAGCCCTTCGAGGTTGGAGCTCTGCTGCAGGAATGTCCCTGTCTCTGCTGACGCAGTGGAAAGCTCGTTTCGTTGCAGGGTTCCTGTTCTGCGGTCGCCCGTGGTGGGGGGCGAGGGCAGCCAGCTCTTCTGAGGAGCTCCGGGAACTTGGTAGAACTTGTCCAGGCCTCCCCTCTGTTCTCTCCTGGGAAAAAGAGAACCTTGTCTGTAGACTCTGCCCCTAGTGCCTCGGGGGCCCTGGGGGGGGGAGGGGAAGGAATGTGTTACAGCCACGCCCCCGGAGGGTTTAAATCCATGCGGGTGGTTCCTTGGGACTGGGACTGGAGGGCACAGGTGTCGCGCACCCTCCCGTGCCTCCGGCAGGGCCTGAGGCGCCCGTGATTTATAGGCACCCTCCCTCCCGCTCCACCCCCCAAGAGTGTGACCCGGCTGGCAGGTTTGTAGTCGTGCACAGGAGACTTAACAGCCCTTGGTTCAGACCATACATGTGGGAGGGAGGGCTGTGGAAAATGGGGGGCCACATTTCGGAGGGGAGGGGAAAAAAGCCCAGGGAGGAGCCCATCTTTCTGTCACCTCCTCTCCACCCTGCCGCTACCAGGCCCAGCTCGAACGTCACCAGCCAGGAGGCCTTCCCTGGTCCCCTGACCCCAGCACACACACAGACACAGGACCCCATCTCTTGGCGGTCCTTTCCACTCCTTCGAGCTTCCGGGACCTGCAACCTTACATCAGTCTGTTTTATGTGGTCGTTTGCCCACCGGGTGTCATCCCCACTAGGTTGTACATTGCTGGACAGGCCGCCCCTGACCAGTATCGATGCAGGGTACTCAATATACATCTCTTAAATGACCAGCCCGGGCTTAGGTGGGTTGCAGCAAAGGCAGTCACCCAGGAAGAAACAGAGAGGTTCGAGCTCTTGGGCCAGCTCTGGCTTCCCAAGTTGACATGTGACGTGAGGGAGCTCTCATCCTTCTTGGGGACCCCACCTGTAGGAGGAACCACTGGGCTTACCATGCTGTCTGATCGAAAGGCCACTAGCCACAGGTGGCTATTTAAGTGTATATTAGATAAAATTAAATGAAATTCTATGTCAGGCCCTCAATCACACTAGCCACGTTTTAGGTTCTCAGTAGCCCCGTGGGGCTGGTGGCTACCATATTGGACAGTGCAGTGGTTGAATGTTCCCGTCATCGCGGAAGGTTCTGCTGGACAGTGCTGGAGGCTGTCTGAGGAGCCTCATAGCTCTGTCATCACAGATCTATAAGGAAGCAGGGTCCCGGGGCCTCTGCCTGCCTCTCTGTTAGCAGGTCCCACCCCTCTCCGTGCACGGGGCCCTGGACTTTCCCCGCTGTCCTTTCTGTGAAGCACAGGGCCCCGCAGAACTTCCCTGTTTCACCCACTCCCACCCACACCCTGGGCTCTTCAGTGAGGCCGCCCAGAGCCCTTCCCAAGACAGCGTCGGGGAGTAATTATGAAACCCACATCTGTCGTTTACTGGGTGACCTTGGGCAAGTCACTTAACTTCTCCAAGTCTCTGTCTCCTGATGAATAAAACACAGCTGCCTGTGTCTGCCTCTGCCCAGCGGGGTTGCGGCAGTGGGTAAATGAGATGGGGCTTTGAGCACTTAGTGTCTGGCACATAGTAATTGCTCAGTAAGTGGCAGCTCTCATTACTGCCAGGTTGACTTCATACCCTCGCAGCGTATGATCAGCTCCCAGACCAGCTGGGCTTTCGGTTTCTGTTGAATTCCCCAGCCCAAGAGCCTGGGTCTCGGCCACACCACCGGCTTCAGTTCTCTTGTCTGTAAGGTGGCCCTTGCACTGTGTGTTGTGACCAGAGACCTGGCCGCGCAGGGCGGAGGGCGGGCTGTCCAGGGGCTCGTGCTGCCTCCTGCGTGGCTGCCGTTAACAGGAGAGCCTGAGAAGGCCGGGGAGAGCGAAGGGTGCAGTGCGCCTGCCACTTGTTCCGTCCTGATGAGAAGCTGCAGGGCTTCCCCGCTGGCAGCCGTCTGGTGCCCTAGCCCTGGAGGAAGGGTGAGGGGGCCAGCACAGGCGCCCACTTTCACTTCCTTCTTGGGGAAGGACCTATATATACATCTACACCTTGGACTCCTGAAGCCCTCTGGGCAACTTGCCCAAGAACTTCTCCCTTCTGAGGTCCACGGATAGTTCGTTTGGGTCCATGAGCCCCCCCAACATGTGTGGAATGCATTTTCTGGGCAGAGGGCCTGTGAGCCGCGTCGTGTTGAGGTGCCTCCCAGGGCCCAGTAGCCTTGAAGGAGTTGGGCTGGCAGGATAAGGCCCGTGGGTCCAGGCCTGGCTTCCAGCTGTCCGGAGGACTCCTGGAAAGGCACTCAGTGAAAGGAAATTCTCCGAGTTGGGGGACAGCCACAGGAGCCAGCGCGCTGTTTCATCTCACACCCCAGGGCTTGACAACCACTGGGTGCTGGGTGCTGGGCTTCGGGAAGCAGGACAGCACTCGGGCCCAGCCTTGGAGAGTGAGGCGGCAACAGTCTCGGGGAGCAGACTGCGTGCAGTGCGAGTGCAGGGGCAGCTGGGGCCGGGGGGCCGGGCCATGTGGCTTCCTAGGGATTTGTCTCCACAGGGGGATGTAGCTGAGGTGAGCGCTGGGCATTCCCAGAGAAGTGGGGGGGGGGGCATTCCAGATGGGGAGGGCGTGGCCCTCCTGTGGCTCCCCCCTATTAGAGGCTGGAGACCCTCACACCTCAGAGGCCCCCCTCCCCAGCCTTGCTCATCAGCATCTCTCCCCCTCCTCTCCTGTCCCCTCCACACAATGGTCCTCTAATCCTCTCTAAGCCTCAGTTTCCTCAGCTGTAAAATGGGGGACTAGCACTCATCTCATTGGGTCCTAGGAAGATTAAAGAGCATATTCCAGCCACAGCTTGGAACACGGTGCTGGGACCGGGTCAGCCCTGAGTAAGCATGAGCTGTCCTTGCTGCTCCGTCATGGGTCTCCTCGTGTTTGTGCCAGGCCTGTTCCTCTGGGGACACATCCTCCTGCTTCCCTGCCTCATCATCTTCCATCACAGCCCAAGAGTATCCAAATGCTCCCCCGTCTCACCTGCTCCTGTGCCTGCACAGGGCTGCCTCTCCTCCCGCACCAGTGACCTGGCAAACATGTGGAATGCCCACCCCCCTCCCCCCAGCCTGAGAAACCCTGGAGTCAACAGCCCCCCACCCCACCCCCCAGTCTCCCCTGGGACCCTGAGAGCTCTTGGCCTCGGGCTCAGGACTCCCTCACTGCTGAGAGTAGCTTGTGGCTTCAACCCTCAGGTGTGTCTCCTTTTCATTTGCCAACGTCAGGTCCCCAAAGCTCCTGTGCAGTCCTGGGGAAGCCCCCGCAGGGAGGACAGACACCACCATCCTGGGGGGCTCAGGGCAGTGGCACCCAAAGCAGAGAAAGCCCCCACCCCCACTTTATTGGACCCAGGGCAGCCTTGCCACTGGGTCTCTAGTGACTTCTGCCCCAGGGAGACAGCCCAGCCCACGGAAGGGGGCCCCCAGAGGTCAGCATCAGGACAGGGAAAGGGGCAAGCGCCAAGCAATCGCTTCCTTTTTTGAGCACAGGCCCTGGCTTCTCCTGTCCAGGCCGCTTTGACCCTTGAAACAGGAATGATTCCTCCTCTCTCTCCATGTCTGTGCCCCGTGGCGCCAGTGAGCAACAGACGGGCCTGGTGGGGAAGAGGGATCATCACCGCCCGGCCTCCCTCCTGGCCCCACACCGGCCCGTGCACCCTGTGAGCCAAACCCCTGCAACCCACCTGCCTGGAAATAAGCCTCCCAGCATCGGGCCTGTCAGGGGCCAATAATCCTCTCGGAGCTCCGCGCGGTGCTGTGCCCTCTCTGAGAAGCGCGTGTGATGACCTGGATGAGATCTTTGTCCTCAGGTTACAGCCTCCGCAGTGGTGATTTCTTCCCAAGTTGCGGCATCCTGATGAGTGTGCGGTGCTCCCTGTGGTGAGGGCTCTGGCCCGGACAGACCCTAGCCTGTGGATGGGCCTGGCCACCCCGAGGCTGGGTTCGCTGGCTGCCTCCCTGGTCTTAAACACCTGTTACCTGAAGCCTTGCCGGCACCCCACCCGGGTGATCTGGAGCTTGTGATTCCACTCTGCCACTTGAGTTGCCTCCTCTGAAAACTGCGGGTCCCCTTCTTTCACAGGCCCGTTGCAGCAGCAGGAGTCCTGGAGCAGGTGTCCTGCCGAGGCCCTGCACGCACGCCCTCCACGCGTGTCCGCTCACTCATACACGCGCCTGTGCCCTCCCTGGGTTCACTGTGCCGTAGTTTTAGCCCTCGGTTTGCACGGGAATGTTTTATTTCTTCAAGCTCATGGCTATAGCTCTTTTGCGTTTGTATGTTCTGCATCCAAATGGGCAAAATTACACACTAATATGGTTTTTGTTTTTGTTTTTGTTTTTTTTTTTTGTGGTACGCGGGCCTCTCACTGTTGTGGCCTCTCCCGTTGCGGAGCACAGGCTCCGGACGCGCAGGGTCAGTGGCCATGGCTCACGGGCCCAGCCGCTCCGCGGCATGTGGGATACTCCCAGACCGGGGCACGAACCCGCGTCCCCTGCATCGGCAGGTGGACTCTCAACCACTGCGCCACCAGGGAAGCCCACACTAATATATTTTGAATGAATGAATGAACAAATGAAGAGCTGGCTCTGGGTGGAGCACTGTGGGGCATGTGAAGAGAGACAGGGTCCCTGCCCTCTGGGAGCTTAAAGTCCCCGAATGAAGATGGCAGCGCTGGAAGACACCCGGCTGTGCAGGGCCATACGTGGAGTGCTAGTGCGCCTGTTGCAGGGCGGCGGGCCGGCGGGGTATGTTGCAGAAAAGCATAAGATGGAACACTGGAAAATGTTACGTGGGTTTTGCCTCTGCGTACATACATCGTGTATTCTTGCGGTTGGACACGCGTGTGTTCGTGTGGACACGCACGGGACGAGACAAGTTGACCGATTATTGGATGAGTGTATGTGACGGTGTTCTCGTGGGTTTGTGTAGCTTCATGAACACGGGGGTTGTTGGGAGTGTCTGCGATGTGGGAGGGGCACCTTGGGAGCCAGATGGCTTATGTGTGTAAGAATGAACACGTCTTGATCCCTCTGGGGCGTTCAGGCGCCCGCACCATCCCTCCCTACCATGCTGGGCAGCCCCTCCACTTAGCAGTTGTGTGACCTCGGGCAAGTTACTGAAGCTCTGAGATGCCTCAGCCTCTGCAGAAACAGGGATGGTAATAGCAGTGACCTTGAGATGGCTGTGAGGACCCACCAAGTCCGTGTGCCTGGCACAAGGGATGTGTTTCATAAATGCTGGTGTTATGCTGGGGTAGGAGGGACGGTCCTCCTACTGGCCTGGGGGCCCAGGACAAAGGCAGTCACTGCGCCTGGCCCTGTCCTGCCCCTTCTCCCGTGCAGGCACGCCCTTAGCCCACTCAAACCAGAGGGCAGACATGGAGCTCTGAGAGGGGGAGCATCTCCAAGGCTCTAGGATGTTCTTCCTCCTCAGACGTGGCCAAGGGCATCTGGCCCAGCAGCCTTTCTCACCGCATCACTCCAGGGACTGGGGGAGGGGTCTGGGAAGGCTCGCTGGAGCTGACCCCAGAAGGCCCTTCCCATCCTTGGGAAGATGACTCTGGACCCTCCCAGACCCTCAGGAAAGGGCATTTCGTGGCTTCCTGGTGAAATCAGCCCAGGCTCTCCACAGCTTCCTTTCTGCCTGTCTCAGGGATGGCAGAAGAATTCTGTGAATATTCTCAGAGGTTCCTGCAGAGAGAGACTTTCAGATGGTCAGTGTATCAAAGCACTGTAGAGTCGGGACACTGCCGGGAAGTCACTCGCCTCTCAGGGCCCCCACTTTCCCCATCTGAAAAATGGGTTGGTTGATTCCTGTCTCCCTTGGCGTGGGGACTAAAGTCCAGGCTGGGTCTCTGAACCCTCACAGTCCCATCTCCCGGGCACAGCTCCTGGGCAGGGAGCGCCTCCCTCGGTTGGCCTGGCGCCTTCCCCCTGAGCTTCAGCTTCCTGTCAGCAGCTCTGCGAACGCACCTGGAGCGCTCTGCCTCTTTGGGGGATTATGTGGGGAGGGAGAACACCCCGGCCCGGTGGCCTTACCTTACACTCCCCACCGAGGGTCCTGACTTCAGGGTACTAAGTAAACAGGTCAGATGTTGGCTCTGAGGTCACAGGTGGGAGCAGGGAGTAAAACTTCTCTGATGTTTCTAGAGCGCTTCGGGGTCCAGGAAAGTGCTTCCACCTGTGTGGTACCATCTCTTCCCGGGGGGTGGGGGATACAGTCGCTGCCAACGTTGGGCAGCCAGGGGGGCTGAGGGCGGGCGGGTCGTCAGGGTGGCCTTGAGGCTCCAGCCCTGGCCTTCCACCCTCAGAGTGTGTCTTTGGTGCCCGCCAGAGACCCTCCTCTCCATTTCCCTGGCAGTGCCTGAGGCGGTGTGGGGTCCAGACCATAGGATCCGGGGCTTGGTTAGGGGCTCCTGAGATGATACTGTGACCCTAAAAGGCGATCCACCTGCTGATCACCCAGCATGCCCTGTGTGGACGTGCAGGCCTGCACACGTGCACACACAAGCTCCTGGCCCTCTGAGGTCCCTCTCCATTTAGACAACTTCATTGTAGCTTAAATTCTCATTTTAGCCAACTTTGTTTTTAATGTTGAACAACTATCACTTGTTTGTATATACTTCAGAAGCAAAGTCCCCAGGGGAGAAGCAGTCTGTTTTTCTAAGCTGAATCCTGGAAGCCCAATTAGGAGTGATCGTTCCACTTCTAAGGTTTTCCAGAGGCTGCCTGGCATGCCCTGCTGAGCCCCTAATTAGGCAGCCAGGGCGCCCCAGTTCAGGGCCCAGCCCGGCTGGGGGTAGCCTGTTTGAGGGCCGGGCCGGGGCAAGTTCAGGGCCTGAACCCAGGGATGGGGAATGGTCCTCTCCTCCATTCAAGGAGGGCCAGACTTACTGCCCTCCATTCCAGGGCCCTGGCTGTCTTTGAGGACAGCATGCAGGGAGCAACAGCAGAGTCGAGGCACCCTGGGTTTGAGGGAAGCCATCTCATCGGGTGTGGGTGGCCTTCATGCCCACACGGATGCTGGTGGGAAGGCTGCCGAGTGCTGTTCTTGCACTAGTCACTGGGAGACCACCTGTGACAGGGCCCAGCCTGCCTGTCACCCGTTCACTGGTGATTCACCTAGCTGATTAGAGAGCCCGGTCTGTGGGCCACCACGGTCCTGCATCACAGTCTATGTGACACTCAGTACCATGGGGCCCAGGAGAAGAGGGTCCAGCCGGGTGGGCCCAGGAAAGGCTCCCCTGGAGAGGGGAGGCTGAACCGTGAAATACAGAGGGCGGTTCAGACAGGTAGAGAAAAGGGGCATCGAGCCTGGAGGCTTTAGAAACCAAACACTTAGTATTTTAGGCCGTAGTCGTGATTTTCAGTATGTTGCCTGATCTCTTTTGCTGGGGAGGAAGAGCGTGTAGGAGAAAATAAACATATGCCTGCAGCCTAGGGGCTAGCTGGAGCTGCACACAAGCTGGTGCCTGCTCGCTCCCTGTGAGGCCTTGGCCTCCAGCCTGGGCTGGCTCGGCCCTGGGGTGCCATGGAGTGCCCGCGGCTGCCCTGGGAGGCGCTGTCCCTCGCCCAGCTCAGGCCTGTACCCTGCAGCCTCCGGGAGGTTCCGGTTTCTGCCCGCCAGGTGGGCGGCTCCCCCCTCCCGCCCCCACCGCCATTCTCCACAGCACACTGCTCGCAACACTGCCCTGCTTCTGCCACCTGAGCCCCCCAGGTGCCATCTGCCACCCTGTTTTCAGGCGGCAGGTAGGCGGCCTTGGGGCAGGGCGAGGAGCACGCAGGCGGATCCCAGATGGGGCAGGTAGTGCCTGGCCTGCTACCTGGCACCTGGGTTGTCCCCACCTGCCTAGGAATAGGTGAGAGCAGGTCTGGTAAAGTATGGGTGTGTCTAAGGGGTCCTCCTGTCTCTCTTGGCATCTTTGCATGTATGAGCTGTAGGGTCTGTCTGGCCCCTCTGTGTGGGCATCTGACCGTCTGAACATCTGACCGTCTCTGTCTTGAGCCTGGCCATTCCCTAGGCATATCCCTGCCCGCCTCCCTGTGTCTCTGCTCCTTTGTGTCTCTCCGCCTGCACCTTGCATCTCTCTCTCACTGTCTCTGCGTCCCTGCCTGTCTCTCTCAGATCCGAGCTGGTGAGGGTGCCTTTGCCATCAGAGCCACCTCCCCCCACGTTGGGTTGCTCTGCTTAATTTCATTTTCCCGGGGCTCCAACTCACAGAAATAAATCCTCCCTCCCCACCCCTGCACTTTTTTGATTTAACAAGCCTGCTGCAAAACAATAGTGATTTCCGCATCGATCATAAACAGAAGTGATTACCATACAATTACAGCCTGAACCATCAGCCTCCATGCAATCACTGAGCCGCATTGTAAATAGGAAGACAATTGCCTGCAGAATTACCCCCAAATTGGTTTAAGTGGCAACAAAAGAGTGTTGGCATTTTGGCATTTGGGGGAGGGGGAGGGGGAGTGCTGGTGGCCCTGGCAGCAGAGGGTCCCCACTGCTGTCTTCCTTGCCTTTGTGGAGGTGACCTGCGAGGGCGAGCTTTCCCCCACCTCATTCTTTTTGCTCCTTGCCCATCTTGGCACCGTTTGTTATAAACTCATTTATACTAATGTGTGAGTGTCTAAGCATGCCTTTGACTGGGAGAGTGGAGGCGGGTGAGTCTGGGGGGACGGGATATTCCGGGGAGGCCTCCTCAGCTCCCCTGATTTCCCCTCTCCCCAGCGCCACCTCATCTCTGCCTCTTCCAGGTCACTTCATCCCGCTAGGCTCTTCTGGCCTGGCTCCCACCCTGCGGCCTTCCCTCCCCATCTCCCAGCCTAGTGGTGGTCTCCTGCCAGGAGGCTTCTGCTTTCTGTCCAGGGCAGCCTACTCCCTCCTACAGCTGCAGCGTGTCCCCTGCATCCTCCGCAGCCTCCCAGGCCAGCTGGAGCCCCTGTGCCTGGCCTCATGAGCCAGGGCAGCCCATTCCTGGGAGTCTGCCAGCCACCCCTGCAGCAAGTTCCAGGAGGGGCTCGCAAAGCATGCCTCCGCTGACCTGGGCCCGCCCCTTTCCAGCCGCTGGTTTCATGAGAAGTCCTCTGCCAGCAGGCCGTCTCTTGAATGTCTGGAGCCTGGACTCCTGAGCGCCAGCCGTTTCTGCAGGGGGCTTGTCTTTGCTTGGGAGGTGATTTCTCTCCAGGGTCAGGCTGCTCTGAAGCTACCGGGAAAGCCTGCCCACTGGCACACTTAGATTCTATCAGATTTGTGCAAATCCAGGTTAGAAGTGCTTCTGCATGTTCATCTGATCCTCGCAGAAGGATTAGCGCGTGCTGGTGGTTTTATTCTCGTTTTTGACGGAGGCGTGATGCAGCTGGCGCCGGGTCACACGGCCCACCGGTGAGGGGTGAGGTCTCGGCCCCTACTGGAGTGCTTGTTTCTAGGCGCCATCTCTCCAGCGTTCTCAGACCTACAGGATGCAGGCTGGTTGTGGTGGGGTGGGTGTCACCTGGTCTCTGACCTGCTCTGAGAGCTCGGACAATACCAGTGATTTGAACAGGTCCCAGTGAGTGACACTTGCGGGTGCCGAGTTCTGCTCACACGTTCATTAGTGCCTCTCATCCCCACTACAGCCCTGTAAGGGATGGTCAGGCCCCCACTGAGAGCACTTGACTCACTCAGAGCTCAGGGTCCTGGTACGGAAGCTAGTTTGAGGCATGTCTGCTAGCCTTCCAGCCTGTGCTACCCGTCATCCTGTAACGCAGAAGGCAGCCGGGGTTCCCCGGGCTCTCTCACTGGTCCAGGTATCACCGAGGCTCCCTGTCTGGTTGCTCCCTGCCAAAGTCTCGGGACGGGGCCCCATCTAGAGTTGGTATATTTAGAACCCAAAGTTCTGTCGGCTGCCCCAGCTCTGTCCTGCGCTGGGAGGGACGTCAGTGCTGCCCTGGGCTTGGCCTGAAGGGCTGGGGTGAGTTGGGCAGGGGCTGGGGCGACTCTGAGTTGCCCCTGTGTGCCTGGCACCCACCTCTTCCGCACTGACATTGAGAGGAAACCAGTCCAGAGAAGAAGCTGGTCAACATGGCATCCACACACCGTGGTGGTCCCCGCCTGCCCAGCCGACCTGCCCTCACGTGCCCCGTCCCTGAGCCTTTGCTCCTGCTGCATGTCTCCTGGGTAGCCAGGTGTCCGGTGGAAGGAAGGGGAGTTCAAAGGCGCAAAGACCTGCACTCAAGTTCTGTGTCTGCCACGTCATGCTTTGTGCCATCCTTACCTCTGAGTTCTGCTTCTTTTTCTTTATAACGGGACTGTGCCCGCCCTGCTGGATGACTGAACAGTAGAGGTGAGCATGTTATCAGATAACAGCTGCTGTCATCCTTGGCCTTAGAATCCAGCCCTCCCTCCGAGAAGGAGGGGGCCTACCCTTCAGTGAGCATTCGTCATGTGCAGAGCTTTGCACTGGGCATTTTAAGGCTGCCTGGTTTGATCCTTCACCACAACCCTGAAAAGACAGCCACCACTGTATCTGCGGTGTCCTACACGGGAGCCAGAGCCCCGTGTGGGCGGTCACACTTAGATTTAATGAAGTAACGTTAAATACAACGTAAAGCTCAGCTCCTTAGTACGGCAGCCACGTTTCAAGGGCTCGACAGCCACGCGTGGCCCGTGGCCCCTGTTTTGGGCAGCGCAAAGATAGAACATCTCCATCACTGCAGGAGTTCTGTTGGACAGGCTGCCCTGTGTTATCATCCCCTCTCACGGGTGCGAAGTTGAGGACTAGATCAGTGACACGTCGCACTCAGGGTCCCAGCTGGAGGAGTGGGAGCTGGCGTGCAAGCCTGGGCCCCTCAGCTGTAGGACACACTGAGCTCTCCTTTGCTGCCAGATCTCATACCTCCCCACACACCCTCCGTGGGACCCTCAAGGGCAAGGACTGTGTTTGCTCTGCATCCCAGTGCCCAGCCTAAGACCTACCCCAGGGCAAGCATTTGGGGCGGTGTTTGCCGAGAGGGCGATGGAATGAATGACCCAACAGACACTGCCTGCTGAAACTTGGGGGCACACTTCATTCCCCTCCTCCAGGAGGATGCGCAGAGTCAACTGCTGAGGAGTGATGGATGGCCCCTCTCCCGAGATAAATGTGGCAGTCAAGGTAATCGGATTGTGTGTGACAGTCTCATTTGTAGGCGAGGGTGGGAAGCGCCCAGCCATGCCTCGCCCCAGCCGCCCATATTAGTTTAATCAAATGCCTAGTATCTAAATGACTGGGCCTCAGTGATAGATGATGTGAGCTTTGCTAAATGCTGTTGCCCTGTCAAACCCAGCTTCTCAAGGCCCTGCCTGGCTCCTGGGAGCTCTCATTTGTTTTTTCTTACCTGGTTATCTCTGAGCGGGGCAAGGAAGGGGGGCTCTTGCGTCTGTCTTAAATCTCTTGTTTTTCATGGAGGAGGAGGAAGAGGCTGGAGCTGGGGGAGGAGTGAGATGGAGTCACCTTCCGCCTCTTCTGAGAAGCCTTCCTGGGTGGCTGCAGACAGTCTGGGGGAGCCTGACTCCCCAGAGCCCCTGAGCTTGGGCCTCACCATGCACCGTGTGCCTTCTGTTTCGTACAGACGCTCCGCTCCCCTGTGCTAGCTAGCCTTCTCACTCTCTTCAAGGGGTATACCAGAAGTTTTTCCCTTTTATGTTGGAAAATTCTCAACTTTCCCCTTATGGTTAGTGGTTGTTGTGTCCTCTTTGAGAATATTCCCCAATCCCAAGGTCATGGAGGTATTCACCTATATCATCTTCCAGACAATGTATTATTTTGCTTTTTTTTTTTTTTTTTTGGTCTGTGGTGTGAGGTAGGGATCAAGCACAGTTCTGTGTTCTAGGAATGACGATCAGTTTGCGCTTAAACTTGTGCTCTTAAAAAGGAGGCTGAGCCCAGCATGTATAACACGCCGCGCTTTGTGTCAGGGTGGGGTCTGCCCATACCAGCCATGCCCAGGGCTTCTGGTAACGTTGAGTGTCACCTGTGTGTCAGATACTGTTCTAGGCACCGGGGATGTGGCGGTGATGCAGTCCATGGAAACCCCTGCACTGGAAAGAGCTTTTGCTCTTTGCCCAGGACCACACAGTGGGGCATCAGATGAGAAATGACATGAAAAGTAGAAGGTAGTAAGTGCCGCAGAGGAGGGTCACGGAGGGAGCCAGGTGGCGGGGATGGTACTGCCATCTGCAAACTGGAAAGGTCAGGGAAGCCCTCACTGAGTAAGCCAGTGAGGGCCGAACCACGTGGATATCCAGGGCAAGAAACTTCCAGACAGATGTTGCAACGACTCTGATACATGTAAATGGTGGAATAACTCTGGAAGGAAAACCAAAGCCACTAGCCTGATTCCCCTGGCGGGAGGAACTAAGATACGAGACTGGGGAGGGGAGACTGCATTTTTCAGGACATACCTTTTTTCTACTTTTGTATATTTTTAATCACATACACACCTTACTTCTTCAAAAATTACCATTGAAAAGTAAAGCAGGGAGGGTGGGGAAATGTTACAGTGAGGCGGAACCATCAGATGTACTAGCAAAACTGTGGCTTTGGAGGCCAGCAAATGTGGGTCCTGATCCCTCTTCTGGCCTCTGTCTGAAATGTTAGCTTTCTAAGGAGGCTATTTGTGCATTACTTAGGTAAATAAAAAGTCATTTTATTAATTAAAAAGCAGTAGATCCCACTCTGTTGATGGTTTTGGCTGGTGGTCGTTGGGCGGGTTCCTTAACCTCTCTGAGCACCCGTTTCCTCCTGGAAAATGGGGGTAGTGATCCTGACATCACAGGATTGTCAGGAAAATGAACAGAGAAAAAGAGTGTGTTGAGTTTCTGCCCGGCCTGGAGTTGACCTTCCCGAGGGCATGTCCTTGGATGACCTGGCCCTCTGCAGGGCAGAGGCAGAGAATCTATCCCTGTCCTCAAGTTCTCCAACGGCTTGGGACCCCAGGAAGGCCCAGGCTTTGCATTCCAGCTGCCTCAGAGGCAGATGGATTTGCTCTGGACCCCCAGGCTGATGGCCATCCAAGACCCTGTGGCCTGCTGGCCCTTCATAGCCCCCTCAGGATCCAGCCTGCCCAACTGGTGTCTGCTCGGCTGGGACCAGCTGGTCTTCACCAGCTGGTCATCTGGCTCTGACACCCTCCCTGCCCCAGTGTCTCCTCCTCTCTGGGCGCTGTGTTAATTTTTTCATGGCTTCCCTCAGAGGCAGAAGGCAGAGAGCTGTTTCCTGCAGGGAGAGAGCAGGCGCTGGGGGCGGGAGGAGGGAGGGAGGGAGAGCTGAGTGGTGATTAAACACTGCAGAGGCCTAAACAAATGACGGCTCCCTCCCCCAGCTGCTCTGGGAGAGAAACATGGAGCCAGAGCCGGCCTGAACTGCAGATGGCCCAGGCTGCTGTCTGCCCCCGCCTGCCTACTTGGAGCTGCCCTGGGGCTGCTTCCTAAGAGCCGCAGTGGTGCTGAGCCCTGCAGGAGCCAGCTCAGTCCTTAGGGCCACTGTGAGGCAGGCCCCGAGGCAGAGAGGGTTCAGGGCCACACCGCTAATGCACTAGGGAGTGGTAGAGCGGAGACGGTTAGGCAGGGGCAGTAGTAGTTACTTCTTAGAGTGCCAGCCTGAATGAGACGGCGCATGCGAAGTGCCCAGAACGGCACCCGGCCTGAATCAAGTTCTTGGTCCGCAGGAGCCACTGTCAAGGTCGCCCCTATTACACCTTTAGAACAGCTGGGTGAGATAGGTTGCCATGCGGGTGAAGAAACTGAGGTGCACACACCTACCAGGGTGTTGCCCGGGACCACACAGTGGATTAAACCCAGGCTCGCCCACTTCTGACTCCCTGCCCGGAGTTCCTTCTCGTGGACCAACGGCGGGAAGAGAGTCAAACCTCCAGAGCCTTGAACACAAAGAACGGGGAAGTCAGCAGCGGGGTGAGAGGCCATCTGCCAGGCCCACGGCCCTCCTGGCCGGAGAGCTTGCGTGAAGGGGCGAGGGAGGAATGGTGCCCTCCCACTGTTCATGCAGAAAATGGCAACTGAGCTCACCCCTCAGTCTAGAGCAGTGGTTCCCAAAGTGGGGTTCCCCGGCCCAGCAGCAGCAGCATCACCCGGGAACTGGTTAGAAGTGCAAATTCTTCAGCTCCACCCCAGACCCACTGAATCAGAAACTCCACCGGGAGTGAGACCCAACACTCTGGGTTTGAACAAGCCTTCCAGTTGCTTCTGATGCACAGGCAAGATCGAGAACCCCTGGCCTAGAAACCCAAGTACTTCTGTCCTGCCCCGGGGCCTCGCTGTCCAGGCCACAGTCACCCAGACATCACCCAGGTGTGCTACACTCTGAGTAACAGGTGCAGCCAGGAAGCAGTAGATGTAAATGGAATTCGTATAAATAATTCTTATTTTCATTGCAACAAGGCAGCTGGATATTGAAAGAAACCTCACAGAGAATCATTTCATCACATAAAGGAGCTTCTGCAAAGAGAAAACTCCTCTCTCGATTCCTGCCCCCTCCCCCCTAAGTGTTCTATAAATTCAGTCCCTATGTCAGGTTTTCTTCGAATGGTGTCTACCTATACATAACTAAAACGAGGAGCCAGCCTGCTAAAAGCATTGCAGATAGTCTCCAAAATACATCAGGGACCCCTGCAGTTTAGAAGGAGAGCCCAGTGGGGCAGATGGAGGCCAGTTTGGTGCTTTGGGCAGCTGGGCCATCCACTGCCAACCCCTGCTGGGCACCTGGAGGGGTCGGGCCAGCCAGGCACGGGTGGTTTCCAGGGCTCCGTCAAACATCCACACTCAGGGCTTCTCAGAAAAGGAGTAGAATGACCGATTAGGAAGCCAAGACATAGACTCCTGAAATGCGCGGCTCTCAGCTGCCCTTGCTAGATAAGCGGATAAGAGAGAAAACCCTGCAACACAGTTCTGGATAGGGAACCCACCAGAAGGTTGTCATCCCCCACAGTGCGGGGTCCGGAAGCAGCATCTGAGTCTGCCACCAAGTGCTGCCCGTGGGGCCAGGTCATGTGCCCCTGAGCTGATTTCCAGAGTGACTGTAGGTGGAGTGGAGCTTTGCCTCCGCCTCTAAGCCACCTGCCCAGTGCTCAGGCCTCACCGCACAAGCCCAGAGTCAGGGGCAGGCATCACTGACTGCATTTCTTGTGCCGGGAACCTGAAATCCTTGGAGGTTACCAGGTCACTCAGCCAGGGGAAGCCGGGAAGGAGTGGGAGGGTTGGGGTCCAAATGGTTAGAGGCAGGAGAGCTGGGGGTCTGGTCAGCAGGTTTCTCCTGAACCTGCTCTTTATCCAAGAACAGTGAGTGCCCTGAACCCACTTTGCAGTAATCAAGGGTCACCAGCAAAGTGCTGCTTGCCCCAAATCTCTCTTCTGCCCCCGTCACCACAGCACACATCCCCTTAGCCACTCTTAAGGGCTGGTAAGTTTTCCAGGTGCTTCCTTTATAGAAAGAAAGCTGCCCTGGGATCAGTCCGCACCTCCCTAAGGCTCTGACCCTGGCTTTACGAGTCCAGGCTGGGTGCAAGGAAACTGCCGTTTAAGGGTCCTGGGGTCTGTCACTGGCTCCTGGCTCCCACGGGAAGAGTCAAGGTCCTGAGATTGAACGTGGGGGCCGGAACGGATGGAGGGAGTGCTCAGCAAAGCCTCTCAGCTCTCAGACTCAGCCCTCTGGCCCTCCACAAAGGTGGGTGGTTGTGTGTTTGGTCTCGGGGGTCTGCTTGACCCTGGGAAGGGCCTGGCCTCACACCGACCACTCCTTCTTACACTGGGAGTGGGAGGACACAGCCGAACTGTGAGTACCCAGCTGGGAAGCCTCAGAAAAGTGAAGTACCCAGGGAAGAAATTGATTCCTGTAATCCCTCCTTAACCCTCAGGCTCCCTGAGAGGGGGCAACAGGCAGTAGTGTTTAACCCCCGGGAGAAACTGGCCACGGAGGAGAGAACAGGCTGCCCAGGTGACCTGCTGGAACGCGGGGCGTGAGCTCTGCAGGCAGGCAGACGGTGTGGCTCCCGTCTTGTCTTGCAGACGCACTGGGAGTGTCACGCCAGGGCCGGTGGCTTGGGGAGACCATCCTCGCCAGCCTGGGCCTCTGGGTCTCCTCTGTCCTGCTCAGGTGCTGCCTCGGAGCAAGGTGGAGGTGGGGAGACTATGGGCTCTAGGCACGCACTGCCCCCCAACCCCCATGGATATTCTCGTCCATCCTTGGGTAGCCAAAGAGGTCAGTCCTGTTGGAACCCGTGTCCTTCTGACATATGGGGTGCAGGTGCACGGAGGCCTCCTGGCCTCGAGATGTTGTGGGCGTGGCTCGGGGCCCCTCCCCTCTCCAGCTATTAATGCTATTAATGCTTTGCTATCAATGCTGCATAATTTCCAGCTGAGATGGTCTAGAGCCCCACGCTCACCCCACCACCAGCAAATGTCCCAAGTAAGATGGGAAGATCCCGCCTTGGTCCTGGCCTGCCACCGACTCAGGTGTGTCCTGAGCCAGGTTACTTAGCTTCTCTGTGCTCGCCCCTTATCTTTAAGATGGGGGTTGTGACTTCCCCACCACCAGGTGGCTAATGAGAGTCCAGGGGGCAAGGGGTGTGTGAGCCGGCCCCCCATGGGGGTGCAGTACACAGTGGCAGCTCCCTGCCAGCTGGTCTCTGCAGACAGCAATGCTTTGGCCAGTGCCCCTATCCAGGCCCATCCCTCAGGCTGGCAGTTCTGAGGGGCACCCCCAAGAAGAAAGGAGCATTCTTTTTCTGATGGAAACACCCCCTTGAGCTTGTTTCGGGTGTATTTTCAGTTGAATCCGAGTTAGCCAGGAAGGCCCAGAGGGTGGTGTGACCTGGACAAGGAATTTTCCAGGCTGGGATTTTCCTAAAGTCCACGGACAGGCTCAACCCGTCTGACATCTCTTGGGTCGCTCCGCAGGGTTGAGGGACGGCCAAACTGGTTTGGGGATCAACCCTGCCAGCAGCAGCTCTGAGATCCCCCAGAGTTCACTTCCTAGGGTGAGTTCACAAGCTTGGAGACGTCCAGCTCCTGCCAACCCCACCAGCCCTGGGGGACAGGTGTGGGAACACTGGTGGAGCATGCCAGAGGTCCTCTCCTGCCGGCCCAGACCATAGGACCGCAGATGGCAGGATCTGCCCAGCACAGAGAAGCAGGTAGGGCTGGGCGGGGCAGGCCGTGGGCCTCCCTGTGAATCCTGGGACCAGGCGCCACTCATCTGGTGGTCACCCTGCCCGTGAGGCTTGTGTGTGGATGAGGGGGGCAGGCAGAGATGGAGAGGAACAGGGTCACTCGGCCAAAGGGCCAGCAGTGGATCCTTCCTTGTTTTGACTTTCTTACCCACGGTGATGGGACGTGACAGAGCAGGCAGCAAAGTGTGGGAACCATCTAGAAAAGCCAGAAGGAGCTGAAACTCAGGACAGCATGCTGCTGCTTCTGCTGGTGCTGGAGCAATGATACGGCTGTTTTGCAGGAGAGCGAGATTTTCCCCCAAGGAAAACATCTTTGGTTTTATGTTCCAGGGGTCAGCTGTCAGGGCCACCAAAGTCCAACCTACAAGCCCCCAGGGAATGACATTTCCCGTAACCAGAGGGAAGTTCTAACCCCTCAGCTGCCCAAGCTGCTGAGGCTGCAGAGTCCTTCCTGCCCATCTGCCCACCTACTGGGCCCTGTCACACCTGCGTCTTGCGCACACCGGCTCTTGGACCTCAGCAGATCCACTTGCTGCTCTGGGCTCAAGGCCTTAGTAAATAGGGTCCTTGGGCAAGGTGAGAGCTCTGGAATCCCTTCTGTCTATAGCCCACCCTGGTGGGGAGGGGGAGGGTCTAGGATGAGCAGCTCATCCCACTCACGGCACCTGCAGGATTGAGAAGGGGTTGAGGCTGGCTCCAGCCTCGAGAGACATGAGCTCGCTGTGAGGCCAGGGCCGAGTCATGGGGCAACAGACTTCAGAAAGCACAAGCGCTCACCCCGCTTTTACACAGGGTCCAGAGAGGGAAGGAAGTTACCTGAGGTCACACAGGAAGTTGGTAGCAGGCCAGGGACGATGCACTGGGGTGGTGCTGATTCACGGGAGTAGGAGGTGGATAGGAGGCGCGCGGCCATCTCCCGGGGATGCGTCTGCTCCCAGGTGACATCCTGACTGGGGATGAAAGGGAAACCATCCCAGACCAGCAGTGGGGCTGCTGTCCTGCGATGTGACTGTGCTTGAATCACCTCCTCTTGGGCCTCCATTTCTGCTTCGTAACACGTGGGCAGCCTCACCCTTGGCCAGCTCCTCGCTGGGGCTGGCGAGGCTGCGGTGAGGCAGAGGGCACCAGATGGCTGGGAAAACGAAAAGCCTGTCCGTGTGCCCCCCATGATCCCATTAGGTCCTCCCATCCGTACACCCAATTTCGCAGATACATACGTAGCCCCAGGCTGCCCGCTGGGTCAGTGGCCACGTAGAACAGATGTCTGATTTCCTGAGGCCGGACCGCCACTGCCCCTGGCCCAAGGGCTCTGAGTCGCTGCCCCTGGCCCTGACCCTTTGTGGTCATGCGCATCCTGTGCCATTTCCTTGGAGGAGATGGTCCAAGAGAACCGGCAGGGAGGGGCCCCTTGCTCTGTTTCTGGGGCACCCAGCGCTGGTGGGCACAGAGGAGGATGGGCAGATAACAGTTCCGTGGACAGCTCTGTTCTCAGGGGCCATGGATCACAGCAGGAATCCTGACCTTGCCTCCTGTCCCACCTCCTGCTGGACACACAGGTGCATGGGGACTGAGGAGGGGCCGAAGGTCTTCCCGCCACCCAGGCACTCCAGAGGCAAGAGTCTGCCCAGGCTGGCCGCCTGCACTGTGTGGCCTCAGAGCTGAGTCAGAGTGAGCAGCTCCTGGGGCTCAGTGTCGTGGGGTCTCGGGTCTGCCCAATACAGAGTGTCTGGCAGAAACAAACATTGGGTATGGGCACCACTGGGTGCTCGGAAGCAACACTGCCCACCCAGAGAGCACCCGGTGTGAAGGAGGTGGTATAAGCCTGGGCCCAAGACGTTATAAGCGTTTTGTGTGATCCTCTTGGACACGGGTGAAAGGAATTGTATTTTATTTGAGCAGCAGGATGTAGACGGGGAGACAGAGAAACCTCCTAATAACAGAAGCGACAGTTTTTTCTTATAGTTCTTCCTGTATGCTCGGCATCATACTAGCATTTTACGTGTATTAGCTTGTTTAATCCTCATGATGGCTTAGGAGGTAGGTAATATTTATTATCCCCATTTTACCAAAGGGAAAACCAGAGCACAGAGAGGTTAACTAACTTACCCAAGGTCACACAGCTGCTAAGTGCTGAGCTGGGGCTTGAACCCAGGCAGCCTGTGCTCTTGGCCACTCTGCCTTCTAGAAGCAGAAGGTAGTCAACATTTCACAGCTTCTGAGTTTCCAGCTGAGACTCTGACACAAGACTTGCCATCTCTCACATGTGGTTTAAAGCTCAGGCCCTTCCTTCATCTTAGGGCTCTTCACGCCAGGCCTGTGAAGAGAGGTTCCTCTTACTGTCTCCCCACTTTACAGATGAGATGGAGAGACCAGCCCAGGCCTGTGTCATCTCGGCAACCCCCTTCTCCCTCCCCTTTTGGGCCCTCACCATTCCTCCTTTTCTCTGCTAGATCTGTAGAGTAGAACCCTGGTCTCCAGGCACAGGCAGGAGTCTTCACTGTTTCTGACCAACCCCCCACAACAAGCTTCCTTGGTTAGTGGTCCCAGGCAGGACCCCGTGTTTTAGGAGATGAAAGAGGAAGGTCAGAAGATAGGAGGGTGTGGCCTGGGCCCGGGGGGTGGGGGGGGGCGGGAGGAGGAGCAACAGCAGCATCCCCAGGGAGCCCTGGGTGAGGTGCTCTGGGGTCATCGGTGTGATTGACGCATCAATAGGAACACCAGTGCCAACCCGTGAGTAGAGAAGAGCCAGGGCTGCAGCTGGCCTTCCAAGTTATATGAATGGATGTTGTTTCTGTAAACTGCTTGTTACCTTTCATTCCCCAGTTTGGACTGAGTGGCCCACTGATGGGTGTGCACGTCACAAAACAGGTGTCACTTGACTTGGTTGTAGATTTTATTTGATGACAGCCCCAGCCTGGACACATGGGGATAGGATTCCATTCAGGGCTGATGGTCTCGGGGCTGGGTCCCCACCCCTGAGGAGTGGGGAGCTGCTGGCAGGTTTAAAAGCCACAGGGTGCCCAGGGTATTACCCTGATCGACTGGGTCTCAGATGCAGCGTGCCCGGTGTCTGTCCATCTCTCCTGTCTTCTGCACATTGGGTTGTGTAGCTGCAGTTCCGTCTGTTAGGTGTGTGTTGGCTGCATAGCCTGTGCTGGGTGCCAGGGTTGCAGAAGTGAACCCCTCGAATCCCGTCGTGGCCCTCGGGGTTCACGCTCTCTCTGTAGAACCCCCAGCTTGCCCCGGGATAGCGCATCTCTCACTCATTTCAGCATCCTTTGAGCATCTACCGTCTCCCAGGCCCTGTGCAGCCTCTGGGGACACAGATTGGAAAGAGGTGAACAGGATACATTTGTGGAAAAATTCCTCTGGCCGCCTTATAGAGGGCAGGTTGGCAGGAGGCGGGATTGGAGACTGAGATAGATGATAGAACGTGCTTGTCATAATTCAGGAGAGAAAGGACAAAGCTGCAGAAGGTGATAGGAGCAGGCAAGAAGCAGAGAGGACAGACTGCAAAGATAATCGGGCTGCAGTGACCCATGGGTGGGGCGGGGGGCAGTGCCCATCTTCTGGAGGTGGCTTGAGGTGGTCCTGGGGATTTGAGTGGATATGGGAACAGGAACTCAGATGTGCCAGGGAGGAAAGGAGGGGAAAGGGGGAGGAGCCCAGCGTGGAAGACTGGTTCTTCTGCCTTGACTCACCAGGCAAGGCCCGTACCAGGCTTCCCTGCTGGGAAAGGGGACCACCAAGCTTCTGCTGCCACTTCAGAGGGTCTTGTGTGGATAGAGTAAGCTGATGGTATGAAAGCATTTGAAAATGTGTCATTAGTATATTTCATTGACCAGTGAACCCCGTTGGCATGTTCCCAGGGGCTTTTTCTGCCTCCCTCTGACTTCCTTTCCGCCATCTCCCCCAGAAGCGTGGTTTGAGGGCCCGCCGCCTGGCAGGCATACCTCCTGAGCCCCCCTGGGTCCTGCCCCATCCCTGGGTCTCAGAAGCCCTCATCCCTTCCTCCCTCCCTCCCTCTTCACACACACACTGTCTCACCCACACACACTCCCGCACTCAGAGCTCCGCTGTTCTCCAGCAGCCTTTTAGCTGCTGAGATGCCCTTGATGCTTAATACGCCTTTGTTTCATTTGTTTCGTTTTGCGTGTAGCTTCCCCGGGCTGCAGCACATTTGGCAATTCTCCTGCCTGGCCCTTACACCCAGGTCTCTGTACCGTCTTCCCCAGACTGCCTTTCATCCTCCCTGCACCCCCATGCCCCCATCCCTTCCCGATTCCCAGACCTTACCGGGAGTGAGTATCCAGGCCTCTCACTGTCTGAATATCCGTATGCTCACCTCCATAGGAAACAAATGCTGCTTTTTTTTTTTTTTTTTGTGGCCACATGGCTGCCTCTGGTTTCTGGCTCCTTCTTAAGCCCAAGTCCTGCCTGGCAAGGGGCAGTTTTTTGCATATGCCCGGGCGAGCTTGTCTGCCCCTTTGATGCTCCGACTCCCAGACTCCA
Organism: Stenella coeruleoalba; assembly: GCF_951394435.1. NCBI lineage: Eukaryota > Metazoa > Chordata > Mammalia > Artiodactyla > Delphinidae > Stenella > Stenella coeruleoalba. Next base: position 54,015,197 of record NC_137162.1, on the reverse strand, counting down.
GCCTCTGCCACCCCTCCACCCACAAGTGGCTCATTGTCTGCCGATTACTCTGCTGGTTTGGAGGACGCAGCTCCACCCTCCCTCCCTGGAGCCCAGGCAATTCCCAGAGGCAGCCGTGCAGCCTCTTCCGTCTGCCGCCTCTCTCAAGTAAGGCTAGCAGCCCCATACTGGTTCATCTGAGCAGCCCAGCCTGAGTATCCCTTCTGCCAGGAGCTGCAAGTAGAGGCGCATGCAGGGCCTGCCACTGTTTTCAGGGAGGGCACATCTGGGACAAGCCAGGACTAAGATGCCCCAGGGCTCTACTCCAGACCTTCCTTCATTTCTACATCTGGTTTCCTTTTACTTGTCCCTAAAGGACACTGGGGTGGCCGCCAGCTGTAGGGGCAGAAGCCAGGGAGATCTTGGGGAGCAAATGTCGGGAACTTGGCTCTCCCCTGGTGCCCTCCCTCAGACCTGCGTCCTGTGCCCCTCCTGATTCTCAGACCCCATGCTCATTACCATTTCTCTTCCAGAGAAGTCCGTGCCGCCTTACCATAACACCCTCTGGTGCAGGGGCCCCTAGATATGTCTACTGGATCCCGTTAATAGGAGGTGCCCCCCTTTGTCTCACACACACCACTATTTTAGGTACGACTAGGAAAGAAAAACCTACCACCAGTCATACCATGGTATGACACCGACTGTAAGACACCTGCTGCTGGCAGGTGACTTAGTTGTTTAAGTCCATGGAACCCTGGTGTCCCTTGCAGCTTCCTGGATAAACTGCAAAGACAAGTGCAGGTAGTGGGAGCATGAGAGGTCAAACTGTCGTGTCTTCTCCCTGGCTGGAATCCCCTCTCCCTTCCACGGACCCCTCAGGGCTGCTGCTGTGTGGTCAGAAGTGGGCAGAGACACCAAAGCCCATCCTGTCGGTCACTTATCTACCAACCAAGGTCAAAAATACTAATCGTCATTGTATCAGTAGCAAACATACATAGAGCACCTACTCCGTGCCTGACGCTGTTCCTGTGCTTTGTGGTGGTAACGCAGCACATCCTTACAGCTGCTCTGTGACGTGGGGAGTAGAATTACCACCCCCCCAGTTTAGAGGTGAGGAAACTGAGGCACAGGAGTTTAGGTGACTTGCTCAAGGCGTCACATGGGTGGTAGAGGCTGAGCTGGGATGGGTTGTGGAGTCCGTGCCTCACCAGCCCTTCGGGTGCTCTGTGAATGCAGAGGTGGGTGTACGATGGAGGGGTTACTTTTCTGGGGCTGCTGTGAGTTACAAGGTCCTTTGGGCCTCCGCCCACCCTCCCTCCCTTTTGGCTTCTGCTTGGATGCCCATGCGGTTGACTGGCAGCACCAATTTACAGCTCACGTCCACTCTCTGAGGCAGGCAAGCCCCTGTTAAGCCCATTTCACAGATGGGGAGACTGAGCTCCAAGTAGTGAAGCAGCCTGTGTGAAATCTCCCAGCTAAAGAGTGTCAGGGCACAACTCAAGCTCAGTCCGTGGAACTCCAGAGCCAGGGCGCTTAGTCCCCATGTCCCACAGCCTGCTCACCACTGTCCCACAGGCCCCTCTCCTCCCCTCTCCTGGGGTGGTGTAGACACTGGTGCCGCCTCATCAGAGAGGCGTGCTTGGCTCAGCCGTGTATAGACAGAGCAGATGCACACCCAGACACCTACCCTGCCAGGCTGTCTTTCTGTCCTTGCATAATCCTCTACCTGCCTCTGTCTGTCAGTTCTCCTGGGTCTCTGACTTTTTGGCTGCAAATCCCCATGTGTTATCATTAACCGATGTTTGCCTCAGAACAGCTTGTGTTGGTTTGCGCCATGATGAGAGCCTGCCCTGCGTCCGTCCGCCATGCGTCTGCCCACGTGGCCTCTGTGCCAGCTGGCCACTCGGGCCAAGGGGGTGACAGGTGGTGCCTCCCTTGCTCCCTGTCCTTTCCCTCTTGGTTGTAGGAATGTGGCTGTCGTGGCATCTGTGTTGTGTCATGGCTGCCTGATACCCACAGCACATCTGCTCACAGCATCCCAGACCCTCCCCAGCCAGGCCCCTCTACACCACCAGCCTCCCTTTATTCTCTCTGCAGAAAACCACTCCACTAGCAATAGGAAGACAAGGGCCGTCCTTGACCAAGTAGGCGGGTGGCTTGTGACACAGGAGGAAAGCTCTGAATGCCCCCGCTGTGCCCCCACCCCCTCCCATGGCGTGCTGGCCCCCAGGAGGAGCGCGGGCTGGGAGGGGTGGCCGTGGGCAGGGCGGGCAGCAGGCGGCACCATCTGCGGCCATCCTTTGTGCTGGCAGCCGAGCGCTCCCTCCATCGCTGTGATCCGCCGGGCCTCGTGCTTGGCGTGCAAATGAGTTTCCAGATGCCCGGTGCCCCCCCCGCACAAGAAGCGGTAACTAGGGGCCTGGGAGAAGAATGGAGCAATCTGGAAATTCATTTCTGTTTGTTCCAGCCTCGCTGAATAGACCGCTTCTCCCTCCAGCTGAGGCAGATGTGTGCTGGGCACCCGCTTCAGGGGCGTTTTGCCACGGTTTCTGGGTAGACACACGCCGGGGGGGGGGGGGTGCCTCTCCTCTCTGGCACCCTCCTCCCTGTGCAGGTGGTCGTATGGTGAGGCCCACAGAGAGGGGCAGGACACAGCTTTAAGACGCAGCTCGCCCACTGGCACCCCCTCCTGGAGGGAGAAACAGGTGCCCTGTTGGGACGGGCACGGGCTGCATCTCTGCCTCGCTTTCCTCTCTGGTTGAGCAGTTTTGCACACCTGGTGACCCCGGCGGGACCCTTCACCACCCCACCCCATTCTCACAAAAACCACTGCCCTTCTTTTGTCCTTTGGTCCCCGGCAGACCCCTGGGAACATGGGCACCTCCCTCCCAGCCAGCTCTCAGCAGGACTCGATGGACGGGGTTCTCCTGCTGCTCCTAAAGATGCTGGGCCCCACTCGCTCTGCACTCCTGACGGAGATTGCCTGGGCCACGGGCACGGGCAGAGCCTGGCAGGGTCTCAGGGGCCCCCCAGCCCTGCCTCTCGGGGCCTTGGGCTGATGGGGCAGCCTCTCCGGGATCTGAGCGGTTTGAAGCGGCAGCCCTGTGCTGCCACCCCGGGGCCTGTGTGTCTGTGCGTCCTCCCCCAGTGCCTGCTGACGAGGTAAGGGGTGTGATTCAGATGAGGCCCGAAGCGTTTCTCATTGAATCAGAGGGGCTCGCGACCATGGCCTCTTGGTTTTGGCCTTTTGAAGGGTTTCATCTCCTCCCCCACATTCTGGTTCAGCCTTGGGCTTCACCACCAGGATGCGCAGCAGGGGCACCATCTGTGTGTCTGCCTCTCTCTGACTGTGGTTACTGTGAACGAATGACTTCACCTGCCTGAGCAGTGAAGCAGTCCGCTCATCTGTAGATGGGGATGAGAGCTGATATCCTGCATCACGTGGGGTGGATTCGAGAAAAGGACACGGCGTCCACATGGGAGACCCTGGAAACAAGCAAGTGGGCTCTGCATCCAGCCTAGTGGCTGAGCAGTCCTGGTTCAAAAGGCTCCTGGTCGCCTGACCAGGTCGACGCGTTCCAGGACTATCAGATCAGTCTGGCTGATTACTCGTGGCAGGAGTGAGGCATTGGCTGGGCTGTGATCAGCCGTTTTTGCTTCCACGGTCTCCGCAGTTTCCCCTCCTGCCCCTGACCACAGCCCTGGAGGAAAGGCAGGGCAGGGGTCATTACTCCTCTTTCCCTGCTGGCAAACTGAGGCCAAGAGAGGGTCTGTGAGCTCCTTAGGGTCACACAGCAAGGTGGTGACAACCCAGCCTTCCTGACTCCTGACTTCCCCAAACCTCAGCTCCTTTATGCGCTTTGGAAGGACTGGCCAGAAACACTGACCCTGAGGGTGCTTTTGGCCTCTGGTGGCCGCACCGGCACAGTTCAGGATGAAAGAAAGTCCCCCAGCACCCAGTTCATTCCGGTGGCTTTTCTCTTGGTTTCCGAGGCCTCCTTAAGCCTGGATGTGGAGGGTTCTCCTGTGCTTCTGCCTTTGGTGCCCCTGGCAGACTCTAGCTCAGCCCCTGGGCCAGTCTCTGCCCTGGAAATCCTTTGTCCTTTCAAGCATCTGTGCCCAGCAGTGCAGGGACCTGTCGCAGTCCTGACCGGAAGGTGGGTGCACGTATGCTCAGCGAGCAGGATACTTTTGGGGGAGGAGTGTCAGGGAGAACCCTGCAGGCACTCCTGGGAACGTCAACAGGTTCCAGGAAGGATCCGGATTTTGTTTAAACCTTGTGATTTGGGGTCCCACCCATAGGGAGGAAGCCATGTTGAGCCCATTGTCCAGAGTCCGAGGGGAGGGGGCTTCACTGAGACGTCCGGGGGCGGCCAGCAGTCCCTGACCTGGGCCCAGGGCACAGGTCTGTGCTTGGCCCCTCTGCCCCTCTCCGGTCTCCTCTTGGCACCGCCTCTGCTGTCTGCTCTGTCGTCTTGACTCTCTCCTCTTTGCCGTTGCGGTCAGCCCTCCTCTGATCCATTCCTACAGTAACAGCAGCTTTTCAGTCCTCCTTCCGTTAGGTGTGTTAGCCCCACTATACAGGTGAGAACACTGAGGCCTCCTGAGGAGGCTTAGTGACTCTCCTGGTGTCACACCAAGGTGGAGGCGAAGCCAGCGTCAGGAGCACCCAGTCTGGGTGGGTGAGGTGGCCGAGGAGCCTGCTGACCATCCTGTCCTTCCTTGCAGCCCTGCTGTCCTCCTGGTGCGAGGAGCTCGGCCGCCTGCTGCTGCTCCGACATCAGAAGAGCCGCCAGAGCGACCCCCCTGGGAAACTCCCCATGCAGCCTCCCCTCAACTCCATGAGCTCCATGAAACCCACTCTGTCACACAGGTGAGTGGGCATGTGCCACCAGGGGTGGGTCCGGGGCCCGCTTGGGTGGATGCTGGACAGCCCCCCTTCAGGCCCCCAGGTCTCCTTGGAAATGCGCCTCAGGTGGGAGAAATGGGGTGGGTGCCCCTGAACAGCCGGGAGGATAGTACATTTTCTAAAATGCAATTGTCATGTTTTAAATCCTCGTGGGTGAGCGCCGTTTCTCCCCCATCAAAACAGAGGCTGAAAGCTCTGGGCTTACCCAGCCTGACTGCTTTGTCCCTTTGGTGGAGGGCCGTCTCTTCTTCAGGTTCTAGACTTCTGGCAGAAAGTTAGCCTTCCTGAACCCGGAGCCTTCCCTCTTTCCTAAGCAGGGTCTCAGGCAGGGCTGGAAGGGGCTCAGGAAGGTCACCGGGCTGGTGGTCACAGCCCAGGCCTTCCAGACAGGAGCCTTGTGCGGCTGGACCATCAGCACTGGGCAGGGCCACCAGAAACCCAGCATCACAGGTGGGACTGGGCTTGCCAGAGGCCATCAGGCACTGAGCAACTGTCCAGTCTGCCCTTCACCAGCCTCAGAAGGAGCACGTGGTCAGGACCGGCAAGTGCCCCAGTTCATTATCTCCACGTCCCTCGCTGAGCTGGGGATGTTCTCTGCGAGCGCTGTTCGGGCTGACCCTGGAAGAACAGGGACTGTCATGCTGTCTGCTCTCCCTGTGCCCAGAGCACGCTGCAGGACACCTGGGTCCCACCATCGAGGCGCTGCCGGGAAGTCTGGTACTGGCCACGCTTTGTCAATCGAATTAGAGTTAGTTGATTCTTGGAGCCAGAAGGGAACTTAGAGTTCTTGGGTCCAGCACCTGCCCGAGCAGGATGGCCCCCAACATGTGGCTGGTTCCCTGCCTCGGTCAGATCCTTCTCAGGGTCACTGCCTCATTATGCCCTCGGTCAGGACTCTGACAGCTCTGATGCTTGGAACAGCCCCCTTCTGTAGGTGTTTCTGAGGACGGGGTACTGTTGGCATTTGGGCCAGAGTAGTTTTTTATGGTGCAGGGGTTTGCAGGGCATGTCATGTCTTGGTCCCTGCCCACTCGATTCTCCTAGTGACCCCCAGGCATTGCTAAAGGACTCTCACATGTTTGGGGGGTGGAGGTATCACCTGTGGTTAAGAACCGCTGCTCTAGAGAGGCAAAGCCCTCCTCCGTCCACCTTCCCCCTCTTGCCCCCGCTCGGCTAAAAAGCCGCAGGTCTTCTCCAGCTGAACTGCTGCCCAGCCGCTGAGTACAGGCTGTGGCTGAGAGCAACCCAAGCTACACACTTTGCGTTTACCCTTGCTACCTTTTACCTCCTTAACTCTCCATCCTGCCAGAGCCATCCTGCCTCTCACGATCCCACGTCTCATGTCCTTCTCAGCCATCCCTCCTCCGGGTCATTTCAGTAAAGCTGCCTCTGATGGCAGGCCAGCCCCTCCGGGGACCTGCCACAGACCCGCTTGGCCGTGACCGCAGCCAGCCCTTGGCCAGGTCTCCGCTGAGTTGAGCTGAAAGCATGAGACTGCCTGGTCCTAGGGTTAAACAGATGAAGGGTGTCTCTGCTCCAGGAGCTGACTCTCACTGGTTGGGGAAATAAGACTCAGTGAGGCAAAATTGGGAGCTGGCAGGTGGAGGCAGGGTTAGGGTGAGTGACTTTGGGGTTCTCTAGGAGGAAGATGGCCAGGGTGAGACGGTCAAGAGGCCCAGAGGATATGGGCCTTGACCTTGAAGGACTTGGGCTGGAAGCTGGGCAGATAGCATCCTATGAGTTCGAACTGGCTTTCCCAAGAAATACTATGGGCCAAAGAGCCACTGGCTGGTACCCAGTGCCCTGCTACACACACACACACACACACACACACACACACACACACCCTCTTCAGCCCCTTGCCTCTCAGAGAAGGGAGAGCTGTGTGCGTTGGAAGATGGGTAACAACATTGTGTTGATGGGTAACAACACAGCAAGGTGACAGGCATTCTGGACCATATCCTACACCCCAAGGACAGAACTGGAAGGGAAATGCCCAGAGCAGGACGATGACTTGCCTAAGAACACATAGCCAGGGAGGGGCAGGGCGCCGAACCACACACAGCGCTCTACCCTTCACCCTCCCACTAGCCATTCGAGACCAGTGATGTGGTATCTGGTCATTAACCCGATCCTACGCCACACCTCGCCCTATTTCCCGATTTATAGTGGGACGGTTGAGACCAGAAGAAAGTATCATCTGTTGAACAAGGCCCAACCCATGTCCATTCAGACCAGGGCTGTTCCGAGGGCGCATTGTGGCCTGTGATTAGAGATCGGCTGCTGTCTACCTGTAACTTCATGCGTTTCCCCAAGGTGGGGAGTCCCTTATTTCCAGAGAAACTCCAATGGGGTGCATCACCTTCTAAGTCCCTCACGTAATTTCCTAAACAAGAAGGAAAGAAAGTGGAAGAGAAAGTCAAATACTGTCACAGCTAGGAAAGTCTTCTGCCCGCCCTCCTCCACAGCTGTATTGAATGACTTGGAGGAAGGAAGCTTCTCTTCCCCTTTCATTAAGGAGACCTCAGGCGGGGGGTGAGCTTAGGGACCCTGCGTGTTCAGGATTCGGTGCTCGGAGGTGTGTGGCTCTTCCAAGACGCAGGGGTCCTTGTCTGAAGGTTCTGAGGACAAGCAAACAGGAGAGGGTGAGGGAGCCCGGATGCCTGAAGCCCCAGGCCGGTGGGCTAGGAGGCTGTGACTGTTGTATTTCTGTAGTTCAGGCGTCACGGTCACATCCATCACAGGCCATGGAGGTCGGCCCCACAGCATCAGTCTGTGAGTTGGGGCCTGTGCCAAGGACCCCTGGAGCCAGCTTCTGAGCGTGCCAGCGGTTAGGAGGAATCCTGGGTACCCACACGTTTGGCTCGCGCTGTGGTTCGTGGAGCAGCCTGTGGGCTCGTCCCCGTCTGGTCCTGACCACTGAGCCGTCGGTGTGCCGTCCTCCCACTTTATAGAGGTGCGCAGAGCACCGCACAGGAGAAGGGAGGCTGGGAGAGGCCAGCCCAGGGCAGGAAGGGGCCTCGGGCCTGCGGCCAGGCAGCAGGATCCCTTCACAGGCCCTGCAGTGACCCAGACTTGTTGCCAACAAGTATTTCTGTCTTTTTCCAGATATTTAGTGAGTGGCTGAAAAAGCCGTTTGTGATGAGCGCATTGTCCATGTGCAAGTCAGTGCCACAACAGTAATGGAAAGCCTAATAAGTCTTGTGTATGCTCTTCATTTGATTACAGTCAAAGTCCACTAGAGCTGGGGAAGCCTCCAAGACCGAGGGGTGCCACCCTTCCCCTCCAGGTGAGGGATTTGCAACCCCCAGAGGAGAGGTTCCTGGGAGGGGCCTTGGGGCTCCCCTCGGATTCTGGGCACGGCCCTGTGCTCCCGTCCAATCCTGAGCAGGACCCTGTGCTGCACTCCGTATAGCAGGCGGGGTACAGGCCCTGGAGCTAAGCTGCCCAGCATTGAGTTTCAGCTCTGCCGTCTTCGCTCTGGGTCACTTTGGGCAGCTCTGTATCCTCTCTCTACCTCCGTTGCCTCACAGGTAGCAATGGAATGACAGCAGCAGAGGACGTAACGCGTGTTGCCAGGCCTGGACACGGGGAGCCCCGTGGACGAGTCATTATTCTCTGAACCCTCAGCCTGGGGCCGTCAGACTCAGATGTGCTCATTCACGGTCAACCAACAAAGAAGGGATCAAGCAAAACTGACTGCCGGTCCTCTTCTTTCCTTGGTCCCATCACACCACCTTCACCGCTTTTCATTTTTAGCTCTTTTTTGTACAGCCACACCGAAAGCTCAGTTTGTAATAGACCCCTCTTCTTGCCCCCAGGAAAAAAGAAAAAAGCAATGAAAGGGAGACTGAAGGATCTATAACTCCGTCAGTTCCAGATTGCCAAGATGCAAGGATCTTTTCCTTTTCTCCTTCCTCTTGAAAAAATTTAAAGCCCTCTAATACGCAGTTAGCTGCACCAGTTCCTCTCTGAGTTTCACCGCAGGGAGGGAAGGAAGCAGCCCCCACTAATTGTGATGATGGAGAGAGCTGCTAATGGTCCCCCTAAATTAAAGATGGTGGGAGCGTCAGCTCCTCACTGGCTTGGTGTGTCATTAGTGGTAACACTACAGCCTTGCGCAGAGACGGGACCAGTAGAGCCGGATGAGGGAAATTAATTAAGGTCTGATGATACCCTTAATAGGAATTTGTTATTTCTCCCAAATAAAGTGGCTGTGAGAAGTGCAAGGGAAGAAATAATGCAGCCCTCCCTCCCGCTTCCCTCTATGAATGTCTGTGTAGACACTTTCACAGGAGGTGCCCGGGAACCAGGAATCATCACTCCCTCTTTACTCATTTTCTCATATTTAGCAAATATTGGTCAGTGCCCATGGGGCTGGCAAACAGACATGTAAACCGTCTGCTGTAACTACAGTGTGAAAAGCTCTTTGTAAAATATATGAAAAGAAGTGCTAAGGGAACAGAGTAAAATGCCCTTGGTGGTCTGCTTAGGAGAGTCACAAAAGGGAGCATCCAGGCTGGGCTCCGAAGTATAGATAGGAGTTTATGAGAGAAAGGAAGGCAGAGGAACACTAAGGAAAGCCTCAGAGGCTTGGAACGTATGTTCAACAGGCAGGAATGATAATAACACCCCCTCCCATTGATAACCTATTTGCAAAACTTCTAAGCACCATCACTGTATCATCAAGTAAATATGGGTACCTACACCCCACTTGAGCTGGAGAAATGGAGAGAAAAGTATAGGTACAGTTGAGCAGAGACTGTCTGCCAGGCACTGTGCAGAATTTTACCTGCATTTGTATGTTTCATCCTAAGCATATTAGTATTAGTCCCACTTTACAGATAAGAAAGTTGAGGCTGACTTAGGTAACAGGGCTCAGGTCATAGAAATCATCAGTGGCCTACCAGAGCCGAGGTTTGACCCCAAAGAATCTAAGTTCCGAGCCCAGATAGTTAACCACTGTGCTTTGAGGCCTCCCTCTGCCATTTGAATATTAGCTAAAAAAATGTTTAGTCAGAGTCCTTGAGTGTTTGCCAATATACTCAGTCCAGGCCAAAGCTAGTGATCTGGTGTATAAGGTGGTTTTTTCCTGGGACACTGTTTGGGTTTTGTCTGCAGCCAGTCTTCGAAGCATAACTCACGTCTCCTGTGTGCCTTCCCTGTCTGGCTTCCCCAAGAACCTTGAGGAAGTCATGCCCCTCCTTGGAGTTCTCATGGCCTTGATGGCCTTTGTAGTGGAGGCTTCCTCGCATTATCGCCATCTTTGCACAGGGAAGCGCCACCTTACTGGACCCTAAGCTCCCTGGGACAGTGGCCAGGCCCACTATCAACCTTACCCTTGACTACCTCTGGGAGCCTGGGAGCCTCAGATCCTAAGGCATGTGTCTGTGGAGCCCACTTCAAGGGATTAAATGAGTTCTTGTGTGAAAGTCGCTTCACGCGGTTCCTTACATGTAGAAGCCACTCAGTGAATCACAGCAGTGGTAACAGCAGGCAGTAGTTCGGGGGTACCCGGCTGTATTAGGCCTTGCCTTACCCACGTGAGGTCACCTAATCCTCACGGCCGCCCTCTGAGTGAGGGGCTCTTCTCATGCCTGGGTGTGGCGAGGGATGGCACACTGAGGCCTCTGTCCCCCTCCCTGGAGGGCAGGACCTCTCGCTTCCTGGGTGCCGGTGCCCATGTGGTCACAGGCACACTGTAGGTGGTCAGCAGTCAGGCTTAATGAATGAATGCATTCATTCATTCTGAGGCATCCCTCTGAGGTCAAGCACAGAGAGGCGGTGTTTCTTTCTGACACTTTTATTAGAAGCTTCCTGAGCCCTGCAGGTGTGTGAAGACATCATGCCAGGCACAGGTAGCCGGAGAACTTGGGGCTCCCGGGGCAGAAGGAAAAAGGCAGGAGGGCTTTCGCTCAGGCTCCCACTTGGGCCCCAGAAATGTGAGGAGAAAGTGGAGGTCAGGCCAGTGGATGGGGCGAGGGCTTCCTGGAAGAGGTAGCCTTTGGAAGAGGAGCCTGGAAAGGATGAGTGGCATCTCTCAGGGTGAGGACGAAGCATCCGAGTCCGAGAAGAGGCCCAGAGGTAGGGAGGCAGCTGCCCCCGTGTTGGGAGTTGCTTGGCAGAACGCTGCTGAGAATCCTAGTGGCTTCTGGCACTGGTGCCTCTGTAGGTGGAACAGGATTCTTGGGACAGGTTTGACTGGACAGGACTGTGTCTGGCGGTGGCTCGTGGCATGAGACCAGACCATGCTGGATTGCAGGTGTGCAGAGCTGGGCAGGACTACTAAGAGTGGGTTCTCAGATCCCAGGGGCGCTGGCCTCCCTCTGAACCAGGTATGGACAGGTGGAGGGAAGTGGTTCCCAGTGGGCAGCCCTGAAATGCCGGGGACCTCTGACCTGGGCTGCGCGTGTCTGCTGGGGAAATAGTACTTGCAGAGGAGGCACGCGGCCTCCGGCCATCCCCAAGCCCCTAGGCCTCCTCTTCAGCACCCTGAGCCCCTCCCACCCTGGTAGGGCCCAAGAGCCTGGCTGGTCCTTGACCCTCGGGCACCGGGAGCCAGGCAGCACCCCGCCCCCCGCCCCGACAGCAGTGTCTGAGTCTGGGCAGAGACGTCGGCAGGGCTGACTGCCACCGTGGGCCCATGGGGGCGAGTGCCTTTTCCGCGCCAGCAGGAGCCGTCTCCCCAGGAGATGAGTCACAGCCCTGTCGGTGCGGCTGCCACTTCTGCTTTTGTAGCAGGTGCGAGTGGGGGCGAGCGGGTCCCCGAGACCACCCTACAGCATGTGCCTGTCCCCCCCCCCGCACGCGTGGAGAGCATTGTGCCAGCAGGGCCTGTGTGCGCGCGTGCGCACACGTACGTGTACCCCGCACACGCCAGGTGTGCACCTGGGCTCTGGGGTGAACCGTCCAGCCAGACAGCGGAATGCCCAGTTTGGGAACCTCGGTTAAGTTTGCTTCTCACTGAGCTCGGGGCGGAGGGGACAAAACAGGAAGGAGCCGGTTTCCGCCCACAAGGTCCACCCACGAGCTGCAGGGCAGTTGGGAGCTTGCTCGAGGGCCTGTATCCCAGGGAGCCGGGACCTCCCCGCCTGAGGAGGTGAGGCAGCAGCTGTGGGTCCCCGCCAGGCTCGGAGGGGCTCCCGGGGGGCTTTACTTCCTGAGCCTGCCAGGCGTGCACCTCGGCCGGAACCAGACCTCAGCCTGGAGGGTTGGTGGGAGCTTATGGGGCAGGAGTTCTGGGGAGAGAGGACAGACTCGGGCATAAGCTCTGCTCGGTTGCTGGGGTCCTGTGTTGAGTCCAGGCACACCTAAGGTGAGGGCCCCGAAGGAGGGCGGGTGTCCAGGGTCTCCTCTTTGTTGTTTAAAACCGTAGCCTGCAGGGCCTCCCTGTGAGACTGGCGTGCCAGCCCTGGGACCAGCTGGTGCCCCCGGGTCCCCAGTGACCTCCTGGGAGAGCGGGGCTTCTTCCAGCCCAGCTGTGCTGAGGGGCAGGCCCTGCTTGTTTTCCTGTGCTTCTCTGCCCCATCCGGGCTCTCTGGGCTCCCAGACCCCCCAGCGGTGCCCCCCAGATGCAGCGAGTGTGAGCTGTCGGTCACCTTTGGCCTGTGCATCTGGGCCTCACACCCTTTCCCACGTCACACCTGGCCTGCAGAGGCAGGGGCCGTCAGCCTGGTTCCCTGAGGACGGCTCCTCTCCCCGCAGTTCTAGGCCTGCTGTTTTCCCCCCAGAAATCATGAGTAATGCTAAAGCCTGTGTCACTTTCCAGTTAAGGAAGCCTTTCTGTCTGCAGTCTCCTCTTTAAGCCGCGTCAGACTTAGGCCACGGGGGCCCACGTTCAGACTAGCCGGCCCGAGATCCACAGTAACGCGCACGTTTACCCCGAGACCCCGGGCACACGTGTGCTCGTGCGTCACATCGAGAAGTCAGTTCAAGGGATGATACTCCTCCTTACTATGTGCTCACATTTGATTACTTTCTGTTTTATTCCCTCTTTTTTTTCCCCTCATGGTTCAGTGTCACAGCGCACTCTTGTGTCATGACCTGCAGTCGGAAGACACAGAGTAGAGCGGGGGTGGGAGTGTGTTGTTCTTACGCCCATTTAACAAATGAGGAGACTGAGTGCGCACAGGCTCGGAAGCTTGTGCCGGGGCCCTGAGCCAGGGAGGGGCGGGTGCAGGACTTGTACCCACAGTACCGAAAAAAGGCCAGAGTGAGAGGAAAAGGGATTGGGGCTGGGGGCGTCCCCTTCTCCCAGGAGGTCAGGACAGCCGCTCCAGTGAGGTGACTTCTGAGCAGAGACAGGAAGGAAACCAGGGGCTGGCCAAGCAGAGAGGGTGTCCAGGCAAGGGGGCAGCAAGGTGAGACAGACAGCATGGGCAGTCAGTGACACGGTCCTCCCTCCAGTCTGACCCAACTTGACCGAGGGCCCCGCCTGGCAAGGAGCAGGGCACAAGGCTCAGAGCCCCGGCGCCCCTCTGCCCACCTGGCGTGCAGTCCTGCACCTCCTTCCCGGAAGTCTGACCTCTGGGCTGGCTCCCCACACCTCCGTTCCCAGTCACCCCGACCTCTAGGGCCTGGGCTGGCTGCTCGGCTGGGGGATGAGTCAGCTTTGCTTTCTGCTGACTTCCTGTGTTGAAGGCACAAGTCAGACAGAGAGAGGCATGAGGTGCTTTCCGACCAACCCGCCCTCCTCCAGAAGCCCCTTCTCCCACCTGCCCCCACTCCCCGGCTACCCAGCAGTGCTGCCTTGCAGGCCTCGCCCCCGGCGGGATGCCGTGGGCAGAGGTGGTAGCACAGATGTGAGTGCTCTGCTCTTCTGCCCTTTCTGGGGCCGTGTCTGGGATTTTCTCTCGGTAAGAGGCGCTGGAGAGTCAGCGCAGGACTGGCTCCAGGGAAGAGGAAGCCCCAGCCCAGCACTCCTTGGGGGTGGTACCCCTGGCAGGTTCTTTATACCGTGACCTCGCTGGCTCCTCCTCGAGCCTGTGCCTCTGCTCCTCTCCCTGGGGTCTGCTGGACCTCGCTCTCCATCTGTACCATGGCAACCAATAGGAAGCCACCTCTGAGCACTTATGGTATGCAGGGCTGGGCGTCGGGCCTTCTGACCTTTGGGGGCCCCTCGGGAGATGTCATCAAACAAGGTGGGTACTGCTGGGACTACAGAGGAGACTGGGGGAACAGCTGGGGCCAGGGGCTCCCAGAGAGGTGGGAACCAAGATGGGAAGTAGGGTAGGGTGGGATTAGCAATGGGGTAAACCATTCTGCTGTGTGAGTTTGGACTCTGTGTGTAAACACTGGAAGCCGTTGAAGGAAGGTCTTTGAGTGTGCCGAGTGTCTTAGGTGTTTGAAGGAGATTGGCTTGGCAGGGAGGTGCGCGAGAGATCGGGGTGGGAGCAGGGGAGGAAGCACAGCAGGTAGGCCAGTACCTGTCATCCAGGAAGAAAACCTGACATAAGGAGGCTCCTGGCAAAGACCAAATCAGCCGGGCAGGGCGGCCACCTCACTCTGAGGGGTCAGGAGGAAGGGGAAGAACCGAGACTTAGACTGGAGCCCTTCTGACCTTTGCTGAGAAAGGACGGGGAAGCTTTGAGGGGAAGCTGGTGCGGAGGAACCAGAGCTGTTTCTGGAGAGCCACTTAGAGCGGAGCGTGGTCGAAGGCAGAGCTTAGATTGAGCCTGCAGGTCTCTCTTCCTCCATAGCATGGCCTGTGGACTTGGGCTAAGGTGAGACAGACAGCCGTGGGGGTGGCACGTCCACGGTGATGGGGGGAGAGGTCGCTGTCATACGATCGGTCACCTTACAGTGTGCACCTGTTCTGCGTTGGACACCGTGCCAGGGGGATCCAGAACTGACTGAGAATGGGGGTCACCTGGGCCTGGCTGGGAGCCGCAGAGCATGGTGGGGTTGGTAGATGCGGCGTGCCTCCATCTGTGCCTGTGTCTGCAGCCCCTGAGGACCCCCACCCTGTCTCCCTCTGCAGTGATGGGTCGTTCCCCTATGACTCTGTCCCTTGGCAGCAGAACACCAACCAGCCTCCCGGCTCCCTCTCCGTGGTCACCACGGTTTGGGGAGTGACCAACACATCCCAGAGCCAGGTAAGAGCCTGTCCTCCCCCCAGCAACAGCCCCTCCCAGGCGGGGTCATCCCTCGAACCCTGAGGCCCTCGGGTCACCATGCCATGCTAGCCCTGGTCACTCTCCCAGGCTCTCCCCGGCTGGAAAGACCAGCTTTCAGGGCACACCCAGCTGTGGACACACCTCTACCCAGGATGGGTCCACACCTGCCCCAGGAGGATGGCCCCTGGCCCCTGTGCACTGCCCCAACCAACCCTAGGGCCATCCTGAGGGAATGTTTTTCACCTGACACACAGCAAGGGGCTCTTTCCTGGCCGGCATTTACTTTGGTTGGATAAACAGGAGAACTTCCTGTGTTATTGGCCTCAGGGCTCCAACACCTGGGGTCTCTGACCCTGGACGGCCTGGGTTAGATTTCAAAAGATTGAGCCTAAAACTTGTGACAAACTCCACTTCACATCCCTAGTCCACCCTGCCTCCCGCTCCTGTTCCTTCCTCCTTCCTCCACTCCTTCCTCTCCCTGCTGGGCCTCTGCCATGGCCACGTGAAAGGCTCAGGGCCGCTTGCCGCCCTGGAGGGAACCAGTGCACTTACCTGTGGTCTTGGGCCACAGGGAGCCCCTCGGCCAGGACCCTGCCGCCCTCTAGGGCTGGTAGGTTGGGCTTCTCTTTGCCCTCACAGAGCAGCAGCCCAGGGCCTCTGTGTGGCTTGACCCTTGGGCATCCAGGCGGCTTTGCAGGGCAGGAGGGCTGAGAAGTCCAGAGCTTTCCCACCTGCCACCTGGCGCTGGACCAGCCTCACCGCCTTCCGTCACAGGCTGCTCATCTCCGCTGCCTGCTTCCGGGCTGGGTTCCCCCCTTCTAATCATGTATATACCATGGCAACCATCCGTGCCCAGATGAAATGAACGCCCCCCCCGCCCTTCTCCTCCTTTTCCTCAGTCGTCCTTCCTGTTTTGCCTCTGTCTCCACCCCCACCCCTGCCATTTTTCCTTTTCCATCTCCATGCCACCTGGGGTGCCCACTTGGGTGACAGCCCCTCTCTCTGCCCACAGGTCCTCGGGAACCCTATGGCCAATGCCAACAACCCCATGAATCCAGGCGGCAACCCCATGGCGTCGGGCATGACCACCAGCAACCCCGGCCTCAACTCCCCACAGTTTGCTGGGCAGCAGCAGCAGTTCTCAGCCAAGGCCGGCCCCGCTCAGGCCTACATCCCGCAGAGCATGTACGGCCGGCCCAACTACCCCGGCAGCGGGGGCTTCGGGGCCAGGTGAGCGGGGAGCAGCCTTCGCAAGGGGCACATCAGCCCTGGCCTTCCCCTCCAGGCAGGCTTAGGGGTCAAGTGTGAATCCCAGCACGTGCTTCCTGGCCTGGGAAGCATGGGGAGCCTGGCGCTCCCCTTCTCCTCAGGTATCCCGTCTGCCTGCGGGGCACAGTCATCCTTTATTGTGGGGGCCGGCCGGCAGGCCAGACGCTGCACGGCCGGGGCGCGTTCTGAGAGCTGTCAAGCCCGTGGGGTTGAAGGGCTGCAGTTGCATTTCTCAAATGCCCCGTCTCTGTGTCATGTCTTTATATGTTGGGAGACGCTGAGAGCTGGGCGGCAGGAGGGTCAGCTCTGCTCTGCTGGTGTGGAGGAAGAGGTGCAGGGCTGGGGTCCCTCGGTCCAAGGGCGGGGGAGGGCAGGGAGGGGCATGGGGTGGGGCAGAGGCGCTCCATTCCTCCTCTCGCCACCGGCCCTGCTCTGCCCAAGGCTGCCCTGTGGCCTCACCCCTGCCAGGCACCCTGGGGCCAACCGCAGCCCTGCCACGTGTCAGCGCAGTAGGGCCTCGTGGTGAAGCCCAGCTGCATTCCCACCCTGCCCTCCCCTGCCAGAGGCCCTGGGCCGGTTGCTCGGGTTCTCCGAGGCTAGGTGTCCTCCAGACGGTGGGCTGACGGGTGTGCCCGAGGGCGCCACGACCTAGTACCTAGGAGCGATGGCTGTCTAGCACCCGGGTGGGGCTCCAGGAACACGGCAGCTTGGCGGCTTGGTGGTTGCCAAGTGGCACGAGGGGCTGACAACCCCCAGGAGGCCCCTGTCCCCGCCTGGCTCTTAGTCTAGACCTCCCCGCTCTGTGAGCTGTGGACACAAGGGCCTGGCACAGCCTGACCTCTCCCTCCCCGCCCAAGGCGGGCGTGTCATGGGTTCATCTTGAGATTCAGGCAGCATCTAACTCTTCCTTCTTCTCTCCCTCGCAGTTACCCTGGAGGTCCTAATGCCCCTGCTGGCATGGGCATCCCTCCGCACACCAGGCCGCCCGCTGACTTCACTCAGCCGGCAGCCGCTGCTGCAGCAGCTGCAGTAGCAGCAGCAGCAGCCACGGCCACGGCCACAGCTACGGCCACTGTGGCAGCCTTGCAAGAAACACAGAATAAGGATATAAACCAGTATGGACCGGTAAGGGCCACACGCCAGGCAGACAGCCCCGGGGATCAGAGCTGGGGTGTTGGTGTCTGTGTGCCGAGGGGAGCTGATGGCGTCAGGGTGCACTTAGGTTTTCTTAGAAGCACAAGGAGGGGCGTGTGTTAGGTTGTGGGCGTATCAGTGTGGTTGAGAGTGGTGGGGGTGTGTTTGGGAGCTTGTGTTTGTTCTGTGTGGGTTGGTGGCTCGTGTGTGTCTGTGTATGGGGAACGATGTTCCATGTTGCAGTCTGGGCCTCTACCCACCAAAGAGCAGGCTGTGTCTAAGTAGCCCTGTCACCAGTCTGTCCCCCCCGGTGGCCTGAAGACCAGTGCTCTCCTAGTCATCCCGTCTGTGTATCCTGCCCGGGTCCCAGCTCTGCTCCCCTGACCTTCAGAAGGATGGGGTGGGGTGTGAGGAGAGGGGGAGCCCCCCCGCAGAAATGCAGGACAGGCCTGGAGGTGGGAAGTCCAGGATGGGGACAGCAGGGCAGGTGGGCACAGGTGGGAGCCGAGGCCGCCTCAGACTGCAGATGGAGGGTGTGTGTCCATTGGCTGAGGAGCAAGGGCGGGGCTGGGGCTTCCAGGAAAGGGGCCCTTGCCTCCATCCTTATCCACCTCCATCCTCCCATGCCCCTCCCCACCCCTGCACCCTCTTTCCCGTTCCTTGCCTGCCTCCCTGGAAACGCTGCCTGTGCATTGGAGTGACTGCACCCCACCCCTCGGGCTGCACCTTTCCTGTGCGGCCTGCAGAGGGCAGCAGCGAGCCCACGAGGCCGGTGGTCCTTTGGGACCTGGTCACCAGCTGCAGCCGCACAGGAAAGTGCCCAGCCTCCAGCCCCGAGCCCCCCACCTCCCCCGCCCTTCCTTCCTTCCCTGCACTTTCAATGCATGTGGCATTTTATTCTTTTTTTTTTTTTTTTTTTCTTCTTCTTCTCCCGTTGAAGGTCTGTTCCTCTTTCCAGATGGGTCCCACCCAGGCGTATAACAGCCAATTCATGAACCAGCCCGGGCCTCGGGGGCCTGCCTCCATGGGGGGCAGCATGAACCCCGCAAGCATGGCGGCTGGCATGACGCCCTCGGGGATGAGCGGCCCTCCCATGGGCATGAACCAACCCCGGCCACCCGGCATCAGCCCCTTTGGCACACACGGGCAGCGGATGCCCCAGCAGACCTACCCAGGCCCCCGGCCCCAGTCCCTTCCCATTCAGAGCATAAAGAGGCCATACCCGGGAGAGGTGAGTGTGACAGCTGGCAGCTGGTGGGCAGGGTGGGAGGTGGGGAGGACACGGGTGCTGTGGGTAGTCCCTTGAAAAGGGCATGGATTGACCTTCGGGAAACCTGGACTAGAAGGCAGGATCTTAGGAGTCAGGTGCTCCTGAGGTTGAGGTCAGCTCTGGCATTTCCCATATAGAAGACCCTGAGCAAGTGACGTCACCTCCTGGAGCCTCCGTTTCTTCTTTTGCAAAAGGCAGTGACGATCCAGCCCACCTCCTGGGGCTGCCTGGCGAGTGAGGGGGGCTGTACGTGAAGCGCCTGGCCCTGGGCCGGCATGGGCGGGCACTTAGCAAGCAGTAGCCGCTGTGAGGATTCTCTTCTGTCTTGGCATAGACACTAGCTGGGCGACTTTGGGTAAGGAACTAAGCCTCCTTGGGTCCACATTCCTCGCACCCACATGAGGACACCTCACACCCAAGAGCGAGAGATGAGACAAAACCCTGTGAAGATCTAAAGGCCGCGCACATGGGAGAAGTGACTGGAAGGCAGACAGCATGTTTCTTGGGGCTCTGTCGGGAGGAAGGCTGCCCGGTGGGGTGCCCAGCCACCTCAGCCGCGAGATCAGTGAAGATCGAAGGAAGCGAACCCACACCTCCTGTCCTCCAGGAACCAAGACTTCAGCAGGAAAGACAAGGTCTAAGCTGGGACTCACAAAGGAATGGTGCACTTGGGGTGTGTGGAATCAGCGTGAGGTCAGGAGAAGGACTTCCTGGAGGGGGTGTCACAGGGCCTTCAGCGAGCACCCAGAAAACGGGCTGGCAGCAAATGGCCTATGTGGGTACCTGGGTAAGGACGTAGTTCACCTGCAGAAGACACAGAGACCCCAGGATCGTGGCCCCTGCACACGCTCCTCGAGAGGCCCACCTTGATTCCTCACCTGGACGGGGCCCTTCCCGAGCATCACCCAGTGCTCTGCTGGCACACACCTCCTCTCAGGTTGGCTTCACCCCGTCGCAGAACTGTGCCTTCTGCTTGGGCTTCCAGTGCGTTTAGAGCCCAGAGACCCTGAGTTCCTTGGAGGTCCATGCACTTCCCCTCAGCATCCACCCTTACTTGGGCTAGAATGCAGCTTGGACACTGACGGGGATGTCCTGGGTCCAAGAGGGGAGATGTCAGGGACGTCCTCAAACACCCAGGAGCCGGGGTCAGGCCCAGACCCCCTCCAGGTGGGCAGCAGCTCAGGGAGAAGCTGGAGAAGGATGGCGGCTCCCGAGGCCCTGGCTGTCCTTGGGGGTGGGGGGCCTCGACCCGTGGGCGTCACTCCCATGCACAGCCCCCACATGAGTTCTGGGCCTTCTCAGCCCCCTCTGTGCTCAGACTCCCGGCGTTCCCTCTGGCTGGGCTGGGAATGCATCTGTAGGCCCAACCTCCGCTGCTGGGACCCAAGGAGGCGATCACAGAAAAGGCAGCAGAATTTCTGGTCATTAGCCTGACGTCAACCCTGTGACTGTACTGGTGTTAGCTCCCCAGCTCTTACATGTCACAGCAGGGCACACCAGAGGCTCTCAGTTATCTTTACTAAGTCCTCCTCAATAGACTGCTGGGACTACCCAGCTACAAAATGCCCGACGCTGGGCTGTGACACCGGTGGCCACAGACTGCACGTCCTGACCCCGTCTGGGAAGACTGGCCTCACCTCTCAGTACACACTCATAGAACCTCTAAGTTGTCGGAACCTGGGGGCGGAAGCGGGGCTCAGGTCACCTGGTCCCGCAGAGGGACTAGTGGACAGGCCCCAGCTCCCCTTCCTGTCCTGCAGTGATGTGATGGGAACCTCACCATCACACAGAGCAGCCGCCGTATCGCAACAGTGTGAGCTCCGCAGAGTTCTTCAGCGCGGATGCAAACTTCGCCCTCTTCTGCCGTTTACCCCATGTGTTGAGCGAGTATTAACTGCAGGCGTGTTCTTTGCCAGACACTGAGACACAGCTGTCTCCTGGACCTCTGAGCCTAGAGAGCAAGAGAGAGTTAGTAGACAAGAAGTTTTGCAGATGGGGAAGAAGCACTGACTCTGCGGGATGTTACGGCCTGGGGTGCCCTGCGGGTCACCTGATTGTACAGACAGGGAAGCAACTGGAGGGTGGGAGTGGCTCTCCCAGGACAGCGATCCTGCCCCTCTCTGGAGCTGTTGCTTCCCCCATAGGGGCTGCCTTGTCCCTTCACCAGCCTGGTGCTCCCGACCTCTGCACCAGTAGCCCAAAACTAAACATCAGTGTGTTGTGCTCAGTGTGGGGTACGGGGACAGTGCCTCCCAGGTTCAGCCTCAGAATGCAAGGGCTGGGGATCACCTTTGTGGAAGTGCATCCTGTTGTCTGTCACATACTGAGCACTAGGGGAGACCCAAAGGGGGCTTCAGAATCAAGCACCCTCATGACGGCAAGAGCAAGAGGCTCTGGAAGCACCCCCAAGCTCAGGGGGCATGGAGTTTTGAGAAAGACAGCTTCATGGGGAGGTGGCCCTCGAGCCAGACGGGCCGATGTAATGTCCCTGGATGTCAGGGCAGGAAGGGCCCCTGGCATCATCTGGTTCAGCTGGTCTCCTTTGCGGGTGGAGTGGGCATTTTCTGGGTGGGTGGAAAACAGCAGGGGCAGAGGAGAGGAGGTGGGGCGTCCTGGCATCTGGTGGGCAGCTTGGCTTCGAGACACTGATGACCTTTCCCCGCTCCTTTCTCTGCCACCATAGCCCAACTACGGAAACCAGCAATATGGACCAAACAGCCAGTTCCCCACCCAGCCAGGCCAGTACCCCACCCCCAATCCCCCACGGCCGCTCACCTCTCCCAGCTACCCCGGGCAGCGGATGCCCAGCCAGCCGAGCACCGGGCAGTACCCGCCCCCCACAGTCAACATGGGGCAGTATTACAAGGTGAGTCCCGCCACCCCACGGGCCCCTTTCCTCCTTACCGCCTCACCTCCCCACCCCTGCCTGTGTCATCCTGACCCTGGCTGTCCCCTGGGGTCACCAGGGGGCAGGCGGAGATCTCTGGATGTGATCTCATGTGCTCAGAGCTGTGCGTGCAGCGGCCAAAATGACAGACTGGCTTTCCTTGGTTCCTGTTCTCGTGGGGCTCAGATGATGGTTTTCCTTCTCCTTTTACTATTTATAGCACGTACGAGATAATAACAATGAAGGAAATATATTTTTTTAAGTAAAAGCACCCACCCCGATATATTTACGTTTGATTATAGACTTTGTCCCGCGCGTGTGGGCATCAACCGTGTTGTATAGTTATTACGGTTGTGATTTTGATTCTGTTTCTTTCACTTGAACGCAGCCTGTTACTTATTGCTACAGTCCCCGCGGTTGTCACTTTTCATGGCTGCCTGACATTCTCCTGGGAACCACAACACATTTTACCCTTTCTGTTGGACATCTGGGTTTTTTCTGAGTTTTCCCTTTTGAAATAGTACTATAATGAATGTTTTCAGGCGCGTAGCTCTTTCCTTCTTTGGGATCATGATAAAGTACATTCTCAGGAGTGAGGAAGACTCTGGAAATATTTTACACTTATTTGCCAATGAATCGCGCCAACTTACATGACTGCCCACCCCTTGGCTTACGTGGGCTTACTATTTTTAGCCCGACTGCAGCACACTAGGTGTTGCTATTTTTATAAACTCGCTCAATTAGTAGCTATGGGCAGAGAGAGGCAGAACACTGACTGTGGTGGTGGTGCGCCCTGCCCCCACTGCACTCCCCACCCCAGCACTGGGCGGGCCTCTTCCGCATCCCCTGTCCTCCTGGAAGGTTTTCGTTTCAGGAGGGAGAGCGGGGTAGCTTTCCTGCCTTCCGTTCACGGCACTGTTTATCTTGCTTTACCAGCCAGAGCAGTTTAATGGACAAAATAACACCTTCTCTGGAAGCAGCTACAGCAGCTACAGCCAAGGGAACGTCAATAGGGTACGTGTCGGTTTCCATCTCGGGAATTAGAACCCACATGCGCTGTGTTAGAGGGGGCCTCACCGTTCCCGCCCCAGCCTTCCTGGACGTTAGTGGGGTCGTCCGCTCCAGGGCCCAGAGATGCTTGGAGGACCTGCATCTCAGATGGGTGGGCCAGGGATGAGTGTGGACCTGGCCAGTCCCGGGAAGAAAACGAGGTGGGGACTGAGAGAGGAAGGGAAGGAGCTCCTGGAGATGCTTCACGCCTGACTCCATCTGGGGACCCCAGTGGGGTGGGGTGGCGATGAAGGACACGGCCTGGAGCCACGATGTGGGCAGCGAGAGACCTGGCATTGTTCCTAGCATGCTTCTTCTCCCAAGATGATATTAGGCGAATTCCCCGTCACCCTGAGCCTGTGTCCTCATTGGTCCAATGGCCTGGGGACCCTACGATCCCCCTCATGCCATGACCCAAGTGAAGGGTGGGGAGAACCTTTCCAGGCCCACCTGTCTTTCCATAGGGGCAGAGGCCTGAGTGTGGCCAGAGTGGAGGAAGGGGCTTTCCTGGGGGGCTCTCCTCCCTCGGGGGAGCAAGGGCCATAGCCCTAGGACCCTAGGGTGGGGGGGGGGGCGCGTGTCCACAGCCATGGTCCCTCCTTGTGCCTGTGAGCCCATAACCTATATGTGGTTTCTCTTTCCCTCCAGCCTCCGAGGCCGGTTCCTGTGGCGAATTACCCCCACTCACCTGTTCCAGGGAACCCCACGCCCCCCATGACCCCCGGGAGCAGCATCCCCCCATACCTGTCCCCCAGCCAAGACGTTAAACCCCCCTTCCCACCGGACATCAAGCCAAATATGAGCGCTCTGCCACCACCCCCAGGTGAGCGCCCTGCTCTCTCCCAACCTCCTCCCTCCCTCGTCAAGCCAGCTCCACCCGCGTCCAGCACACAGTGTGCCAGGAGCCAGGGGACTTGGAAGTCTGCCTGCCTGCGTCTGGGGGCTGGGCGCGGGGCGTGTGAGAGCAGGCCTCCTTCCACCTGCCCGAGCGGCTGGAGGCTGGGAGGGAAAGCAACTCTCAGCTGTGGCAAAGGGCTGGGAGGAGAAGCCAGCCGGGGCTGCCAGAGCAGGGGGCAGGTGGAGATAGGAGGGGATGCAGAGCGGGGGGATGAGTGGGAAGGGGGAGGCAGGGATGGTCAGGATGGGGTCGGAGGGACCGGAAGAAGCCAGGGGCTGCCTGGTATGCCCTTGAGCACACAGCCCAGCTGCCGTGGCCCTGTTCACACACACGCCCGGAGCATGCAGCCAAGGGTGCGTGTCGTGTGCCGCCGGGGCGAGGGCCGTGCAGCTCACCTGCTCCTCCCCCACGCAGCCAACCACAATGACGAGCTGCGGCTCACGTTCCCGGTGCGAGACGGCGTGGTGCTGGAGCCCTTCCGCCTGGAGCACAACCTGGCCGTCAGCAACCACGTCTTTCACCTGAGGCCCACAGTCCACCAGACGCTGATGTGGAGGTGAGCGTCAGGGCACAGTACAGCCCGAGCCGGGTGGAGGTGGCCCCAGTGCTGACATTCCTGGGCCCTGGCATCGCCTGAGACACGTGGTAACAGCATCTGCTTGACACCATCACCTGTTGAGCGTTGCTGACTGGGCCCTGCTGTGTGCAAGGCCCGGGGGGTGTCAAAGCGAACCTGCGGGTGCCGGGAGACAGACAAATCTGCCTTGGCTTCGTGGCCTGAGGGTAGGGAGCTGCTGTCACCCACCCCAGTCCTGATGAGACAGTGGTCAAGAACAAATTCCCAGAGGAAAACGTGGCTAGCTCAGGCTGGGAAGGAGGATGTTCCAGCAGGGCCCCCGAGTTGGCCCCGAATGTGGCTCATGTGGTCAGAGCCAGGAATATAAAGAGAGGAGCGAGAACAGGACCGGGTCCTTCCTGCAGATAGCGAGCAGCTGGCCACCGGGCGGGGCTGCTGCTCAAACAGTGGGCGCTGGAGTGAGGGGTCTGGAGGCCCCCTGCTGGGCCAGGCTCTGTGTTCTGAGCCTCCTATACCTGATCTCTTTTGATCTTATGAGCGGGCATTGCTTGCCCCGTTGACAGTGAGGAAACTGAGGCCAGAGAAGTGATTAGCTTGGGTGAGTCCTCGCAGCTAGCAAGGGGCAGAGCTGGGACTCGGGCCCAGGTCTCTCAGACACCAGAACGCATTGATGTCTCCACCCTCGGTTCCTCCTCCGCGGGCAGGACTCACACTGCCTCGCTGTGTCAGTGACCAAAGGCCTCAGCTGCCCAGTGAGCACCCTGAGGGCACGAAATGTGTCTGAGCTGGGCACGTGCACACACACCACTGTGCGCGCACAGCTGGCCCATTGCCTGGAGCGGGCCAGAGGCAGCTGGGGTGGGCAGGAGGGCACGGGAGTGCACTCAGGCAAAAGGGTAGAGGGACCCGCATGCAGGGGCCCTGCTCACCCACTGCTCCTTAGCCGTGAGTACCGTCACCTGCGAGACCTTCTGTGGCTCGGCCACTGGCCCTGCTGGCTTTGTGGGGACCCCTCCGGTGCCGTGTCCTTGGGGCCCACCGCAGGGGTAGGGGGGCGGGAACTGAACCAGTCCACGGGAGCCCAGGGCATAATCAGCCTTCCAGCTGGCCTCGTTGAGTTAGCATCTGTCCGTCTGTCTCTGTCCTGGGGGAACGGGAGGCGTACTTCCGTGCAGGGGACTGAGGCGGATTGTGGCCAGAGCTGTGGGGCTGTGGTTGAACAGTATATGGGAGGCCTGGGGGGAATTTGGGTTGTTGGGATGGGGTTTGATGGGAGGCCTGGGCAGGGGGAACGTCCAGAGTGAGAGAGGAGGAGAGCTCGAGGCGGCTGGGGGAGCCTTCGTGGCTGAGGACAGGGTGCTGAGTGACTCGGTGGGGGGCTCTGGTGAGGGAGGGGTCATGGAGGCCATGGGCAGCCCCCTCGCAGAGCTGCCCTGAGCCTCGCCCCGCCCCCAGGTCTGACCTGGAGCTGCAGTTCAAGTGCTACCACCACGAGGACCGTCAGATGAACACCAACTGGCCAGCCTCGGTGCAGGTCAGCGTGAACGCCACGCCCCTCACCATCGAGCGCGGCGACAACAAGACATCCCACAAGCCCCTGCACCTCAAGCACGTGTGCCAGCCGGGCCGCAACACCATCCAGATCACCGTCACCGCCTGCTGCTGCGTGAGTGTGCGGGTGGGGCCTCATCCTCAGCCTCCTCTGGGCCTCAGCTGCGTCAGGGGTCTCCATCCCCCTTCCCCAGGAGTGATCTTTCAGGAGTACCCCAGAAACATGCCACAGTCCCCCGCAGGGCCGTGGGGTGAAATTCAAGCTGCCGTGCTCTGGTCCGAGGCCTGGCCTTTTCTCCTACCGCAGCCTCCATCTGGTCCACACACTCACCTCCCTTTGCTCGTGTAGGTCCTCCTCCCGGACACCATCCCCCGTGCCCACCACCTTCTTCCACTGAGGAAGTTCTGTGTGTCCCTCAAAGCTAGGTTCCGTTCGTGCCTCGTTTGCAAGAAATTTTTATATTCTAATCACTTCTTCTCCTGAGAACCAGCTCCACCAAGTCTGGAGTTAACTCCTTCCCTTTGCCACCCAACCATGCTGTCTCAGAACTGTGTATGTGTGTCCCCTGACCTGTGACTCGCTGATCTGGGACCACGTCTGAGCCACACTCCTGTCCCCCAAGATCAGGGCCTGACACTCAGGGCTTGTCCGGGGATTTGCAGAGTACCTGCCCCACTCTGCTGGCCTCCCTGGAGAAGAAGGAAGAGCTCTGATCCTGCCCTTATGAGGGTTGGGGCGCCACGACCACCCGGGGATAAGAGTCACAGGACTGGGGATGCTGTCAGAGTGAGGAGCCTGCGGGGGCTTGTTGGGGGTTGCAGTCCTGGAAGGCTTCCTGGAGGAATGAAGACAGGACAACATCTTCTGGCGGGAAGGATGGAGGAGGCATGATGGGGAACAGCGGGGCGAGGGGCAGGAGGGCCAAGGCTAGGAAGTGAGTTTGGCCCGGATTTTGATGCCTTGTGTCCCATAACCACATCCCAGGGGTATATCAGCATCAGAGTCAGCCTTGTTGGCATAGACCGCAGCAGCTGCCCCCGGGTAGTGACCCCGGTCTGGGTCCCCAGCTCAGTCTGGGACACATCCTGGGCCTCAAGGGCTCTCTCCCAGGTCCCAGGGGACCCTCTCCTAACGGGGCATCACCATGGACGTGGGGCCCTTTCCTGCGCTTAGCCTCTGGGGTGAAGGGGGCGGCCTAGGCCTGCGGAGGCCCAGGTGGCAGGCGTGGGGGCCGTGCAGCAGGGACCGAGCCTCTGCTCTTTCTCGGCAGTCCCACCTCTTCGTGCTGCAGCTGGTCCACCGGCCCTCCGTGCGCTCCGTGCTGCAAGGCCTCCTCAAGAAGCGGCTCCTGCCCGCAGAGCACTGTATCACGAAAAGTGAGTGGGGGCTCGGGGGCTGGAACCAGACCCCAGTCCCACCACATTCATTGTCCCCTGGGCCTGGCACCACCGGGCCCTGAGTGTTCCCTGGCACTAGCCCGTGCCCCTCCAATGCCCCTCCTTTGGGGCTGTGGGGATGATCAGATGAGCACACAGTACCGTGAGTACAGCATGTAGGGCAGATTAAAATGAGACGCCGTGGTGCAGGTAGGCCAGGCAGGCTTCCTGGAGGAGGTGATCACCTGGAAGGATGGGAGGAACTGGAAGAGGGGGTTCTTCATCAGGAGAGAAGCACAGGGGTGGATTCCACCTCAACAGCCCAGGCCTAACTCGAGAAGGGGGGACTTGGCTCTGACTCCCAGGTGCAGACACTTGGGGGCCGGGGCGGGGGAAGGGGGTGCACCACGCAGGGAGGTACATCACTGCTCCCCCCTTCAAATGTGCTTCTTCACGTCCTGAGCCCTAGAATCCGGCCAGGCCATTACCATATTTGGAGAATTCAGTGCAAAAGTGCCTGCGGGGCTCTCCCACTGACACAGAAAGTCAGTGGAGTGCCGGACTGGGTTTCTGCAGGGTTTGCAGAAAGTCCCGCCTTCCTAGTGAAGACAGGGCATGGACTGCAGAGACTGGGGGACTCATGCAGCCACCTCCAGGGGCACTCCACACATGTCACATGGAGAGTGTCATTCCAGAGCACTGGGAGGCCCAGGACCTCCGGCGTGCTGAGCTCCCTTTTGCCCAGGTGGGGGTGCCCTGCACCTGTTCATGAGACCTCCCTGTGCTGGGGGGCGTGGAGAATCAGAGTGTGTATCAGCCACCTGAAGGAGTGGGGGGTGTGCAGGACAGCCCTGCCCTCCTTATCCACCTGTGCCTCCGCCCTGCAGTCAAGCGGAATTTCAGCAGCGTGGCTGCCTCATCAGGCAACACGACCCTCAATGGGGAAGATGGTGTGGAGCAGACAGCCATCAAGGTGTCTCTGAAGTGCCCCATCACATTCCGGCGCATCCAGCTGCCTGCTCGAGGCCACGATTGCAAGCACGTCCAGGTGAGCAGTCCCAGGGAGAGCGTCCCGGAGTCTGGCTGCGATGGCGAGGAGTAGGCGGGGGGATGGGCAGCAGGGCCTGTCTCTAACCCCGGAAGGATGCCGTGGCCATCAGGAGCTGATTTCACTCACTCGCTCCTGCCATCATTTATCCTCTGAGTATCTTCTCTGTGTGCTCAGAGCTAGGTTCCCAGGGGGCTACAGAGCTGGATTTAGACAGTCCCAGCCCTGGCAGATGTGAGATGCCAGCGGGAAATTCTGCGCATACGGCCACTACGGCTGATAGGGGACCTGAAAGCAGGGACGCCTCTGCCTGGTTCACTGCTGTGTTCCGAGGCCCTGCCCCGAGCAGGTACTCAGGAAGTGGCTGTGGGATGAGTCACTGTCACAGTTTGGGTGGCTAAATGCGGGCAGCCCAGGTGGGTGGGATTCACTGGGTGGGGGCTGCTGTGGGGCCAGGCCAGCCGCACCCTCAGCCCCACCCTCTCACAACTGGCCCCGAGGGCTTCATAGTGGGTCGGGAGCCTCCCAGCCCCGCTAACCCCCATCCCCGGGAAAAAGGGGGCAGCAGAGGTCTGGTCGCTTTATTTGTCTGACGCACACTGATGAACTGGATGGGGTGTGTCCTCCATGCCTGGGCCGGGCCAGGGAGAGGGGCTGTCATGGGGCAGGATCGGTGAGAGGTGGCTGCAGGGGAACCAGGAAGGCTTCTCAGAGGCCATGGGTCATCTGGGGCACAGGGATGGTATGAGGAGGGCTGGGCACAGGTGTGCAGGGATTCCACATGGCCCGAAAGCTGTAAGCACAGCAGAAAATCGGCAAGGTCATCACCCCTCTCAACCCTGGGTCTCTCCATCACCTGTCTCCCTCCCTGGTGGGACGTCTTCATGAGGGTCCCGGAGGCAGTGGCACCTGCATTTAAGAGGTTTCTGAGAGCCCTGCTCTCATCTGTCTGTGTCTCCCGGCCTCCGCAGTGCTTTGACTTGGAGTCGTACCTGCAGCTGAATTGCGAGAGAGGGACCTGGAGGTGTCCTGTGTGCAAGTGAGTGATGCCCACCTCAGCATAAGCTACGTCACCCGGCTCCAGGAGGAGCTGTGGCCCTGCTCTGTGGGGTCCAGCCACCTCCACCTGCCCTAAACACGGATGAGAGAACCCAAGCACAGCAGAGGGGCTCAGATCACGGGGCCTGTGCACAGTCCCTTTGTATCAAGCGGTCACAAGGCTGCCCTCTCCTGTCGGTGCCCCCAAGTAGTAACCAGTGGCAGGGCCCGGGTCTCTTGGACACAGAGGGGAGGAGTGGGCTGTGGCCTCACCCGCTAGGGTCCAGGAACAAAGGCCAAGCCCCCTCTCTCCTTTTCCAGTAAAACCGCTCTGCTCGAGGGCCTGGAGGTAGATCAGTACATGTGGGGCATCCTGAATGCCATCCAACAGTAAGTGGGCCTCCCCACACTAGGGCAGGGGGTGGGGGAGGAGGGGGGGGCGGGATGCTGACCTGAGTTGCATGAGGTGAGTGTGTGATCACCGCTGATACCCTATCCCCCACTGGCCGGCAGACCATCTTCCCACATCCCTCACCTCTCTGCCAATTTAAGGGGTTCTGTACCTGGGGGCAAATGAACTTTCCAGAAAGGACCAAGCTCAGCCAGAGCAGGAAGCTGACATGGCTGCGTCTCAGGTGGAGGCTTTGGGGCCCGCTGCCCCATGCCCAGCCACTTGCTTTTCCTAGTCTCAGTCTCTCCATCTTTCAAAAGTTATAAAAATCCATCACACTTCTGTCCTATGCAGAGCGTGGTGGGAATGGGGCAGAGGGAGCCTGGACGAGGACATCTCAGTGTCTGTCCGAGCTGGAGGCCCTCATGTCCAAAGCCCGGTACCCCAGAGCCTCAGCTCTGCCCCCTTGCTCCCCCCAGCTCCGAGTTTGAAGAGGTCACCATTGACCCCACATGCAGCTGGCGGCCAGTGCCCATCAAGTCGGACCTCCACATTAAGGATGACCCTGACGGCATCCCATCCAAGCGGTTCAAGACCATGAGTCCCAGCCAGATGATCATGCCCAATGTCATGGAGATGATCGCAGCCCTGGGCCCCGGCCCGTCCCCCTATCCACTCCCACCCCCTCCCGGGGGCACCAACTCCAACGACTACAGCAGCCAAGGTGGGTGATGGCCGACAAGGAGGGAGGGAGAAGCCCCAGCAGGGGCCCAGGATTTCTGGGGTGACGGTGGCAGGTGCAGGGAGGGTGTGGTGTGAAGAGGCAGAGGTAACGCACACCCCCAAAAAACAATACCACGTCGCTGAAATTGGGGGTACAGCGGCCTGTGCAATGCCATCCTCCCCCCCCTCCATCCAGCCAGCCCTGTGGGTCGGCACCCAGCTGGGAAGGCATGAGTGAGGAGCTGCCCCGCTGCCCAGCCTCCCGCCTCTCGCACCCCCGCTGCCCAGCCTCCCTCCTGACTCCTGGGTCTCCCTGGTCGGCAGCTGTCGAGCTTAGGCGCTTCAGAGCCTGCTTTGCTGGGGCCACTAAGACCACACCCCTCATGGCGCTCCTGGCCCTCCCACGTTGCCCTCTGACATCTCCATATTGTCCCTATCCCTGCAACTCTCCCACCCTTCCAGAGACGGGGTCCAGGGGCCTGGAGCCACCAGCCTTCGGCCACCAAGGACACTGTCACTGCCCCCTCACTTCCTGCTGCCCAGAGCAAGCTGCACTGCGCTGCCCTCAGTTCCCAGAAAGTACCCTCCCCGCCCCCCAAACACCGGGCATGGCAGCTCCCCGCAGAACCCCTGCTCTTAGGTTCCTGGGGCTCCTGGATGATTAAAGGCCCAGAGAGGTTAGCCTACCTAGCCAGAGTCCCACAGCATGCTGAGTGCCCCAGCTTTCCAGTGTGCTGGTCCTCTGAGCTCTCACCGCGGCCACGTGGTGGAGGAAGCAGCGGCTTGGGAGGCCAGACGGCTGGCTCTGAGGGTGTCCTCTTGAACCTGGCACAGACTCCGACCTCCCCCTCTGGGCCTGGGTGGTCCCAGGGATGAAGGGCAGCCTCATGGGGGCTGTGGGTGAGCAGGTCTGGGGGGCTCGCTCAGCAGATCCTGTGGAAAGTTCAGACTCGGGCCTCATTCCATGTGTCCCGCTGCAAGAGCCCGACCACCCTTTCCTCCGACTCTAGCCCTGCTTGTGGCTGTACACCGGCACATGCCCTGGGGTACTAAGGCCCGCAGGAGAAAGCTGCATCGCTGCCCCGCTGTACGGCCCTGAGGTCTACGGCTGCAGGAGCCGACTCTAGCCTGGCAGGAGGGTGGGCCTTGCTTCCTCCTTTACACTGAGTTTTACTGAGTTTCCTGGGGTGGCCGTCTTCCCTCTGGGTCACAACCCTCCCCATCTCGTTCCCTCCCCAGGCAACAGCTACCAGGGCCATGGCAACTTTGACTTCCCCCACGGGAACCCCGGTGGGACGTCCATGAACGACTTCATGCACGGGCCCCCCCAGCTCTCCCACCCCCCGGACATGCCCAACAACATGGCCGCCCTTGAGAAGCCCCTCAGTCACCCCATGCAGGAGACTGTGAGTACCTCTTCCTCGCCGCTGACCGTCCACCTCCCCGGTGCCCCCAGCCCCAGTGTGGGGCTGACGGGGACAGAGGGCTCCCCTGGGCCTTTCTGATGTTTGCCTAGTTCCCTACCAGGAAAAGGGGAGAACTGAGAGTTGAGTCTCGGGACCCAGCAGGGCGTGGGAGCCCTGACTGAGGCGGGGTCGTGGCCCATCAGTGTCCTTGGATTTGGCCGTCTCACCCAGGACAGCAGATTCTCAGATGGGGGAAGCTTCAAGCTCTTACCTGCACACACGTTGCATGCATATGCACACATGCAGATGCCTGCACACCCCCTACATACAGGCCCACACACCCCCCATACACCCGGCACACATCCTGTACACACACACACACACACACAGCCCCATCCCCTTTCTCCCCCTCTTACACACACTGTTATGCTGACTTACTTCATCCAGCCATCTAGAATTTAGTCCCAGACCCAGGCACTTATTCTGCAGGGCTCTGAATCTTCGAGGTATCGCCTCCTTCTGCAAAAAAGAAACATTAGGATTTCTACTTATCCCAAGAGTATTCCCTTCTTGTCCTGTTTCACGTATTAACGCACACTGTATCGCTGAGAAAGCCCCTTCAGGTGAGGTGGCCTGTGCTGCCCAGAGGCCTTCCCTTCCTGTGGCGCCGACAGCAGTGGTGGGAGGCCTGGCTGCCTCCCGAGTCCTTATCTAGGCAGCGATGGAGGATTGCCCTTGATCTAGCAGACGTTTTCTGAGCCTGGTCTCCCGGCCGTGCCTTGTACCAGGTGTAAGCAAGACAGACACAGGCCTCAAGCGAATGGAGCAAAAGTTCTGGCAGTGCCTGGATGGAGGAAGAACACTTGGGGTTTTGAGGAAACTGAGGGCCTGGCCGTGGGTCCTGGGCCACAGCAGCCAGAAAGAAGGGTCCAGGGGTCTTGCCAATGCCTGGCAGTGGAGTTGGGCCTACACCCGAAGGTACCTCTCCAAGCTCTCCCAGTCTCCATCATGTGGCCTGGAAGGAAGGGGCCTGTGGATTGTACTGTGTTACCCACAGCTGACATGGAGTTGGGAAACATCCAGCACTGGGCCAGGGACTGTCCTGGGCACCAGAGCCACCAGTTCTCAGCAGGAGTGACTATTAGCCAGAAGGACTCTAAATGAGGGGCACTGCAGCAGCCTTCCTGCAGGAACCCAGAATGCCAGGTTGGAAATAGCTGCTTTCACCAGCCTTCTGCCATGTTTGCACAAGTTACTTTCTGCCCCATGGGGCTTCCACTTTCAGAGGGCGTCTCTCCTGGCCCCCTTCCCCAGCCCTGCTCCCCAGGATGTCAGCCTTCCATGTCCAGGAATCACCCAGATCACACCCCTGCTCCACGTTGATCTGGCACCTTCTGTCTCCTCACAGTTCCCAGCACTGGAAGATGGCAGCAGGGGTGCTGTGTGCTTTCTGCGTCCAACAAGGCATTTTCCTGCCCTGTCAGCCCTGCCACCAGGGTCCTCGCAGAGGGACTTAAGCCCTTGAGTTGACTTCACAGCCCCCCCAGGAAGCTTTTCAGATATGCACTGTCCTTGTCCGTTTCTGGGCTTTTGTTAGATGAGAACCGGACCCAGAGGTACAGCTGTGCAAGGTGGTGTGGTGCAGTCACAGGTCAACAACCCACCTGCCCAACCAGAGCAGCCTGACCCGGCTGAGCACGAGGCCAGGAAGGATTCCCAGGCGCACGGACTGGTGGGAGGGCTCCAGCCAGGTGCTGGCCCACCCAAGGCTCTCCCGTGCCAGGTGGGAGGTTGACAGGTGTGTCGGCAGGTCCCAGAGAGCACTTGCCCCTCCAGGTTCTGAGATAATCCAGCAAGATGTCAGGGCCGAGGGCGTTAGTTGTGTCAGCAGATCTGGGGGCTGTCTGTCTGGGGCTGGGCTGCTCCAGGAGTGTGGAGCCCCTCCCTGCCCCCTACTTCCCAGAATGGTCGCTACAGAGCGTCACAGGCTGGCCTCGCCGACAGCGATGAGGGCTGTCCTGCCGCTTCTGGTTCTTCTTACTTTGTGTGCACCCCACAAGTGGTTCCCCCAGGGTCAGCAGCCTTCATGTCACATGGTCATCCCTCGTTCTCAAGGCCCGGGCTGGAGGGGCACTGTGCTGCAGAGGGCCGCCTGGACCGTGGGCAGGGGCCAGCCCACAGCAAGGCTTGGGGAGCAGCTTTTAGGAGAAACAGGAAGAGGAACTGGTGTCTGGAGAAGATCAGGGATGGTGTCACTGCCGTTTGCAAACCCACGAAAGAAGTGTCAGTGTTTCTGTGTGGCCCAGAAGACAGGGCTGGGAGGAGGGTAGTGACCAGGGAGACATTTAGTCACCTGGCTGCCCATTCCAAGTGAGAGGCCTGGCCAGTCAGTGAGCTCCCTTCATTCGCAGAGTGTGAGGGGGGCCCGGGGACCGTTGGGGATGCCGTGGGTGGGGCCCCGGACTTAGACTTGGCCTTTCACTCCGAGACCTGAACTCTGAAGGCAGGGTGGCTTGAGGCAGCAAACAGACCTACAGGGGAAGTTTAAGTCCCACCCACTCGTGTCCCCTGCCCACCCATAGCCCCGACGGTTCAGGACACGCGCAGGGCGCGGGGGGCGCCTAGGTTATCTACGAGAGAAGCACGCCTGTTGCTGCCTAGGTGGGTGGCCAGCAGGAAGGTCTGGCAGGACTCAGAAGCCCCAGGTCGCCTCCTTTACTTTGGGCCCAGCTCCGTCCTACCCCGGGACAGCAGGCAGAGCTTACACCGAGGCCCCGCTGCCCCCGGAGCCGGCGTGCCTCGTGTCGCCCCCAGGCCAGGGCCCGCGTGGAGGCGCAGACCCCCGTGAGCTGCACGCCTGCCCCATGCTGTCGTCCGTGTCTGCTCCCCGCCGCCCCGGCTCGGGCCTGCACCACGCCGCCAGCAGCACTCCCGCCCGCCTCCCTGCTCCCCGGAAACATGCCCATTTCGCTTCTCCATCCTGCCCTTGCTGTTGTTCATTGTGCTGGTGTCCGGGCTAGGGAGACAGAGGGGCTCCCAGGGGCCTGGGCCCCGATCTCAGGGTCTCTGCTAGTCTCAGAGCCCCTGGCCGCCTCCCTCCCTGCCCCACGTGGCTTCAGCCCCCCTGACTGGCGGTTTTGGGGGGAGGATTTGTTTGCTTGTTTGTTTGTTTCTCTGCAGAAAAAAAAAAAAAAGCATTCAGCTTTGTAGAGGGGTGGCTTTGTTTTGGGGGTTTCGTTATTTTCCTGGTTTTGTTTGGTTTTCATTTCTCCAGGCATCTCGTCGCTGTACCTCGTCACCTCACCTCTCTTTTTCCTGCTCTCTCCTCCTCCACAGATGCCACATGCTGGCAGTTCTGACCAGCCCCATCCCTCCATGCAACAAGGTTTGCACGTCCCACACCCCAGCAGCCAGTCAGGGCCTCCATTACATCACAGTGGGGCTCCTCCTCCTTCCCAGCCTCCCCGGCAACCGCCACAGGCCGCTCCCGGCAACCATCCACACAGTGACCTGACCTTTAACCCCTCCTCAGCCTTAGAGGGTCAGGCCGGAGCGCAGGGAGCGTCCGACATGCCGGAGCCTTCGCTGGATGTAAGTTGGGGTCACCACGTGTCTTGGCCTGGGGCCGGGACTGCCCGAGAGCAGGGGCGGGTGTCGAGGGCCCGAGGCCCGGGGTGGAGGAGAGGTACAGCGGTGAGGAGCGGGTGGGCGGGCGGAGGGTGGGCCCCGCCAACCTGCCTCCCCTGTGGCTCCAGGACCGGGGAACCCCACAGTGGGCAAGCCTCAGCGAGGGTGCCACACCCCTTGCCCCACCCTGCTGGCCCCGCCCCCGTCCCATTGGCCACAGTCCTGCCGCCCGGCCCCGCCCGCCCTCCCCCAGGCCCTCACAGAGTCCCTCTGGGCCGGTCCTGGAGGCAGCACAGGAGGGTCCCTCCCCCCCCTTCTTCCCACCTCCCGTTCCCCGACATCGGCTTGCCATCGCTGCATCTGCCGCTCTCTGGCCCAAGGCAGGGGAGGGGCTGGAGGGACAGGTCCCTCTGTCTGTCTTGCTGGTGTGTGTCTCCAGTTTCTAGTCTGTGTGTTGTCCATGCCCTGTGCTTTTGCTCACTCCATCGCTCACTCTGAGAGGCCCCCACGTGGGGTGACAGAAGGCTCGGCCTCGGGTCACACTGGGGGGCGGGGGCGGGGGGCGTCGTGTGACTGAGGCAGAAGCGGGCAGCTGAGATTCAGGGATCACCCCCCTTGAGAACTGAATGGTCTGGAAGGTGGGCAAGGGGGACACTGAATGATGGGTGTTGGGTAGCTGGGCAGGGCTGCCAGCGAGGGACACGGCCCTTGCCCCGCCCACCCCTCGCCCCCAGGCTCTAGATTCCCAGAGAGGAGGCCTGCCCTCTCCTTGGTCACATCCCAGCCCCAGCAAGAGTCCCCCTTGGCCCCAGCAAGAGTCTCTGGTGAACCGGATTCACTCAGCTTTGGCGCCATCTTGGATTCTTGCCCGACTCTCCTCCCCAGGCCAGGGCAGGTGCTTCTAGATTGATGAGGTCCCCTGTGTGACCGAAAGAGTCCAAGGACCTCACAGTAGAGGGTAGGGACGGTCTGTAGCCTCTTCCCGGAGTCTACAGGGAAGAGCAGTGCTGCCCAGCTAGCCGCGGGCTCAGCAAGGAGCCGGGAGCTCTTGGGGGAGGTGTGGGGTGCTGGGAACCGCAGAGACCCGCCAGCCTTACATGCAAAGCCACATGGCTTCTCCTGGGAGGCATGAGTGACCTCCAGCCCCTTGTGGCAGGGTCTCAGGAACACTGTGCGTGAGGAGCCTTCCCAGCTGGTGGGCCGAGGGCTCCACTTTTCCAGACTTGAAATAAGCACGGGTGTGCCCCAGACTAGCACGGTGGCCTGGATGCATCCGGGGACCACCGGCACTGTTAGTTTCCCCTGTTTGGACCAGGACCCCAGGAGGCAGGTAGAAGGCAAGCGAACAGGCCCGAGGGTGCCCTGCTTCCTCGCCCTGGGCCGGCCCAGCCTTCAGCCGACACCTCATCTGAGCTTCTGTACTTCTTTTCCAGCTCCTTCCAGAACTCACAAACCCTGATGAGCTCCTCTCGTACCTGGATCCCCCCGACCTGCCGAGCAATAGTAATGATGACCTCCTGTCTCTCTTTGAGAACAACTGAAGCCCACCCCTCCGTCGGGGCCACCCCTCCCCACGCGGCCTCCTTCCCCATCTGCCCCACACACTTTCCCGCCGGGAGCCCGTGCCCTCGGACCGCCCCTGCTGCGGCCTTCAGAGCCTAGGGGCGGGAGGGTGCACTGTGAAGGCGGTGCAGGTCTGGAGCCCACGCCCAGAGCAGGCCCCAAAGATGACCCTCGAGACAGGGCGCTGGCCCGGGGAGGGGGCACACACTGACGGCGGCTTCCAGATGACCCTCCAGTGCCCCCCAGGTTCTTCCAGTTTCTAAACTGTAACCCAGCCTCCCTGCTTCCCGGCCCAGAGCCGCCTCCACGTGACTGTGAACCTGAGGGAGGGGCCCCCGTATCCCAGCGGCCCCGAGCCTTGGAGGAGCAGCAGAGGTTGGTGGCAGTGAGAGCGGCCTGCCCACCACCACTACCACCCACCACAGAAAAGCACAAACCTCTGGGAAAGAGAACTCTTAGGGGCCAAGGTTATCGCTTTGACCCCAGACCTCTAAGCCAGGATACCCTGTAAACACTCTCAGAGAGCAGAGAAAAAAAAGACAAGCGTCTGTGTTTGGGAGAGGGTGAGCCATTCCTGCTTGGGGACCGGTGGAAAAGGGAGTCAAGGCCTCCGCAGAGCCAGGATGGCTCCGCAACCTCTGACTCAGGCCAGGGCCCAGCCTTAGTGGGGCCAGAGCGAGAAAGAATCCAGCTGAAGTTATTGTGCCCTTAATTGGGGAAGGGGGGAGTGCCGCCAGCCGGATTTGGAGTCCAACAGAAATGGCCAACTACAGCTTTGCTCCAAGCCACCCCCTGTTCTTAAACGACAGCATCTTAAAGCCGCAAAGTCATCTGGGGAAAAGGAACACTGGACTTGGACAGCAAGCGACCCATTTCTCTCCATGCGTCCTGTTTCCTTCCTCTGCTCCCCCCTCGCCCACCTCTCCAAGACTGTTACGTGGGACACCCACTTCCCTCTGTCCCGGTGCCCCGATGTCTACCCAGACAGCCAGGTGAGTGGTGGAAAGGCAGGGGATGCAGGGGCTCAGCAGCAGGAACCCCGGGCATCACTGTCTCTCTCCGGCTCCTCTGTCTGGTCTGGCCTGTCCCTGTGCTCGAGGCCGCCCCCGGCTCCAGCCCAGTCTGTCGCCGCGTGTGCCAGGATGTGCCCTCGAGCGTCGCGTGGTGTTTCTGTGGCTGTCTCAGACCCCGCGCTTGGCTGCCAGCCTCTCCTTCCCTCCGTGTCCCTCCGGCCTCGAAAGCTCACCCCACACTCCTGCTCCAGCAGAAGCAGCCTCTGGTTTTCCCTCTGCGCTTCGCTCCATCCAGCTAACTGCTCGCTCTCGGAGTCTCCCGGGTAGCTTCTTGTGAGTCCGTTTTGTTCCAGGCTCCCTTGTGCTCCCCGAGCCGCATGGCCGGTGATGCTGGGCCGTTGGGTCACTTGCGTCCCCTCTGTAAATTCATCGCGCCCCTCCCCTGCTGCTGCCCGAGGCCCTCACCTGCTCCCCCGTCCGCTGTCTGTGTTCTCAGTCTCCGTCTCCCTCTCTGTTGGGGGTTGGGGGAACACCCCCAGCACTCCTCTGGATGTGACCGGAACGTTGGCCCCAGCTGTTGACTTCCAGTCGCTGTACCAGACGGCCCGGCACAAGGTTTTCTGTAGGAAAGCTGCCATCGTCCCATCCCCACCCCTTTTCCTTTGTCCCGTTGTCAGAGGTTTTTTCAAACAGCGTGGTGTTCCGTATACAAATCAATTATTTTAAGAATTGCTTTTGTAAATATCTTTGTGAATATTTTAGTATTGTCTTTGATAATATTCAACATTTTCATGACCTGGTTATAGCCTTTGCTGGTGTTTTTAAAATACCTTGACTCAACGACAAAGACCGAGTCCCTTTTTTAAGAAAAACAACAAACAAAAACAAAAAAGCAACCAGGGCCATTTGTACAGAAGAAGGGACTGAGAGCATGGGTGGCTGTACAGTGAGTTAGAAGACCCGGCCACCCGCCGTTTGGAGCCATCCGCAGTTGGCTGGTGGGGACAAGACGACGCCAGGTAGCATGTGGCCGTCTCTGCCCAGTGGCCAGTAGCCCCAGCTGTGTCAGGCCATCTGGGAATGTTCTGCCCCAGACAGATTTACAGATGCCTTCCTTAGAAGTTCCCACTTCCTGCTGTGCAACTCTTTCTCAGAAAGGCCTGGGGTCCGTTCTGGTGGTTATCAGGGTGTCCCCCTCTGCTCACTGACCTATCCACAGCTTTCTAGCACAGAGGGTCAATCTGTTCCCCACAGCCCAGGCTCCAGGCACCTGCCTTGGCCATCTCTGAGGAAGCCATGGGCTCGGCACCTGAGGCAGGTTTCCTGGGTCCCCTCCCAAGCGAGCCTCCACCAGCAAGTTCAGCAAAGAGCTTTCCAGAACCGTGGCGCCTGCAGCCCGCGCTCTGGGCGTGTCCTCCTCCAGAGCGGCTCTGGAGCCAGGTCGGGGGGTGGGGGGAGGCATCAAGGCGTCCGGGGCTGTAGCGAGCCCCAGTTGGTGACACATTCAGGTGATGACAGCCTCCCCGAGCAGGGGCGGTTCTGAACTCTGGGGAGATGCTTCCCTGATCCTTTCGGATGACTACTTGGAGCCATAAGTAACCTCAGCAAAAACAAAGCCTCAGCAAAGCCACTTCTCCATGACGAGCATCCACCCAGCCCATAGGCATGTTTCTGTCTCCACTCCACAGAACGGACAGGGCGCTGGCGGGCAGGTGGGAAGGCCCAAGTACAAGCAATCAGCCCCATCTTCTTGGTTTGAAGCTTTACCCATGTATCATGTTCCTGTAGCCATTTTTATTTTTTAAGAAACTTCTAATACTTTCTCCGTAACGGAAGCCCTGAACCCCCAGAGAGCTACACGTCTGCTCCCTCGGCCTGACCCATCCAGACAGGGCGACGTGGGCAGCAGCCACTCAAGGGACGTGTGTACATATGTAAATGAGAAATAGAGACATGTTAACAGATGCATTCATTTCCCTCGGAATGTGTATTGTTTTTATTTTCCGGAACAAAACAAAAAAAAAGGCTTGGAACTCCATCTTCACGTGGAAAAACTAGATCCTGTCTGTTAGCGTCTGTGAGGTCTCTCTCCGCATCTGTCTCACTCATGTAATATACTCTGACTCTGTGTAGAAAGGAGTTTTTTTTGTTCCGTTTTGTTTTTATTCTACCTACATGTACTACTTAGCTTCAGTGTACTAGTCCTGCCACCTGTGTATTTTTAGGGTGCTATGGAAATAATGAAAAGAAACGAGGATTTCAGAAGAAAATTGTAACCAAATTCATACTTTGTATAATTTTTGATATCATGATCGCAGGTGATTTCACACGTACACACACATGAACACACCCACCGTGCAGCCTGAAGTAACTCCCACTGCGACCGTCATCGTCTCTGTACATCTCTGTACAATGCAATCATTTCATACTTTGAACTGGTCAGAAAACTAATTGTGATTTCTAGTCTTGCAAAGCTGTATGTAGTTAGATGATGTGACAACCTCTAATATTTATCTAATAAATATGTATTCAGATGAAACCTGTATATTAGGTGTTCATGTGGTTCTTTTGTATTTAAAGATCAAATTATTGGACTCTTGCTAGACATTTCTATACTCTGTTGTAACACTGAGGTATCTCATTTGCCCATGTTAATTTTTTTCTAAATAAATGGACGAAAACGAAGGTTCGGCCAACTAGCGATTTTGTGAATGTTAAGGGGCGGTTTGGGTGTTTTCTGATTTTGCTTTTTAGCACCACCCCTGCCCGATCACCCTGCAAAACAAAACAGAACAAAAACTATGCAGTCAGGTGCTTCGGGTGCTAAGATGGAGGAGCCCCTGACACAGGGGTCCCGGAAGTGGCCCTGGAACCTGGCTCAGGTCAATGTTCAGAGCCCAGTGTCCTCATCTCCTGGTGGACCCCGTCTCCAGCAGGCCCTGGTCCTGGAGAGGGGGCCCTGAACGGTGCCAGGCCCTATATGGGGTGCTGGACACTCAGACCCAGTGCAACTTGGGGCGGGTGTACGATGCTGGCTGGGCTCAGATGGCGAGCCCTTGTGGATTCTCTGGGCTTAGGAACAGGTACCTTGTCAAGTTAATACAGACGCTTTCCTGTTGGCCACCTCTCTCTGGCCACCCCACTTCTCAGCACCCCTGCCCCCCTCCCCTTGAAGGGGACCTTGGGTCTCCTCTTGCCCATGACTGCAATTTACATAGGTTGCTTTGCTACAGCCCCTGGCCAGGCTCTGGTTCTAACTGTCTTTACAGCCTCAGGCACACAAACGACTGCCCTTCCTTGTCCCCTCCTGAACTTTGGGGAAGTGAATATGATTCTCAGGGCCCAGCAGCCAACCACTGTCCCCCCCCCCCCCCTTTACTCAGCTCTGGCCTCGGGCCATAGGACATAAGCAAATGTGGCTGTCGTAGCCTTCCCTCCACACGGACCGGGTAAGGACAAGTCCAAAGAAGGAAGTGGGGTCTGGCAGGCACCCCAAAATATATCCCCTGGAATATGTGCGTGTGGCGAGGGGAGCAGGGTGTCATCAGCCACGGGACGGCCCATGGAGAATAGGGGGCCTTCTCTGGGGTGGCCAGTTTCTCTTCCTGGGGGGAGATGGAAGGGAAGGGGAGAAGGAGAATTTACATTAAAAATGGAATCTCGTGGCCACTGCCTTCTGCCAGCAAGAGGTGTTTTCTCTGAGAACAGACACTCCTGGAAGAGGGCTGCGTAGCATCAATGACGGTTTCCCAAAGGGGCCCCCAGCTCCCCACTGCCTTGGAGCAATGCTTCCCTGTGGCCTCACTGAGTGGCCCATGAAATCAGTTTGGTGGGTTGTGACCAGCACTTTTTAAAGAAATAGATGAGAATAAAGTAGAAAACATCAAGAGCACCCTACAAAGTAAGGGTGAGG
Source organism: Stenella coeruleoalba (assembly GCF_951394435.1). Lineage (NCBI taxonomy): Eukaryota > Metazoa > Chordata > Mammalia > Artiodactyla > Delphinidae > Stenella > Stenella coeruleoalba. Next base: position 53,973,459 of record NC_137162.1, on the reverse strand, counting down.
ATTGTATCGTGGAACTTTTGTTGCAGTTGTGTGTGTGAGTCTGCTGAATCATGATGTAAAATTAATTCTTACTTGTGGGTTGTGGTTAAAAGCAGAAAGCTTGAATGCCATTGCCTTAAAGGCAGGAAGTGAGCAGGGGTGGAGAGGGAGAGGCAGGGCCGTATCTCCCCTAAATTCACGATAAAACGCAAACCTTCCTGCTATTCTAGCTTCAGAACCTGAAGCCAGGGATACAGCTGAATACAGGCCGCCTAGCAAGGCTGCGTGGAGACCCGCCCATTCCATCCCACTAACTCCTCCTGAGACCAGCTACTTCCTTCTGTGGGCCTAGAATGAGAAAAGCCCGTGGGAAAAGCCCAGCAAGGGCCTGGCTCAAGGCGGCTTGGAGCTCAGCCTCCTGCCACTGCCCCCTCCGCCCTCCGCTGTCCTCCCTCCCTCCCTCCCCTCACTCGGACCATGCAGCACATGCTCCAGCCCATGGGTCTTGGGTTTCCGTTCTTCCCAACCCAGCCTGCAAAGCCCTCACCCTGAATCCAATGACTGTCCTGCCACAAAAGGCCACAGGATGCTGACAGGAAAAGTTATTCCGCCTGCAGGTGGCTGCCACGGCAAATTAGGGTCTCCCGCCTCACTGAGGCCTCAGGGCAGGGTGTCTCCACCTGTCCGCCCATTTCCCTCTTCCTCTGTTCCAGCAGCCTGCTCCACCACGCCCACCTTGCTCTAAGCAGGCTACACCCCCATCACACACACCCCCACTAACTTTCCCCCACCCACAAACCTACCTCCATCCTGCCCTGGCCTTATCTTCTTCCGCCCAGGCCCAGAGGATGTGGTGTCCCTTCCCCAGTCAGGGACAGCCCCTCCCCAGCCCCTGACACCATCACCTCCTTCTCTTCTGGGAGGGATTTCAGCCCCTTCCCTTTACCCTCCCCCACCCCCTTCCGCAGGCCTGGAGCTTTGGGCCTCGGGTCTAAGAGCCGCCTCCACACCCTTTGCTGTCCAGCCTCTCTCTGCTCCTTCTCATGCAGACTGCTCCGTCTTTCCTTGATCGCCCATCATCCTTGACACCCTGCAGCCCACGACTCTGAAGTTCTCTGAGACTTCTCTTGCAAGCTCACCTACGACCCCTTGGTTTTTCAAGTCCGTGCCACTTTTGGAGACTGGACCTCACAGCTGCCTTTGACGGTTGCCAGTTCTGCCTTGAAACCTCCTTCTCTTGGGTTCCATGACAGCCCCCTCTTCTGGGTGGTCAGCGCTCCTGAAGTCCCCCTGACCATGCCTTCTTAATCGTCTTCATGGGTTCCACAGTCACTAGGTACAGCGGAGGTCCGTCAGGCTCTCCTTCTCTGGCTGGCGCCCATCCCTCCAGTGCTGAGGGTGTTGGCTGCCAGCAGCTCACTTCTCTTCACCAGACAATTGTCCTCAGCAGACAGGGACCTCCTTGCCTGGGATATCACCCACTCCTGCCCCCACACATTCACCCCTGTCGAGGGTTCCGCAGCCAAAGACTGATGGTTAAAAGCCACCAGATGACAGCCTCTTTGCTGCAGTGTGGGTAGCGTTCCCTGTGGATCGGGTCAGGGTTGGACTTCACCTGAGGCCAGATGCTTACCCTACCCTTTCCCCTTCTCTTCACCCTCACTGTCTCCTTTGTGGGTTTCTCCTGAGTGCACTCCCTCAGTAAATCACGGGAATCTGAAGGCCCATTTCAGGCTCTGCTCCTAGGGAACCAGACTAAGATAGTGGGTGCCAGGAGGGGGCCTGGGAGGCAGCCTCTGAGAATAAGACACTGGAGGCGGGTCACTGACCAGATGTGAAGGAGGTACCATCACTGGTGACAGTCGCGGGCATGGGGTAGCCGTGCCTCTGCTGTGATCTTCACCTGCAGTGACCTGGGGTGGCACACGGGTCAGGGGGCTGTGCCAGCTGATGCAATGTCTCTGGCATTTGAGAGGTGGGAAGAAAGAATAACTGTTAGGACTGTGCAACTGAGTCACTATTGCCAAGTGTCACTGATTCATTGAAAGAAAGGAAATGACAGTCCCAGATCTCTTCATCAGCCATTCAAAACAAAGTGTGAGTGGGAATTCCTTGGCGGTCCAGTGGTCAGGACTCCAGACTTCCACTGCAGGGGGCACAGGTTCGATCCCTGGTTGGGGAACTAAGATCCCGCAAGCCACGTGGCAAGGGCAAAAAAAAAACCCAAAAAAGTGTGAGAGTCCACGGAAACCTCTTGACAAGAAGCACTGAGTTTATCTTCTGCAGCTGGAGGTCAGAAAGAGCAAGATGAGGCGTAGACTTCATCATAGGCAGAAACTCAGAAAGGCTGGATGCCCCACCGAGGCCGTTCTCCTGCACCAAAGTCAGGCCCCTAATAGGGAAGAAGTGAGACCCTAAGACTCGGATGGTGTGGTGCCCCAGCATCTCCCCTTGGCAGGGATCTATTGCCGCATGGAGGGCTTGTTATAACCAGCTGGCAGACAAGGAAGAGTCCTGAGCGTGGTTCACAGATGAGGCCACTTTGTATGTTGGTGCCAACCACGTGTGGACGGAGCCTGCACTACAGCCCCACTCAAGGGGCAGAAAGACTCCCGTGAGAGGGCATTCTTCCAATGGGCAGAGATTTGGACAGTGAGCCTGGCCTTCTATTCTGCACGGAGAGAGAAGTCACTGAGAAAAGATGCACACGTGCTCGTGGGCAGGGGCAAATAGCTTAGCCAGCTGGTCAGAGGCCTGGAGAGAGCAAGCATGGCCTATCCGGGATGGGAGGACTGGGATAGAGGCATGTGGTTAGACCTCTGGGAGTGGGCAAAGCGTGAGGGTCCACGTAGCACATTTTAACAGATGCCAGGGAGTGTCCAGTGCAGAAGAGGCACCAAACAACCAAGCAGGCAGGGTGACTTGGCCAGTCTCTGTCCCCACCCCTTGCTCTCCATCTCGTGATTACACAATATGGGCCTCCAGGGAGTGCCATGGAGGACAGAGTATCAGGAAGACAGAGATCAAGTTAGATATGAGTTAGATATGAGCCCACAGCTTGGGCTCCCTGTCACCAGGGCTGATCTAGCTACTGCCACTGCTGAATGTCCAACCTGTCACCCACAGAGACCAAAGCTGAGCCCCTGATACAATAACATCCCACGAGGAGACCAACCAGCCAGCCAGTGCAAGCTTACTACATAGGACCCCTTCTGTCATGGGGAGGGCAGTGATTCGCCTTGACCCGAATTGATACATCTTCTGGGTATGGGTTTGCCTCTCCATCCTATGGAACCTGAGGACAGCACCCTTACCTGAGGGCTCACAGAGTGTCTGATTCACTGGCATGGGCTCTCATGCAATATCGTTGCAGAACAGAGGTCCGAATTGCAGAAAAGGTTGTGTGGCCATGGGTCCATAATCTTAGGTTCCGCACCACGCAAAGGCTGCAGACCTGAGAGATGGTAGAATGGCCTCGTAAAGATGCAGCGGAGGTACCAGCTTGGAGATGACACCCTGCGAGGATTGCATGCTATCCTTCGGGTTGCCCTATACATCCCAAACCAATGACGATTCTTGTCTGTCAATAGGCAGGTGAGATCCACTTAACCTGAGAGGCAGGTGGGTCTGAGCAGTGCAAGGACTGTAGGAAACACTGTGGTGTTCTGCCCACATCCCTCTTCAGGGTCGAGGTGCCCACCCCCAGCTGCCATGAATGTGGGCTCTCAGCCTACATTCCCCCTTTCTCTAGAAAAGAGATGCTTCTGAGGCAACAAGAGCTGCCTCATCTGGGAACTTACACCCCTTAGGAGCAGCCCACAAACAATGGCTAGTACAGAGTATAAAATGCTGGCCCTCTGCCTTAAGGGAAGACGTCACTGTGGTATAGTTTATGCTCCAAAGCCCTTGATCTGTGACCAGGCCAACGCTAGCCTCTCCCTGCTTCACCCCTCCCTGTCTTGCAGGTTGTTCTGAATAGCAATCCCTCAATAAATCAACTTCACAAGGATCCCAATCTCAGGCTCTGCTTCTGGAGAGCCCCACCTAACACAGCAACACTGGGTTCTCTAGATGTTGCTCTTGTGCCCTTTCTCCGTCAGCAGTTTCTTCATCCCACCCATGACCTGAACAACCGAGTCTTGATGACTTGACTTCCTAAATATCTCTTTAATCTGACGTCTTCTCTCCATCCCTGATGCTTTACGGTAATTCAAGACCAGAATATAAGTACCCACGTCATAGCCTCAGTTTTGCCTCTTGGCCCATAAAACATAAAGAATGTATTATCTGGCCCTTTAAGAAAAGGTTTGCAGGGACTTCCCCAACGGTCCAGCGGTTAAGACTTGGCCTTCCAAGGCAGGGGCAGCAGGTTCAATCGATCCCTGTCAGGGAGCTAAGATCCCACATGCCTCACAGCCAAAAAAAACCAAAACAGAAGCAATATTGTAACAAATTCAATAAAGAGTTTAAAAATGGTCCACATCAAAAAAATCTTAAAGAAAGAAAAAAAGTTTTGCAGACCCTGGCTTACACGGTAGGGCTCAGGCACCTGGGTACATTAATTTACAAACTCAGAAGCTGTAGTGGGAGAAAGATTTCCTCCAAAGGAAGTCAGAGTGTTGTTAGGAAGGGGAAGAATTGTGGGAGGCCAGACATGACAGAGGTGTGTATGTGTGTGTGTGTGTGCCTGTCTTCAAACTGAGATGTCTCCCCATCAGTTCTGTGGTCTAGGAAGAAACTGAGGAATTAAGTGAAGTGATTTGGACAGGATGCCCCTCATTGTCGTTGTCAGGTTAACAGAAGACATGTGTTGCAATGCAGTTCATAGTAGGAAGGAGTGGTAGCTCCACCTACAGCAGGTGCCTAATAATTACTTGATGAATAAATGAATGGGTGAATGAACAAATGAATGCGCAATCAGAAGAGGGGTGAGAGAAGGCTGTCAGGTGAGCTGGACCATAAAGAATGAGTCAGAATGAGGAGGAACAAGGATTAAGAAGAAGACACAGTTTGTGCACAGGCTCAGAGGTGTGAGAGTATATAGCACATCTGGGAATGGCAGAATTTCCACTGCGCCTGTAGAAGAGGGAGAGGATGTTGATGAATCTGGGTCTTTACCTTGAGGACACTGGGGCGCTGCAGGGGGCAGCTGGCTAGTTAAATGTGGTGGGCTTTGTAAACAGCTTTATGGAGATACAATTCACAGACCATACAATGCACCCGTTTAAAGTGTGCGATTCAATGGCTTTTAGTGTATTCACTGAGTTGTGAATCATCACAATCGACTTTAGAACATTTTCATTACCCTGGAAAGAAATCCTATGCCCATTAGCTGTCATCCCTCAGCCCTCCCATCCCCTCAGCCCTAGGTAAGCACTCCACTTTTTGTCTCTAGAGATTTGCCAGTTCTGGACATTTCATGTAATTGGACTCATACCATATGTGGTCATTTGTGACTGGCTTCTTGTTTTTTCTCTTTTAACTTTATTTATTTTATTTATTTATTTGTGGCTGTGTTGAGTCTTCATTGCTGTGCACAGGTTTTCTCTAGTTGCGTCAAGAGGGGGCTACTCTTCTTTGCGGTGCACGGGCTTCTCGTTGCGGTGGCTTCTCTTGTTGCGGAGCACGGGCTCTAGGCGCGTGGGCTTCAGCAGTTGTGGCACGTGGGCTCACTAGTTGTGGCTCATGGGCTCTAGAGCTGTGGTGCACGGGCTTAGTTGCTCTGCGACATGTGGGATCTTCCTGGACCAGGGACTGAACCCGTGTCCCCTGCACTGGCAGGCGGATTCTCAACCACTGCGCCACCAGGGAAGCCCCTGTGACAGGCTTCTTTCGGTTAGTATAATGTTTTTAAGGTTCATCTGTGTTGTAGCATGCATTGGTGCTTGATTTCTTTTTGTTGATAAATAATATTCCATTGTACGGATTTACCACATTTTTTTATCCATTCATCAGTTGACAGGCATTTGGGTTGTTGAGATGCAGTTTTTAAAAAGATCCTCTGATGGCTAAAATGAACAAGACTGACAACATCAAATGTGGTGTGAATATGCAGTGACCAGAACACTCATCCATTACAGGTGGGAGTTTATAATGGTACAACCACTTCAGAAAAGTTTAGCAATTTCTTATAAAGATAAATATATATCTACTCTATATCCCAGCAATTCAACTTGTAGACATTTCCTCAAGAGAAATGAGTATATATGTCCACACAAAAACTTATAGAATTTTTCATAATAGTAAAAAAAAAAAGAAAACACTGCAAACAGCCTAACTGTCCATTAACAGGAGAATGGATGAACAGGTGGAGTTATGTTCCTAAAATGGAACCTTATCCAACGAGTCCAGAGACGGAGGAGGGTAAAACATTATGTTGGATAAAAGAAGCCTGACATATAGGAATAAGTCGTGCATAATCACTATGAAATTCCATTGTATGTGGAATTCAAGAACTCACAAAACTCATCAGAACAGAGATTGTTTTGCGTGTGGGACGGCTGGTTGAAAGGGAGTACGAGGGAACTTTCCAGGTGGATGGAAATGTTCTATACCTTGACTGGGGCTTTGGTTGCATAGGATTATACATTTGTCAGAGCTCTTCAAACTCTACTCTTCAGATCCGTGCATCTCACTGAATGTAAATCATACTTGAATAAAGTTGGGGGTGGGGTGGAGGGCACCTCCTGGAAGCACTGAGGAGGTTTGACTGAGGTGCTCAGGCTGGAGCACGTGGAGAGGTCTCCTCCAGTCTCTAAGGTGAGGGGCTGTGGCCTGGACCTGGGGCAGGGGTCGTAGAATGAGGAGGGAGGGTGGGCAAGAGGGATGCTAAGGAGGTTGATAGAGCAGGATGGAGAGGACACCCCTGATTGACAGGAGGGGGGCAGTGGGGAGAGGAAGGAGACAAGTGTGACTCTTGGGTTCCTTTCTCTGTACCTGTGACGCTTTGGTCATCAGCCTATTCCCGCTCCATCCCTAGGGCTTCTAGCTGCCACCTGTGTCACCATCTTGTGATGCTCCCTGACTCATGGGAGAAGAAGCTCAGATGACTTCAGCTCTGTGAGGTCTACAGAGGGGGACCCTTGGGGCTTTCCAGATGTACTTGCTGCACTGTGGAGAGGAGGGTGCAGGCCTGGCAGGCCACCTCAGCTCATGAGTGGTTTGGGGCGCCCAGGGAACCATCAGAACTTCGCCCAACCTCCCCATGTAACCAAGGAGGCAACCAAGGTCCCAGAGGGCAGAGGAGTAGCTCAAGGCCTGCCTTTCTCCCACCTCCTCCTGAAATGAAGCAGGACCCTATGGTCCATGCCCCACATGTCCTCAGGCTGCCTTTTGTCTGTGGGAAAACTTTAGCCAAAGAATAAGTTTAATCCGAGAAGTGAGAAAATGCAGAAACAAAGGAAATCACTCAAAAGAGACCAAATAATAACAGTTTAGTCAGTAAACACAGTCAAGGACCTTTAGTTCCTGCTCAAGGGCTATAGATAATATTCTGAGCCGTATCCTGTGAGCTGTCTTATAGATACTGAAACCCCCGCCCCCAGGAGGAAGAAGTTAACTACGTGATGACCAGACTGTAGCCGCGACATAAGCTGCCGCAATTCTGAGAACGGGCCTCAAAGAAATGGGAAAAGAACGACCCTGGAACTGAAGACTAAATGTGCTTAAAGCAATCAAGATGATGCTTGTCAGACCACCGATGACCAATTTCAAGATGACTGTCAGCTGACTGTGCTGTTTCTTCTTGTAGCCCCCTCCCTCCGCCTATAAAAGCTCTTGCCCACTGATTGTCAGTGGGGGCGGAATTGGCTTTACATAGGCGTCTGCCTCCCCCGCCAACCCCCCCGGGTTGCCAGCGTCCAAAATAAAGCAAACTTTCCTTTCCACTAACTTTGCCTCTTTACTGGCTTTCGAGTGGTGAGCAGCCGGACCCCACTTTCGGTTACACTCTCATGCACCTCTGATTTCAGCTGGGTACGCAGCTGCCGGTGCAGTGGCCAACACAGACCCTTCGCTCCCAGAGACCGTGGATGGGAAGCTGGTGAGGAGTTACCCTACGCCTCGGAATACGGTACAGGAGGGTGGGGAGGCACAGAAACCCAGCCCACTCCCTCTGTGGGCCTCAGCAGGTGAGGTGCGTGATGGCCTGGGGCGGAGCTGGCAGGAAAGTCCCAGTTGTGTGTCACTCTGTCGTCATCTCCCCCACCCCTTGGACTTCCCTTAAGAGCAACCTCTCCTTGTCATCTGACCCAGCCCCTGCATCACCAAGGACTCCGTCTCTTCTCAAAAAATTCCTCTGAGATGATTAACTGAGTCCCAAGAACTGTACATATTTGAAGGGCCATGAAAGGGTTCCCTCTGGGTTTCTCCCTTTACCCCACGTCCAGGCAGGTGCACTGAATTCTTCCAGAACCAAGGAAACTTGGATATATTTTTTAAAATGTTTTATTGAATTGTACCATAATAATATAATGACTATAATATAAACACACATCCTCAATGTAGAGTTTGATGAATTTTACACATACATCCACCACCCAGATCAAGATACAGAGCATTTCCAGAATTCCAGAAGGCGCCTTACACCCCTTTCCCGCTAACCTGACCCCAAAAGTAACAGCTATCTGATTTCTCTCACTTTAGATTAGTTTTATCTACTCTTGCACTTCCTATAGATGGAATCATACAGTAGACACTCTGGCTTCTTTTTTGCTCAATATAATGTCTGTGAGATTCACCCATTTAGTTGTATGTATCAGTAGGTTGGCTCTTTTTTATTTCTGGGTGGTACTCCATTGTACAGATGTATTCCAACATGTGTATCTATTTCACTGTTAATGGGCATTTGGGTTGTTTCTGGTTCGGGGCTCTTATGAACGTTCAAATATAGTATTTGTGCAGATGTACATACTCACTTCTCTTGGATATACGCCTAGGAGTGGAGTTTCTCCTAGGTCATAGGGAAGCATGATTTTATCTTTAGTAGATAAGTACCAAACAGTTTTCTGAAGTGATGGTACCAATTATACACTCCCACTAACAAGGTATGAAATTTCCAGCTATGCCACATCCTCACCAACCTTTTAATTCTAGCCATCCAAGTGGCTGTATAATGCTATCTCACTGGGGCTTTCATTTGCTTTCCCTTAATGACTAATGATACTGTATGTCTTTTCATATGCTTATGGGTTACTTGGATACCTTTTTTTTGTGAAATGCCTATTCAAGTCTTCGGACCACTGTATACCAGGCTGTTTGCCTTTTTGTGTTGATTCATAAGAGTTCTTTATATTACTGGATATGAACTTTTGTCAGTTATATGCATTGTGAATATCTTCTCCCAGTCTGTGGCTTCACTTCTTTAGTTTATCTAGTTTTGAATTTTGTGGGTTTTTTCTTCCAGTTTTATTGAGATAGAAGTGACATACACTGTATAAGTTTAAGGTGTGCAGAGTAATGACTTGACTTACATACATCATGAAATGATGATCGCAATAATTCTAGTGCACATCCATCATCACATATAGATATGGCTTCACTTCTTTTTTTTTTAAAGATCTTTAAATTTATTTATTTATTTATAATTGGCTGTGTTGGGTCTTCGCTTCTGTGCGAGGGCTATCGCTAGTTGCAGCAAGCGGGGGCTACTCTTCATTGCAGTGCGGGGACCTCTTACTGTCATGGCCTCTCTTGTTGCGGGGCACAGGCTCCAGATGCGTAGGCTCAGTAGTTGTGGCTCACGGGCCCAGTTGCTCCACGGCATGTGGGATCTTCCCAGACCAGGGCTCGAACCCGTGTCCCCTGCATTAGCAGGCGGATTCTCAACCACTGCGCCACCAGGGAAGCCCTGGCTTCACTTCTTTATTGCATTTTCTTATTGATGTCTTTTGCTGAACAGAAGTTATTAATGCTAACGAAGCCTAAGTTATCCATCTCTTATGTTTTAGTGCCTTTTGCGTCCTCTGTAAGAAATCGTTGAGAAGCCTAGGTTTTGTGCTGATAAGGGCAGCTTCTCTCTGGACTCTTCCCAGGGCAGGATTCAGACAGTTATTACTCAGCCAGCCCTGTCTGCGAAGTTGGCTGTATATCAGTTCACCCACCCACCTATCCATCCACTCACCCACTCATCCCCCATCCATCTATCCACCCACTGGTCTATCCCGTGTTCCTTGCCATCACTGTGAGCTGAGCGATGACAGGGAGTGAGAGACTCAGATGGTGGTGGAATTACTGAGATGAACAAGACCCCCGAGGAGCTTATAATCTGGTGGGAAAACAAAACCTACATGAAATCCTTGACAGATTTCTATTTATCCTCACGCTGTCCTAAAATCTGTAGCTTTCATTCATTACTCTCTGAAACGTCCATTTATTTGTCTTTGTTCTGTGACACTTCTCATATCTGGAAATAGTTCTGTTCCCACAAGTGTGAGCTGCAAATAGCAAAGGTGATTCTCACCTCCCTCATTTTAGGTACTTGGCCCTTATTGATATGGCCTGAGATAGTCAGCAGCCCTGGCCCACCGTTGGCTTAAATCCTGTTTGTGACCAGCCTATACACAGAGAACCGTCCCCCTGTCGGTGGGTGGGGACCCCTCCCCCAGGGCTGACAGGCCAGCTATGGATATTTGAAGTCTGGCCCTGTGGGACCAGCAGGTGGCCCAACCTAGCAGCAGAGAAGTGGGCAGCGGGCCCAAGCAGGAGTTTCAATAGTCTGCTGTGCAGACGGGTGGTCTCCTTCCTGGCTGAAGGGGGTGGACTCCAGCTCTCTGCTACTGGTCTCGGGTTGAGCTGGGGCCTGGGGCCAATAGTGCGGAGGGTAGAGAATTTACACCCGTCCTGGGGGGCCCTCATCTAACCTGTAGCCACCGACTTGGCAAATATACCTCATCTCCCCAGCCCAAGCCTATGCCTGCCTCCCTCCCCGAACTCTTTCTGGGGCAGTGGCTCAAAACCAGCGAAAACAATGAAGAGCCTGCCAGCCCTGGCTCCGACTAGCCAGACCCTGGTCACACTCCTCTGTGATCTGACTGCCCAGAATCCTGCAGGCCTGGCTGCCGTCCTGCCTGCATAGCACCTGCCCTCCCGACGACACTGGTTCTTTGTTGGAGGAGATGGCTTGTGGGGAAAGCCCTGGGGAGGGGCACAGCTGAGCGGGCCAGGCTGGCGCCAGGCGGGACTCGGGGGCCCCAGCAAACAAGGCCTCCTAGAGAGTGGCCTGCGGGCCGGGGGCAGGATTGGGCAGTAAGCAGCCGTCCAACTGCGGCACCTGATGGGGCTGGAACAGGGATTGAGGTTGGGAGGGCGAGCAGCCCCGAGCCCCAGCCACACGACCTTCCCCAGACACACACCCGCAGACACACAGACCCCCTCCCTCTCCCTCCCTCCACCTCTCTGCCGGCGCTCAGCCCTCAAGGTGACTCTGCCAGGTCTGGCTCAGGGGACCACGTCCACTCCTGCCAGGGGTGACTGGACCCGCCTCTCTGATCCCTCCACAGGCAGACAGAGCCTGAGGGTGGCCCTTCTTCACTCAGAGCTTAGGGGTGACAGAGACCCCCTGACCTGAAGTCAGTCCTTCATGGGCTCTGTGGCCGTGCTGAGAGGCAGATCTGAGCTGAAAAGATCATTTCCACCCTCTCTCTGTGCCAGGCAGGGCGCTAAGTGCTCGACCTGCAGCATCTCATCAGACCCCACAACAACCTGCAGAGGATGTACAGATCGTCCTCAACTTACGATGGGGTTATGTCCCCACAAACACATCTTAAGTTGAAAATATCGTTAAGTCGAAAAGGCATTTAAAAACACCTAACCTACCAAGCATCGTGGCTCAGGCTAGCCAAACTTACATGTGCTCAGAAGGCTTACATTAGCTTACAGTTGGGGAAAATCATCTAACACAAAACCAATTGCATAATAAAGTGTTGAATCTCATGTGCTTTATCGAATACTGTACTGACAGTGAAAAGCAGCATTGGTTGTACGGATACAGCATGGCTGTCAGTGTATTGACTGTTTACACTCGTGATCGCGTGGGTGACTGGGAGCTGTGGCTGCCCAGTGTCACAAGAGATGGTCACAATACATATAAATAGCTAGATTAAAATTCAAATTAGAAGTATGGTCTCTCCCAAATGTGTATCAATTTCACACCATTGTAAAGTCGAAAACTCATAAGCGGAACCATCGTTAACCTCCTGTTCTAATAAGAACCATGTCAATTTAGTCCCCTGAGACCACCCAGATAGTCAGCAGGGAGCCCTGGTGTGAGCTCAGGCTGCCTGATTCCCGATCCCATGTCCCTAAATAGTGGGTGCAGCCTTGGACGGTGTCAAGTGGGAGGGCGGAGACCTTGACGGTCAACTCAGAAATCTGCTCCTTATCCTGGAGGAGATGGAAATTATCAGTGGATTTCACAAGGGAGAGATGTGTGTTTTAGAACGATGGCTCCAGACGCAGTTTGGGCAGAGGGACCAGAAAGCAGCCTGTCTTAATGATCCAGCAGCCATGGAGGGCGCCCTGGGCTCTCCCTTCAGGAAAGAGTTCTCGGTTCATTGGCAAGGAGTGGGGTGAGCCGGGAGGCCACACTCCTCTAGGCAGCCGCAGCAACAACTGTGCACAGTGGGATACGCCGGCCTGGCCACTTGAGCCCGATGGGGCTCCTGCTGGGTGGGCCCAGGCTTGGGCAGAATTACATGGGTTGTTGGAGAGATCAACAGGAAACCAGGAGACACGGCCCAAGGACAGCCTATGGTCAGAGAGAGCAGCCTTCCAGGAGGCTGTGTCAAAGGGTGCCCGCGGCTGCAAGGCAGGGGAGCAGCCGCCGTGGGGCGCCCGCAGCGGGCAAGAGTATGGAGCTCCGTGGTGGAGCGGTATTTTGTTAGAGTATCTATGGCAGCTCTGGCAAACTAACATGAAACCCCAAAGGACTGAGTGGGAGGTCTGCCCAGACACTTACATGGGGTTCTGGTGCATTGCTGGGGGCACTAGGCAGAGCAGAGACAGCCCTCAGCAGGAGCACACCGGCTCGGGGGTCCACGTGATACCTCCCAGCTGGCAAGGGGCAGGGGAGCTTGAGGGGAACACGGCTGCCGAAGGTCGCAGGACTTGATCAGCAGGTAGAGCGGAATCTGAGACATCATTGCTGCTGTAATCCCCTTTGGCCGTCCTGGTGAGGTCGACATCCTAACTGTAAGAACACAGCAACACTGTCGCTGTTCAGGGAGGGAAGAGGCTACATCTGCGGCAGTGGACCCATGAGGTAAGAGCCCAGTCTGTGTAGGGGGTGTTAGGGGCCTCTAAGAAGCAGATGCCAAGCCAGGATTAGCTGGGAAGGAAATGTATTAAGGGAAATACCTGTGAAAGGCAATGGGACAGGAGAAGGGGGAGGATGGGAAAGCTGTCAGACTGTCAGTCAAGTCTGACCTGGAGTGAAGGATAGAGGGAGGGAGGGAAGCAGGCAGGGGGGAGGGAGGAGGGTTGGTGGGATGGAATCCTCTAGCCAAAATCGACCATCAGAGGGGTCCGCGTCTCACAGGAGAGGGGCTGCCGCCGTAGCACCCCTTCCACACTCAATCAGTCTTTCGCAGGGATGTGGCTCAGGGGTGGACGTGAGAATGGATTCAGAGGCCAGCAGCCTGGGCCAACCCCACGCCTTGCAGACAGAGATCTGAGCCTTCTCGTGGCTGCCATATGAGGCAGTCAGGAAGGGAGGCTGGGCCACAGTGGAGAACCACAAAAAAGCACAAGGCATTAGGGGTAAATGATGGACCGATGCACAAGACTGATGGTGCTAAAATGATATCCCATAGCTCTCGTGGACATTCCTTCCACAACTTCCAGTGCGTTCGAACATCCTTTTTCTTCTGATTACTGGCCATTTCTATTTTGCAGTTTGTGAACAGCCTAATCATTTCCTCTATGTGTTTTCTGTTGAGATGCTAACGTATTTCTCGTTAATTTTCATGAACAATTTTTCTCTTAAAGTTACACATACCACATTGATATTTTCCCTGGTTGTTTGAAAGCTCTTTAATCATGTAATGCCTATGAATTCTGGTCCACAAGCCCACGTATGCAAGATACACAACTAAATTTACTTTTCTATAAGTTAATTTCTTTTTTCAACCTCCTATTTTGGCCCAAATGTCGGAAGCAATCTGAGTAATTTGGGGAAGACCCTTCCCCCATCCTTTCTCTCAGCATTGCCTCTAAGTTCCTGGAGGTTACAGAGTGTCAAAATAGGGGTCAGGGCATCTGTCAGAGCTGTCTTTGCTGATCCCTTAGCGTCTACTGACATCCTTATTTCCATCTGACTCTTGTCCATGCCCTACCATGATCTCCTCATTCAACTACAAGACTTCCAGGTCTTCAGACTTACTGCATTACTCTGTGCTCTCTTGGGTCTCCCCAGGAAATATGTTCATTGCTCCTTATGCCACACCACGGCTGGAGGAGGGCTGGGGGACTCACTTGCTTGGACACACCCAGTCCTAGACCCACCAGGGAAAGGGGAGCCTGGGTTCTCGTTCCTTTCTTGGACTCAAGAAACATGGCTCAAAATGTCCCTGCTTCCGGATTCCCCAAGCTCATCTGCAGGTTCTCATGTCCCTCCACGGGTCTAAACTTACTTGCTTCCCCTCCATAGCCTTCCTCCTCCAGCCCCCAGAGTCCCTTGTTGGTTGGCGGTGGATCAAAGTCTTGTGGAAAGACTGGATGAGCAATCATGCACATTTTCTAAAACAACAGGCTGTGTCCTGAGGGTTTTTGGAAACCTCAAAGCCAAGTATTGATTTCTTTGTCATTATTTCTGAAGACTGTCTGCCCCAGAGCATGGAGGGAAAGGACAGCAAGAGATACCTGGGAAAGAAATAGAGGTCGCTTTGCCCCGCTGCACCCATGGTGCCTTTGGCAGGACAGATGTTTAAAGTATGCCTGCCTCAAAACAGTTCTGTATCTTTCTTTACAGTTCCTCCCATCTGCTTCTCTGCTTCAAAGCTTTTGACCACTTCGAAACCGGTAACCATACGCCAGGATTCTCTTCTGCCTGTCACGGTTTCATGTTACACGTAACTCACCAACATGCCAATCCATGAATTTGAGGTTGCGCCCTGCTCTTTCTGCTCCCCGCTAGCTGCTCCACTTTTGGGGTCTAAATCGCAGAGTCTCAGAATGGAACAGAGCCTCATGGGTTACCTGGTCCACCAACCACCCTGAGTAGGACTCCTCTCTGTGGCGTCTCTCCAGTCATGGGGAGTTTACTACTTCAAAGTATCTTTATGTGACATCACTGCTTGATAGAAAGCTTTCTTGTCCCCAGTCTGGCCCCCGCTGGTCCAGCTTCGGGCCAAGGGAGCCCCACGGTGTTCTCTGTCTGTGACAGTCCTCCTCACTCTGGAGATGGCATCGTGCCCACCCCATCCTCTAGTGAACAGCCTTGCTAGAGCTGGCCCCTTGATTCCCCAGGTCCGCTGCTCTACTTCCTGGCTGCGTCTTCTGCTGAATTAGTGGGGCCTGTCCACGTGCAACTGAGGCCGACACTGTGATCTCCTGATGTGCTCGGGCCAGCCCAGTACCAGGGCATGTGATCCTGACACACTGTCTTAGGAACGCAGCCTGCCAGTCTATCAATTTTCCAAGCCCCTGCTCATCTAATATCTGAGATCTTTGTTACATAAATTGAGGCCTCTCCCAGCCTGACCTGTACCTGCTGACCTTTTGTACTAAAATTCAGTGACAACGGAGATTAGTTCTGGAATTAGGCCGAGCTGGGCCAAATACAGGCTGCTCGGCCACTTACTTAACGCCAGAGAAGCCCTATAACCTTGGACAGCTTTCATAACCTCTGCCCGCGGGCCTCTCACTGCTGTGTCCTCTCCCGTTGCGGAGCACAGGCTCCGGACGCGCAGGCCCAGCGGCCATGGCTCACGGGCCCAGCCGCTCCGCGGCATGTGGAATCTTCCCGGACCGGGGCACGAACCCGTGTCCCCTGCATCGGCAGGCGGACTCTCAACCACTGCGCCACCAGGGAAGCCCTTGGAGACCTGATTTTTAAAGAGCAGTTACACTAGTACCTGTTCTTAAGGGCCATGGGAGGATTAAGAAATAATGTAGGGAATTCCCTGGCATTCCAGTGGTTAGGACTCTGAGCTCTCACTGCCAAGGGCCTGGGTTCAATCCCTGGTCAGGGACCTAAGATCCCACAACTGAAAAAAAAAAAAGAAAGAAAGAAAGAAAAAAGAAATAATGTAAATTCTTACCATGTGCAGTTTATTGAGTGCAGTAAATGATGGCTATTCTTACTGTTATCAAGCATCTAAGACTATAGTGCTCCTCTTAATTGGAAGAAAAAACCAACACGTGGCATCAATGGTGGGCAATCTTGATTACACAGAGGGTAAGTGATGTCGATTCGAAGGGATTCATTGAAATGGAGGAGGAAGAGGTATCAATGTTAGGTAGTAGAGACTGAGGGTCAAGCCAATAGATTCAAGAAAATTACACAGGTCAACAGGAGAAACAAACAGACCAGAAAAAGGAAAAGGGGCAGCAGAATTGCAGGCCTCTTTGTCTCCTTGCAGCCATAGAGCAGAGACCAGAGCTCAGACCAGGTCTGCCCAAGCAGCAGCATAGTCCTGGCAAGGACTCAAGTCCCACCTTTGGGGAACCTGGCAGTGAGGGCCCCTCCTTAGGATAATGATGCCAACCTGGGCTGGTCAGCACAGGTGGGGGTGGGTTGTGCATGATGGCTAACCTGGACTTCCTTGGCAAGCTCTTGAGTCCTGCCGGTGGCTCCTTTTCTTGCTGACTCTGGGCAGGGACTGCGTGAATAAACTCTGTGCCCGTGTTTATACATTGCTCACCTGTGCTAGCGGACGCCACCCCTGCAGGGCTGAAAGCCAATGGTAGATTCTCTAGGGCAAGAAGGCCCAGCCAGTGGGGGGACAGCACAAGCTTTGAAGTCAGCGAGACCTGGGGTCAGACCCTGTTCAGCCACCTGTTATCCGTGTGGCCTTGAGTAAGTCATTGGCTCCCCGCTCAGGCGTGGAGCTCTCACCACCACGTGGGGACAGAAGCCTTTCCCTTGCGGAGTTATCACAAGGACTAGATGAGATTTCAGGTCTAAATCACCAAGCACAGTGTCAGGCCAGCTGGAAGAAGGGCTGCATGGAAGGGATGGTATCTGGCATAATTCACCTAAGAGATGCCACTTGCAGCCCACCAACTCCTGAAGGAAGACACACAGCCAAGGGGAACTGGGAAGAATTCCAGTCTCCACTTCACACTAGTGTGACCTTGGAGAAATCGTTTACCCTCTCTGGACGCCTATTCCTTCATTTGTCAGACAGGGATAATCCCCGATTTCCAGGTTCCTCCTGAGGATTGGGTTCCTCCTGAGGTTCCTCCTCCTTCCTAGACACGGCGTCTAGGAAGTGCTTAGTTCAGAGCCCAGCACGGAGTCATCAAGTGAGGTACCGTTCCTTCCCCGAGGCCACCGGCTGCCCTGGCTAAACCGTAGCTCAGGCCCTCTCGCCGAGGGCTTCCTCCCAACTCCCTCTTTCTCTCAGGCTTCAGGCATTCTCCTTCAGAGGAGTGAGACAGAAACAGCAGCCCTGGGAATTCCCTGGTGGTCCAGTGTTAGGACTCCATGCTCTCACTGCCAAGGGCCCAGGTTTGATCCCTGGTTGGGGAACGAAGACCCCACAAGCCGTGCAGCACAGCCCCCAAATTTTTTTAATTAAAAAAATACCAGGGCTTCCCTGGTGGCGCAGTGGTTGAGAGTCCGCCTGCCGATGCAGGGGACGTGGGTTCGTGCCCCAGTCCGGGAAGATCCCACGTGCCGCGGAGCGGCTGGGCCCATGAGCCATGGTCGCTGAACCTGCGCGTCCGGAACCTGTGCTCCACCACGGGAGAGGCCACAACAGTGAGAGCCCCGCGTACTGCAAAATAAATAAATAAATATATTAATTAATTTTAAAAAACCCCAAAAAACAAAACAGCAGCCCGGTCCACATCCTCACCAAGACCTGTCAGGCCTGTCTCTCAGGACCGGTTTTCCCTGACGGTGCCCATGAGGTCTTTGCCAAGAGCTGCTGGTGACACAAGCCTGCTGAGATGGCAGGTCAGTGCTGGGCTGTGTGTGGAGCAATGGGGTCGGAGCTGGGCTTTAAAGGGCCCTGGCTGGGTGCAGGGTGCTACAGGTATTATCTGTCTATTAGTTATCTGTGCTGCATAGCACATGACCCAACACCGAGGGGCTTAAAGCAACAAGCATCTATTATGTCAGGCTTTCTGTGGGTCAGGTGTCTGGGCGTGGTTTAGCTGGGTGCCCTGGCTCAAGGTCTCTCGGGAGGTTGTAGTCAAGGCGCCAGCTGGGCGGCAGTCACCCCAGGGCTGCCCAGATCACAGTGGACAGTAGGTACACTCAGAAGCGTGTTTCCTCAGCTCCACTCTGTGACCAGGTGGCTGGGGGGTGAGCCCTGTCCTGCCCTGCTGGCTGCTCCCCAGGGGCCCACAGCAGCCTGGATTGTACAGGTGACCTTTATTATTTTTTTTTAATTAATTAATTTAGTTTTGGCTGCGTTGGGTCTTTGTTGCTGCGCACGGGCTTCTCACTGCGGTGGCTTCTCTTGTTGCAGAGCATGGGCTCTAGGCGCGTAGGCTTCAGCAGTTGTGGCGTGTGGGCTTCAGCAGTTTTGGCACGTGGGCTCACTAGTTGTGGCTTAGTTGCTCCGCGGCACATGGGAATCTTCCTGGGCCAGGGCTCGAACCTGTGTCCCCTACATCGGCAGGTGGATTCTTAACCACTGCGCCCACCGGGGAAGCCCTGCACAGGTGACCTTTAAAGCCCAGCTGGACTCTGAAGAGGAGTTTCTCCAGACCTCCCCCTTGAGGCCGCTCTCTGCTCACTGTGCCCACCACCACCCTGGGCCTTGAGAGAAACCTCCCCTGCCCACCTCTTCCTGACTCCCACAATGCTCTGCTTCAGACCATGCTCGGGACCAGACACACCCATGTTTCCTGGAAGCAGCAGAGGGAGGCTGATGCATTGAGAATGACTTCGAGAAGCCTGGGAAGGCCTCGGGGGAATTCCCCCAGAGAATGACGCGATCACGGTGGCCTGTTAGCAGGCTCTGGTTCACTTTTTGGGTTCTCACCCAAGAACCTCTCTTCTGGGCTCCCTGTCAGCTTCCCATGACAGATGCTCTCCTGGACCCCAGTCCCTCAGATGGAACCAAGATAAATGGAGTCCAAGGCCTCCCACCTAAGGCACATTGTCCCAGGGACAGACACTGGCATTGATCGTTCATGAAAACCCCACCCCATGACCACAGCAGGGCCTCCTTCACTCCCAGCCCCTCCTGGAAGGCTCTTCAGGACCCCTGTAACTTCATACCCTATGGCGACCACAACATTCACCCCTGCCCGGCACACAGGCAGCCTGGGAGAGGCCGGAGGTATTCTGTATCTGAGGGCAAGGCTCAGGCCCGGCATTTAGTAGGTGCTCTGAAAACATGTCTGCTGAGTGAATCTTGCAGAAAGGGCCCTGGCAAGTGTGAAGAGAGGGGTTTGACCACAGTTCCAGTACTTTGAGGCTGTGTGACCATGGGCAAGCTTCTGTCCCTCTCTGAGCTTCAGTTCTCTCATTTACAGAGTGGAGATCAGAGCTTATAAACTATTGGCTCAGAGGCCCTAGCTGGGTTGTAAATATGTTGTTTAGGGCTCATTCAGGGTTTAATTTTATTTTAAAATGAGTTCCCAACATTTAAAAGTTGGGAGATTTCCACTAAACATAATGTTTTTAGTTTTTATTGAAAAATGAAAAGATCTGGCTACACTGGACCCATTGTCCACATACAAAAATTGACTGGCCTGGGCAGGAGCTGCCCCTTTAATTGTGGTGTTTGGACACAGTCCCACGTCCACGTATTCCCTATAGCCTTGCCCAGCACACTTCACCCCAGTGTGTCTCTGCCTGGCCCCAACCGGTATATGAGTTTGCAACCCCTGGATGTCAGCATGTCCTGACTGTTCTTTGGCTCTGTGAGGCCTAAAGATGGCATTACAGGGTCCCTGAGTGATGAAATCCATTAACACCCTGGATAAGAAGCCACTCGGGCTGAGTGGAGAGAAACTGCCGTTTCTGAGGATGACACAGAGTCTATAAATAGCCATAGAGGCTGAGTGGTGACACCTACCCCATCTCACCTGGGGATGGGCATGTTCCAGTTCATGGCTCAGCCCAGAGACAGTCCTTGCTCCTGATGCCACTGAGGTCAGCACAGGTAGAAATGATTTCACAGCTGAGCCTGTGGGGAAGGTGGAATTTTCTCTGGTTCAGGCAAGAGGGAGTGATGATGTTTGATTTTTCAAAGAGGGTAGAAGGTGTAACATGGTGGGGATGAAGGATTGCACCATCCCTGGCTCCCCAGTACTACCCAACAATGTTAGACCTCAGCCTGGCCTTCAGGATTTTCTGTGATTGCCACGCCCCTTCCCCTGCCAAGCTTTCAGCTCATGGTCAATATTGTAGCCTTTCTTTGAAGATGACCTGACCTCTCCTAGCTCTGGGCTGGCTTTGGCTTATTCCCCCTGTGGAATCTCCTCTCTGTATCTTTTTGTCTCTGCCCCTCAAATGCAGTTGTCTCCAGGCTGACCCCCTAGGCAGAAACAATTTCCCCTGTCCCCTGAGTTCCACAGTCCCCCAGCTAACTCAGTTTCTATCTTGTTGTGTCGTCTGTCCAAGGTTTGTCTCTCTTGCCCTCCCCACCCTGTCCCAATTACCAGCTCCTCAATGATAGTGACATATGCAAACCCTGCTCCTGGAGTCAGACAGATTCCTCCCAGCTCCAGCACTCTGCCCTTGGGCAACTCACTCCCCAGCTCTTGGGGCCTTGCTTCCCTATCTGTGCAATGGAACTGCTTCCCAGGCTGCAGTGGAGAGCAGCCAAGCTAAGGGCTAGGCAAGGGCTTTGGGAACTAAAGTGGTTACATGAGTGAAAGCAGTTCTTCCCTGGGTTAGGGCTGCTCGTACTCCATTGGGTGGGAGATAAACTGAGGCCCTCCAGGAGCCGGCTTGAGAGACAATAGGGGACCACTCATATATTTGGCGTAGCTAAGGGCTATGTGAGCCAAGGGCCTGGAACTGATATGTGGGGTGATTCCTCTCTTCTTCTTTTGAATCTGCAGTATGCACTGATACAGGGGAGTATCTGCAAGATGTGCTGAGGGTCCAGATGGGGCAGGGAGCAAGCCAGCTTCCTACTCAGGCCTGTTCCACTTCAGGGCACAATCACAAAAAAAGGAGAAGCCATTCCCCAGAACAGAGTGAGGCCCCGTCCTGGGCTGGGACCTGGGGAGCATCTGGGCTCCAGGATGCAGCTGGGGTATCATTGAGTGCAGGCCCCTCCTGGGCCAGGAATAGAGAAGGGGACTGTGGACTTCCAGAAAAGGGTCAAGCCAGCATTCTCATGAGGTTAAGACACTTTGACCCCTTGAATTGGCTTGGGTCAGCATTTTGCTTCCTGACCCCTTCCCAGGAGTCAATTCAGAGCCCGGGGCAGGTCAGTTTAGAGCTGGTCCCAGCTGAAGTCCACCTGATTCCAAGGCCCAGACCCCACCCTCTTCTCTGGCCCCTCAGAACTCTGAGGCCCTGCAGCTGAGGCCCATTACTGACTGAGCCCCAAACCCTGAGCAAAGACCATCTGGATGGGACTTCCCCGGTGGCACAGTGGTTAAGAATCCGCCTGCCAATGAAGGGGACACGGGTTCGAGCCTTGGTCCGGGAAGATCCCACATGCCATGGAGCAACTAAGCTCGTGGGCCACAACTACTGAGCCTGTGCTCTAGAGCCCGCAAGCCACAACTACTGAGCCCATGAGACACAATTACTGAGCCCACGTGCCACAACTACTGAAGCCCACGTGCCTAGAGCCCACGCTCTGCAACAAGAGAAGCCACCACAATGAGAAGCCCACGCACCACGACAGAGTAGCCCCCGCTTGCCGCAACTGGAGAAAGCCAGCATGCATCAACAAAGACCTAATGCAGCCAAAAATAAAAATTAAAAAAAAAAAATGACACATACACACACAAAAGAATCAGAGGTTTAAAAAAAAAAAGACCATCTAGACTCTGTCCATCACTGATGCTCATGGCACAGTACTTAACAGCTGACAAAGTCCTCTCTCTCTTCATTTTATCCTTGGAACAGACCTGGAAAACAAGCAAGGTAGGGATTAGCAACACCCCCTATTCTGTAGAGGGGAAACTGAGGCCCAGAAGGTCTGGGAGGACTGGCAGAGGCTGGCTGCGGAGACTCCAGGGTTCCCCTACCTCTAGGCAGTGCCTTCATCTCTCTGGGCCTCATTTGCACATACGGAGAGTGCAGGTGTTGGCTCGGATGCTCTCTCAAGTTCCCTGCCTGTCATTCATTTCCTGTGGGCCTCCCATGCCCCCAGGCTTCTGGGAAGCCCACCTCAGCACGTGGGGTAAATCCCCCTCACTGTGGTTTCTCCCGCTCAGTT
The DNA here is from genome assembly GCF_951394435.1 of Stenella coeruleoalba. NCBI lineage: Eukaryota > Metazoa > Chordata > Mammalia > Artiodactyla > Delphinidae > Stenella > Stenella coeruleoalba. The sequence continues at coordinate 53,950,957 of NC_137162.1, read as the reverse complement.
CCCCTTCTCTTCCTGTCTTGCCTTCTGGCTTTTCCTTGGACTGGTCCCTGTGGTATGTTATCTGCAGGTGCAGTTTTGGGGTGAGTGGGGGTGGGAGGGGAGCTAGCAGCCGTCTGTCCTGGTTGCTGGGGATCAGGGCTGTCAGTCTATGGGGTAGGGGAGGAGGAGCCAGACCCAGTCCTGGTGGAGGACTGGGGGCCTGGTAAGAGCACGATAGGCCCAGGCTGAGTCTGGAAGAGGGACTGGTTTCTAGAAGCATCTGGAGACAAGCCCAGGATAGGACGAGGAGGCCGGTGGTCACCATGGGAGGTGCCTGCCTGCCACCTCTCGCTCTAATCCCGCTTCTCATCTCCACCTTTCTTTGACTGACTCTCAGTGCCACGGTCTCTCCTGGTCCGCCTGTCTGTCTACAGGGCCTATGGGGCGAGGGGCAGCCGTACAAAAGTCTCAAACGTAGACTTTTGTTATATTCAACGAAAACATATGGATGCTCGTATTTTGGAGTTAACCACGTTTTAGCATTTTCCCCTTTTTTCATCTATTGGGACCCTCGCAAAATGGAACCGGCCTCCTTTTGCGAAGTCTTGTCTGCCCCTCAGGTCTCTGGCCCTGGTTGGGGTGTGTTCAGAAGACTTCACGCCCCCACCGCCCCACCGGCCGGGCTGCGCTGTCCGCTGGGGCCAGCAGGCGACGCCCGCGGTCAGCCCGGAGGGGGCGGGATGGAGGCGGGGCCACGAGGCCGGCTGGGCCAATAAAGGCGGCTGCACGCCGCTGCGGCTAACTCCGCCCTTTGGGCGCCCGTGACCCTCGCTTCTGGAATCTCTGCTGGCCCGTGGCTCTCCCGCCCGGACCCGCACCCACGATGCTGGCGCTGCGCTGCGGCCCCCGTCTGCTCGGCCCCCTCTCCGGCCCGCGCTCCGCGCACCTGCGCCTACCCGCGGCCCGCGCTTGCAGCAGCGGCTCCCGAGACCCGTCCTCTTCCTCCCGGAACCCGCTCGTGTACCTGGACGTGGGCGCCGACGGGCAGCCGCTCGGCCGCGTGGTGCTGGAGGTGAGACCACCGGACAGGACCGTGCTGGACTGGGCGTGGGGGACGGTCGCGGAAGAGCTCTGGACCCCGGGCCGGCGCTGTGCCTGGCTCGCTGAGTGACCTTGCTTCCTGCTCCTGGGCTCTGGGCCTCAGTTTCCCCATCTCTAAGGAGCGGCATCAGATTGGTCTCTCCAGGCCTCCCCTCAGAACTTTGGACTAGTGGAGGCGGGAGGGAGGCCCCTGTGGAGGAGAAAGCTCAAGGTCAGATCGTAGGCTAGGAGGGCCCGCCCCGTTGACCGGGGTCGGGAGGGGCTCCGAGACTTAATGGGGCGGGATCCTAGGCCCGGAGCTTCGAGATGGGTTTCGGGGGCCTCCGGGGTCCGGGCGGCGGGCCCGTCTGGGCGCTCACATTGTGGCCCTTGCAGAAGGCGGAGCGGGCCCCAGCCCCGCCCTCGCCATTGGGCCCTCGGCGTAGCAAAGGTGGTTTCGCGCCGCCTCCTCTCCCAGCAGGGCGGCTGGCCCGGCCTTGGGCTCCAGCCACCAGAGCAGGCATAGAGCTCCTGGAGTCGGGGCAGTGTGCTCTGAGCTCATCGCCACAACTCCATCCCCAGCCACGCTTCCGAGGTGACACTCTGCGTCTGCCCTGGCTCTTTGGGCCTTTTTGAAAAACAGAGCAAGAAACATACCTAGTAGTCCGGAAGGTAACAGAGGAGAAGCCTGGGTATAGCCTTCAAGCCCATGTTGAACAAAGGGGCCTCAGTTAAGCCTCAGTTGACTCTTCTGGAAAATGGAGAAGACCTTTATTTTAAAGGTTCGGTGCCAGTGTGGCTCTTGCAGCTGGGAGGCAAGAGGCAGGCTTAGATGGGCCTCCAGCCTCCCCTTTCCCCGCCCCTCCTGCCTCTCTCTGAGCCTCGTTTCCCATCTGCCCATTGAGGAGCTTGGACTGGCTCCTCCCCAGGACCCTCTCTCCAGGCCTTGAGTCTCTGATGCTTTGGGCCCAGCTGAAGTGGCTCTGCCAGTTCTGCCCCTAGAAGTAGTCCGGGATGGTGTTGGCATCTCTTCTGACAAGCTAGGAAATCGAGGCCGCCTCCTCCCAGCCTGGAGTTCAGGAAGCAGCTGGCAGAAACGATAGCTGCTTAGGTGGCCTCCCACGGAGGGCTGGGAGTGACAGGAATGTGCTTTCCCCCTCTCCTGGGCCGCCGTGCGGGTTGGGTCCCTCTTTCACCTGCCTCTGGACTGACCGTCTTGTCCCTCTTCTCTCCCCACAGCTGAAGGCAGATGTCGTCCCAAAGACAGCAGGTAAGTCAGGGCCCAGGGCCTTCTGAGTCCAGTCTGGATGGAAGAGAGAGGGGCAAGGCAAGGTGGGTGGGGTGGTGAGAGCAGTTGGGGCATGAGAACCGTGCCTAGATGGGAGTTCCACGTGTGGCTCAGCTGCTGAGTACCCTGGGGCAGCCACTGGTCCTCTCTGAGCCTTAGGGTCGGCCCCGCCCACCTGTGCAGTAGCAGCCTCTGAATCAGGAGAAGATACACATACATGTCCTCTGGGACAACTTCCTCCCTCCTGGTGCCCGACGGGGCAGGCTGGTGGGTTCGCAGCCCTTGCCTGGACTCCCTGCCCCGCTGACCCGGTGCTGGAACAGCCAGGAGCATGTGTTCCTGCCACAGTGCTCGGACACTGAAGTCAGGGCGCCAGATGACTTGTCCCAGGTCACACAGCCAGCGCAGACCCAGGGGCGGGGGTCTTTCCATGTCCCGGCGGGGCGTAGGTCGAGAGGGCGCCGGCTGGAACAAGTTGTGGCCCCTGGGTTGAGGCCTGGCCCTGCTGACCTGCCTCTTCCTTCAACCCTCAGAGAACTTCAGAGCCCTGTGCACCGGGGAGAAGGGCTTCGGCTACAAAGGCTCCACCTTTCACAGAGTGATTCCGTCCTTCATGTGCCAGGTAGCGGGGGCATCTCCCTGCCTTGGGTTCCTCTTCTCTAAATGGGAATAGTGACGGGGACGCCTCGGAGGATTCTCATGAGGAGTAACCAGTGTGCATGTGCCTGGAAAGTACTGAATGGAGGGCGGCTGCGGTCACTCGCTCGGCCTGTCCTCTTACTCCGAGAGGCCGGAGCTTTTCCTGGCTGCCACAGAGCCTTCCCTGCCCCAGGAGTTAAGCAACAGGGCAGGCGGCCGGACGGGCCCTGCCTGGCGGGGTCGGGAGAGTGAAGCAGTGGAGGGAGAGCAGGCATCGGAGTGTGGATGTGCTCAGGGTTAGATCTGAAGGCTTTGGAGGACCAGCACATTCAGACAGTCTCTGCCCATGCCCCACAGTGTGTCCCACTGAGCACTTGGCATGGGAGATAAGGCTAGAGAGGAGGAGGAGGGAGGAGACTGGGCACAGACAAGAACACACAGGTCTGGACTTGGAGCCTCTCTCCAGAGAAGGGCATCTTTCCCGGTTAAATGAGTCTGTTCTTTAGTCATATGTTCTGCCTCTTTTCAAAAGCATTAGTCTTGCTGTGTCAGATGTTTTGCAGGTAGGTGTTGAAAGCGAGAACTTCCCCCAGGGCCAGGACGGGGCCAGGACCCGAGCTATGCTGGGGGTTGTCCTGTGTGAGGTCAGACCCTGCTAAGACAGGGGCTAGTGTCTGAGGCCAGCAAAACCTAGAGGCAGGGGCATGGATGTCATGACCTCTTTGAAGTCCTTTCAGCCTGGAATTCTCCTCCCCCCTTCCCTCCACCCCGACCTGGTGGCTGTCATCACATCGTGGTGAGTGGCAGTGGGTTGAATGTGACAAATTCAGGGAGGGGTGAGGGCTGTGGCTGTGAGACAGGCCTGGCCCCACCCCGTGGCTCTCAGCTGGGCGGCTCCCGGCTCTGCCCGAGGCTGTGGATGAAGCAGGAGCTGAAGTGCGTGTCCCAGCCGGGCTAGGGTCTTCCTCGGAACCACAGCAGGCAAGGGCAGAGACTCCAAAGCTGGAGGGCTCTCGGAGGCATGGGATGGTAGCACCGGGACGCCCAGGCCAGGGTTTGGAATCGTCCCTCTCTGGGGACACATTGGCATTTAAGGATGCTTCAGCCGGGCAGGTCAGGTCACCCGTGTCACCTGAGGATCCCACCTCAGGAAAACAGCAACATGACCATGGCCGGGGGCTGGGGCTCTGCTGCAGCTGGCAGCCCCTGGGCTCTTCTGGCCGTGGCTCGCATGGAAGCCTCAGGCGAGCTGAGAGGAATGACGCCAGCCCTGGCAGGGCTCTGTCCTGGGCCTGGTGAAGGGGAGATGCTGGGACAGGGAGGGGGACTCAGTGTGGGGAACTGGCTCTGCTGGCTGCTGCCGCTTCCCAGAGACCACACTTGGGAATGAGGGTTCCTGGTTTTCTCCCTATTTACCCTCCAAGAGTTGTGGGTAGAAAATTCTAGGTCACTAAGAAGCATCTCAGAATGGCCGAGATGTTTTTAAGGATCATTTAAAAACTCGCTCAGACAAAAATGAATCATTCGGAAACCAGGGTAGTTATTGTGGCAGAAAATATCTAAGCTTTATCTTATTGTTGCTTATTTTCCTTAGTATTGTATTAGTGCTTCTATCGTTGGCTGTTTTCTGACCTCTTTGCCTGAGGGCTTCCGGCTGGGTGGGCCCTGGGTGGGCTGGGGGCTGCGTCCTAGCGCTGGAGTAGTACCCCTCTGCCAACTCTGGTGGCGACGTCTCAGCCGATGCTCTGTGCTCGCAGGCCGGGGACTTCACCAACCACAACGGCACAGGGGGGAGGTCCATCTACGGGAGCCGCTTTCCTGACGAGAACTTCAAACTGAAGCACAAGGGGCCAGGTGAGTGCAGGTCGCCAGTCCCGGGGCCATGTGCCCCGAGCTATGACCCTGCCGCTGCCATCCCAGCAGGCCTGGAGGCTGCAGCCTGATCGCCCCGTATGACTGCTCCATATCTGACGTTGCTCCTTCCTTCCTTCAATGCTCTGGGTGGGCTTGTTGGGTTTTCCTAGAGCTTTTTCATTCTGAGCTCTCAGTTTCAAAACCGAACCTTCCTTTGAGAACCTGGGGGAGAGAGCCTTTAAGCAAAACCCCAGCGTTGTGTCAGGCCCAAGGCGCGACATGGGAAAGTCTAGAGTTCAGGGCTGGGGGTCCCGCTCCAGCTCTACCACTGAGAGCTTCCACGAGGCCCTTTTCTCTCGTGGCGGCAGAGGCGGACAGGCCCTGGGGAGCTGCGTCCTCTGGGCCCTGGTTCCCTCTTCTGAGCCCCAGGATCTTCTGGCTCAAGCATCTTTGATGTGGCTTTCCCCATCTGCTCATCTGAGTGACTCCCGTGTGAGATGCCTCCTAGGGGCAGCCTGGTCATCCTGCTTGTGTTTGCAGGTGTCCTGTCCATGGCAAATGCAGGCCCCAACACTAACGGCTCCCAGTTCTTCATTTGCACCATAAAGACAGACTGGTGAGTTGCTTGCTCCTGGCTCCAGGCCCTCTGGGAAGATGGGGTGGCCTTGCAGCTGGAGGGGGAAAGCTAGTTTGAGGCTGTGGGACAGTAGCCCTCACCCAGGCTGTGTGTCTGTATGAGAGAAGGAGAAGGTTTGTGAAAGGATTGAGGGAGAATTTGGGTTATTCTTGTAACTGTCTTTATTAAGCTTCCCATTGTTACCGTCAGATGGAGTTTTCTCAGTGTGTTCTGTGCACATGTGCGTGCGCACGCGCGCGCACACACACACACACACACACACACACACACACACAGAGGAAAGGATTCTTTTACCAAATATATTTGTGAAATGCTGCGGAACATACTAGGCCTCAAGATGGCCTGTGGCAGAAACCTGTTTTCTTGGTTTAACCCGCTATTTCCCTGGCTTACTTGACCTTGGAATGCACCTTGGAAAATGCTGCAGGAGACGTTTGGATATCACACCGGACTTCTCATCAGGCCTTAGCATGGGCCTGCAAATAGCTACCAGCCCCTTGTATTTTAGGGATGTTTCCCAAGTAAATTTTCCACTACCTAGTAAGTTTCTCTGCCCAAAGTCCCCTGTGTCCTAGCCCTGAGGCATCTCAGGGAGGTGAGGGGACAGCAGCTGGCCTGGAGCTAAGACTAAATAAAGCCCATTTCCAAGGACTTTAGGGAGACCTGGGTAGTGGGGGTTACTAGTGGTCTCTACCCTCCGAGCCAGAGGGCCGTGGATGTCAGGGTGGGCAGGTTGTTGCTGGCTCTGCCTGCCCTTCTGCCGTGGAGCCCCTGGTGGATCCTGAGGTGTAACCAGTTTGGGCCTTGCTGGCCCTGCCTTTTAGATTCTTGGGACTGTCTCGGATTGAGAGCTGCTTGGGACTCGCATCGGTTCACCACACGTATTATCTTGGCTCTCACCTCAGAATTTATGACTGTTAAGATAGTTCCATTTACACAGACCTCTTATTTCTTCAGAGTAGTTCGATATCCCTTTATCTCCCTGTGCAGAACGAGAATAATTCGCTTTTTGTAGGTGAGGTTCCCAGGCTTCAGGTGAAGTGGCCTGGGATCAGGTCACACAGCAGGCGAGGCAGAACGTAGCCTGGGAGGGGGCCGTCCTCTGATGCGTTCTGGGGGGCTCAGCAAGGCTCGATACCCGAGCTGTGAGAGGCGGGGCCAGCTTTTCGGTGTGGGTTCCTTTCAGAACTGCTGTTTTTGGTAAGTAGTCCCGTGACCAAGGGGCTGTGACCCTGGGCGACACTGCACCACCCTCGCTTCTGCTTACCTGGCTCACCTCTCCTCGCAGGCTGGATGGCAAACATGTTGTGTTTGGCCATGTCAAAGAGGGCATGGATGTCGTGAAGAAAATAGAATCTTTCGGCTCCAAGAGTGGGAAGACATCCAAGAAGATTGTCATCACGGACTGTGGCCAGGTGAGCTAACCCGCCACGGCCAGGGCTCTAGGCCAGCGGCAGCTGCAGGCAACAGGGAGTTGACTCACCCAGGCGGCCGCCTCGGGCTCCCAGCGCAGGGGCCCCTTGGAGTTGCCTGTGCTCCCTCTACCTTCTCTGTGCTTCCGGAAGGCCTCTCAGGAATGTCAGACCTCACAGGACCCACCGGGCTGCTTCCCCAGTGCCTGATCTTCCCCAGCGCCCTGTTTCTGGACACCCATCACGGACACTGTGTCACTGCTCCTCGTCTGGCGTCTCCTGTGATCACCTGGCCCAAGTTCACCTGTGCCTTGGACGTTGAGGGTGGTGATGGGTGAGCTCTGAAGGCAGTTTCTGCCTTTTCTTTGGCCAAGGGGGAAAGCCGGTTGCTGTGAAGGGCTGTAATAGCTGTTTAATGTCGTCTTCCTAATCGGAATAATTTAGCAAGACTCCCTGGAGCTGGAGCTGTGGCACTAACTACTCCAGGCTGTGGTGTGACCTCAAATTGGTGGCACAGGCCACGAGCTTGGCCTTTGGAGCACAGTCTGGGCGTTTGCGAAGGTGCCACGGCTGCGACCTTTTATCCCAGTCACTGTGAATCCCATTGGTTTGCTGTTCTTGTGTTTGGGGAGAGTCCATGGGGGTAGAATCAGCTGAACCTGGGGACAGACCCACTGCGAGCTGTGCCTAGTCAATGTGAATTCCCCAGTTGAAAACAGAAATGACTTGTAAGTGCCGTGCGCTCTGGAAGGAAGTCAGTGTGTCTTCCCTGGTGGGCTTTGATTTCTTCCGTGTGTCTTATAAATTATATCTACTGATTATATACACAATAGACTTCTGGAACATTTCTTTGTGTTGAGCTTAAATGTGAAAATAAATCCTGTTTTCTGTGAAAGACTGGGGTCCGTGCTTTAGGAAGCAGTGTCTGTAACAAGTATTTGGAGCTGACGTTTATTGTTACCACCGTCACTCAGTGCTCCACGGAGGGCCTTTCCGTGGACTCTCAATCCCCCCAGCAACCTATGAGGATGTTCTCATCATCCTGCTTAACAGACAAGGAAGTGTACTCAGACAAACTGTCTTAGCGTTCACAGCCCATCAGAGCCCTGGTGCCGCCTCTGGGTGACGGAGCCTCAGTTTTGCTCAGCTGTATAATGGGGTAACAGTGCCCACCTCACAGGGTGATAAGGGTCAGACGTGATCTGTGTAAAGTGCACAGCTCGGGCCCTGGCACACGGTCTTAATAAGGCTCTGGAGTGATGAGGACAATATTTCCTGTGTGTCTGGGTCTTAGAGGAGGAGGAGCTGTGATTATCTCGGGCTAGACGTGGACTTTACTACCCTCGATGTGCCGTTTAAATTTGGAGTTAAGTTACAGGTGTTTCTGAATTCACAGGGAGAACAGATTGGGGGGTGGGAGGAGGGCTAAAAATTTCCTTAAACAGCCAAGGGAGGCACAGTCCGAATACCAGAAGAATCACAGCGTAATTAGCATTGCCTCACATTGGAGTTCCCTGAGTCTGATGATGTGTGGTCACAGGTCCTGGAAGGCATTCTGAGGTCACAGTGGCTGGACTTGGGTCATCTGGAATATGCGGTTCCCTGAGTTATGTGAGGTCACAGATAGATGTAGTCACTCCGGGGTCATGGCTGGAGTTGGGTCATTGGACTCATGGAGAGTTTCCAAGAAGTCAGTTCAGCTACATGGGTTGGGAATTCAGCCGGCCTAACAGTTTTCAAACCGTTCTCAAGAGCCTTGGAGGTTGTCAGGCAAGGGCCCCTGAACCCCCTTGGAATCATCAATACCCTCTGTTTTCTAAAAGGGATTTCGTTTGAAGAATGGGATCCTAGGCCAAATAATAATGGGTTGTGGCTCGACCCTTCCAACCAGCATTTTACAGACGGGTAAACTGAGGCCCCGAGAGAGGACATGGTTGCCCAAGGTGACCCCGTGAGTCAGTTGGCAGAGCAGGGGCTAGAACCCCGGACCTGCCAGTCCAGAGGGTTTTCTGTTGGAGGCCTTTTGGGATGCACAGACCCCTTTGTCCTCAGATCACACGCAGTCAGAGCTCTTCTGATTTCTGAGGTCAAAGCCGTGATTTTGGTCCCAGTGGAGTTTCCTCTTGACCTCTGGGGACTCTAGGGAGGCAGTGGTGCTGTTGACAAGTGTGAGGGTCAGCTCCTTGAGGTGTGGCCCACTGGCCCCCTGGTGACTTCTGAGGGGTCTCGGGGTCACAGAACATGTGGGTCATGTGTTTAGTTCACAGAGCATTTCCTTTCCAATGAGGAGGAAGCACGTGTGCGTGCGTGTGTGTGTGCGCGTGGGTTCGTGTGCGTATGTGTGTGCGCACGCGTGTGTGCACGCACACGTGTGTGTGTGTGTGTGTGTCCATCCGTGCAGAGGAGTCTAGTGTGGGCTAGCGGAAGAAAGAATGCAGGAATTTCCTAAAAACAGTTTCCTGAAGGTGGGGCTGTTCCCTGCAGTTCTCTTCCCAGAACTCTTGCACAAGGGCCTGAGACTGGTCTTACTACATAAAGCGGGAGCCTGTGTAATATACAGATAGGATATTGACTTCTTGCTGGTACACGGTGCCTAATGCGTGAAGGAAGCAGTGAGTCATACATGTGCTCTCACGGATGGAATCATATGTGACGCCATGTAAATTCACCATGTGTTTAAATATCTGAAATAGCATTTTTATGAGACAACACATGATAGCTTTTCAAAATGACTTCACTGAGGTATAATTTACATACAATAAAATTCACACATTTTAAGTGTGCAGATCACTCATTTGACAAATTCGTACACTGAGTAACCACCACCAAATTAAGTTATAGAACATTTCCATCTCTCCAGAAAGATACCTCTGCGCCTGTTCTATCGCTGTAGATTAATTTTGCCTGTTCTAGAACTTTGTGTAAACGGAATCCTACAAGATTTACTTTTCGTGTCTGACTTCTTTCGTGTACCATGTATGAAGACGTGGGAGAATTTAACACGCTTCTGGGCTTTATAGAATGTTGCTCCGTGATGAGGAATGTCAGTAAATGTTTCCAGGGTCTGCTAAGGCCTAAAGCAGTGCTCCTCCTAGGAATCATGGGGTGCTGGGAAAGCATGCAGATTCCTAGGCCGCGGCCAAGCCCTGTTGAATACCAGTCTCTGAGGGTGGGATCTAGGAATCTGAATTTCCAAATAATAATAATTCAACTAAAGTTTAAGAATTTGAGTGTAGGCCAGAAGGGGCAAGATTGAAAAGGGAGACCACCAGACCACTGGAGTCATTGCCGACGCGCTGAAACATCTGTTCTGGATGCTCCGCCGCTCGTAAAAGATGCTTCACTTGAGGAGTCTGGGTGGTGGGTGGGGCACCCTGTGCAGCCCAGGCTTCGTGGGGGCTGGTGGGAAGCTGTGCTCTTCCATAACTGCTTCCCAAAGCCTCAGCCGATGGAGAGGCCTTTCGGGGGGGAGTTCCCATGGTGTAGCCCTCGGTTCTTCATTTCTCATCAGGAAGAGGGTCTGGCTTTGGTGGGCCCAGACTGGAGAACATTTCTCAGTGAATAGCTTCTGGAGGCCGCGAGTCAGATCCATGTCCAAGGTCCACTGGAACAGGGCGGATAGAGAAAGTCTTGGTTCCATGCTGTGTCCTGCTGGTTGCATATATCTGTGAATATACTTAAAAAAATCGAATTATATACTTTAAGTGGGTGAGTTGTATGACACGTGAACAATATCTCAATAAATCTGCTTAAAAATATGTGTTAGTAAATTCTCAGAATTCTGTGGGTGTGTAAGCTGTTTTTCTGGAGTCCTGTCCCTTGGGAAAATGCTGAGATTTGACCCCGTTGTGGAAGTGGTTTGGTGGGTCTTGGGCATTGCCTTTCAAAGCACCTGTCCCAGCTGAAGTTACCACAGTGTTTTTAGACAAAGAAGTCTGTTCTTCTCAGAGACAGAAGGGCAAGCTACTTGCACAGGCAAGGGAGGCATGGAGTGACTGGAGGATTCAAGTTGTTCGTTTCATTTGGACCCAAACAGATGTCTCCATTACGAATTTCAGGATCCCACTCTTTCCCACCGATGCCCTTTCACACGAAAAACTTAGTGAGACTGTGAATTCACATGTTATTGTAATTCAGCAAGCTACACAATTAAATTTTTGTTTGATTTTAAGTGATTATCAGTCTAGGGTCTACAAGAAGTGAGAGATGTTTTAGAGGTGTCACGGAAGCTTTCTGGTTCTCAGACCTTAACGTAAGCTGAGAATTAAAAGACATGAGTTTGTTATCGTCTTTTGGTAAACAGTCAAGCATGCTCAAAATAATTCACCCCACGCTATTGGCCTTCTGGCCATCGATACTGCCATAACCGTCAAGTGTACAGCCACCTGGCCTCCCAAGGCACATGCTTCTCTCCTCACTTAACCACAGGTGACAGCATGATTAATTGTGATGTCACTGCATGCCAGAAATTACCATCATCCCACTTCCAATTGGCAGGTAGTTCAGCCCTGCCTTCAAGCCCAAGGGCACAGCCAAACAAATCTCGAAATCCCATCTTTGTGGGGTTATCTCCTAGGACCACTGCCTGTGTCTTTATTGATCAGGGTCCAGACAGGATACAGAAACAACAGAGTAATTCTAACAGGAAAAGTTTATTATCAAAAATTATTAACCGGGGCTTCCCTGGTGGCGCAGTGGTTGGGAATCCACCTGCCAGTGCAGGGGACGTGGGTTCGAGCCCTGGTCCGGGAGGATCCCACATGGCGCGGAGCAGCTGGGTCCGTGTGCCACAACTACTGAGCCCGCGTGCCACAGCTGCTGAGGCCCACGCACCTGGAGCCGGTGCTCCGCAACAGGAGAGGCCACCGTGGTGAGAGGCCCACGCACTGCAGTGAGGAGTGGCCCCCGCTCGCCGCAAATGGAGAAAGCCCGCGCACAACAAAGACCCAACGCAGCCAAAAATAAATTAAAAAAAAAATTACTGACTATAACATAGGTTAACCTACTAAAGGGAAACAAGAACTCTGAACAAAGTGTCTCTCCAGTGCCCTCTATTGATAAAGCTTAATATAATTCCAGGTGGTAAGAGAGAACTGTTACAGTATCACAAACGGGGCAACGAAGGGAGGATTTAGAGCTAAGAGACGGACTCATAAGTGGTGGCATTGCTTTCTTAAACAATCTGACAAACTCTGGCATTCAATTAAATGTTTAGGCCATGTATATTTAACTTAATTATCAATATAGTTAGATTGAAATTGACCACCTTGCTATTTATTTTCTCTTTATCCCATATGGTTTTTGTTCCCTTCTCACCTTCTTTTGGATAGAGTTTTTTCCTCCCAAATGATTTCATTCTACCTCCAGTACTGACTTATTAGATTTAATTCTTCATTTTATATTTTTAGTGGTTTCTCTAAGATTTACAATATATAGTTTGACTTATCACAGATTACCTGAAAATAATATTGTACCACTTTACATATAGTGTAAGAATTGCTGGGTTAAATGCCAACTTCACGTTTACCGTTTTGAGGAACATCAAACTGTTTTCCAAAGTGGCTACAAAATTTTAGCTTCTCACCAGCAATGTATAATCATTACAATTTCTCCATGGCCTCACCAGCACTTGTTATTATCTAACCTTTTTTTTTTTTCCTTTTCTTTTGGCCACACTGTGTAGCATGTGGGATCTTAGTTCACCGACCAGGGATTGAACCTGTGCCCCTGCAATGGAAGGGTGAGGTCTTAACCACCAGACTGCCAGGAAGCCCATATCTGTCTTTTCTTTTTTTTTTGGCGGTACGCGGGCCTCTCACTGCTGTGGCCTCTCCCGTTGCGGAGCACGGGCTCTGGACGCGCAGGCTTAGCACCCATGGCTCACGGGCCCAGCTGCTCTGCAGCATGTGGGATCTTCCCGGATTGGGGCACGAACCCGTGTCCCCTGCATCGGCAGGCGGACTCTCAACCACTGCGCCACCAGGGAAGCCCCCCAAAAGAATTGATTTTTAAAAACAAGAATGCCCGTACTCTTCAATAGGGAATGGATAAATACATTACCTAACAAAAGAGTACAATCAGCTGTTAGTCCAATGAAACAGATTTCTGTGCTAACAGGGAAAGTTGATGATGAGAACAAAGCAGGTTACAGAACGGCATGTCAAGTATAATCCTGTTAGGTTAGTGTGTGTGTGTGTGTGTGTGTACATTAAACACAAATATATTTGTACAAACAAAAGATTAGGGAAGGATATGGCCAAACTCTGGATAGTGGTGTCTCTGGAGGAGGTTCGACTACTGAGAATTTTCACATCCTACTTCCTATTTTTGTGTTGTTTCCATTTCACATTGTGCATGCGTTATTTTTATAATCAAGAAAGGAAAACCCAGATATTACCACTTGACAGTTTTACTCAAGTAAAGGTGCATGAGGCCTGGATAGCACTGTGCTGGGGAGATTAGGATTCATTTCAGGTTTGGGAACAACAACAAAAAATTCCCCTTTTGTCCCCTAGGCAGGCTTGCCGCTGGCAGGAAGTCGCAGTTCTCAGATTTAGCCACCAGAGGGCAGCAGGGGACCAGCCGATTCCTGCGAGAGGAAAGCTGGGGGATTTTGAGTTGGCAAGGATGTCGGAGGAGAGAGATCTGGGCCAAACTGTTTGAAGCAGTCTCCACCGTGGGGCGGGGCTGGGTCAGGTTCCCAGGGAGAGGAGGACCAGTTATATGCTAGGCAAAGGTCCCTTGCTGCAGCACAAGAGGGAAACTCAGGCAGAAACCTAGTCAGAGCTGAGCTAACACGACGTGGGTGCGTGGAGAGGGAGGGGGAAAGGCCTACAGGCCAAGGACCAGACAGATCAAAGCCCCTTCCTGGGGGCAAGGCGCAGGCTCCTCATCTCCTGCCACCTGGTTGGGATGAAGTTTCCAGAATGCATGGCTCAAGGGCCTGATAAGTAGGAGGCAGAGGCAGAGAGAGAATCATGGCCGGGGGAGGGGGAGGCCGCAGGAGCTGGGGGGCAGCATTTCAGAGGCAGCACAGGCCCAGGGCACTGGCACCCCTCCATGAACAGTGCAGTAGCTAAAAGTTCTTAAGCATGTCCCAGGTGTTTAATCGTGACAGTGACCCTCAGGAGGTGGGCAGGCAATACCATTCCCATTGTACAAGGGAGGAACCCAGGGCTCAGGGGGGGAGGCGACTTTCTCAGCTCAGGATGACAGCTGATAAGTAGTGAAGCTGCCGTTCAGTGTCCAGCCCATCTGACCCCAGAGCCCTTGCCAGGATGAGAGTGGGGAGGCCGAGATGTAGGTCGCGGCAGGTGCCATGATCCTGGATGAACGAGGCAGGACTTGGACCCCAAATTGCCCCACAGGCTACAGAAGCTGGGTGTGGAGGGGCGGTGGAGGCTGAGCCCTGACCTCCAGGAGTGACTAGAGAGGGAGGGGGGATGTTGAGCGGGTGGTAGAGGAGGATGCTGTTCAGCTCCCAGGGTGGAGGGCTCGGGTGGGAGAAAGACCCCCTTCCTTCCCTGGACCAAGAGGGAGGATGTGGAAGGGGGACAGGCCTGAATACAGGGCTCCAGCGGGGGAGGGCCGAGCGCCAGGGAGAGAAGGCACAGGTACGCGGCCTGGCTCGCCCTGGAGGCAGTGGAGGTAGGAGCTGGGCTCCCCCTGCAACTGGGAAAGGGACCCCCTGGGAAGTTTTCAAGGATAGAGGTAGAAGGGGGCTGGGGGCTGTGTTGGGGGGCTTGGCTTGAGTTCCAGCTTCTGCACAAGCCCGCGGTAACCACCATGGAGCCTGCACTAGGTGGTTATCGGCTCTGGGCTACCATAGGAAGGTTGGCGGCTTCGGCTGGGCAGGTGTGAGGGGCCCGGGGAATTGGGGGCTGAGGGCAGGACAGCCCCGCCAGCTGGCTGTCTTGGGCGGGTGGCACAGCTGCCAGAGGCAGGGACTAGGCCCTGGACCTGACACTGGGGGGTGAGGGGTGGGAAGTGGCACTGGGAGGGGGCACAGGGAGGGGCTCTGCTTCTCTAGCTGTATGATCTTGGACAAGTCACTCAAACTCTCTGAACCTCGGCTTCCGTCTCTGTGAAATGGTACTCATCCCAGCACCCAGCTCACAGGGTCGTGGTGAAGATCAAGAATGATGATGCATGTAGATTACAGAGCACAGCAGCTGGCGCACTGGACGTTGGCCAGATCTCACTCATTTATTCCACGTTTAACCCTGTGGTGCACCAGGCCACACGGGCACTGCAGACGCACGGACGGTGGGGGGCTGGGAGTGTGCGGGGTCGGGTCTGGAGGCGCCCTCCGCTACCTTGCCCCCGTGCACCTCCCTGGCCCGGCTCCCTTGAGCTCATCTCCTGCCCGGGAGCGGAACACACACAAGTAGAAAGTGTCTCCTCTCTCAACACCACGTGGGAGGCGGGCCAGGGAGCCTCTGGGGTGGCGTTTGGATGCCTGACCTTGTGCGGAGCCAGGGTCCAGCTGTTTGAGGGCAGACAGGGGCCTGACTCCCCACCCAGGCCCCGAGGAGACGCCCCTAGTGCCTTGCTGAAGGCCTGAGAGCGCTGGTGGGAATCCACTTGGAGTCTCTGGTAGGGATCAGAAAAAGCACAGAGCGTGGAGATGGGAGGGTGCAGTGGAGGACCTGTCCGCCAGTCTGGGGCATTAGGGCCTTCCCTGGACCTCAGTTTCCCCACCCGCCATATCGGTCTCTGCCCTGGCTCCTGCCAGGGTGGTTAGGAGCATACACATAAGGCCAGAGGAACAGGAGAGACTTGGGCCTGTGGCCAGGGCCCAGGGCAGAAGCCCGATGGCAGCGGGAGCCGGGGTGGGCCCTCCCCTCTGGGTCCCCCGACACCCCTTTCCGCTGTGGACTCCGCTCTCTCTGCTGTCAGCCACCGCCGGCTGCCCCTGGACATGGACATTAGGTCCAACCGGAAATCCTTCCTGTCCAGGGGAATTACTGGTCTCCACGGCTGCAGATGTCGAAATGCAGGCTGTGTTTGCCTTGGGTTTGTTTTCTTTCCACGGAAAACAAAACAAAACAAATACGGGTGCATGCACACGACACACAAGGGCAGAAAATCGAACATTAACCTTGACACCTCAGCCCTAGCACAGGGGGTACCCAGCCAGTGAGCAAGTGAACCATGTTCCTGGGTTGGCGGCCTGGCACCCCCTCGGACTCCCTGGGTGACCTCTGGCCGGAGCCACAGACAGTGGGAGCAAGAGATCCACAGCCCCTGGCCTGCCACCCACCAGCCAGGTGCCAAGCTGTGTGCTGGGCCTTGTGTTCACTGGGCCGGCTTATCTGCACAGTATCCCTGTGGAAGCCGGCGCTCAGAGAGCCCAGGGACTCTGCCCAGGGTCGCCCAGCCAGGGGAGGCAGGGCTGATCTGGAAGCCGGCAGCGTGGGGCACAGGCCACTGACACAGACGGGCTCCGTGTCCTCAGACCTGTACCAGGAGCGCAGCCCTCCCTGGGCTGTGGGTGGAGAGGCCCTCGTGGCAGTGTTTATTCTCTCCCCCGCCCACTCTGCTGGGCTGGGTCCCCTCTCTGCTCACTGCTTGGCTTCACTGACACCCACCTGCGCTCAGGCCAACTCTGGCCCTGCCGCCATTTCATGCAGCCTGAGGCCAGGCACCCGGAGGTGAGTCCTTCCTTTGTGCCAATAAGCAGGAAAGGGCTTGATGGCTTCCAGGACTCGCTGTGCACCCCAAAGAAGACAAGGGGTCCTGCTCCTGGAGTTGGGAGCCTCTGTTCCTGCCTGTTCGCCACCCTTCCCCCATCCATGATCCCTGATGCCCAGGACTTACCTTGTTTTCTCTGCTCCATCTCAGGGGCTGCATGGAGACATGGGTTGGTCCACAGACATGTAGTTTGGCTATTTAATAAACTAACTGCCAAAGTTTAAAGATTGGAGAATTTCACATAACAGCTTAGTCCCCCCCCCACTCCCCACCCCACCCCAGGTGGTGTGTTCTTAGATGGTAGCAATTGGCTGAAGCCGAGGATGGGATGTCCTCCAGTGAGCTGGACGCCCTCTGCCCACGGCCTCCTCCCGGCCATCACCGTCCACCCCACAGGACCCTGAGGACCATTCAAAGCCCGGTGTTTCTCAGCCGTGCACACTGGACTGATCAGGGACTTTAAGAACCTGAGGAGACCCAGGCCGGTTTCTCAAGCGTCTCTGGGATGGACCAAGGCTCCCGTAGGCGATTCTGGTGAGCAGCCAGGTTGAGAACCACAAGTGCGTGGATCCTGGGCCGCAGGGCTCCGTACGCAGGTGGCTCCTTCAGGCCTGCTTCGCCGGGGCTCCAGGCCCTGCGAGCCGTGACTTCCCGTCTGTGGCCCCGGTCAAGAGCCCCACCTTGAGACAGCCCAGACAGGTCCTTGCTCAGAAGAAGGGCCCTCTGTTCCTTCTCCTGGGGACTTTCCAGGAGGCCCTGGACACTTGAGCTTGCTCACTGTGGGATGCCCAGCGTCTGAGGCCCAAATCCCTGTCTTGGCAAGAGGGCCAAGTGGGAGCTGCAGCTGCGAGGCCTAGGGCTGCTGTCTCCGAGGAAGATTCACTCCTATATATGGTCACCAGCAGTCTCATCGCAGAGCTAACTGTGACCTAATGTGCCGACAATCTTGCCTAGTCTGGGGCCCCGCTTGGGGAGGGCCCTCGCCCCGGAGAGAGTGTCCGTTTGGGGACAGGGGGGCTGGGTGGAGGCAGGGCCAGGACAAGACATTCCAGACGCGGGAGAGCGGAAGGGCAGCCCCAAGCCGCCCCTACCCAGCTCAGCACCCCCGAATCTGTGAAAACGTTCAGCTCCCTACCGATGCTCCGTGTAAACAAGGACACCCAGGAGGCTCTCTTGCTTTTAAAAGTTCTTTTAATACAGCATGAAAAGGCTATATTTCTATAGGTAGGCCGTATACAGATTCTCCAGGAATAAGGCACACAACGGAATGCCATCCCGAGGGCGGCCCTCGGGAGGGGTCGGGAGGCTTCTCCACGCACCCTCCGAGCTGGCCCACGGGTTCTGTTTGTCTTTTTAGCTGGACACACACGTATTAACAGATACAGACACGGACAGGGTCACCACACAGGAGTGGAGGAGGTCGAACGGTGAGGTTGGCAACAGAGAGCGATGAACTCCCCCGAAGGCCGGACGCCTCCCAAACTCCAGGGTTAGTTGTCACACTGGGCTACGATGTAGTGATGCTGGATTAAATATTCGTTTAGAGTAGATTCAAGTCCATTAGATGTTGGAGGGCAGGTGTAAGGGCTCTGGGTGACAAATCCAAGTTCAAAGAGCATAGGGCACCAAGGCATGGCTCAGATGGCAAAGCTCCAAAGGGGGCGGCTGGAGAAGTCCGCCTCCTGCTTCCTCTTCCATCCTTGGGCCCTGCTGACCGGGAGCCCTGGACCAGGCCAAGGAGACCATCTTTGGAGCTGGCCGACCGTGGTGGGGCTAGTAAGTCACACGCCCTCTCCTCCCCAGGCACACTCCTGCCCCCCACGAGTTTAATAACCATAATAACAAGATAATAATAAGAAGGTGCAAGAGAATGGATTATAATGCTGTGTTATCCTCAGCTGAAGAGGCTCGAAGGGCTCACCATTCCCTTTTCACTAAGTATCTAATAATAGCTTCCCTTAAAAAAAGGCAGTACTTTCCCAAATGCACATATGTATAAATACAGGACAAGAACATATTAATAATAAGTCTATGCACTTGAATAATATGCTGGCTACTTAATACTGATATTTGTATCCAGGGATAACAACAGAGAATAACAATAATATGGCTTAAAGAATTGCAAAGTTTTTTTTCCTCATCAGAATTATGTACCAACTTCATATAATAATCTATGTAGACAATATTTCCTTCTTAATGTAATTCAGTTGCAGACTTTTTACAGACCAAAGCATAGTAAAAAATCAACCCCCCCCAAAAAAACCCAACAGGAAAAAGAGAATAGTTCTCACCATAAATATTTTCTTGCAGCTCAACCAGAAGGTTTGCAAAAAATACTTCCAGAAATCTTCATTTGATATTCTATTGCCCTCCTGAAAGCTCTGAAGTTTTGAAAATGCCTCTCTTTTTGTTTACTTTAATCTCAAAAATCAGGCAATCATATTTTTCTTTTCTTTTTCTTTTTTTTAAAAAAGCCCTCAAATATATACAGACAAAAATCACTGTGAAGATTTTTCGGGAGAAGGTAACAAATTCAGTGTTGTGAGAAAAATTGGAAACCATGCAGAAATTTTAACATCCATGAATTTTCGTTTCAAAATACACACATAGTATTTTTTCTTTAAAAAAAAAAAAAAGGAATTCTGTGTCAAGTATAACTCAAAATAAATACAAATTCACAAGTAGAACTATTGAATACTTCTTATGGGGTAAACACCGTTCTCTCCCAACTGGATCGCTAGATCTACTAACTGCAAGCGATTGTCCCTTTGAACATACTAAAACCACACAATTTCTTGTCTCCTGGGTGCCCAGGCCCTCTGAGCACTTGATTCTCACAGCACCAGCCTGGACAGCAGTGGCTTTCGCTGAGCACACAGAGCTCCCAAATTCAGCCAAACAGTGCGGGAGGGGGCGGTGTGGAAGGGCTGCCTCATAGGGAGGGCCCAGCCCCTGCGGTGGCCAGCTCTGCACAGATGGCGGGGGGTGCCAGCTGGACAAACCCACTGCAAAGGTCACTTTGGGGTGATATCCCTTCTCCTCTTGGCCTGTGGAAGGCCCTGGCCTCCAGGGGTCTGGAGCCTGGGTTCTTTCTAAGGTGTGGGCTTCCCCCATGACTGCAGCCCAGGTACCTGAGGCCAAGGTCCCCCTGTGGAGCCAGGTCCCTGGAAGGGTCGAGACCTGGTCCTTGCAGCAGAGACCAGCACACTGCCCATCACTGCGAATGTTCTCGTTAGCAGGGCACTAGGATGACTGACAGTAACAGCTTCTCCTTGGGGACAGAGAGCCCTGGAACAGGGTGACTCTGGCTCACCTTGACACCCTGGAGCAGGCAGGGAGCAGCTGGGAGGGATTCCTCAGTAGGCGGTGAGCGTGTTCACAGTCAGGGGCAGGCCGGAGGGAGGCCGCTACAGGGCTCAGGCTGGAGCAAATACACCCTTCTTAAAAGCTCAGAGGGCATGGCCCCCCCCCTCCCACCTCCCTGCCCAAATCTACGCTGCAGCCCTCTGGCTGCAAATGCACTCACTCCATCTCTTCGACTCACTCCCTGGACCCCTGATTAACACTTTGCTGTAACTCCTCAGTTGTACAAAGCATTTTCATTTGAAAACAAAAGGCAACTGGACACGGGTTGGGTGTCCTTGAGCCGTGGTAAACACTGAATTTCAGGCCCATTTCGTGGTCTGATTTTTTTTTTTTCCACAGAGGCATAATGTTGGGGCAAAATCAAGTGACCCAGCTCTGACAGCCGGTTCCCCTGGGAGAAAGGAAGGGTGATACGACAATAAAAATAGGACTTCTCACTGGGGAGGGAGCAAAGAGGAAGGCGATCCCCCCACTAGCCAGGACAACGTCGCCCTGACCAGTGTGAACGCCAAGAGGCCTCCCCCCACCTCGGGAGGTAGGAATCATTATCCCCACTTTGCAAACGAGAGGTTCTGTAGCTTGTCTTGGGGTGGGGGTAACCCCCTCCTTCACGTTTGCAGGGTAGGGGACAGCAGGCAGGGCTGGGCCTGCAGGGGCGACAGGGGAGGACGGGAGCCCTCCGCATGACTTCTTAAGTGACCGACTGACGGGTGATACTGGGGGCACGGCACCTGGGGATACTGTCCAAATAAAGCTTTCTGCTCCAGGAGATGGCACACAGCCAGGCTGAATCCCAGAACATCAGAACAGAAACGGGCCTCTCGGCTCTCCGCTGCCAGTCTCTCACTTAACTAGGAGCGAAGCAGAGAGATGAGAATCCTTCCCAGGCTCCACAGTGTGTCGGTGGCGAGGCCAGCATTAAAACCGGGGTCTTTGATCTGCCTGGCCTGTGTCCTTCCTGCCAGAGTGGCTTCCCTGCTGGGTCCTGTAGCCTCCATCAGGGGGTGGCCCCCTAGCGTGGGTGGGAGGGGAGGGAGAGGGGAAGGGAATGGGGCTGACAAAATCCTAGCAAGTGGGGGTAGTAGGTGCTGGGAGAGGGGGGAGGCATTGCCTGATGTGCCCTAGGTCACACCTTGGAACACTGTCCAACATTCAGTGCCTCCCCGTGCCTGACCTCTGGGTCTACGGTGGGGGGCAGGGTGCGGCGCCCAGGTGCAATGCCAGTGACGGCAGAGGCGGTCAGGTTTGGGGCTCAAAGTGGCAGGGGGCAGAGATGCCCGCTCCCCAGCAGCTGCGAGAACAGGTGTCAGCTTGCCATGAGTGCTGACTCAGACAGAAAATTAGGGCTTTCTAAGAGTGGCTTTTCACACAGGGCAAACTGGAAGGTTCTGGGTGGGAAAAGGCGGCCTGGCCGGTCTTGCGGAGACAGTCCCCTGCAGGCTCTGGGATTCACAGTAAATTTAGTGCACTCGTGGCCAATACAAGGCTGCTCACCCCAAAGGGAGTCTCAGAGGAGAGCCTGCGGGGACACCAAGGGCTCTGTGTGGTCTTGTGCGCTGACCTCTGCTTGCCCTATTCCCTCCACACAGACCCAGGGCCCCCCGTAGAGAGTCGCAGAGACCCGGCCTTCTGGGGGCGCAGCTACGTCAGTAACACTGTTTGTCAACATACATGAGCCAAGAGCCCACCCCCTAGACCTGTAAGCCTGCGAGGACGCCCCCGCGCACACAGGGGACACGCAGGGGGGTGGCGTCTTCTCTGGCTGGCAGGAGGGGGCGGGGCCCAGCAGGCGGCCGGGTCATTGCACGCGCCGGCAGTAGTAACCCAGCACCTTGCACTTCTCGCACAGGTGCTGGGGGTGCTCCTTGCTCTGGTCGGACACGTCCAGGCCATCGGGCTTCTCCAGGGGTCTCTGCAGAGAGGAAGGAGGAAGCGGGCCCAAGGGTGGGGAGGAGGGGGCGGAAAGAAAGAAATACCAGAGGAGCAGTGAGAGTGGGGCAGATGCGGAGAGAGGCAGAGAGTGCTCGAGACAGACAGGAGGAGGGAGACAGACAGGGAGGGCCCAGAGAGAGAGCGCAGGCGTCTGTAATCAGAGGTTGTTTCCCAAAGCGCCCAGGACCCTTCCTGCTTCTCGCTTGCTGCAGGCAACCCGAATGTCCTGAGTCCTGCATCCTGGGAGGCATAGGCTGAGGCCTCGGGCTGGGGTCAGTGCTTTGGGAGGAGGTCTCGCACACAGAGCCCCAGGTCTACATGCCTCTTTGCCCCCCAACTCCACCCCCGCCAGTACTCTCTGAGCAGCCACCACCTGAAGCTCACGAATGCCCGAGACGGAGGCAGCACAGCGGGGCCCAGACATTATCCAGACGAAGAAACTGAGGCCCAGCGCAAGGGAGGCCCAAGCCGCATCTCCTGATTCCCAGCATCCACTGCTTCTTCCCAGGCCACTTGTCACCACCACAGCTGCTCCTGCGGCCTCAAGACTCAAGGGGAGTTTACCCTGGACGGGGTCACAGTGTTTCAGGCTTCGGGTAAGCGAGCCCTTAGCTCTGTGACGTCAGCAGCCAGTGTTCTGATGCATTTCACATCCCAGGGCCTGGCACAGTGCCTGCCTCGTTAGTGGAGTGGCTAGGTGTTTCTGAACAGGGAAACTGAGGTCCAGAGAAGGGAGGTGACTTGCCAGACCTCTGAGGCTACTCACTCAGAGCGTGGCCTCAGAGAGCCTCGGTTTCCACATCTGTAAAGTGGGCCATTGTTGCAGCTCGTTTACAGGGCGGAGTCGGATGTCTAGATGCTTGTAAACTGGCGTTTGGCACATACAAGCACGTTTCTGTTACACAGGGGGCTTCCCTGCTCCCTCTGTACCTCGCATCCTGGCTCTCAAAAGCAAGCTTGTTTCTCTGGAAAATGTACGGAGGTTATTAGGCACACCTCCCGAGGCAGACGGTTTCTTGGCTGGCAGCCGTAGCCCCAGCCCAGAACCCCTACCTGTAGCAGGGTCCTCTGCATGGACTCGGGGGAACTCAAAGGAAGCTGATCAGGGCCAGCTGGGAGCCACTTGCCGAGGACAGGGGGCAGGAACTGCAGGCTGGTGTGGGCCAAGGGAGCCTTGGTGCCAGTGACCAGGACCCAGAATGGTCCTGGAGGGGAGCTGAGCGTGAGCGCTACCCCCTGGACAGGCTGCAAACTGCTCAAAAGTAGCGCACCAACTTTTCTGCCTGATTATGCAGTGCCTGGCCTGAAGCTGACGCTCAGAGCAGAGAATGGACGAGTCAGAGGGCTCTAGAAAGCAAGTGTATGGACTGTGGGTGGGCAGCGTTCGGATCCAGGGTCGTAAAGCCCATCCCTGTGCTTCCAGGCCTAAAGCCACACTGGGAAGACATGGAAATAGGGCAGGAGCCTTGCTTCATCTCAGTAAGCTTTCAATGACTGGCTTTCCTAGCCAGGGGAAAGGAGAAAGAGTTTGGCTTCATGTCAAACCTGGACTCAAACTACCTATGAGCTGTGTGACCTTGGGCAAGCCACCTGACCTCTCTGATCCTCCACTTCTTCATCTGTAAAAGGAGATGTCAGTAACACTTTTCTCACGAGACTGTTGTCACAACTCAAGGGAGATCACAAATAGAAAGTGCGTAGCACATAAAAGTTATTAATGTTGTTTATTATTATTACTGATAGGAGGGGAATACCAGCTGGTAGAGGGCCACTGAAAGCTGAAGCCACAATTCCAAGCTGAAAGACCTGGGAAGGTCACATCCCCTCCCTGCCCTCCAGACATCTTGATACACACCTACAGTAGTATCCCAGGGCATGGCCTACACACCCCAGCGCTGGAGAGCTCCCTGGCGGCTGAGCTCACCGGCTCAGCCCATTGCCTGCACTTCACGATCTTGGGCTGAAGTCTGGGTCCCTGTACGCCCATCCCAGTGATCCCAGCCACACAGGGGCCATGCAGACTCTCTGCTGGTCCCCATAGGTCCGATGTGAGCAGCTCTGAAGTCTTCCCTCCCCCAGACCAAACCCAGCCTGATCCAGCTCCCCTCCCGGACTCTTCATGCTGGCCCGAGCCCCTCCCTGAACTCGTCTTCCAAGTGGGGCCGGAGAGACCAGAGCAAGCAGGCCTGACACCACCCTTGCCCCCTGTGGTTTACACTTTGCAAAGCACCACCACATAAATCATACAACCTAACGTCCTGTGAGGGGCATCTTATCATCCTCATATATTACAGATGAGGAAACCGAGGCTCCAAGACATCAAAGGCCCTGCCAGAGGCCTGCAGCTTTACCTACCTGCCAAGGGCTATTGGGAGAGAACTTTCTCCTTTAGAACCTTAACTTGCCCTTCTGTAACTTGGGCTGGGGGGGTTTGATAACATTTGCTGTATGTGTGATAAGGAGAGAAGTAAATGAGATGACTGCCTTAAGGTAGTTTCTAACCATAAAAAGCTCTGTAAGACTCTATAATTGCTGTGTGACCTCTTGCAAGTCACTTGACCTCTCGGTGCCTCAATTTTTCTCCTCTACACAATAGGCTAATAAGGGTACCTACTTGATAGGGTTGTTGTGAAGAGTAAATAAGTTAATATATGCCAAGTTTTTAGAACAGTGCCTGGTACATAAAGAGCAGTTGATCAGTATTAATATCATGTATTATTGCTATTATTATTATGTAGAGGGAGCAGGCTGGGAACAGGGGAATCAGCTGAGTCCCTGTGGAAATGCACTTGCAACATCCTGGCCATCCCCGCTCCTTGGCCATGACCCCGTCAGCGCCCCTTCCCTCCACAGGTCCTGGCTCAGCCCTGCCCAGGCACTGGGTGGAGGAGCTGGGGAAGCTGTCAAGGCGACTCCCCTCTGCGAGGGAAAAACAGTCAGCAGCTGGGATTGATCACCCCAGGGCCATCCCCACCCCCCGCAGTGAGGCAAAGCCCATTAGTGTTTTCTTCTCATGGGGGGCAGGGCTGGCAGGGGGGAGCCGCAGCTGGAGACTGACGGGAAACAGATGTGGTAGGGGAGGGAGGGGAGGGGAAGTGGAGGGTTCTCAGGAGATGGATACCACACAGGTCAGAGCTCAGGGCGCAGTAGAAATAAAGCAACCCCTCTCCACCGTGGGGGGCAGGGAGAGTATGGGGGGACAGAGGCTCTGAGCCCCTCCTCTCAGCTCTTCAAAGGCTCCTGACTGCTGGGGAGCTCGGCAGGGCCACCCCCCCCCTCTGCCCTCAGCCCAGCTTGCCACTTCCCTGAGGGAGAAGAGCCCTGTGACAGGAGGTTGGGGGTGAGGCAAGGGGAGACCCGGTCCCAGGCCCCCCGACTGGCTGAGTGACCTTGCTCAAGTCCCATCTCCTCTCTGGGCCTCAGTCTCCCCGCTGCACACAGTAGGTGCTCAACAAACAAGGGCTGAATGACGAGGAGAAGGAAAAGCAGAGCCACACACACTTGGAAGATTCTTCCTCACTCGGCCTGAGAGACTCTGATCCTGAGTGTGGAGACGGGGAGGTGATGGTCAGGGAGGCTGTGCTTGGACTGAGCTTCGCAGGATGGAGACGAAGCAGGAGAGGCCACTGCCAGCCTGGGGGACGGGGGGACGGCCCGGCATCAAGGAAGGGGCTACGGCAATACAGGGGTGCGGCCAAGGAGGCTGGAGCCACAGTGGAGAGTTGGGTCCTGGTGGACTTGGGTGCATGGCCTGGGCCCTGCCTCTCTGATTAGGTCACAGAGGTGTGAGAGTCATAAGGACTGAGCCTCCCAGAGCCTAGCACAGCCCCAAGCACCATACGTCTGAGCCACTGCAGGAACTGGCCCATTCCCAGCTCTCCTCCCCAGCCAGCCACCCTGACCTGCCCTTGCTGTTCCCCCTGCCCCTGCTTCCCCCAGGCCACTCATCTGTCCCCTCCAGGTTCCATGTTTTCCTCCAGCCCCAAACTTGATCCCTCTTCATGAGTTCCAGCTTCTCTACTGACCTTGGGTAAGTCACTTATGCCCTTTGCCTTAGTTTCCTCCTCTGTAAAATGGGGAGACAATAGAGCTGACCTCATGGGGTGGCTGAGAGGATGAAGGTATAAAATACGCAGAGGAGTGTCTGGCCACCGCACACTGCTGTCACAATTTCCCCAATTCCTGCCAGTCTCCAGTGACTGAGACGCACCTACAGCACCCCTCCTCTCTCCTGTGCTCGGAGCCCAGCCCAGCGCTTTGCTCCAGCCCACCGGGTTCAGAGGGCGCGAGCTGGGACACCAACGGAGGCCTGCCTGGCCTCAGGGCCGGGCTCCAGACACAGGTGCAAGTTCAACGTCAAGACACCACTTCCACCTGGGGGCCCTGGAAAGGCCACGTGGCTTCTCAGGACTGCACGTTCCCTCCCAGTGAACAGGACACCCGGTCTGAGGGCAGAGAACACATGAAGGGTGTGCAGGGGCTCAGCACACCTGCGACTCAGAAGAGGAGTTCTCTGAACGCCAGTTGCTAACCCTGTCTGATGGAATCCTGTCCCTTGGGTTGCAGAGGAAGCTCCTGGAAAGCCAGGCAGCCCCCTGACCTTCGTCTTCCTTCAGAGCCTGCACAGACCTGGCGAGCAGCCGTCAACAAAGTGTGTCCAACAGGAGAAAGTAGGAACCCCTCTGCCAGCACGGGCCACGCACAAGGGCCCTGGGGGAGCAGAGTTCAACGAGGGCGAGCGTGCTGACAGTCAGACATTTGGGGAGGTGCTTTTGAACTGGGGTTCCAGACCAGCTCAGGAATTGCCAGGAAGACTCCAGGATCCAGGTGCCATGGCTCCTTCACACTGCCCGCCTTCAGCCCCAGCCCCGACATGCTCCTACCACACTCTGTGCATATCGCGTGCCCTGTGCCCAGCCACTGGGTCATCGAGCCTGTCTCGGCGCTCCAGGGCCTTGGTGTCTCCCTTGGTGCCATTAGCTTGTGGGCCAGGCCCCCTGCACTAAGGAGCCCCTTGTCCACTGGGCTGCACGGCCAGCTTCCCATCTATTTGCCTGTGTGCGACAGTGTGGGTGATGGGAACCACGGAAACCCTTGGGGGCAGGAGGATGGAGAGTCTGCAAACAGAGGCAAAGGAGGCCTGCACGAGGGTCATAAAATCACAAAATGTTTCAACCACAAGAGTCCTCTTGGACAACTCCCAGATGCTCCTAGTAGGATAAAGACCAAATTCCATGCCATGGCCCCTGAGCCAGCGCAAGGCAGCCCGGCCCCTCCTTCCGCACTTTGCTTCACCCCTCAGCTCCTCCAGTGCTCGGCTGGGCCCTGTCCTCTCCACTCTGCACGTGCTGTTCCCTCACCAGAAGCGCACCCTCCCCTCTCTGCCACTCCCACCCCAGCCGCCTTCGTCTGCTGACCCTCCACTGCCCCTCAGCCTGACGTCACTGCCTCGGCGGATCCTCCCCCATCCTCCTGCCTCCCTTTCCCCGTGGCCTCCTCTGCCGCCCCCCCACCCCCGCCCGCCCCCGCTCCTGCCATCCGTCTTGGTGACTCAGCTTACACAGGGAAGGCTCGCCCCACCCCCGCTCCCCGTACCCCAACTACTTCACCAGCAGTGACCGTGTCTCCCACCATCTCCTCAGCCAGAGCCTGGACTTGGCCTTCAGAAACCTGCTCTCTGTCTGGCTCTCGGGTCCCGCACTCCCCCCAGTCCTGGCCCCGCCTCTCCATCAGGGCCCCTCTGGCTTCCCTTCCCAGCCATCCAGCTCACAGCCCAGGACCACACTCTTCCAACATCACACCTGACTCTTTGAACTCTTCCCTCTGAAACACTCATCTGGCACACCTCTGTCCCTGAACCCCTGTAACACCATCTCTGGCCCACAACTGTGCAGTGAACACTACTGGCCAAGTCACAGAACCGGGCTGATGGCTTGGGTGACAGCTATGATCTCGAAGCTCCCCCTGGGCTGGCATGCTGCTTGCCAGTCCGGCTATGTTTCTCTAGTAGGTTCGCTTCCTCCCTTGTCCTTCCCCAAGCCCACCACACCCCTCCTCACTCTGACTTTTAGCTGAAAACCTCATGTCCCATTTCACTGAGAAAACAGAAGCCCTGGAAGTGAGGTCCCCCTTCTCTGCCCCATCAAACCCACGACCCTCCCCAATCATCCCCCACCTCCCTCCCTCCCGGGCTGATGATAAGGCATCTCCCTCTTGTCCCCTTATCATCAGCCTTTTGCTTTCTTCTGGGTCATTCTCATTTGCCTATAATGTGCTCCAGGCTCTCCCATCTTCAGAACACCCATCTCAACGCCACCGTCCCTACTCTAGCTACTGTCCCATTTCTCTGCTTCTCTCCACAATCAATGCCCTTTGCAAAAGTGGACAGTGAAGGTATTTCCTCTGCGGCCTGGCCCAGGGAACCTCCACCACCATGGACACTGCCCTGGCCAACAGATCCGCTGTGAATTAACATCTCCCCTCCGCCTCATGTCCGACCTAAAGGGCATCGGCTTCAGTGGTTCTCAGAGCTTGGTGGCGGCTCAAAAAGTCCTCCAGGTAAAAGTGATGCCCTCCAAAGTTTCGGGACCACCTCCTTATTACCAAACCTCCAGGGCCCTTCTCCACGGTCATTACACCCGACATCTCAGCACCCGCCACCACCTGTGCTGCCACCCTCCCACCCCCAGGACTCCACGCTCCTTGGTCCCCCTCCTCGCCGGACGCTTCTCCTCCATCTGACCTCCGAATGCTGGGATTCCACAACACATGGTCCGGGGAATCCCTTCGCTACTTTACCCACATTCTGCAGGCAATCTCATCATTCCCTAAATACCTTTAGGCCAATGGTACCCAATTCCCGGTGAACCACCTTGACTTCTCATACGAGCTTCAGAATAACAAACCCAGCTGCCCTCTTGACGTCTCGACCTGGATTTTCAGGAACATCTCAAATGTAGCATGTATTAGAGATCTCTTGCCTTTATCTAGAACACCTCTGTCCCATCCCAACTGCCCCCAGCCCAGGCTGCCCACCTTGGTAACGACCACCTCCATCCACTCAGGAGCTCAAGCCAGAGTGTGATTGTTCTCATTCCTGGATTCCTGGCCCCCCCTCACCTTTCACATCTGACCCCGTGATGCTCTGTGTTGGACCCAAATCCAGAGCCACCACCTTAGTTCAGACCTCCTTCGGTTCGCCCGGGACTATGGCCATGGCTTTCCTGCTGGTCTCCCCAGTCTCCCAGCCCCTCTAGGCCAGTCTCTACACACAACCAAAGCAATCATCTCAAAATGAAGCCGAAAGCCCTGTTGCTGGGGGCTTCCTTGTAGGGCCCCCCGAATTCCTCTGGTGACTGCTCCATTTAGCTCTCCCGTATCTCCCACTCCACTCTCCTGTTCCTTCACTGAGCTTTCAGCCTTGAGCATCTCCAGTCCAACAGTCTCAGGGCATTAGCACTTGCTGTACCCTCTTCCCAGGATGACCACCCTCCCTCTGGTGACAGGTCTAGCTTCCTCCCCTGCTTCAGGCCCCAGAGTAAATGCCGCCTCCTCTCTGCAGCCTGCAGTAAGTGAGTGCTGCCTGGGACGAGCTGCCTCAACCCCCTCCCAGCAGGGCAGGCCGGCCCTTGGCCACCAGCCCCGTTGCACAGTATCTGGCACCCAGTATCCACCTTGTACACATGCGCCAACTGGGCGAAGAACCAACAAAATGCACTTTTCTACAGCATCCCGCCGCCTGCGTATCCCTCTTTGTGTCACGGTTGCAGTTCGTTACTTTCAAAATTCACTGGGGTCTGTGGTCTCAGGGTCTTCGTACAGTTGCCCATTTATCTTCCTTCCCTTCCTGGAGAAACAAGCCCTCTCCCCCCCACTTCCTATGAGACAAGGAAAGAGAGGGCTAACTTGGATAGATCTGGTCCCATCCCCGTCGTCTGAGGCTCAGTAAGGGAAAAGCTCCCCCTCCCCTGGTCCTTCTGCCTCACCTGCTCCCGCTCCCCCGCCCCTCGCCCGGCTCACCTGCTTGTGTGGGTACACGTTGATGTGGCACTTGATGCACTCCTGCCCCATATTGGCCCAGGAGTTCCCGCTCATCCATTTTCTCTTGCACTTGGGACACTTGTACTCGCCAAAGCAGCGCTTTTTGCCCTGGTACGGGGTCAGACCCTCGCCTTTGGGGCGTGCCTAGAGGACAGGAAGCAAACACAGGGATTAGGATCCAACAGGCCCAAATGATGCCCCACAGGGGTCCTCATGGTTTCCCTCTTCAGCCTTCATGCCCTGTGTCCCCGTGTGCCAGAGATACCTTTTGTCCTCAGTCCAGAGAACACCAGAGTCACCCTCAGAGCACACATGGGAATCCCAAGGCTGGGAGACTCGTGTGGGGACAGAGAACAGAGGAGGTGGTGAGTGGCGCACATCTCTTTTAGATTTAAGGGAGCAAAGTCCTCGATGGTGGCTAGGAACTACTCCTTTAACTCTGCCGTCATGAAGGGGCAACTGGTGGTCACATGACCTCACACAGGTGCTCTCTGGCCCTGGGTGGTGTGGTTTAAATGGCTACTGAAGAGACAACGCAGGCAGAATACAACCTTGTACGCAGCGAAAGTGTGTCTCCCCTCACCCCTGCTCCCAGCCATCTGCTGCCTTACCTGGTGGCTATCTGAATTTCCTTTAGACCACCCCAAAGATGGGCTCTCCATTTACAAACATATACACCACATACATACGTACGTGCAGCCTTTCTTTTCCCCCACTCGTATGGAGACAGACTATATACTTGGTTCTGCATCTTCCCTTTTCACTTAATAATATATCTCAGACATATATATAATATTTTCCACCACATCAGTATAAACAGAGCTGCTGTATTGTGTTTGAGGGTTGCACAGTATTCAAATCTATGCAAGGTTCGTAGTGCTTTCCCATCACTACTGCAAATGTCTAGATTGTTTCCACTCTTCTATTACAAGCAATGCTACTATGAATAACTTTGCATATATGTGTGTATGTACATATATAATTTTGCACAGGTGACAGTACATTTGTTGAATAAATTCCTAGAAGTGAAATTGCTGGGTTGATGGGTATGTACAATTTTCATTTTTAAAGATGACAATTGCCACTACCCGCCTCCACGCCTCCAGCTGCAGGTGTACCAACTTAATGTCCCGTCTCCTCCCTAACAGAGTTTTCATCTTTGCCAACCTAAGAGGTAGAAAATCTTCTCAGAGTAGCTTTGACTTGTACGACATGTATTATGAGCAAGTGAGAATTTTTTTTTTTTTAAATATGTTGTCTTCTGCCATTTTTTAAAAAAATTTATTTATTTATGGCTGTGTTGGGTCTTCGTTTCTGTGCATGGGCTTTCTCTTGTTGTGGCAAGTGGGGGCCACTCTTCATCGAGGTGCGCGGGCCCCTCACTATTGTGGCCTCTGTTGTTGCGGAGCACAGGCTTCAGACACGCAGGCTCAGTAATTGTGGCTCACAGGCCCAGGTGCTCCGTGGCATGTGGGATCTTCCCAGACCAGGGCTCGAACCCGTGTCCCCTGCGTTGGCAGGCAGATTCTCAACCACTGCGCCACCAGAGAAGCCCAAGAGAGAATTTCTGCATTTAAGAACCACTTGTGTTTCCTTTGTGAACTGTTAGTTCATATACTTTGTGATTTTTTTTTTTCTGCCGGGGTTTGGTATTTTTCTTGTTGATCTGTAACTGCACTTTATATATTAAAGAAACTGGCTCTCTCCTATATGGTATTTTTTTTTAAGCAGGTTTATTGAGATATGGTTCATGTACCCGACATTTCACCTATTTAAGGTGTACAGTTCAGTGGGTTTTAGTATATTCACAGAGTTATACAACCATCACTACAGTCTAATTTTAGAACATTTTTCATTACTCCCCCAAAGAAATTCTGTATTCATTAACAATCACTCACCATCCAACCCCCCACTTCCTCACCATACCCAGCCCCAGGCAACCACTAATTTACTTTCTCTTTCTATAGATTTCCCTACTCTTGACATCTCATACAATAATTGCCCTTTTGTGTCCGGCTTCTTTCGCTCACTGTAGTGTTTTTAATGTTAATCCACATTGCAGCATGTATCAGTATGTCATTCCTTTTTGGTGCCGAATAATATCCCATTATATGGTCGTGCCGTATTTTATTTACTCATTCATCAGAGGAAAGACACTGGGTTGTTTCTAATTTTTGGCTACTATGAATCATGCTGCTATGAACATTCATGTACAAGCTGCCTAGTGTTTTAGAGAGTTGAATTTGTTGCCCCATTATTTGAAAGTGCGAGATTTCACATAGAAATATGACCACATTGGTCCAGAATCCTTGCTGGTGATGAGCAGCTGAGGTTAAGGAGTGGCCACCCCATCAGACCGACTGCAATGCATTCTCTGTGTCACCTCTGTTCCGACCAACTGCGCCCTGCATTATGTCACCTGCTTAGCACTCACAGGATTTGAGTTTGAGGCCGGCTTAAATGCAGGCACTACACTGTGACTATCAGTCATTCCTAGACTGGCATCCTGAGCATTGCCTGGGAGCTCATTAGAAATGCAGAATCTCAGGCCCCATCTTCGATCCACTGAATCAGAATCTGCATTTTCACAGGAGCCCCAGAGAATTCATACGCTATTAAGTGTAAGAAGTACTGGTCTACGAGGTGGTCTGTCCATAGTAATGTTTCCCTGGGTATTTGCCTGTTTCTGAAGTAGTGTATAAAGGTTAAGAACACCAGACTCTGGATTCAAATCCTAGCTCTGTGATCCTGGGCGAGTCACTTCACAAGATTAATGATAGGAACTACCACGAAAGACTGTTCTGAGGATTAAGTGAGGTAAAACACTTAGAACGATGCCTGGCAAATCGAACAGGAGTATTAATTATTATTATTTAATAATATAGAACAATAGCGGTATATAAAATAATAATTTCTTCCTTCAGTAATCATGTCTTTCTTGCCCAGCCGCCATTACCACCACTTGGTGACAGCCTACCAGAATTACAGACAAAACCCTAGAAATGGACGTACGTGCTGAATGTGTAAATCTAAACTTAGAAAGTGGCAACAACGCCGTGCTGGTCTTCTGGGCCCACTGCCTAATGTCTTTTGGATCGTTATTGGCCTTCCTGGAAGCCATGATATCCTGGGGAGAAGACCGAGCTCCAAGGCAGGACTGGCTCTCCGCACTGGTCAGGTCCATGAGAGAGGCTAGTTATGCCAAGGGGAGCACTCGGCGTGCAGCCAGGGCCCAGGGTCCAGTCAATTTGCAGTAGACAGGCCACCTATGACTCTGAAGGCACTTCGAGTTGTGTTGGTCTCAAGATACGGGGTGTGCAGTGACCCAACCACTTCTAGCGGCACGTTTTTCTACCTGGTGCCTGGTACCCACAACTTACACAGCCTCCGTTCTGCAGTAATCCCGAAATAAAGTACTAGATGAACTCAGTTTCCTGGTCCCTGTTCTTAAAGGCACTTACATTTTAAAGGGGGACAAGGGACAGGCATGCGGTGCCTCACTAATGGTAGGATTTGAGACTTCTTGGTTGAAGTGGGAAATGTGGGGGCCATCACCAGCCAGACCCACTCTGGGCTCTGGTTCTGCAGGCCTCTTGGTTCAGAGACTGATGGGACTTGGCACCTGGCCTCACACAGCCGGGTCCAAGGGCAGGGGTCAAGGCATCTCGGGACACTTAGTAGAGTGAAGGGTGAGGATTGGGGCAAGACTGACAATTCAGTTCCCAAAAAGTCTCTGCTTCAGAAATGAACAGGAAGGAAAGGTACACAAATAAAAAGACACAGCATGTGCAGCAAAGGGAGAAGCAGGAAGGTGAGAGAAGAGCAAGGGGGTGAGTCGGAACGCATCACCACACCATGTAATTAGAAACCTGGACATTCTGGAGGCTTCCATCAAGGACTGGGAGCTTCTGGGCAGGGACAGGGGCTCCAGGCTCCTGCAGTATCAAACATCTTCAGCGCACCATTCCCACACTGCTGTCAGGCCAGGCACTGGGAGGGCCCAGCTCTGACACCCCCCCACATGATACGTGGCTCAGATCTTAGACTTCAGGGCCAGATGCCAGTGGTGGCATTCTACCTCTGCCTGTGACTATCTGGGGGACCTTCAGCAAGCTATGCAACCCCTTTGTGACTTGGTTTCCACAGGAACCCAGGATGCTGGTAACGGGCCAGCTTTCCCAGCGCTGTTGGAGGGATTTGATGCATTCTCGCAGATGAAGGTCTTAGCCCGGTGGGTGGACACTGCAAGTGCTCAGTAACCATCAGTGATTTCAGTAGCATTCGCTTCTGGGGCTTGTGCAGGGAGAGGGAGCAGATGTGTTCCAGGTGATACAGAGGCTGGGGCTGAGACCAATGGGCATAAACCGTAAGAGGAAAGTCCCAAAGATGGGAGGGAAGCCTGAGTAGAGGGTGGGCTCACCACCCCTGTGTTGCCGGGGGGTGGGGGGTGGCAAGTAAAAATAATTCACCTTCTGGAATCCTCAGGGGGAGCCATAAAGGTAGAGGAAGGCTGTGGAAGCTCTGAGGATGCTGCTGGCAGAGGACAAAGGGAAGAGTGAAGAGAACAGACTTCTATGAAGGACCACCTGTGAGCTAGGCTTTGTGCTACAGCTCCACGGCCTGTCAGGCTCCCATTCAACTCTCCCCATAACCCTGTGGGGCAGGGAGTATCATCACCCACTTAACAGATGGTGAAACTGAGGCACGGGGAAGGGGAAGCACTTGCCAAAGAGTTTCTAGCATGTGAGGGGCAGGAGGCCAGGCCCAGCAGGCTTTTCCACAAGGCTACACCCTTTCTGTCTGTCACCCCCAAGTGTGTCCCCACCATGAAGCTGAGGCCTGTGCTCAGGAGAAGAAATCCCCCAGGCCCCAGGGCCTCCAGCTCAGCCTAGCCCAGTGGCTTTGCCCTCCTACGGGTCAGAGGGGAGAGATGCCTGTGGGGCAGGGGCAGAGAGGCAGTGGACGGAGGGAGGGCAGGCCAGCAGGCAGCTCTGGGCAGCAAGCAGCAGCTTCCCGGAAGGGCTCAGTCCCATCATTCTTACGCTCAGACAAGAGCAGGGCCAAAGGGAGTAGGAATTTTTGACAGAAAGAAGGCTTCTCTGCCCCCCACACTTTCCCCCTGCCTCTCCTCCCAGAAAGGCATGGCCTCTTCTCATAAACGTCAGCATGAAGCAGACAGTGACTACCAATGGCCCTGCAGGGACCACTGCCCATCCCGACTGGGAAGCAGGCCAGGCCTGACCAGGCTCTCCTGACCCGGGTCCCTGCCACACACCCCTCTGGGAAATCACAACTGCCAGGAGCTCAGGCAAAGCTCAGTGGGGCTCAGAAACCAGCCCTCTTAGTACAGACAGGCCCTCTGGGGACCAAAGAGGCCAGGGAACTTGCTCAAGGACACATAGCAAATCAGGGACTGAGCTGAGACGAGGCATCAGGTCCTCTGACCTCCAGATCAGGCTAGAATCACCATGGAGGGGAGCCTGGGAAGTGAGAGATGGTGGCTGGCATGGTGGTGGGAAGGAGGACTTGTGCCAGGGAGTAACCGGGGCAAAGCTGGGCGGGGAGTGGAAGGTGACATCCGGGCAAGCCAGCAGCTTGGGGAGAGATGTAGAGGATGCTGACACTACCTGGGCACTTTTTCGGGATGGCTCAGTGCTTTCTTCCCAAAGGCTCATGAGATTTCTTGTGGCTGGACGCTAGGTAGTGAGCTCCCTTTCACTAGGGGTATGCAAGCAGAGACTGGGTGAACAACTATCAGGGACATTGCCAAAGGGACTTTTGCCCTGGTCAGACAATTGGACCAGGTAACTCTGAGGGCACTTCAGCTCTGTAATCCTCCCAACTCTTGTTGCTGGTGAAGGCCAACCAGGCAGGTGTGGAGAGGGAACACTCTCAGACACTGCTGGGGGTGGGCTTGAACAAGTACATTTCCTACTGCATTTCTATAGTGCAACTTGGTAAAGGTTTCAAACTTTAAAAGTTCCATTCCTTCCCTCCCAGCAAATCTATATCTGGGCGACCATCCTAAGGAAATAAAAGATCAGAGGTGCAGACCACAGGGATGTTCAAGGATATCCATCACAGCATTGTTTATGACAGCGACAGGCTGGAAAAAAACGAATGCCTTGGTTCCCTAAATGACGTTACACCCATTGGACAAATGACAACAAAGCCATTGAAATATTTATGAGGTTTTTAAAAAAGGGTTTGGGAAAACATTTTAAAAAGAAAGCAGGATAAGCGATTGAATATAGACTGCTCCCAGAGTAAAACTGTAAAAAGGAAAAATGTGCAAGGAAAGGGCCGGCAGGAGATCAGTCAGAAGTGTTCAGAGGTTGCCTCCAGGAGACAGGATGCTCTGCTCTAATTAATGAATTGTCTTGAATGAGTAGGTATGACTTTGATGGAGAAAATTATGATGGTCCATCAGCCGACTCCCTGGCCTGCAGGCCCCTCCTGCCCACAAGGGGGAGTCCTGTGCTTTTCCAAGGTGGTGGGAACAGACAGAGATGGCAGCTCTGTCCATACTTGTCCCCTGGGGCCTGGGTGCCAGGCAATGGCCAACCTCTGGCTGCTGGTTCTGTTGGACCACGTTCATGTCCGTAGAGCTGCCCTCCCCGCCCCCCCGGCCATGGAGTGGACTTCCCACCCCCTGGATCCCATTTGCTCCCTCAATTTTGAGGACAGCTGGAAGTATCCACACCTATCACATGACATAAGAGTCTGGCTGGTCACTGTGCCCATCAATTTCCCTGCTCCTGCTTCCTGAAGTCCCACCAGTAGTCAGGCTTCAGAGTGAAGTTTGTTTTCCTCTTGGCCCCTTTAAGAGTGTCTTTTTAAAAAATTTTTGTTTATTTATTTATTTGGTTGCGTTGGGTCTTCGTTGCTGCGCGCGGGCTTTCTCTAGTTGCAGCGAGCGGGGGCTACTCTTCATTGTGGTGCACAGGCTTCTCATTGCAGTGGCTTCTCTTGTTGCGGAGCATGGGCTCTAGGTGTGTGGGCTTCAGTAGTTGTGGCACGTGGGCTCAGTAGTTGTGGCACGTGGGCTCAGTAGCTGTGGCGTACAGACTTAGTTGCTCCACGGCAGGTGGGATTGGGATCTTCCTGGTCCAGGAACTGAGCCTGTGTCCCCTGCATTGGCAGGTAGATTCTTAACCACTGCACCACCAGGGCAGTCCCTAGACTGAGTCTTTTTTGCAGGGAGATGACATTGTCATCGTTGGTAGCTTGAAGGAGAGCATCCCAGGGACGCTGGCCCAGGAGGGGGCAGTGAGGTGGGGTGCTGAGGACCTGAGGCCATGCCCTGTGCATCATGGCTCCACACTGGCTTCTGCCCCAGGACACATGGCCTCTGCTCTCTGGATCACGGTTTTGGCTATGGGCCCCAGCTGCAGGCCTCAGCCCCAGCCCTGGCCACACCACCTCTGCCTGCCTGCGCCCGGCCAAGCTCTGGGACACAGTAATAGCCATACTCGTTGGGTGTCTTGTCAGAGCCAGACCCCCTTTGTACAATCACCTTATGAGTCAAGTATGCTTAGTCTCAGGTTTCAGATGAGAACACCGAGGCATGAAGAGGTTAAGTAACTCACCCAAGGCTATACTATCAGCAGGCGGTAGAGTCTGGACTTGAAC
Source organism: Stenella coeruleoalba (assembly GCF_951394435.1). Classification (NCBI taxonomy): domain Eukaryota; kingdom Metazoa; phylum Chordata; class Mammalia; order Artiodactyla; family Delphinidae; genus Stenella; species Stenella coeruleoalba. The sequence goes on along the minus strand of NC_137162.1, from coordinate 53,913,405 downwards.
CCAGGCCGCTGACTCAAGCCCATCCTCTCAATTGCCCCGCAGTGTGCGAAGACGATATTAAGATGAGGAACCCATCCGGCCAGGATGGTGAGAAACAGGAAAGTGTTGCTATTGTCACAGACCCTGGCATGCTGGGTGGCCCAGGGGGCATCCCTTCCCCTCTCTGGGCCTCAGTTTCCCCATCTCTCGAATGAGCGTGGCACTGACCACTGGGCAGGCTCACTTTCCTCCCTGAGGCCCATAGGACAGCCTGGCAGCCGCCCTCACGCTCCCACTCTGCCAGGGAACGCTAGGCTGACCCCACAGTGCGTCCAGCTGACAGGCACTGGCCGAGCCAAGAGAAGCAAGGGAGGAACAAGGAACAGACGGGCTCCTTGCTGGATCCCTGTGCCCCCGTCTGCATGCTCTCCTGTGGCCAGGCGGCCGAGGCTATCCTGGCCTAGAGTTGAGAGGGAAAGAGCCCTGGGTTTGAGATGCCCTTTCCATAGATGAAGACACAGAGAATGAAGGGCCCAGGACTCTTTGTGCGTCCCTGCTGGCCCTTCCTGGAAGGCACAAGAGGGTTCTGGGGACCCTTTCTAAGGGCTGGGGCCTCTCCCTGGAGGAGGCAATGCCCCTCTCCCAGAGTCTCCTCTCTTGAGCCCCCCTTCCTCAGGCCCACAGGTACCCCCTTGCCCTCCGTGCTGTCTCTCCCCTCAAGCCTGGACCCATGGGGAGTAAACAGGGGCTGCGGTCAGAGGCCGGGGCTCAGCCCTGGCTCTCCCAGGCCCAACCTGGAACTTCATCTGCCGAGTGTAGGAGCTGGGGCGCTAACATTTCATGAGCACCTACTATGGGCCAGTCACTTGCCAACCTGTCACTCCAAAGCTCTTCCATTCTATGGGAGAGCAAACAGAGGCCCAGAGAGGCCCAGCAAACTGTGCAGGGCCCCACAGCCGTGGAGCCAAGACTTGAACCCGGTCCGCTGACACCACAGCAACACTCCCCCACCTCATGCACAACCGCTCCTGAAATGGTTGTGGGAAAATGAGAGAACAAGCCTGCTCCTAGGACCACGACTCCACCTCTGAGCTCCGGCCCTTGGCTACCCCTGCAATTATTCATTCATTCAACTAACATTTATTGAGCACCCGCTCTGCCCCAGGCTCTGTGGAACATTCCAGGAATATGGAAATAAGCAAGACAGATGAGGAATGCTCTCACAGTCTGGGGCCTTCCAAAGGGACCAGCCCTGTGTGACCCTTTCACCAAGCGTGGTCCACACCTGTCACAGACACCCTCGGACACACATTTTCAGGCTCTGGCCCAAGTCAGACTCACACCTGCAGAAACACTCTTGGACCCACGTTCTCAGGCAGAGGCTGCTCTTCACCCAGTCCTCCTAGGTGACAGGCATGCAGCCAATGCAGGACACGTGAAATGATCTCTAATCAATGCAACAGCCCTATGAAATCAGCACTCTGAACCCTACTGACAGATGAGGAAACTGAGGCTGGGGACAGGGGTAGCACTTGCCCAAAGTCACAGAATCAGTAAGCGGTGGGGCCCGCATTGGAGCCAGGATGCGGGCTTAAGCCTGTTCAGTGCCCGGACCCATGCTTCTCTTTCCCCTGCGCCCTGTGACACTGCTTTAGCCGCCCTCCAAAGACCTCCACACTCACGTGTCCACACACATGGCCCGGGGAGGTGGGCAGGAGGGCTGCTTCAGCCTCTGCAGCCTGGTCCCGGCAGCTGCGGGCTCAGCGGAGGCCCCAGAGGAAGCAGGCGATCAGAGGGACAGGTGGGCTGGACCCCGTGGCCTGCAGGCTGCTGGGAGGGAGGAAGGACGCGGCAAGAGGTCCCCCTGGGTTTCCTCCGGAGTCTCAAGGGCCCCCTTGTCTGAGCACAGGCGTCCTGGCCCCCTCCCCCAGGCCCCCTCCCCTTTTCTGGGTTCCTGCCGCAGCCCAGCATGAGCCCAGAAGGCTCAGCCTCCTCATTGCCCCCCCCACCCCGTCCCGGCCCATTCCCAGCCCAAAGCCACCGCAAAAATGCCATCCTGATTCCACAACACTAGGGTTTGTCCAAGTGCAGGGGAACAATGACGCTTTCACAGTGCCAGGAAAAGGTCTCAGGAAAACCCTGGGGAGGGGGCATGGAGTGGAAGTGTGGAGACAGGGAAAGGGCTGAGATGGAGAGGAGAAGACAGGGGGCGGCTGGGAGGCAGGGGCAGAGCAGTCAGGAGTCAGGGGTAGGGAGCCAGGAGACTGAGAAGACGGGAGGGCAGGCGGGGGGGAGGAGTGACAGACGAGGGGAGAGAGGAAGCGGGAAACGAACCAAAAGGGAAGGAGAAAACAGATACAGGAGGGACGCCCCGACAGAGGCCAAGAAGCCCCTCCAGGACCAGAGCGGTGTGGAGGCCCCTGGCACCCCACAGGCCTCTGGGCACTGTGCCCCTAGGAGCCCCTCCCCACCACAGGAACCCCTCTCTCCGAATCCCACCCCAAGGCCAGGCAATTGGAATTGCTCTGAGGCAAAACTTTTTGGAAAGCAGAGACTTTGTAATCACATGAACAGCCACTCCCTAAGCTATCTGCTTCCTGCTTCTGGCTTTCCTCCATTAGCAAACCGCACGGATCAGAGCTCAGGGGCGGGAAGGGAAGGGGGGGGGGCGTCCAAAGGGGTGGAAAACATCCGAATCAGAGCGATTGCAAAAGGCCTGGGTTTTCCTCCCCTCCTGTGACTGAGGAGGGAGACAGCTATCGCTCGTCCTGCCACCGCCACAGGGAGTGGATGTGGTGGACGGAAGACCTGCAACCACCATGCGGTTGGCCCAGAGCTGGATGCAGCCCTGAAAACCATTCGTTCTCCTGAGCGGGTTCCCGGGTCCCTGCTCATCCCTGTTTGGGTGGCCTGTTCACCCAGCAAACCCTTTCTTCCGACGCTGCTTCCTCCCCAGCCGTGGCCACAGCCCGGGGCCAGCCAGGCTGAGTCACCCCCAGGTACTTTAATGGCCAGGCTCCCCAGACTTAGGTAAAACACTCAAGGCTTTTGGACCCTTCCCCAGCTGACCTCACCTTCATCGTTGCTGCTCCCTCCTACAAAACTCGTGCTCCAACAAAGACAACAAGACCATTTCCTGCGAAGGACACGCCCCGCTCTGCCCCCATGCCTTGGCTTTTGCTGTTACCTCCGCCCCGAACATTTCTCCACCCCGTGAACGCTCATGTATCCAGGGCCAAGCTCCAAGGCCACCCCCTCTGGCCTCCCCCATCCCAGACACGGTTAACTGCCCTCCTCAGGGTGCTCACGCCACTCTGAGTCCCAGGCTCGAGCGCTAGCTGACAGCCCTCCCACTGCCTCCCCCAGAGAAGGCGCTGGCTCCCCACACTCCCAGCGGGCTTTGTGGTCGGCACCACTCGCTCGGCTGTGGGTCATGTCCCGCCCTGACCCGGCCTCCAGCATGCCAGAGATTTCATCCTGAATGTAAAGAACTTTTGAAAACTGCTGTTTCTTTGGTCTTGTTTCCCAGTAGTCTCTGAGTGTGCTGGGGCCACGCAGGGCCCTCCACATCTCCTCGGGGCACCCTGGGTGGGGCTCAGAGCACATCGACAGCTGGAGGGGACAGTGGTATGGGCAGTGCCGGTGATGGGTGAGGTGTGTGGGCCGGAGTCGGGGTCACGCAAGCAGGAGGTGGCAATGCTGGGGCTGGCTCACTCTGAAGACGCTCCCCCTGGGCTGCGCTGAGCACCCTGGAAGGCCGCCTCAGGCCACCAGCGCCATTTCCACAGACTGTCTGGTCCCTGGCTCTGCGTCTGAGGCCATCCCTGGTGAGGCCTGGCCAGACATGACCCGGCTGGACGTGGCTGTAACCAGCCCAGCTCCATCTGGCTAGAGGGAGGCTCTGCATCAGTCCTGGGGGCAGAGCTGGGGGCAGAAAGGCGGTGGGTAAGCCTACAGTGATGCTTTGGGTGTGAGGGTCACAGCCCTGGGAGGAGAGGACAGGGGAACTCAGCTCAAAAATAGCGATGGGGGAAGGGTGTGGAGGGTGGCCAAGCGCCAGAACAGAAATCTGATCTGTCCTGGCCGATGAAACGCTGAAGTCGGCAGTTTGGGGCCACTCTGGCAGGAGCTGGGGCTGAGGCTCCCACGGCTGCCTGGTGAGAAGCTGCAGGCCCAGCTTCCAGCCTCAGCTCTGTCCTCACATCCATTGCTCCTCTCCCTGGGCCTCCATCTCCTCCTCGGCTCACAGGGGGTAGGAAGGGAAGCATGCTGTCCACCTCTGAGAACTTTCATCAGGTGAGTGTTGGAGTTTGAGACACTTAGGAGATGGCGACAGCCACAGGCAGGAACCGCCCGTGGGGAGTGTCCACTGAGCGCCGCGCCGGCCACGCGCCTGACTTGTAGGTGGCTTCATTGTGACCCTGTTTCCAGATGAGGCAACAGAGGCCCAGAGAGGTTAAGTCACCTGTCCAAGGTCACAAAGCAAGTCAGTGGCAGGCCTTTGATCCCAGTCTACCTGGCTGTCATCCAGTTCCCTCGCTGCCGAGTGAGGGTCAGAAGGCTGTGGACTGGGTTCAAGGTCGTCTGTGGCAAGTGTAATTGGGCAGAGCAGGGGTTAAGAGGCTCCTGGAGGCCAGCCCAGGCGTCTGCCCGCTTTTACCATGGTTCCACAGTGTTGGCCGGTCCTGAAACTCAGAGAACGGGCCTTGGGGAGGAGGGTGCGCATGGCTGTAAATGCATGTGTGTTTGTGTGCGTACAGGCATACGTGCACCTCTCACGGTCACTGCAGGGCAGCAGACCATGGCACAAATCTACCCGTGTTCTCCCCTTCAGGGTTGGGGCCTGGCAAAGGAAGAGCCGCCCTTCTGCGACTTTTCTAGGGGGTCACGGCGAGGAAGCCAGGCACTTCCCACCCACACAGCCCAGGCTGCAGTTGACCTTGCTTTTTCACCCAGGGGCAGGAAAAGTGTGCAAAACCATCCCTCCCCCACCGTCTCCAAGAGCAGGGGTGCTCAGCACAGCGGGCTCTGTAGCAGTCAGGAGGACAGAGCTGTGCTGTACAGCCCCAGATGGTCCAATACCCTCCCTGGGCACGGCTGTAAAACCCTTACAGCTCCTGCCACGTGCAGTGTTACCTTCACCAGCCATTCCATCCTCCCTACAACCCCTACAGATGAGGAATCCAAGGCACAGAGAGGTTGGGAGATTTGCCTGAGGTCACACAGCCGGGAAGCAGCAGAGCTGGGATGCAAACCCAGGTCTGGCTCACTCCCACAGCACCACAGCACCTCTGCTATGGTCCCCAGCTCCGACCTTCCGGGATGTCCTCGCCCTTGTCTGTGGGCAGCCCCCGTAACAATAAACCTGCTCGTGTGCCGAGGAGGCGGGGAGGGGAACGTGCCCATTACAGGAGGGGGGCCGGCTGGTGGTACTCGTTCTCACACCACCTCTGCACGCCAGTCCCACTAACTGGCATCTCCCATCTCCCAACAAAATCCCGTGGAAGCTGCACTTCCCCCTGGAAGCCTTCCTTGACTGCTCCTGCTTGCAGGGACCACTCTGTTCTCGGCCCCCTCTGCGGCTCATCCCGTGCACTCTGTGCCCACTATACTCCTGTGAGGGCAAGCAGTGCACACATGCCCCTTTGTCAGGGTTCTGAGGCAGCTCCTTTAAAGTGCTGACGGTGGTGTGAGCCAGGCAGGCACGGGACCTGCCCTCACGGAGCGTTTGTCCCAGAAGAGCTCTGGTGTGGGAGCTGGGCTGACCAAGCTATGTGCTATCTGTCTCATTTAATCAGCCCAGTAACCCCACCACACACAGTATAGCAACATCCATCCATTTTCCTTACCAGGAAACCAAGGCTCACTTCCAAAGCCACAGAGCTGCGAAGTCTACATTCCATCTTTCTGACTCCAGATGCCCAAGCTCTTAATTCTGGAGCACAGGTTATTACTCACACTTGAGCGTGCATCAGAACCATCTGCGGGGATCGTTATCACACAGGCTGCTGGCCCCATCCCTAGAGCTCTGGAATCAGCAGGTCTGGGGTGGGCATAAGAATCTGCATTTCTACAAGTTCCTGAGTGACGCTCAGGCTGCTGGCCCAGGGACCCACTTTGGGAACAACTGCCTTAGGTGATACTGATGACAGTCTGTTAAAGTAGGAGTGTCAATCGCATACTGTCTTTTCCACACTGCCCCCTCCCCTCATGCCCATTCTACAGCCCAGGAAACAGAGGCACAGAGAAGGCAAGTAGCTAGCCCAAGCCATACAGGAAGATAGGGTCGGAGCTGGGAATGGAGCCCAGGGCTCCTCACCCCAGCAACTGGTCTGGATGCAGGACAGTGAGGCTGCTAGGCTTAGCAGGACAACGGCCCAAGGTGAGGAGAAGGGCCATCCCTTTAAAAGTGGAACTGGTGGTGGAGGTGGTGGTGGGGTGCTGGGGGAGGGCTGGCCTGGCTCTCCTGGCCCAGCCCCAAGCCTGTGACTCCTCAGCATCTGGAAAGCATCACAAGGAACAATGGAGGGAGCAGGGGGCCTGGCTGCTCGGGGGCTCTGGCCCCCGACTGTTCAGGAAAGCAAAGGAACTGGGGCCCTGCAGCCCTCTGCCGCACACACACCCCCCACCGCTGTTTGCTTTGGCCCCGGCACACATAGATCCCAAGGGGCCCAGCTGTCAGGAAAAGTCAGCCCCGGAACTACAGACCTGGGGGCCGGTGGCCAGGTTGGGTGCCCAGGCAAGGAGTCAGGAGGCACCGGCCAGCCCAGCTCCCACTCAGTGGGCAAGACTCCTGTATTACGGTGGCTCCCCGGGCCTCGGTTTCCCCCCAGGAAGCTCAGGTACCACCCCGCCTGGGCTGGCTGCTTACCATGTACTGGCACGGATCTGACCAGCTTGGCGCCTTGGCCCACGTTGCCCCCAGGGGCCCGCTTGTCCTCTGCAGGCCAGTGGGGGCCAAGCAGCCAGCCGTGGAGTGGGGAAGAGACGGGGACAGTTACTGGGTGCCTTTACCCCGCCTGCCACCAGCTCTTCCACTCACGCCCTCAGCACATATGCACTGAGCACCCACTATCTATGAGGCACCACAGCAGAGCGGTTAACAAGACAGATGTGATGCCGGACCCCACGAGCTTCCAGTCAGGTGGGAAAGGAAAAACGCCAAGTATCTCATTCAAATAATTATAGCCATGATGAAAGCTATGAAGGAATGGGATGCTACGACAGGGACGACTGACAGGGATCCCGTCTTCAGAGAGGGAAACACTACTGTGGGGTCTGTCCCAGCCTCCAAGGTTTCACAACTTAAACTCTAAGGTGGGTGTGTCTTTATTTTTAATTTTTATACAAATTTTAAAGGTTACTTTCCATTTACAATTATTACAAAATATTGGCTATATTCCCCAAGTTGTACATTACATCCTTGAGCCTATCTTACACCCGGTAGTTTGTACCTTCCACCCCACAGCCCCTATTTTGGCCCTCCCCCAACACTGATAACCACCCGTTTGTTCTATCTACAAGTCTGCTTCTTTCCTGTTATATTTATCAGCGTGTTGTATTTTTTAGATTCCACATGTAAGTGATATCATACTGTATTTGTCTTTCTCTGTCTGACTTATTTCACTTAGCATAATGTCCTCCAAGTCCATCCATGTCGCTGCAAATGGCAAAATTTCATTCTTATGAAATGGCTGAGTAGTATTCCATTGTACGTATGTGTGTGTGTGTGTGTGTGTGTGTGTGTGTGTGTGTGTGTGTGTATAAAACCACATCTTCTTTATCCACTCATCTGTTGATGGACACTTAGGTTGCTTCCATACCTTGGCAATTGTAAATAGTGCTGCTATGAACATTGGGGTGCATGTATCTTTTCGAATTAGTGTTTTTGCCTTTTTTTCAGGTATATACCCAGGAGAGAAACTGCTGGGTCATATATCAATAATAACTCTAGTTTTAGTTTTTTGAGAAAACCCCATACTGTTTTCCACAGTGGCTGCACCAATTTACATTCTAAGGTGGGTGTTTCTTAACACACCCCACCCCTACCCCAGCCCCAGCATGCCGCCACCAATGTGCTCTGTGACGTGGGACAAGCCCCTTCGCGGCCTGGGTCTCAGTTTCCCCATCTGTCAATGAGAACATGACGGGAAAGGCAAATACTTCATCTTGCGCGTCCAATTACTTGCTATCGGAGCACTTTGTTAAGAAAGATGCTGTGGCAGCATCCTAGCTCGATAGGCAAGAATAATGTAATTTTGGTGCTATCTGCCTTGGCATGGCCGTGGGCTGGGGGTGACGGACACACAGGACTTGTGTTGGCATTCCAGGCCTAGGCGATCGCCAAAGATCCTTCCTGTGCAAATGTTCCACAAGCAGACAGCACACAGGCTGAAGAAGCAGACAGTGGTTGAGTCTGGCGTGGCATGAGCCTTGGCTTGCCCTAAGGCAGAAATCACTGCTTCCTTCCACCTCTGGGCCTGTAACAGATGCTAGTCTAGCCCCGCCGGTGCCACATGGTTTCAGAAACACTCCTCTTCCAGCCAGCCTTCCTGGCAGACATCCCCCTGGGTTGCAGTTTGCCCCCTGTACTTTGTGCATCTCTGTAGGAAGCACTGAGGTACCCCACTCAGTCTGTGAGCCTGTTGCCTTCTCCCAGGCCCCTCCCCGGGGACAGAGACCATGTAGGATTCCGCTCTCATCCTCAGGCCCAGCGTGGGTCTGGCGCAGAGCAGGGAGCCTCTGGGGAGGAGGTAAAGGACAAAGTGATCATTTTGGACATGACCATCATCCTGAAATAAGTAGCTAGAGGAGAAAGTCAGGAGGGCTGGGGAGGCATGGGGAGGGGGGCAGGCAGCAGGCTGGTGACTTCCTGAACAAGCATGCCGCCGATGTTCCTGGTCCTCAGTGTGGCTATTGTCCCTGCCGGTCCGGAGAGCGGGCTCAATAGGGCCTCTGTCCCTCCTCGGGCAGGCTGGCCGGCTCAGTGGCGTCCCACCCGGGCAGCTGGGAGGCAAGGGCCGACACTTCCTGTCCCTGCCGCCGAGTGTTCCGAGGGGCAGTGAGAGGGGAGGGGGACCCTCGAGACAAGCACCCATCTATGTCCCCCAGGGGAGGGCTGCCCAGCTGGGGGAGGAGGCGGGAGAAGGGAGAGCGGAGCTGGGGATGTGCTCACCCCTCTGCCTCATCCCTTCTCCTCCCAACCAGCGCTGCCTCTGAGCCACTCTGGCGCCCCTGCTGTTGCTCAGACAGGCCAAGCACATCCTCGCCTCATCTCAGGGCCTTTGCTCTTACTGTCCCCTCGGCCAGGAGTGCCCTTCCCCCAGATCTCTCCGCATTGTTCGTTCCCTGCTTCATCTATCTCTATTCAAGTTGCTGCTGCCTCAGGGAGACTGTCCCAACAAGCCTTCTGAACACAACCTAACACCACAGCGCACCCATCTGCACCTACGTCTTTACCGTAGGTCGTCCCACACCGCGTGAGCTGTATTCTTCCCTTGTCTTTCCTGTTCACTATGGACTGTCCCCGGTGCCTGGGGCAGTGCCTGGCACACCGTAGGTGCTCCACAAAGACGTGCTAAATGAACAGATAAAAGTAACACACTTGAACATCCATCTACACACCGAGAGATGTGCTCTGGGAGAGCAGAGCCCTCTGTGTCGGGGGCATGTGGCCAGGGTGGCTGGGGAGGAGGCCCCGGGAAGTACAGGAAGAGCCAGGTGAAGATAAAGCAGACAGGGATCCACGTGGACCGGGCAGCTTGCGCAAAGGGCTGGGATGGCAGGAAGCGTGGAGGGCTTAAGGGTTAGAGGCCCGCGGAGGCCAGCCCACACCGGCCCTGGGACCACGCCGCCGAGCTGGATTTTAGCGTGGGAGTCAAGGGAAGTCAGGGAAAGATTTAAAATCAGCGGTGGCAAGGTCAGCCTGGCGTTTCAAGAGGTCTCTGGCTGCGTTTAGAGAATGGATTGAATGGGGGGAGGGGCACATGGAACATGAGGACACTTGGGGGCTGCAGCCACATGGCTAGTGAGAGGCGATGGTATGGTCTGGGGAGGGGTGGCAGAGAGGAGAAGGGTGCAGGGACTCCAAAGACAGACAGGAGGTACCGTCCAGAGGACTTGGGGTGGCCCTGGGGGAGGGCAAGCCAGGGGTCAAGCCTCAGCCCTCCTGCCTGGCTGTGAGGGCTGGGCCAGGGTCCCCCCCCTCTGCTGGTGACAGCCCTGGTTCTAACTGGGGGAGGGCAGGCAGGGGGAGGTGATGGACGGAAGGAGGACTGGGCAGCAGGCAGCAGCGATGGATGGGACAGCCTCGTCATAACTACCTGCCCAGCTCCTTCCCAGGGCCCTGCCCTCAGAAGTCAGGAGTTGCCCATAAACCTGTCACCTGAGCCTGTACAAGCTGCCCCCCGGGGGAGGGGCCACCACAGGTCTGATGTGGAGGGGGAGCCAGATACCCTGGTGTGGTGCTGCAATTACAAACACACACACACACACACACACACACACTCCCCTGCAGGTGAGCAAAAGGCTCTCATTACAGGAAGGAGCAAGCTAGAAACGCCAAGGTTCAAGGCTTGCCCACAGTCTCGAGTTGCCTCCTAGGCCCTGGAACGACTCTTCAGAGCCCAGAAGGAAGAGTCAATGGAAAAAGTGCTGAGTCTTAAAGAGGGATAAAACTCAGGAGGAAGGGGAAGAAGCTGGAGTCGGAGGGAAAGGTGCCCTGGGTTCTCCGTGGTCCAGCCTCTCAGTGTGCACAGCAGGTGATTAGCAGGGTCTCCGGGGCAGGCAAGGGGACCTCCAGCATCACACAGCCCATGAGGGGCAGGACAGAGCTCAGATGTCCCCAATCCAAGTCCAGTGCTAGGGGAAAGCCTGAGGCCGATGCAGACAGGAAGGAGTGGAGGGCACTTCCAGAAGCTCTCCTAGCACCTTCTCAGCCCTGGGACCCAGCCATGCTCCCTGTGAGGGTCTCTCAACCCCAGAGGAGCACCATGCCACCTGATACCAGCCACGTCCCCAGGCGGGCACATCTCCCCAGGGTTGGCACCAGGGCAGTACTCAGTTCAGGGACCCAAGGCAAGCCCCGCGGAAGCCCAGCGTCTCCAGTCCCTGAAGCCCACCCACATGTGCTCCTATGGGTCCTGGCCCATCTCTCCCACCCCTGCCTCACTCCCAGCAGCCCATAAGGTCAGAATCGCGGGAGTGGAAGGAACGGTGTGGGAGACTGGCATGTGAAGGCCATGGAGCAAAGCCTTCTTATTCTGCCCACAAAAGGGCAGTGAGCTTGGGCCCTGAACTGAGCCTGGGCGGGCACGTGTCTGCAGACTGCAGGTGCTCACGTAGCGCCCAAAGGAATGACACGCACAGGTGTTTCTCCCGGGCACACACCTTAAGATGAGGCACCAGCTCCATTTTCAGTCAACTGACAGGGAAGCAGGTGGTCAAGAGGGTAGCAGAGGCTCCTTAAGCCTGTCTGAGACCCAAGGGAGGCGTGTTCGTTGAGCTTCCCATCAACCTGGTAGCTCCCTGGGGCCCAGCAGCGGCAGAGCCTCTGTGCGGGCATGCGCACTGCATACTGGAGAGGGGCGTGTGCGTGCAGGGCGCACACTTGGAGCTCCGGGTATGTGCGCCACGTGTGTGGCTGCACACAGCCCCTCGCTCTGCACCCAACTCTACAAGCTGCAGTGGGCCAGGGAGAGGTCGGGGAGGTCCAGGGCTGGGCAACCACAGGCAGCTCTGGATTTCTCAAATCCATCAAAATAACTTCATGGAAAACTGGGAGAGTCATGCTGAAGGAAGAGAAAAATGCAACCACTCATCTCTCCTGGAAAATGTCTTTCTAGTCCCTGGCCACTGTCTATCCCATGACCCCACATCCTCTCAGCCAGCCAAGTGCCAAGTGAAAGAGCTCTGGCTGTGCAGCTCTGAGACCTGGGTTCGAATCCTGGCCCTGCCATTACTGGCGGCAAGAGCTTAAGGAGGTTTCTAAACCTCCCTGAACCTCAGTTTCCCATCGCTCAAGTGGGAATCAGTATCCATCGGGTGGGGAGTTGAGAAGAGCTCATGAGCTCATGAATGCAAAGTGCCTGGCCACAGCTGGAACTCAGTAAAGGCAGACCTCGTCGCCTTCCTCGGCATTATATGGACGCTTGTCTGAAATTTCACATGCCCGAGGCCTTTATACTCTTACCCCTCTATCTTGCCAACTTTCTGAAAATCCAGGAAAGTCTCTGGAATCCCAAATTTCATCCTCTCAGCGAATATAAATAAACCCACTCAGTCTCCCTCAACAAACACAAGTTGCTGTTCAGAGCCTGGCTCATTGCTGAGCATGAGGAACTGGCCGTGGGTGAGGCTGGCCTCTGCCCCTTCCTAGCACATCAGGTTTTCCCATACAGGGTCTCGTGTAATCCTTACAGTAACTGGGAGTTGCAACGCACGGGCCCAGAGAGGAGAAGGGACTTTCTCAAGGTCACACGGTGAGTAGGTGGCGGCCCCAACCTACACCTGCCTGTTCCTGGCTCCCCCCTTCTTCCTGGTCTCTGAGCCTGCCGTGTGCTGGCGCGTGTGGCACCAGTCCTGGGGCAAATGAAACAGAAGACGGTGTCGTCTGGCCGGCAGGAAACAGCCAGGGGAGGTCACGTGGGGCAGGGAGAGCCGCTCTTGGGCCTGGTGAAATCCACCAGGCTACCGGCTGTGAATGTGGGATCCTGAGTCGCAAGACTGGTCCCTGTCCCTTCAGGGGGACCCAAAAGTTGACTGGCTGCTATAGCAGGTTGATGATTCTGTGCAAAAAGCAAGGCCTTAGAAGGACGGGATGGAAGACACATGCAGTAGCTGGACGCTTAGTGAGGAGGCCTGGGTTTGGGCACCAGCTCTACCAGGCAAGTGACCTCCTATTTCTGGGCCTCAGTTTTCCCATCTGGAGTCAGGGCGTGTGTGGGTTTAGAGGAGATGCTTTGGATGCAATAACCTCTAATGTCTGAGTCACAGCTGACCTTCTGGGAACTGACCGCTCTGCTGTGAGATAGGGCCAATGCACTGAGCCAACAAGAGATGCTGCAACATACCTAGCCCATAGCCCTTCCTGCGGTGCGGTCAGACACGCCCCTCATCCTTGCTCCACCTTCCACTCCTCTACTGACAGTGACAGAGCAAGAGCTAGAGCAGAGAGAGCTCTGTGGGGTCTCTGCTCTCCCCACCCCTGCTCTTCCCCCCAGAGAGGCCATCCAGGCCAAGCAGGGGAGGGGGCACGCATCCAAGCTTACACAATCACCACCTTGTCTGGGGGAGACAAAGGCCAGGCTCTGGGTCTTGGCGGCCAACAGCCCGGCTGGAATGACGGATCACAGAGTTGCTGAATTTAGAATTTTAAAAAATGTTAGTACCGTAATAGCTTCGATTCTTAATCTCTAAAATTCAGAAGAATAATGTGTTAGAATCATAGACATGGAGAATCTTCATTTCAAAGAACAAGAATAACAGCACGTTGAAACAGAAAACGTGGGAGAGTTCAGAATCCCACCATTGAGATATGGAATGATTACAGGAACCTCAGACTCTTGACAAACTCAGAACAACCATGTGTCAGTATCACCCCACGTGGGAAGCCTCGTTTCCCAGAATAATAAAATTTGGTAATCACAGGATCTAAGAAATCTGGGATTGAACTTCGTACAGCGTTGGAAGCAGGAACTCCTGGAATGTTCATTTCCATCTCATGGAACCTTCTAATCTTGAATCCCCAGGACCTCAGAAGGACCAGGACGGTTTTACTCACCTGCAGGGGCCCTCCCCCACACCTGCCTGAGCTCCACTTCAGACGTGGGCAAAGGTGCATCAGAATCAGCTGGAGAGCTGAAAGCATGCCCATGGCCACGCCAACCCAGGATCTACTGAATCAGAATGTCCAACACCAAACTAAAAAAAAAAAAATCCCCAGGTGATTCTGCTGTGAAGCCCCAGTTGAGAAGCACTGATCTGGTAAACCTCACCACCTTATCACAGACAGGGAAACAGAGAATGCAAGTGGCTGGCCCAGAACATACAGCAGTGGTCTCTAGCCTCTACACCAAGGTCAGCCCCCTCAGGCCGTGCTCTACCTCCACCTGGACCTTTTGGGCTCCAGGGACCCTGTGCCCAACTCTCTGTGTCTGCTGTAGAGTCCCCCTGCTCCAGGGGCATCCCCAGTGGTCTTGGGGACCAAGCAGGCCAGGACAGAAACTGCTAGGCTCACAAAGCCAGCCCCTCCCTTCCCCCACCCTCATGCTTGAAGTCCTCCAGGTGGTTTCCAGGGGGGCTGGAGGAGTACTGTGGAGGTCATCAAGGTCAATCCCCAGCCTCCAGGGAGGCCTGTAATGAAGGAGGGTCCCGGGAATGGGGAGTCAGAGGCCAGGAGTCCCTGCTGCACCAGCACGCCGAGTGGCCGCAGATAAGTTCCTTGACCTCTCTAAGTGAAGATGGTCTCAAGGCAGAGGCTGGACAGAGAACCTCTGGGAATCCTTTCTGCCTCTGCCTCTGCCTCTGCCTCTTGACCTCACCCAACATGGCCACACATTTAAGGGAATGTGAGCCCTCTGCAGCCTTAGCCAGATTGTTCTCAATCAATTGGGAAGTTCTTTCTTTTGTCTGACCTGAAACACTGCAGCTGCAGTGTTAGCCCTTTGCCCTCCTGCATGAAGATGGAGCCTATCTGGGCACAAATGCGCTTTATTTGCTCAGAGGAAATCCCTAGTCCTCCTGCACCTCAGCTGAGGGTGCCCCTCTCCCCGGTCCCTGTAGCAGGTCTGGCTGGCCTTGCAGATTCCTGTGGGAGCTGAACTCCCAAACAAGTGATGGGGGTGGCACTCCTCAGAGCCCGCCAGAGCAGCAGAGGCTCCACAGCTTCTGCCTGATTGCAGTTTTAATCAGATATGCCCACAGCTCCTAAGCAGTCTAGCAGGGCAGGGGTCCTGCTGGTCCAGAGTGTTTCCTCCAACGAGATGGGGGATTTCCAGCCAAGAACCCCTAACAGGCTATGGAAAGAAAACCCAAAAGGCAGTCTCAAGGAATGGGGAAGTAGGAACCCAGATGGTCCTTAGACCAGTGTTTCCCAAATTTTAACATGCCCACGAATCACCTGGGAGCTTGTGAAAATGCCAATTCCGATTCAGCAGGTCTGGGATGGGGCCCGAGGTCCTGCATTTCTGATAAGCTCTGGATGCTGCTACTGGTCCGCGGACCACACTTTGAGGAGCAAGCCTTTAGATGTTCATAAATAAAATTTTTTATTCCTAAGAACACTTTACTTTTGTCTGGCTTGGTTTGCAATTCATTTCCAGCTCTGTTAGCTCATGAGATCCACAAAGCAGCCCTGAGGGGCAGACAGGATGCATATCGCTGGGTTCATGGCACAGAAGGGGAAACTGAGGTGTAGCAAGGGCAAGGGGCTTGTTCAAGGTCACCCACCTGGCTACAGTGCCTCCTCTAAACTCTTCCTCCGTGGCTGGTCAGAACCACACACACCTTGGCAATGAGTGGCCTGACACAGCAACTCCCTATCCTGCCTTCCACTCAACTGTGTGGGCCTGGAGGCAGAGGCCAGACAGCTCCTGTGCTCTCCTGAGGGTCCCCGGGGGGCCCTCACTGAGCTGTGCTGGCTACTGATCTGGCTCTCAGTGGCCTCGGTTGGTGGACCAGAGGGTTAGGAATCAGCCAGGCTATACAGCCAGGCTTGCTGGGCTTAAATCCTCGCCCTGCCCTTGGCTCCTGTGTGACACTGGGAGAACTGACATCCCTGAGGACGTGGAGGATGCGCCAGGACTCAGCGTGGTCTCTGGCACACGGAGGTTGCTCAGCCAGCATTCACTCCCTGCCTCCCTTTCCTTTCCCACCTCCCAGCTGAGTCTTGTTTATTTCTCCCTTCCTCCCTCACAGACTCTGAAGCAAGAATGCTTGGGATTGGATCTGAGCCGTGTGACCCTGAGCAAGTCACATACTGTCTCTGTGCCTCAGTTTCCTCCTCTGTACAGTGGGGATAATAAGAGCCTACAGAAGGCTGGTGTGAGGATTAAACGAGTCAATATGTGTAAAGTGCTTAGAGCAGAGCCTGGGACATAGAGAACTCTCCCTGTAAGTGTCAGCTACTGTACTGTTAATACCATCTCCATATGATGGCCCGGCTCTGCGGCAGGTGCCACGGCAGATGCTGGGGGCACAGTATCGAAGCAGCACTTTCATGCGCCAGGCACTGTGCTAGTGATTTCATGGACTTCCTGCCCACTCCCCCCACCCTGACCCTGACCCAGATCATAGTCAAAAGAGAAGACAAAGACACTAAGCTGGTTGTGCGAGGGTCCTTTGGGAACACACAGGAGGGAGGGACCGGCGAATGGGAGGGCTCAGAAGGCCTGTGGGGGGAGGAGACCACGGCCCTGTTTAAGCTTCACACTCCCCGCCAAGGAGCAGGGCAGTGGGCGGGTGGTGGAGGGGAGTTTGGGCTTGTGTTTGCTTTTACCCCTTGTTATCCTGCTTGAGGACACGCCTCTCCTTAACCTGTGGGATGAGAGACACTCACCTCCCCACACAAAATGCAGACACAAGGCAGAGAGGAAGCCTCCCGCAGCCTGATTTCTGCCTGGGCCAGAGCACAGCAGATGCACCGCGTGTCCTGGCGGATGGGGCTGTTCTCAAGGATAGAGAAGACAGTGGAAAAGGCTGGGTCCTGCGATCAGACAGACTTGGCCTGATCCTAATCGACTGTGGAAGCAAGGGCAAGTTGCTTAACCTCTCCGTGACACTCGGTTACAGATGGACCGCAGACACGCCCAGGCTAGAGTGAGCATTTCTATGAGATGATGAGATGGAGACGCTTGGCAGGCCAGGCATGGGGGGGCGCACTTCTCCAGGCTCCCCACCCCGCTTCATGGGCGCAACTTCCCTGTATCTGCTGCCTGATTTCTCTGCAGCCCAAACCTTAGATGTGGGACAGGGGTGAGAGGAAGGAAGCCCAGATCTTAAAGGCAGGCCAGGTCGATGGTACCGAGTCGTGGAACCCAGAGACTGAGCCACCTCTCACCCCAGACAAGCCATGGGGTGCAGGCTCATCCCGAGGGGCCACCCAGATGTGGTGGGAAGGGAACCTGCTGCCATCAAGGTGTGCCTCCAAGACCCCCCAGCAGATGAGGGCAGGAGCCACGGCAACCCCCGGGCTCACACCCACCCTAGAAGCCCGCTTGCTCACCTCTAAGCAACTCAGCACACAGTTTGCGAGCGCCTGCTGTGTTCAGGGCCTGTGCTCAGCTGCTCACTGGGCAGTGGGGCAAACAGTACAACTTTATAGTTTTCAAAATGGGTTTGCCTGTCCCATTGTTTCTGGATCTCACAGAAGCCCCGACTGATGGGCTTAACGGCTGACCCTATTTCATGCACTCAGGGGGCGTGAAGGCTCAGGGGCAGGGTCAATTTGGCCAAAGTTGAACAACTACTGAGCCATAGGCTTGGGATAAGAGCTGAAGGCTTTTGACCCCAAAGCCCATGACCTCTTGCCAGCCAAGCAGACACAGACCCTACCTGGGGTAGGCACCCAGGAAGTGGAGAGACGGTTGTGTGAGGATCGGCCCCAGGCTAGGCAGGGCTCAGCAAGGCAGGGTAGGAGCCAGGCAGGGGGCACAGGAGGCCGCTCCACGGGAGAGGGCACATTTGGGCTGAGCTCGGAGGAGAAGATGGAGAAACGAGAGTGAACTACCAGCCGAGGGCACAGCACAGGCAAAGCCCTGGGGTGTGAGAGTCTCAGCAGAGCTCAAACGGCAAATGGCCAAGACCACCTCCTGGGGCCCAGGCTGAGGCCACACTCCAGGACCAGGGCAGGGCACAGAGCCATACAATGAGCGGGTATCACCTGTCGTCCGGGGACAAGGTGGGGAGGCAGGACAGGTGAGAAGCCACCAAAGGCCTTAGAATCAGGTCCTGGGATAGGGGTGCAGATCATGGAAAGTGGAGCTCCAGAGGAGAGCTGGTGGGCCTGGAATGGCTGCGGAAGGCATCTCCAAGGAGATGAGTTCAAGCTGGGCTCTGAAAGGGGGGGTGGGAAAAAGATGTTAGTGAAAGGCACTGCAGGCTGGGGGGACGGCATGAGCTGAGGCACAGAAGCTGGAGGGCCCCGGGTGCACGGTGCACCTGAGTGTGTGGTTAAGTGGCCTGGCCGGGGTGGGGCGGGGAAAAGAAAAAAGAGGCTTCAGGGCCCGTGGCATCCCAGGCTGCCTCTCACCCACCTCACATCAAACCCGTAAAGCCAGGCTCGTGAGCCTCCCTTTATAAATGAGGGCAGATAAGGCTCATGGAGGCCCAGCAACCTAGCAAGAAATACTAACAAGAGCTGCCATTGACTGAGCGCTTGTGGGATGCCAAGTACAGTATCAGCTGCTTTGCCCACACATTTCCCACAAATACCCAAGAAGTGGGTGAGCCCATTTCACAGATGCCTGGGTGATCTTGTGCAACATACACAAAGATACAGCTGGGGAAGGGCAGAAGTGAGCTCTGAGCCCAGCTCACTGAGACTCCGGAGGGTGGTCCCTTTGAGCTTGGAGGAAAGGGGAAATCAGAGAAGGCTGCCTGGAGGAGGTGACACCTGAGAGCTATTCAGCACAAGGATGCAATTGCTCTGCTCCAGCCCTCCATCCACTAGGCCTTGCACGTGGCTAAAGGACCAGGGACAGGTTCTGGCTCCCAGGCTCTGCCAACATCCCTGTCCCTCAGAGACCAGAGACAGATGATTCAGAAGGTGAAGCCAACTGACATGGCGAGATTCCTGGGGACCCTGAGTCACCACCTGTGGTCCATTTAAAAGAAGAACTGGCAGCTGAGGATGTGAAACTGGCCCTCTCAGACTCTTTCTTGCCAGGCTTGGGGCAGCAGGAAGGATGTAAAAGTGACTGCCACACGAGCCCCCACGCCCTGTCCCTCCATCCTCCCAACAGCTGCTCCCACTTGTCTCTGCCAGGGCAAGCACTTGGCGGGTCCATCCCTCTGCCTGGCCAGAGGGGAGCTGACAGCCCACAGGTGGCACTTGACACCTTCCAGCCATGGCCCATCGTCCCTCCTCCCAAAGCACCCACCCTGGGTAGAGTGGAGCCTCCAGGACCCAGGTCCTAACTTCTCATCCCTCAAGCCAACCTACATGACCCAAAGTCATCAGAGCCTGTCCCAGCCCCCATCCCAAGGCGCCTGAGGAAGCCCAGCCTCATCACATGGCCTTCCTGCAGCCCACCCCAGAGGCAGCCCATCCTGTGGGATGAGGGTGGGATGGGGGGATCAGAGCCCTCTCGGATGACCCCACAATCCTGAAACGTTTTCTTAGACCTCTAGAACTTCTCAAACCAGTTTGGAACAGCTGAGCTGAGGCATAACAATAATGATGGTCAAACTGGGGGTTGAATGCAGGCGGGTTGGCTTAAGGGCTATGCTTGGAACCACCATGCCACAAAGTGAGGGCCTCGGAAGGGGAGGGAGGAAAGACCGAGGTCACAACATAGGGTTTGGGGGGACCACCCCAAAACCAGCACCGACACCAACTAGCAGGCACTACATCGTCCCCATCAACACCCGTCCCAGCTAATATCCTCCAAGCGCTCACGACATCCCAGGTTCTGTGCTGAGCACTGGACTATCAGAGCCCAGACCCCAAGATTCGGAGCAAGCCCCTGCAATGATACTTGTTACATACGATGCAGGCCACCTGCCCTGGGCCCAGTCCTTCCTCACTGGAATCGTAAAATGACACTGTTTGTCCTCCCCTCCTTCCTTCTCTCCCCTTCCCACCCTTCCTTTCTTCCTTTCTTTTCCCTCTCTCCTTCCCTTCCTCCCACTATTAATCTTTCATAACTTGTAGTCCTGGCCACAGCCGTGAGAAAACCTCGGTTTCCCCATCAGTATATGGATGTCTCTGAACTAATCAATGGTCCCTGCCCAGAGGTTCTGCACAGGAAATCCTGCATACCCTCAGTCCCTCTCTGCCTGTCCCCTCCCCAGGCTCAGCCACTGTGGCCCCATAGGAAACCCAGGCCTGTAGGGAGGTCAGGGCCACAACAAGGGGTTGGAAACCCCAGGCAGAGGCCAGACATGGGCTGAGGGCCATGGCCCTCCCTGCCTCCTTTGGACACCCCACAGGGACCAGCCTGCTCTGGCCTGGGTAGAGGTGCAAGAGCTGGGGTCCAGGGGCTGCAGAGACTGGGATGGGGACGGGGCGGGGGGGGGTGCTGGGCCAGCCTTCACTTTCCCCCTGCCTCCTGCCCCTCCCCCAGCAAGACCCTGAAACTATTCACATCCCACCTCTAAGGTTTCAGCTGTTCTAGGATTGGATTCTCTCACTGCTCTATTTTTCTTCTTCTTTTGCAATCTCCAAGAAACCCGAGCTGCCAGATGGGTGGGGGCGATGATTGTTTTCCGTCTGACATCTGGATTTCATTAGCAGCCCTGGGCATGCTGACTCAGGAATGGCAGCTCCCCTGGGCTCAGACCTTCCCCAGACCCCTCACAGTGCCCGGTCCTTAGCTGGACACAGGAGACACAGGTGATGACACCCCTCAGACCTCCCTCAAAGGGGCAACCAGCCCCCCAAGAATATCTTGGGAGTGGTGGAGGCTGAGGGCTTAGAGAATTCCTGCTCCCAGCTCAGCGCCTGATGGAGGGCTGCCAGCTGGGTGTGGCTGGGCCTGAGCACCATGAAGGGTGACAAAGGGCTTAGGGAAAGTGTTCCCCATCCGTACCCCAGTCTCCATCCCTAAAGGGATACTGAGTGGGCCATCAAGGCAGGGAGCCCTGCACTGGCCCCAAATAGCAGACATGTTTTGGAGATGAGGAATGGTGGCCCAGAGAGGTTAAGTGACTTATCCAAGGTTGCACAGCTGGTAAATAGTAGAGCTGGAACTTGAACTCTGGTTTTGGGGTTATAAACTTGAAGCTGTTTCCTTTGACCTTAACAAGATGTCCCTTCACTAACATCAGGGTCCTTACTGTCGTCATATGGACCCTCAACCCTGTCTGAGCTTCAGAGAAAGGTAGTATGTGGGGGTTTCACATTCTATCATCCATCAGAGAGGCCTGCAATGGTCACCTGACCCAAAGCAGGCCCAGACCCTCTTCAAGGCCACATTAAGACACTTGTGGGCCCCCTCCTCCATAAAAAGTGATTAAAAATTCTATTTTATGACTGTGTTGGTATAAAAATAAATATTACCCAGGCTGGATTCATTATTATATACTCATTATTATTACTTTCATTTTTTTCTTCTGGTTTTAAAATAAATGAAAATCACAACATTTCTGTGGGCCCCTGAAAGAACAGTGGGCTCTCAGCGTGCCTGCTGTCTCTCCCAGAGAAGCCGGCCTGGCCCTCTAGGTCAGAGCACTCATATTCGGCAGGGCACTCCTTGCCATGTCACAGCTCCTTCTTTTCTTACTGATTTGTGCTTATCATCTGACTTCGCCCACTGGAACATTAAGTGGGAAGCTCTCCCGGTCTGTTCACAGTGGCATCCTCAAGGGCCTACCACGTGCTTGGCACATAGTAGCGTTCAATAAATGTCTGCTGAATGATGAGATGAACAGGAGTCTATCTTCTCAGGCAGGTGTATTTTTATACCAGGCAGTGGCACCCCACTGGCCCAGGTGGCCCCTTCAGCGATCTGGTAGTCCTCCCTGACACTTTACCCCTCTCCCCCTCACCTGCCTGGTCACCATGCCCCACAGATGCTACTTTCTCATCATGTCTGGAATTTGTCCCCTCACCTCCAACCTCTGCTTGCCCTTGTCTTATATCTGGTCTTATCATCTATCCACGTTCCTAGACTGGTTTCGTCTGCACTCTTGCCTCTTCCAGCCGGGCCTCCCAACTGCCACCAGTATGATCTTTCAAAATGCCAATCCGAGCATGTCACCTAAAAGCCTTGGATGGCTTCTTCTTGCCCTCCAGAGAAAGTCCAAGTTTGTGCAGCCTGGCACACAGGTCTTTCACCACCTGCTGCAGCCACATCTCCCACCCCTCCCCTCAGGCACCCAGAGTGCTAGCCTTTGCCAAGGGCTCGGGGTTCCCGGAAGGCAAATTCCCACTATTTACACGCTTCCTTGGAAACCTTCCCTGCTCCAGACTCAGATGCCTCCTCTCTGAGGTCTCCCATGAACCCCCAGGCAGAGGTGGTATCTCACTGCAAACCTTAACCGCGGCCCTGGTCACCCTAAATGGTCAACAGCGTTTCTGTTGTCCGCTCTGTTCCACTGAGGACGAAGGTAGAGCTTTATCCAGCACAGGCCTGACACACAGTAGGAGCTCAGGAAAGGCTGGGCAATGGTACTGAGTGCTGGGCCCAGCTCTGTCCTGGCAGATTGTGTGTGCTGGGCACGGATGTGGCAGTGAGCCAAGGTCCCACCACAAACACACATACCCATGCAGGCAAGCGCGGCTGACGCGGAACAGGTCCTGCCACACCAGTGTGCAGAAGCCAGCATGAGACGCACAGGTGACCCTGCAGGCAGGCCTAACAGAGAGCACCCATGACGCCCCTACAGCCACCTGGGATTTCTGCAGTCACCAGAGCTGGCAGCCTCAGCCACAAGTGGCCTTCTTGACTGCACTGGGGCAACAGAAACCCTGGGGCTGGACCAGCGTTCGACTCTAACAAGACGCAATGACTTGGCCAGACCAGGCCTGATATGGCTTTTGCCCACATTGTCTTTGTCCCTCTTTATTTCCAGCAACCCATTTTCTAAAGAACCCTTTCTGAGAATGATGGTGGAGATCAAAGTCTGGACGCTAAAGCTGATGGTAGAATCTAATTTAAAAAGCATGGGCTCTGGAATCAGGAAGGCCTGAGTTCCGATTCCAGCTTCGCTGTTCATTAGCTGTGTGACCTTAGGCAAGCCACACAACTTCTCTGGGCCTCGGTTTTATCATCTGGCAATTGACCTGATAGAGTTTTTGAGACAATTAAATGAGCTAATGCATATTACACACTAAGCTCAGTGGTAAACTCAGTGCTGAGAGACTATTATTATTGTTGTTCATATTATTGTTACCCTTGAATTGACACCTGGCACACTGTGTGGGGACAGCAACAGGGACAGATTTGTCAAGAGCTGAATGGTAGACATTCTTGAGTCCCAGTCTTCTTGGGCCAGTGCTGACATTGGTTGGAGAAAGACCCTGGCCCAGGCACAGCCTCACCCCACAAAGAGGGGCTGCCTTTCACCAACACTGGGAACTTGTCTCCAGCACTTTCTGCCTCTGCTTTTGGGGCTACCCCTCTTCCTGTAGTGCCCAATCCCCTTGCACTGCACCTGGTACCTATGAGAAGCCTCATCAGTCTGATGAGCTGAACTCTGGACACCTCTCTCCACCCTTAAGGTTGGAAAAGAATCAATTAACAGGTTACCAACTTCTGGTTCCTGTATCCCACTACCCAGGCTGTTGGCAGTGAATGCTTTAACCACATTTTCACTGCTACCTTCTTCAGAGCCTGGGGCTCCATGGGCAGCTTCAGGACCCAGGCAGGGCTGGCCTAGTGTTCTGCACATTCCACCCCCAGTTAGACCATTTAAGAGTTTAAAAGCATTAGACCATTTAAAAGTCATTCCACAAAAAGGAGAGGAGAGAAAGGAGTAGAAAAGTTATTCAAAGAAATAATGGCTGAAAACTTCCCAAATCTGATTTAAAATTTTAATCAACGCATCCAATCAGCTCAACAGACGCCAAGAATGATAAAGATGAAGAGATCCAAACATGGACACATCATAGTAAAACTGCTGAAACCTAAAACAAGGAGACAATCTTAAAAGCAGCGAGAAAAAAATGGCATGTCATCTACGATGGATTTCCAATAATATTAACTGGCTTCTCATCAGAAACAATGGAGGACAGAGGGCAGTGGGATAACATATTTCATGTGCTCAAATTTAAAAATATCTGTCAGCCAAGAATTTTATACCCAACAAAGAAATCTTTAAAAAATGAAAGTGAGATAAAGACATTCTCAGGTAAATAAACAAAAACAGAGAATTCACCGCTAGCACACCAATCTTCCAAGAAATACTAAAGGAACTTCTTCAGGCTGAAAGTAAGGGACCTCAGAGAGTAATGTAAATACACATGAAAAAAAGCAAGGAGCACTGATAAGGTGGTTATGTAATTGTAAAAGACAGTATAAATGCATATTTCTTTTCTTCTCTTAGCTGATTCAAAAAGCAATTTATAGGGCTTCCCTGGTGGCGCAGTGGTTGAGAGTCCGCCTGCCGATGCAGGGGACACGGGTTCGTGCCCCGGTCCGGGAGGATCCCACATGCCGCGGAGCGGCTGGGCCCGTGAGCCATGGCCGCTGAGCCTGCGCGTCCGGAGCCTGTGCTCCGCAGCGGGAGAGGCCACAGCAGTGAGAGGCCCGCGTACCGCAAAAAAAAAAAAAAAAAAAAAGCAATTTATAAAACAATATGTATATAATTGTCTTATTTGTCCTGTAACATAGAAATGTAGTACATTTGCCAATAATAGCACAAAGGAGGTGGGTAGGAGAAAATCTGTCTTGGGCTAAGGAAAGAGCACCAAGTGGTAACTTGAATCCGCAGGAACAAATGATAAGAATTGGAAATGGGAAATAAGAAGGCTAATCTGACATAAGCTATGGATATATAATTGCTCTCATTTCTTCTCCCAGCTTCTCTAAAACACATCAAGTTAACTAAAGTAATAATTATAACAAGTGTTGTTGAATTTGTAACATACATAGTTGTCATATGTAAACAGTAATGCCACAAGAACAAGGAAAGAAGTATAGAGCTACAAAGGAGTGACATTTCTATACTGTAGTTAAGTAACATTTCTCACTGGAGTTAAGTCAGTATAAATCTAAAGCATATTCCGATGAGTTAAGAGGTATAAGATAAGCCCTGGAGCAACCATTAAGGAAATAGCTTTTAACAATGGAGATGGCTTCCCTGGTGGCGCAGTGGTTGACAGTCCGCCTGCCGATGCAGGGGACACGGGTTCGTGCCCCGGTCCGGGAAGATCGCACATGCCGCGGAGCGGCTGGGCCCATGAGCCATGGCCACTGAGCCTGCGCGCCCGGAGCCTGTGCTCCGCAACGGGAGAGGCCGCAACAGTGAGAGGCCCGCGTACCGCAAAAAAAAATGGAGAAATGCCCTGTGATAAATGAAAATGAAAACACAACATACCAAACTTATGGGATGCAGCTCAGAGGAAAATTTATAGCTATAAACACCCACATTTAATTAAAAAAAAAAATGATGTACAATCAGTGTCCTAACCTTCCACCTCAAGAAACTAGAAAAAGAAGAGCAAACTAAACATAAAGCAAGCTAAAGAAAGGAAATAATAAAGATTAGAGTGAAGAATTGAAAGCAGGACTCAAAGAGATATTTGAACACCCATGTTCAGAGCGGCATTATTCACAATAGCCAAAAGGTAGAAACAATCCAGTTGTCCATTGATGAATAAATGGATAAACAAAATGAGGCAGACACACAGATACACAC
This sequence comes from Stenella coeruleoalba, assembly GCF_951394435.1. Lineage (NCBI taxonomy): Eukaryota > Metazoa > Chordata > Mammalia > Artiodactyla > Delphinidae > Stenella > Stenella coeruleoalba. The sequence goes on along the minus strand of NC_137162.1, from coordinate 53,887,908 downwards.
ACACAATGGAATATTATTTAGCCTTCAACAAGGAAGGAAGTTCTGACACATGGTATAACATGAGTGAACCTTGAGGACATTATGCTAAGTGAAATAAGCTAGTCACAAAAGGATAAATACTGTATGATTCCATTTATATGAGGTACCTGGAGTAGTGAAATTCTTAGAGACAGAAAGTATAACAACAGTTGCCAGGGCTTGGGGGAGGGAAGGGGAGGGAATTATTGCTTAATGGGTACAGAGTTTCAGTTTTGCAATCTGAAAAGAGTTCTGGGGATGGACGATGGTGATGGTTGCACAACAGTGTGAATGTACTGAATGCCACTGAACTGTGTACATTGAAACATGGTTAAAATAGTAAATTTTATGTTATATGTATATTGCCACAATTTTTAAAAAGGTTAGAGTAGAAAGTAAGGAAATAAGAAGAGAAAAACAATAGAGGAAATCCACTAAACCAAAAGTTGGTTCTTTACAAAGTTCAACAAAGTTGACAAACCTTTAGCTAGAATGACCAATAGAAAAAAGAGAGAAGACTCAAATTATAAGAATCAGAAGTGAAAGAGGGGGACATTATAAAACAAAATGAAAAGGATTATAAGGGAATATGATGAAAACTGTATGCCAATAAATTAGATAATTTAGATGAAATGGACAAATTCTAGAAATACACAGGCTACAGAAACTGACACAAGAAGAAATAGAAAATCAGAATAGACCCATAACAAATAAAGGGATTCGATTAGTAATAAAAAACATCTACTCACAAAAGAAAGCCCAAGCTCAGATGGCTTCACAGGTGAATTCCACCAACTATTTAAAGAAGAATTTATATTAATTCTCCACAAACTCTTCCAGAAAATAAAACAGGATGGAATACTGCCCGAATCATGGAACTGATAAATGTTATTACATGCATGAACCTTGAAAACAATATGCTAAGTGAAAGAATCTGGTGACAAAAGACCACATAGTATATGAATCTATTTATATGAAATGTCCAGAATAGGGACATCTACAGAGACTGAAAGTAGATTAGTGGATGTTAGGAGATGGGGGTTCAGAAGGTGATAGCTAAAGAGTATGAGGCTTCTTTTTGAGGTGACCAAAATGTTCTTTAATTGATTGTGGTGACGGTTGCACGGCTGTGTGAATATGTGAAGAATCATCAACTTGTATATTGTAAATGGTTGAATTATAACTCATTAAAGCTGCTACCAAAAATAAGCATTTCACTTTTAAATATTATAAATGCTCAGCTCTTACATCATAGTTCATTTGAAACAAAGATTTCCACCTGTTCCTTCATTCCAGAAGACTTGTACTAAGCACCTGTCGTACTGTATGGTACCTGGGCTGGCAGAGATGAATCGAGCCCAGCACATGCCCCCGGGGCCTGCGGTCATATTCCAGCCTCTGCTAAAATACTTGCCTAAGTATGTGCACTCTGCATTGTGATGCAAGGGAGAAAAAAATAATGCTGGCCAACAGTTATTGAGGGCTGACTGTGTGCCAGGCATTGCGCTAAGCACTTTTCACGCATTACTTCATTGAGTCCTCACAGCAGTCTTCTGTGTTAGTGTTCTCACTAGCCTCGTTTTACGGATGGTGACCCTCGTGAAGAGTGAAGGGAGATCCTTGGGTCTGCAGGAATCCCGGATAGAATCAAGTCTGAGATGGGGCCAGAAGAGGGGCTCTACCAGCTCAAGGGAGAAACAAGCTCCACAGGCCGTGGAAGTCTCAGCCTGGAGCGGTGTGGATGCTCAAGGAAACAAAGAGCACAGAGGCCCCAAGACCAGGGTTCTGCCCTCTCCTCAGCACGTCACCTTTCTGAGGCTCTGTTTCTCCAACTGTAAAATGGGGCTATTACTCCTACTTCGGCCACAGAGTTAAGAGCCCTGCACAAGATAAGCGAACACGCTGTGTAACCCATATAAAGGAAGGACCGTGGTTGGCACAGTGCTAGAAAGTGAGAGGCACCTAGGAGAGGGGCCCTCCTACCCCTCACATTGGGAAGAGCTCTGGCCCCGTCTGGGAGAGCGCAGCGCGTGCGCAAATACACACACACCTTCGCCATCCCTCCACCTCGGACTCATCATCTGTTGCCTCTGGATACTGGTCACCCTTGTCCCATCAACCTGCCAGCCCCACTCAAGCCCCTCTCCTCCGGGAAGCTTTCCCAGGCTGTCTGCCCAGCACGAGCACACCTCCTCAGAGCCCCTGAGAGCCCCTGCTTATGTCTGAGCGTCACCTGCCTGCGGGGTTGAAATCTCCACTCCTCCACTGACCGGCTTGATGGTCCAGTGTGAGACCTTCACTCACACAAAGCATCCCGTAACAGGAGGCTATTAAAAGCACGTAGCGCACCAGGCAGAAGTGAGCGCTGAATGAAATGCTTGGAGAGCACTTAGCACACTGCCTGTCTCCTCCTTAAACCTGGTGGAGTTCTGCTGTGCCCTGTAGGCAGAGTGCCTGAGAGCTGACAACCCCTGTGCTGGCGGCTCAGCTGGGGAAGGCTCACTGGGTGGGCCATGGGCACATCTCTGAGCGCCAACCAGATCCTCACCCTCTGCCAGGATCTCCTCATGCAAAGGGCCCCTTGCTTACTGTGTACACTGAGGGTAGACAGGGCACAGGGGAGTGCGGATCTGGAGGGCAGCCCATCAGTGGGTCCGGCGTGGGTGGGCCTCTCTTGGCCAGGGCTGGGGAGAGGGCTGAGGTCACCGGCTGAATCACCGGGGATCTTACTAGAACACAGTTCTGGGCTGGGCCTGAGATTCTGCATTTCTCACAAGCTCTGGGGTGATACTGATGCAGCTGTGGCCGGCCGTACTTGAAGCAGCCAGGACCTGAGGCATGGCACGGTCATTTCTGAGAAGAGCGGTGATTGGCAATCGCACCTCGACCTCCCGCCGGTCCTGGAGGGACCCAGCCCTGCCCAGCCACACCCTCGGCTGCCAACATCTGGAGGGCAAGACTACACGGATTTTCTGAGTTTCCAGGATTCCATTTCCATTACACGTACAAAATAAAAGTAGTACCACGTTCTAAAAACAGTGGAAAGTATGAAAAAACAATAGGGAGAAAAAAATCACTGATAATCTCGTATGGTGTTTAACACAACTCTTAACCTCTCTCTCCCCAGGATTCCAAAGCCATGTCGGTCAGAGAGTCAGGGTCGCCTGGTGAGTGGGGTCTGCCCCCCGGACCCCCACCCTGTCGTGGCAAAGCACCGGGTGAGAGACGGGGCTGCTCCTGAAGCCTTGGTCTCCCAACCCCCTTCCCACCCCAAGGGAGCGACACTCAGCCCACGGTGCCCGAGGCCTTCACCTAGACCTATCCCGGGGACACAGGGCGCGGGCAGGGTGCCCCCTCCCCCTCACGGGAGCAGGCTGCAGAGGAGGCAGAGGCGGGGGCCTGGGGGAGGGGGGCGCACATCTGGATCCCTGGCCCAGAGCCCACATTCCTTCCCTGTGAGCGGGAGGCGGCGGGCTCTCGGGAGAGCCGTGAAGATGCTGCTGGCCCCCTCCTGCCCCACGGTAACAGGACCCACCTCGGCAGGACGACTGGGGGGACTCGAAGGCCCAGAACCTCATTCTGGGGTCCCCCACCCAGATTGCTGACCGGCCAGCGCAGCACCAAGCTGGGGGCTCTGTCCCATCCATACCAGCCAGCCTGCCTCAGAAAAACCAGAGGGGACAAAAGGGTGGCGACCAGCAGCCCCGGGGCCAGGCGCTCGCGGAAGGGGCCCTGGGGGGACACAGGGCTCCCAGGTCAGCAGGGGCCCTGAGCCCCACCGGGCCGGGCTGCCTTACCTGGGGGCAGTCCTTGATGTAGTGTCCTTTGTTGAAGCACAGGTGGCACAGGTAGTTGGGCGGGGGCCGCTTGCTGGGCTTGCGGGTCTCAGAGGTGAGGGTCAGCTCGGAGAAGTGCTCGGTGAGGGAGCTGAGGCCATCGGCGATGTTGTTGAGGGAGCCGTAGGGCGAGGCGCTCTTGTACACGCTGCTGCTCAGCGCCTGCAGGGGACAGAGGCTGTGAGGGCTCTGGAGGCCTGGCCACTTACGGCGCTGTGGCCTCCTGGGAACCTCCACAGGCCCGTACACACACACGCACACGCACACGCACACACACGAATTCATAGTGACCCTTCAGCCGCCTGAGGGCTCCAGCTTCCTGGAGGCTGCATTCAAGTCCTACCTCTAGTTGTCCATCCGAGGACAAGCCAGTTAGCCACGCGGGGCCTCAGTGGCCCCATCCGGTAAATGGGAATAACGATAGCTACCTCCAAGGGTTTCTATGAGGCTAACGTGAGGCCAAGAATGTAAAGCCCTTTATTTCCTGCCGGGCCCTGAGGAAGCACTCAGTATATGGGGATGGTGATGACAATGATCATAGCTCTCTACACACTGCCAGGGGTAAGACGTACGGCACAAAGCAACCTGTTAGAGCCGGGGCTCTGCCACGTCCTAGTGGGGTGACTTGAGACATCAGCTCGCAGCATTGTTTCCACAGTACAGAAGAGGAGACTGAAGTGCAGCATTTTGCCTGGTCTCCTACAGCCCCAGGCCTGTGCACACTGTGTTCCGGGGAGCCCTTGTCCCGGCCCAGGCCAGCTCTCTGGAAGCCCGGGGAGGAAGTGGCCCACCTCTCTCACCTCTCCCACCTCCAGTTGACAGGAACCAGATGTCTTGCCTGGCTTCAAAGTAGACGTGGCCCAGGCCCCCTCCTGGTGTATACAGCTTCTATTTATAGGAGTCACGGGCTCTGGGCGGCCGGGCACACTGGAATTTAGCAAAGGTGGGGCCTGCGGTGAGGCTGGCAGGGAATGGCCGTGGGCCCCTCTCCTGGGGCCAGGCCAAGGCTGGAAAGAGGCAGCTTCCCCAGGAGGCTGATGACATACCTGGGCATGGGGCTTGGGCACACCTGGCCCCAGCTAAGGTGTCCAAGAACCCCAGCAGTGAACTACAGACCCTGGGGAGACTTGTTGGAGAGACAACACAGCCTTGTTCTTGGGGGTCCCCAGGCTCACAGGGGAGGAGAGCCACCGAGAGGAAGTTGCCTCAGGCTCCCTTACAAAGATGGGGCAGAAGGAGCCCAGGGTAGGGACAGTGCTTTCTGTGTCCCCTCAGTGTGGGAAGGCAGGGAGGTGAGCTGAGAGCTGGCCCCAGGGGATCAGACACCCCTCGTCCAACCAGGACAGATCCCACCCCCACACATGTACGCCTCTGGGGGGTCCGGCACTCCTCCCTAGAGGACACAGCCGTCACTCTTCTTGGCTCCCTGAACACCCTGCTATGTGACCCTGGGCCAGCCCTTTCCCTCTCTGGGCCTCTGTTCTCTCCCATGTAGGTTTAGACCACAGCCTGGGATCTGGAAGGAAAGACAGAGACACCACATCCAGGGCAGCCAGGCCCAACACACAGTCAGTTTGCAGTGACTGGGCATTGAACTCAGAGGGTCCTAATGACCATTTCTGCTCTACCACTGCCCAGGGCTACTGTGAAAGATCCCACACAAAACTGCATCAAGTCTCAGGGCAACTCTCCAGCTCTCAGATAGCCCCAGATGGTCCATCCTGAAAGGCAGAGGGTCCCCCATCCCTGGAGGTATGCGAGCCAAGACTGGACAACCTTAAAGGATGTGGGGAAGGTCCCAAAGGAAGTGGGATTAGATGATAATAGTAACATATACCAAGCACTTGAATGTCCCTGGTGCTGGAAACTTTACACATGTTAAGATAGCTGACGCTCACCACAGCCCTAGGAGCCACTGTCCCCATTCTACAGATTAGATGAGTGTGTCCAACCTTGTATTGAATGGCCTGGGACACTTTTAACAAATACAGTTTTCTGGGTCCCACCTCAGACCTACCAAAGCAGCCACCTAGGAATAAGGACCCCAAATCTACTGCATTGTTTCATTGCAGTAAAATATCCATTACATAAAACCTACCCTTCTAACAATTTTTAAGTGTGCAGTTCAGTGGCATTAAGGACATTCACACACTTTATCGCACAACCCTCACCAGAACCCATCTCCAGAAATTTTTCTTTATTCCAAACTGAAACTCTGTCCCTGTTAAACACTAACTCCCCGAAGCCCAAGTCTGCATTTTAAACCTCCCCTGGGGCAGCTCAGGTACAACCTGTCCGGCCCTACCTGGCCTTGGGAGCACCTGGACTTTCCAGCTATCAAGGTCTCTCCTTGGCTTGTCTCTAGACCTCTCCCCACCAGAACTGGTCTGGGGGAGGGCAGTATCGCCCCAGCCTCCCAGAGAAAAGTTCATCCAAACAAGAAACTTGAAGCTCCAAAGGGTGTGACTCACCCTCATGGCTGGGAAATGCAACTTCACAAATAACAACCCTCTTATTTTTTTTCTCTTTTCTTTTCTTTTTTTTTTTTTTTTTTTTTCCTGGATAAGATTGAAGCAAGTCCACAGGAATCAGGGCTGTTTTGGCAGCAACTTGTCAAGAGGAAGGGGAAGTTTGGTGGGAGCCAGAAGAGAACTAATTACACCCTGAAAAAACCTCTCCCCCATCTTGTGGCCACACACCCCTGCCCACGGTGGCCCCGTGGGTATCCCTGGGCAGCCAGAGGCCTCCGAGCAGGCTGTCCTCTCCCCGGCAGCTTGACATCCCCCCCATAGCCTCAGATGGCACAGCTTTGCCCCTCAGGAGGGTCACACAGGCAGCTGCGGGTCAGAGAAGCGAGGCCAGAGCTCCCCTCATCGCCGACCAGTGTGCTCCGGCCTGGCCCTCACGGGCGCTCCAGCTCCCTTCCCCCCGCCACCATTCAAGACGACACCACGAAAGGACGAAAGGAGGAACAGTCAACTGACCCAACCTCACTCTCAAGTTACAATGGAGAAACTGAGGCCCAGCGAGGCCCGGGGGCACAGACCAGAGCACACAGCCAGGCCTAAGGGCCAGGAGTCCTGCTTGCCGGCCGGCTGGGCGGGCAGGTAGGGCAGCAAGCTATTTCCTCTCCAAAGCTCCAAGGAGCTCGGGCCATGGAGGTGAAAGGCAAGTTGGTCTCTCGGACATTTCCACGGCCTGTGGGGACCGGCCAGAGCAGAGGCCAGGACACACAGAGCTCCCTCCCTCTGTCTGTGGAGCCAGGGCCCTGGCCTTTTGGGTTTCCCACGTGTAAAATGTAACACGGACCAGGGGAGGAGTGCACACTTGATGACCTCTGCCAGCCTGCTTCTTCAAGGTCCAGACTCCAGGTACTGAAAGATGCCCCCAGAGCCTGGTCCACAGAAGGCACTTCATCCACGACGTCGCCACCTCTCCCAAGTCCTGCCGTCTGTGGCTGGAGGGCAAGGCTGGGCAGGGCTCCCCTTCGTCAGTCAGCCCCTAACTCTGCAACAACGAAGCTGCTCCCCTTACTGTCCCACCCGCAACCGCTCTTTTCCCTCCAGGCCTGCACTTGCTGTCCACCCCTGGGATGCCCACTCTGGGTCCAAACCCCTGCAGGACCGGGCTCTTGGCCATGGCTCTAACTCTAGTGGTGTGGCCTTGAACCCACCCCTTCTTCTTTCTCAGGCCTGGGCGCCAAGGGACGGTGTGAAAAGCACAGGTTCAGGTGCTACTGAGGCCCCACTGGCCACAGAGTCCCCAGCCCCCTCCAGGGGCCTCCTGACCTCCCGGCCATAGCCCTGTGCTGTAGGCTGGGGTGGGGACCACCCTGTGACTCCCCTGCCCTTGCCTGAAGGGGCTCTGATGTCTCTCTCTAACCTCTTTACACGGTGATACCTCCTCATCTCTCCACAAGGCTAGACATCCCCCAAGGCAAAGATTCTGCAACCCTCCGTTGCCCCTGGTGTCCCCTACGCCCATGACTGTCCTGTGTGCAATGATCACAGGTGGGAAGGGAGCTCCACTTGACAGATGAGTTCCCACGGACTAAGGCTGAGGGTGATTTCACCTCAGATGTAGCTGCTCTGGCCAGTGGTTGTGGGCAGCCCCACTAGTGTGTGGCTCTGGGTAATCTGGGCCCAAATCACCAGCCTGGGGGAAGAAACCACCCCTCCTTCCTCCCTGGGTCAGCGACCCCAGCAGCTAGTAGGAAGCGTGGGATCCTTATGCCACATGTGGGGAACAAAGCATCAGATTCCTGTCCATTGCTGGAACTCCTCCAAGGTTCTGGCTTGGCTGTTGGAGAAAGTTAGATGGGAAGATACTACAGTTTATTCTCACCCTACTTGTGTTAGATACTTGACTGGATCCCTTCCCTTTCTTAGTCTCATCCCTGACAAGAACACTCTGGATGGGCATTATTGGTCCTATTTTATAGAACTGGAAACTGAGGCTCAGCGAGGCTGTGTAACTTGCCCAAGGAAACAGAGCCAGCATGTGGCTGAGAGGAGAGTCACACCCAGATCTGTTGGCCTGTTGTATTTCAGCCCCCGAATGGCCTCCAAGGCTTGGCTTCCCCTACGGGAAGGGGACCCAGAGTAAAACACCTGGCGTGGACCATCCTCCTTGGCACAGAAGCCCCTCAGCCCTGGCAAGATGAGACACCAGCTTCTCTGGGCTGCTTGAGGGCTTGGGCCCCGGGGTTGGTGGTTCTGTTGAGGGGTTTGGGATACACAAGTGGAGATTTCCAGGGCTGACTCAACCTGACAAGATGTGCTCCCCCTTGGCTGCCCCCCCAGGACAGAAACAGGGCACAGTGGGAGGGGGGAGGCAGGAGTTAGGGCAGGTGGGCAGAAGCTTCCGAGAGCAGACCAGAGGGAGAAGCGATGGGTGCAAGAAGAGAAGAGGGACAGCAGGCAGAGGCGGGAGCAGCCCGGCAGGGAAGGTCATGGCAGGGGCAGTGGGCAGCGTCCGAGGAGGTCTGTCCAAAGCAAATGCTGAGTCCTGCGGCCCCTGGGCCTGAGACGGCCCTGGAGGAGGAATTCTCTGGTCCCAGTCTCAGCTCTGTGGGGGCTCTTTCATCAGCTGAACAACTGCTTTCTTATCCCCAAAAGCCACCCCCATACACACACACAGACACGCGCACGCGCACACACACATGCACACACATACACACCCACACTCCCCTCTTTGGGACAAGAAACCATTCATCTCACAAATGAGTCTACCCCTTCTCCAAAGAGATCTGCACTTCTTCTACCCGCTGGGGTCTAACTGGGGCTCCGGCCCGCAGGGTCAAACACAAACACATCCTATACACACAAGCAGGGGCGGATGTGGGCTGGGCTCAGGGACAGAAGGAGACAGCCATTGTCAAGGCTGGAGCTGGCCGATGGGAGAGTGAAGCCACACCTGGACCGAGGGTTTCCCTAGCCACAGTCAGACCCCAGCTCTGCTCCTGTTTCCAAGGTCCAAAGCTGACCTGTGGGCCAAGAAGGTGGCAGGGTCGACCGTGACAGAGGTGGCAATCCCCCCACTCCGGACCCCCAAGGGCACCATTGCCTCCTAGAGGCCCATTCACCCAGGGCATGCAAAACACAATTCCCTGGACACAGCCAGAGCTTGATGGGAGATTCAGATTTTAATAAGCAGGCTGTGCTCTCCTTGGTAGGGGGAGTTGGGAGAGAGAAATGGGGAGAGAAAGGACCAGGGGACGCAGGAGCACAGTGGCAGCAGGACAGAGCAGAACAGACACAGGGGAGGCTCTGCATCCCCACTCAGTCCCTCCTGCTCCCCCCAGGTCACCACTCACTCGGTAGGCGTTCACATGTCACAACCACGTGCCTGCTGCCCAGCTACGGCATAAGCGCTGGGGACCAGGCTGCCCCTCGCTTCTAGAATATATTCACTACATCAAAGCAGAAAGCATGGATCCAAGACCTCGAGGACTAGAGGTCCCTAAGATTTAGCCAGTCTGGGGTGCCACTGAGGCTGGCAGCTTCTACAGTAGGGGGCCTGGATTTGGGATCCACTGTTGACATGATCCCCTTGAAATTACATGCAAATGCGAGTTCTGCGTGTGCACGCACTTGTGTGCTATGTGCATGGCACTGAGGAGAGGAATTCGAGCTGCTTTCAGGTTCTCAAAGAGGTCCATAGCCAAAGAAGGCCAAGAGCTGTTAGCACACCTACCAGCTTCTGCTGGGACCCTATCTCTAGGGATAGGGTTTCATGATTCCCAGGTCAGCTCTTTAAAATTTATCAAGCAATCCATAAACACTTCTTCTGTGCAATAAAACAAGAGGCTAAAAGACTAGGAAAGCATTCACAATAGTCACAAGTCTGGGGAAGGAAGAGGAGGAGAGAGTCCAAGTCATCCATCCACCCATCCACCTAGTGAATGTTAACTGAGCACCTAGTCTGTCCCAGGCACTGACTAAGCATCAGATGCTGTGATTATGAAGTGGAAAAAGACAGGATTCCTATTCTCAGTGTTGAAATGTAGCTATGGAGACAGACACATATTTCACAGAAATACCGATTGTTAAGACATGCTTTACCAGAAGGATGTACCACTCATCTGTCATGGGACACGGAAGCTGGAGGGAGGTGTGCTCCCCATGACAGCCAGGTAAAGCCTTCGGAGAAGAGACATCCACTGGTGTCATAAAGAAGTAAGCTGGAATCTGTCAGTTATACAGGGACAGTCAATACCATTAGAAGCAGTAGCAGCAACAGCAAGTGCAAAAGCTTAGAGGAACGGGAGTGCTTGTTGTTTTCAGAAACCTCAAGTGGACCAGTATGGCCAGAGAAGGACAGAAGAAAGATTATACAACACCTGGGACTTCCCTGGTGGTCCGGTTTTTAAGAATCTGCCTTCCAAGGTAGGGGACGCGGGTTCGATCCCTGGTCAGGGAACTAAGATCCCGCATGCCACGGGGCAAATAAGCCCGCACATGCCACAACTACTGAGCCCACGCACCACGACTAGAGAGAAGCCTGTGCGCCACAACTAGAGAGAAGCCCGAGGGCCACAACGAAGAGCCCGCACACTGCAAAAAAAGATCCCGCGTGCTGGGCTTCCCTGGTGGCGCAGTGGTTGGGAATCCACCTGTCGATGCAGGGGACACGGGTTCGTGCCCCGATCCGGGAAGATCCCGCGTGCCGTGGAGCGGCTGAGCCCGTGAGTCGTGGCCACTGGGCCTGCGCGTCCGGGGCCTGTGCTCCGCAACGGGAGAGGCCGCAGCGGTGAGAGGCCGGCGTACCGCAAAAAAAAAGATCCCGCATGCTGCAACTAAGACCTGACACAGCCAAAAATAAACAAATAAATGAATAAAAAGATTATACATCACCACCATACACACATACACATACACACATGTGCACACACACACTTATATGACAGACCAAGCATCCTGAGATGTCCCTAACTCTATCTTCCTCCTCTTGAAGAGCCTTAGTTTCCCCATCTGCACAATGGGTTTGCGGCACACAGTGGATGCTGTGAGACAGGAGTGCTAGGAAGTGCTCAGTGTCCATCTCCTTTGCCTCTCCCAAGCCAGGCCACCATTGGACTCACATCCCACAGAGCCCCATCCTGGAGCAAGGACATGACAGGAAACCCAGAACCCATGACCAATGCCTATCACTCCTCAGAAGGCTTGAGATCGGGGACAAAACATCCAAGACACTGAGGCTTGACAGAACACCCTGCACTGGCGTCCAGTGAATGATCCAGGCGAAAGCCAACTGCACCAGCTGGACGAGCCACAGAGATGACTGTAGTTGGGATGGAGAAGACTGCTGGATCTAGCTCTGCCACTGTCTCGCTGGGTGACTTGCCAGGCCTGTTTTCTCTTCTGTAAAATGGGAGCCACGAAGAAAAAGATGCCAAGAATAAAGCACCACCAAGAGTAAGAGACGCTACTCGAGGGCCGCCTTCTCCACGGGGCCCTTCTCTTGGTGCTGACAGTGCCTGGCTCTCGGCCGCTGCTGATTCCTTATTACTAATGCTGCCTGCTTTCCTCCCTCCCACCTGACTCAGACGGTCCACGAGGTGTGGTCTCCCCTCTGAGTCTAGGCCCGCCCAGTCAACTTAATTTGATGGAGGGAGGGTCAGACCACCTCAGCCAACAGGCCCTCGAACGATGGTCCCCCTTGCCTGACTCAGAGCTCAGCTTTCCAGGGCTGGCCAGAGGGAGCTGGGCATCCTCCCAAGCTCCCAGCTGGGTTGGAATGGCCATTCCTCCCAGGCCCTGGGGCTGCCCCCCACCACCCCACACAGACCACAAAGGCTGCTGGGAACAAATTTCAGTTCCTGAAGCCCACTCAGCCCCAGCGAGGCAGACTCCCACCCTCGATAGATAGGTGGCTTTGTTCTACACTTCCAGGTAGCCTCTCAGCTCAGCCGCACCTGGAGAGAGCACAGTCCCTAATACCTGGGAACCTTTTAAAGCAGGACACTGTGGTCACCCCTCTATGGCTTCTAACAACCCTGTGTGTGCCGGAGCCTGAAGCCCTGTCTGGGAAGCCTCATGAGACCTTTGCTGCTGTTCTCAAATCTCCAATGAGACCAGAGCTGCAAAGAGGAGGGTGTCCTCAGTGCTACAGAAGATAGTACTGGGACCCAGGAGGGCAACTGGGTTAACAGCTCCAGGAAGAGCCTCCTACGGTTTGAAGAAAGAGGTCTGCTTTGACAGAGCATTCTCTGAGCCTGGAGATGTTCAGAACCCTGGCACGTGTTCTGTGCCAAAAATGTGATCCAGTCAAATAGGTATGCAAAATGTTGGGCTGAAGAAGAAAGGTTAGCAGGTTTTGTACTGCAGGACTTCTCAGAGCCTTTACTGTGTTAGCATGGTGTGTTTCCAAGGGAAGGACAGTATGCTATGTTTCCCAAATGTATCTGACCCCAAAGCCCTTCCCTCAACCTCCACAAAGTATCACTTGACAGTAGGGCCACATCTTCAAGCCACATCTGGCCCTGGAGGAAGAGGGAAGGAAAACAGTTGCCTTAAGCATCTGACCTGGAGTGGGACAGCTACATCTCCTTTGAGGGGGTACAGGGACTACCCGGGAGGGGCTCTCGGCATCCCTCTGAGGTTCCTGAGAGCTAATGCTCAACATGGGGTAACTCTACTTTTCTGGAGGTGGAGTCTCACAGTCCCCACACTGCTGTGAATTTAAATTCCAAACAAAGCCTGGCAGGGAAGACCCCCCCCCCCAAGCCACCCACCCCCCACTCCCTCTAAGATCTGGCTTCCTTAGCCAAGGGCCTCACAAGTTTCCCTCCAAAGACATATAGTTGTTGCCACAGATCAGGGGTTGAAACAGGGGTTCACAGGGCCCGGTTTCTAGACCCAGAGGCCTTTTAAAAAACTGCGCCGAGTACCTGTGTGTGCTTCGGCCTGGCAGCCTTACCACAGACTGAGAAGCCGAGGGGTCCCCACAGGCATCCGAGTCGCCTCCTGGGGTCCGCTCCTGCACTTCGCCCGTGAACTCTGCCATCCCCCCTCTGCTCCCAGGGCCAGTGCTCCACTCAGAACCCTTGGCTTTTCTTCAGCTTCCAGAGCTGAGGTTCCGGGGCACAATGGGCTTCTGTGCCCCCATGTCCTCACACCTCCCCCCGCCCAAAGCCCAGCTGCATTCATGGTGTTTTGCTATTGTGGTGGGAGCAGCCTGGGGTGGTGCAGGAGGGGGTGGGCCCTTGGCACAGGGACCGGTGCAGACAGGCCGTGGTCAGCGGTCAGCATGCAAGTCACATCCGCAGGCACTGCCACCAGGCCTGCCAGGCTTTGCACAGAATGGCGACGCTCCTGGGCCCCTGGGTCCCTTCGTAGAGTCCCCTCCAGCCCACACACGACTTGCTTCCTGCCCAACAAGCCCCTTGGTGGCATTCAGGTGGGGGGTATTTTTTCTTGTTCTCTCAACCAGTTGCTATTCTGGAGCCATATTAGGTCACCAGCTAAGCCCTGGACACAGGAAAGGCCTGTCCCCAGGAGCACAGCTGGGGCTTCAAGAGGGTTTAGGAGGCAAAGCGGGTGGGGGGTGAGAGCGAGTGAGTCTGAAGCCAAGAGAGCCTTCCGGAAGTCAACAGGCCCAGCCCTCCAGCCCCTGCAAGGAAGCCCCTCTTACCTCCCTAACCCAGCCTGTCTGTAGGCACATCCTCTCCTGTACAGCTCTCAAATCCCATACACATCACCCTGGGGGAGAGCAGAGACTACATTTTACAGATAGGTAAACTGAGGCCCAGACAGAGACGAGGGTTCCTCCAAAGTCAGATCGTGAGAGACTTTCTTCCACCACCGCTCTAGATAACCTTTACCAGCTCCTTCTACAGTGGCCCCAGCAAAGGAATGTGCCTCTTCATGAGGACATCGAGGTAAACAGCAGTGAAGTGACAAAAGGCAGGTCTCACTGAGACTTGGGTGGGATCCTGGATGCCAGAAATTTCCAAGAGGAGGCACAACAGCCTACCCCCACAGGGGACTCCTGATGGCCCCAAACTCCCAGGCCATCTTAGCAGAGACCCACATGGTGGAACAAAGCCACCGTAGGGTGGGAACAGAGGGAAGCCAGTAGAGGCTGATTAGGGGACTCTGACTTGACCCGTGAGTCGTGGTCACCCTCCTGCCTTTGAGCTCCCACAGGACCCCCATGAAACCACCCACCCTTCACATGGGTCTGTCTTCTAATCTGGGGCTCCCGCGAGACTCTGGCAGAATCCCCAGGGGGCCACACAGAGCTCAACAAATGTTTGGTAAGAGAACAAACAACCGACAAGACCCAGGCACCGTCCTGCAAAGCCCCTGGTCACAGAAGCCGTTCCCTGAAGAGGCGGCAAAGTCTCTTACAAGAAAGAAGATTCCCAGCCAAGAACAATTCCTCACGTGGAGAGAGTGCTTTACAGTTTACAAAGAGCTCTGGCACACAAATGCTCTCGCCTGGCACCAAAGAGTGCTTTCCAGACTCATCTCCCCCAGCAATGCCTGACTAGCCCAACACAGGTCAACCAGCCCTCCTCTCTGCTGGCCTGCCATTGGCCCATCTCTAGGCCTCAGGCCAGCGATTTACATGTCCATGTCTCCCCTAGTCAATAATGGCAGAGGGGAACACATTATGGGGCCAGAAAGGGCGACCCTCTGTCTTCCCCACCTCCATCTCCAGCACACTGGTGTATACACAGGCCTTCTCCCACAAACTGTCAAGTGTTCTGACTCTCCCGAAACTAATTGGTGTGCCCAGGTCTAGAAGGTGCCCCTCGTGTGTGTCCTCTCCCCTGCCCCTTCCCCCTGCACTTTTGCAGAGAGAGCTGCCAGAAGGAGAGTGAGTGAAGGCCACAGAAGGGTGTCTGCAGTTCCCAAATGAGGCAGGAGTAAGTGGGAGTGGGGCCCAGGAGGAGTCCAGCTGAAGCCAGAGAGGGTGGTATTCGGAAAGGCTCTGAAGACCTCTCAAAGGGGCTGGGAGGTCCTGGCAATCTGTGTATTTATCTAGCTGGGGAAAGATGCACTGCCCCTCCGATTCTGTAACTGAATCCACCCAACAGGCAGACTTTGCAACAGCAGCCGGCCCAGGTTTCTGGAGAAGGCACTGGGCAGCTGGAACCTCTCCCCCTATCTAGCCCCCCTCCCAAGAGCTCAAGAGGATTTCCCTTTCATTTCCTTCCAGGCTGGGAGGGCGGGGGACAGCGCAGTCTGTGGGGTCAGGCCCTCAAAAACCACTTCCTATGTGGCTGGGGGAGGGCGAGCGGCTGGAGGATGTATCTGGGGGTCCCTGTGTGAGAAGAGAAGAAAAATTCTCCGGGCTAGTCACTGCTCTCCAGGGTGCCCTTCGGATCGGGAACCACCGAAGTCGGAGGAGAAAAGATTTTAGGCCCCTCCGGAGGAACTCAGAGCAGAATCCACACTCTCCGTCCCAGCCAGCGGTGGCCGAGAGGGGGATGGGGTTGGGCGTGGGAAGGACACTTGGAAGGGGCTCCCTGCACAGGCCGCGCCCCGGCTGTCTGGAGAGAATCCGGAACCCACCCTCCCAGCCGGGCCCCCCCAGTCCCCTTGGAGCAGGGCGCCCCGGGCTGGGAGAGAGGGCAGGAGGGCCCCGCCCGCGCCTGAGCAGCTCCGGGCCGGGCTCAGCTGGGAGGTGACGCGCTCCCGGCGCCCCGGGGACTTCGGGCGGCGAGTTTGGCAGAGCTGAGCGAAGCCAAGCCAAGCAGGGCCGGGCAATACGGAGCCGGGCCTGGGCCAGGCCAGGAAGAGCCGGGCAGATACGAAAAGGCCCGGCACGGTCGACTGAGGGCGGGGGCGCGCAGGGGCACCCACCTCTCCGCGCTGCAGCTGGAAGAAGCTGTTGAGATAGCTGGAGTGCAGGGGCGAGCCCAGCTGCTCTGGGCGGCCCTTGCCGAAGGCCAGCTCTGGGGGCGCGGCGCCGGCGGGCGGCTCGGGCCGGAAGGCATCGAAGGCGCTCGCCTGGTGCGTGTCCTGCAGCGACAGGTAGACCCAGTTGAGCAGCTGGGCCGGCTGGTACACCGAGGCGGCGCTCGTGTCGATGGCCGACAGCAGGCTCATTTTGCGGCGACGGTGCCGGCCCCCCCCCCGGCCGCCCGCTCGCGCCCCCCCGGAGCGGAGGGGCGGGCACCGGGGAGCCTGCGCCCACTGCCGCCGCCCGAGCCCCGACGGCGATCGCCTGCACCCCGCGCTCAGCCCACAGCCGCCGCCGCCGCCGCCGCCTCCCCCCAACTGCAGCCGCAGAGCGCGCGGGCGGAGGAAGGAGGCAGCGAAAGTTGGGCAGGAAACTTTTGGGCCCGCCCCCTCCGATCCGCCCGCCCCGCCCCACGAACCGCTATCTGCCTCAATTCTGACCCCTTCAGCGGCCGCTCCCGGGGTGGGGTTCTCCGAGGCCCCGCCCCTCCTGGAGCCGTCCTCGCTCTCTATTGGCTGTCTCATTGAATATAGAGTGATGGGGGCGGGGTGGGCGGGGAAAGAGAGCTCATCTACATATGTAGCACGGTGCGGGCCCGCCCATTGGGCGGCCCCCTAGCAGGCCCCGCCCCCTCCGTGCGGCCAACCCAGCTCCCCCACCCTACAGGAGCTCAGTGCTGCCCGGGCCTGATCAATCCCGTCTCGCCTTGCTCTCAGCTCTCTTCTGTCTCTCTTTCTTTACAAATCCTTTCCAATTATTTCATTTTCACTGTTTTTTCCCCTATTTTCCTACCTTCCTTTCTCTCAGACTAACATCTCCTGTGTCTGTCAGTTTCGTTGTCTGTCGGTTTCGTCGTCTTTATGGATCTGTCTCCGACTCTGTCTCTGTCTCTGCCTCTCATCTTTTCTACTTTCGTCTAGTCTGATGTGTCTCCCTCTCCTTCCCCTCTCAGGCCCAGAGACACGCCCGCGCGTACACACACACACACACACACACACACACACACACACACATACACACATCTCCCTGCCTCTCCTCGCTATCATCGAAGGACCCTCCCCCTCCCACTTAATTCCTTCCATCTGCAGAATCGCTTTGCAGGTCGGCTCAGCCAAGGGGGGCCTGGGTTCCTGTCCCAGGAAGGACTCCCCGCCCCCTTCCCTCGTTCCCCCTCCCCCTCTCTCTTCTCCTATTGCTGCTCTGGGTCCGCCTCACTTCTCGCCCTTTTCCTCAGCCCGGACCCCCGGCCCCAGGCCGCCCCGGTGTTTCTGCGGGTCGCCAGGACCCTAGATGGGTCTGGGGGATCTGGGGAAGACGACTGCCACTCACCGCCCCAGGACGGCCCAGCTAGTCCAAGTATGCCTGAGGGGAGCCCCCGCCCCAGCCTCCGCCTGCGCCCAACACACCCCGAAGCTCCAGGGGGACTTCACCCTCTCAGACTGGGGTAGTCTTCGGGCACCTGCACTGCGCCAGCGCCAGGAACCTAGCGGCGAGGCGCCCGGAGGGGGCCGGAGTCGCCTCTCCAACCTCAAACCTGGCTCTGGAGCCATTCCCCCTGGCGTTCAGGTGCCAGCTCGGCTACCTTCCAGATGAGTGGCCTTGGCGTGGCGCCTGACCTCTGCGAATAAACCTGTTTTCTCTTCTGTAAGATGCGGAGGGTCACTGTCCTACCTCTGGGCATGTTTGTGAGCTTACCAGTTTGAGTTTAGTAATCAGAAGATATTCCATAAGGGTCAGCTCTCTGCCATTCCCACCATGAGGATTTCTCCCACGACTGGCATCGGCACACATCTGTGGATGCTTGGACCTGAAAGGACTTCAATGATAACCAAGTGCTACCCTTTCCAACCATGTCACCGAGCAAGTACCCCTTGGATTGTCTTCTGTCTCATTTGATCAGGTTTTCAAAGATTTTGTCTATCCAACAATTTGTGATTATTAGGACAAATGATAGCGCACACACCAATCATATCTTAATATTTTTATTCATCCGAGACATATCTCTACAGTACTCTTTATATTTTAAACCTATTTGTTTAAAAAGAAGGTACACACTTGTTAGGAATAACTGTTATAGCCGTTTACTTTTGGAAACATTTGGGGTCATCTCTGGAACTCCGATACTGTCTTTAAGGTTCCAAGGTGGGGGGCTGGATAGGATTTGGAACCACCGATCTAGACTTTGCCTAAATTTCACAGAGAAAACTGCTGTTCAGAGAGGGGACATCTTCCAATTGCACAGGAAGTTGGGGAGCCCAGAGGAGACTCCAAGTCTCCCAGCACCAGCCCAGAATTCTCTGTCTTTGGCCCCCACTCTCCTTCTGGACGAGGGTAGTCCTGTTATGTTGAAGTGCTGGTATTTTTCCCTAGTATGGTTTGCAAATTCAAATTGCTTTAGGGGCCAAGCAGGTACCACTAGGTATAAGGCAATAGACAGGTAGTGATGGGGCATGTGGAGAACCAAAGTGCTAGCCACAGAAAACCCTTCTGCCATGGTTCTCAGCCTGAGACTATGAGTCTGACACCTGGTCTGGGGTTCCCTGTCCTTAAGAGTGATTGGATGCTGTGAGGTTGCTTGTCCTACCTGGTGACCACTGGTCTTTTCACCCCAAACCGCCTTATCCCTGCCCCATAGTTCCTACGCAGGGCCTGGTACATAGATAGCAGATGATCCAAAAATGTTTGCTAGGTCAATGGTTGGACGGAGAGATGGCCAAATTATGCTCCCCGTTGAAGCCTGAATGGCTTCTTTGCTTTTGTACTTTTCCCCCTCCCCTTGCCCACAGCACACCTGCTCGACACATGGGCTCTGTATCCAGTTAGTGATCAATAAATTTGAGCAACTGACAGGCAGTTTGCCTGGATAGCAGCTGATTGGGCCCCTCACCAGCCCCTCAGGTCCCTGAGACAGCACATCCCGTGGGATGGGAGGTGATGGGTGAGGGTGACCAGGTGGGTATCAGAGGCCTGGGTCCCAGGGTAAGAAGACTGGTCCAGGCCCAAACTCTGTGCCTCCCCACTGCCCATCATGTACACATTAAGAAGCCTTGCTTTCAAAATGTCAGAGGTCCTCTCTCAAGCCTTCACGTTACAGAGGAGGACACACCATGGCCCAGAGAAGGAAGGGGAGTGGCCCAGGGTCACCCAGGAAGCCTGATGTCTAAGCCACCTGCTCCTAATCCAATCTACATCTAGCTCTCCCTTCCTTGGCCCTGGTCTGGCAGTCTCCTGTATGGCCGCTCTGGTCTATACACTATCCTCAGAACCACAGGTAGGAGGGAACTCTCAGGTGAGGTTTGGATTCCTGTCCCCTGCCCTTTCTGGGGACTCCATCCACCCTGTGGTCTCCAGAATGGGACAATGGAGAGAAGACAGGATTTGGAGAAAAGCAACCTGGGTGGGTGGCTTTGGGCAAGTCTCGGCCCTCTCTATAAACCTCAATTTTCTCAGTTAGTGACTGATGGGGTCAAATGAGGATGCAAACAGGAAGGTGCTTTGCTAGCTGGGAATAAGCCATCATGCGGGAAGGAAGTGTGGTATTAATAATTTCAGTAAGAGCAATATTCAACTTTCCTGGACTGGTGGTTGGAGGAGGAGGGAATATGTAGGGAAGTGTCTGCAGCTGAAGTTGCCCAGGCAACAGTTCTGATAGGTGTTTGGTGGAGTTTCAGACCAAGAGCTCTGAGCTCAGAGCAGGAGAAACTTTGGAAAGAAGAGCAAGCAGGGGTCTTCATGGGGTGGGGGGAATCAGCCTTCAATTTGGGCTTGAAAGGCCGGCAAAGAGGAGTAGAAGAAGATGGGACTTCACAATCCTGTGCAAATTTTTGCTGCTCATTTCACTAAAAAACATCTCGTGGTGATTTGTAACGCAAAGGAACCCCTAACCCTCTTGAACCTGCCTGCATGCCAGTGCGTCAGGAATTAAAACAGCAGATACGTACTGGGAAGGCTGACGTTTGCCTCTCCTCTGGGCCAGGGCTGAGCCCTGGGCTCCTTTGGGCTGTGTGTTGACACAGAAGGTGTCAGTTTACAGCAGTGATAGCAAAATGGCAAATACTCTCCCTGCACACGCCACTGCCCCATCCCCCAACCCGGGAGAGAAATCACTGAGCGCAGAACTCCTTCCCAGACGGGATGCCAGACTCCACCTCCACACAGCGCTCTGCGTTGCCACTAAGGGTGCCGTTGGCCCAGAAGATGAAAACGATTTGCCATCCCTTATATCCACCCTCCCAAAGAACTCTCTGACCTATATGAGGACTTTGTGCAGAATTGGAAAGAGGCTACCCTCAACCCCAGTGGGCTTGCGGTACCCCTTCTTCCCGTGGATGCAGCCCCCTTGTTGTCAGGGCATAGGACTAAGTAAATGCTAACTAGATTTTGGCACCTACCAACCCCAGATATCGTTGTGCGGTGCTCCAAAGGGAAAACCAGAGAGACAGCCTGACCCCTCCAGGCCCCACTCACAGACTCTTGACCAGAAGAGAACCACACAAGGTGGGGAGAGCCATGAACATTGAACTCAGCCGGCCACTGCATATAGGTTCAGAGCAGCTCACAGTGCCTAGGCCCTTGGAGTCTGCCCCCTTCCTCGCTGTGTGACAGTGGCAAGTTGAATATCCTCTGCTGAAGTTTCCTCGTGTGTAAAATCTTTCCATGGTTGCTTGAATCCCAAGACGCAGGAAAGAATTGGGCACCTGACAGCCCTGGCCCCTAGAAGGCCTCAGAGAGTGCTTGCTCAGTTTCAAGGCTAGGTTCCTTGAAGTGGGCGTGAGGAGTACCGGCTTGGATATCGGACGCCTAGGGTTCTCAGCCTGGGGCAAGCTGGCAGACGCCCCTGCACCGCCGATCCCTGGAAGTCATAGGGGCAGGTCTAGCAGACCCCCTGCTCCCCTAGGAACGGCCTTCAGAAAAGTGGTGGGGCAGAGATGGGGCCTTCCTCACATAGGGACCATGGCAGCAGTGACTTTCCTCCTCTCCTTCCAATTCCGCATCCACTTTTCTTTAAAAAAACAAGCTGTGTACATTTTACCAATAGTCTGTTAGCCACCCCAGCCCCGTGGAGAGACCCCAGGCCTTCAGGGCTAGAAGGAAGATACCTGGTCACTCGGGACCAGTGATTGAAATGTGAGCGTGTCCTTTTGTGGGGCACAGTGGGAGTGGCTCTTTGATTTGTATGTATTTAGGCTTGTGGGGCCTCTGGTTGGAAGATGGGGGTTAAGACACTCACCCAGAGTTAAGCGTGCAGGGCTCTGTACATTGTCTTGGGAAAAGTCTTGTTCACATCAAAGGATGGAAGGGAAACTGGCTAATGGAGACTTTGGGAGGGTTTGAAATGGCCCCTCCAGTGGCCTTTGGCCTTCCTTGTCTCCTTAGAATCTTTCCATGGTTGCCCAGTGGATAAGGTCCAAACACTCACTGGGCACGACATTCAAGGCCCTTTTGACCTCTGACTCCCGATCACCTTTCTACCTTAATTGTAGTTTCAACCTACCCTCCAACCCCTACACCACACGTGTGCCCTGCCCTCTGACCAAATGAAACCACTGACCTTTCCCCACTCTTGCAAGGCCTTCCTCACCTCCGTGCCTTTGCACATGCTGTTCCCTTACCAGGAAGAGCCCCTCTTTCAGCCTTCCCAGCAGACTCCTCTTACCCTTCAAGACTCTGTCGAAAAAATGACTTTCTCCAAGAAGCCTTTTGTAACCACGACCCCCACCTCCACCCTCACACACACCCACTAGATGTTTTCTGTTTTATTCTTGACTATCAGTGTTTGTGCGGTATCATGACATCATAATACCGTGAGAAGGTCAGTTCTTCCTTCTCACCCCCTTCCTCACAGCACCGCCACTGACGAGCTCCTTTGCCTGACCCAGTGCTGGATCAGAGCAGCCCCACTGTTTACTTAAGGAATGAACGAATAAACTCAGAAAGCCTTTGTGGTTTGTAGACTCAGAGACAGGAGACTGTCAAATCTGGCCTGGAACGTCTCAGAGGCTCAGAGGATTGCAGAAACTCGGGGGGCTCTGGCAGGGAAAGTCACTGTTCCCTGCGCATCCATGCCCTCCCTCCTTTTCCCAGCCTCCCTTGCAGTTGAGCTGGGGCCACGGGACTTGTTCTCGGTGACAGGAAGGTGAGAAGAAACAGCATGTCTCTGGTGAGGCAGCAAGTGTCGGTGAGGGTTCTCCATATTTTCTCTCTCCCCTTCTGCTGGTGGGAAGTGAAAGATTCCAGGACAGAAGAGGCCAGATCCCTGTATCCACATCGCAGGACAGCTGACGTGGAGGACCTCTCAGACTGTGTTGGGGGCTAGAAACAAACCTTCTGGTGTTCAGCCTCTGAGAAGGAGGTGCGGGTGGGGGATTATTTGTTACAGCAGCAGAGCCTGCTCTAGCTCAGCTAAGAGAGGCGCTCAAAGATGATCCGGTCCCCAAACCTCATTTTACCGATAGGAAAACTGCCACCTAGAAGAGGAAAATCACCTGGCTTCTGCGTCTGTGACTTTTGAGTTGTCCGCCTGAAAAACTATGTGACGGCAGCAGCCAAGTCTTCTGATTTCCAGCGCCAACCTTCCCCTTCTTCCTCAGCCTACGCACGCAGAGGGTGTTAACCATCATCCCCACTCCGTAATATTATTTTTTATTTAACTCTTTGTTTATTAATATAATAAGTCCCTAGGAACAAGCTGGTCAGAGCAAAACCTGGACCTTGACAATATCTTCTATCTACCTATGAGGTCGACCCTTAGCCAATCCCCCAGGCTCCCCCAATCAGAGATAATCAGCGTGTAGAATAATTCCCTTGATTTCCTATTTATAGAGTTTTGTCTCGTATGTGTATATATATATTTGATTTATTGTTTAACTTTATTTAAAGAATATCATACTGTTTGAAATCTTTGTGACGTGCTTATTTCAGCTAATATAGTACCGCTAAATGGTAATCCCATTGAGGAGTGCCACTGTCACCCATGCATTCAGATGGCTGTGCTCTGTTCCACTGTGTGACTACAGTACAGTTCACTCAACCATTCTCCTGTTGATGGCTCTTGCAACGGTGCAGGCGGGACTCTTCCTGACCTACCTTTGCAAGAGTATCTCTGGTGTACGTGCATTTGCTGCACTGTAGGATCCGTTAGCATTCACCTTTACATGATATTGCTAAATGTTTTCCAGCAGAAGAGGTCCTATGGGTCCACACTCTCTGCAACACTTGATTTCAGACTTTTTTATTTTGCCAAACGTGTGCGCCATTAGTTCTCCTGACACTGTGGCAGGCTCCCTGACCTCCCTGACCTCCCTGACCTCCGTTTCCAAATCCGCTGAAGGGAGGTGATATTCTCAGTGCCTACACGGCTCCCAAAGTGAGGCCAACAGGGAGAATGGGTGGTGTTCATGCAGGACACACGCAGTCAAGGAGCAGGAAGTCTGGCCTTGCTCTGCCATGGTCTGCACAGCGACGGACAGGCAGCTACTCCTTCCCAAGTCTCCAGGACCTGGCGGTTCACTCCATTTCAAAAAAAAAAAGAGGCTGAGAGGAGTCAGCGTGTGTAATCAGCACACTGGGATACGGAAAGCAGAAGCAGGCAGACCCTGAGAGTTCAGGGCTGGGAAAGGATTCCAGGCCCACCCAGATCAGCCAACTCATCTGACCCACGCTTGGGGGGTTTTCCTGTTGGCTCATGAAGTGATATTTAGTCAGGGGTATTGTTCTCCCTGGTCTCTGCCATTGATAAGACAGAGAAAAACAGCTCCCACAATAACACTGATGCCGCCAGCCTTTCCTGCCACTTGCCTGCCTGGTTGGAGTCCTTCTCTCCTGCACTCCTTCCTCTCTCTCCTTCCAGAGACTGTGATTCAGGCCAAGATTCCTCGTGGGGCTGAGGAGTCGGGGGTGGGCTCAGTGCCCACCTTGAGTGGCCTCAGCGGGCTCCTAGCTCCTTCTAACCTTGGACCTTCAGACCGTCAGAGCCCAGAAGGCTCCTAGGCGGCGGTGTGCAGAGACCAGCTTATACCGGCTCACCAGAGCCAACTGCTCCACGTTTAGGGATTCTGTCAGTCAGTTGTTAAACACGTCATTACAGGCTTCCCTGGTGGCGCAGTGGTTGAGAGTCCGCCTGCCCATGCAGGGGACACTGGCTTGTGCCCCGGTCTGGGAGGATCCCACATGCCGCGGAGCAGCTGGGCCCGTGGGCCATGGCCACTGAGCCTGCGCATCCGGAGCCTGTGCTCCGCAACGGAAGAGGCCACAGCAGTGAGAGGCCCGCGTACAGCAAAAAAAAAAAAAAAAAAAAAACCCACAGTCATTACTAAAAATTAAATTGTTTAATATTACAATTAAATAACATAATAAAACACAGGTAATAAATACTTACAACTCATCACATCCTAATTATTTGATTACCTTTTGCTGTTATCAAAAACATTGCACAAAATATTGTTTTGTGATACTTTTGTTTCATTCATAAAAAACATACACTGGTATACATACCTGGTGTACCTGGTCATGATATAACCAGAAATACATGATACGTATTTCTTTCTTTTTCTTTTTTCTTTTTTTTTTGTGATAAGAACACTTAGGGACTTCCCTGGTGGTGCAGTGGTTAAGAATCTGCCTGCCAACCCCGGGGACACAGGTTTGAGCCCTGCTCTGGGAAGATCCCATATGCCGCAGAGCAACTAGGCCCGTGCGCCACAACTACTGAACCTGTGCTCTAGAGCCTGCAAGCCACAGCTACTGAAGCCCACGCGCCTAGAGCCCGGGCTCCGCAACAAGAGAAGCCACCACAATGAGAAGCTCGCGCACTGCGACGATGAGTAGCCCCTGCTCGCCGCACTAAAGAAAGCCCGCACGCAGCAACAAACGGCCAACGCAGCCAAAAATAAATAAAATTAAATTTAAAGAAAAGAGCCTTCTACCCTTTGCTAAGGTCTACCCTCTTAGCAAATTTTTGAGTGAACAATGCAATATTGTTAACTATAGCCACTAAGCTGTGCAGTCGATCTCTAGGACATATCTTGTATACCTGAAACTTTGTACCCTTTAACCAATACCTCCTCCCAGCCCCTGGCAACCATCATTCTAGTCTCTGCTTCGATGAATCTATGTTAGCTGCCTCGTATACGTGGTAGCATGTAGCATCTGTCCTCCCGAGCCTGGCTTATTTCACTTAGCACAATGTCCTCAACATGTATTTCTTTTTTTTTTTTAAAAACATCTTTATTGGAGTATAGTTGCTTTTACCATGTTGTGTTAGTTTCTGCTGTATAAAAAAGTGAATCAGCCTCTTGCTTCTCCCTCCCACCCTCCCTACCCCACCCCTCTAGGTGGTCACAAAGCACCGAGCTGATCTCCCTGTGCGATGCAGCTGATGTCCACTAGCTATCGATTTTACATTTGGTAGTGTATATATGTCCATGCCACTCTCTCACTTCGTCCCAGCTTACCCTCCCTCCTCATGTAACATGTATTTCTTAAGCCACAATTTAAAACATCTATCAGCTGCTATTACACTACTGTTCAAAATTCTCCAATAGCTTCCACCACGCTCGGAAAAAGCCCAGAGCCCTGATCCTGTCCACAAGCGCCGCAGAATCTGCCCTCTCTCTCATTTCCTGCACTCTCTTTCTGGCCACTGGCCTTCTTCTTACTCTTCTATGACCCTCAGCTTGTTTGCCCCTTGGGGTATTTGCACTAGCGATCTCCACTGCCTGGACCATTCAGCCCCAAATATTTACCTGGCTGCACAGATCATTCAGGCTTCAACTCAAACGTTGCCTCCCTACTCATTTGTTCACTTATTTATTGTGGGTCTCCCCTGCCTCCAGCCCCGCACACACACACACACACACACACACGCCAGGATGTAGACAGGGACTTTGCCCAGCACACGGCATACTGCCCGGCACACAGTAGGGCATCAGTTCATGTTGGCGAGTGAATGCACTGACCCCAGCATGTGGGAGCAGTACTCCATGTCTCCTAACAATTGGAAACTAGCTTGATGTTCTCCCTGAGCCCGTCAGCAGAAAGTGAGGCCCAAAGAGATAAGAGATGCCATAAGGTCACTGAGGGAGTGCGTGGAGTGAGGTGTGCAGCCCTGGCCACCCGACACCACTGTGCCCTGCCGCCCTGAGCTCCCCAGTCTGTAGCCAAAGGTTTTGTCCTTGAGTCTCCCTCATGCCTGGGCCTGTAGGAATTCCAGCTCTCTTGGACCTTTCCCAGAGGGTTTGGCGCCTTTATCCCTTTTAGTTTCATTATTTTATGTTGCTTTCTTGTGTTTTATTTTTGCTGTATTTTATTTCATTTCCTTATTTTATAATAACGGTCCACAGTTTCTGTGTTCTGGTGAAGGCTAATCATTTACTAGTAGATCCTGAGCTTTGGTCATTTTTCTTCTCCCTGCCTCTCCCTTCCTCCCCAGTGATGGCCCTCTCAGGCCGATCCCCTTTCCACTGTGCCCCAGCTGCCCCCTTACTGGGAGGAAAACACCGTGCTCCCCAGGGCCTGCTGGGTGGGTGTTAGGGCTTGCCCCACCCACCCCGTGTGAGCTAGTGCCTTTCCCTAAGGCCCCTTCCTTTGTGGGCCCTGACTCCAGAACCTGAACGAAAACTCCCTGAACCTCAGCTTCCTTGTCAGTGCTTTGGACATAGGGATCTATGCTGTGCCTACTTCCCAGGGCTGAGAGGATCCAATTAAAACAAGTAGTTGTGAGCATCCTTTATGGGCTCTGAGGTTCTATCTGATCTTGAGCATGTGTCCGCAGTCATGAGCAGAAAGGTCTTCTTACTTAGCCCATTGGTCCTTCTGCCCACAGGCTGCCTCGGCCAGTTTCGAGCCCCTTCCCCTCAATGTCCTCCCTCCTCTAGCGGACATGCTTCTCTCAGCCTTGCTCAGCCCTGCCCTCCCAGCCTCCTGAGCCAATAACAAGGCTCTCTGAGGCATATAGCCACTCAGACCCACTCCCCTTACTGCTGGATTGCCAGATTTAGCAAAATAAAACAAACAACAAACAAACAAGTTTGCCAAAATTTGAACTTCAAATAAACAATACTTTTTTTTTTTAGTGTAAGTATGTCCCATGCAATATTTGGGACATACTTATACTAAAAAAATATTCGTTGTTCATCTGAAATTCGAATTTAACTCAGGGTCCTCCGATATCTTATCTGGCAACCCTACTTCAGGGCTTTCCTCAATTTGCCTTGGGTCAGTCACCTAAATCACACTCTGCATTGGTTTCACTTTCTGAAAACAGGAAGCACAAGAGATAACTCTCAAGAAAGTTATGAGACTAAAAGAAAAAAAAAGAAAAAAATGCTTGGGAAAGTCCCCAAAAAGTGTGACTTGCGTACAAGGTTAAGCAAATCTCATCCTGGAGCTTAAAACCGCCCACCAGGTCTGGAGGTGGGGTCTGTGTCCTTCACCCTCCCCAGGAAAGCTTCCCACCCAGGCTTCCCCACCTCTTGTAAAGCCCCCATTCAGTGAGCTTCTTAGCATGGGCCATGCCACGTTCCCGCACTCTACCCTCAACGGCCTGCATGTCCCATCGGTCCCTCATGACATCATACTAGGGCACTGATTTTTCTTCTCCATCCTGAGGCCCACCATCAGCCCAAGTGGCGAAGCATTAGGACGACTCTACATTTCAGTTTGCTCACACAAGTCCAGTCTCCTGCCTGTCATTCCTGTGTGGATTGTAGATTAATAATGCCTCCTTTCACTTTCAAAAGTGGGCAACAAATCATCGGTGACCCATCACCACCCTGCCTTGTTAGTTCCTTGCCTGCCTCATCTCCAGGGACCATCGCTTCCACTGCACTGCAGTCCTCACGCTTCCCCTGGCCATATTCTGGCCATGTCACTCGGAACCATCTTACTTCTGACACGGAAAACGCAAGCATCTCTCTTTGACCATAACTCCTCTCCTTCCACTTACTCCCATTTTTGCTCCTTTCCCCCACCCACCTTACATGCCTTGGTACATCTTGTCAATCACTCTTGTCAGCATCCCACTGGTCCCATGGGCCTGGTATCTCACTCGCCCAGAAATTTTCCAGTGTGGATTCATCCATCATCAGCCTTCTCTGGACTGGCCTGGACTGGCAAGAGATGCTGGCGAACCTCACACAATCACGTAGTCTGAGGCCACTAAATTCTTGGTGGAGGAAATGGCATCATTGAGCATGTGCTTCTGACAGGACGCCTTGGCTGCAATGTAGGGCATAGACTGGGGTGAGGGTGGGGTTCCAGCAAGCACGAGACCAGAGAGGAGCTATTCATTCACCAAGACTTTACTAAGCACCTGCTCCATGCAGGCACTGTTCTAGGCACTGGGGATAAACAGTCAACAAAACAAACAAAAATCTTCACTCTCAGCAATCTAGCAGTTTAGTGGAGGGATTTAGACAGTAGCCGAGTGTATTAGTCTATATTACACTAATAACAGAACTATGGGAGATGTCTATATCTATATCGTCTATATGTGTATCATCAATATCTACATATAGAGAGAAGTTTATTGTAAGGGATTGGCTCCCTTGGTTATGGAGGCTGAAAATTCCCAAATCTGTATGGCAAGCTGGAGACCCAGGAGAGGTGATGATCCAATTCCAGTCTAAATCCAAAGTTCTAAGAGCCAGGAGAACCTATGATGTAAGTTCTGGTCGCAGTCTGAGCCCGAAGGCAGAAGACCAATGTCCCAGCTAGAAAATGGTCAGACGGAGAGAGAGAATTCTTTCTAACTCAGCTTTTTATGCTCTTCAGGACTTCAATGGACTGGATGAAGGAGGAGGGCAATCTGCTTAATTCAGCCCCTGGAGGGTGCTTCTGGATGGTCATCTCGTCTCAAAATGTATGGCCAGGTATCTGGGTGCCCAAACAGACACCCAAAATTAACCATCACCCCATGTAAGCAATTAAAATAAATAGTACATTAAAAAGCGTAAGTGCTAAGGAGAAAAAAAATAAAGGAGGAAAGGAGAATAAGAAAAGTTAGCTGTCGAAGTTTTCCATGGGGCAGTCAGGGTCAGCCCCTCTGAGGAGGTGACAAGCGAGGACCTGAATGAAATGAGGGGGTAAGACTTTGGGGTATCAGAAGGAAATGCATTCCAGGGAGAGGAAACAAGAGTTCAAAGGCTTCAAGGTGGGACTAGGCTGGCCATGTTCAAGGGACACAGAGCAGGACCCAGGAGAGCAAGAAGGAAGGTAGACAGTGATAAAGTTTCGAGAGGAAACGGGGTCCCATGCAGAGCCTTGCGGGTCATTGTAAGGATCGTGGCTTTTATTGGGTGCGACATGCAGAGGCACTGGAGGCTTCTGAGTGGAGTGACAAGATCCGACTTTCACTAGAAGCAAGTGACCGTGGAAGCATGGACGCTGGTTGGAAGCCACCATAGCGATCCAGGCAGGAGATGATGGTGGCTCTTCCCAGGGCCTCTGAGCTTAGCAGAGATATTGGACTCTCGACCCAAACACCCACACACAGTGTGCCAGGCCCGGTGCTGAGGTCCTGACACAGGCACACGGTAGGAGTCCTCTAGATGACTCCAGATCGCAATGTGCTAGTGAGTTCTGCCAAAGCCCACGGGTGTGGGCAGCCCGGAATCTGAGGCAGGTCAGCTGTGGTCCATGTCCGCTGGCAGAGTGTGTCTTGCTCATGGTTGGCTTGCTGTGGCACGGCCTAGGAAGATCCCCAGGCACAAGCTTCCCACAGGGGTCAGCTCCAAGTCGGCCGACCTAAAACAGCTAGAGCCCACAGAGATGCCTCTGCAGACCAGGGGCCAAGCAGCCACCCTGCTCAGGTCCCTGCGTCTGCCTTTCTCATCCGTGACTCCCAGATGCTGACAGGGTCGGACACTTGATCTTGCCCAGGCGGCACAGTTTTCTCTCTTGGAGTGAGAGAGACCCAGCCAACTCCCAGCCCCCGCCATCATCCCAGAGCAAACCCTGCCCTTGGTTTGGTGGAAAGCCAGGCTTAGTGGAAACTCTTGCTCCCAGTGGGCAGGCTCCAAGCAGGTCAGCCACTCCTGACCCCTTCACTGTGTCCGAGGGGCTCCCTTTTCTCCGGAGCCTTCCCATCAGTCCTCCTCAGAACCTGTGAAGGGGAAATGGATTTGTTCTTGAATAAGAGGTCAGACTCAAGGGAGGGCTCACTGACCCCCTGGGTCATTATCATGATCATCATTAAAGCTTTAATTAATTTCACAGTGTGGACTTGTTTTTCAGAGTTGGTCACTGCCCCTGGGAATTTGTAATCTGAGACAGATAGACTTGTTTAAGACACGAGTGACAGAAAAGACATTTGCAAACCTCAGGCAGAATTCAGAACTCCACAGATGGATAGAACCTGAACTTATGCTGAGTATATCTTAGATATGCCACCAAAAGTATAAGCAACAAAAGAAAAAAATAGATAAATTGGACTTCATCAAAATTAAATTTTTTTGTGCACAAAGTAAAATTTTAAAAATAAGTAAATAAAATAAAGTGAAAGGACAACCAACAGAATGGGAGAAAATATTTGCAAGTCATATTATCTAATAAGGAATTTGTATTCAGGATATATAAAGAACTATTACAACTCGTTAATAAAAAGACAACCCTTTTTTTTTCCAAAATGGGCAAAGGATCTGAATACATATTTCTCCAAAGAAGATATACAAATGGCCGTTAAGCACATGAGAAGATGCTCAATATCATTAGTCATTAGGGAAATGCAAATTAAAACCACAATGAAATACCACTTCACAGACACTAAGATGGTTTTTGTTTTTTTTTTTTCTTGCGGTACGCGGGCCTCTCACTGCTGTGGCCTCTCCCATTGCAGAGCACAGGCTCCGGACGCGCAGGCTCAGCGGCCATGGCTCACGGGCCCAGCCGCTCCGCGGCATGTGGGATCTACCCAGACCGGGGCACGAACCCGTGTCCCCTGCATCGGCAGGCGGACTCTCAACCACTGCACCACCAGGGAAGCCCAGGGTGGCTCTTTCTTTTTTAAAAAAAATGAAAATAGCAAGTGTTGGTGAGAATATGGAGAAGTTGGTGGTGGGAACGTAAAATGGTGCAGCTGTTGTAGAAAACAGTTCCTCAAAGAGTCAAACGTAGAATTACCACGTGGACGGAGAAATTCCACTCCTAGCTATATACCCCAAAGTGTTGAAAACAGGTACTCAAACAAATACTTGTACAGACATGTTAATAGTAGCACTACTCACAAGAGGCAAAAGGTGGAAACAACCAAAATGTCCATCAACTGATGAAATTTTAAAAAACTGAATATTATTCAGCCATAAGATGGAATGAAGTATGATGCACGCTACTGCATAAACCTTGAAAACACTCTGCTAAGTGAAAAAAGCCATACACAAAAGAATTCATTTTGTATGATCCCATTTTATATGAAATGTCCAGGACAGGGAATTCTACATGTAGGGAGAAAGCAGTTTAGGGGTTGCCAGGGACTGGGGAGAGAGTGGGGAGAACCGGGAATGATTGCTAAGGGGTATGGGGTTTCTTCTTGCGGTGATGAAAATGCTCTGGAATCAGATAGGGGTGATGGTTGCACAACTCTGTGAATACACTAAAAAACACTAAACTGTACACTTTAAAAGGGTGAATTTGTGTACGTGAATTACACCTCAATTAAAAAAAAAAGACCCGGTGTAAATTTTCAAGTCCTGTAGGGACCCGTTCTCCAGCGCCCCCTAGGGGTGAACAGACTCTGGTGTGTTGCCTCCATCTTGGGCTGTGTTGAAAGAAGGACAGCTGGGGGCATGGAACAGGAGCCCTTTCAAAGTAGCTCTGGCACAGGGGAAGATTTGCCCGGTAAATGCAGGAATAGCTCGTGATGCCTGAGGCCAGGCCGTGCAGGACTCACAAGGTGTGAAAACAGGAAGGGAAAGTTGTCTGGAACTAAAGCAGCCACTCTCCCAGCCTCCCTCCTGTCTCTGCTCCAGGCTCCTCAGCCCCCGGGGGATGCTCTTCGTCTCTATTTATGTACGAATCCTCATGACTGCTCCTGAAGGCTCTACCCCTGAAGAGCTCAGTGCTGGCTAATATCTGACCCCGACACGGCATGCTCCAATTCTAGGAGACACAATCTGATAGGACTGAATCCAGCTTCTGGATTGATTCCCCCAGGTCAAAGATGTTCACCCACAGTCCAATTAGCTGTACCTCAGAAGAGGCTGGGGGAAATGGGCCGTTTCTCTTGTATCTTAAGGATGGTCTGCACCACTACGCAGTAGGACAGACAGGGCCGAAGATCACTTTTGTTCTGTTTCTCTCTGGGTGTCGGCTTTGCTTCCTTACTGCAAGCTGGCATTTTCCATGTGGCTGCAAGCAGCTCCTCCTTGGAGAAGGAAGGATTCGTCTGCTTCCAACCTGAAGAATCTCAGAGAAGGGACTTCCCTGGTGGCACAGTAGCTAAGAATTCCCCTGCCAGTGCAGGGGACTCAGGTTCGAGCCCTGGTCCGGGAAGATGCCACATGCTGCGGAGCAACTAAGCTCGTGAGCCACAACCACTGAGCCTGACCTTTAGAGCCCACGAGCCACAACTACTGAGCCCGTGTGCCACAACTACTGAAGCCTGCGCACCTAGAGCCCGTGCTCCGCAACAAGAGAAGCCACCACAGTGAGAAGCCCGCTCTCCGCAACGAAGAGTAGCCCCCGCTCGCCGCAACTAGAGAAAGCCTGCACGCAGCAGTGAAGACCCAGAGAAGCCAAAAATAAATATATTTAAAAAAAAAAAAAAAAGAATCTCAGAGAAGAATTCTGTTTGGTCGAGTTTAGGTCATGGGAAGGTCCTGAGGTCAGTGGAAACCCAGAGGATGGGTAATAATCCAGCAAGGTGCTCCCTCTATAATGGGAATGGGGTGGGCATGGCTCCCAAGAAGAGGAAGGGATCCAGAACTACAAGGTCCTCTACAGAGTCCATAAGAGTTGGAGATCAGGAGAGGATAAGACCACTAGCCTATCTGAGCAATATGTGAGAGCATCTTGGAGGAAGGTAGGAGTTGAGGAGTATTTCCATGATGGAAGAGTTATCGTCTGGTGCCTTCAAAGCTGCAAAGTCACTAGAACGAGGCACCGGGAACCATCTCAACAGACTCTGATAATCAGAGGCGCATCCAGGGAAGCCCTCACCAATAAAGCACCCGAATACACGTGCCTGGTACGAACCTAGCACATGCTCAGTACTTTCACATGCCAAGAGCACCTCCGCAAATGAGTTCCTTTCCCTGCTTTTCAGATAGGGGGAACCGTGGCTCTGAAAGGCAAAGTCACCCATCCTAGTGGAGCAGGATTCCTTGCAGGGCTTCTGACTCCAGCTCAGACTCCTCCCGTTGTCGTGTACTGCCTCACCCTTTGCAGACCTCTGAGATGGTGCAGGGGGTCAGGGCCGGGGCTGGGTGTGGAGCCTGGATGTGTGCGGCCAGATGGAAGAAGCCCAGACCTCAGGAACTACAGTCACAGAGCATGTGGCCGTCGCTAGGCACGTCGAAGCTCCTGTGGGAGCTGCAGGGGCGGAAGGCAGGCGGAGTATGTGTGTGTCTGGAAAGCCACATCCTCCAAATAAACACATCCGTGAGGGAACTGGGGCACCTCCCTGTGACTGAAGCCATTGGTTTCTGAGCAGTAAACTGTGGCTGACCGGGAGACTGGCTGATGCTTCCAGGAAAGAAACTCATCTGATGCTCCACCAGCCCCAAGATGCCAGCCTCCAGGGCCTCCCCCAGCCCCCGACTCCAGATGTTGGAGCCCATCTCTGAGCTGACAGACCTGGAAGTGGTCACTTTGTTCCAGGGAAGTCTTGAGGGAAACGCAATCACTGCCTACACGTCCCTGTAGGGCTCGGATTTCGGGCAGAAGCAGCAGATGTGTCCTGGAAACACCAGAGACGACAGAGAAAGGAAGATTCCCACCCGACGGGACGAGAGACTCTGTGAGTGAGCGGGCTCCCGTGGTTAGAGGTGTACCAGCTGAGCCTGAATGGAGGAGAGACGAGGAGGGAATTGCAGCCACGCCGGTGGATTAGGCTATGTGACTTTCTTGGGGTTTTTTTTTGGGGGGGGGGGGTTTACATCTTTATTGGAGTATAATTGCTTTACAATGGTGTGTTAGTTTCTGCTTTATAACAAAGTGAATCAGTTATACATATACATATGTTCCCATATCTCTGCCCTCTTACGTCTCCCTCCCTCCCACCCTCCCTATCCAGGCTATGTGACTTTCAAAGTCCTCCCCCAGCCCTGAACTCAAGCAGTACTGCCCCTCCTCCAAGCTTTATTTCCATTCCATTCCTTTTGTTCTAGGGAATACTTCTGTGATGAACATTGCCGTTTGCTTCCCAGCATCCTTCCCACTCTCCCAGCATCCTTCCCACTCTCCCAGCATTCCAGACCAGCTGCTATGCAGTTCTGGTGGGACTGACCCTACCCCCAGCACTGGGAAGAGGCCTTGCTTTGCCTCAGCCAATCAGCATGACCCCATCTCTTGCCAGAGTGATGGGTTACTGGGCAGGCAGGGACTGAAAATGAAAGCAACCAGGGCAGAGTGTTCCCCCAGACACAGGTTTTGGTTCAGGGGTGGGCACGGGACCTCAGCAGGACAAACTGGAGGGCAGCCCAGGACTACCATGTGATGGCTGTGGGAAGGGTCCCTCCCTGTGCCCGTGGGCATGACTGAAGCAGCACACACCCAATGTAACAGGTGCACACCATGCCCTCCCCCTATCTCCTGTCCCATAGCCCATTGCCAGTTCTTGAGTTCTGTTTTTTTTCAGCCGGAAACTTTTTCTGGCTGCTGGAGCCCCCTCTGCCTGCTCCCAGGACAGGCCAGAGTAGCTGGTCCACTCAGTGGGGTAACTCTGATATATAGTTCCCCAAAATTCCTCAGCAGGATTGCACTCTAGTTTTCCAAAGATAATTTTCTTGATAACCTTTTATGGACTATTTCCCTTCTCTGTCTACTAGTGTTTCCTGGGATATCTTCCCAAATAAACTACTTATTCTCACATTCTCATCTCAGGATCTGGGGCCGGGGGTGGGGCTGGGAGAAGGGATCTAGCTCAAGGCACCTGGATTGTTGCTGACAGCCATCCTGAGGCTACACGGGAGCCAGTGTTAGGATGAGACCAAGATATGGAAGAAGGCAGGACAATGAAAAGTGGGTCCTTGGGAACACTGATGAGCTGTTGAATCCACCGTGCCTGAAGTCTGCCTTCCCTCTAGACATTTCATTTTTGTGAACAACACATTCCCTTTCTAGTTTAAGCCGCCTGGAGTTGGTTTTCTATTACTTGCAACTGAAAGCATGGTGAGCGATGTGATTCACAACGTGGATAACCTCAAGCATGGCCTTGCAGATTGGGGTGATGGACAATGAACGTTTGATAATGAGGCAGGGAGAGACAACCTGCCATGGGAGATGGAGGAGATGGACGCAGTTGAACTCGCATCTCTGCCACTTAGCATTTAAGTGGATGAGGCACTTACTTCCCCTCTCTAAGGCTCAGTTTTCTTATCCATAAAATAGGAGCCTTTCAGGGTTATTGTGGGTTCTGAAAAAATAACACTTGAAAAGTAGCTAGTCTGTAGCAAATGGTCAGTAAATCATAGGTATAACTGATAATAGAAGAAGGAAAAGAAGAAGGAGAAAGAGGGAAAAGAGAAGAAAGAGAATTTATTCTGTGCTCTTGAAGACACTAGTGAACAGAAGTTCAGAGTGGGGGAGGAGAACAGGGCGTTGTTCAGACTGATTGGAGAGGGTCTACCTTGGGATTCAGGAGGTAATAATAGTAGCTGACAGCTCTTTCTCAGCACCAGGCATGTTCTGAGCCCTTTTCACTTGTAAATACAGTTAGTCTCTCAACTCTATGAGGCACATACTAGTATTACCATCACTCACCACTTTGCAGAGAAGGAAATTGAGGCACAGAGAGGTTGAGTAACTTTCCCAAGGTCACACAGTAAGTATGTGGCAGAGTCAGATGGGAACCCAGGCGGTCTGAATGCAGAGCCCATACTCTTAACCTCTACTGACTCTTTTCAGCCCCAAGATAAGGGAAATGCCACAAACGTTGAACGGTTTTCATTACAGGATGAGGCGTCTGGGCTCTACCCATAGGCAGTAAAGCTTTACTGACACTGGCCTGGGGAGAGTGAGAACGTTGCATAAACCCCTGGTAATTGGTTAAATAGCTATGGAGTCATCCCAGGAACCAGATTTTCATCCCATTCTTCCCATGGTAACAAAACCTCCAGTGCATTTTCCAGAAGGGAAACCAGAGAGCTGAGAAGCTGTTCTTAACCCCTCTGAAAGATAAGAGATGATGTAGGAGAAAGAATGAAAGATAAAATGAAGTAAGAAAAACTTCCGAGTGCTTGTGAGACCCTGAACTTTGCTCTCATAAGAGGTTGGGAAACATCTTTTTCCAAAGAAGGCAGACTTTCACCCATCTTAGGATGGTTTCGGGGCTGAAGGAATACCATGGGACCCTTCAAAGATGAACTCCAGCAAAGGAGATAACTGTTCTTTCAAGTTTCATGTCACATAGCCCTTCACCCCAAGACCCAAAAAACTATTGCAAAGATAATTAAAAGCTACGAAATAAATACATCACAGTTTTCAGAAATAAGAAGAAGATATAGAAGTGAACCAGAAACTTGGAGGAGCCTTTAGGAAACCCAAAACAGATGATGGGCTCTGAAGGGAAGAGGGAAAGCGTGGCACAGGGTATACATGGCTGTGATAGCCATGGTACGTCCAGGGCAAGGCATCTCAACTCAGCTGGAGTTCGGGAAGGGGACTGTGGCTGGAGCTATGACGTGGGGGAGGCCTTAGGATCCTGGCTGTGAGCGAGGGCTCTGAGGGGATGGAATCACCAAGGAAGAAGTCACTCTGGGTAGAGTGAAAAGAGATCAGGGTGAAGGATATCAGAGGCTGGGCAGAGGGAGGTGACTGTTCAATGACCAAGTATGTAATTGCTTCACTGTAACCCTGACTTCCCTTCTTTGTTGGCTTCATCACCTCTGTCACGTCCCCCTGAAGGTTCGCTGTAAGACATTGTTTGTTAGGGAGGTGAGGGTGGACGTACCAAACAGGGACTAGAAAATGTTTGGCTTCCAGTCTGTTCATGGGGTCTCACTCTCTTTGCCCTTTCCTCCTGTCCCACCATTTGTGTCATCTTCCCAGGCTGAGCCTATCCACACATGACCCTGCTCTGAGACCTCCAGCTCAGAATGTTGAGCCAATTCTCCTCCCTTCCCGACAGGTTCGGGCCTTCAAAGCCCTGAGGTCGGGACCGTTAAGGGCAGGGGGTTGGGACTGAGGCCCTGACTGGATGGGCACTGGGAGAGAGTTTGGGAGCAGAGGGTCTTCTCACAGGCCTGGAGTCACAGCAGCCCTGACTTTACATCCCCAGGGAGATCAAATCTCTGCCTCTGAGAAAAGAAGGGGGGATACTTCTGGCCGAAACTGGTGGGTTGAACATTGACATGAGTGTTCCCTCCGTCCCACTAAAATGACAATAAAAAGGTCAAGATATAAACCCACAAAAATAATAGGACAAGGAGAGGGGATTATGCAACATAATTTTCCAGGGTGGAAAGCTGATGAGAGAGTGTAAATGACTTAGCAGACCAGAGGGAACGGAATCACCAACGGGCAGGTAGGAAGCCAAGAAGCAAGTCGATCTACATTGCAGAACCCCTCACAGGCTTGGAAACAGAAGACATCCCTTTCCTCTGGAAGTGGGTGTGAAGGTGAAGCCAAAAAGAGGAATGATCGGTTAAAAGTCTGTTTAATTATCCAACTGATTTGAAAACTTACACCAACACAAAAACCCTCACACAAATGTTTACAGCAGCTTTATTCATAATTGCCCAAAACTGGAAGCAACTAAGATGCCCTTCTATAGGCGAATGGGTAAACAAACACACAAAATTGTATATCCATACAACTGAATATTATTCAATGATAAAAAGAAATGAGCTATGAAGCTGTGAAAAGACATGGACGAATTTTTTTTTTTTTTTTTTTTTTGGCCACATTGTGCAGCTTGTGGGAGCTTAGTTCCCAGGCCAGGGATTGAACCCGAGCCCTCGGCAGTGAACGCATGAAGTCCTAACCACTGTACTGTCAGGGAATTTCCACACGGGTGAATCTTAAATGCATATTGCTAGGGGGAAGCAGCCAGTTTGAAAAGGCTACATACTGTAAGATTCCAAATATATGACATTCTAAAAAAGGCAAAGCTATAGAGAAAGTAATTGCCAGGAAGCAGGGGAGGGATGAATTGGTAAACCACTGGGGATTTTTTTAAGGACTTTGAAACTGTCTTGTAGGTAATGTAATGGTGCGTTTGTCAAAACCCATAGAACTTTATAGCACAGTGAAACTTAACATACGCAAAATTTTTAAAAAATCACTTAGGAGGTCATCAGACCCCAGGATGGAATGTATAATGTGACAAAACAATCTAACTCTATTGCAAATGTATAAATGAGCCTGACTGAAAGGGGCCAGGGCGGGAGGGGGGTGGGGAGAAGTTGCTGACCTAAGTAACTTTGGAAATGAAACAAGATTAAGGCAAAAGAAACTGTACATAATCACTCTATTCTAGTTGCACTCAATGCTTTCCCATGAGTTTACAGGTTAACAGTTCTGATACTGCTATACACGTGCAGTGGAAGTGAATAATTAGGTAAATGTATGGAGACTGGTTTCTCACCGTTTGAGTGGGAGGTTACAAACAAGTAAGAAGAAGAGGCTAGGATGATCCGTTTCTTAATGGATTCGAGTGGGAGGTAACAGTAGGAATTTATATTTAACTTAGTATAGATACCATACAGATGGTTACAGATAGAACTATTTATAGATATGTATATATATATGGTTAGTGTACACACATACAATTTTTGCTCTGTCAGCTGAGCAAGCCTAGACGCTACAACATCCCAGTATCAATGAACATACCCAGCACCCAGATCTTGGTTTCTAATACCTCTCTCCAATAAAAGGAACCAGGACTCCTCGGAAAAATGGCTGGTTCTAGAACTGGGGCAGGAAATATACAAGCAAGCCTGGGATGGAAAAGTAAGAAAGTGCTCGCACACACATAACGCACACGCAATGGTGAGGGCGTGTCCAAGGACAAGGGCACCAACTGGAAAAGCTCCTAACAGCCAAAGTTGGAACAGTTTGAGCAACTAAATAAAGTAGTATTGATTTATAACTCAAAGTATAAAATAAATGCCCATACTGATATAAATAATGATTAAATAAACAAGCAGAGGAGACTAGGCAAATCTCCTGTACAGAAGAACTCCAAATAATTTATGTAGATACCCTGCCCTCAAGGAGGTAGAACCTAACACCCCAGTCCTTAAATACGGGTTGTGCGTAGTGACTTCCTTCCGAAGATGACAGTATTGGGAGCTGGTGAAAAGAGTCACTTTAGAAGGGAGAAACCTGACGATCAGTACCTCAGTCAGCTAATATCGTCGGTGATAAGCCATGTTGGTATCATGTCCTTTGGATATAATATGATGAGAATGGTGGTGCTGTTGCCTCTGTGGTCTTTCTCTCAAGAACACATAACCCAAGTCTAATCACTAGAGAAACATCAAAAAGATTCCAGTTGAAGGACATTCTACAAGGTACCTGAACAGTATTTCTCAAAATCGTAAAGATAATTTTAAAAAACATGGAAAGTTTGAGAAATGGTCATACCTAAGAGGAGCCTAAGGAGACATGAAAACTAAATAGAAACTTTATTTTTTAAATCCATAGAAACAATAAATGCTAGATAATGCTAGCTAGAACCTAGAACGCCTTGAAGAATCTACTCAACTAAAATATATAGGGGGGAAAGAAAGGAGGAGGAATAAACTGGGAGATTGGGATTGACATATACACACTACTATATATAAAATGGATAACTAATAAGAACCTACTGTATAGCACAGGGAAAATTACTCAATACTCTGTAATGACCTATATGAGAATAGAATATAAAAAAGAGTGGATATATGTATATGCATAACCGATTCACTTTGCTGTATAGCAGAAACTAACACAACATTGTAAATCAACTATACTCCAATAACAATTAATTTAAAAATAAAGTATATAGAAACACTTTCTGATAGAAGTTTTTGTTCAAGTTCATTCATTATAGGTACAGATTGAAGGTAAAAAAGCTGGATCTTTAGATGAACAAGTGATAGAAAAGTATACATTTTAGTAAAATCTCATTTTAGGGTGACAAAATAATACCATCAAGTTCTCATTAAAAGAAGATTATTAGAAATTAGTGTAAATTACATCTTGTCTAGTATCACCACTTCTGATTTTAAAATTTAAGTCTACAAATAACATGAAAAGACATTAGATATTATTCTTGTAGACTGTTAAAACACTTGGGGAAAATGAAAATTTTCCTTTGGAATAAACTCAAGGTATTATGCCCAAAAAAGTCTAAGAAGCAGTTTAACCCCAGATCCATTCCCTCCCTCACTACACAGGTGGGGGACTGTCTGTTCTGCACCTCAGTAGAAGCCTGAAGCTTCACTATCTGGAGAAGATAAAATAAGGATATCCAGACAGGAAGACAGCAGACACAGATGGGTGTAGAGTGTTAAAAATAGGGAAGAAATGGAAGTTTACTTACTAGATGGTGAAACTGCCGGTCTTCTTCCCCCACTCAAATCCAAAACTACTAGTAGCCATGTTTACAAGGTCCAGCAAGGACTGGGTAGGCAGGCTCCCCAACAAAATGTTGGCCTAGGGCTTCCCTGGTGGCGCAGTGGTTGAGAGTCCGCCTGCCGATGCAGGGGATATGGGTTTGTGCCCCAGTCTGGGAGGATCCCACATGCCGCACAGCGGCTGGGCCCGTGAGCCATGGCCGCTGAGCCTGCGCGTCCGGAGCCTGTGCTCCGCAACGGGAGAGGCCACAACAGTGAGAGGCCCGTGTACCACCAAAAAAAAAAAAAAAAAAAAAAAAATGTTGGCCTGATTACCCTAGAGAGAAGCCCACAGTCACCAAGCACACACCCCTACCTCCAAAACACAAACATACACAGAGTGTACAGTCAGATTTTGGTGTCTTCCTCAGACAAGAACACAGACAAGAATCACCTGTTGTTTTGGGGAGAGCCTCTACTAAGAAATAAAAGCAACCTGGGAGAAACAGAGGCTTGCGGGGAGAGGAACACTTCAGGAAAAACTATCACGAATATTTTCAGAGAGATGAGAAGAATTATTCCATACATGAAACGAAAAGAAGGAACTATTAAAAAGAAGATCCAGAGAACAAAAATGAGCTATTAGACGTTAAACATATAATAATAATAAAAGCTCAGTACCTTAAGAGAAGGAAAAGGCACATCAAAGACTGGGAGAAAATATTTGCAAAACACACATCTGATAGAGGCTTGTATCTAAAATATACAAAGAACTCGTAAAACTGAACAATAAGAAAACCAACAAAAAAAAAGAAAGAAAACCAACAAATAAACCAAAAAATAGACAAAAGATCTGAACAGATACCTCCTCAAAGAAGATATACGATGGCAAATAAACATATGAAAAGATGCTCAACACTATATGTCATTAGGAATTAACAAATTAAAATAACGAGGTACCAGGAATTATCTAAAAGCCAAAACACTGACAACACCAAATGCTGGTGAGGATGTGGAGTAACAGGAACTCTCGTTTATTGCTGGTGGGAATGCAAAATGGTACAGCCACTTTGGAAGACAGTCTGGAATTTCTTACAAAGCTAAGTGTAGGTTTGCCATCTAATCCAGAGATGGTGCTCCTCGGTATTCACTTAAATGAGTTGAAAACTTATGTCCACACAAAAACCTACACACAAATGTTTATAGCAACCTTATTCACAGTTGCCAAAACCTAGAATCAATCAAGATGTCCTTCCGTAGATGAATTCAAAAAGTACCAAGAGCGCCCAGTCTCTTGGCTCCTTGGCGGTAACTGTCTCTTTGGCCTTTTTACTTCTTCATTTCCAGGACTCAAATTTACTGCCATGTCCTCTGAAGAAGAGAAGCTCTTCGTGGGAGCCCACAACCTCAACACTGATGAGCAGGCTCTGGAAGACCACCGCAGCAGCTTCAGACCTATTTCGGAGGTGGTTATTGTCAAGGACTGGGAAACTCAGCGATCCCGGGGTTTAGGCTACATCATTATCGCCAATCCAGAGCATGCCTCAGACACCATGAGAGCCATGAATAGAGAGTCTCTGGATGGTCGTCAGATCCGTGTAGACCACATGGGCAAGTCGGCCCTGGAGAACAAGAGGGGGTTCCTATGGGCATGGTCACAGTTACTCTAGAGGTCGTGGGGACCAGGGCTGTGGAAATGGCAGGTATGACAATCAACCTGGAGGATATGGATATGGAAGGTCCAGAGACTATGGTGGCAGAAGCCAGGGTGGTCATGACCGCTACTCAGGAAGAAATTACAGGGACAATTATGACAACTGAGTTGAGGCATGCACACCTAATATAGATACACAAGGAATGAAACTTCTTCTGATTCAGGACCATCCTTCCAAATGGCTGTCTTTATAAAGATTTTTGGAGCTGCACTGAAACATCTGTTTTAGTACATCAACCTTTGTTTTTGAATGGAGCTCCCGAGGTAGCTTGTTAAAGACCTTTCAGAAAGCTTCATGTGTTTTTTAAAATTTTTCTCCCATTTAAAGACAAATTCTGAGCCATTTGTAGAGTATGGGTATTTTTCCTTTTTTTTTTTTTTTTTTTTTTTTAAACCAGATTTTTAGTTCAGGCTCTCAGGATTATTGGTTCTGGCAAAAAATGTTTGGCCAGACTGATTGTTCTTAAAAATGTGTATCTAGGAACATTTAAAAAACCTGTGCACAATGTTTAATCACGGTTAGGAAGCAATTCCAACTGTTAACTACAAGAAATCAAGAACATGATTACTTAGAGGTGTTTTATACTCCCGATCTCTGTCTGATTATATAGAAATTTCTTCAAAATATTGTGTATATTTTTTTGTTTTTCTTTTTTTTTTTTGACCGAGCTGTGTGGCTTGCGGGATCTCAGTTTCCCAACTAGGGATTGATCCCAGGCCACAACAGTGAAAGTCCAGAATCCTAACCACTAGGCCACCAGGGAACTCCCCTATATATATTTTTTAATAGTGGAAGAAAAAAATATTCTGTTGTGTTTCATGGAGCATTTAGGACATCCTTCACCGAGCTGATTAAAAAGATGAAACCTGAAAACAAAACAAACAAAATAAAACAAAAAAAAAGTACCAATAC
This sequence comes from Stenella coeruleoalba, assembly GCF_951394435.1. Classification (NCBI taxonomy): domain Eukaryota; kingdom Metazoa; phylum Chordata; class Mammalia; order Artiodactyla; family Delphinidae; genus Stenella; species Stenella coeruleoalba. Next base: position 53,844,321 of record NC_137162.1, on the reverse strand, counting down.
AAGCAAGTTATTTTGAAATATGCAAGTAAATACGGAAAGCATTGTTTAAAAGAGTTGAAAGTGGTTGCCTCTGGGGAAAAATAAATAGTGAGGACGGGGTAAGAAACTAGTTTTTGTTGTAACAAAAGAAGAATTTGCCTCTTAAACAGTGTTAGTGGATCACTGTGATAAAAGTAAAAACAAAGATAGAGAAAAAGAAAAAAAGAACTGGAGAGGAAGGAAGACTCACACATAGACTGAGCCCCGACTCTGGGCCAGTGCTGTTCCAGACACATCTGCATGCTTTGTCTCTTGTAATCCCCACCAGCCCAGAGCATGTATCACTCTCCTGTGAGCCAGGTGATAAGACAGAGGCCCGGAGTCGCGGAGAGCATGCCTGGGGACGCATATCTAACAAGAGCTGCCCAATCTGTTCATCTCCCTGCTCCCACCACTTTGGGCAGCTCCCACCAGCACGTTATTTTTCTTCTGAGTCAGTTCCTCTAAGGAGAAAAGGTCTTCCCCAAAGCCTTCCTCCAGCCCCTGCTGACTTGGGGACAGAACTCTGTCAGTGATTTAATACAACCCAGATGGAAGGCTCCAATTGGCTCTTAAAGCATGCCTTTTGGGAGATTTGCAGATAAGCCTTGGGATGTGAGCGGAGAACAATAAAACAGGAGGGTGACAGAATATGAAGGCTGCGAGAGGGGGAGTCACTTAGGGATGAGTATGAACCTGACAAAGCAGCCTCGTCCACAGCTGTCAGGCCTGTGGCCAGGGTTTGGGGCTCAGCCACCAGCCCAGAATCTTAGAGTCAGAGACACATGTGCTCCACACATTCACAAATTCCAGAAACACTTTTGAAGACCCAGTGGCAGACATTGGGGTGGGAGCTGGGTTATAGCGTTGAATCAGACACAGACCTCTGCCTTGAAGGGCTCACAGACTAGCAAATGAGACAGAAAGATGGAGGATGGATAGCCAAATATTTATGATCCAGTGGGATCATAAATAAACATTACAGTAGAGGCAGGGACAGAGTATAAGAGGAGGACAAGAGAAGAGTCCTTGTTATAGAGGAAATGACGTAGGGCTGGGTCGTGAAAAATGAACAGACTCATGCCAGCAAAAGACGTTGGGAGGGGCACCCCAGGCAGAGAAAAGAGCAGGTGCAAAGGCATAGCAGCTTGAATGGATGGTGAATCATAGAAGCAGAGTGAAAGGAGCTCTCAGGGCTGTTTGGAGCAGCCCCGCAGAGCTCAGAGGAGCTGGTGTCGTGAGATATGACATCCATTCCTGGTCCCTCCTCTTCCTAGTGTTGTGACCTAAACAAAGTCACCTCACCTCTCTGAGCCCAAGTTTCTTCATCTATTTTAATGGGTATGATAGATTTTAATTTTTTTAACAACATGGAAATAATATATTACATTGCATTTTTTTTAAATCAAGAAATGTTGGGCTTCCCTGGTGACGTAGTGGTTAAGAATCCGCCTGCCAATGCAGGGGACAGGGGTTCGATCTCTGGTCCGGGAAGATCCCACATGCCGCGAAGCGACTAAGCCCGCTCGCCACAACGGCTGAGCCTGCGCTCTAGAGCCTGTGAGCCACAACTACTGAAACTGCGTGCCACAAGTACTGAAGCCCATGCGCCTAGAGCCCGTGCTCCACAACAAGAGAAGCCACCGCAATGAGAAGCCGGCACGCAGCAATGAAGACCCAACACAGCCAAAAATAAAATAAATTAAATTTTTAAAAAAAGAAATGTTATACACATGTGTCATGAAAAACAGGTTTCTTGGTCCAATCCTTTCTACCCCTGACTCACTTCCTCAAGGCAACCTCTTTTAAACACCTATATTTTTGTTTACTTAGGTGGTAAGCCTCTGAAATTATTCCATTTCTTGATTTACAGATTTTAGGTAATCTATTGAGTCCACGGTATGAAAAATGAAAATTTAGTTCACATAAATGCCCTTCTTTTTCTTTTCCTCTCTGTTTTGCCTGCTTATCTATTTATCTATCTAGTCTATCTATGTCTTCTTCTGTTTACATTTGAACATTTAAACAATGTACTTACTCTTCTATCCCTTGTTTGTTTTATCAACTCTGGTCAATATCTCAGCAATCTTGTATGAGAATTAGACTATTAACTTCTCCACTTTTTATTTCATTTCCCCACCTCTAATTCAAGTATTCCACTGACTATACATTTATTTTTATATTGTCAAAAATCTTAACATTGACATTCTATCTTCAATCATCACTGAGTTTCTATGCTTTGTCTACAAATTGTTTCTAAAAATTGAAAACAGTGTTTATATTCTTATGACTACATATTGTTTACTACGTAACCAATAGGATGCTATAATTATATTACCTCGATTGGGTTTTTTTGCCTTTTTTTCTTTTTTTTTTTTAATATGTTGTCTTTTGCCTTTTTAAAAAAAATTTATTTATTTATGGCTGTGTTGGGTCTTCGTTTCTGTGCGTGGGCTTTCTCTAGTTGTGGCAAGCGGGGACCACTCTTCATCGCGGCGCGCGGGCCTCTCACTATCGCGGCCTCTGTTTTTGTGGAGCACAGGCTCCAGACGTGCAGGCTCAGTAGTTGTGGCTCACGGGCCCAGTTGCTCCGCGGCATGTGGGATCTTCCCAGACCAGGGCTCGAACCCGTGTCCCCTGCACTGGCAGGCAGATTCTCAACCACTGAGCCACCAGGGAAGCCCTTGTCTTTTTTTCTTGACATTTATAATCGCCTTTCTTTTTCCCCCTGCATTACCTTATTTTGCCCTATCCCTAAGTTCTTCCAGTGTCTCTAGGATAACATAAAATCTATGTAATTTCTAGATTGTGAGCTCCACAAGGGCAGACATTTTTATCTGTTTTGCTCACTGTTGTGTGTCCTCAATCTGCCATCTTGAACCTGAAGTCAGAAGTTTTTTTATCTACCTCTCAAGACTATTTTTTTGGCCGTGCCGCATGGCATGTGGGATCTCAATTCCCTGACCAGGGATTGAACCCGTGCCCCCTGCGGTGGAAGCGTGGAGTCCTAACCACTGGAGCGCCAGGGAATTCCCTGAAGACTATTTTAAGAGGCAATTGTGCCAAAACAACTTTTTAAATGTCAAGTAGGACTTCCCTGGTGGCGCAGTTGTCAAGAATCTGCCTGCCAATGCAGGGTACAGGGGTTCGATCCCTGGTCCGGGAAGATCCCACATGTCGCGGAGCAGCTAAGCCCCTGCGTCACAACTACTGAGCTTGTGCTCTAGAGCCCATGAGCCACAACTGCTGAGCCCACGTGCCACAGCTACTGGAGTCCTTGCGCCTAGAGCCCGTGCTCCGCAACAAGAGAAGCCACCGCAGTGAGAAGACCCAACGCAGGCAAAAATAAATAAATAAATAAATTTATAATAAATAAATAAATGTCAAGTACTATAAACATAAAATTATTATTTCTATTAAATTTTTAATTTTTATTTTATCCATCACCTCCCAGACTGATGACTGTTCAACCTCTGTATGCAGTAATGAGAAGCTCACTTTCTATATTTAGGCATCTCTGATTCCTAAAACATCTTTCCTCTATTAAGCTTAAATTTGCATCTCCGTACTTTCTTGCTATTAGGCCTAGCTCTTCTTTCTAGGATCTTAGCATGTCAGACAGCTCATTGCCTCCTGGGCCTTCCTTCAGAAACAGGGCAGCCACATCGTGACCTGCCTGGTGCTCATCTGTAGAGTTTACTCCCAGCTCCTCCCTTCATTTCCCCGACCGTGCAAGTTCCCACCCTTCACTGTCCTGACCATGCTGCCCAAAGGGCAGCGCCTACAACTGCCCACAGACTCTAGGCCCATCTCAATCCTCACAGTAGACAGTAAGTAGATGAATGGTATTATTTTCTTAAACTCTCAATCCTTAAAACAGCATGAGGACCAAATATAGAAGACAACAATCTCTCTCTCATTTAAAATGTCAGGTCTTGTTAATACACAAAATATGTACTGAAAGGCCAGCATTGACACTCTGCCTTATTACTGCAATCACAACACAGCCTCCTAACATGGAGTTCTCAAACCAGGTCCTCACATCCGCTTGCTCCAAAACCCCAGCCCAAGGACACAAACTGGTTTGTGGTGAGTTTTTCATTTGTTTGTGCAAAACAGAAAAATTGAGGGCAATAGAGTGAATGTTCCATAAAGTTAAATTTATTAATTTAGAGGACTTTTCTTTATTCAGACACTCTGTTCCTCTTCCTTGTTTTGGTATTAAAATAAAAGTATCGATATTAAATTTTGTATTAAAATTATTTTATAAAATGATGAGTGATTCCCATTCAAAGGTTCAAGGAACTACATTTTGGGAAAACTGAAGTGCAGATCAGATCATATTTTAATGGACTTCTTGGAAAATAAAAAGTAGGGAACCTTATTTAGCCCTCCAAATTGCAGGCAGTGGACACGGGGGTGGGGGGTTCTTGCTTATACGCCCTTAAAATCCAGGAGCCTGGGAACTGGGCCAGATGGGTAGACAGTAGAAATCCAGACGGTCTCTGATGTTAGTGGCAGGAACTTTAGGTCTGTTCTGAGCACATGCAATTACCTTTGCTACCTGAAGATCAGCCCGGGGCAGTGGTGTGTGAGTTAGGCAGGGTTGCTGGATGAGATGGTAAACTGGGACGGGACCAGGGCCGACTTGCTGCGGCTCAGGCTATGGTACGGGCTGGCTCGTGGGGCATTGGAATGAGTCTTCTCATATTTTCCTCTCTTGGAGATATTGGCCAGGAGGGCCTGTGCCTGTACTTGTTACAAATGAAGGGAGGGAAGAGGTTTTTTTATACTAAGATGGGTAGAGCTGAGCATCCAGTTAGTGACAAAAAATGAGGTATCAGAGGACTTTCCTGTCAAATAACCTGGGGAATGCTACATTTAACAAAATCCTACAGGCTTATTCACTACAGGGCTTTTAACATGTGTTAATTCCATGTGAGATGCTTAATCTCCAGGAATCAAATATGCTATGTTTCCTCAAATTATGGACCCTTTACCCAGAAATGACTATGGAAAATAGGGGAGAAACATGATGAAGAGGTTTGACAGGCTAAGATCATAGAAAGCCTTGAACCTGAGGTTCTCAGTCCTTCCTGTGTATGAGAGGAATGTGGGCTGAGTATTAACAATGCAGACACCTGGGCCTCATCTCCTGACAAGAGGTCTGGAGCAGGGCCCAGGAATCTACATGTCTACAAACTAGTTCCCACGCGAGGGCTCTAGGGACCGCACTTTGTGAGCGTGGAGTGCAGATGAGACGGTATCCACAAACAGAAGGCCTGGAAGCTACAGTTCAGACGGCGTGCATGAACTCACGCCTCTGAGCAGGCAGAAGTCTGGAGCTGAGAACCTCGTGGGCAGCTCCACCCCTGCCCAAAGGAATGGGAGTGGGGAGAGCTGAGCCGTCTTCTCTCTGTCAGAGCAGAGGACATCCCAGCAAAGCCACTTGTCTTCCCCCTGGTGTCTGAACAAGATACTGCAGGTCAAGGCTCACAGACCTAGAGAGCAACAGACCAGCAGCCGCCCTGGGAAAAGTAAGTGGACAAGACTCAGCCCAAACCTTGCCTCTTCCAGAAAACTTCTCTTAATTTCATCCTCTCATCGGTGCTCCGAGAGTTTCTGAAACATATCACTTCACTCTGCCATGCCTCCTTCTGATGTCTCTGAAATGGTGATTTTCGAGCTTATGGGGACACGGATAGCTTTATTTCAGAAAGTGCAGAGCCTTAGGGGTAATTTTACAGCTGGAGGTATACATATGCTAATTAGAGCTATGAAGATAACCATCAAGGAACAAATACCAGCGATGTAGCTGGACAGGGAGAAAGGGGGAGGGCAGATAGAATAATCTCCCATCTCATACGGCCGAACCTCAATAAAGTAGGTAACTTAAGAGACAGCAGAAAGGCTACATACTGTCACCCTCCATTTCTATGACATTGTGGAAAGGGCAAAATCAGGGAGACATAAATTGGATCCATGGTTGTTAGGGAAGATTTGAGGATGAGCTGGAGAGGGTAATTGCTTTGCAATCAGGCTTGGAGGCAGGAGGAAGGGGAAATATACTGGGGAGCGGGAGTGGGTTAGAGAAAGTCCCAGAAAGCATCCTACCTTGGCAGACCATGCCACAGTAGTGCGGAAAGCAGCCCGCTGGGCTGTGCACAGCACTCTCCCAACTCTGCCCTGGCCGCTGACTAATGTCTTAGGGATGTAAGAGGCCCAGGAAAGGATGCTGCCAAGGATTCCAGGAGGGGCAGGTCACAGAATCTTGGGTAGGAACGAGAACAACAATAAGAGCAACTGACTTGATTCAAGCTTCCCATTTGCCCGGCATGGTATGCTATAGACTTTACATGTATTATCTCATCCAATCCTTGTAACAGTTTTTGGCATTATTATCCCCATGTAACAGAGGAGGAGACTACTGGAGCCCAGAGATGTTAGGTAATCTGCACAAAGTAACACAGCTGATAAGAGAGAACAGGATTTGAACACAGGCACCTCTGTCTCCAGAGCCCTAGCCCTTACCCACCACCATGCAGGCCATCTCCCGTCACCCCAGCGATGGCAGAGTCCCTTCCAACACCTTCCTGCAACGTGCCCATCCTGCCTTGACTTGCATACCTCTGTTGGTGGGTACGCATTATTCCCCTGCGAAGGTCATGCTTCAGTGGACTTAAAATTGACTTCTGAATACATTCACCCATAGCCCAGTTACCCCTCCCGGCCCTGAGATCATCATTAGTGCTGCCCGTCAAACATTTCCATCTGCTCCTGGGCCCTGGGTGGGTCTGCACTTCCAGTCCCCTGAAATTACGTGTTTCCACGAGACTTCCTTCAACCAATGAAATGTGAAGCTTTAGAAGTCAGGGTGCAGTTCACCTCTTTACTCTGCCACGCTGTTTGGGGGGCAGGGGATGCTCACGTCTGGAGGAAACCCCACTTGGCTTGGATCCCTGAGTGACCAGGATGAGCAGAGCCCCTCCTGCCCTGTACTGTGATGTCAGCAAGGAATGAGCCTTGGGTGCGTAAGCCACTGAGACTTGGGGATTGTTCCTCATCGCAGCCAAACCTAGCCTGTCCTGGCTGAATCGGTCCCACAGAGCAAGTCAGTCTGCAACAACCCAGCCTCCTCTCAGCCTTCTCTAAGCTAGTCAACCCGTTTTTTTCCAGCTGAGACTCCTATGACTTGGTTTGTTGACTTGTCACCTGATCTTCTCTTCTAGACAGATTGCAACGTGAGAACTCTTGCAGGAGCAATTGGCGAAGCTGCTGCCTCTCCCCTCCCCCTCAGCTCTCGACCTCAGTTATGCAGCCGTGATTGCACTAAGCCTTGGGCAGGCAAATAAGTCTTCCCTCTCCCTGGGGTTCCATTCTGACCTGCCTGGTTCCAATCCACTCAGGATTTGGAATTAGAGTGACCTGGGTTTATATCGTGGCTCTACTGCTAACTTACTGAGTCACTGTGGGCACGTTACTTAACCTCTCTGAGACTGTTTTCACAAAGGGATAGAAATAATAAGACCCGACCTTGATATAGTTGGAAGTACCAGGTCAAGTGCCCAGCACCTCCCTGGTGTCTAGTGGGCCTGTACAGATGTTATTTCCCCTCTTTTCCTCCTAAACCCCACCTCCTTCGGGTTCACAAAATGAGGGGAGCAGAAGGCATTTTTGGAATGAGGCCCCAGGTGGCTCCTCTACCGCTGCTGTGCCCTAATCCCCACGTCTCAGGCCACTCAGGGGCCCCTCCTACGTCCCCTCCCAGGTCGCAGCTGTCTGCTCCCCCTTCCTCCCCCTCTCCGTCTCAGGGGGCTGGGAGAGAGGGAAGTGGACGCCAGGGTGCAGATGTTCAGAGCTCAGAGAAGGCTGCTGAGCTAATCCCAGGTCTGCTGGTGAGACTGGGCCAGCGCCTCAGAAGTGGGCGTCCAAGAGGCCCTCTCCTGCCTGCCGGCAGCCTGAGGCTCAGCTCGAATTTCCGAGGCCCCAGCTCGGGAACAGCTGCGTGGCTTCCCCTCCCCTGCCTCCGTTTTCTCTCCTCTCTCCTCCCGACATGAGTCAAGTAGACAGTGGGGCAGGGCTAGCCAGGGGTCTGGATGGAATCCAGAAGGCTCCCAGCCACTCAACCCAGGTCTCTAAACCCCCAGGGAGCTCAGATACACAGGGTTTCTTGGGCCTTTCCACTCCCTACTGCTCTCATCTGGCCAAAAATCTCAGGCCCAGCTTTGATGTTTGGATTGGTGTCCACCCCTCTGCTCCGAGCCTGGCTGGCCTTCACAAGACAGCTCCCCAGTGCCGCGGGCAGGACTAGACTTGGGGTGGGGCCTCTTGGTTCAGTGGTACCCTCACCTACAAGCCTCCGCAGCTTCCTCCTCCCCCCGCCCAGTTCCTAAATGCCTCTCCCAACTGTCTCCCAGGGTGCTGGATCTCTGACCTCCCTTCTCACGTCCCTGTCAACAGCCCCCCACCTCACCCTCTGCCAGCAGAGGTACGGGTGCATGCTCGCCACCACTTCCTGAATGTTTGGTACATGAAAAGCTTGTTTCCTTTTATCCTCAACTGTCTTGCTTTTTCCTCTTTGACAAATAAGGAAATGGAGAACCAGAGAGGCTAACTTGTTCACAGAAATAGGAAATAGCAAAGTCAGGATTTTGAACCCAGTTCTGATGTGTTGATGATTTTGGAGCGCAGGCCCTCTCTCCACCCAACCACCTGGCCTAGTAAACACCAGCCCAGTCCTCTGGCCTGGAGCACGCAGGGCAGCTGCACCTGCTAACTTACGTACCGAGCACCCTGGGAGCCGTGGATATACGTGTGCCATTTCAGCTGAACACATCTGGCCAAGGGCGAGAGTGAGGAGAGGATGATTTAGCTGTGATTTAGGAAGCGGGCAATGGGAGGGCTGAATCCACCGCCCTTGGCTGGGTCCCCAGTCTCCAGCACAGTTCCTTTTCATGCTGGGAGTGATTCTGGATGAATATAGGGGTACCGTTTGTGTGTGACCTTGAAACACAAGCCTGCTACCACTCAAGGATCTGAGCCCGGGCGGGAGGGAAGCCCACCCCCCTGGGTGTATTGAGGGGCTGCGTGGAGGGTCCCCCAGCTGTCTTTTAAGATGTCTTTAAGGGTAATTTTGACTCTACACAGTCCCTGCATGTGATTGTGAACTGACTCTAAACATGAATAGTTGTTCCTTACTCCCAGGGAACTGGCCTATAATGGTTGGATTCCAGAAATGGGGGGAAGTCAGGGGAGGAGACTGGGGACCTGGGGCCTTTCGGGACCTCAGACTCACGCTGTGAGGTCCCAGGAGCTCCCCCTTTTCCCTCTCCATCTAGGTCTTCAGTGTGGAGCCATGAAGGAGTGTTGGACAGGGAATGAGTTCTGTTTCTGCGGTGGGACCCTGGGCAGGTCACTTACACCCACAGTTGCCTCAACTGTCCGATGAGGCTGCAATGCTGATGAGATGCTAGAGGCCCCTGGGGACTCCACCTGGGCTGGGGAAGGCTCAGAACACTGGCCTGGGGGCAGCCCCGCCTCCAGTACCGGCTGTCCTGCCTGAGGCCCCTCTGCCACCAGTGGTGGTTGCTTTGGGTTCGGGGCTGGCTACTAGATCTGCTTCCACGGATGGTGTCATCACCTCATTTTCTAGGTGAGAAAAACACCTTTGTTGCCTGTGTGGCCTGTGCACCCTTCCCCTAGCCCTACCCGCTTCCCAACACCTCCATCCTCCCTGTGTCCCCCTGTTTCTAAGCCCCGTCTTCCAGCATTGTCCTTCCAAGGCCTGCCTTTCTGCTGAGCCTCAGGCTTAGGTCCCCGCAGGCCTCCGCCATAACCCGCTAGGTGCCCCATCCCCCAAAGAACTGCCCCTGCCCTTTCCCTCTGTTTCAAAAAGTCCATGTTTTGGCTTGAAATTGTCATGGGCCCAATTGCTCGTTAATATCGGCTAGGTGACCTTGAATAGATCACTTCAGCTCTCTGAGCCTTAGCTTTGACATTGGCAATATGAAATATGAACGACAATAATAACAGTAATTTGAGCATCAATCTTACACGGGGTGCTTACCCTGAGCCAGGCTGAAAACCAAGTCTTCACAACAAGCCAATGAAAGGAAAGCAGTTGTCTCTCAGATGAGGAATTGAACTTCAGAGAGGTTAAGTAACTTGCCTAAGGTCACAGAGTGAGTACGTGGTAGAACTGGGACCGAGCCCAGGGATGCCAGTTGCCGAGGTCACTATGCCACGCTGTACTTCTGGGACCTCTGTGAGGTGAGATGGCAGTGCTAAGGGACTCAGCAAACAATGTCAGGTCTTTCTTCATGATCTTATTGAATCAAAGTTCATCATATCCAGTGAGAATGTGAGTGCCTGGTCATCTCCAAAGCCCTGGGGATTGTGTCTTAGAAGGAAGAGTGTAGCCCTGACCTTGGGCCCTTACCGCAGGAGGGCCAGGCCTTGCCTAAAGTTTGGGACATTCTCTAGGCACTGCCCAGGCTAAAGGCTGATGCAGCGGGAGGCCTATACACGTGCACCTGCCCCGGGGTGGGGAGGCCTATACCCATAGCGCCCTGGGCACAGCAAAAGGCTGGGAGTGAGGCAGAGGGGGAAGTTTGCGTTGCTGTGTCTGAGGTGCTGTGGGGGGACGGTAGGCCTGTTGGCAGTGCAAGGGGCTGGACTGAGGTCTAGCCACCCACGGGAGAGCCACGATGTAGGGGCATTGGGCGCCTCACAGCTTCTCCTCTGGCAAGCGGGGAGAAAGTTCCTACCCGGCGGTGGCAGCGGGTTATAAGTGCTCAGCGGGGCGCTGCTACACAGTAGGGTTTGCTAAATAGGGACAGCTGCATCATGCTTGCTCGATCCCCGGCAGGACGGGCTCAGTGTGAGGTGGCTGAAGACCCCCCTGCCTGCAGTCAGGGCTGGCCTGGAGGAGGGTTGAACCTCAGTGGTAGTAGAGGAGGGGGTGTTGGTGGGACGGCGGCAGTATCTGGAGGCAGCAGAGGCTGGGGAGGGAGGGAGGGGAGGGGCAGTCACCCTGGGACTAATGCATTCACTGAAGTAATAGTCAGGTAACATACAATTCACCACTCTTTTATTTTTTTTTAATTCACCACTTGAGGATTATAATTTAGTGGCATTTAGTACATCCACAGTGTCGTGCAACCACCACTTTTATCCAGTTCCGAAACATGTTCATCGTCCGCAGAGGAGACTCTTTACCCATGAAGCTTTGCTCCCCTGCTTTCCCGCTGCCCGGCCCCTGGCCACCCACCAAGTCTGTTTTCTGTCTCTTGGATTTACCTCTTCTGGACGTTTCAGGTACATGGATTCAAGCAACATGGGACTTTTTATGACTGGCTTCTTGCACTCGGCATAACGCTTTCAAGGTTCATCCCTATTGCCCCATGAATCAGTATCCCATTCCTTTTTTATGGCTGAACAACATTCCATTGGATAGATACACCACATCTTATTTATCTATTCATCATTCATCCACCATTCACCGAATGCTGGTGGACATTTGGGTTGTTTCCACCATTGGCCCCATTTTGAAGTGAAAGTCATTGAGAGGCTGAGGTCCCACCATCATCACGCAAACCTCGGGGTGAGCAGAGCTCCAACCAGAGTCCCCCCATGTAGCGTCAGTCCCTTCCTGCCCAGGCAGCTGCCACGATGGTCACAGCGGTGCTCTGGAGCGGCTGCTGAGCATTTCCCCTTGGAGACCAGCTGAGTTTCTTGGTCCTTATTCAGATCCCCTGGCCCAGGGCAGAGGGACAAGAGGATGGGAAGAGAAAGGGAAGGTGGGAGGAAAGAAAGAATGAGTATAAGCTCCCACAGAAGCCTCTGGAACTCCGGGCCAGTGAGTGGTGTCCACGGTGGAAAAGCCTAGTTGTGCCTGAGTCTCAGTGGAGCCCACCTGAGCACCATCGCTGGGCAGGCTTGTCCAGGTGGGGAAACTGAGCCCTGGGGAGCGGAGGTGGCTTGACCAATCTGGAGCCAAACCAGAGATCAACCCTGGCTGTTCTGATTCCCAGCCTGGGTGTTCTCTGCCTTCCTGACGTCAGCACGGGACCTGGTACGGGCTTGGAGGGGCTGCCCCACCTCTCCAGTGGGCCCATTCTGCAACCAGGAAGCAGGTAAGGGGTCTGTCTCCTTCCGTCACACGCAGGAGACAGAAGAGGGAGGAGCGAGCACTGGATCTGGAGCCCTGGATTCCAGCTGCCCTCCTGCGAGCCCCTCCTGCCCTTGCAGCTTCCCTTCGCCCCCCCACCCCACCTGTAAAATGGAAATTTTAGCTCCCTGGCAGGGGGCTTTGGGGTCCAAATGAGACCACACCTGCGACAGGTGCATGCAGGCTGTAAAGCTGTACGCCGACCCTTCGCTCACTGTGGCCCCGGCAGGCGAGATCCGGCCGTCCTGTCCTCCTGGAGGAAGGACTGTCCCAAGAGGGTGTTTATCTCACCCTGGGCCGGTAACACACTTGACCTGACCCAGCCCCCAGCCTCAGCCCCAGCCGCAAGGAAAGAGCAGCACCTGATCCGCATTAATCTCCACTCCCTGCTCCATGCCAGACTTGGGCTAAATTAAGTGCATCCCTGGCCAGCAGTTCCTTCCCCAGAAACTGAGCACATCCTTCCCGGCTCCCCTCCCACCCACAGCTGTGCCTTCCCATCAGGCTGGTGGCTGGAAAGCAGGCAGGCCTCCCACCCATCTGCAGCCCCGATCTGCCCCCTGGCCTCTGGCTGTCCCCAGTAGTACCAGGGAGGGGACGCTCTGCCACACCCCTCACCATGGGCCTGGCCCGGGGGGGGGGGGCGGATGTTGGCGTTACGTCCCTCCCTCCTTCCCTATATATTTTTTGAGCACCTTCTAAACGTCCTGCATCCTCTCCTCTAAGTACAGGTCCCTGCCCTCAAGGAGCTTACATTGTAGTAAGGGGAGACAAAGAGGAAACATAACAAGTAAATTATACAGTGTGTTAGAAGGTGAAAAGTGCTATTTTAAAAAAGAGAGAGAAAAGGGACCAGTGTGAGGGGTCAGGGTGCAGGTGGGTGAGAGTGAGGGGTGTGCTGCTGTCTGAAAGAGGGAGGTGGGAGAGGCCTCACTGAGAGGATGGCAGCTGAGCGGGGCCCACCCTCCCCACCTAAGGATTTGCGTACGTTTGCAGAGCGCTGGCAGCAGGCACTCGTTTTGACTATTTTCAGGGGCAGCGAGGGCAGCTGCTGACGTGGCTCTTCTGTCCGGCCCAGGCACGGCTCCTCCCGTCCTGGGCAGGGAGCGTTTCTGCTGTGGGTGGAAGTCCCAAGGGAGCGGGGCTGCTGGCCTGGCCTGGAGGGGACCTGCCGTTGGGGACGAACCAGTGTGAAACCTCGGTCTGTGCCAAGGATGTGGGCCTGTTTGGAACAGAGGAAGCCCCAGCTGACACACTGAAACAGGTCTCGGCTGGGCACGCTGACCAACTAGGCAGGGACGCCGGGGCGGGTACCTGGGGGCCGTGAGCCACAACACACATGCCGCTAAGACGGGAACGTCCTGTCCGGGCTCCCTCCGCGCCAGACCCGCCGTCCCCAGATACACACACTCCCACCACCCCACACGTCCTGCATCAGCAGACTCAGAAAGACCCACCGTCACACTCTCACACAAGAGTATCACAGCACAGACACACAACGCACAGACACACCCCGTACACACGCACAGTATATCACACACACACCAACCATCATGTCACATACATGACACACCCACCCCACACACCCTCAAGCGAACACACCCAACATATACACGCTACTCCACACAGACACATACATGCCACACCTCACTGACACGTATCATACACCCACCCATTGCCATATACACAGCACATCTGCCATCCACACCCCACACTTTGTCATAAAGTACAGGTCTGAAGCGTCTAGATGAGCTCTCTGGTACTGTCTCTGTCACTTACAGAGCTGGGACACCTGCGATGTGTCCCCTGACAACCACTTTATCTCTGTTCCACGGCAGGGAGGAGGGAGACCTTCAGAATTCTTGAAGTGTCACTTCATAAAATGTCCACTAAGGAAGGGGAGTTCTCTTTCACCACGTAGAGCTCTCTGGAACAAGGGGAAGATCTGGCATAAATACCAGAAACTGGGTTTTACTGCTAGCCTGACTGATTACCAGTTACATGTCACTAGGTAAGTTACTTTTCCCCTGTAAACCTCAGTTTCTTCTTCTGCAAAATGGGAATAAAAACTGCTCTTTCCAAACTTCTCAGATGAAGAGAAACTCTCTGTGAAATTGCTTTGTAACCTGAAGAAATACTGATACAAAATAGGATTGTCAGAAATTCATACAGGGCTTCCCTGGTGGTGCAGTGGTTAAGAATCCGCCTGCCAATGCAGGGAACACGGGTTCGAGCCCTGGTCCGGGAAGATCCCACATGCCGTGGAGCAACTAAGCCTGTGTGCCACAGCTACTGAGCCTGTGCTCTAGAGCCCGCGAGCCACAACTACTGAGCCCACGAGCCACAATTACTGAGCCCATGTGCCACAACTACTGAAGCCCACGCGCCTAGAGCCCATGCTCCGCAACAAGAGAAGCCACCGCAATGAGAAGCCCGTGCACCACAACGAAGAGTAGCCCCCGCTCGCCGCAACTAGAGAAAGCCCGCACGCAGCAACGAAGACCCAATGCAGCCAAAAATAAATAAATAAATTTATTTTTTAAAATAAGAAAGAAATTCATACAATTGTACATGCCTTGTTGTTCCTCCCTCATCTCAATCCCCCCACGCCCACCCCCATCCCTGCCACACACACACACTTCCGGTCAAGTGCCGGCATCCTACACTCCGTGGGGTGGTATGAGCAGGGGTCCCTGCTGCTTCCAGGGGAAGCTGAACGGAGTCACACAGGAAGTGAGATGGAGCTGCAAGATGGGCTATCTCTTTCTTCTCAACCCAGGCCCCAGCAGGAAGTGATTCTTGCCAGCAACTGCCCTCCCATGGGCTGTCTGGGGCAGAGAAGTCACAGCCACGATGGGGAGAACACCAGTGCAGGACAGAGAGCCCAGCTCGGGAGGAGAGACACGGAGCTGGGGCATCTATCACTCAGCGCCAGCCTGCCCATCTGCTCGGGGCTGACACTTTGCAGAGAGCGCTGGAAGGACGTCTACACTGGAAGAGAGCTTCTCTGGGCAAGGTAAGAGCTGCTCCGAGCCATCGCAGGGCTGGGGGTCCTAGGCAAGAAGAGAACTAGGTCCCTGTAAAAACATGCAGTAAGATCTTGAAGCTTCCTGAAAGATGGGGACTCTGTCCTTCTCAAAATCCACAAAGGCTATAATAGCTTGGGTGGGCACAGGTCGGCAGCTCCGAGCCATTGCTAAATTGCGTCTGTTTCATGTAACAATCCTAAAGGCAGTCTGGGGCTGGGGCAGCAGTCCTGTGGCTCTGGGGACCAGGTTCACTGCAGTTTCTCTGCCATCATCTTCATGGTCCAAAACGGCCCACTGATGTGTCTGCAGTCCAGTGGTGGGATATTGTGGGGCAGCCTGCAGTCTCTGTCACAAAAGGCAAGGAAAGGAGCCCTTACGCAGGTCATTCTCTCTTGTCACCCCTTCCTCCACTTTTTTCTTTACCTGTCTCTCGGTTCTGTGCTGGGGGGGCTCACCCCTGCAGACTGAGTCCTCCTGGCTCCTTTGCCTCTAGCTTCCTGTTGGGTTAACCAAGGGGGGCGCAGGGGGATTCTGGAAGGCAGGAGGAGAGAGCCCTGGAGTATCTCTCCCCTGCTCCCCGCTCTCTTCACCAGCATGTATCCATCTGCCGGTATGACCCCCACGGTCGCAGTTCCCTCAGGAGATCCCTCCTCCATGGCTCCAGCTCTCAAGGGGCCCAGAACACAATTTCCTTTCCTAATTCCTTCAGCCTGGGAGTGATGAAGTCTTCCCACCGCTGCTAGTCTCTATGAGCCTCTTGCTTCCCTGTCTGTTCCCCTAACCTGCCCACACCTCTGTCAGTAATCTCTTGATTACAGCATCTTCATGGGTACCATCTGGGGTGATTCTGTTTCCCACAGAGACCTTAATGGACACAGCCCTCAAGGGAAATGATGTCTAAACACCCGGCTCACATGGAATATGCTTGACTCTTGGAATTTAAGCTCTGGGTCATCATCAACGACCCCTCTCCCTCCTCTCTCCTTGCAGATTCTGCCTTCTCCTATATTTCTTTCTAGATATGCCCTGTGTCCCCCAAGACTTTTTTTTTTTTTTTGGATGTGGACCATTTTTAAAGTCTTTATCAAATTTGTTACAATATTGCTTCTGTTTTATGTTTTGGTTTTTTTGGCCGCGAGGCCTGTGGGATCTTAGCTCCCTGACCAGGGATCAAACCCACACCCCCTGCACTGGAAGGCGAAGTCTTAACCACTGGACCTCCAGGGAAGTCCCTCCTCCAAGGCTTAATCTGAACACACAGGTGCAATGTAACACCTTCCATCAAATGAGAAATGACCATCTCAGTGCCTAAATGAACTGGTTGAGAACAGAGGACCCAAGGGGATGAGACTGCCTTTCTCAGCCTCCACTGAAAGCTTGGGGGCCTCAAACTCACCTGGCAATATTCCACCTCATGCAGAAATCATGTGAGCAGCCTCCCTGGCGGATGGCCAACCAATTTCTGCTCGTGTCCTTCTGGTGACGGGGAGCTCAGTACTTCTTGAAGCAGTCCATTCCTAATGGCTTGCTCTCAAACTAGTGAGAATCAAAATCTGTCTCCCTCCACTTTCTACCCACAGGACAGAGTTGTGACCTTCGCACAAGTGTTGTGGACTTTGAAGACGTCAGTAATTGTGTCCTCCTGAGTCTTCTTCTCTCAGGCATTTCACGTCTAACCCAGCCTTCCCGTGGCTTTCAGGTGACCTCCCTCTCTCCCTCTCTCCCTTCTGACCTTGATATGAAGAGTTTACAGACTATTTCCTGGGGAGATGGAAGAAGAATCACATCTCACCTCACACAGCAGAAACTTAATAACATTTCCCCTTAAACATTTCTGACTTTTCCTCCAAAACTCCTTTATCCTGCTGCTACTTCACCTTTCTTCCCCTCCCCTGCCCCCTCCTCGAGAGTGGTCCTTTCACCGTGGGACTCAGAATCTCTCCGCAGCCTCCAGGCCCACAGCATAGTGTGCGAGACTGTACTCTTCTCAGTCACCACCAGAGGTCTCCCTACTTGAGTCTGGTTTGCTCCCGTTCCAAGCCACTGTGCATCTTGGACAGTGGTTTTGCCCGTGCTGTTCCCTCTCGAGACTGTCCTTTTACGAGTGTCCATTTTTTGCCATCTGGATTAAAATATCCATTTATGGAGCTCCTAATTATCTTTCAGATATCAACTGATACGGAGTCTCTGAGGAGCGTCCCGGACCTTTCTGGTCCTGAGCAGTGAGATAACATTGCCCCAGCACTCTCTGTACCCCACTAGAGTACTCATGACATGGTATCCTCAGCGTGATGGCTTTTCTATCCTTGAACATAAGCCTTGTACATCTGATACTCTCTACACCCAATATAGGCCTCGTATAATACGCTGAGCAATGTGGAATATGGGACTATCACCTCCCTTGTTCTTGTTTTTACATCTTTGTGGCTAAAGATGGCAAAAAAAAGTTTTTATTTTGTTTTAGTCTTGGAGCCAACCCAAATTCCTAGACTTTTTCCCAAGGATCCTTCCTGAGTCAGATGTTCCCTGATCCTGAATTTGTGAAATTAATTTTTTTGAGTCCAAGGAGATAATGTTAACAGGGACCTGTAGCAAATCTCTCCTTGTTCATTTTGGCCTCTCATCCATCTTTACAAGGTCTCTGTGGACCTTGGTTGTGTATAGAGCACAATTCCCCAGGTTTTTGTTCATGAAGGCCCACCACATACCAGTGAAAGCTGTACCTTCCCCCATGACTCTCAGGTGGAACACACGACCATCAAAACACAGTAGCTTCCCCTCCTTTGAAGGTCAACTCTGAGCATTTCTGTCACCTGTCTTTATCCTCAAAGTCAACCAAATTCCAAAATGCTCTCCCATAACCTTGGACACGTAGTAGGTGCTCAAGAAATGTTAGTTCCCTTTTACGCTACACAATGATCTCAATACTTTCTTGTTACTCATTCATTCAGTAAAGAAATCACGTTTACATGCTAGTTCTACAAGATACGAAGATTTTTAAAATACACTGATTCATCAAAAGAAAAAAATTAAAAAGACATGCTTCCTGCCAACAAGGAGCTTAAAATAAGATATAAACAAGCAAGTGAACAATGATAAGACACTGTAAACAAGTGTTACATAGTCTCTCCTTCCAAATTTTTGAAAATTCTTCTATATAATTAGTTTCCTGCAATATTTTAGAATGAGGTAGTAGCTCAGTCTTCCTAGGGATAGCCATAAACAGAACAAGCATTGGTACCAAAAGCTATCATTAGATTTTGGAAGAAAGTATATCACCCATGTGTGCAATTCTACATCAATAAATACCTGTAGTCATTCATTCAACCACCAAACATTTATAGAAACTGTGTTAGGCAAGACGCAAGTTAGGTTGTTGTAACAAAGACGCCCCAAATTAAAGAGGTTTAAGCAACAGAGAAGTGTATTTCTCTGTCATACGAAGAAGCACAGTTGGTAAAATAAGAAGCCATATAGGCAAGCCATATTGCATAAAGTCCTCTGTCAGTGAGGCAGGCTGGAGGAGAAATATTGTGCACTGTGAGCTCTTTCTCTGCCATGCTCTGTTAGCCTGGAAAAAGTAAATGCCAAAATAAGTCAGACACACAGCCCTGTGTCCTAGGGAAGATTCCAGCTGTCCTGAAACACAGTCCTGCCCTGCTCCCCAGTGAATGTCTTACAAATATCTAGTTGAGGAAGAATTTGTCTTATTCACAGATAAATAATAATCAAAGAGGAACATGGTATCTATAAAAAGATACTCCATAAAAATAGGAAAGTGACAGAATATTTGTCAGAGGAATGCCAGAATGATAGAAAAAGATCACTACACAGCAGTTGGAAATTGTGTTCCAATACATCACCATGAATTTTATAAATGTAATAAAGCAAATTCTTCTATTACACAAAAATTCTAAGCAAATACGTAAGAGGTCCGGGAAGATCAGACAAGACAACAGAGGAGATAAGACAGACCCTGATGGAGATCTTGAAAAGAAGTGAAGAGAAAAAGAAGCATTCCAGAAATGAACAGTACACCAGGAGCAGCAGCAGAACAGACACTGGAAAACACAAAGAGAGATGGAGTATTTCTTTATCTTATCCCAAATCAAAGAGACATACTTTGGAATGAACAAACAATTTAAAACAGGAGAGAAAATTATAGCTATGGAAGACAAATGATGAACATTCAATAGAGGGAAACTATACCCAAAGACATCATAGGAATTGAAAGAACTTGAAGAAATATTTAAAGGTATAATTTTTTTTTTTTTTTTTTTTGCGGCACGCGGGCCTCTCCCTGTTGTGGCCTCTCCCGTTGCGGAGCACAGGCTCCGGACGCGCAGGCTCAGTGGCCATGGCTCACGGGCCCAGCCTCTCCGCGGCATGTGGGATCTTCCCGGTCCTGGGCACAAACCCGTGTCCCCTGCATCGGCAGGCGGACTCTCAAACACTGTGCCACCAGGGAAGCCCGTTGCCTTTGCCTTTAGTGTCAGATGCAAAAACTCATTTCCAAGACCAATGTCAAGGAGCTTACCCCCCACGTTTTCTTCTAGGAGTTTTGTTTTGTTTTGTTTTGTTTTGTTGCGGTACGCGGGCCTCTAACTGTTGTGGCCTCTCCCGTTGCGGAGCACAGGCTCCAGACGCGCAGACTCAGCGACCATGGCTCACGGGCCCAGCCGCTCTGCGGCATGTGGGATCTTCCCGGACCTGGGCACGAATCCGTGTCCCCTGCATCGGCAGGCGGACTCCCAGCCACTGCGCCACCAGGGAAGCCTCCTAAAGGTATAATTTAAAGTTTCTGAAACATGGCAGATTGAACTTATGAGTTCTTGCCACTTCTTTCTTAAATACCGTTAGTATGCTAGTAAAGGTGTAAAAAGCCCATAGCACCACAGGAACAAGAGAATTGGGGGAAGAAACAACAGCAGAGAGGAGATGTCAACAAAATTTTAGAAATTGGAAAAGAAATGACTGTGTGCTAATCCAACAGGCGGGAAAAACCCCCACGTTCTCGCTTGGTGGAGGAGACAGCCGAGGATCTAACACACAGAGCAGATTCCTGGAGACCCTCAGGAACTGGAGGCACCAGGAGGGGGCAGCAGAGTCACAATATCTGTTCTCTTACTTCAGAGTAATGGAACGGGAGCTGGGCACATGATCGCTCAGCTGGACTCTACGTTTTCCGTCCTCCCTTGCATCTGACTGTGGCTATGGCCTAAGTGATCAGTGACCAAGTGTGTGTGAGGTAATGTGTGCCATTTCTGAGTCTGGGCCCAAACACCCTGGGTGTCTGCTATTCTCTCATCTTTATCCTTTTCAGAACCGGAACACAGAGATGCCTTTGGCCCGGCTTTGACCATGCAGAGGAGGACCGTGTCCTAGGAGACAGTAGAGCAACAAGATGGAAGAAACCTGGGTTCCTGAATGACAACGTGGAGCAAAGACTCTCGCCAACCCGGACTGCCCACCACGGCACTGTTTCATGTAAGAACATGTAAGAAACTTCTATTTTCTCTAAGCCACTACATGTTTAGGCGTTTCTGGTTTTGTTTGTTAGTTACACTGGCTTTAGCCAGTTACCTGAACTAATGCGACCAGAGTATGGAGTAGAGCTAAAAGCAGGAGTATTGGTTGAGAGTCTGAGTAAACATCAATAACAGTCCTAGATTTTCTTCTCCACTCACTGAGTCTGTAGGTCTCCCTCCTCCACCTTAGCAAAACCACGGGAGGTCTACTCAGAGGAAATGTTTTACCCTCTGGCCTCAGGGGCACCAGGCTTAGTCGCAGGTGGGCATTAGATGCTGGAATTAACATGGGATTAAATATGGACAATACCATGAGCACTGAGGCTCCTGCCCTCTCAGGCCACAGAGCCCAAACATTGTCCTCTGTCCTCTGCTCTAGAATGCTGGTAGCAGATGTATTACTCCAAACCCACACGCCAAGCAGGAGATTAGTAGATTCCTCTCGGGGGGAATTGGCCACCTTCTTCCCCAAAAAGATTTATAGGAATTCACATTTGGGGATCCATACACAGTCACTGCAGTGAAGGCCACCAGTTGACAAGCCCTACTCATGCGCACAGGCTTTCCAGTAGATGTTTTAGTGCCTTACTAAAGGATTTCCAGAAATGATCACAAAGTTTTAACATGAACGATGGAGGCCAAACAGAAAAACAGCACACCTAGAAAACAATTTAGAAAACACAAAAAACAAGCAGATAGAAAAAACTAAAACTATGCCACTAATATACTGAGAAAGATAAAAGAAGATTCATAAACGTGAAACAAGAGTAGGCTGTTTAAAAAAAAAAAAGAGCAGTCACAGGACAAAAAAGAAAAACCATAAATGATGATTCTACAGAAAGAATATAAAATATAAAATTATAGGACTCCTCCAAAACCTAGTATGAGAAGAAAATAGGAGAAGAAAATGTGAGAAAATTAGAAAATCAATCCAGAGATGCAGCATTTGATGAGTAGATATTCCAGAAAGAAATAACAGAAAAACAGATTGGGGAAACATTTTTTAGGTAAATAATTTTTAAAAAAACTTTCCAGAATATATAGGCATGAGTTTCCAGATTGAAAGGATACCCAAAGCACCCTGTGAAATGGATGAAAAAGAATTCATACATAGCATACCACTGTGGTGTTACAGAGCCCCAGGAATAAAAAGAAACTTCCAGAAAAAAATTTTAAATAAGAAACACAAAAAAATCAAGAATTAGAAAGACATGAGGCTTCTTAAGAAAATCATACCCTTGTGGGCAATGTAGGTATGCCTTCAAAATTCATAGCAGAAATGTTTTCCAACATGGAACTACACATCAAGACAAAATAATTACTCAAGTTTGAGTAGAGCTATTTACACATGTGCAAGACTTCCAAAAACTTACCTTCTGAGCATTCCTTCTCAGGAACCTAGTGGAGGATGTACCGCAAAAAAATAAGGGAGTAAAAATCAAGAAAGAGGAAGATATGCAATCCAGGAAAACACAAGAAACTGGCAATGAGAATGCCCAGGATGACAGTTTAAAAAAAAAAACAACAGCAAAAACAACAGCAAGCTAGTAGTGGTGCAGTGAGCTTACAGAGCCATCAACACAGAGGGGGCAGGTCAGGAAGCTCCAGACCAGGAAAGGTATCTCCAAGGCAATTCAATGGACAGAATACTTTATGTGGTGATGTAAACTCATAGCAGAGCATTGGGAATGAAACGTTCTAAGTACTTAAAAATATGGTAAATCAATAAAGAAAAAGTTGTTTACTCCAAGAAAAATTTTAAATGTACAAATTAGGGAAAGTAATTATGGTATACTTCAAGATTCAGCTGTGAATAACATGTACAGAGTCACCACTGAATGGAAATGGAAACCCAGCAAGACACCATTCACCCCACCAAATTAGCAAACCTTAAAAAATCAGACAATATCAAGTGCTTGCAGTGAATTTGGTGTACTAGGGATCCCCCGTCCTCCACACATACACAAACATACACACTTCTAACGTGAGTTTCAATTGGTGGAACCTCTTGCGATAATAAATTGTAATGATCTATAAAGTTGAAAATGCACATGGTCTACAGCCCAACAATTCCACCCCCTGAGTATATACTTGACAGAAATGTATGTGTATGAATGTCCAAGGTAGGAAAAACTGGAAACAATGGGCAGCAATTCAAATGTCCATCCACAGTAGAATGTGTAAATAAATGATAATATATTCATATAATGGAATACTTCAAAGGAAATGATATGGTTCCTACTTCTTAAAGTTGGCAGAGATTACACAGGAGTTGGTTTCATTCTTCCTTCAAGAAGTCCTTCCAGTTCCTCTGTCCCTGCCCCTGAGCAGCTGTCAGGGGAGGAGAGATGCTTAGAGATCTGAAGCCTAACTGGCTTCACAAACAAAGGGACAAGAAGAGGACACATGTCAGGCTTTCCAAAGGGCGTGTTTTGAAACCCTTCGTCTTAGACAAACTCTCAGTCTTAGTCTGCCTAGGATGCCCTCCTTTCCTTCTCAGTACCCACCTGTAACAACCTCTTCATCTTTTAAGGCCCTCCCTCCAAATCCTTTGTCCATCCACCTGTTGAGAAAACTGAAGTTGAAAGCAGCCGAAGAATATGCTTGGGGAACACAGCCATTGAGAAGCAGCCCTGGCTCTCTAGAATCTGTGTCCTGTTTACAGGCAGCATCCAAGACTAATTCACACCTGCATTCATACCACCCTTGAAGATGGTCCTTTGTAAACAGTAGGTGCTCAACAACTGCCACGTCCCCCCTCCAGGTCCTTAGGTAAGTTTAAATAAGAGTGTTGTAAAGCTATTAATATTTTGATGCTGCTACACAGAAAATGACCAGCAGATGGCAGCATGGAGCTCTCCTGGCTCCTAAGGTCCCACTTGCAGGTGTAGGGGAGAAAAGTTGGTTTTTCTTTTCCATCTTCCAAACTCTGCTGTCAGTGCCTCCGGAATGCCCATTGCTCCCGTTTGAAACACCCGTCCTCCTACTCCTTTGATGAAAAAAGGTACTGGGCATCTGCGGAAGCTGCAG
Organism: Stenella coeruleoalba; assembly: GCF_951394435.1. Taxonomy (NCBI): domain Eukaryota; kingdom Metazoa; phylum Chordata; class Mammalia; order Artiodactyla; family Delphinidae; genus Stenella; species Stenella coeruleoalba. The sequence continues at coordinate 53,820,547 of NC_137162.1, read as the reverse complement.
TTTGGGACACAGTGGCAGGAGGAGAGCACAGGGACATGCAACAAGGACGTGAACACTTTTACTCTCTACAGAGACTTAACATGCCGATTCCCATGGCAAGCCTGTGGTACAGTGGCAGGGAAGGCGGCTTACTTAAGGTTCCAGTTTTCACTTGGGGAAACTGAGGCTCAGAGAGGCAAGGCGATGTGCTCCAGGACACACAGCAAGGTCAGATTTTCTGACTCCTAATTCAGTGCACCAAGTTAGTTTTACCATTAGTTTCTCAAAGGCAAAATCTACCCTGAAGGCACTTTCAGCTTACATATGCAGATAGGAGACCTGAGAGTTAAAAAATAATGCAAAATGCCCCACCTCCCCAGAGGGTTCAATGCCTTGTCCAGGCTTTCCTGTGGCTGCCCTGCCCCCAGTTTGAATAACTTATCCTCCAGGCACTCTTCGCTTGGGGTCTGTGAACACCCTAGGAGTAGTATCCCCCATGAGCAGGGGAGATTGTATATATATATGAGCACATGCGTGAGTGTGTGTATCCACACTTACGTGTTCCCAGTTTCTTCACATGCCCCCACCAATAACTGTGCTAGTTATTCATGTATTATTCCTCAACCCCAAATTCACCCACCAATACCAGCTCTGTGCCGATGGGCAGAATTCCCATAAGCATCTCTCCTGTACAGTGAGCATAGTGCTACAATGTAAGCTTTCTCAGTAGAGGGTGATGGGAGAACACTGCAGGAGGAAGGGGCTTCAATTGCTGGCTTTGCCGGTTATAAGACATCCTGTGGTGCTCTGCCCCACCCACGTGCCCAGAAGGTCCTCCAGAGACCTTGCAGTCCTGCCTGGCCTGGTGATCATTTTCCCACGACCCTCCCAACCCAGACACTGTACGTGCCATGGCACCCGCCTACACTGCCACTTGACCCCCTCTACATGCCCACATGCCCACCCAGCAGGTTGTGGCTCAACTGTGCCCTGGAGGTTTGCTTCCTCCTTGTCCGGCAGCTGCAGACCAGCTCTGGCCCAGGCACCAGCTAATCTCTCAGCCTCCAGTGGGGGCCATGACACCTTCTCCAACGGGGTCTGATCCCCAGCCTGGGAAGGGGGCCCCCTTCCATGGGTCCTCTTCCTCAGCTGAAGGGAGAGTAGCCTTACAGGGTTCTGTTTACGTCCTATAGTTATTCTTTTATCATAGCACAATATTCTTTCATTGAAGTCCCATTTCTTAAACCCCTATGTGGTTTCTGTCTCCTGATGGGACCCGGACTGGGACTTGTGTGCTTGTGGCCCCCCAAATATTAAGATCCTGGGACCTCCCTGGTCCAGTGGTTAAGACTCTGTGCTTCCAGTGCAGGGGGCACGGGTTCGATCCTTGGTCATGGAACTGAGATCACACATGCCGCATGGCACTAGCAAAAAAATATTTTAAAAATCCAAAATATTAAGATCCACCATACCTAGACCCAGATAAGACAAAAATATAACATTCTCAGCTCATGGCTGAGCACACAGAGAACAATAAATCTAAGTTTTTGTGTTTCTGCCGTATGCTGGGGATGGAGATCACCTCCCCTGTTGCCACAAAGGGTTGGCAGCTCTGGCAATCTCCCTTAGGGGGTCCCTCTTGCTTGTTTAGCTTGAGTTGCATTCTCTCCTGGTGTAGCAGTAAAATAACAAGCAATTAGAGCTATCACTTATAGAGCCCACACTTCATTTCAAGCGGTGTGCCATTAGCTCCATTTTACAGATTAAAAAAAAAAAAAAGCAAAGGACTAAAGAAGTTAGGAACTTGCCCAAAGATTCACAGCTGGCCCAGGAAGAGCTGGATTTTGAACCCCACTATATCCAATTCCGAAGCCCAAACTCTTAAAGACCATGATGTACTTCTTCATAGCAAACATCTATCGCTGTGTCAAGCTCTGTGCTAGACGATTCACAGTAGTTATATAATGTCTCCTATAACAGCTGTGTGTGATAAGCAGTTGTGTACATTTTATAGATGAAGAGACTAAATTTCTTACCCGAGGCCACTCAGCTAGTGAGTGTGGAGACAGGGTTTGATACTGGCCCTCAACTCCAGAGCCCACAATTTTATTTTATTTTTTTCATAATTTTGGAATTAGTAAGGGCTCTCTTTATTAAACAAGAGCACAGGTATAAAGAATATTGTTGAAAGACTTGATTACACACACATAGACTGAATTACATACCCATATACATGAGTACACAGAAAACCTTATCCTAAACAAATAACATAATAATAATCTCTAATGGCAAAAGGCACCAAAAACTAAATTTTAAAAACCAACAACAGCTTGGAAAAAAATTTTTTTTAAATATGTGCAGCGTGAACTTCAGAGCCCACATTTTTTTTTTTACATCTTTATTGGAGTATAATTGCTTTACAATGGTGTGTTAGTTTCTGCTTTATAACAAAGTAAATCAGTTATACATATACATATGTTCCCATATCTCTTCCCTCTTGCGTCTCCCTCCCTCCCACCCTCCCTATCCCACCCCTCTAGGTGGTCACAAAGCACTGAGATGATCTCCCTGTGCTATGCGGCTGCTTCCCACTAGCTATCTATTTTACATTTGGTAGTGTATATACGTCCATGCCACTCTCTCACTTTGTCCCAGCTTACCCTTCCCCCTCCCCATATCTTCAAGTCCGTGCTCTAGTAGGTCTATGTCTTTATTCCCGTCTTACCCCTAGGCTCTTCATGACATTTTTTTTTCCCTTAGATTCCATATATATGTGTTAGCATACAGTATTTGTCTTTCTCTTTCTGACTTACTTCCCTCTGTATGACAGACTGTATGTCCATCCACCTCACTACAAATAACTCAATTTTGTTTCTTTTTATGCAGAGCCCACATTTTTAACGTCTACAGTGTACTATTTCCCAGCTCACATACTGGAAGTGATTTTGGGGGTGAGAATGTACCCTGACCTGGGGGCCATGATGGGTGAAACAACGGAAAGCACATGGTGCCTGACTTCATATTCAATGTCCATCAGTTGTCAGTCATGTCATATGTGTTACAAGATAGGAAGCTAGTAAAGGAGACCCATACCAGCAGATGTGTCTCTCTCCCCTCATCATCGCCCTACTGCACCTGACCTTAACCCTCACTCTAAGGAGGAGGGATGATCTGCAGGCACCTCTGTAGGACTGCTTTGGAGTGACCTATGGTCATCTCCAAACCTCGTCTAGGGAGGGGATTCCCTGACACTCAATGGGGCAGGCACAGCCCCCTAGAGCATCTTGTCAGCACCCCATGCTCTGATTCTATACTCATCAATGGTGTCAATCCTAGTGATTAGTCCCCTTTGTATGGTCTCATGATTGTTCACTAATTTAGCTCTAAGACCCTAGCAGCTGATGGAGAGAGGGAAATATGACACAGTATAAGATTCAGAGTATTTGCAGGTTGCTAAGAAAAAGCAAGTATTCTAGGGGCTTCCCTGGTGGCGCAGTGGTTGAGAGTCCGCCTGCCGATGCAGGGGACACGGGTTCGTGCCCCGGTCCGGGAGGATCCCACATGCCGCGGAGAGGCTGGGCCCGTGAGCCATGGCCGCTGAGCCTGCGCATCCGGAGCCTGTGCTCCACAGCGGGAGAGGCCACAACAGTGAGAGGCCCGCGTACCGCAAAAAAAAAAAAAGCAACTATTCTAGATAGTGAGGCCAAAGAGCATATTTACTTCGATGAGTGGTCCTCATGAAGAGGCCACTGTGAATGTAATAAGCTATGCCCTCAACAGCATCCCTACAACAGATAGGGGCTCAACGTTCAAAACTGTATTTTGTATAATGTCCCTCAGTGTAGGTCGAAGGCCACCAACCAAAGCAGAAAGCATGAAAAGTAATTCTCCAGGAAGCCATGGGAGGTAGTCACAGCACAGAAGTCTGCTGCTCTGGCTGAATTGGTAATATATTTAAGAATACATGTCTAGAGATTGAACAGATTACATACTTTACAGGCACTTGTCCACCAACAGCATTTCTCTTAGCCAAGCTTTTGAAAAGTACTTTGTGTCTATGGGTTTTAGCTTCTACTTGCAGTGGTGGTGCTTTCCATGGCCAAATAAGAAATGAGCCACATGCCTTAATAATAAACTGGGCTGGAACTTTTATTCGATCCTCTTATGAAAACTCAGGCACCGACAAGAACATGTCCCCTAAAGAGAAGGCCAGCCCACATCCCCTCCAAAGTGCGTTGAGGGAGTCCTTGCCGGCAGAGCCAAGATTTCATTTGGGAGGAACTTTGAGAGTTCTCTAGCAATGCAACAGATGGGTAATTGAGGCCCCACAGTTCCACATCCTAAAGTGTGACAGCAAGAAAAATTAGCCTAGAGACATGGTAAAGCGGGTTGCTAACCATCTTCCCTATTTGGCCACACACGCAAAAACCTGCAACACGTCTCATTTTGAGCAACAGATCTGCTAGTTAAACTGGTTGTGAAATGTCCTCCCAAAGTAACTGAATAAGGTAACTTACTATTTATAATTATTTTCTATACATCTCCCTAAAGTTGGAGGCTAGCTATTAAAATTATTATCTCAGATCCAGAATGTTTCTGGAGGTAATTAGAGAGTAGTATCAATTGTCTATTAAGACCATTCCTGGTCCATGACGTGAAAATGAGGTAATTTGCATCCCAAAGACTGCTTGGCTTTCTGTTTTCCAGTGCAGGGCAGGATGGCACGGGGAGACCACATTTAACTGCGCGCCTGGCACAGACACTGACCCTTCAGAACTGACACTGGCTGGCGGGCTGCACTAAGTCCAGCAAGAAGCAAACCTGCAGCTCATCCAAAAGTGGTTTCAAGTGATAAAGATCAAGTTAAGAAGGACCTTCTATTTACTAGACTATTACTGCCCAATTCATAATTGTTGAATAAAGCTAGTTAGATCTTCAAAAAAAAAAAAAGATCAAGTTAATAATAAAAGAAGCCAGGACACATCTTTGTTTGACCCGACTGGATGTTATGAATAGTGTAGACCATAATTTTCCCTACATATTGTGTCAAAGGCTGGGAAAGGATCAGCAAAAGTCACAAGCCATTTAATACAATTTTTGGCAGATTTTGCCTCAAGGCCCTATAAATTAGAGCGGATGACTGTGCACACAGCTTGCAAGCTGTGCACGGAGAAAGTCAGGTTTGCAAATTGTTAAACAAAAGCCGAACTGTTGGATTTTGCTTGTACTTGCTGGAGTAGAGTGACCAGCTTGTCCTGGTTTGCCAGAGACTTCTCCAGTTTGAGTCTGAATGCCCAGTGTCCTAAGAAACCCTTCAGTCCCTGGTAAACCAGGATGGTGGGTCACCCTACCTGGAGGTCTTCCTTACAAGCTGGTGATCTTGGGCTGGACATCCGCATTTGGAGGTGAGGCACAAAACACGGCCTGGAATCTCTGGGTGGGAATTGGGCTTGTTGACTGATGGAGTTCACTGCAGGGTGTTTAAGCATCCATTAGCGTTGGCATTGAGAGAACCAGTAACTATCAGTCATTGGAGGATGTTTGTCTGGGATGCTCATTTTCTGCACAGATGTATCCTCCAGTTACCTGCTTGTGGATGGTAAATCAGGTTGCTCACTTGCTGGGGACTGGGGTCCCATTATTCAATATGCAGATTTTTGCTTATTCCTTGCTTAGCCCAGTACCTTACCTCCTCCTCCCAAATTCGTTGCCTTACATCTACCATTTTGCAGTCCCCACAGTTCAACTTATATGACAAATAAGTCTCCTTTCTCCCATATCTCCCTGAAGGAGATAGGGAAGGTGACCTAGGGTTTCCACCGGTGCCTCTGTTGCCCTGTGGGTGGGATGGGGAGAAATAGCTGGCTTCTCCTTCTTTTCTCCCTCTGGGGGCCCCCATGTTGAAGCCTCCTCTATTCTACCAAGTTAGTTACCACTTCTCCATATGTTTTCTATCGTCTAAAAATGTGTTAAAAATTCTCGTCCACTATTTTCTTCTCTCTTGTTCCTCTGCTCTCGTAGGATTTTACCTTTGCTATTCCTCTCTTGTGCTTTTTCCAGGATTTGGGGAGGAAGAGGAAATAAACTTGTGCTGCCAATCACCACACTTAACTGGACATCCATTACTCCAGTCTCTCTTTTTGTATCATGTGATGGATGGATGTTGGCATTTCTGCAACGATCTTCCATGTCCATTATCTTTTCTAGTTTCTATTTATTTCCCTTCCTGTTATTTTCAGGGAAAACTGCTTGGTCCAATCTTTTAGCTCATGAGCTCTTCAGCTGCACACATTCTACTACTTAGCTCATCCACTGAGGCAGTTTTTTTCACTATAATTATAAATGATGTATTTTTTATTTCCAACATCTCTAACTGATTCTTTTTATCCTCTCTTATTTGAGAACATTCATTATGTTTACTTCAAAGCTCAGTACTGGTTGTCCTATTTGTTCTGTTTAATCTTGGAATCTGGAGCAGACAGCCTGGGGGACAGAAATGTGCTTCACACACTAAGCTGTATGACTTTGCAGGAAGTTACTTAATCACTTATACCTTAGTTTAGTTTCCTCATTTGTAAAATGGGGATAAAAATAGTTCTACCTTAAAAGATTCTGGTAGGGTTAAAGTTCTCTTGTTTTTTTTTTAAGATGCATGCGGTACATTTAGAATAGTGCCCAACGTATAAATACTCAGTAACTCTTTCCTAGTGCCGGTGCTTCTCCAGTGACCTTTAATCTTTTGACAATGAATTTGTGTTTTCCTATGAGATTTCCTGCAAGAAATCTGCTTGCATAACCCACTCTGAGGAGGGGTGAAAACCATTTTGCAAATGTGTGTTCCACGTTGCTTCCAGGGAGAGTGCAGAATGGGCTGGATGCCTCACGAGTGGATGCTCTTTTGGGTGGTCTTTGGGGCTTAGCTGCTACCTTTCTTCCCTGGCTTTGCCATCCATCTGGGCCCTGCGCCGTCTCTCACTCCCTTAATACAGCTTGCACCTGGAGCTTGGCCACCTTGTTTGCAAGGGTGGGATTTAGGGAGCTCTCCAGGAGTCAGCTCATCTAGCTTCTCCCATGGGGATGCTTGTCTAACCTTCCCAGCAGTACTCCATTGTCCCCGTCTTGCTCCACGCCTCGCCTATCTCCGGCCATGGAGTGCCCTTGTTGCTGTTCTCACTTTTGTAGTATATATTGTAGTGTAGACATTCAAGAATATATGTAGTTGTAAAGCAACTATACTCCAGTAAAAATTAATTTAAAAATTAAAATTTTAAAAATCAAAAATAGAATTTATGTAATGTACGCTCATGAGCTGGGCTGTAACATTAAATCTCGTTGTGTCTGCTTTCAGTTTCTTAGAAATTTCTCAGCACTTCTGATTCTCTGAACATCTGTCATCTTTTTTGAGGACACTAACTTTTTCCTTTCCTGTCATTTCTGGAGTTTGGGTCAGGTACTCAGTCCACTGTGATGAAGAAGGAAGTCAGAGGATTTCTAGAAAAGATGAAAATTAAGCAGAATCTTGGAGAATGAACAGGAGCAGCCTAATGAAAAGGGAGAGAAGGATACTGCAGGTTGGAAGACGGCAAGAGCAAAAGTATGGGGACACACACAACACGGTACGGTAGCGGGGGGGGCAGGGATTACAGGCACTTGACATTTCGAGAGAAATAGGACCTGTATGAGCTGCAAAGGGAGAGGCAGGGCATGGTCTTCTGTGCCAGGTTAAGAGGTCCAACCTTATCCTGGAGAGCTCCAGATGGTTCTAAAGGAATGGCATAGTCAGATGCGCGTCTTGGGCCACTCTGGAGGGTAGGTTTGAGTGGAATGACACTGGAGCCAGGAAGACAAGCTAGAAAGCTCCTGCAGAAGTCCAGGTTAGAAATCATAAGACCCTAGCAACCAGGGCAGTGGTACTTAGGGGGTAGAGAGTAGCGGGTCAGTGCAATAAATATTTAGGAAGAAGAATCTACAGACAGGGAGGATTTTCTAATAGTATTGGTTTTCTTTAGGTAGACTAGAAAGAGACTTCAGTCTTCTTCCAGTATGGTCATATATTTTTGTAAAATTTGCAAAAGTAAGTATTTTTGCTGCAAATAGTTAATACTGCTGGTAGTATCATGTAAATTTTTACAACTATTGTCAAAGTTGGAAATACTTCTACCAAGTTTCATGTATGAACTATGAGATTTCAGGGCATTTTAAGTTTTCTTGTACAGTGTCTAATCTTAAATACTTCTTGAATGGATACAAGTATTTTCCAGTTTAACATGAATGTTCCGATTGTGGTGGTGAATTGAGTTTTGTGTTATCCTTGTAGATGTAAGTATTTCATATAAAGTTATCATGAAATTTAATATTTTCTTAGTGTATGCCTCTGGAATTTACAGACTTCATTAGGATGAAATACATCAGAGAAGCTAAGATGCAATCTGATACAGTGAGATGCATGAAGCATTTCATTTCACATGCAGGCATGCTTCGATGTGCAGTACTCCCACAGCTTGTGCCTTATTACACAAGAGTTTAATAAAATATATTCCCTGAAATTGTTCGAAAAAGATGTATGTATATATGTGTGTATGTTATCATTGTATAGGTTACCTTATCAAGTATATTCTCTATAGGAAAGAACTTCTCTTTTTTTTTCTTTTTATTGAAGCATAATTGACTTACAATGTTGCATAAGTTTCAGGTGTACAGAAAAGTGATTCAGATATATATATATAAATATATCTATATAAATATAACTATATATCTATTCTTTTTCAGATTCTTTTCCACTATAGGTTATTACAAGATATTGAGTATAGTTCCCTGTGCTATACAGTTGGTCCTTGTTGGTTATTTTATGTACAGTAAGAGAACTTTTGTTTTAAATAGGCATGGACGAGAATAGACTTACATGCTTAAAACTTTATACATACAGTGGTTGAAAGAGTTTTCCATTGACCAATTTCTGGCTCTATAAATGCAGAGTCTTGTTTCTCCTCTACTACCTACATACTTCTGAGAACAGATGCTATTTGGACACATTTATTATTGAGATACCATCTCTGGCTCTACTGGCTGAATCAGAACAGTGTTCCTAAAAGCTATTCCCACACTGGGAAGACTAGCAGTAATGTAATTACACATAGAAGTGACTGCTAACAACATAAACATAACCTACTAAACCCAAACTAAATGTATCTGCAGCTCACCTTTCCCTAGCCAGACCCTCAAGTGCCCATGGGCACTCCAACTCACGGGAGGGGCTTGAGAAGAACTGAGATGGAGGAGAAATCAGAGTAGAAAGACGCTGCCATCTTAACTGTGTGTACCTAAAATAGCTTACTTTTGCAAATTCCACAAAAACATAGGACTGCATAAAACATTGCTAAGCCTCTCCCATGAGGAGTCCCTGGAAACAAGGGGCCCTGCAGCTTCGTGGTGAATCTTCCTAATGTACAGGACTTGGAAGGGGGTTCTGGCAAATCAAGTAGCTACCAGAGCTGTAGCCTGGATGCCTTGGCAGAAGGTGGTAGCTCACCTGAGATATAGGACCCAGAGGAAAATAAGCTTGAGAGGGAAGGATGGTTAGTTCATTTTTGACATTATAAGTTGGTGATTTTTGAGGGATATTCTGGTAAATGTATCCAGTAAGCAGTTATTTATTCATACATTTGTAATTCTAGTATCACTCCCCTGTTTAAACAAAGAAAATTTAAACAATCCAAAGGTAGGTAGGAAAAGAGAAAAAAGAAACCAAGAGAAAGCATATGTCACATGATATTCAAATATTAAGCCACCTGTATGGCCTGTCTGCTGACCAATTAGAGACTTGGAAGAGGTCGTCGAAGGCCTCCCTGTGACAAGCACTGCCTCTTTTGTTGCTAGATCAGGGGAAGGTCAGGGGTGGGGGTAATGTAAGGTCTCAAGGCAACAGCTATTTACCAAACTGGACAGAAGAATTTCAATTTGTTATGTCAACTGGTTCTAGTTGCATATTGGTATATCAGTCCTGAGGGCATATATATATATATATATATATATATACACACACATACATACACACACACACACATAACAATAACAAAAAAGGGGCAGAAATAAGTCCCAATATTTCTGTAGTCATTATCAATATAAACTGGTTAAACTCACAATTAAAAGCAGATACTTAGATCTACTTTTTCATTTGTGGAAAAAAATTTATGTCATTTCCAAGAGAAAAACCTAAAGAACAATACAGTAAGAGTGAAAAAGAGAGAGAAAACACATATACCAGACAAGCACTATCTTAGATAGCAACACTAAGAGCAGGCATAATAATTTTTTAAGGAGAAAAGTAATAAAAGGAGATAGTCACCAAAAGATAAGACAATTATGAACTTGTATGAACCTAATAATGTGTTCTCAAAATTATAAGGCAAAATCAGACCAAATTATAGGCAGAAGTTGACAAACTACAAAAAAGTGGAAAATGTTAAACTGTCTCACAAATCAATGGATTGAACAGAAAAGAACCTCAGGATAAAAACAATCTAAGTAACCAGATTAGCAAAGTGGATGGAGAGATGTAGAGAGAGAATCTTGCACAGGTAAAGAGTGAATATACATTTACAAAAACTGGGATATTCAAAGTCTGTTTACTAGAAAACAAAAAGTCTTAACAAATTCTAAACAGAGCACATCTCTCATCTCCAAGAATTAGAGTTAGAAATCTATGACAGAATATTTTTTGAAAAGCCATAACTTTGAAAACAAAATTGGAAAACACGCTTCTAAATAGTCCATGAATTAAGGATAAAATTCTAGTGGAAAAAAACCCAAAATATTTATAACTAAGGCATAACAAAAGCATGGCATATTAAAACTTGTGATATGTAGTTAAAGCAGGATTTAAAGGGAGATTTATTCTCTCACATAAATATTAGAAAACAACAACAAAAGATTCTGAAAATAAATAACTCTAATATTCAACTCTAGAAACCAGAAAAAGAACAGCAGAGCAGACACAAAGCAAGTAGAAGGAACAAAACTATTGATACAAAGATAAAAGTAGAAATTAAAGGAATAGATAACTTTTTAAAAAGAATTAACATGATTTTAAAAATTAGAAGGATATTCATTGCAAAGTCTGGCAAGACTGATCAGAAGACTTTCTGCACTCCAGTCTCTCACCTGCGTCTCACTTACCCATCCTTTTTGCAAGCCTCTATTGTGTGGGGGATTTACAATTTAATTTTTTCTCCATTGAAGAAGAGCTGTGTTTAGAGCAAAGGGATTTTCTTTCGCACCTCTTCCTGTGGCACCTAGCATAGGGCCGGTCACGTTGGCTGGGTCACGCTGGCTGTATTCAACCATTGTCAGTTGAATGAATCGATGTAAGAAAGATGACAGTACTGTACTACTCTAGAGCTCTACAGCACTTGACCTTTTTACAAGGCACTTACTTTCCCTTCTTTTGATGTTTGCATCAACCCTGAGCAACAATGAAGCAGAGGTTACTTTCCAGATTTGTATAGATTGTTTTGAAAATTTTATAGGCGAGAAAACCAAGGTTTGGAGAACGCATCGCGTGCGAGTGTCAGAATGGGAACCAGAACCCAAACACCAAATCTAGAGTCATTTCCCCCACGTGGTGTTCCTACCGAGTCATAAAAAGCACAGTGGTAGCTATTCACCATTCTGGCCTAGAGGGTCTCAGTTCCAAGGCAGAAAAGTTTGTGCTACAAATAGAAGGAATTCCACCCTAAATGATTTGTTTATTATCTTTTAAAGTGGTATTTCAAGAAGCGTTCGCTCAGCCACGAGAAAAATGAGCCATTCAAAGAAGCTCGCTTTTGCTGCTGCGGGGCAGCAGGGAACGCTGCAGGGCGTGGGTGCAGGGTGTTAAGGCAAAAGAAAGGGCTGGGTGAGTGCCAGGTGACCTTCCCGGACGAAACCCCCAGCCCAGAGAGAGCGCCCGGTAACAGAAGCCCCCCGGAACGCCGCCAGTTCGGTCGGGGGCTTCACACTGGCGCCTGCTCCTGTGCCGCCGCAGGCGTCCCCACCCGAGTAACAACAACCCTGGGAGAGACGCCTTGTGCCTCTGACCCTCCGCTCTTCTTCAGCTCCGGGGCGCGTTTCCTCCGAGCAGCTCCCGAGCCTTTGGCCTGAGTTTCATCCTCCCCCGCCCAGTCATCTCCAAAAAATGCAGTCCAGTCCCGAGAAAGAGCCGCGCCTTGGGGGAGGTAGGGGTGTTGGAGAGGCTGCGGAAGATGACTGGATCCCCAGGGTCCGTAGCTGGGCTGCGGCCAAGGCTGCCGCAGGGCACGGCTTGCGTCCAGCCCCCGCACGCTGGCCTCCTCTGCAGCCCACCGCACCCTGCCCAGTCCCGCTCCTTGCACTATTAAAACGCAAGCTAGACCAACAGTTTTTTTTTTTTTTTTGAACAGCCTCAAACGGGCAACAATCTAAAAGTCCTTTCGTAAAGAGCTAAGTAATTAAGAATGGTGACGCACAAGACTGCTAGTATTATGCAGTGTTTAGGAAGAACCAAGTTGATCCAGGTGCGCTTGCATGCAAAGACCCTCCAAGATCTAGTGAGTAAAAAAGCGCGTTGCAGAAAAATACAGCAACACCGTTTTGTAGACAGTACATCTACGTAATGTAGGAAAGCCAAGCCTAAAAGTGGGCTGGAGGAATGAAGAGTGAATCTGTTTTTTAAAAATATTTAATATATAATATCAATATAAATAAATATATTCATATATTGCGTAGGTGTCCTTTTTTCAAAAAAATAAACTTTATTTTTTAGAATAGTTTTAGATTTACAAAAAAGTTCAAATAGAGTTCTCATAAACTCCAGTTTCTGCTATTACTATCTTTTATTAGCATGGTGTTTTACTACAACGAATGAGCCAATATTGATGCGTTATTATTAATTAAACTCCATACTTTATTCAGATGTCCTTAGTTTTTAGCTAATGCCCTTTTTCCAGGATCCCATCCAGGATACCACGTTACATTTAGTTTTCGCATCTCCTCAGGCTTCTCTTGGCTGTGACAGTGTGTGTCTCAGACTTTCCTTGGTTTTGATGCCCTTGACAATTTTGAGGAGTACTGGTCAAGTTTTCCGTAAAATATCCCTGAACTGGGATTTGTCTCATGTTTTTCTCACGATTAAACTGTGATTATGTGTACTTGTGAGGAAGACCACAATCGGTACATACTATCACTGTTGATTTAACATTCTTGATGTTGACCTTGATCATCTGGCTAAGGTAGGTGGTCGCGGTTTCTGCACTACAAAGCTACTCTCCCACCCCCATCTCCATTTCCATACTGTTATGTCACCTTTTTAACGTAGAGAGGGTCACCTTTTTAATGTACACAGTCACTAAGTAAGGTACACTGGGCTGGAGGGGGCTTGGGTAAATCCCCTCCCCACGAGTGCGGCGCAGGGCAGGACCGGTCGCGGGAGGCGGTGGGGAGAACTGGCTCCTCGCCTACCTCCAGGCGACTGCTGTATCCTCCTCCCGCGACAGAAGGCCCTTTAGCTTCCTTCCCCTGCTCGGGGAGGATGCTCGCAGCCTGCGGGCCCAGGGCAGCCCTAACCTGGGGGCGGGGCCGAGAGCAGACCACGCCCCTAGGGCCCGCCCCGCCCTGGCGCACGCGGCTCCGCCCCGGGGCGCGTTGGGGCGGCGGGAGAGGGGAGTTTTCCGCCCAACGGCTCCTCCTCCAGACCCTCCCTGACTGCTGAGCAGCTCGCGGGTCCCGAGTGCCCAGCGAGCCCCGAGAGCGGGAGTGGGACATAACTCGAGGCTGGTCCGAGGTGCCGCGCCTGGGACGCCCGCAGAGAGAGCCGCTGCTGCCCGCGTCCCCGTTCGCCCCTCGCGGTCCCCCACCCCGGTGGCCAGTGGCTAGGTGAGTGAGGGTTCCCCGGCCTGCTGGGGGCAAGGGACGGGGCGGTGGCAGGGTTACGCGGCCCCCGCCGGAAGGCCCCGGACTGTTCCTCGCCCCCTCCCGGTCCGGCCCTGCGGCTTCCTGGTTACACGGCGTGTAACCGTAAGGGGGCAGGTGTCGGGCTGGTCCCGGACGGGCTGAGTCAGCCTGGCTGCCCAGCTCGGTCAACGGCGGGGAGCCCTCCCTGTGGGGTGGGGGGTGCACAGGCGGGGCCCACAGTGGCCAGGGCCACGTGATCGTGCTGCTCCGCCGGAGTCTGGGGCTCAGGGCCTGGGCCGGATTGGGACCGGGTGAACCTGCGACAAGAAGGCGACTGGCTGGTGTGGGGATGGCCGGTGGCCACGGCCCCTCTGACCCCGTTGAGTTCTCGGGAGTGTGTGTACCCTTCTGGGAAGGGCTTATGTTGAGGAGAGCTAGCAGAGGAGGCTGCCTTCAGGAACTTTCCTCCGGAACTGGAAAGACGGAAATTCCTGGGAGCTGCTAGTTGGAGTTGATTTGCAAGGCACTCTGTTTGAGAGAATGCGGGATCTATCCCAGGTGCTGTGTTCACCTGTGTGTTTACCTTCGCTGCCTTTCCTCCATTTCAACCTTGAGCTACAGTTTCAAGGAGGGATTCTTGACTTTTACCTCCCGCTGGGCTCTACCCAGTCCCCTGAAGATTTAAAAATGTAGAAACGCATCTGTTGGCCTGAAGGAGAGCTGTGCAGTTCATCAGCTTGCGACTTTGGGGAGAAGCTAAGCTAGACAGTTCTAGCCCAAGCTGGGAACAGTTTGCCTGGCACATTTCTGTCCCTGCCCCTCTAATCAGTGACCTTTCTTCGGAGATTGGGTGTTTTAGGACAGACCTGGGGGATCTGTGGTAGCCCGCCGCTCTGCCTTCCCTCCCTGCCGTCACTTTGCTCCCTGCTGCTTTGACCTGGGCATGGAGTGGCCCTGTGAGGGGTGAGCCTCTGCCCTGCCCCACGGCAGGGACAAAAGTTTACAGGGCAGTGCCAGGCTGAGTCCAGGAGCTGGACAGGTAGGGCGTGCTATCTTGCTCCCCCCCACCCCGGACTGGCTCTCATTATACTCCTCCATTCCTTCCTTGTTTCAGTCAGTTGTTGGGGATTCCAGGAGGATTAACAGGGCCCCTTCCCTCAAGGCACTCTTCATGCTACTGGGTGTTCCCTGCCAGGAGAGGCCAGGTGAGGTGCCAGGGCTATTTGTTGCCCTGGCGTGGGGTGCTCACTACCTTGGGCTCCTGCATCCCTCCCGAATCTCACCTCTTACTGGTCTCTATGCCTTCATTTCCTCATCTTTAAAGTGGGGGTAGTAATAATACCTACCTCACAGGGTTATGGTGAGGATTAAATGAGTTAATATACTTAATAACCATACAGCTCAGGCACTGATCTGAACAGGTGGTGACTGGTGCACCATACCCCTGTGGCGCAGGATAGACGTAAAGCTTACAGCAGGGCCTGGCGCATGAGTAATCATCTGGAAGAGTCAACAGTAATAATAACAATAGCTGTCACTCCCTTCGTGCCCTGAAGGGCCGAGTTGAATTACTCTCCTTCTGACCTGTTCCTCTGTCATAGCTCATGCTGCTCTGCCCTCCTTCTCCCAGTTCTGCGTGTTATTCACCACCCTCCTGGGAGCCATCCAGGTGCCTGGAGCAGGAAGGGACAAGACATGCTGTGAGCCCATGCAGCCCTCCTCCACTCTTTTGGTATCACTTCTCAAAACTCGCCTTGGAGTAATAATTATATGGCCACAAGTCTTCTCTCTGCCCCGTCTTCTGTGTCTGGAGGGTGGGGGGTATTTCTCACTCGTCTCTTGGTCTCACAGCATCCAGAAGGGACCTTGCTGAATGTCGGTACTCAGTAGATATTAGCTAAGTGAAAGAGGCAGGCCAGGGAAGTAAAGTTTCCCTGTTCTTAAAATGTTTGACTTTGGAAGCTGAATTTGGATAGGCCAAAAAAACCCAACAACTTGGGAGAGTGAGATGGAAGTGAGTCCAGACTGAGAGGTGGGCCTAGGAACTGGCTGAGAGGCCAAGTGGGAGTCGCCTTGGACTCCTTTATGTCTCCAGGGCAAGGATGGTAGTCAGGGCTCATCCTGGATTGCTGCACCTAAGATCCATTAGTGATGCCTTGGCCACGTGATTTTGGGAGGATGGGTAGTTTGAGGTGGTAGGAGTGAGAATTGAGCCAGAATAGGTGAGTGTGGGTTTTTCTTGGGAATTCACTTGGGCGGGGAGGGGAAACCCTGTGTGGGCAGGAGGTGAATGTAGAAATGAAATCTGTGCCGAGTGCTGGATGTTCAGAGGACCCAGGGTCTTTGTGGAGCTCCCCTTCCTTCCTGCTCCTTCCTCTTCTCAGCTGCCGTCTTTTCCCTCCCGCTAAGCCTGAAGCAAGTCCCTGATACTTGCCCCATGGGGACCACTGGAGGAAGATTCTGTGTATAGGTGTATTTTACAATCACAGCCAAGCAAACAGACTCAGGTTTCTCTGAGTTTTTCTCCTCAGCACCCTGTGAGCCCATTGCCTGCAGAACATCAGGAATCTGAGGGCTACCTAAATAGAAAAGCTCTTAGGGGAAATGAAGACACCAAAGTTTCCTTGTTGGGAATTTGCATTTTTAAAAGGAGTTGTGAAATTCATGGTGCTTTCTAATAACCCTGAAACCATACCATATTAAGCCTACTGACCCTGAGCCCGGGTACCCCATGAAATAAAGGTCTGATTTGACGTGGTGGTTTGTATTTGGGAGAATCCTGACAGTGCAACATGTACAGTGACTTGAACCACAGCTGGCTTTGCTCCTGATGTGAGAAAGTAACAGGTGAGGCCAATGGAGGGGTGAGGAGACAGAGTTCTCATCCGTGCTTGGTATCCTGGGACAAGCCACATAGCCACACAGAGTCCCAGAGTTCTGGGTGGTAAAATGCCTACCTCATGTGGTGGTTTGCACAATCTGGTGAGGTGATGTTTGCAAAAGGGGTTTGAGATCAGTTAGGGGGTGGTAATGGCAGTGTTGATATCTTCGTTGTGTGCCTGCGAGGAATCTTGAAGCTGGGGGTGGAGTGTGCAGATGGCAGGTAGCTGACTCCTGGTTCTGTGATCTCTGAGTGTCTAGTCTTCCAGGGGCTTGTGCTCCTGAAGGTCCCACTGCCTTAGCAGAAAAAAAGGGGGAGGAATCACTCCTGAAATTGAGAGGGAAGTCAGGAGCCCCCAGCCTCTTACAGCTGTAGCTGGGGAGAGACTGGCTTAGAGGACAGCGTGAGGGACGAGGAGAAACTCAGAGGCTGATAACAGGGAGCCAGAGGGAGTATATGGCAGATTAAGCCTGGGGAGTGGCATCCCTGGGGGAAAAGGTGTGTATGTGGGGGGCTGGTGATAGCAGACATCAGCTTGCTGTGTCCACCTAAAAGGTCACGGCTATTTTAGGAAGCGGGTGACAAGGGATATTTCTATTGAACTCAGTGTTAGTGAGTATCCACTGTTTGCCTAGCCCTGTGCTGGGAGCACAAAAGCAGAGGCCACCCCTACCCGCCCTAGGTTGTCCCCTGCCTGTTCTGTAGTATAGATGTAAAGTAATTTATTCAACCTTTCCCCCATTGCTGGGTATGGAGACTGTTGACTGTTTTTATAGTTTGAAATGGTGTTGGAGTAAACAATCTATAAAATCCTGTTTGGAATGTCACTGAATGTTTTATTTATAAGGAAGAGTTCACATTTTTATGATATTAAGTTTTCCAAATCAGGGACAGATTACAGGCCTTGTGATGTAGAATGTCTTCATTAGATATTAAGAATAGGATTCTAATTGGATATGCTGGAGATATATATATATCTCATAAAATATATGTCATATAATTTGGAAATTATTTGTAAATAATTTTTTTTATTCCTACCTTTTTTTTCTGTTTGTTGGTCATTCATTTCAACCTTTATTGTTACTCATTTCTTTTTACTTCTGGCTTATTTTGTTGCTCTACTTCTATTTTATTTATTTTTATTATTTTTTTGTGTGGTACGCGGGCCTCTCACTGTTGTGACCTCTCCCGCTGCAGAGCACAGGCTCCTGACGCGCAGGCTCAGCGGCCATGGCTCACGGGCCCAGCCACTCCGCGGCATGTGGGATCCTCCCGGACCAGGACACGAACCTGCGTGCCCTGCATCGGCAGGCAGACCCCCAACCACTGCGCCACCAGGGAAGCCCTGTTGCTCTACTTTTAACATCTAAATTGGTTCATTTATTTTTAGTGTTTTATTTTAATTAAAAAAGTATATAAAGCTCAGCGTTTTCCTCTGAGTACAACTCTAGCCAATGGGCCTTTGTATGAAATGCTCACCTTTCCATTGCTTTCTAGTACTCTGTAGATCAGTTTTGATCCAAGAATTTTTTAGAAGGCAACGTCCTGAATTTTTGAGTAAGTTTTGTGGGGGGTATATGTTCATATTTTAATGTTGACTGCTAGTTTTATTGAGTGAATGTGCTCAGCAAAATCTCTTGTTGGACTGTATTAAGATTTTCTTTGTGGCCAGCTACACAATCAATGTGAAAAGGTTTCATGGACGTGTACTCTCTGTGGGATACAGACTTCAGATATATCTGTGATCTTGAGGTTGCCCTCTGCATCCCTGCTTATTGAATCTTTTTTCTGAGTCAAGCTCAACTTATATTTGTCTTGGATTTATGAATTTGGCATGCATGTTTGGTGTATACAGGTTTATCAAGCTTACCTTTGTGGATTGTACCTTTTGTCTTTTGCTTATTCAATGCTTTTGGCCTTTGGCCTTAAATTCTGTATTAACTCTTTTAGGAGCATATATCGCCAAGAGTCTGGGAGAATCCCTTCTTCTTTACAGTCCTAAAATTAGTAACTAAGTGCATTTTATAGGACAGTAAGTGAAAGCCTCAGAAATTTGGAGGCAGGCGTCAGTCAGGGAGGGGGTAAGCCGCATCCTTTAGTTTCCACTCAGACTCATGCAGAGCAGGTAGTAATCAGACTGCCCCAGCTTGCTTCTGAGTCAGGATTACTGTGAGCTCCCCCTCTTTGCCTGTTCCAGTGGCCCCCATGATAGCCAGGTTTTAGGAGGGATGGATAAAAGGAGATCTGTCTGCAACGCCCAGGGATGGGCCTGAGTACCACTCCTCTGCCTTTGTGTTTGGTTCCCCCCCATCCCTTAGGTCCAAGGAGGTGGACAGCTGTGACTCGCAATTACATTTCCTTCCTCATCTGAAGCGGCAAGGCGTACTTTCTGTTTTCCCCAAGGGATATGACAAAACAGTACACAAAAATGTCCCAGGGCCAAATGTCAGGTATAAAGACTTGGGCCACAAGTTTTACACTCGTTTCTGTGCTTGTGTTTTAAGTCACATAAACTATTTCAAGGGACTAGAATGGCCTAAGCCCTGTTGTACCATGGATTCCTAGGGGGTAGTTTTCCAAGTCTTGTGTTTCCAGATGGCTGAGAAATGGTTGGGAAAAACCCTCAGTTTGCAGAGGCAGGATTATTGGAAAGTCCTCAACATGTTTTTAATATTAATATTTCCACTTCTGGTTTGTCTTTGTGTTTACCTAGTATGTCTTTGCCTTAATTTTTAACTTTTCTTTCTCGTTTAAAAAAAAAAGTGTTTCTCTTGTAATCAGCACGTGACTGGGGTTCGGGGACATGGCAGAAGGCAGTGATAATAGCAACAAACCGAATTTGGTCATTTCTGTCTTTGGTAGAGAATTCAGACTGTTTGCATACCAGATAGTCTTGATTTTATTTCTTGTGTCTTGTTTTCTGTTTATTATTTACTATAATTGGATGTTGTTTCTTTCCTGATTTCTGCTGTCTGGGTTAAGTTTCTCATCATTCCTCTTCCTTCCTCTTCCCCACCCACTTGCATTAGGATTCAGGTTTGGCCATGATTTAAGAGAGGAGTTTCTCGATCTCCAGAAATTGGAGTCCAGAGTTAATAAGTGTCTGTTCCATGAGGTTGTCCAGGCACGAGGCTTCTTATGAAAATTTGCTCCCAGCATTCTTCAGGGCTTTGGTTTACAACCTTGAGCATGTTTAAGAATAACTGGCAAGGTTTGTTAAAACACGGATTCCTGGGCCCCACCCCTAAAGGTTCTGATTTAGGGGGTCTGTGGTGAGGCCCGAGAAATTTCCTTTATGACAGGCACCCAGGTTGTGCTGATTCGACCAGTCTGGGGACCACACTTGGGCAGTGTTGCTCTGGGTGCTTCCCTTACCTGCAAGGCCCAGGACAGCTGACTCCCTGACAGGGCCCTGCCTTGCTGCCAGGGAGGCCTGGAAACATAGTCCTTGTTTGGGGCTGCCATGTGCCAGGCTGCGGGTAGTGTTCTGTCATGGAAGCAAGAGGGGGCAGATGACTGAGGGGGGTGACGACTGAAGTTTCTGGAACACCACCCACTGGTGTCCTCAGTCTGAAACTACTCCTGTGCTTGTCGGTTTTGCCACTGGCTAAGCCAGCCTTCCTCGGGTTAGGAAGTAGGAATGGTATCTTGTGACAGGGGCAAGCCAGCAGGAAGTGCAGGGGGCGGCAGCCTCCGATCCTGAGGGCAAGTTGCTGCTGCTACTTTTCTCATGCTCTGAGAGTCTCGCTGCTTCCAGGCCATTCCCAATAGTCAGGTCTGGCAGCCATTCGTTCTGCCACTTGGAGTCACCTCCTGATCTTAGAGGGCCCTCGGGATGCGGGGGCGGGTGTCCCTCCAAGACCCAGCTTTGGGATGGAGAGAGTCTAACTGTGCTTCCTTCTCCCGACTTACCTTCATCAACTCCAGGTGTGACACATGATTGTCTATTTCCAGGAGAGCTTGGGGACAGAGGCCATTTGAACCCTGAACTGAGCTGGGCTGTTGGTCAGCGCGGCTCCTGACACCCTGGAGAGATCAAAACAAGAGGCTGCCAACCCCGGCTCTCTGCTCTTGTTAACTCATGGGGGTGAACCTGGAGAGAAGCAGTGTCCCAGAGGCTTCCCTGGGCAGAGGCTGCTTTCTCTGTGGCTTGGTGATATGGGCTTTATTAGGAGGCAGCAGAGTCATTTTCTCATTCTGTCTTTCCCAGGGTAGCCTTTGCATTTCCAAGTCCATTCTCCAGCCCAGGAAGGTGGAATGGCGCCCAGAAGCGTGAGTGGCAGGGAGCCAGCCTGGGCCGCGATGCATCGGCCGGGAGGTCGAGAAACATGACTTGAGTCTTTGTCCTGCCCCAGCCGATCCTGAGAGCCCAGGCAGGCCTTGCTCTCTAGGCCTTGGCTCTCACCTCAGTAAAACAAGCTGGTTGAGTCAAAGAAACTCCTGAAGGCCCCTTCCAGCCCTGATATTGTAGGATTCCTGTGTAATCCAAATGCCAGTGCACTGGGAATTGGCTTTATTATTTTTATTTTTTAAAATAATTTTTATGTATTTTATTTATTTATTTATTATTTTTGGCTGCATTGGATCTTCGTTTTTGCGTGCGGGCTTTATCTAGTTGCGGCGAGCGGGGGCTACTCCTCGTTGCGGTGCGCGGGCTTCCCACTGCGGTGGCTTCTCTTGTTGCAGAGCACGGGCTCTAGGTGCGCACAGGCTTCAGTAGTTGTGGCATGCGGGCTCAGTAGTTGTGGCTTGAGGGATCTAGAGCTCAGGCTCAGTAGTTGTGGCGCATGGGCTTCGTTGCTCCGCGGCATGTGGGATCTTCCCGGACCAGGGCTCAAACCCGTGTCCCCTGCATTGGCAGGCGGATTCTTAACCACTGCATCACCAGGGAAGGCCTGGCTTTATTTCTAAGAGGTGTCTTTCTGAGCCTGCTTGCTCAAGTTCAACCCCTTGGTCAGGCCTGGACACTGGTCCGTGGCCACTCTCCAGCCTGCTTTGCCCGGAGCTTCTCCAGGCTGGGTCTCCCCAGGTGCCAGCCCTCGGAGGGCAGTGTCTGAGGCACTGTCTGGCTAATGATTGACATGGGCTCCAGCTATTCCTAATTCATGGGTGTGAGTGAGGAGTTAAATGTTTAACAGCACTTTCTATGGGCTTTTTGTTCAGTGCCTGGGAAAGGAGGGTCAGGGTTGGTGGAATGCGGCCCTGGGGCTCACTGGCTTGCTCCTGGGGCCTGATGGCATCTGTGACCCACACCTCAGAGGTGAGGCAGTGCCCCAGCAGAGTCGGGGATGTTCATACGCCCTCTCACATAACTTGAGGTTCTACCTTGTCGTGGGAGGGAGAGAGGGAATGTCTTAGATCAGTCCTTTCTGCCCCCAGAATTCCTGGAGCCTCTGTACCAGAAGCTCTGACTGAAGAGGTCATTGGGACAGGTGCCACCAGGGTGTGAAAGAGATGAATCAGGGTACACTGGTGTCCTGTTGGTGTGTGTCAGGGACCTTGCTGTGCCCTGCCCCATACTGGCCAGTGGAGGAGGAGAGAAGAGGCCTGTCCTATAGCCCGGGCACTGACTGTCTCACTGGGAGGCCTAGAAAAAGTAATTCTGCCTTGGGGACTAGTCCGGTGTGTGATCCTTGCTTGTCAAGAATTATCCCTGAGCCTTAGTTCCCTTGAGGTGATAATACCTCTCTTGCAGGATCATTTCAAAGGTTAATGAGGTGATATATAATGCGGTAATATATGTATTAATACCTGTCATGGGTACTGGAAAAGGGGGAGTATTATTAGAGCACTAAGAAGACATAGAAAACATTTTAGGCCAAGTGCTGGTAAGTTCCAGAAAGGGAGATCATCGTTGTGGGTGGAGAGATCAGGGTGGGCTTCCTGAAAGAAGTGGGGCTCCATCTGGCTAAAAGGAAAGCCAGAATTGACTTAGGCTTAAGGAAGGCACAAAGGAGATAGGAGGACAGACCAGGTAGAGGGACTGTTTGAGCAGAAGTTCTGAGGATGGAAAGTGCTGAGGTATTGGCTTGACTGAGCTACAGACATGCATTTCCTGCATTCTTTCCATCACACAGAGACCTCCAGGGACCTTCCATTTTCTTGCCATGGCACAGCCCAGGGCGGGTTGGCAGGCTTTAGCATCCCGCCTGCACAGTGATCAGCCCCACCTGAGATCTGAAAGAGCATCTTCTCCTCCAGGGTGATCTGCAGATTCTGTTGGGGATTTCTTTTCAGCTTCCAGCTGAATAAGACTGGCTGGGGACTTGGTCACCATTAGAAGAGCAGCCCTTGATAAGTGCTATTTGAAGGAGAGATTTCCTGGGGCTTCCAGGAGCTGGGGTATATACTCTGTCAGGTCTTCTAGGTTTGAAGGGACTAGGCCTTTCCAAAGGCTTTGAACAGGCCCCAGGACTGCAGAGGCCCAGGGACTCCCTGCTGCCTTTAGGTCTTTAGTCTTGTGCGCCACCCCTCTCCCCACCTCTTACCTGGCAGGGCCCTGGATGAACATCTGTTCCTTTCATTACAAATATCGGTACCTGCAGGGACTGCCCTGGTGGGGACAGTGGGCAGCCGAAACAGGCATCCTGGATGAATGGGCAGCTGCTGCAGCCCTAGCTGTGTGCCACCACGTGGGAATGTAGGACCCTTGTTGCCAGGTTTCCTGTTTTTCCATTTAAAACAAAATTTAAGTGGGAGAGTCTCTTTTGTGGCCTCACCTCTCCCCTCCCCACAACAAAATAAATGTTTGTGAACTACAAAACCTCCAGGGAGCCCCAGGTCCTGGGCAGCACAAATTGACAACCACGGATCCCTTGCAGGCTCGCTCATTTAACAGATGAGGGAGAGATGCCCAGGGGAGCCTTGGGTTCGCCAAGGCCCATCCATCAGAGAGAAGCCGCTTTCCTAGACACCACGCCTCCCACCTCTCCTGCCTCCTCCTCTCTGCTCTCAGAGCCCTTTCCTCATTCTCAGACTTAATCTCCATTCTGCCTGGGAGTGGCTCTTAAACATTTTGTGGGTATTTTCCTGTGATTGCTCGTTTGTGTTTATCTCCCCAGCTAGAGGGAAAGCCCGGTGCAGGTCAGAACTTTTGTTTTTTCCTCCTGTGCTCCAGGAAGTCTAGCCCAGCACTGGGTGCCTCTCTGAGCCCAGAGGTGGAACTAGTGTTAAGCTAATGAAACTTAACCTTCAGGTTGAAGCCCCCCCCACCCCCCCAGTCACTTGCGTGTGGCCTTTGCAAGGCTGTGGGAGAGGCCCTGCAAGTGAATTCACAAAGTCATATAGTTTTGTCGAATTTGCAAGAAAGTGTTCTGCATCCAGGGTCTTAAAAGGGCCCCTAAAATTATATAGGCTTCAGGCGCAACAAAACCTGAACCTCCCTCTAAAGATGCTGTGAAAACTCAGCCGTTGGCTTGGGTCCTGCCTTTTGGACAGTGGGCCCTTGGCTTGGGAGCAGGAAGTGGGCGGGTCCTGAGCCAGCCCTGGGAGGATCTTGCTGTGTCACCTTGGCCTGTCACTTCCACTCTCTGGTTGTCAGTTTCTCCACTTGTGAAATAGGAGCCGGGGTGGGGTGGGCGGGAATGAACTGAGTCATCTCTAGGGCAGAATGATCTCTGGTGTCCCAGTTGCTTGGTTTTGGCTGGCTGGGTGTGATTTTTTTTTTTTTAACATCTTTATTGGGGTATAATTGCTTTACAATGGTGTGTTAGTTTCTGCTTTACAACAAAGTGAATCAGCCATACATATACACATGTTCCCATATCTCCTCCCTCTTGCGTCTCCCTCCCTCCCACCCTCCCCATCCCACCCCTCCAGGCGGTCACAAAGCACTGAGCTGATATCCCTGTGCTATGCGGCTGCTTCCCACTAGCTATCTACCTCACGTTTGGTAGTGTATATATGTCCATGCCTCTCTCTCGCTCTGTCACAGCTCACCCTTCCCCCTCCCCATATCCTCAAGTCCATGCTCTAGTAGGTCTGTGTCTTTACTCCTGTCTTACCGCTAGGTTCTTCATGACATTTTTTTCCCCTTAAATTCCATATATATGTGTTAGCATACGGTATTTGTTTTTCTCCTTCTGACTTACTTCACTCTGTATGACAGACTCTAGGTCCATCCACCTCATTACAAATAGCTGGGTGTGATTTGATTGCCCCACCAACCCGAACATCACACTGCCCACCTTTCCCCTCCCAAGAGCATTTGCATTGCTGGCTGGGTGTGCCTGGCCAGCCATAGGCAACCCACTCACAAGCCCTGGGTCTCACCACGGTGACTTTGTTGATTGATAATAATACAAGCAAGCAAAGCTTTACTGAGTGAGCTCTTATTCCCAGACATGTAGGAGACGTGAGCACCTGGTCCCTCCCTTCTTGGTGGAATGGTTTTTTCTGTGGTCTTGGTTTATTGCTTCTCTTGCTGACTGAGGTAGACTTGTGCACTGATCTCTTATACAAAGAGAGGCTTTTCAAAGAGGACACCATGGAAAGATCTGGAGGGAAGGAGAGAAGCGGTGGTCACTGTATGTACTTGCTTTCTATTGCTGCTGTAGCGATTTATCCATATTTAGTGGCTTAAAACCACACAGCTTTTTTTTAATACCATTTCATTTTAACCATTTTTCGGTCTGCTGTTTGGTGGCATTAAGTACATTCATATTATTGTGTAACCGTCACCACCTTCCATCTCCAGAACTTTTCATCTTCCCAAACTGAAACTCTGTCTCCATTAAACACTAACCCCCGACTCCACTCTCCCCTCCCCCCAGCCCTCGGCACCACCATTCTACTTTCTGTTTCTGAATCGGACTACTCCAGGTGCCTCATAGAAGTGGACTCATAGAGTATTTATCTTTTTTTTTTTTTTTTTGCGGTACGTGAGCCTCTCGCTGTTGTGGCCTCTCCCGTTGCGGAGCACAGGCTCCAGACGCGCAGGCTCAGCGGCCATGGCTCACGGGCCCAGCCACTCTGCGGCATGTGGGATCTTCCCAGATCGGGGCACGAACCCGTGTCCCCTGCATCAGCAGGCGGACTCTCAAACACTGCGCCACCAGGGAAGCCCGTATTTATCTTTTGACTGGCTTATTTCACTCAGCATAATGACCTCAAGATTCATCCATATTCTAGCATGTGTCAGAATTTCCTTCCTTTTTAAGGCCAGATACCCTTCTGTTATGTATATACTGCATTTTGCTGGTCCATTCATCTGTTGATGGACATTTGGGTTGTTTCCACATTTTGGCCGCTGTGAACAATAACTTCCGTGAACACTGGTGTACAAATATGTTCAGGTCCTGCTTTCAGTTCTTTTGGGTACATATGCAGAAGTGGAATTGCTAGGTCGTACGTTTAATTTTTTGAGGAACTGCCCTACTGATTGCGGCTGCCCCATTTTAGCACATGACTTTACTGTCATACGGTTTTGTCTCACGGGTCTCCTGGTGTTTGTTGGCAGGGTTATATCTTTTCTGGAAGCTCTAGAGGGCAATCTGTTTCCTTGTCTTTTCTAGCTTCTAGAGGCTGTCTGCATTCTTTGGCTCCTGGCGCCCATCGTGCGTGGATGGAATCCCTCTCAAGCTTCTTATCTCTTTCTTTTCATCTTTATTTCTCCTCATCCTTTCCTTTCATCCTTAACATAGCAAGGAAAGGACTCATGGGTCCACCTGGATAATCCAGGATACACTACCCATCTCAAGGTTGGTAACCTTGATCACATCTGCAAAGCCCCTTTGTCATGTAGGGCAACATAGTCACCAGTTCTGGGGGATGAAGGTGCAGTCTGTCTGTTGGGAATATTTTTGACAGACCTACAAGGAACCTGATGGTGCCTTGATCGTTGGCTTTGAAAAGCCCTCCCCTCTCCCCTTTCCCTTTTTCTAAATTGTCTTGAAGCACCCATGACCGTAACGATTGGTTAGGTACTACCCTCATTGTGTGGGCTAGACACCTGGTAGACACTGAATAAGTTTGGGTGTCTGTCTAGGATCTTTCTTTTTCCCCTCTCCAAACATCAGAGCCTGTCCTCTTTGACCACTTGGGAGGGTACAACACTGGCTGAATTGGTCACAGAGTGGAGAAAACTCTCCCTATATTATAGAGGTCTTCCCTGTTCTTACTTCATTCAGTCCTCACAGTAACTTCAAAGTAGGTGGGCAGACAGCTTGGAGGTTCAGAGAGGTTAAGTTGTCCTGTGAATGTCACACAGCAAGTGGTGAAGTTAGGACCCAGACCCTACCTACCAAGCTAATGCTCCTTAGGGAGTAAGTTAAAATTAACTGAGCACCTACTCTATGCTAATAAGCTACATGATGGATAGCTTTATATGCGTGTATCAGTGCATCACACCCTCACCACCACACAGTAAGATGAATGTACTTTCCCCAGTTTTAAGGAGAAAGGCTCAAAGAGGTTAGGCAACATGCCCAAGGTCAAACGGCCAGCAAGTGGTAGAGCTAGAATTGGAACCATTGTCATTGGACCCTGTGTTTCTCCCTGGTTGCCCAGCAGCAGTGTTAGAAGATTCTATCAAGGCTGTGTGGGCCGTGGGTAAAATTCATATGACAGAGCTCTTGATGGGGGAGTGTGGGTTGTGCAAAGATGGGGGCACTGGTTTAGAGTGTGGGAAAGAGAGTAATTGGAGGTGGTAGAAGGACCTACGGAGGACCTGGGGTTGGATGTTATGAGACCCAGTGTTGGTGATGCTTAGACTGTGTGACCTGGATGAGCCACCCAGCCTCCCCTTCCCCACCCAGACAAGGGAGGGGTTCAGCGAAGGAGCTCCCCAAGTTCCTTTCCAGCTGAGCTTCTGACGGGTTCATTGTGCAGACAGTACCTGCCGCCGAGCTTGGAGTGAGGTGCACCCCTGTGGGCCCAGGCGATCCTGGAGGAACAGCGCTTGGATTGGAGTTTGCAGGAACTGGAGGGACTTGAGCGCCAAGTCTGGGACAGCCAGGAGGCCTCTAGTGCTCTGGGGCTTGTGCTCGATTTACATCCGCTAGTCCCGAGGAGCCCCTTCTGATCAGGTGGTGTGATTGCCGGCAGCTTCCCCACCGGAAGTGGTGAAACTGACAGACACAGACCTGCCTCCCCAAGCCTGAGCTGCACTCAGAAACAAACCACGGTTTCTGTATTTGGGGAAGGGGAAAGGGGTATGTGGGGAAGGGGGTATTTCCTTAGGTCCTGGCCACACCTTGGACTTAGGTGGGGGGATTTTTCTTTCACTGCCACTGTGTCTGTCACAAGAACCTTGGCGACTACAAGAACCGCAGCCTGAGCCCCCGTCATGTCTTGGGCCTGGTTGTCAGCCAAATACTGACACCATACCTGGGTTCACCTGCTTCCTCTGTGGCTGCTTTCCAGTCCTCAGAAATCCTGAATCGGGGTTGGCATTTGGTTAAGTGTTGGCTCTTCCGGAAGCCTGTTTGGTATGGGCACCTGCCACAGGGGTCTCTCCCGATGAGCTGGAGTGACCCAGGTTTGCCAGGGCTGTGCCGTGGAGGAGTTAGTAGAGAGACCTGCTGTGGATCTCCCTGTCTGCCTGCAGGTACTTTTCCATGAAGGTGTTCCCTCCTGCCTCGCCCCCTCCTCACTCCTTCTCCATTCCCACGACCTGGTCTGGAAAGGCAACTGAGAGCAGAGAATATGGTTTCTCTCAGGGCCGTCCCAGGGTGGACATGCGGACAGCAGGCTCCTGGGTGCGGGCACGGCTGGAGCTTTGTGCAGGCTGAGGCCCTGCTCCCGGGCAGGTTTCTTTTCCAAAGGCCTTCTCAAAGGTGCTTCCTGCTCCATCCCTCCCACCCCCTTTTTTTCCTGGAGCTTGGACCAAGCCTCCAGGGCACCCAGGCCTGCAGCAGGGTTGGAAAGAAAACACTGCCAGTTTCCTGTTGGTGGTTTCTCCTCGTGGAGATTGGAAAATCCAGCACAGCCATTCCCGTCCAGGATCTGCTGCTGCACTGGGCTTGGTGTGGGAGAAGGAACCAGCTGACTTTACTGCTCCTGTCCTCTGCCCTTCTTCACACTGTTCTGACCCCCAGCTCTCCACCCTGTGCCCTCCCTGCTCCCACATTTCTCATCCTGTGTATTATCAAATGGCCCAGGGTCCTCTGGGACCCTCTAATCCTGTTTGCTATTTTATGTTGGGGAAACTGATACAATGAGAGGTTAAATGATATCATGAGAACATATTTGATGTTAAACTGTTACTATCTACGTTTAACAGATGTGGAAAACTGAAGCCCAGAAAGGTTAAATAACCTGCCCAAGACCACGCACCTCTTAGGGAGCAGAACTGGGATTCGAGCCTGGGCCACATCTGGCTTCAGAGTTCACGCTCCTCCCACCACCCTAGACTGCCTTTAGTGAGATGCTCGGGATCACGGGGAAACCTGGTGTCCTGCTTCCTAGGTCTGTTGTATTCCATCAACCAGTGTTTTTAAAGTTTTGGTCTTTGAAATACTAGCGTCTGGGGCTGGTGGGCCATGTGAGGAAGTACAGCGTAGGGGTAAAAGTCCTGAGCCTCGGAGCCTGGCTGCTTGGGCTTGAATCCTGGCTTATCATTTACTAGCTGTAACCTAGGGCAACTTGTATAATCTCTCCATACCTCAGTTTCCTTATCTCTTATACAGAGATCATAATCTTAGTATTTGTCTTATAGAGTTGTTGTAAAGTTCTATTCCATGTATAGCACTTAACACAGTGCCTAGTACATAATAAGTATTCGATAAATGTTAACTATTATTATTATTGCCTAGTAAGTTTGGGAAATTGAGGGAAAAAGTTAAGCAGGCACCTTTGTTACAGGACTTCTCAGAGCCTTTATTATCCTATTAAGTATTGGCACTTTTCCGGAAGGGGATGTCGTAGGCAGCGTTTTCCAAAGTTTTTGGACAACTATTCTCTTTCTCTTTTTTAACTGGGCACCTGGTAAGTTCTCAACTCATAAGATGTAAGCCGGTGTCGGGGAACACAGTTCAGGAAGCACTGAGCTCTACCTCATGCTGCCTGTTTTTGCTTGGCAAGGCTGAGCTGGAGATGGGAGTCCAGGCTAGACCTGAGCACGACTTTGAAGGACTGTGTGTGGCAGAGCTTGGGCTGTGCCAGGCTTCTCTCCTCCTGTCCCTGTAGGTATGGGGAGAGGGAGGTGGTGGGAGCCGAGGCACCTGAGGGTTTCTGGAACCTCCTGGCCATGAGGAATGTCCTTGGCTGACCGCAGTTCAAAGCAGTCATTGCACTGTCCTTGGAGGAGGGGTCTTAAACTAGGTCACCAGTGGCAGGACCGGTTGGGACCACCAAACCAGCCAGCCCAGCCTAGGTTGAAATGGTCACAGGTTTTGCAGTATGACCCTCTTAGGGAAAGGTAGGCAGACTTTGCTCCCAGCAGGCTGAGTTCTACCTTGGACCCTCTCCCCATGTGTTTGTGACTTGAGTAAACGGTGTCCCTGGCATATTTTGGCTCCAAAACCAAGGTGGTTAGAAACTAGATAATCTTCAAGTTTCCTTCCAGCGTAGGCATTTAGGAAGTCTGTAAATCTAGGATTGGGGTGAAAACCTGAAGAGGTGTCCCCTTCAGGAGTCCTAAAATCCAACTAGGAAGAGCCCCAAGATGTGAAGCCCCCTGTCACATCCGAGGTCTGGGGAGGTGAGGGCCTGGCTCCAGGTCACTGATCGGGGACCTTTTCCATATCAACATTCTTGGAACTGACTACCTTAAATAGTCTTGCTTTGGGCCCCATTTGCGCCCTGCTCTGGGTTGTTGCCTCTCAGCAATGACCCTGGAGAGATGGGCAGTGTATGGCGGTCAGGAGCTGCTCAGACCGGCTCAGGGCTGGCTAATCCTTCATCTCCCAGCAGCCAGGTACTGGAGGTGGGCCAGGAAGGCATGTGGCTGACCGGTTACACCTTAGCCTGCCCAAACCTAGCTTTGCACTGGAGCAAGCAGAGTTTGCAGATAAGCAAATTTCTTCCTTGTATTTTT
This sequence comes from Stenella coeruleoalba, assembly GCF_951394435.1. NCBI lineage: Eukaryota > Metazoa > Chordata > Mammalia > Artiodactyla > Delphinidae > Stenella > Stenella coeruleoalba. The sequence continues at coordinate 53,789,807 of NC_137162.1, read as the reverse complement.
AAAAATTATACATATATGTATACACGAACATACATAAACTGTATATATATACATACATGTATGCATTTACATTTGTGTGTATGTGTGCGTGTGTTTTGTCTTGAATTATACTTTGGAAACTGCTCAGTGGCGACCTTTGAGTAGGGGATTAGAGGGGAGAATGAACTTTGTTTCTTTGTGCCTTTCTGTTCCATTTGAATTTCCCTATAGTGTGTTTGTATTCCTTTTATTTTTTATTTTTAAATGTGATTTATATTTTAGAGCAGTTTTAGGTTCACAGCACCACCTCCACCACTATCATCACCCCACATCAGAGTTACAATTGATGAACCTATATTGACACAGCATTATCACCCAAAGTCCATAGTTTACATTAGGGTTCACTCTTAGTGTGGTACATTCTATGGGTTTTGACTAATGGATCCACCATTTTAGTGTCGTACAGAATAGCTTCACTGTCTTAAAAATCCTTTGTGCTCTGCCCATTCATCCCTTCCTCCCCCTAACTCCTGGTAATCACTGATTTTTTAACTTCTCCAGTTTTACTTCTAGAATGACATACAGTTGGAATCGTGCAGTACATAGCCTTTTCAGACTGGCTTCTTTCACTTAATAATATGCATTTAAGGTTCCTCCCTGTCTTTTCGTGGCTTGATAGCTCATTTCTTTTACTGCTGAATAATATTCCATGATCTGGATGTACCACAGTTTATTTATCCGTTCACCTTTTGAAGGCATTTTGGTTGCTTCCAAGTTTTGGCAGTTATGAAGAAAGCCACTATAAATATCCATGTACAGGTTTTTGTGTCCATGTGTGTCTTCAGCTCCTTTGGGTGAATACCAAGGAGTGCTGTTGCTGGATCATATGCTAAGAGTAAGTATGTTTAGTTTGTAAGAAACTGCAAACTGCCTTCCAAAGTGGCTGCACCATTTTGCACTTCCACCAGCAATGCATGAGTTCCTGTTTCTTCACATCCTCATCAGCATCTGGTGTCATCAGTGTTTTGGATTTTGGCCATTCTAATAGGTGTGTAGTAGTATTTCATTGTTATTTTAATTTGCAATTCCCTAAGGATGTAGGATGTTGAGCATCTTTTCATATGCTTTTTTGCTATCTGTATGTGTTCTTTGGCAAAATATCTGTTCAGGTCTTTTGCCATTTTTTAATTGAGTTTTTTTTTTTTTCTTTTTAATTGAAGTATAGTTGATTTACAATGTGGTGTTAGTTTCAGGTGTACTTTATTGTTGAGTTTTTAAGAGTTCTTTCTGGATTTTGGATAACAGTCCCTTATCAGATGTGTCTTTTTAAACATTGTCTTCCATTCTGTAGCTTGTCTTCTCTTCCTTTTATTTTTAAAAAGAAATCAGCAAGGATCATCTGAGCTGCATGGTTTAAACTCTACATTTAAATTTTTGCATAAACACAGATTGAGGATTTAATGTTAAAAAACTAGCACAAATAAATACTCTAGCCCCCAGACTGGGAAGGCCGGTGGAGGGGTCATCCCACGAAAGCGTCCACCCTAGTCCAGGCCCTCTTGGTCTGCTGCTGGTCACTGGGGCGGGAGGTCTCACGGCCGTGCAACTTCTGGCCCTGGGAGACGCGTCCAGGTCTCTGCCTCCTCTGAGTGTTAGCCCGCTGTAAGCTGTGTCCCCACCTGGCCCTCTGGGGAGGACAGTGCTATATCCTTGTGTGAGGCATGGCCCTGCCACCATCCTTTTTCCTCCATGTCCCTGGAAGTGAGGCAGGACACCAGAAGATGTGCATAGTGCATCGTCCAGCCCGTCTTGCCATCTCCCACTGTGGGGGTTGGGGGAACAAGAAGACTCCCCATTACGGGGTGTGTGGCTAGGTCAGGGTAGTGAGGTGCCTCTTGTTCTGGGTGATTTTGCCTCTTCTCCCAACACAACAATATCTAGATTCCTGTGTTTGGGACTCTGGCTAGGGCCTTTGCGGAGCCCTTGAAATTGAATGGTATTCATGTGTACATGTACACAGTTTTAGGGAACAGGCCATTTTACAGTCCCTGAGAAGCCCCCTATGTACCTGCTGTATGCTTTCAACATTCACCTAGGAAACTGAGGCTTGGTCTCATGGGATCTTGGGATGCCAAGGTTTGGTGTTTATCCTCAGAGTTTACTGCTGGGAATAAAGGCTAGATAGAATAAGCTAGAAAGTGTCGAAGTACCTTAAAGGAAAGTTTGTTTCCTAGAGTGTGGAGCACAGAATCAGTTACATCAGAACTTCTGCAGGACTTCCCTGGTGGTGCAGTGGTTAAGAATCCGCCTGCCAGTGCAGGGGACACGGGTTCGAGCCCTGGTCCAGGAAGATCCCACATGCTGTGGAGCAGCCAAGCCTGTGTGCCACAACTACTGAGCCTGCACTCTAGAGCCTGCGAGCCACAACTACTGAGCCTGCGAGCCACAACTACTGAGCCCGCACACCACAACTACTGAAGCCTGCCTGCCTAGAGCCCGTGCTCCGCAAGGAGAAGCCACCGCAATGAGAAGCCCACGCACCTCAACGAAGAGTAACCCCCGCTCGCCGCAACTAGAGAAAGCCTGCGCGCAGCAATGAAGACCCAACGGAGCCAAAAATAAATAAATTAAAAAGAATCCCTGGAGGTGGGAACGGGATGCTTGTTTATATTTCGGATTCCTGGACCCTTTTCAGACTGAAGGGCCCAGAATGATTGCGGCCAAAGCCTCGGCACTGAGAGTGCGGCCACCACCATCGCCAACATGAGCCTCCTCAACAAGCCCAAGGTGAGATGACCCCGGAGGAGCTGCAGAAGCGGGAGGAGGAGGAGTTTAACACAGGGCCACTCTCCGTGCTCACCCAGTCGGTCAAGAACAACACCCAAGTGCTCATCAACTGCCACAACAGCAAGAAGCTCGTGGGCCGTGTGAAGGCCTTCGACAGGCACTGCAATGTGGTGCTGGAGAACATGAAGTAGACGTGGACCGAAGTCCCCAAGAGTGGCAAGGGCAAGAAGAAGTCCAAGCCAGTCAACAAGGACCGCTACATCTCAAAACTGTTCCTGCGTGGGGACTCGGTCATTGTGGTCCTGCGGAACCCGCTCATTGCCGGCAAGTAGGGGACTCCTCCCTGCCGTCAGAACTTGCCCCCTCGTTTTGCGAAGACCTGCCCTTTGTGCTGGGAATAATAAAGTCATGTGTTTTTTCTAAAAAAAAAAAAAAAAGCCTCAGCATTTTTAGCAAGCTGTCCAGGTGATTCTCACACGTGATGAAGCAGTGCTACAGAAAGTGTAGTCCAGAGTCAAGGAGCATCAGCATGTTTGGACAAGTCTCAGACCTACGCTTGCAGCGACTGTGGGGGCAGGACCCAACAACCTGGGTTAAAACAAGTCCAGCAGGTGATCGTTTTGCAGACTGAAGTTTGAGAAGCACCAGTTTAGCCAGAGAGGGCCACAGCTGGATGAAATCAGGCATACAGGTGCAGGTCGATGGTCCCAGTGAGGAAGGAAGGGTGGTATCTGTGCTGCATCGTGCCCCAAGAGAAGCGGGACCAGAGGCCGGAAGTTCCCTGCAGGCTGGTTTCTAGGAACTGGTTGAACGCCTGTACCTGCGTGGTCCTGGGTGGGCTGATGTCGGGCTGGGAGTTGGTCGGCAGCGACAGTTCAGGAGTGCTCTTTCTGTATCACTCGCCTGGAAGAACGCAAATGCCATGCTTTCCCGATCGGTGGATATAAAAGAAAGCTGAGAGAGAGTGCTAAGATGCTTGATGTTGGTCAGGATGGCAGGTCTCAGTAGGCTAGAGGGACGATGGGCAGAATGGAAGAGAGAAATTTAACAGGAATCAGCATCCCGTCTCCATTGTCCAGAACACCCAAGTGTTACCCATCGGGGAGGTGGGGGGGGGAGGGGCGGAGCTACTGCCCTGTGCTCTCCAGTCACCCCTGGGGCCTTTGGTTCCCAAGAGAGCTCAGAAGGAGAACGGAGTGGGTCGCAGACGCGAAGCTATTTCAGGCAGGAAATGGTGGGAGAAAAATGAGAAGACTGGAGGTGGTCTCTTGGGGAGAGGTGAAGATGGAGTCCTGGGGGCATCGTCAGGGAACTCTGGGAATGAGCACCATCACCCTGTGAGCGGGCTGAGGCTGGCCTGCGGTCCTGCCCCAGGCCGGGAACCTTAGCAGTCCCTTCAGGTCCAAGTCCCACGGTATATTTATATAATAATGCCAACCCCAGGCTCAGAGCTGGGCAGCCTTGCACTGAATGGACCCTGTGTGAGTTATTCAAATCTTGGAAGAACAGCACGGCCTCAAGTGAGCTCAGAAATCCCCACCTGAATTGGGCCTTTCTTAAAGTTGTTTTTTTTAATTGGCATACATGCATGTGGCAGGAGATGCAAATATAAACAGTGAGCTTCATTTCTATTCCAGTTTTCCCCTCCAGAGGCAACAAGTGTTACCCAGTTTCTTGTTTAACATTCCAGGGATGGGTGTGTGTGTGTGTGTGTGTGTGTGTGTGTGTGTACAGCACTAAATTCTTTTTTTAAACGAAGTTAGCATACACACAGCACTACACCTCGATTAATAATGGCGATCGTTTCAAATCACCGCTTACAGAGCTGGCTATTTCTGAAAAAGCTGCGGAGTATCCCTGTGTGGATCTGCTTGATTTACTTAACCAGCCTCTCGCTGGTGCATATCTGGGGGCTCCTTCTTGCTGTTGTGGCAGGTGCCGCAGTTTAGTGTGTCTGGGAAACAGACTTCCAGAAGTAGAGCTTCTGAGTCAAAGCGTGTGTCATGTTTAATTTCTACTTCTCTATTTTTAACTGGCAAGTCAGCATATTAGTGAGGGTGAATATCTGTAGTTCCTTTTCTGTAATTGTTTGCATCATTTGAGTTTCTATAAAGGTTACTGGTCTTTTTCTTATCATAAAACATTTTTCCTAAATTTGTCACTTCCCTAGTCTTTATGTTGTTTTCATTACTTGTTTCTTACGCAGAAATTTAATTTCATCCTTGGGGATAAGGGCTACTTCTTATGCTTAAACTTGGTCTGGCTGAAGTTTTATCTTGGCCTATGGAACAGGGTAGGATCCAGCTTTTCTGTTTTGTTTTTCCATCCGACTGTGGATGGGCCTTTGGGCTCGTTCTCCTGGGAGGTGGTCTCCAGAGACAAAGGTGTCAGGAGCACAGCTGCAGCTCCCCCTGTTTTTCTGAGGGCCGGTTTCTCTTTCTTCCATCAGAAAGTTCCTGGCCCATCCATCATTTGCCTCCCCAGGGTATCTCCTCAACAATGACATCCGAGGGTTCAGGCAGATGGGTCAGACTGAAAGCACCACTAGGGACCTCAGTCACCACGTGACAGCGTGCTTGGGAAAGGGCCTTTGGCCCACACCGCAGGTCGCCAATTCTAGCTCTCTCCAAGGTCACTAGGCCATCATCCGGCCTCCCATTGCAGTCACCAGTGGGACCCACTGACCCAAACAAATTACCATGCCCACAGAGCTGAGAACCCAGACCCACCCCATGGGGACCGGTGGCACCTTGAGGAAGCCCTTCAGCTTCCTTGGAAACAGCATGCCTAGTTCGCCAGTGTAGCTGTGAAAGGCAACCAGAGTCTTGTAGGTGACTGACAGCGTCTAGAGCAGTGTTTCTCAAAGTGGGGTCCTTGGACTAGCACCTGGGAACTAGTTAGAAATGCAAATTCTGGTTCTACTGATTCAAACCCTGTGGGTGGAGCCCAGCAATGTGTTTAACAAGCCCTCCAGGTGGTTCTGATGCACACTGCAGTTTGAGAACTAGCTTGGGACCCAGCCTGGGAAGAGAGCAGCTAACCTAGGGTCAGGTTAAGGGGGCCCGTAGGTTTCCTCACTCTCACTGGTTGTTGGATGCCTCTCAAACGGCAGCAGCCACTGATTAGCAAGAGTAGGCAGGTTGCCTGACAGTGTGTGGTGTTACGGCAGATCTGTGTCCCTCCTGGGCAGTTCAACTAACATGAGACACGGCAGAGGGATCTGTACAGAGAGGGACTTTGTGAGAACAGATATCACACCATCACCAACAGGTAAGAGCTCTAGGTTCTGGCCTTTCTCCTTCCCTTACTACTGATCTGCAAGTCACTTACCTTTCTGAGCTCCATCTGCCCCATCTGTAGGGACAGGATTGTGCTCCCTCACTTGTCCTGATTCCGGATCCTGGATCAGATGAGCCCTCCTGAGGTCTCTCCTTGTTTCTAGGAATGATGATATGATACCCCGTTCCCTTGCCTGGGGAACCAGAGGTTGGAGAACAAAAACCGTAGTTTGGGGCAGAGCCCATTTGGAGGCCGCTGTGTATAGCTTGGGGTCTGTAGGTTGGGCACAGGGAGATAGGGGCTCTGGCTTTCCCTGTTGCTGGATGGATGGTGATAAAGAAGATACCGGCAAATAGACCTGGACCCCCTGAGAATGAGGTGGGAGAAGAGCTTCACACGTGCTGCATCCCTTGTCAGCAAAAGTGGGAATGGAGCTTGGGTGAAAGGGGTTTTCAGGGAAACTCACTGGTTCATGGGTGGTGAATCCTGTAATGCCCCCGGTTGCTGTTGCTGGCGGGGGCCCGGCAGGTACAGGGTGAGCTGGGCTGCCCACGATGGGTCAGGCCTGATGCAGCTCCTCCTGCAAGGGCCAGCTTGCGGCTGACACTGTTCTCCGGTAAGACTGGTGAGAGCCCCCGGCAGAGCCTGAACACACTTTCCTCTTTCCTTTCAGATCTAACCATGAGCTACCCAGGCTACCCCCCGCCCGCAGGCGGCTACCCGCCAGCTGCACCAGGTAAGAGGGTCTGGGGCAGGCGAGGGAGGGAACGCCCTCTCTGCTCAGGGCCCAGGAGTGGAGAGGGGGAGTGATGGTGTTTTCCAGTTATTTCCTTGCTCCCTTCGGACCCCCACAGTGCAGCCAGGCAGGGAAGGGGCTGGAGAAGAGCTTGGACCTTGGGGCCAGGCGAGGTCAGGGTTTGAAGCCACTTCTGGAAAGCCAGGACCAGGCCAGGCCCCGACCTCTTGCCGTATTAGCTGATAGCAGCAGACAAACGTGTACCGTTCTCTGAGACTCAATTTTCTCCTTTGCAAATGGCTTCAAGCACCTCCATCCCTGGGCTGGCCCAGACAAGAACACGGTAGCCAGGTAAAGCCTCTGGCACAGTGTCCTCTGGAGCGCTGCTAGGTGACGACTGCCCATTGTCGCTTCTCTTGCCCTGTGCTCAAGGTGTGTGGTTTCCCAGCAGCAGGGCCCCTGCAGAGGGAGGACGTGGAGGCAGTTGCTAAGGGTCAGACGTTACTGCTGCAGCTGCTCCTGTGGCCCGAGAGCAGGGAGGCTGCGCCAGCTGGTCAGGCACCCATGTCCTACCACTGCCACCTCTGTCATCACCTGAGCAGCAAGAGAGGGAGCAGGCGGGCGATTCCGGGAGAGCTCCGTCCTGAGTATCCCGGAGCCCTGGGGCTGGAAAGCCAAACACGGGGCCCTCAGGGCCTTTTCGCTGTCATGGACAGGGCTGCATCTAACAGGCCAACAGCCCGCAGGATGATGCTAGCTGCCTAGCTGCCGTGCTGCTTGTCATGGTGACAGCTATAACATATGAATGCTCGCCGGGCTCCCAGCTAAGCCCTGCCCGGCATTAACTCTCTTAATCCTCACAGCAATTTGAGGCAAACACCAATTATCCCCACTTCACCTGAGGAAACTGAGCCAGGGTGGTTGAGTGCCTTGCCCCGGGGCACATACCCGGTCCCGATGGTTTCAGAGTTGGGGGTCTTTACTGCTGTTCCCCTGTTGTCCCCTGACAAGGACAGGTGTCTGTTTTCCATAACCGAGCCCTGTCTCCCTCCATCCTGTCATCCTGCCTCTCCCTGCCCCTTGCAGACTTGTGATGACAGCACACAGCCAGATTGGCAGGACACCCCACCCCGACGCCCACCCGCCTCCACCATGGTTCTCCATCACTGTGGACTCTCAGTGATCCCTGAGCTTGCCGCTGCCCTGGGCTTGGCACAGTGTACCCGAGTGACCTGTCTTTATGTCTATACTCCCACTCCATAGGGGTGAGCCCAGGAGGGCAGGTCTGCCCTTGGCCCTCCTACCTTAATACCCACAGAGGGTCTTGGGAGTGTTTGCTGAACACCGAATTGAAGGTTCCCTCCTCCCTTCCTCTGGCAGCGGGATCTGGCTAGACTTTGTTGCCCGAGTGTTTGCCGTGTGGTCTATATAGGACTGTCCGCGGCTCTGCTTGGCTTCCCCTCCGACCACCTGGGAGCTTGATGTCTCTGCCTTGTCCTGCTGGGGAGCCGCAGGGGTGCTGACAGGCCTGGTGTTGCTTTCAGGTGGCGGTGCCTGGGGAGGTGCCGGCTACCCACCACCCAACATGCCCCCCATCGGGCTGGATAACGTGGCCACCTACGCAGGGCAGTTCAACCAGGACTACCTCTCGGGAATGGTGAGTCCAGCCCTCCTGCTGGGCTGCCCCGGGGGCCACACCGGCGTGGCCAGAGGGAGAAAGGCTGCTGGCTTCCGTGGTGTCGGGGGGTGGTGTGTGCACGTGCGTGTGTATCTGTGGGCACCGAGGGTGTTGAGCTATATCTTGGGACATGACGGTTTCCATCGGGACTCTCACCGGCTCACTGTCCCTCTCTGCATCTTGATTTTCCCGTCTGTAAAATGAGCGGTGGGGGAATGCATTGGGCCACATGGTCTTCCAGGTCCCTTTCAGCTCTGGGGGATTGGGTAGGGGTGGGGCCTTCGTGGAGTAAGCATCGAGCACCTTCTGCATGAGCTCAGCGTAGAGATAGAGGGGTGAGGGAGTGCCCCTGTGTGTGCACGCATGTGCCCTGTGCAGGTGGCCACGCGCGTGCGGGGGCTGCTGGTACACGTGGATGACTCTCCTGGTTGGGCCTGGCAGCAGGTGCCTGGCAGCACGGACGCACGTGCTACTCTTGTTGATTTGCTTCTAAAGTAGCATATTTTATCCTCTAAAAACACATGTGTGCTCAGTGTAAGCGGTGTAGCCACTCCACAGTCTAATTTGTGCCCGGCCCATTCTAGGCGCTGGAGACAGAAAAATCCCAGCCTGGGAGTACTTACCATCCACTGGGAAGGGACAGGCAGTAGCATAAGGAAACGGTGTGGTGTTAGAGCAAGTGCGGGTTCTTTGGGCACAGGGCAGGTAAAGGGGGTCAGCAGTGCAGGTAGAGGGCGTGTAGCACAAGGTGGGTGGGCAAGGTGGGCCTTGCTGAGAAGCTGGTGGTGCTCGGACTTGGCTTAAGCTGAGTGTGGCTCCTGGGTGCCCGCTGCAGGGCTCAGGGCGGGGAAGGGCAGATGGACAGAGTATGGCTGTGCCCCTCAGGGACTGTTAGTCTAAGGTTCTTGCTTCGTGGACTTTCAGGCTGCCAACATGTCCGGGACGTTCGGAGGAGCCAACGTGCCAAACCTGTACCCGGGGGCCCCTGGGGGCGGTTACCCTCCCGTCCCCCCGGGGGGTTTTGGGCATTCCCCTTCCGCCCAGCAGCCTGTTCCTCCATATGGAATGTACCCGCCCCCTGGAGGAAACCCACCCTCTGGGATGCCCTCGTATCCGCAATACCCAGGGGCCCCTGTGTCAGGCCAGCCCATGCCGCCCCCTGGGCAGCAGCCCTCGGGGGCCTACCCTGGACAGCCGCCCATGACCTACCCTGGGCAGTCGCCAATGCCACCTCCGGGACAGCAGCCGGTGCCAAGCTACCCAGGGTACACTGGGTCCGGGACCGTCACCCCTGCTGTGCCCCCAGCCCAGGTGAGTGCCAACTTTGTGCTACTCTCTGTCCAGGCCTGGCTCCGAGGGCCTGAGACATGTGGCCCAGTGTCCTCTGCCAGCAGGGCTGGGGACCGTGCAGGGGACAGGGGAGGACTAGGTCCTCCAGCTCTAACTTGTAGTTTTCAGCGTCACTTCCTCACAGACTCCCCATCCCCTGTTTGTGCGCCTGAGGACCTAGGGAGCTACTGTCTTTGTCCCAGCTTGTTAGATGGTCCCTGTGGGAGCTGGGTCTGAATGCCTCCGGGTACTCTTCATTCGTCTGGTGTTATTTACGGCCTGGGTTTTGTAAGAACTGGTCTCAAGGCCTTTGCCCAATGGCTCTTAGTTTTCAATCCCCCGGATGTGCCCTCCCAGACTAGCTTCAGAGGATTCTTAAAACCAGCTCCTTTGGGTAGGGAAGATTGTTGGCAGTTCTTTCAGGGCTGCTCTTGGCTCGTTTTGGAGAGCAGTTCATGTTTGCAGAGCCTAGAATTCATTGTCATGGTTACACAGCGAAACCAGCCAAGCACAGGGCTAGTGGTATGTGGTTGACTACTATTTTTAGTCAGAGGGTCCCTTCCCCTCCCTCCCTCACACCCACACGTCCCCCTACCCCTGCCCTGCTCTGCAGCCTCCCTCTCTGCCTTCCCCCTTATTCTTTTCTCTCAGCTTGTCTCCTTACCTCTGTTAAAACCAGTTTGTACTAGACAATCCACCAAGGGAGAGTTCCGGCAGGAAAAATCAAGTTTGCTTGGAGTGTGGCTGTCATGTCAGGAAGGAGCCCAGCAGGCAGGCGGGTCGTAGAGTCCGGAAAACAGTGCCGGGAAATGAGAACTAGTCCGAGAGGTAGCTGGGCTGCATGTCCCATCGTGAAGGCTGGACACCTGCATCACAGAGGGAACACCTGTTTCTCGTGTGCACAAAGGTGGACTAAGCAGGCCCGCTAGGGAAGCCCTGATGTGTGCTGTGGTGCTGAGGCCTTGAGGAGAGGCCGCACCCCTGTTCCCGAGGCCTCCTCTTCATCAAGAGCCCGGGCCCAGGCCTGGAGGACCCAGGCATAGGGTAGATTTTCAGCATCAGGACTCAGTTCTAGGTGGGCTCCTAGCCACGGGAGTCAGGCAGACGTTTCAGTGCCAGGACAGGTAATGGTCACGTTAGGCCGACTCAATGTCGAGTCCCCTGTGCTGTTGATTGCAGGCTCCTTCAGGTACCCCAAGTTTTAGAGGAAAGGTCATTTCCAGAGTCTGGGGCAGGTAGTCTCACGTCTGGGGGATATAGCATTCTTGCTGTCTGTCTGTCTGAGCAGTTTGGAAACCGAGGCACCATCACAGATGCTCCTGGGTTTGACCCCCTGCGAGACGCCGAGGTCCTGCGGAAGGCCATGAAGGGCTTTGGTGAGAGACCCCAGGTGGTGCGAGTCCTATCACCCCCGACTCCCTAGGCAGTTACACAGTGGCTCTGTGGGCTGGGGTCGCTGGGTGGAGGCAGCCTGGCCCCAGTGGTGGAGGAAGAGAAGGTGGATATGGGGGTGCAGTTGGGATGCCCAGGAGAATTGGAAGACCCAGGCCAGGAAAGTCTGTAGCCGCAGAGCATCCCCACAACCCCCAGCCCTGCCCACTCCCACCTCTCCTTCCTCCAGGGACTGATGAGCAGGCCATCATTGACTGCCTGGGGAGTCGCTCCAACAAGCAGCGGCAGCAGATCCTCCTGTCCTTCAAGACAGCTTATGGGAAGGTGAGTGTTGGCGAGATGGCGGGGTGGGGGGGGGGCGGTCCCTCCTGACTTAAGGCATATCCTCTAGCACAGCCCTACTCCTGCTTTTCCTTGGGGCCTAGTGGGTCTAGATCTCCTGGACAAACCATAAGGCACATTAGGGCATTTCCTGCTGTCTCTCAGCTGATGGCATCAGATGGATGCTCTGAAGGAGAAATTCCAGAGTCCACAGGGTACTGAGGTTTGATGAGAGGCGCCCAGGAATCTGGGCTCCAGTCTGGCTGTGCACGACTCACCAAGACCATGGGCAAGTTATTTCCCTTTGAAGGAAGAGGCTTTAAGTACTGAACAAATGCACGGGGGCTGTATTTTGATTCTGGGGGCTTTCAGATCTTTAGGTAGGTAACCACTGGGTACATGTAGGCTAGTGTTCTGGCCCGGTGCCTCTCCTACTTGAATGGCCATGAGTCCCCTCGGAATCTGGTTTGAATGCAAGCTCTGATTTTGCAGGTCTGGCTGGGGCCTGAGGTTTTGCTCTTCTGCAGATGCTGCTGGTCCCTGGATCTGGGATATTGTCCCTATTGGTCACCTCCTGTGGATTCTGAAAATAGGTTTTGTTTGTTTGTCTGACTGTCCAATCAGGATTTGATCAAAGATCTGAAATCTGAACTGTCAGGAAACTTTGAGAAGACAGTCTTGGCCCTGATGAAGACCCCGGTCCTCTTTGATGCTTATGAGATAAAGGAAGCCATCAAGGTGTGTATGGGGGTGTGTGTGTGTGTGTGTGTGTGTGTGTGTGTGTGTGTGTGTGTGTGTGTGTGTGTGTGTGTGTGTGTGTGTACCCGTGTGGGCTGTCCCGGGAAAGGCCTGGGTCACGTGGTGTGTCTTCGCTCACTTATTAGCTACGGTTGTCAGCGCGGCTCCTGGGCCCTCCTGGTTGGAGTCCAAATGCTGTAGGAAGGGGAACTTCTGGTGGCTCCCCCAAGAGGCAAATGAGGCGTCATTCGTCATCAGGGAGCATCTAAGTCTCTCCACCTTAAAAACACGGTGGGGGCTGGGGAGCTGGGGTTGCAGAGGGAGCTAGTGATGCAGTGATAAGAGTGGGAGGTGTGGATTGTATCCTCATTCATTAGGACTCTGTTGTTAGCAGATAACAGAAACTGCACTTGAGGAGCTTAAGCGGAACAGCAGCCTGGCTTGGCGAGGGCCGGGCCGGGCAGACTTTCTCTCTCATCTCTGCTGCTTCTTGAGTGTCTGCTTCATTCTTCCATCTGCTTCTGTGCCTCTCCTTCCTTAGCACAGCATCCCTGTCGACCCCTCTCCATGTACCTGTCAGAGATCCAGCTACAGAAGAGGCCAGCTGTCCCTTGGCTCAAATTCCAAATGGGGGCAGGTTCTGATGGGCTTCGTTTGGGTTTAGTATCCCCCTAGTTCAATCAGTTATGACCAAGCGGAGGGTCCTGCACGTTTTGTACAGTCCTGTGGCTCCCAAGACCCCCAGCAGGTGTCCTGTGGATGGGGAGGAGCCGCACCCACAGACAGGGGAGTCCTTGTGAACTGAGCAGGTGCCGCAGAAGGAATCTAACATTCCTCAGGGGCCTGATAGGCACAGTGACTTTTCTTGCCCCCACGAAGATGTTACCTGAAACTGGGTTCGCCTTTTTGTGGCTGTCAAGAGACCCAGCCAAGCCAAAGAGCGAGGCAAGGAAAGATTTATTACTTGCAGCAAGTAAGAACATTGGGGATCTTTCCCAAAGCCGTATCTCCCGGAACTGCAAAACTGGGGAAGTTTTAAGCTAAAGGCACATACATATTCATGAAGGGGCACAGAGTCCAAACTTGAAAAGGCCAACCTCTTCATCCCTTAGGTTCCAGTTGATTTGGTGGTTGAGTGCCCAAGGGGGTTTAAATTCTGCCAACAGCTCAAGAAAGTGCTTCAGGCTAGTTTTTACCATTGAAACAGAGCTGGGAGTCTTTACATCTGATTTGTTGTCTTTCCTATTGTTCTTTTGTTCCTTTAAGGGCAAGTACTGTGGCCAGGCTTAGATCACAAGATAGCTTAGGCTAAAAATGGTTTCTCTTATGTCAAGAAAGCCATTCCTGGTTCTCTTGCTCTGGGGACACCCTACTCTGTCTGCCTGCAATATCACTTCCATTTTATGGTCAAGGAACCTGAGGCGCAGAGAGGAGAAGTGACATGCCCAAGGTCACACAGCTAGTGACCAGCAGAACCAAGATTCAACCTGACACAGAAACCAGGCTACTGACCCTGTCCTCTGCCTCCTCACTGTCCCTGACTCGCTCATCTCTTCCATCCTCGATGTTGTTGCCTTCTCCTAGGTGTCTCCAGATGCTCCACGGTCCACTCTAGGACTCACGTTTTCCCACATGTCATGCTCTCGCTTTAAACCCATTTTCTCAGTTGCTTCTCATCTCATTCATGGGCTGAACTTGGAATAAAACAGATCCAGGTCCACCTCTCAACCCCACCATTTCCTGTGTGGCCTTGGACAGGTTACTACACTTCTCTAATTCTCAGTGTCCTGGCGGGTGGAATGGGGATGTTCCTTCCCATGATCTCTACTTATCACCGTGTTGCTGTCATTACTGGTACTTTCCTGGGACTGCAGAGGGGAGGCTGGCTGCTTCAGGCCCGGGCCGCAGCAGCAGCACGATGGGCGAGTCTGTGTCTGTGGCCTCTGTCTCTGGGGTTTGTGCCCCGGGGGATCCTGAGTGCCAGGGAGGAGGCTGGAACAAGCCTGTGCTTTGTTGTGCTCTCTGCCTCCCAGGGGGCAGGCACTGATGAAGCCTGCCTGATCGAGATCCTGGCCTCCCGCAGCAATGAGCACATCCGGGAATTGAACAGAGTCTACAAGACAGGTTAGGCTGGCCCCAGGCCCTCTGCCCCTTGCAGAACCCTGTGCTTTTAGGGCCTTGGCCACACCCTCTCCCAGGGCCTCTCTTCCTTCCTGGCCTCCTTATCTCCTGCCACCCCTAACACACTGGGATTCCCTCCCAGACCCAGGCCTGCCTGCTGTTTACACTGGAGCAGGTGACTGAGGTAAGAGGGCGCTGGGGTAAACCTCCTGGGCGAGGTTGGGGCCAGGTCAGCCCGGAAGTCGCAGCCCCTCCTGATCTCCGGTTGTTTGTTCCTGGGGGCCACGTGGGCCACCTGTCTCCTCATGCCAGAGCCCACTGTTAACTGTGTGCAGTGCGCAGCTTGGTCCACTGGGCTACAGGGCAGCCCTTTCCTGTGTCTCCCTTTTAGAATTCAAAAAGACCCTGGAGGAGGCCATTCGGAGCGACACGTCAGGGCACTTCCAGCGGCTCCTCATCTCTCTCTCTCAGGTACCTTTCCCAGGGCAGAGATCGGGCCCACAGCAGGGAGAGGTGGATCTCTGGGCCATGGGGAGGAGGAACAGGGAGGGAGGGGTGCGGCTCCAAGGAGTGACCTTGACCTCACAGCCTGCTTCCTTTCAGGGAAACCGGGATGAAAGCACAAACGTGGACATGACGCTCGTCCAGAGAGATGTGCAAGTGAGTGTGGTGGCCGCTCACCTGGCTTCCTGAGCAGGGGAGTGTCTTCCACTTTCTTGTGTCACAAGGGAGGGGTTCTGGGATTGAAAGAGCAACAGATAAGGAGTGGATTCCAGATGCTGTGAGTTTTTCAGGGGAACAGTCTCTGGCTGTCTCCTCTCTTGGTTCAGGAGTCCGAGTGCCTCTCCAGAGGAGTTTGGGTTTCCCACTAATGAATTCAGACCATAGCAGTTCTGGCTGGAGAGAGCCCTGGCTTCCTGGTGGGATGGAGCTGGCTGTGCCTCTCCCCACCTCACTGCTCCCGCCCCCCAGGGCGCTGCATTCACCAGGAGCTGCCAGTAGGCTCCTTGTCTCTGTCATATGTCAGAGGACTTCCGTAGTGCCCTCTTGTAAGGGCTGGAAGAGAACCACTCTTCTGGTCTGGCCCATTTGCTTTCCAGGTAAGGACACTGAGGCCCAGAGAGGTTGAGCATTGTGTCCAGAGAAACCTGGAGGCAGAGTCTGGGCAAAGGCTCACTGTCTGTGCCCAGACGGTGCCTGCCTCTGCCCTGGTCCCAGACCGCTCACTTAACGTCTCCCTGGCTTGGGACACCCATTCCTATAACTGGACTCAGGGCTGGATATCCCCAGAGTCCTGGGCTCCAGCTCTTGCCCCAGTGGGGATCTTCCGGTTTCTGTTTCCTGTCCGGGCCTTTTCCCAGCTGAGGCAGAAGTTGCCTTGGTTGCAGGGTCTCGTGCCTACTGCTCTGCCTTCCTAGGTCTGGACCTGCTCGGCTTCACCTCGACCTGTGGGGTCTCTGAGCCCCTGATGGCCACCTTCTGCCCTCAAGTATCAGTGCCTTTAGGTCCAAGAGCTGCTATCTGAGGCCTGGAAGGCACTTTTGAGCCATCTGGTACAAGGGTTGCAAATTGGCAAATAGATTGGGCTCAAACCTTCAAAAACCGAACAGGAAAGTGCAGATTCTCCCCATTTGCAAACATAACAGTGTATGCAGTGAAACGGCAGGCAAGCACCTGTCACATAAAATCCCACATCCATAACTGCGATCTATCAGTTGTTGTTATAATTATTGTCTCATGTGTTCCCGCTTATAGATAGGGAAACTGCTTTTAAAGATTGAGAAATTTCACGTAGATATCTGGGTTTCTGGTTCCTCATGAAAATTGGATCAGGCAGCTGTGAGCCTTGTTCCTCTGTCATGTACTCGGCTGAGAAGTAACTGCCTCTCTGCATGGTCCCCGCGGTCCCCACCACTCTGGCCTTACAGCTGGCCTGATTCCTGCATTTAAGTTACCCAGCTGGCCCCTTTGGGCTCTCAGGTTTGTGACCCCGAATCTATTCCAACTTTGCGTTTTAGAGATGAGGAAACTGAAGTTCAGAGAGGGCCGGTAGCCTGCCTAGAGTCCCGTGGCAAGTGGGTGGAAGAGCTAGGTCTCAAGCCCATGTTTTCCTCTGTGCTGCTGCTCCCTTGTTGGGTTAAAGCTGTTCCTTGCCTGTCCTGGGCCCCAGCGGCCTTGGCTCTCCTGGCTTAGTGAGAGGATGTGTGGATGGTGTCTACTTCAGCACAGTGAATGGGGCTCAGCTGGGGCCCTGCCCCCCTTTCCCTCCCCTCTGGGCTTGTAGGGCTTGGAGACTCTGCCCAGCTCTCCTCCGTGACCTGGGCCTGGAGTCTGGGGTGAGGTCTGCATTGCATGTCTATCTGTCCCTCTTCTGTCCAGGAGCTCTATGCAGCTGGAGAGAATCGCCTCGGAACAGATGAGTCCAAGTTCAATGCAGTTCTGTGCTCCCGGAGCCGGGCCCACCTGGTGGCAGGTAAGGCAGTCCCGGCCTCCCTGCAGCCAGGTAATGAGGTCAGATGAGGTATGGCAGGAAACAGCTTGCAGGAACACTTAGCAGTTCCGCTCTGCATGGGCCTTTCACTTCCTTGAAAGAGCCCCCTGGTGGAGATTTAAAAGATATTATCAGCGGGTTTCCTGAGTCTGCAAGCATCCCGTTCTGCAGGAAAGCAAGGGAGGAGGTTAGAGAAATGGGAGCCTCCTGTTGGCTGGTCTCTTTATCTGCTATAATGTGGAACATTAGAGTTGAGAGAGCCTTCAAGAGCACCTGACCCAGTGGTTTCCAAAGTGTGGCATAAAAAATTAATAGTACTAAGTAACACTTATTTACTCTTTCCTTCAACAAATATAAACTGAGCTCCTGCCACGTGCCAGGTCATGGAGTAGGTGTAGGGAACGGCACTGCAGAATCTCTGTTCTCAGGGGGTCCACCTTGTTTGGGGAGCCTGGCAGTAAACAAAAATCAAATACAATCTGTACCAGTTGGTAAATCTTTAGAGAAGAATAAGTTCGAAACTAGGATAGGAAGTGATAAAGGTGTCGGAGGGTGCTGGGGGCATTCCTCACTGGGGTAATGACATTTGAGTTAAAAACATGAAGGGGGCTTCCCTGGTGGTGCAGTGGTTGAGAGTCCGCCTGCCGATGCAGGGCACACGGGTTTGTGCCCCAGTCCGGGAGGATCCCACATGTCATGAAGCGTTTGGGCCCGTGAGCCATGGCCGCTGAGCCTGTGCGTCCAGAGCCTGTGCTCCTCAACGGGAGAGGCCACAGCAGTGAGAGGCCTGCGTACAGCAAAAAAAACCAAAACATGGAGGAGTTGCAGGTGCACAGGCCCTGAGCATGGGGTTCCCAGTGCAACCGAGAAACAGTAAAGGGGGCTGGTGAGGTGGAGTAGATGGAGTGAGTGCGCATAGGAGGAGGTGAGGTCAGAGACGGTAGGAAGCCCTGATGACAATTGCATGGACTTAGGTGTTTACCCTGAATAAAACAGGAGGCCATTGGAGGGCTCTGAGTGAAGGAGAGATGTGATTTGACTTAGGTTCTGTGAGTGTCCTGGCTGTTGTGTTGAGAAGAGAGAAGGGATCAATGGCAGAGCAGGAAGCCAGTTAGGAGGCTGCCGCAGTAACTCCAGGGGAGAAGTGACAGTGGCCGGGACCAGCTGGCAGGGGCAGGTAGCAAGAAGTGCTCAGATTCTGGCCCTGTTTGCCAATGAACTGGACGTGGAGTGTGAGAGAGAGAAAGGAGTCAGGGATGACACGGGGTTTGTTCCTGCTGAGTCAGTGGAAGAGGGGAGGGGGCCCTCGACCAAGACTGGGAAGCTGTGCATGGAGTAGGCTTTAGGAGGGAAGGAAGTCAGGAGCCTTGAGCCACAGATACCGTGTAGGCAACGGGTCTGCGAGGCCAGAGGCCAGGAGAGGTCTGGGCTAGAGATGGCAGTTTGGGAACTATGAGTGGGTCGAAGGAGTTTGAGGCTCTGGGACTGCAAGAGGTCCCTTCAGAGGGAGACGGGAGGGAGACCAAGCAGTCTGAGGACAGGGCCCTGGCCATTGCAGGAGAATTAGAAGGGGCACCCAAAGAAAGGGGCATCCTGGAAACCAGCAGTGTCAGCGGCGAATATGAGAGGGCAGGTGAGGACAGAGAACGATGACCACACTTAGCAGCGTGGGTGGGTGAAATCGCCGCACCCACTCTGTGCAGGCACTGAGTCTTTAATACATGCGAATAGGGACCATTCTCCTGTTTTGCAGATGAGGAAGCTGGCAAAGGGCAGTTGGGGAAGTCAGCTACCCAGGTGGTAACGTGGCAGAGCTGGGGTTTGAACTCAGGCCGCCTGCCTCCAGAGCACACTTTTTAACCTCTGCCCTATTCTGTACTGGAGCGCGAGCGAGCATATGCTCATCTTAATCGTTGCTTATTTTAATGAGTATGGAATATGTCTGTAGCACATCAAACCCCCGCTTTCACAAATGTTATTAGTCAGGGGGAAAGAGGAGCTGATCGGAAGAAAGTAGTAAGTAATGAAGTTGGATACAGATGTAGCAGAAATCATGATACTGATATGCAAATCACAGCAGTTTGGAGAGCACAGATAGAAACTGAGCCCTGGCTGGGGAAGAGGAGGTTTATATCCTGGGGCAGAGCTCAAATTAGGACGCAGGTCTCCATGGCGTCACCTGCCTCTCTCGGAACCCACAGCCCACACTTCCTGTGGGTGCTCGGCCCATCCCAGGGTAAGCGGGGGCACTGGATGGGCGTTCGCTCGCTGTCAGACTGGGAAAGATTGGCACATAGAATGACGGAGCAGGGCTGGGGCTGGAGGTGCGGGGATCTGGGAAGAGACTATCGGTGTCAGGGCTCCTGGACCGGGGATTGAGGCGTCATGGGTGAGCAGTGGCGAGGGCAGTGCTGGTAAGGGGACGGTGAGCAGTCCTGGGGGGGGGGGTGCACTCTCCCTGGGGCAAAGAACTGGCCAACTTGAGAGCTGAGCAGGTGTGGTCACTGGGGCCGTCCAGGGTGCCGGGAGCAGAGGGCGAGAGGTGGGCTCTGGGAAGGGGCAGAGGCCTCCTCACCACGTGTCCTGTACAAGTCAGGTAGGGCTGCCGTAATAAAATACCACAGGCTGTGTGGCTTAAACAACAGAAATCTATCTTCTCATAGTTCTCATAGTTCTCATAGTTCTCATAGTTTCTCATAGTTCTGGAGGCTGGAAGTCCAAGATGAAGGTGCTGGCAGCGATGGTTTCTCCTGAGGCCGCTCCTCTTGGCTTGCAGACGACCCCCTCCTTGCTGTGTCCGCGTGTGATCTTTCCTCTGTGTTTGCAGCCCTGGTGTTTTCTTGTGTGTCTAAATCTCCTTTTCTTATAAAGATACCAATCAGATTGGATTTGGACCCACGCTAAGGGCCTCATTTTAACTTAATTACCTCTTTAAGACTATCTCCAAGTACAGTTAAATTCTGAAGTCCTAGGAGCTAGGACTTCAACAAAGGAATTGGGGGGGGCACAGAATTCAGTCCATAACATGTCCCTCTGTCTTGCCCCTAGTTTTCAACGAATATCAGCGAATGACAGGCCGTGACATTGAGAAGAGCATCTGCCGGGAGATGTCCGGGGACCTGGAGCAGGGCATGCTGGCCGTGGGTGGGTATCTTGGCCTGCCCGCTGCGGGGCTGTCGTGTGTGGTGAGTTTTCAGGGTGCTCACCCAGCCTCCGGTTGAGGAAGCTCATAGTGAAAGGGTCCACGATTGCTAAATCCAGTTGCCTACACGGTGGGAAGTCAGGCAGCTTCTCGGTTGCTGCGTAGTCGTGCCTCTGGAGGCGTCTTGTTTATATTTCAAGCCCAGCCCTGGGGGAGGGAGCTGCAGTGCGGGCACTAGTGGGAACGTGACCAACTGTTCTCCCGGAGGAAGATGATGCATATCCTGCCAAGTTTCCTCTAAAAATACATCCCTGCAGGCAGTTGTCAGATGTTTGTGATGGAAACACGTGGAAAGATTTTTTTACTTGCAGCAGCAAAACAGGCCCTGGGCAAGGAAAGCTGGCGTAGCTCCCAGGACACTGGTGTACTTCCTGCAGTGCCTGTGTCATGTCTTCCAGAGCAGGGCCTGATGGGCTCCAGGTCCGTCCTACCCCCTCCCCCAACCCTGGGGTTGGCCCCTCTTTATACCCACTTGGGAACATCACGGTTTGCCCTTCTTCTGTTTTGCTTTTCTTGGAGCTTTCTGGATGGGACAGATTTCCCTGTGTACCCCATGGTAGGTATCGTGGCCTGAGAACCCTAGTTAGATGTTCGTTCCGCTCGGCCATCCTTTTCCACGAGGGTCATGGCATCTCCAGCCTGTCCTCTCCTGCCTGAGCAGCAACATGGTTCCACACACCATTCACGTTCCTTCCCTGCACAGCTTCCTGCATCACATGTGTTGGGTTGGTGTCCAGGCTCTGCATGTCTCTGTTCCAAAGGGCTGGAGCCAGGATTGTAGGATAATTGAGCCTAGAAGAGATGAGGGGAGAGGAAGGTGGATGCAGCGGTGTGTTTGATTGACATCTGGCCTCCTGAGAGGATGCTGTGTGTGTCATGTCCTCCTGGACTGAGTTTTCTGCAGATCGAGTTATGCCGTGTTTCTCTCTTCTAGTGAAATGTCTTAAGAATACCCCAGCCTTCTTTGCTGAAAGACTCAACAGGGCCATGAGGGTAGGTAACCCCCAGGTGCAGGGTCTGGGTGGGGGGTGTCTCAGCCCACTCGTGACTGGGACCTTGCTCAGGGGAGGAGGCATGAGGAGGGCCACCCTTCAGCCAAGAGGACAGAGGGCCCAGGGGCGGGGAGGGGACCAGGGCCCAGGGAAGGTGGGGAAGTGGACGGTGAGGAGGCCCGTTGCTCACGCCCCTGGGCCCACCCTCTTTAGGGAGCAGGAACCAAGGACCGGACCCTGATCCGCATCATGGTGTCTCGCAGCGAGATCGACCTCCTGGACATCAGAGCAGAGTATAAGCGGCTGTACGGCAAGTCCCTGTACCACGACATCACGGTACGGGCCTCTGGGGGCTGTCTGGGCTGCCTCTTGGCGTCCTGCTCACCCTCGGACCTCCCTGGCCACTCCCACCGTCCCCTTTACTCTCCCTCCTCGGAGCTCTCGCGGGCTCGGCTTCAGCCAAGTATGGGCATCTTGTTTGTGGTCCTCGTACTTGCCCTCTTCAGTTTTCACTTGTTCATCTGGTTGTACAACAGCAGGGTGTCAGCTCCTGATGGCAGGGTGCCTCTTGACCCTGCTGTCGCCCCTCTCTGTGTCCCAGCATCCAGCACATCTGCTGTTCAGTAAACAGTTGTGGGGGGGAGGGTCCAAAATCGGCATCAGAGAACACAGGACCTCCCCCACCTGGTGCCTGGCCTTCAGAATCCAGCCGCTCTGTGGGTCTGTGATCCATCAGTGAGAAATCAAGCCCCGAGCCCCCGGAGGGTGAGCGGCTCTAGCTCCCTGGTTAGTCCCCTCCCTCAGCTCTGTGGTGGAGGCAGCACAGGAAGGCAGTTCACAGGGAGGGCTCGGGGGTCACACTGCTTGGGGTCCAGCTCTGGCTTTTCTGCTTGCTCACTGTGTGATCTCAAGCAGCTTGCTTAAACCTCCCTGAACCCCAGTTCCATCATTGTTAAGAGGAGGATAATAATAGTACCCCCCTCCCAGGACTGTTGCGTCTTAAAGGAGGTGGTCCACGTGAAGCATGTTGTGTGACACATGTACGTGTCTGATAGACACTAGCTCCTGTTTTATCACTGTGCCAGAGCCAGTCTGATAAAATTGATTCCTGTCGTGGCAGGGGTCAGGGGGTCTGACACTTAATTTCTGAACTCACATGAACCTTGAAATTGAAGTCACCACGCCCAGGTCCTGATTTCAGACTCACTAACGTTTGATGTTGGGCATGTCACTGAGAGAGGCTTCTCTCTCTTTTCTTGGATATAAAAGCAATGCTGTTGATAGCAGAGAATTAGTAATTATTCACAAAGTATCTTGTGTGTGCCAGTAGGTTGTGGGCACCGAACAGGCCTTGCCCTCAAGGAAGGAAACGATGGTAGGAAATGATGAGAAATTAGCTAAGTGTGGCCTTACTTCTAATGTAAGTGCAGTGGACTCAGATAGAGGGGATATCAGTGTGAACTGGGATGCCCAAATAATAACAGTCCCCTTCACTGGACAGTCGTATCATAGTAGATTACACTTCCTGTACAGGACACAGTAGTGCATTATGGTATAATCCCAACTTAGTGCAACAAAAATGCACTGGGCAAAGGCCACTGGTAGTTAGCCCTGGGTAGGGGGGGTTTTGGCTATTTAAAATTTTTTTGTATTTGTTTTCCAAATTCTGACTTTGATCATTCGGGTGAGTACAGCTTTCTATTTTTTTTTTTTTTTTTTTTGCGGTACGCAGGCCTCTCACTGTTGTGGCCTCTCCTGTTGCGGAGCACAGGCTCTGAACACGCAGGCTCAGCGGCCATGGCTCACAGGCCCAGCCGCTCCGCGGCATGCGGGATCCTCCCGGACCGGGGCACGAACCTGCGTCCCCTGCATCGGGAGGCAGACCCCCAACCACTGCGCCACCAGGGAAGCCCCCAGCTTTCTCTTTTTTAATGGGAGGGCTCAGGAGGCTGAACTGCGTTGGCAAAGGTCTGTGCCACCTGCAAGGCCAGCGTGTGAGCCTCTCACCTGCTCTGGCACCAGCACGGTGGGGAATTTCCTAGGATGGGGCTGCCTCTCTGTAAGGGCACCTGGGGCAGAAGAAAATTAGGAGCCAGGAAGCCAGAACTGGCCGAGCCTCGCTTAACTGATGCCTTACATGTTTCTGTGACCAGGGAGACACTTCTGGGGACTACCGGAAGATACTGCTGAAGATCTGTGGTGGCAACGACTGAGTGGTGACTGGTGGGTCACTTCTGTCCACCTGCTGGCAACAGCGATGCCAGGAAAAGGCCAAAAGAATGTTTGTCTATTTCTAACAAATCCACAAAAAACCCCTTGGTGTCCCAGCGCAGACCGTCCGTAGAACCTTGGCCCCGTCCCCCGCCTGCCCTCCTGATCCGTGTCTTGTGCTCGTGCTGAGGGACCTGGGTTGGTCTTGAACTCTCTCAGGATACCTCCTCCCCACCCCCACTCCTCACAGCCTCTTGCAGCTAAAGGAGACGTTTTGTTTCCTGACTCATGCAGTCATTCCCCTTTGCTTGTGGCTTAAACTCCTGACTTCGTTTTAGTCATATAATGTTGTATGTTTATTTGGAGGTTTTTTTTTTTAATATATAGTCGTTACAGACAGATGCGCACACGTCTTTGCTGCATACACAGTTTGGGTGAGACAGGTGGGGACTGGGGGCGCCATGTCCTCACTGAGGAGTAAAAGGGAAAACCTTTAAGAGTACTCTTTGCATCTGGTGAGAATGTGTCATGAGCTTTGTTATTGCCAAACTCATTCCTTTTTAGAAAAGAAAAAAGCCAGAAAGTCATCTGTTCCACGCAAAACCACGAGAACAGAGCCAGCTCCCTGCCAGTGACAGGGTTACTTGTAATTGAGAATGTGCCTTAAACCTGAATGTCGATGGCCGAAAGCTGTTTCCAAATTAAAGTCAGCCAGTTCTGGAAGTGTTTACCTGGTGCCAGCTTGTTTTCCTGTGCTTCATGATTCTGCCCTGTAGCGCAGGGTTCCAGCCTTACTAGCCGGTGGAAATTTTTATGACTTTAAATAGAAACTTGTGCTTAGGGAACTCTGAGCATAAGTAATTTGCAGGGACTGGGTCGTAAGGACATGATAAATGGAGGTTCCTGAAATTCGTGCTCAGGGCCCAGACGCTGAAAAGGCATCATATGCGGGCACGGTGAGGCCCACTAGGGCGAGGAGGAGGAGTGTGGTCCTTCCCGCCAGGTCCGGAAGGAGGGGCACAGGAAGGAGGGGGTGTGCATGACTCCTGGGGGAGGCCTTACCGAGGAGGATCAGAGAGACGTGAGACCGGCTCCTCCCCTCAGGGACCCTTCAGTCTGAAAGGGAGCTCCTGGCTGTGGTCCCCGGCAGGCCCTTTGCCCCTTGGTTGGTGGTGTTAGGAGAAGGCAAGTCCAGAAGGGACAGAGTTTCTAGAAGTCGTCGTCACTTCTAGAAGCCCAAAGCTTGTTTTCTGGTCAGGGATCTTCACTCCCTTTCTGGTTTCTTACGTTGAAAGTTTAGAAAGGAGAGAATCAGAGATTATGGTGGGAGCCCAAGCCTGCTGGGCCCTAGCAGGGGCCCCAGGGAGTGGCTTGTCCACAGAGTAGACATCTGCTTGGGGACACCACCCTGACTCCTCCCTGCCTTGTGGACATAGAAGAGGGGATGGCCCAAGGGACGTGGGGCAGCCGTGAGCTGGACACTAGCCTGGTCTACCTAGATCTGCCTTGCCCAGCCAGAAAGGCTGATGTGGGCCCTGGGATGGACGGCAGGCCCTGCTTGTCATGTCAGCTCTGCTTCAGTTTCCATGCCTGGAGCCTCTTGACCAGCATGCTTGGCTGCCCTTCCCCAAGGGCGGGCCCCTTGCCCTTGGGTGCCAGGTGGGACCTGCCTGGTGGGATGAACTGTGAGGCACTGCACAACTTGCCCTGGGTCCAGGCCGACTTTGGTGGCCTCCTGCACTGTGCCAGAGTCTAGATTCAACCTCCCATAACGTGACTGTAAATGTTCTGTGACATTACTTTGTCCCATTGTCTGCACCGGAGGTTCCAACCTGGTGCCCAACAGGCAGTATTTAACCTGTACGTGCATTCACTTTGGTCCCCAAAAAGTCCTTTTAGACATTTGAATTTGTTGCCAACATTTAAGCATTGAGCGATTTCATATTTTTAAAAATCTGGAAGAATGGATTCTCATGAAAAGCCAAAAATTCTAGTAACGCTTGCCCAGAATTCCTGCACAACAGTTGCTGCTGGCGCCAACTCACAGGTGCCCTGTTTAGGTATGTACTCTCCATTTTGCCACAGGCCCCACTACTCCCTATT
The DNA here is from genome assembly GCF_951394435.1 of Stenella coeruleoalba. Classification (NCBI taxonomy): domain Eukaryota; kingdom Metazoa; phylum Chordata; class Mammalia; order Artiodactyla; family Delphinidae; genus Stenella; species Stenella coeruleoalba. Next base: position 53,764,448 of record NC_137162.1, on the reverse strand, counting down.
GATATACCATGTGCACGTTACCTGTTGGGCCCTCACACGTCTTTGAGTTTGAGACCCCTGGCCTACACACTTGGGGGCCACCTGTGTTCAGCCTGGTCCTTATTTTCTACCTTTCTGTCCCTCTGACTTCCCTCTTGGTCATGCCCATGGGACCCAACTCATAGTAAGGATGGGCTGGAGGACTATGTGAATGCCTCACAGATCTCTCCAGAGACAAAGAAAGGCACCTGCTGCCTTCTAAGATCCGTAAAAGGTTATTAACACTGACGGTGATGCTCAGGATAAAAAAAGATGAGGGAGACATTGATCTTACAGGTCATCTTTCTGGGAGGAAACTACACTGGGTCTTTTCCTGCCTCCTGGAGGTGTTAGTCAAGGCGGGTCCGTGCCACACATCTAATGTCACTTCCAGAATAGCAACCAGAGGATGAGGCATGAGGTAAGTTCAGCCCTGAGTCTGTTTTCAACAGCTGTGGGGACATTGGAGTGAACACTGTGTGTTAGGGACAGGGACAGGACTAGGGTGAGGCAATGAGTCACTTGCTTCAGGTGCAAAATTTGAGAAAGGAACCTTGGAGTGCTCACTTTGTAGATGGGGAAACGGTCCTAAGTGGTGGTTCTCAAACCCTAGTGTGCATCAGGATCTTCTGAGGAGCTTGTTAAAGGTGCAGGTCCCTGGGCCCCGCCCTCACAGATTCTGAGCAGCCATGGGGACCAAGAAACTGCATCTGTAACCTGCTTGCCTTATATTCTGATGCTGATCTAAATACTCCTGCACTGAGCCAGAGAACTTCTGACATTAGAAATGTTCACACACAGGGCAGGTGAGCAGGTGGCAGAGTGTTTCGGTCCAGCGGTGGGAGGTGGAACTGGTCCACTCCCAGCTTTGGCAAGAAGGATCTGAAAGATGAGCCTTTGCAGGTGCCCATGGTCAAAGCAACAACTGGATGGCCATGCCATGCCCATCCTTGTGCTTTGGCAGGATAGTCCTAGCCTAGGACTTGGCCCCTTATTTCTGCCCTCAGCTCCTTCCTACCCTGGCTGATGTGGAGTGGAGTCAGACGTGAAAACAGAAATCAAGCTAATCATTTCTCCAGGCAGATACTAGACTAGCTTACATTTTTTACCCCATCAAACCTGAAAGCTTCTCTGCTCGTGTTCCTGTAAGGACAGGACATCATTACTCAGTCCTCCAACTGGCCCTATACAGGGTTCCCTCTCAGCAAAGGATTTGGTCAGTCAGGGTCTCAACTCTGTAAGGGGCTCTTACCCTCAACGCCTACTCCTTGGAAAGCTTGCTTTGGCCTAATACTGGTGTCCACTCTGAACCTGGTTCCTTCCCAGCAATAAGAGCTGACGCAGCCCTGAATCAGAAAGAGCACTGGTCCAGGAGTCAGGCATCCCTTTTCCCGTCTCAGCTCAGCTACTGGTTTGCTGTGTGACCCTGGATAAGCCACTTCCCCTCTTTGGGCCTAAAATGAAGGGAAGACTAGATCAGAGCTTCTTAAACTTGACTGTAGTCAGCAAAAATTGTAGAGTAGGGAACTCCAAAAGCCTGTTCCTCCGTGAAAGTGACAAATAAGATGGCAAAAACTGTCAGAATCAACTTCATGAGAGCTCTGAAAATGAAAGTTTGCAACCAAACAAAAGCTTAAAAAACAAAGTTGAGTCTTGGTGAGAGGATCTTGCTTCATTTTCACTTACTCCAGCCTTATCCTCCTCACCGCAGCTTGGCATCAGCCTCAAAAACAATATCCACATTCTGTTATAGGTTCCTAGCAATGAATGGAGCAGAATGGACCTTGTTCTCAAGAATTATGGTTGGTTGTTTTGATCTTTCTTATTGCTCCCTGAAAGACTGGCTCAAATGACTTGCTTTTATTTTACCTAATTTGGAACTCTCCCAAGGAGGAGGTAGTAACCCTCAGGGACATTGAAGGCAGATTCATTAGCACTGATGCCTGGAGAGAGGGATAACAGTTGGGGCAAACAGGAGACAAATTGAAAAGTTTGGGGAGCAAAGGCCGATGATGTGATGCTTTGGGGAATAATGGTTTTAGAGTGCTCCCATTAATTCCTGGGAATCTAGAAGGCCACACACATGCCTAGGGCTGGGCACATGCTTAGAAAAGACTTGAGAGGACCGTAAGCTCTCACCTCTGGCTGACCTTCAGGCTCTATACATGCAGAAAGTGAAGCAGGCAGAGTCATAGACTGCCTGGCAGAGTATCCAAAGATTTTCCCCAACACACACAACACATTTGTAAAGACTGGGAAATTTGGGGTTTTGTGGTTGTTCCAGGAGTTTAAGGAGTTGTGTTGGATCACTAGTGACCACTGAGTTAACTGAACAGAGACTTCAATGACCACACCAAATACAGACTTTAAAAAACTAGTTCAGAAAGTCACTAAACAAACTACAACAAATTCAACAAGCAGCAATAACAAACTGTGGGGAGGGGGAAGAATCTGATTTCCAGAGTTTTCACATAATGTTCAAAATGCCCAGTTTTCAAAAAAATTATTGAGGCATGCCAGGAAACAAGAAAGTATGACCCATACTCAGGAAAACAAGAAATCTGTTCATAGAAATTGAGGAAAACTGAGATATTGGACTTACCAAGAAAAGACTTTAAATCAACTGCCTTTAAAAAGCTCAAAGAGCTAAAGGAAACCACGTGTAAAGAACCAAAGGAAACTAAGAGAATGATGTCTCACCAAATAGAGAATGTCAATAAAAGGAAGTTACACAAAGGAACCAAATAGAAATTCTGGAGTTGAAAAGTACAATTATAAATTTTTAAATATCACTTAGAGGGGCTCAAGAGGAGATTTGAGAACGGAGAAGAAAGAGTTGGCAAACTTCAAGATAGGTCAATTGAGATTTCCCAATCCGAGGAGTAAAAAGAAAAAAGAATGAAGAAAAATTAACAGAGCCTAAGACCTGTGGGACATCATCATGAAGTATACCAATGTACACATAATGGAGGTCATAGAAGAGAAGAGAGAAAGCAGAAATACTTGAAGAAACAGTGGTTGAAAGCTTAGAAATTTGATGAAAGACATTAATCCACACATCTCAGGAGCTCAGTGAACCGTAAGTAGTATTTTTAAGAAGATCCACTTTGAGACACATTATAACCAAACTGTTGAAAAACAAGGAATCCTGAAGTCAGCAATAGAGAACTGACTTGTCACATACAAGGGATCTTCAATAAGATTAACATCTGATTTCTTGTCAGATACCATAAAGGCTAGAAGGCAGTGGGATGACATATTCAGTGTGCTGCAAAAAGAAATGTTAACAGGAATCCTATATCTGGCAAAATAGTCTTCAAAAATGAAGTTAACACATTCCTGGGTGAACAAAAATTGAGACAGGTTCTTGCTAGTAGACCTTTCATGTGAGAAATGCTAAAGAAAGTCCTTCAAACTGAAATGAAAGGATACTGGACAGTAATTCAAATCCACCTGAAGAGATGAAACATTGGTAAAGATAAACATAGGTAAATATAAACATCAGTATTAATATGTATTTTTTGGTTTGTAGCACCTCTTTTTTTCCTATATGATTTAAAAGATAATTGCACCAAACAAGGATTATAACACTGTGTTGATGGGCACAAAATGTATAAGGACGTGATTTGTGACAATAACAATATTAAAGGCAGGTGATGGAGCTATATAGGACATATATAGAGAGACAAAGCTTTTGTATACTATTGAAACGGTATTAATTCAAACTGGACTTATAAATTAAGATGTTAATGTAATCCCAGAAAATAACAAAAACAGTAAAAGAAAGGAGAAGGAATCAAGTGGTACACCTGAAACCATCTAACATAAAATGTGGCAATAATGGAGGAATTAAGGAGCCCCAAAATTACGACATAGAAAACAAATAACAAAATGGTACAAGTCTTTATTTATTAGTAATTACTTGAAATATAAATGGAGTAAATGCTCCAATTAAGAGACAGAGATTGGCAAAGGACATTATATCCTAATAAAATGGTTAACCCATCAAAATATAATAATTATAAACATATATGCGTCTAACAATAGATCCCCAGAAAGTTTGAAACAGACTGACAATTGAAGGGAGAAATAGTCCCAACAATAATAGTTGGAGACTTCAACACTTCACTTTCCCTATTGGATAGAATAATTAGACAAAAGATAAACAAGGAAACAGAGAACTTGAACAGCACTATAAATCAACTAGACCTAACAGACATATATAGAACTGTCCACCCAACAAGAGAATATGCATTCTTCTTAAGTGCACATGGAAAATTCTCCAGATCACAAAAGAATCTAAATAAATTTTAGAAGATTCAAACCACACGGAGTATCTTCTATGACCACAATGGAATGAAATTTAAAAGAAATATCAGGAGGAAATCTGGAAATTTTACAAGTAGGTGAAAACTAAACATACTTTAAAAGAACAGTGAGTTAAAGAAATGAGAAATTAAGAAATACTTTGAGATTAATTAAAATGAAAGCCCAAAACTTATGGGATGCAGTGAAAGCAGTGCTCAGAGGGAAATCTATAGCTGTAAATGCCTACATTAAAAAAGAAAAAAAAAATCTCAAATCAGTAGCCTAACCTCCCACTTTAAGGAATTAGAAAAAGAAGAGCAAACTAAACCCAAAGCAACCAGAAAGAAGGAAATAATAAAGATTAGAGTGCAGATAAGCAAAATAGAGACTAGAAAAACAATAGAATCAATGAAACAAAAGCTTCTTCAAAAAGATCAACAAAATTAACAAACCTTTAGACTGACAGAAAAAGGAGAGAGGAGACTCAATTACTAAAATCAGAAATGAAAGTGAGGACATTACTAACAGCTTCATAGAAGTAAAAGGATTATAAGAAAATACTGTTAACTGTATGCCAACATATTAGATAACCTAGATGAAATGGGGAAATTCCTAGAAACACACAAAGTCTGAAATTTGACTCAAGAAGAAATAGAAAGTCTGAATAGACCTATAAGAAGAGATCAGTAATCAAAAACTCCCAACGAGGAAAAATCCAGAACCAGGAGCCTTCACTGGTGAATTCTATCAAACATTTAAAGAAAAAGTTAACACCAATCCTTCTCAAACTCTTTCCCCCCAAATAGAGGGGGAAACATTTCCTAACTCATTCTGTGAGACCAGTATTACCCTGATACCAAAGCCACAAGAAATGTGCAAAAAACCTCAGTGAAATACTATCAGACTGAATCTAGCAGTATATTATAAGGATTATCCAGCATGAACAAGTGGGATTTATCAAAGGAATATAAGGAGCATTCAATATGTAAAAAATAAATCAATGTAATACATATTGACAGAATGAAGGGGGACAAAAACTACATGATGATCTCAATTGATGCAGAAAAAGCATTTGCAAAAACCCAACATCTTTTCACATATAATAATAACAAACCTAAGAAACTAAAAACAGAAGGAAAATCTATCAACCTGAAATAAAGGGCATCTACGAAAAGCATACCAATGGTGAAAAAATAAAAGCTTTTCCTTGAGATCAAGAACAAGACAAAGATGTCTGCTATTGCCACTACTACTCAACATTGTATTGAAAGTTATAGCCAGGGTAATTAGGCAAGAAAAAGAAATAAGAGGCATCCAGATTGGAAAGTAAGAAGTAAAACTCTATCCACAGATTACATAATCTTATATACAGAAAATCCTAAAATATCCACAGAAAACCCATTAGAGCTAGTAAACGAATTCAGCAAAGTTGCAGGATAGGATACGCGATCAACCAAAAAAGTCGTTTATATATCCATGCACTAGCAATGAACAATCTGAAAGTAAAATTAAGAAAACAATTCCATTTACAGTCATTGCAAAAGGAATAAAATAAGGATAAATTTAACCAAGGTGGTGTAAGACTTTACCCTGAAAACTACAAAAAATACAAAACATCCTGTGCTCATGGATTGGAAGATTTAGTATTGTGGAAATGGCAATACTCTAAAAACTGATCTACAGATTCAATCTAATCCATATCAGAATTCCAACTGCCTTTGGCTGATGTGGACAGGCTGATCCTAAAACTCATACGGAATTGCAAGGAACTGTTCCTCAAATAGCCAAAACAGTCTTGGAAAAGAACAAAAAAGTTAGGGAACTCATACTTAATTTTAAAACTTAGCACAAAGCTATAGTAATTCAAACAGTGTGATACTGGCATAAAGACAGACATACAGAACCATGGGATAGAATTGAGAAGTAAACCTAAACGTTATGCTCAATTGATTTTTGACAGGGTGCCAGGACGGTTCAGTGGGGAAAGAATATTCTCTTCAACTAAGTGCAAGTAATGAAGCTGAATCCCCACCTCACACCACATACAAACATTAACCTAAAAGAGATTTTAAAAACTAAATATAAGAGCTAAAGCTATAAAAATCTTAGAAGACAGGATTAAATGATTCATAACCTTGGATGTGGTAGTGGATTCTTAGATATGACACCAAAACAAGAAGGAACAAAACAAAGATAAATTGGATTTCATCAAAACTGTTGTTTCAAAGGACACTATAAAGAAAATAAAAAGACAACCCAGAATATGAGAGAAAACATTTGTAAATCATATATCTGATAAAAACCTAGTATCCACAATACATAAAGAACTCTTACAACTCAACAGCAAAAAGACAACCTAGTTTTTAAAATGGGCAAAGGATTTGAATAGACCTTCCTCCAAAAAAGACATACAAGTGGCCGACACACATGAAAAGATGCTCAGCATCACTAGGCATTAGGTAAATGCAACTTAAAACCACGAGATAACCACTTCACACCTAGTGTGATGCCTATAATCAATAAGATGTGTAGGGGAGGATAAGGAAAAATGGAAAACCTTATATATACATTGCTGGTAGGAATGTAAACTGGTACAGTTGCTATGCAAAAACAGTTTGGTTGTTCTTCAGAAACTTAACATAGAGTTACTATTTGACTCAGCAATTTCATCCTTAATTATAGACCCAAGAGAAATGAAAACATATATCCACACAAACTTATACATGAATGTTCATAGCATTATTCATAATAGCCAAAAGGTGCACACAACCCAAATATCCACTGATTTGATGAATGGATGAATAAAATGTGATATATCCATAAAATGGGATATTATTATTCAGCCATAAACAGGAACGAGGTACTGATACATGCTACAACATGGACGAACCTTGAAAACATTATGCTAAGCGAAAAACAGTTAAACACAAAAGGCTTTGTGTCTGACACAATCATACACAAAAATGTATGATTCCATTTATATGAAATGTCCAGCATAGGCAAGTCCACAGAGAAAGAAATATTAGTGGTTTCCAAGGGAGGATGGGAGGGGGAATGGGAAGTGACTGCTTAATGGTACAGGGTTTCTTTTGGGGGTGATGAAAATTTCTGGCATTAGAAGGTGATGATGAGAATTAGAAGGTGGTGATGACTACACATTATGAACCCACTGAATTTGTACTGTTTTAAATGGTTAAAATTTTGAATTTTATCTCAACAGAAACATTTTTTAAAACTTTAATGTGCACACAGATTCCCTGGGGATCTCATTAAAATGTAGATTCTGATTCAGGAGGTCTGGGCAGGGCCCCGAATTCTGCATTTTTGATAAGCTCCCAGGTGACACCCCTGTTGTTCACCTACAGCCACATTTTGAGTAACAAGTTTACTCAAAGGGCCCTTCCACTGTGCCGCCTTAACGATTCTGCATCTCAGGTGCCTCACCTCTTGAACTAACTCCTGCCCTGTCCACCCCTATAAATAAGGAGGGCGGAAGTACAGGTCTGAGCCTGCAGGGGGTGTGAGCCTCAGCGCATGGGAGCAGATGGAGAAGGGGCTGTGGCTGCAGGGGTCACTGTCAGCAGACACAGAGGGGACCAAAGGAGTAGCTTTTATTTTGCACAAAGCTGAGGACGGCAGGCCAGAGCGCACGGCTCTGTTCTCAGAGGAGAGCTGTTGTATCACTGCCAGCTGTTGGGTGGCTCTTGCTCTGGTGCTGAGAGGCGATCTGAAAGAAAGGGGGCGGCCTCGGAGTGAGCAAACAGGGTGCTGAAGGCTGCCTGCCCTCCCCTCCCAGTCCCCTGGGGACTCCTGTGCCAGGACGCAGGGCTCGAGGGAGCAGGTGGCAGTCCCTCCACTGCCAATGAGAGGGATGCCAGGCTTCCCTGATAGGGTTTGGTGGCGGCAGAGGAGTAGAAGGGAGATGGGTAGGAGCTGTGACGTGTAAATGGCCAGGGAAGGAGGCAGCCGCTCTGAGTCAGGGTGGTGCTGAGAGTGGAACTCTTCCAGGTGCCCTTACCCGATGCTGGGCTGCAGCAACCCCGGGCGTGGGGGCAGAGAACACTTGGGGTGAGCCCGGAGGATGCCTCCCACTTCTGTCCCAAGGAGGAGCTGGAGCCTCCCTGGCTTGTCCAGGCTACACCATGGGGGTGGAGCAGCTGTCCCCACCCTGCTGCCCAGCCCTGGAGGCTGTCATCTCTGCTACCTGAGCTGCTCACCGTCTCCTCTGCGAGGTCGGGTATCAGGCTGAAGGGGCCTGGGGGCAGATTCCAGGCCAGCTCCTCCAGCTGAGCCAGCAAGCCTTTCACTTCTGCCTCCAGGTGCTCCACTGTCTTCTCCACCGTCTAAAGCAAGGAGAGAAGTTGGGGGAGGAGTAGAGGACAAGAGTGGTGACAAGTCCCACTTAATCAGCCACATCCTAAGGAGCACCTGGAAGTCCAGTAGCGTGCGGTGGGGAGAGAACTGGGTGCCAGGGGACCTGGGTCCTCTTGATTGAGGCCCTGCCCTTGCCTGCCTCTCAGCTCCCCAGATAACAAATTCCTAGGAGCTCACTCTCTAAGGCTGCTCGCTCCTGCCTCTGGCACTCAGGGGTTTTACCCAGTCATTGGTTTGGGGCTTGGAGGGACTCTGGGATTCTTTTTTCCATTTCAGGGTGTCACCACTGGGAGCTCACATTCCTTTTGTTACCCCGCCCCCTGGTGGCAATTCTGCCAAATGACAGTATTGGCATTTTGAAATTTTCTTTATTCAGGGTTCTTAACTTTTTTCACAAATGAGCCCCATTAGCAGTCTGGTGAAACCTACAGACCGCCATCAGAAAAATGCTTTCATTGAGAAAAATAAAACATACAGGATTTCCAAGGGTATAAACTGCAGTAAAATACTATTAAACTATAAAAATTAAATTTTGATATAAACATTTATCTATTAACTTATTTAACACCAGGTCTAACAACTACTGAAATTTTTTTTCTTTTTTTTTCTTTTTTTTTTTTACTACTGAAATTTTGACATACTGATAGTAAACAATATGTTGAGATATTCACAATGACTATAATAGGATGAAATTATCTGTGATTTCTATTGCTGACAAAGTCACAGTGCTGTTAATACTCCTGCAGTTTGTTGTCTGTATTTATAGTGAATGAGAATGCTAAATCTCGGCTAAAGGTTTGTGAAAATGAAGTGCAATTTTTTTTCCCCACACAAGTTTATGGACCCCAGGTTACAAACCGTGGCTGTGTAACAAAACACCGCAATAGAATTTCCACCTTCTCATCTGGTGATTATGGGGAGATCTCTGGCTGGTGGGAAGCAAGGTCCCGGGGAGGCAGGGTCTGTTGGGGGCTGGACAGCCTAACAGCCCAGGTAGGGCAAGGAGATGTTTAACATAGTGGCCAGGGAACAGGATTGGCCCAGATTTCCCCAACTTTCCAAAGCAAGATTGGCCTGAACCCTCCAAAGCCACCAGCCTGGCAGGTGGTCCTGAAGCTGCATGCCCTCTCAGGTCACCCTCATTACCTCCTCTATGACGTCTAACCGGCCATGGACAGCCATGTGTCTGTCACACCCTGCAGTCCGAGCTGGGTCTCCTCGGGAGGGGATGAAGGGTTCAGCAGCTGTAGGAAAACAAGTCTTGTCACTGTGGGGCCCTCGGTTTCCCTGTAACATTAGAGACTCCTGCAAACATGGGGCTCAAGGGAGGTGGGTCCTAAAAACAGTCCAAAGAGAAGCAGAGGAAGGCTCAGTGTGGATCAGGGTGTGAGTGTAGGGTTGCCCCACTCACTCACTTGGCCATGGTCTCCTACAGACCCAAGTAGGCTTCCTTAAGGGGGTGCTGCCTGAACTGGGTAAGAAAAGGAAGGGAGGAAAGGTTTCAGCCAGAAGGAACGGCATGTGCAAAGATAGGAATGAAATAGCATGGCTCAGTGCACAAACCCTCAGGAAGCCTGAAGTGGCTGGAAAGTACAGGGTGGGTGGGAGTTGAGACTGGAGAGGTGGATCGTGGAAACAAGGCCGGGCCCTAATAAACCAATCACAATGCTTGTTTTGGGGTTTATTTAAACAGGAGAGTCATGCAGTCATATGTGAATTTTTAAAATACAGAGAATGGATTGGAGAGATTCGTTTTTGAAGGCAGGAAGTACTGCAGTAATCAGCGTAAGAAGTGATGAAAGGAGGCAGTAACCGTAGGAAGAGAGGAAGAAAATGCATGGAGATATTGTAGTCATAGTAATAGTAATTGACATTGGTGACCAGTTAGTAACATCTGACACGAGTGAGTGCTAAACAAATGTGTTAACTCAGTCAACCTCTACAACCAATTATTAGCCCCAATTTACACATAAGGAAATTGATGCACAGAAAGGTGAAATGATACGTCTAACGCCACACAGCTAGTAAGCGGAATATCTGAGGTTCAGTTTGTTCAACATCATTTTCCTCCCCAACGTTGGCTCCTCCTTGGTTCCTTACACCACCAACCTTCACACCAGAAGTTTAGAGCCCGGGCTTTGAGCTCAAGTTGCAGTATTGGTGGCTCTGAGATAACCTGCAGGGCGTCTGAGTTGGCCGAGTCCTTGGAGAACATGGACACACAGAAAGGAGGATGCTGCCCCAGAAGCAAGGAGAAGCCAAGAGCTTTCAAAAGGATGAAGCAGTCAGCATGGCCTAAAGCAGCATGGAGGTCTAGCAAGATAAGGACTCGGAGCAACAGAAAAGTGGATGCTGAATGCCGTCCCAGCGCTTTTAGCGGAGAGGTGCCGACAGAGCAAAGTCTAGTCGCAATGGGATGAGAAGGGAAGGAAAAGTCAGGAGGAGGAAACTAAGATCCTGGAAAACATTTCCATGAAGCCTGGCTGTGAAGGAAGGGAGATCAGATCACAAGGTGATCTAAAGCAGTGTTTATTGTTGTTGTTTCCAGGTTTTTAAGCATTGAAGAAACGCAACCATGCTTATAGCCTGAGGACAGGAGGAAGCCAGGAGAACTGAAAGAATGCATTTCCCGAAGAGATGTGAGGCCACGGAATCCAGAAATGGTGGTGGGGGTAGGGGTCACATGTGGAAGGAAGAGAGAGGAAACGCAGCAAAAATGGGTAAAAAAGTTCTACTTAAAGGGCCAAGAAGTTGAGGGAGTCCCATCTGATGGCCTCCGTTCACTCGGTAAAGTAAGAGGGGAATCATCTGCTGAAAATTCGTGTAGGGTTAGGAAAGGAAAGCGAGTTGTGAAGTATTATCAGGAATTCTGTGAGTGGGTTGTTGGACACAGCCACTAAAATGGGAGCCGTGGTGAAAGTATTTCCACCATGGAAACTGACAAATGCTTTTTTTTTGTTTTCCGAAAGCCAGTGTATCAGCCCGCCCCTGGGTAAGAAGCTTGAATAAAGAGGGGGCTCCAAAAGGGGATGAGGAGAATGAGGAAGGCGGTTAGGAGGATGATGCAGAACAACCTGACATCACAAGGAAGCCCGCCCGCAGCAGCTCAGCAGGTGGGTGTCAGCAGCAGAGACAGATGGCTGATGAGCTGAAACCTGGGAGTCTGTGGCATGAGTGCGGTGAAGAGCAAGAGTGCAGAGGAACTGAGGATTCGACCAGCAAGGGCTTAAGGGGACGAGCTCGGGCATCTAGCTTGAATAACGAAGGAGAAGGCAATAAGAGGGCCAATAATTGGGAGAAATGGAAGGGCTGAGGGCACTGCAGATCTCAGTGAGATGATGGGAGTAACAGAAGGAACAAGTGATAAGGGATATTGCAATTTCAGCTTTTAGAGGTAGAGCAGCTTCACAGTGACAATACCAAGGCTGTGGGCATCTGAAGCAGAGCAGGGGTAAGAGTTTTTGGACTTGATCTTTGTAGATGCAAAACTCTTGTAAGACTTCGATGTTGGCTGGGTTGCCCGAGGTTGGCAGGTCTTGGGGTAAGGATAGTGAGCTATTTTGCTGGTGATGAATGTATAACTCTGAAGGCTGAGTGACTTGTCTAAGATCACACAGTCAGCAAACGACTGGACCCCAGGCACCCTGGCCTTCCCCTGGCCCCACCTCAGCCAGCTGGCCTTCTGGAGCTCTGTCAGAGTCCCCATGCCCTGCGAGTCCCTGGTCTCAACTCTCTCTGGATCTCAGCTCTTCCACTCAGGGGCGAGAACCAAGGCAGGGGCAAAACTTCCTTCCACTCTGAGCATCTTTTGTGGAGAACAGTTTGGGTTTTTACATTCTCCCCTTCATTATGTCCATCCACTGAACTTAGAAAAACCTGTTCAAAAAACAATGGTGGATTTCCCTGGTGGCACAGTGGTTAAGAATCCACTTGCCAATGGAAGGGACATGGGTTCGAGCCCTGGTCCGGGAAGATCCCACATGCCGCGGAGCAACTAAGCCCATGCGCCACAACTACTGAGCCTGCGCTCTAGAGCCCGCGAGCCACAACTGCTGAGCCCACGTGCCACAACTACTGAAGCCCGCACGCCTAGAGCCTGTACTCCACAACAAGAGAAGCCACCACAATGAGAAGCCCACGCACCACAAGGAAGAGTAGCCCCTGCTCGCCGCAACTACAGAAAGCCCGCACGCACCAACGAAGACCCAACGCAGCCAAAAATAAATAACTTTAAAAAAAACAATGGTCCTGGGACTTCTCTGGTGGGCCAGTGGTAAAGAACCCACCTTCCAATGCAGGGGATGCCGGTTCAATCCCTGGTCGGGGAACTAAGATCCCACGTGCCGTGGGGCAACTAAGCCTGCACGCCACAACTACCGAGCTCGTGTGCCTCAACTAGAGAGCCTGTGTGCCGCAAAACTACAGAGCCCACGCACCACAACTACAGAGCCTGTGCACCGCAACGAAGATCCTGCGTGCCGCAGCTAAGACCTGATGCAGCCAAAAGAAAAAAAGAAAGAAAATAAGTAAGTATTTAAAAAAACAACAACAATGGTCTTCTTGTTGACTTTAGGGAGGGAGGGGATGTTATAACTTTGGTTATTTTTTTTAAGGGAGCCTTTTAGAGATCTATGCTGAGCATATTTATAGGTAAAATGCTATGATGTCTTGGCTTTACTTCAAAATAACCCAGGCCTGGGAGTGGAAGGAGGCATGGGTGGGAGCATTGAGCAAACAAGATTGGCCAAGATTGGTAACTGTTGAAACTGGGTGATGTGGACATGGGGTTAATTCTGTTATTCTCTCTACTTTTGTATGTATGGTTTGAAATTTTCCATAATAAAAGCCAGTTCTCTGATGGGGTTGTTAGCAAAAAGCAGAAGCCACGGGCTTCGTGCATTGATACAAAATGTTCAGGATTCAGGATGGGTGTCGGGGGGTGGGTGGTCTGAGAGACCCCACCTGGAGGGCTGCACTCCATTCTGGGCTATTCATCGTGAGAAGGCTTTCGACAGGCAGAGGCAGGGCTAAAGGCGGCCACCGTGAAGGGACTCCAGATTTTGACTCCTTTGTGCCAGCTGAAAAAACTGGGGTGCTCAGCTAGAGAGAAAAGATTTCGAGGGGGCAGGCAGAGTTGTTTTCACCCAAATAGAGGGCTGTCAGGGAAGAGGGGGTCTGTCTCGGTCTAGGTCCGGGCCCACACACACCCTCTGCAAGCTCCACCCAGGGGCCTTAGGCCAAGACATTCCCCTGAGTCCCACCTGCCCCCTCCCAGACCCTAAAGTACTCTTCCCCCTCCTCCCAGCTTAGGCCAAGAGGAAGCAACATGACCCTGCCGGCCAAGTGGGGCTCTGCCAGCTCTGGAAGTCACGAACAACATGAATCTGCTCCCTCCCTCAGCCTAAAACATCCTGTTCTCTACGTGTCAGCGATGAGGGCTCACTTGGCTCCCAAACCCCTCCAGGGAAGAGGTTGGGTTGAGGTTGCTCTCCAAATCACACAGCACTAATGCATCACATCTGGACGCAGCTGCGCCCTGGGCTGCACTGCACAACCGTCAGTGAGCTCATCCAGGCCTCCGGGGGAGCTCTGCTGAGAGAGAGCTGGGGCAGAGCCAGGCCACCCTGCGCTGCGGCTCCCTCCCCCACGTGGGTGCTCATGGCATTGACCTCAGCGCATGAGGGCAGAAAACACACTGCAGACCTCCGTTCCTAGCCATGAATTGGTGCGGGGCCGTGGGAACTTTCTTCTCCCCGAGCCTCTGCTGCCTCCTCTGTAACACGGGTTTGGGGATGGGGGCGGAGGCACTGCCAGAGGCAGCTCATCCGAGGTTTGCCTCTGTCTTTCAGGCCTCAGAAATTAGCTACAAAGACCGAACCAGGATGAGTCAAGGACAAGTTGCTTCTTGGCCCAGAAGCTCCCGCAAGGCAAGAACTGGGCAAGGGCTCCCTTTGCTTCACGCTTCCTCACCAGTAGAAAGGGGCTCACGATAACGCCAGTTTCACGGGGCTTTGGGGAAGCTCAGACCAGAGGAAGAGTGGGGGAAGCTGAAGGATGATCACGACTGACCATGTGCGGCCAAGGCTGTGGTTCGCGGTGCTCCCTTCCCTCCTTCGATCCCGCCCTCCCTGACCTGGCCAGTTGGGAAATGGACCTTCTTGGATGCAGGGTTGTTTTCTCTGGCCTGGCTTCCGCTCAGGGCCTATGCGCACCCCGGATGGCGGGCGTGGGTGGAACATGGTGAGAGCAGGCTGCCAGTGGAGACGGGAGGCCCAGTGCAGGCACCAGTTAAAGGGACACGGCCACTGGGCCTCCCCCCCACCCCCTCACTGACAGGCATAGGAGACCTTTTGTTTCTGGATCCGAACACTAAGAAGGCGCACACAACTCAAAGGATTTCTGACCCTGAAAGGTGCTGCTTTGACCACACTTGGCACTTGGGGGTTAATTCTATTTGACCACAGTCAATATAATAGTCTAATAAATGTGACCACATTTGATATTTGTATTAAAATTTGTGCTTCATTCCAAACCATCAGTATTTTTTTGTTTTTTGTTTTTTTTTAAATCAGAAGAACACTATTTTCAAACAACTATATGAAGAACTCTAGTCTATGGATGTGCTCTGGCTGAAACAGGAGAGGGATCCTTGAGCCCCCTAAGAGGGAGCTCAGATGCTAAGGAACATTTTTGTTTTGTTTTGGGAGTGATACGTCCTGTCTCCCTTGTTCTCTGGTCATTTTCCAGATGTGGATTTGAGCCTTGCCGATCACTCTGAGAGCTTACCAATGTCAGTCCAATACAGTCGGCGTCTGGGTAAGTGAGGATACAAGCTGAGCTGCTGCAACAAAGAGTCCCCCTCAATCACACGTGTGTTTATTTCTTTCTCACATATCAGTTCAGAGGTGGACTGGCTGATGGTCAGGGCTGGCAGGCAGCTCCGCTCTCCAAGGCCATCCAGGAAACCAGATTCCTTCTACCTTGGAATATGGTGATTTATAATCCACTGGGTTATAAAGTACTAGAACATTCCTAAACCCCCACCATGCTGAGGTCTAGGAAGCCATCCAGGATAAACCTCTCTCCACACACTGTCTGGGACTCAGAAGTCTGGGAGTCAGAGGCACGGTCCCACCTCCACTGAACTGTGTTCTTTGCCTCTGACTCAGCTTCGTCTGTGAGGGATCTGCCCTGCTCTGTCTACTTGGTGGGACTGCTGTGTTGATCCAAGGGGATCCTGCATTTGAAGTTGCCTTGGAACTGCCAGATGATGTGCAAATGCCATGTAGGTCATTCACCAGGTGGACTGGAGACTAAGCAGGTCAGTGAAAGCCCCTGCAGCCCCGCCTCTCCACCTGGAGCCAGTGCTTTTCACTAGATCACTCTGACCAGGTCTCCTCAAGACGGGGAGGCACCTGCTCTAGGACTATACCTGTGCAGGAGTCCAAGGGATGCTTGGGAGGGGCTTCTCCGACAAGCAAACAGAGGGCTCAGGGCTGACCGGGCTCTCTGGGCTCTGCTACAAGCCAATCCCACTTGCTGGATCCTTAGTTTCTTCACCTTTAGAATGGGCACAACCACACTCTATATTTGAAGCTACTGTCAATTTGTGATCCGTTATTCTGGGCCAAGCTTTTTGTTGAGTGCTTACATGCATTAACTCATTTAATTCTATCTGTGAGCTCAGTACTCTTACTTATCAGTTTTTTATAGATTAGAAAACCAAAGAGGTTGAGTAACATGCCCAGGACTACACTGCTAGTAGGTAGTGGGGACAGGATTTGAATCCTACCTGCAAGACACTGTCTATACTATGTTCTGGCAGTTCTGTGATGAGTTAAGGGCCTCCTATCTTGGGGGGGTCTCAGCTTCCTCCTTCGTAAAATGAGGGGCTGGACAGGAATGGGGCAAAGGGGACCTATACACATGACATCTTTGCACCTGTCTTGAGGCCCAACAAGAGCCCAACTGTGTACGTTGAATCAGATTGTCTTTGAGAGGTTCCCTCCCCACAACATCCATTTTTGTAAGAAGAAATGCAGTGATCCTCACCACAGCCCTCCAGTGTCTTCCTCTTCCACCCAAAGCAAAAAGCAGAAGCCCAATGGAAGACAGATGTCCACAGAGACCTGGCATGGTGGTGGACAGTGAGAGCTTCCCCCCGTGGGCCCCAAGGCATGGGTGAGAATGGCTAATAGGACTAGGCTCTAGGACTTGATATCCCTCCAATAGCAAAATAGGAAAGGAGATTAACTGAAGCCTTAACTTAAAAAAAAAAAATTCTCTACAAGTAGCATAAGACAGTCTGCTTCACTCAACACATAAAGAACTTTTATAGATTGATATGAAAAAATCTCACTACCACGATGGAAAAGTCTAAGACAGTTCACAAGAATTAGCAGAAATGACCAATACGCCTTTGAAGAAAAATCCAACCTTGGTAGTAATCAAAGAACTGAAAATTAAAGCAATAAACCATCTTCAAGTATTCTTGCAAAAAAAATATCTAATTGGAATTAGCTGAAGCTTCTAGATCTAACTACCAGTTTATAGACAATATAGGGGAGAGAACAATTTAAATGACACCTGGGGGATGCAATCAGCTAAAATTTAAATGGGAAAAACTTTATAAGACTAACAACCCAGTTTCTTCAAATAAATTTTAAGAAAAAAGAGGGGAAAAAGAACTTACTAAAGAAACTTAAAACTCACTAAAAGAAACTTAACAGATATATCAACCAAAAGCAATGTGTGTACCTTATTTGGATCAAACAAACCAAATATAAAAACATCACACAATCAGGGACAGTTGAACGCTGATTGGATATTTGATGACATTACGGAATTATTGTCCATTTTTAGGGAGTGATAATGGTATTGTTATTAAAAGATTATTTATCTTTTAGAAATACATAAGGCAATACTTACAGATAAAAATATATAATGCCTGGAATTTCCTTTAAAATAATCTGAGAGAGGGGAGAGAAGGTGGGGATGATAGATGAATCCAGATCTGTCAGGAATCCATTCTTGTTGAAACAGAGTGATGGGCACATGGTGGTTCACTATACTATTCTTTTTATTATTATTATTCTTTTTCAAATTATTTTCCCATTTAGGTTGTTAAATAATATTGAGCACCGTTCCCTGTACTGTACAATAGGTCCTTGTTGGGTATCCATTTTAAATACAGCAGTACGTACATGTCACTCCCAAACTCCCTAAGTATCCCTCCCCCACCTCCCAACCATAAGTTCGTCGTTCTCTAAGTCTGTGAGTCTGTTTCTGTTTTGTAAAGTTCATTTTTATCATTTTTTTTAGATTCCGCATATCAGCAATATCATATTTGTCTTTCTCTGACTTACTTCACTCAGTATGACAATCTCTAGGTCTCTATTCTGTGTTTATATCCAACAGATTTGATAATCAACAGTTAAGAAAAACCATGGTATATTGTCTGAAGTCTGAAAGGTTATACACAAAAATGTGTGAACTCAGTGTGAAATTACATTAATATGTTTATACTCTCCTCTTTTTTTTTCTTAATCTGGAGCAATGAGGATGATCAGGAGGAAAATAATGTTTAAAAATGGCTTTAAGCTAAAATGTATATACCAGTCATAGCTAAAGGGGCCACAAAAAGTCTGCCACTGTGGGCGGCCAGCTCCTCCCTCTGGGGGAGCACAGACTCGGCTTTGTCCCCTCAGCTCCTGGAGGTGGGGACTCCAGGCAAGATGGGGCAGGGCGGGGAGGCAGAGAAAAAGGACAGCACCTGGGCCTGGCTCTGTGCTGCATGGTCCCAGCCACTCCTCACACAGCCTGTGAGGAAAGGGTTGTTGGTCCTCCTTAGCCAACCTCAGTGGAGAACTGGGCCTCAGAGAGCTCAGCGGAGCTGTCCGAGGGGACGAGGGAAGGAGACAATGTGTGTTGACAGGTGTTCCGTGCTGGGTACTTCCCTTTCATCCAGCTCTGCTGGTGGGTACCATTCTCCTCACATTACAGAAGAGGAAATAGCTTCAGAGAGGTGACATGACTCACCCAAGTTCACTCAGCCAGGGGCTGCCCAGGATCAAGACTGGCCTCAACCCTTTCCCTGGATGCCCACTCCCACAGTTCCCTGTGCCTGAAAGGGGCTGGGCCAGGGGTCAGGGGAGCTTCCATCTTAACACAGGGCAGGGTGACTCACAGCCACCGGCTCCAGGTTGATGGGGGAGCAGCCTTAAGTGTGGACAAGGGCCTGGCTGAAGGGGTAGGGTCCCTGGATGCCTGGAGAGACTGAGCCTTCCCCTCGCCCGTTCAACTGGGATGGGCATCAGCTGCCTCTGGTTGAGGCCAGCAAGAGACCTTGGGTAAATGGGAACGTGGTTGTAAAGTGCTGTATAAAGTGCAGTCTTGGGGTGGTGGAAGGAACGCCTGTGCATACAGTCAGTCCCTCTGCAGCCACCTTGTCCGAGCCTCACCGGTGAAGGGGCAGCACTAAGACTGCTGTCAGGGAAGGCTAGAAGGGACAGGGCACGGCAAGGAGCCCAGCCAGTGGAGGGCCTCTCCCTCCCGCAGCCTCCTCCCACCCACCCAAGGCAGCTCAGGCCCTCAGGGAAGCTCTCCAAAAGGCTGACAACTGGCCTCCTCCACAGGCTGCAGAAGCCCCTCAGACTACCTGGCAGGTAAAGCCGTGGCCTCCAGGGGCCTCCTGCCTGGGCCCTGACCGGCTGTGCTGGGCCAGGCCTGGGCGCCTCTGCAGGCCCTCTGGGCAGGGCTGGTCTGGAGGGTGGGGAGCTGGGGCTGCCCCACCCTGCAGACTTGACCTTCCACCTTGTGATCCTGGTCTCCTCTCTTTCCTGTCGACCTGGGGCAATGGGTTTCTCCACTCCCTCTCTCCTTTTTTGTCTCTCTCAAAGCGGCCTCTCTTCCTCAGTATCCTCTCACCCTTTCTCTCTCCCCCACCCCCTTTCTCTTGCCATTTTAGTTCCTCTATTTCCTTCCTTCTTGTTCCGTTTGCCTCTCAAACTCCTTTTTCTCTCTATCCTCCTCATTCATAGTTCAGACCCATCTGTCTACCTCCAAAGTTTCTTTCTGTCCCAGCCTCTCCCTTGCTCTCTGTATTCTTCCCTCTCTCCTTTGTAATTCTCTCTGTTCCTCTGCCTTTATCTCTCTGCCTTTTTTTGTCTCCATCTTTCTCTGCAATTTCTCTCACCATCTATCTATCTCTCTCCCTCCCTGCATCTCCCTCTCTCCATCCCTCTCCATCTGGCTTCGTTCCCATCTCCCTCCCTCTTCCCTCCCTCTCTCCTGCTCCTTCCTCGCGGTCCGCGGCCTCCCCGACCCTCGCCCTGCGTCCGGGCCCCACTCACCGGTGAAGGCACCCGAGGCGCGGAGCAGGGCAAGCCCGGCCAGTGCGCAGAGCAGGGGCCGCATGCTGCCGGCTGGCGGAGCGCAGCGCCGCGTCTGCCCGCTGCCGCCCTCCCCGCCCTCCCCGGGATCGCGCCGGCCCGCCCGGGAGGAAATGCTCGCAGTCCCCGCCAAGATTCCTGGGCGGCTCCGGGCTTTCTGGCTCGAGCGAGCCCGCCCCCTCCAGAGACCCCGCGGGCGGAGGGGCGACGCGCCAGGCTGGGCGCCTCCCCTGGAAGGGGCCGCGCTCTGAGCCCCCGCGCCTCCCCCGGGCCCGAGCGCAGAAGAGTGGGCGATGCAGCCAGGGGTCCAGTGCTCCGTTATGAGCCCATTTCACAGACGGGCGGACTGCAGTTTGGAGAGAAGTGCCACCCACACCTGTGGCACGGGATCTGAATTCCTGACTGCACGGGGTGTGGAAGCTTTTCTCTGCCCACCAGGAACGAGTAAGCAACTCTCATGACATCGGAGAGAGTGTTCAGCACATACTTAAGGTCTGTACAAGTTAGTGTTAGGTAAACTTTGGAGGGGGGAGAAAATGAAATAATTCTCATATTCACATGTCTGCACTTGAGGAGTTCGTGGTCTAGTGACCACCCCAGTATGAATGAACAGTAACTAAGCTTTGTTTGATTTATTCTACATACACCATCTCTCTGATCTTCACTGCACCCCCATCAGGAGTGCATCATTACGTCCATTCTGCAGACCAAGAAATTGAGGCTCAGAGATGTTAAGAGCCTTGCCAATAGTCACACACTTGGTGTAATGTGGAGTCAGGATTTGAATCCAGTTCTGTTATTGGTAGATAATAATATATTGATACAACGTATTAGTGAGAGCCGGGTTCTTTCTCCATTCTAAGCAAACCCAGAGTAAGAGCTGGGTGGGTTTTTCAGTTAACTTCAAATCATCACCACCTCCCTCCAGCTTAAAAAACAGTAGTTGAACCTTCACCTATGGGACACACCCACTCAACAAGTGAAAAAAAAAAAGTTAAGATTTGGGAAAGCAAAAGCCACAGCCCTAACATCTGCACTGCAGAGCCTTGAGTGCACGTCCGGGCTGCCAGTGGAGCCCCTTCATCGCCAAGCCCAGGAGTATGTTTTTCTCCATCAAGTGGCCCCTTTAGGGTTAACTGGAGCCCTTGCAGATCAAGGCTGCACCTCTGCCTTCTCTATTACAGACTGTGGCTGTGCAATTGTACAAATATAGCTACCACACTAAGCAATAATCCTTGCTTCTCACTTCTTCCTCCAGATAATAGCCTCAGGAACAGAAATTCAGGTTTTGAGTCAGCAGATCTTGGACAGAGACTTGGATCTAAATTTTTAAAAAGCTCTCTTGGGAATTGGGATGCCCACATGAACTGGCTCAAAAGAAGGATTTATTTCAGAAATGCCAAGAAGGTTTCACACTTGGTAATAGGACTTTCTTGGTAGTTTACCTCGGTGGGAAGTTGTCAAAGAACAGTCAAACCCACAGGTTTGAAGCTCAGAATAAGTGGGCTGCCTCATATTTTGAATTTGCAATAAAAACAACATATATACAATATTTTCTTATTGTGGTAGAGGCACAAAGTAATAAAGCATGCAGGGTAAAACCCCTCCCTGTCACAAACGCCCCCTACCGGGCGATTCTGTTACAGACCAGGCTTCTTGGCCTTCTTAATCAACAGAAATTGATAAGAAACCGGACAAGAAATTCAGGCAAGGCTTTACTGGGACTGGTGCTGCAGCACAAGGGAGTGAAAACAAGTAACAGTTTCCCTTGCTTACTCCCTGGGGGGGAGGGGAGGCTGAGCTGGTTCCTTATGTGGGGTGAGGGTAGGAGTGGGTCCAGGGGTCTTGCTGGAGGGGTGGTCAGGTGGTCTGCCCACCCCCTTGGTAGTGCTACGTGCAGGGCGCATGCACAGTACCCTGCTTTTGCTCCCAGTTCCTCAGAAGTGGCCGTTGGGTTTTGGTCCTTTTGTATCTTGTTGTTCCTAATTTGCCCCAACTGCCCACGCACGTAGTTATTTTTAGTCCTGTATAGTTTCTTTGTATTATGTTGCTGGAGGAGACATTCGTCCAGGTGCAAGCACTGCAGCAAAGGGTCCCAGGTCCCAGGTCCCAGCCTGTCTCAATTCCAGTCAAGTTCCCTCAGCTTGGTGGACTCTTCCAGTTCCTTGTCTGTGCATTTCCTATCGATCTAATATAAATTCAGACACAAATATATAAACATAGGATTGAATAATATATTTTGGGGATTTGCTTTCACCTTCGTGTTCATCTCAGTCATAACACCAAATCTTAAAGATCATTCTATGTTAGTACACCTAAATCCGAGACAGGCAAAATATCTCATGATTGAAGGCGCTATTATTTGTCCAGATGATCTCCTGTTGATGGACATGGAGTTTGTTTCCTTGTGTTTTTTTCCAGTATAAAGCATGCTTCAGTGAACATCCTTTTGCATATATCTTTATGTATATATTACATAATTCTGTATTTCTGAAAGGCCTTATTCCTGGAAGAGGAATCAGTGATTCAGAGGGCCTTTTACATTTTGCTAGATATGCCAAAGGCTCTTACTAAGCCCAAAGGAGGGGCGGGGCACTGAGAGCAAGGCTCCAAGGTGCACCCAGTCACATTGTAGTTTATGTTGCAGTTGTGCTGTAGAGGGTACCATTTACATAAAATACATCTGGAGTGGGAAGAGCTGAAGTAGATCTGGCAGCCCTGTACTTTCTCCAACACTGAATATTTATCTTTTGATATTTTGACAGTTTGATGATGAAAAAAAAGTTACCTTTTTGCTTCTATTTACATGCTATTTATTGAGTGAAGATGAGCTTTATTTGCCTAGTCAAATACTTTTTTCTGTTTTTCCCTCTTTTCTTTACATATTCTGATTATTAATCCAGTAATGCCTGATAGATATGTTGGCAATGTTTTCTTCCATTCTTCTATTGTCTTTAACTTTCTTTGTGATATCTTTCATCATACAGAAGTTTTAGATATTTATTTAGGTAGCCAAATTTCTCAGTATTTTCTTTTATGGCTTCTAGATTTTACAACTTGCTTATGATTCCTCACATCAGGGATATAATCAAATTATATTCAAATATAATCAAATTATATTTGATTCCTCAAATATAAAAGTATTTTCCAACATTTTCTTCAAATAGCCTGAAGTTTTTTTAAAGGTGTAACCTCTAATACTTCTAGAATTTTTATGTGGTTCCAAGGAATGATTCAAGCTTAAATTATTTTCCCACATGGACATCTAAATAGCCTGCTCTCTATTGCACAGTCCATCCTTTAGCCACTAATTTGAACATAAAACAAGTTGTTGGTTTAGCTATTCATTCCCAAGTGGAGGTCCAAAAAAATCTCTCGCCATCATGTCTGTTGTAAGGTCAGAGAAACAAAACTAAAATAAGCTTATCATTTCAATAAATACTGAAACTATTATTTTATGAAATTAAATAGCCATCCCAGACTTAAAAACAACAACAAGATCTAAGAGGTAGAAATAAAGAAAATAAAAGCACATTTTCTTCATAAGATAACTACTTTTACCTTACACAACTGGTTTGCACATACCTGCAGGAGAAAGGAGAGTGGCATCCTTTAGGAAGCCAGGAATGAGGTAAAGACACCATCCATCACCACTATTAATTATCTGTGGTCTGAAAGATGCAATAAAGTACTGGTGAAAAGAAGAGTTATCGTAAAGGAGACAAAATACTGATATTAGTAGAAGATTCAATTGCTTTCTCAAAAAATCCAGTAGAGCTAAAAGAACTACTTGAATTACTCAATAAATGGGCTGGATTTAAGATAAGTGTTTGGCGATCAATTTATTTCCTGATACCAACAGAAGCCAGCCCAAACATATGAAGGAAAACTTCTGGGCAGGATGATAAGGACCCAGTTTGCTAATGTCCTCCTTCCAATGTTCTCTAGAAATGACCAATGAAGTTAAAATTGGGGAAATTAGGGAAATATGCCAACCATATGCTGGGCCTCAAAGCAAGACGGTGGCCAGCTGGGACTGATGACAATTAAGTATCACTATTTATTATTACTCTGATATTTGCTAAACTTCTTTGAAACAGGTTGTGCTCAGGCTGTCCATATGTTATTTCATTTAATCCTTGCCCCAAGAAACCTAAAAAGAAGGTGTTTTTATCTCCTTTTCAGATAAGATATGTTTGATTAGGTCAGAGGGCTGCAGAGCCCAGGTTGGAAGGCAGGTGGATCTGATTCTAAAACTCACTCTCTTTTTTTTTTTTTTTTTTTTTTTTTTGCGGTACACAGGCCTCTCCCTGTTGTGGCCTCTCCCGTTGCAGAGCACAGGCTCCGGACGCGCAGGCTCAGCGGCCATGGCTCACGGGCCCAGCCGCTCCGCGGCATGTGGGATCTTCCCGGATCGGGACATGAACCCGTGTCCCCTGCAACGGCAGGTGGACTCTCAACCACTGCGCCACCAGGGAAGCCCTAAAACTCACTCCCTTAAGCATTATCAGGCCCCAGGTGAGTAACTAGGTAGTGA
Source organism: Stenella coeruleoalba (assembly GCF_951394435.1). Classification (NCBI taxonomy): domain Eukaryota; kingdom Metazoa; phylum Chordata; class Mammalia; order Artiodactyla; family Delphinidae; genus Stenella; species Stenella coeruleoalba. Next base: position 53,739,821 of record NC_137162.1, on the reverse strand, counting down.
GGAAATCTGGAGGGAGGTGGAGGTGGAGGTGGAAGAGGACAAATCGGGTATTTGGGGGCTCAGAGCGGCAAGTCCTTAAGCAGTTAGGGGGAGACGACCCCTAACTGCCTGCATAGCTGAAGTGCCGTAATGTGCAAGCTTTCCTTTCCTCTAACGCTTCTGTCACCCTGGCAGGTGGCACCAATATCCACGGTGAACACACACAGTTTGAGGCTTGGGGAAGTTAGGTGGTGGCCTAAGGTCACATAGAAATGTGGGGATTTGCTCCCAGGGTGCCAGTGCCCCCATAGGCAACGCTGCAGGATGTGCGCGGCCTCCCAGCCTGGCCGTGTTGTGGGGAAAATGGGGGCAGAGGGCATCTGGCAGGGTTTGTTCTCCTAGTCTGCACCCAAAGGCAAGGGGCCAAGGCAAACAGGAAGTAGGGGCTGGCCATCCCTCTGGGGCTGGAGGCGGGAGAGAGGGACCACCCACTGAAAGGGCCTCAGTGGCTGGGAGGGTTGGAGCCATACAAAGCCTCCTTGTCTTCTTGTCTTGGTTCAGATAAGACCAATTCCAGGAAGCCTTCAGCTCCACGCGGGCCAGGCCACCCCCTTTCAGCACAGATGGAGCAGGGCTGCTAGCCCAGGGCCACACAAGTTACAGGCAGAGAGAGTGAACCAGTGGAGTGTGGCTGGAGATGCCTCTGTAGGGGATGGAAGGTGTGGGGGACCTAACGAGATGAGATTTAAGAAGGTTTTTGGTTTTTTTTTAAAATCTACCCCCTTTCTGGCAAGCAGTCCCAAATTCTCCCAGGTAGGGGAAGATGTAGCAAGATAGGGAAATCTGCTGGGTACAGGGAGGAGTGAAGAGGGGATGGGGGTAGAGGCCTAATGTTAACAACTATAATATCAATAATTATAGTCACAAAGGCCAACATTCATTGACGCTGACATTCATTGATTCCGACTTTGCGTCAGGTGCTGTTCCAAGCACCACCTGCTTGTTTCTCAGTTAATCTCGGCTGGTACTATATGAGGAGGGTTCTGTGGTTATCCCAGAGGTTGGCAAGAGCAGTTTCCCACCTAGTGTATTTTGAAGTGTGATGAATCCACATTAAAGGTGGAGGAAAACAGCCTAACAGGGTCCACCTGCTCAGTTTTGAGATACTTTTGCATAGATTCACATTGCTCAGTGTCAGTTCAGTTCATTGTTAAAGCCATAGACATTTCCCAAGAACGTGTTCATTTATGACTCCGGGATCCTTGTGGGCTTGGGAGGGTAGGTCGTCAGTTGGCATTTCCCCTAGTTCTGTGAGAACCTTGTCTGCAATGTTCTCTAGGGAGATGATCTCATTTTGCTCCTTGAGACCGGAGTTGGGGTAAAATATAAACCGAGAACACTCCTTGTGTACTGGCCTGGGTTCCTGGACTCTTTAATCAATAGAAGTTGATGAGTGCAGACAAGAAATTCAGGCAAGGCTTTACTGGGACTTGTGCTGCAGCAGGAGGGAGTGACAAGTAACGGGTGTCCTTGCTCACCCCCTGAGGGAGGGCGAGCTGGTCCTTTGAATGTGGTTGATGCCAGGATCTTGGTTCCCTGTCCACCAATGCCGAATAGAAATACTGAGACAGTTTGGAGGCAGTAGAAAAGAGTAGCTTTATTCTTTGGCCAGGCAAAAGGGAAACGTAGTAGGCTAGCGCCTCAAGAACTGTGCCCCCTTCCCTGGGGAATAGGGAAAGGTTCTATAGCCCGGGGCTCCTGGTCTGGGGTAGGGGATAAGGCTCAAAGTAATTAAGGTCTTGCATTTCTTTTCTTCTGCAAATTCATGGCCAAAGCTGGCGTCAGGTGGCTCAGCAACCGGGTCTGGTGTCCCTGAAGTTATCACCATGACCTTCTTTCTGAAATGAAGAGTGCTACAACGGAGGGTAGGGGGAGAAGAAATGCCAGGTACAAAGGGCGATTCACATGGAGTCAGAGAGCAATCAGCATTGTGAAGGAAGAGTCTAGCTACAAGTGTTTGTTAGTAGTAACAGCTAAAGACTAATCAAGATTGCTTAACTCTTTCAGGCCTGTCTATGTTGTTTCCCCAGCCAGGTCATTGTTGCAGAGGGGGTAACAGTAACTCCTACCTCATGGCAGAAAACGTGATTTTCCTTGCCTGCCTCTGAGGAGCTCTCCTCAGGTCACGTTATTTATCTGCAGGTTGGGAGTTCCTTGAGGGTAGAAAGGGTGTGAGCAATGCGCAGGCCTGCAGAGGCCCTCAGGTGGAGTTAAGGGTTTCCAGGTGTTACCAAGTACAAGCTCACACTGCTTGCAACAGGACAGCCCAATAAATTCGAGAGAGGAGTTGTTGGGGGCAAGGAATAGTGACTTTATTCAGAAAGCCAGCAGACCGCATGGACTAGTTTCCCAGAGAACCATCTTGCCCAGGTTTGGATGCTAGTTTCTTTTATGGAACAAAGAGGGGGAGGTGAGGATGTAAAGTAAAAAAAGGAGATATATTTCCTGGTTCTGGCCAGACTTCGGAGGGGGTGTGTTAATTTCTTCATTCCTGAAGCCATTCACGGGTGGGCTTGGTCAGGATATTTCCAGTGAGCTTAAAGAAAAGTGTTTTAGCTTAACCCTCAGGCATGGGAGGCAGGGTTTTCAGAGATGGGCTATTATGTATACTTTAAGGTATAGCCCACATCCCTTTAGTGATTAACTTGTAGCAAAAACGGCAGAATACAAAGGTTAAAAAAAAAGAAACAGATCCAATATGGAATCAGATTTGTTGTTCCCTATTACACAGGGAGTCAAGAAAGTCAACTGCTGACCAAGTAAGAGCCGCTGCTGACTCTGCTTCCTGAAGTAAGTGCAGAGTTAAGGCCCTACGAAGGGGGCCTTTGAACATGAGTAGGGTTTTTCTAAGCAAGAGGTACTGTGTGCCATGGAGGTTAGTGGGGTGTGAGTGGTTTACAGGAGAGTGGGGAGCCATAAATCTGGGGGGATGTTTGGCCAGATTATTGAGAGCCTCGAATGCCACTCTCGGGAGAGTCAGCCTTTGTGCTGTAGGCAGAAGTGCTGGCAAGGGTTTTGGCTGAAGGATGACTCAATCATGCCAACCCTCTTCTTTTTTTAAAAAAACTTTTTGTTTTGAAATAAGTTTAGATTTACAAAAATAATACAGCGAGTTACTGAATATTTTTCACCAGCTTCCCCACATATTAACATCTTAAGAACTGCAGTAGAATTATCAAAGTCAGGAAATTAACATTAATACAATGCTATTAAAGAAGCTACAGACTTTATTCATATGTTGCCAGTTGTCTCACTACTGTTCTTTTTCTGGCCCAGGATGCAATCCAGGATCCCGCATTGATTCAATTGTCATGTCTCTTTAGGCTCCTTTAATCTAGAACAGCTCCTGTCTTTTTTTGTCTCTCATGATTGGACAGTTTTAAGAGTCCAGGCTAGTGAGTTTTGTCTTTCATAACCTTGACACTTCTGAAGAATATTGTCCAATTATTTTGTAGAATGTCCCTCAACTTGAACTTTTTTCATGAAGAGTTTGAGTTTCTGCATTTTTGTTGAGAACCTCGTATGAGTGATACTGTGTTCTTCCAGTGCACCACATCAGAAGACACTTATGATACTGCTCTGTCTCATTATTGGTGATGTTAACTTTGAAAAGACGATGTGGTAAAGGTGATGTCTGCCAGGTTTTTCCATCGCAAAATTACTGCTTTCCCTTTTGTAACTAATGAGTATCTTGTGGGGCGGTCACTATTAGACCCATCCTCAGCCTGGTGGAGGCAGCCCTTCTCCCAGTCCTCTGGGCTGGGGATCATCTTTTCAGGCTCCAGTGGGCCTAAAATGACCTATCTCCTCTAATTTGTTTCTTCTGATGGCTCTACCTTCCATGATGTAAGCCTCATTGACTGTTGTTGGGAATATAAATTTGTACAGCCTTTGTGGAGGGCCATTTGCCAATGTCTACAACAATTTTATATGTGTATACCCTTTGACTTTACAGTTTCACTTAGACAATGAAACACACAGATGACATATGGTGTACTAAGGAAATGAAACACACAGATGACATATGGTATACTAAGGAAATGTTATAATAAATGAATTTCCCTTTTCTCCACATCCTTGCCAATGCTTGTTATTTGTTCCTTTTTTTTTTTTTTTAAATTTATTTTTGGCTGTGTTGGATCTTAATTTCTGTGCGAGGGCTTTCTCTAGTTGTGGCAAGCGGGGGCCACTCTTCATCGTAGTGCGCAGGCCTCTCACTTTTGCGGCCTCTCTTGTTGCGGAGCGCAGGCTCCAGACGCGCAGGCTCAGTAGTTGTGGCTCACGGGCCCAGCTGCTCCGCAGCATGTGGGATCCTCCCAGCTCGAACCCGTGTCCCCTGCATTAGCAGGCAGACTCTCAACCACTGCGCCACCAGGGAAGCCCCTGTTCCCTTTTTGACAATAGCCATTCTGACAGTGGGAGATGATATCTCATTGTGGTTTGATTTGCATTTCACTGATGATTAATGATGTTAAGCAGCTTTTCATGTGTCTGTTGACCATCTCTATGTCTTCTTTGGAAAAATGTCTAGCCAGATCTGCACATTTTAAAATCAGCTTGTTTGGTTTTTTGCTATTGAGTTGTATGAGTTCTTCATATATTTTGGATATTAACATTTACAAATATCTACTCCCAATTCGTAGGTGGCTTTTTCATTTTGTTCATAGTTTCCTTCACTGTGCAAAAGCTTTTTAGTTTGATATAGTCCCATTTGTTTATTTTTGTTTCTTTTGCCTGAGACATATCCAAAAAAAAATTTACTAATATTGATGTCACAGAGCTTATTGCCTATGTTTTCTTCTAGAATCGAGTCTTACATTTAAGTCTGTGATCCCTATTGAATTTACTTTTGTGCATGGTGTGAGAGAGTAGTCTAGTTTGATTCTTTTGAATGTAGCTGTCCAGTTTTCCCAACACCGTTTTTTAAAGAGGCTATCTTTTCTCCATTGTATATTCTTGCCTCCTTCGACAGATTGTGTAGGTTCATTTCTGGGCTCTCTATTCAGTTCCCTGGATCTGTGTGTTTGTTTTTGTGCCAGTACCACGCTGTTTTGATTACTGTAGCTTTGTAGTATAGTTTGAAATCAGGGAGCATAATATCTCCAGCTTTGTTCTCCTTTCTCAAGATTGTTTTGGCTATTCTGGGTCTTTGTGTTTCCATACAAATTTTAGAATTATTTGTTCTAGTTCTGTGAAAAATGCTCTTGATATTTTAATAAGGGTTGCATTGAATCTGTAGCCACTATGGAAAACCATATAGAGATTCCTCAAAAGATTAAAAATAGAATTGCCATATGATCCAGCAATTCCACTCCTGGGTAGTTATCTGAAGAAAACAAAAACATTAATTAGAAAGGATACATGCACCCCTGTGTTTATTATAGCATTATTTACAGTAGCCAAGATACAGAAGCAACCTAAGTGTCCATTAATAGATGAATGGATAAAGAAGATATGATATATATGTATGTGTATGTATACACACACACACACACAGTGGAATATTACTTAGCCATAAAAATAATGAAATCTTGCCATTTGTGACAACATGGATCCACCTAGAGGGTATTATGCTTAGTGAAAAAAGTCAGACAGAGAAAGACAAATACTGTATGATTTCACATGTATGTGGAATCTAAAAAACAAAACAAATGAACAAATACAGCAAAATAGAAGCAGAATTATAGATACAGAGAACAAAAAGGTGGTTTCCAGAGGGGATGGGGGTTGGAGGAGGAAAGAAATAGGAGAGAGATTAAAAGGTACAAACTTCCAGTTGCAGAATAAATGAGTGGCAGATATTGATGCCAAAAGTCTTGGCTCTCTGGGCACCGATGCCAAAAAGAAATACGGAGACCGAGTTTTGGAGGAATGAGGAAAATGGCTTTAATCTTTGCCTGGCAAAAGGGGTAACAGCAGGCTAGCACCTCAAGAACTGTGCCCTTCCTTTTCTGGGAATAGAGAGAGGTTTCTATCCTGGGGCTCATGGTCTGCAGGTAGGTGATAAGGTTCAAAGCAATGAAGGACTTGCATTTTTTTCCTTCAGCAAATTCATGGCCAGAGCTGGTGTCAGGTGGCTCATCAGTGGGGTCTGGTGTCCCTGAAGTTATCGGCCAGTGACCTTCTTTCTGAAATGAAGAGTGCCACAAGGGAGTATAGGGGGAGAAGAAATGCCAGGTGCGAAGGGTGATTCATATGGAGTCAGAGAGTAATCTGCTTTGTGAAGGACAAGTCTAGCTACAAGTGTTTGTTAGTATAACAGCTAAAGAATAACTAGGATTGCTTAACTCTTTTAGGCCTGTTTATGCTATTTCCCCAGCCTGTTCATCGTTTCCTTATTTTACTTGTTTATCAGAAAAGAAATGTGTCATTTCTGTTTTTACTGCAACAATATGAAATGTACAGTGTGGGGAATATAGTCAATAATTATGTCATATCTTTGCATGGTGACAGATGACAACTAGACTTATCATGGTGTTCATTTTGAAATGTATAGAAATATCAAGTCACTATGTTGAGTAACAGGAACTAAAACAGTGTTGTAGGTCAGTTATAGTTCAAAAAACCCAATCACAGAAACTCATCAAAAAAGAGATCAGATGTGTGGTTACCAGACATGGGGAGTGGTTGGAGGGGGAATTGGATGAAGGCAGTCAAAATGTACAAATCCCAATTATAAGACAAATAAATACTAAGGATGTAATGTACAACATGATAAATATAATTAACACTGCCGTATGTTATATATTGTGTGAAAGTTGTTTGGAGAGTAAATCCTATGAGTTCTCATTAAGGAAAAAAATTTTTTCTCTATCCCTTTAATTTTGAATCTATATGAGATGATGGATGTTCTCTAAACTTATTGCAATAATCATTTCATGATATATGTAAGTCAAGTCATTATGCTGTACACCTTAAACTTATACAGTGCTATATGTCAATAAAACTGTAAGTAAATAAATATTTACTGTAAGTAAATAAATTAATTAATTAAATGAATGAATTCTATCTATGTACACCAGCATGGAATTACCTCCAAGATTTACTGTTGAATAAAGAAAGCAAGTTGCAGAAAAATGTGTGTAATACAATCTCATCATGAACAAAAGAATGTCTGTGAGTCTGTGTGCATGTATATTATACACTATTTTATTTATATATATATGTTTTATATGTATATAGCTGAAATCTAGAAGAATGCACATTCAGCTGCTAATGGTGTAATCACTGCTATGCACAGGGATTAGGATGTAACTGGGAACTTTATGTTAGACATTCTCATTGTTGAATGATTTGATGTTTCACAACAAGCACAGGATACATTTGTAATAGCAGTAACAACTCCTGTTGCAGCCACATTCATCTTTGTCCAGAAGAGGAAACTGAGGTCCAGAGAAAGGGCCTTGCCCAAGTCCAGCCAGGAGGTTAGCAGCCAGGAGGTTAGCAGGGCAGCAGGAAGCAGACGAGAGAGGGAGACTGGGAGGGACCAGAGGTGAGCAAACAAGGCCCAGCTGGGGAGACTGTAGAAAACGTGCTGAGTGTTAAGGGAGAAGAGGGGCTGGGCCCTGCCTCCCCAAACTCTTGAGAGCTCCCTCATCCCTGAGAAAGTGGAGAACAGAGTTTTGAGACCCAGCATAGGACACAGTCCCTGAGTGTGAAGGACCTGGTGGAGGTGGCCATGATGCAGATTGAGGAAATGATGCCGAGGACAATAACTGCCTCTGAGTGAGATAGGGAGTGGGTGCCAGAGATCAGGGTGGAGCAGCCCGGGACCCACTATTTCCACCTTCATCGCCCCCATTTTACAAATGGGACTGAGAACAGATAGGAAACCTGCCCAAGGTCACACTGGACTCCAAAGGCTGCTCTTCACTGCGGATGTGCCTCAGGCTATGGAAGTGCATCTTGCTAAGGGTCGATCCCCAAACTAGAGTGTGACCTACACTTACCTAGGCCTTGAACATCCTTAAAAAAAACCCCACACTTAAATTGAGAATTTTGCAACCAAAATTTGAACACCACTGAACTTGACTAAGAAGGAACAAAAACAAAATAGAACAGAAAAGAAAAAAGAAGAAGGAAGGAAGGAAAAGAGGAAAGAAGGTATATGCAAATATCTTAGCTGTGGAACAATTCTGCTTTAACTCAGTTTCCTAGGACTAAGAGATATAGATGAGTGCAGAATTCTAAACTGTTCCAACCAGTCTGCAGATTTTATTCCTTTGTAAATCTAAAATATAATGAATATTTTGTATGGTGTTGTAAAGCTTAAATGGGGGGGGGAAGTAGGGTTGCACATTTCTGACTGAGGTATAAATTTAGTTTGTCAACTAAATGTTCAAATGCTTGCTGTCTCCTCAGGGTTGCCACTTGAGCCTGAATTTCCAATCTGCCCAGATAAAGAAGAGAGGATTTGGGAGGGAATTCTACTGGAGTGATGGCTCGGAAAAAGGTTAGTAGTTGGGATATGTACTTTTGGGTCAATGTTAGTGAAGTAATTTGCCTAAAAGGGGCAGAAATGCCGATTCAGGATCAATAAGAGGTAAATTTGGTTGTGTGGGGCAAGGTTAGATTAGAATTTTCAAAAGAGCCAGAGAATTTAACTTTTTGTGTTGTTGTAAATTAATTTTTATTGGAGTATTGTTGCTTTACACTGCTGTGTTAGTTTCTGCTGTACAGCAAAGTGAATCAGCTGTACATATACATATATCCCCTCTTTTTTGGATTTCTTTCCCACTCAGGTCACCACAGAGCACTGAGTAGAGTTCCCTGTGCTATACAGTAGGTTTTCATTAGTTATCTATTTTATACATAGTCGTGTATATATGTCAATCCCAATCTCACAATTCATCCCACCCACCGCTTCCCCCTTGGTATCCATACATTTGTTCTCTACGTCTGTGTCTCTATTTCTGCTTTGCAAATAAGATCATCTGTACCATTTTTCTAGATTCCACACTTACGCATTAATATACGATATTGGTTTTCTCTGACTTGCCTTACTCTGTATGACAGTCTCTAGGTCCATCCACATCTCTGCAAATGACACAATTTCGTTCCTTTCTGTGGCTGAGTAATATCCCATTGTATATATGGACCACATATTCTTTATCCATTCCTCTGTTGATGGACATTTAGGTTGCTTCCATGTCCCGGCTATTGTAAATAGTGCTGCAGTGAACACTGGGGTGCATGTATCTTTTTGAATTTAATTTTCAATAATTGCTACTCTTGTGAATCTCTAATTTGTTGTGCCTGATCTGTAGGCCTTCATCAGAAAAAAATGTGTATATATCAGATCTCAAAACTGAGGGACATATGAGAGCAACCACGGTCATAGGGATTAACTTGCCAACTAAGGAATGTTGCTTGCCATCCAGTTCTACAGGAATCAAGATACTAGCCTCTGCAGTTACTGACGTATAGCAACACTCTGGAAAGAATTCAGGGTGAAGCTCAGGAATGAGGCACTCTGTGCTCTGGGAAAACTGCGAGAACAGGCCCTCAGATAGTTACATATTTTCAGGAGAAATTTTTATGAACCCAAATTCTTGCACTGTCCCATGCTTAGAAAAGTACTAAAATCATTAACTGAGATATCTGATCCTTGTGACTGGTAGCAACCTTCTACAGAGATGTGTGCTTGATTGTACATATCCCTTCTCCAAAATCACATACCTCTTCCTCCTGGGCTCTAGTCCTCAGTAAGACAGTAAATAAACTCAACTCCCAGCTCTGATGTTGTGTGTGTGTGTGTGTGTGTGTGTGTGTGTGTGAGTGTGTGTGAGTGTTTCAGTTAACAAGCTAAAAAACAGAATGACATTGAGAACTGGCCTGAAAGTTAAGGCTCAAGGTAGCTGTTTCCCAGCTCTGCTGCTTATTTGCTGTGTGTGCTTGGGTAGTCAGCTCACACTTTCTGGGCATTCGTTTCTTCTTGTGCAAAATGAAGTGGCGGGTGTAAGGAGCCCAGAGGAGCTGAGGTTCTCAGCAGCGACGGCAGCTCCTTTCTGCTCATGTCACAAGCCTTAGGAAAGCAGCCTTGTTGGCAAGCTGGCTGTCTGCATTCCATACTCAATTGCCCACCTTGGAGGAAGATGAAGTTGGAGGCAGTCACGTTGCCTTGTACTCAGAGCCCAGGCTGGCAGAAGGCATACCTATCCTGGCTGCAGCAGGTGCTAAAGGCAGAACTGGGCAGTGGTTAAGACTTGGGGGAGTCAGAGAAACCTGGTCTCCAATCTCAGCTCTACCCCTTTCTAGACATGAGATCTCTGGTAACTTGCTGTCTCTGATCTGAGTGTCCTCTGTAAAATGGGGATGTTAATAGTACCCATGCCTCTTGGGCTTGTTGAGAGAATCAGATGAGATGTGTATAAATGCCTAGAACAGTGCTGGGCACATATTATATATTCAATCAATGTCAACTATTATTATTTTTGTTGTTTTTATTACTCAAAATCAAATCTTAACTTCCTACCTAATATAGGAATTCTTTCTATGGCATATGAGACAAGTGGCTATTCTCACTCTTCTTGAATACTTCCAGTGACAGGAAGCTCACTACTTCTCCCAGTAAATTGTTTCACGAGTGGATAGTGCTTTTGGAATTTTATGGAATTTTAAAGCTGGTACCTTATATAAATCTCAGGTTTAACTGCCTCATGAGGAAACCCAAGTTCAAGAGGTATCAATAAAAGATTTGCTCAAGGCTGCATGGCTAATTAGGTGGCAGCTGCTCCCTTCTTCTGCCTTCCAATCTTTTAAATAGATTTATTTATATTTTTATTTATTTTGGCTGTGCCGGTAGTTGCGGCACACGGGATCCCCATTGTGGCATGTGGAATACTTAGTTGTGGCATGTGAACTCTTAGTTGCAGCATGCCTGTGGGATCTAGTTCCCCGGCCAGGGATTGAACCTAGGCCCCCCTCCCCCACCCCGCCCTGCACTGGGAGCGCGAGTCTTACCCACTGGACCACCAGGCAAGTCCCCTGCTTTCCAATCTCATTCACTAAGTCCATTTTCCTTAGTGCATCTGAGAGCTTTGATACTGCATCCACCAATGCCCCCCACTCTCCCCAAAGAACAATTCCTGGAGGGCCCAGGCTGTCTGTTGCTGGGTCTCTTTGGATCCCAGATAATGTTAAAGGTTCATTGACTCACTCATGGTTGCTGGGATAAAAACCTCTATTTTAGAACTTCCAAATGATGAAGGCTGAGTTCTCCTTGCTGCATTTTCCAAGACAGTCCCCTCCCCGCACCCCAATGTCACTGGGATGATTCAGCTCCGCCCCATTCCTCAGCACAGCCCTTTGGTTGCCCAGCCCTCACTAGCCCCACCGGCCTCTTAGTCTCCATCCTGATGCTGTCTGAATACGCCTGGTCTCACAGGCCCTAAAGGCCAACGCCCATTTCCCTACCTGCTCCCCCTAGTCTGGATGTATCGTCACACCAGAAGTGGTACCCCTGGGGACAGTTAGAGCTGTCCTGAATGGAGCTATCTTCCCCACAGTGATTCCAGAAAAATAGCATGTGTACCTGATCAGGATAGGGGCCTGGCCACGCCCACCCCCAGAAGCCCTCAGTGCCACTGACCTGACGTTGGATGATGCCTCATAGCATCATCAACAGCATCAGCCCTCCTGCCCAGCTCACTCGCTCTGTGCTCCTGATCTGGCCTCTTCCCCTCCCCCTCTTGAATTAATCAGGAAGCATCACTGTGATCTTTAAAGGCCAAGCTCCAGTGATTTCAGAGGAGGCCTCTCTAACCAGTCCCTGGTTAGACTCATGTTCAGATGGAAACATCTTTTCCTTCCAGATGCCATTTCAAAGGGATGTTTGAATGGATTGCTTACTTGAAGTAGAATTCAAATGATTTCTACACAAGGATTTAGATGGTGGAGTCCACTTTAAACATGTATTTCACAGAGCAAAATATTTCACTGTGAATATATGGATGCCAAAGAGAGATTTTATGCTATGGTTGCATCTGTAATTTACAACCAATAGGCAACAAACACACATGCAACAAACATACGTGTGGGAGTCACAGCTATCTCTTGACTCTTGGTTCTACCCCTCACTAGCTCTGATTGTTAACAAGCTACTTAATTTCATTAGGCCTCAGTTTTCTAATTAGGAAAATGGGATGCCAGGGCATACCTCCTAGGGGTTAAAGTGAGGATTAAATGAAAAAATGCAAACAAGGCTCTAAGCATAACGCCTGGCCACCCACTGACTGTTCAATTAATGTTACTCTTATTATTATTAACATAGAAGCAACATTCTGTGGGATTCCTGCAGATTCAAAGGATATAATGGGTTTACAGAAGGAATGCTTGTCTCTGGCCTACAGTGTGTTTTGCAACAGCCATTACAGGATGCCAGGACAATACTAAATATGTTTCAAAATTGAAATTTCATAATATATTTATTTTCAGTTTCCTAGGAAATATTCTGTAATACCCAGAACATAAGCCCAGCAAATTCTTTTGCTATGCAGACATTAAAGCTTCATAAATGCTATAAATAACCTTTTCGGTGTACATGTGCAACGTATTACTGCTGCACCTTTAACCAATGGCAAGAACATCCCTAGGTCTGCAGAATGTTTACAATATTTGTACATTGCTATGGATACAGTATCAAAGGCAGGCGCCAGTAACATGAACAGGATGTAGGGGTTTAGGGCCTCTAACAACAATGATGGAAACTACTCTCACTCTTAATGCATCTTTCTTGGATAATATTTGTGAAATATTTGGGAGGTGAGCCATGCTGTTGAGAACATTACTTTGGATGTTTCATCCAATATGCTGACAGGCAGCTTGGTGAAATAGCAAGGAGTCAGAGACCCAGGTCTGACAGCAAATTGATTGTGTGACATTGGTGGTTACCTTTCTTTGTAGGCGCACAATTTCTCCCAGTGTAAAATGATGGTGGGGGGTGTCTATCTGAAGATTTCTGTAGTCCGTTCCAGCATTCTGATTACGGGTTGACCACAGACATCATTTGGTCTTATATCCTGTGTAGTTAAATGCAATTCTGGCTAAGTTGAACAAAGTTAAGACAGATTTTTGGAGGCATCCAAGATGAGCTATACTAGTTGGCCAGCCTGGACTTTCTTTTTCTACTGTTTCCTGTCTTGTTCAAAAGCCTTGTAAGTTCCAGTTGGCTCTCACACTGTCTTAGAGATGATTTTTTTCCCCTCCAAGGGAGCAACAGGGAATGTGGGCAACTCAGCTCTTTCTGGCAAATTGTCAAAAATTAACTGGAAATCAGATTAAGTTACCAAACTCACACTGTCCTAGGAGTCCTTCTCAAGATGCCGAAGTTTAGTAGCAATTGACATATGGCAACATATATATTACTATTCATTTAAATCAGAAATACTTGCTCACAAAACAGCAGTGTACATTTTCCAAGAACAGGCACAGCAAACACCTTGGAATTGTTGCCTGGAAGTGGGGGCATCAGGGAGATGGAGATAAAAGGAAATAAACAAAACAAGAAGGGAGTAGACACTGGGACTCAAAGACGTGAGATTTATCTAGGGTAATATAGCTGGTAAGTATTGGGTAACAGTTTGAACATAGTTGTCACTCAAAAGTCAAGGGTGCAACACATATATATGGAATCTAAAAAAAGTATCGTTCTGATGAACCTAGGGGCAAGACAGGGATAAAGATGCAGACATAGAGAATGGACTTGAGGACACGGGGAAGGGGAAGGGGAAGCTGGGACGAAGTGAGAGAGTGGCATGGACATATATACACTACCAAATGTAAAATAGATAGCTAGTGGGAAGCAGCTGCATGGCACAGGGAGATCAGCTCAGTGCTTTGTGACCACCTAGAGGGGTGGGATAGGGAGGGTGGGAGGGAGGCTCAAGAGGGAGGGGATATGGGGATATATGTATACATATAGCAGATTCACTTTGTTACACAGCAGAAACTAACACAACATTGTAAAGCAAGTATACTCCAATAAAGATGTTAAAAAAAAAAAAAGCCTAGGGTGCTATTCCATTACACCCTGCTGCCTTTTGCTCTTAAGTGGAAACACCCATTACAATAAAAGATTGAAATGTGACTTGTTATTTATCAATTCTCTCAGAGGGTTGCTGTGTTGTTACTTTTCCCTTAGAAAGTAGAATACCTGCAAGATTCCCTCTTAGGGAGCTTTCTCTTTATCAGATCTTATCTTTTTGGGGTGATTTCATTTCCTAGTAGCAGGAAAGATAAGGCTAATTCATCTCGGGTTTTCTGAGGTTGTATCAAGGTGAAAAATTCTAGTTCATTGAGATTTTAGAGGACTCTAGAGGGTTAGAAAGTGGAAAGTTCCTCAAACTTTGGTTCTTTTTTTTTTTTTTAGATGTTGGGGGTAGGAGTTTATTAATTAATTTATTTATTTTTGCTGTGTTGGGTCTTTGTTTCTGTGCGAGGGCTTTCTCTAGTTGTGGCGAGCGGGGGCCCCTCTTTATCGCGGTGCGCGGGCCTCTCACCGTCGCGGCCTCTCTTGCTGCGGAGCACAGGCTCCAGACGCGCAGGCTCAGTACTTGTGGCTCACGGGCCTAGTTGCTCCGCGGCATGTGGGATCCCTCCAGACCAGGGCTCGAACCCGTGACCCCTGCATTAGCAGGCAGATTCTCAACCACTACGCCACCAGGGAAGCCCTAAAGTTTGGTTCTTTTTAAAAAAATTTATGTATGGTTGACTTACAATATTATATTAGTTTCAGGAGTAGAACATACTCATTCAATATTTTTATAGAGTGCACTCCATACAAAGTTATTATGAAATACTGACTAATTCCCTGTGTTGTACATGACAACCTTGTTAACATTTATTTTATACCTAGAAGTTTGTACCTCTTGATCCTTTTCATCTATTTTGCCCCTCCTCCCAACCGGCTCCCTTTGGTAGCCACTAGTTTGCTGATTATGCTGAGCAATGTCAGCAACTGCAGCTCCCAGTCAGCCAGGAGATAACAAGGGTAAACAACTGATACACTTACAACCATTCCATATCCACACAATCATTCCGTACAGTATTCATCAAATTACATCACATATTTAATACTTTATTATAAAATAGGCTTTGTACTAGATGATTTTGCCCAACTGTAGGCTAATGTAAGTGTTCTGAGCATGTTTAAGGTAGGCTAGGCTAAGACATGAGGCTTGGTAGGTTAGTTGTATTAAATGCATTTTCTTTTCTTTTTTAAAAATTTATTTATTTTTGGCTGCACTGGGTCTTCGTTGCTGCGTGCAGGCTTTCTATAGTTGTGGTGAGTGGGGGCTACTCTTCGTTGCAGTGCGTGGGCTTCTCATTGTGAAGGCTTCTCTTGTTGTGGAGCACGGGCTCTAGGTGCACGGGCTTCAGTAGCTGTGGCATGCGGGCTCTAGAGCGCAGGCTCAGTAGTTGTGGTGCACAGGCTTAGTTGCTCCGTGGCATGTGGGATCTTTCCAGAACAGGGCTTGAACCTGTGTCCCCTGCATTGGCAGACGGATTCTTAACCACTGCGCCACCAGGGAAGCCCCTAAATGCATTTTCGATTTACAGTTCAATGTACAGTGGGTTTATTGCGACATAACTGAAGAAGCTCTATATTTCAACTTACTCTCATGCCCAGTTCACTTATCCTTCTGCCCTCCCTCCCAAACACACATACACATATACCCATCATGGAAATTGGCTAGAATGTATATAATTTAAATTTGGGCTTGTTTATATCCTTTTATTTTTCTTTGATGCCTCTCCTCCCTCCCTACCCTATATCTCTGGCAGCATTGCCTGACTTCTTTCCCTTTTATTATTTAAGGACTTTTTCCAAAAGTGTTTTCAATGTGGGTCTTTTTGTGTGGCAAACATTCTGAGCCCTTGAAGGCAGGGAATCTTTTTCCCATCACTTTCTCCTGTTTGAATGATAATTTGGCTGAATATAAAATTCTACATTCAAAGTAATTTTTCCCCAGTACTTTTAAACTATTTTTCACTGTCTTCCAGCATCCAGTGTAGCTGTTTGATATCTGTTCCTTGTCATTCCTTTGGAGGTGATCGTTTTTTCTCTCTGGAAACTTAGAATTTTCTCTTTGTCTTGATTATTCTCAAAGTTTATTGTTATGCCTAGGGATTGGTACGCCTTATCTCTTTTGTTTGGCCCTTTATAAGTCATTTCAAATAAGGTCATTTGGGGGAAATTACTCTCCATTATTTCTTCAAAAATTTCTTCCACTCCATTTTATTTTTCTCTCCAACTGGAACTAATACCCCTAGGCGTTGGCATTTCTATGTTTATCATCCACATTTCCAGGCTTTTCTTTTGTATTTTATGTTTTGTATTTTCCTGTGAGACATCCACAAGCTTGAGTCTACAAATTCTTTCTTCAACTACATCCATTCTATTTCACTTGTTCTATTTTCATTTAATAGGTTCTTTATTTCAACTATTTTATTTTTCATGCCTAATATTTTCACCTAGTTCTTTTTTGTGTGTGATTTCTTATTTGTATATCATATTGCTAACATATTCTCTTATTAACTCCTTATGTCCTACTTCAAGAGGATTTTTAGATTCCGGGTCCCTATGTTCCAACACTTCTGTTTCAGATGACAGGTGTGGCTCAGCTTATGCTTGTCATTCTCTGCTGTCCAGTGCTTTGGGCTTGTCATCTTGTTTTCCCTTGGGGCATCAACCAGCAGGTCTGATAATGCATTGGGGGAGGGCTAAGGCCAGGCCCTAGTCTACACTGAAATCAGTGATTTAAAGATGAGAATTCAGGAACCACAGAACCCTTAAAGAGTCCCTGTTTGATACCATTCCATTGGTCACTCTTTTGCCTGAGGTTTTCACTTTTGAACCTTTAGGAAGAAATAACAATGTAGTCCACAATCCTTGTGATTTGATTGGGAGTATAGGGGAGTGATTGCCTGAGGGCTGTCAGCCTGTTTTCATGAACTCTCCCCCATCACCCAGTGGGGCTTTGTGTTGCTAATATCAGGAGAAGCTGCCATGGACCCTGCTACTGCCCACTTCTGTGCTGAAGGGTCAGGCCCATAACAGTCTGCTCAATTTGAGGGAGAGACAAGAACAGCAGATGAAAAGTTCTCCACCAACCTAGTTCTCCCTGCTGCCCAAGGCTCCCCTTTCTCCACCTCTACACCAATTCTAGTCTTCTGTCCAGGATGGTGGGCGGGAACATTCCCTACATTTTCCCTTTGGTTTTAGGAATTCATACTTCTCTCATGTGTTTACTGTTTCTTCAAGTTTGATCTTGGGAGAAGGAGTCAGTGGCCTGAGCTGGTCAGCCATTTGGGCAGGGATCTCCCCTCAGTGTCCTCAACTTTAAATTGTTACCTCAAAGAGTTGTGGACGTTAGGTATTTCATATCGGTGTCTAGAATAAAAATAAATATTTGAAAAATATTGAGTTCTTTTTTACTTTCAAAAGACCTCAATCCCAAACTTTTATTCTCAAGGAGGGAGGAGTATGCAGATATGCCAACTGGCTAATTTCATCAGCTTTTTAAAAATTCTTTTTTAAAAATCGAAGTATACCTGATTTACAATATATATTAGTTTCAGGTATACAACATAATGATTCAAAATTTTTATAGATTACACTCCATTTGAAGTTATTATAAGGTACTGGCTATATTTCTTGTGCTGTACAATATACCCTTGTAGCTTATCTATTTTATATAGTAGTTTATACCTTTTAATTCCCCATCCCATCTTGTCCCTCCCCCTTTCCCTCTCCCCACCGGTGATCACTAGTTTGTTCTCTATATCTGTGAGTCTGTTTCTGTTTTGTTGTATTCATAGCATTTTTAGCCCCACAGCAGTGCTTTTTGCCGATTGTCAGGACTCCAAGGATTGTTTATACTGAGTGCTGAGCTCCCAGTGAGGGTGTTTAGCTGTGCTTCTTATTGACACAAACATGTTGTCATGTCTAGAAATCAACCCCAAGCCTCACGAAATCAGGGTCAAACCATTTGGGTTCTTATTCTAAATTTTCTCTAAAAATCTTACTACTCAAAGTGGTCTGAAGATCACCAGGGAGCTTGCTGGACATGCAGAATCTTGGACGCGCTCCACACTCACTGAATCAGAGCCTGAATTTTCACAAGATCTCACAGAATCCATCTGCACCGTCAAGTTTGAGAAATTCAGGATACATCATCACCCATGACCAACCTTCCAGTAAAAACTATACTCTTGATGAATGTTACAGTTTACAAAGTTGGTTTACATAGATGATTTCATTTAAATTTACTATTTTATCTTCATCCCAGCCACAATGTAACATTATTCTTATTCTTTTTAATGATGAAATTGAGGTCCAGGAAGGTGACAGACTTGCCTAAAATCCTGTGTCTGGAGCCAGGTAAATCCCAACTTCAGTCTCGGTGGATAGTAGAATACTTTTTGATTATTAATAGCGTGCTGAAGGTAGCATTAGTATGCATGGTGATTTTAGGTATCGATGTAAAGTATGCTTTATTCTCATATGTATTAGAGAAAAATATAATGAACAAACTAACCAGGTGTGGCATTTCATAGTTATTATTGCTTAAGGAGATTTGTGTTCTGAGGGTGGTCCTTCCATGTCCGAGGTTCAGGGAACATTTCTCTATATTATAGATGTCACTCCTCTCTTTTATTTACAGCAATGTCAAGATTCCAATTTTAGTGACAATTTATATTGAGTAATTTTTTATTTACTACAAACATCCAGTGCAATGTGTTGGTACAGGAAAAAGTAAAAGTTCTTTCATGAATATTTCCCTGAACAGTATTAGTACACCAAAGGTATTTTCCACAATCCAACTTTATGCCTTACTATAAACAGCAATGGAACAATTAGTATACTCAATCCTATTCAGAAAGCTTAAGAGCCATCTTTTTTTTTTTAATAAATTTATTTTATTTTATTTTTTATTTATTTATTTTTGGCTGCGTTGGGTCTTTCTTGCTGCGCATGGCCTTTCTCTAGTTGCGGCGAGCGGGGGCTACTCTTTGTTGCAGTGTGCGGGCTTCTCACTGCAGTGGCTTCTCTTGTTGCGGAGCACAGACTCTAGGTGCACGGGCTTCAGTAGTTCTGGCACGTGGGCTTCAGTAGTTGTGGTTCACCGGCTCTAGAGCACAGGCTCAGTAGTTGTGGCGCATGGGCTTAGTTGCTCCGTGGCATGTGGGATCTTCCCAGACCAGGGCTTGAACCCGTGTCCCCTGCATTGGCAAGAGGATTCTTAACCACTGTGCCACCAGGGAAGTACCTTAAGAGCCATCTTAAAATGTTTGTGGATAGAATTGCAAATACAGTATTTTGGATAGGATTTTCAAGTGTCCACCGTGGAATCAGACTATAGATCTTCATAAAGAGAAATGTGAAATGATAAGTACACACTCTCATTGTCCAACGTTTAGAAAAAAGGAACCATAATTTTCAATTTGATGTGGACAAGGAGCCTTGCAGAGAGAAGGGTCTCATAGACTTACAAACATATTACTCAGGCGCCCTAGATTCTTTTTTGTCTGTGCTGATAAGAAGGAAAGGAAAAATGATATTTACAACCCAGGCTGCTCAACTAAGAGATTTAGTTAACAAGGTTCCAGCAAGGGCCCTGAGCAACAATAACAATGTGATTGCATTCCATGCTCTAACCTTAAAGGCAGGTTCTCCAACGTTTCTTTGGCGTTTTCAGGCCCTCCATGTAAATACATACAGGCTCCCAGATGGCAAGTTGTTTTGCTAAAGAACCTCTTTACACATCTAGAGTATAGCCTCTTAAACTCTAGACTTGTTTTAAAACCATGGCTTATAAAACGTTTGGAGTTGGATTGCAATGGACTCATAAACATGTTGAATGTAGGAAATAGTGTTAGTTTATAAATCTGGCCTGTTTTTAGGTTGTGAGGTCATTAGTTTTCTGTTTTTGTTCCCGCCATTGGGGCTTGCTTTTTTGTCCTTCCAAACTATACTTGCCCTTGATATATTTGGGGTTTTAGTCTGTTTGCCCTCCATGGTTGTTTCCAACAAGATGCCTCTGGCCTTTTCTCATCCAAACTCAACATAGATGTTTCCCCTGTATCACCACTGTGACTGCAACACGAAGCTGTCTCTTTTTGGTTTTTGCTTTAGACTTACTTCTAGGCTCCTGGACTGCGGGGGAGGAAGAGGCAGAACATGAGATCCAGTTAGTCTGGCCTCTGTGTGTTACCTCACCTCCATGGGATGCAGCTTATGGGTCTATAAAATGAATGACCTGCACTGTTTGCTAAGATCTTTTTTTGCTCTAGGCCATGACAATACCCCAAATAACAGCATTTTATACTTTCGGCATTTAAAAAAAATCAGAGTACTCCTTTCACTTGCTGCAGACTACATCAAACACTGAATGAGATGTAGTGGAAACAGGGGACCAATCCTGCAATGAAAGGAGATGCTTATGTCCACCCACAACTTGGTGTACATGGAGGAGTTAAGTGGACTATAGACAGCTCTAGAAACGTAAGGAAGACCTATGTCCTACAACTAGGGCATTCTGCATTTCTTTATCAGTGAAAAAAAAATCCCTGCTACAAAGTTCCAGAATAGAGTCTTTTTGAGAAAGAGTAGAATCCAATGTGTGACAATACTATCAAAACTGACCAAAAAAAGCATTTGATTGGAGACACCATTCCCAACATTTTATTCAATTTAATACATTTCATTCAGTAATCTGCCATATTATCCTTGGCACCATTAATAACAACCCCTTAATCACAAGAGAAACAGAGGGAAAGACTGGGATTTATGTGCAGAAGTTGATTTCCACCAAAACCAGTTCATAGTCCATCATCTTTCATGGTTGTGCTTTTACTTGAGGCCTCTTTTTTTGGGGGAAGGGGGGCTGTTTCTCTTAAGTGTTTGCTTAAAACAAATAACATGACCTACTGTGTCATGGAAGGAAAATAAGGTCTAGTCCCTAGTGAACAAGCAGGCGGTCCTCCAGGAAAGGAGCCCTAAAGGCTCCTTGAGGTGAGTCAGTAACCCTCCTGCCCCAACCAGTCAGTAGTTAAGTTATAACCAGGTGAATGAGAGAGGTAGTAACTAGTTGGAGAACCCATAGTGTAGACTCTCTAGAACAGGAATGGCTGAGTGAGTCAGAACTGGAGGGAGACATCTACAGTGTCTGGAAAAAGTGACCAAGAATAGGAAAGTGTGAAAAAGGTACGGGTTTCCCACCAGGGGACCCACAGAAACATGGCGGTACCAGTCAAGGGCAGTCCTGCGCTTTTCTCTGATGCAAGGGTACACTGAACGTGTTCTGCAGTTTTCAGATAAAAATTGGAATGATGCTGAACAAGTGCAAAGTGAAATCAGAGTTTCCCTCCTTTGTTCGGTAAACACTGAGAGAACACCTGTGTGTGAGGCAATGGGACAGGTCTAGAGGAAAAGACGAAGCTGTCTTAAGATGTGGTCCTGACTTGAAGGTGGACATCAGATCCTGCATGTACAGAGCACTATGTTGGAGGGTCCGAGTGGAGGGAAGCATCACTTCTGGCTGGCAGCAGCAGAGAAAGCATTCCCCAGTCGTTCCTTCTTGGTTCCCAGGATGTCCTCTGTGCCTGTGTCACCTCTTGGCCCGCCCCATTCCAGGCACTTGCTTGTCTTCCTTATCTTTCTCCATAATCTGAAATGGAAGCCTGAAAGGAGAAGATCCCGCCTCACAGGTGTCTAACAAATGTGGGTGGAACTGATGTGTTATGGAAGTGTCACTCTATTTTGGTCCAGGTGGGTGGAAAAAAAATTGGGGGAAAGGAGAGCTGATAAGATGGTGGTGGTAAGGGTAAGGTGTTTTAATCAGAAGGTAGGAGCAAAGATATCCCAACAAGCAAACTTAGTATGTGGCTTAAACCAGGTGACAGGGAGAATGCCAACACAGCCAAGGACCGCAAGAAGGTAGCTGGAAGCCCTCTGCCAAATAGGATAGTCTGCAGAACTGGGAAGCTAAGATCTTTTCCTACTATCTACTCAAGTTTAACCAGAGCAGATGAAGAAAACAGTGAATAACTAGAGGGTCGTAACTTTCTAGAAAGATCAAGTAAACACAGCACCCCCCAAAAAAGGTGAGGCTGAATGTCAGTGTGGAGAAAGCTTTTGAGCATCTTTTTTATCTCCTAGGAACTTTATATGCTATATTTTCTCTCTTTTTTAAAATTGAAGTATAGTTGGTTTACAATATTATATTAGTTTCAAGTGTACAAAAACAGTGATTCAGTTTTTTTTGGATATCTTTTTTAAGTTTGTTTATGGCGTCTCGGTCTGTAATCAATCAAGTAATAGAGAGATGCCATCCCAAAAAGGAACGTCTGCAGGAACCAGAGGAGTTGAGTCCAACTATTCGTGATGCCTTTAGACCTAAAAAAAGAGAAAAATTTATCCACCAGAATTTTAATGTTATTGTCTTCTAGTTTTTTAAAAACGTATTCCTTCTATCTATTTTCATGGGGCTTATTTTGCGCTCTCCTCCAGCTTACTAACTTGAATGCTTAGTTCATTGATTTTCGTTTTTCTTGTGCATTTAGAATGGTACACTCTTCCCTGGGAAGCAATCTGGCTACTGCCTAGGACATGGTATTATGAAACTGTTTCTCACGTGATTTTGATGAGCATATAGGGTTAGAAAGCACTGGGATGGCTTCAAAGCAAGTGTTTTGGACCAGATGTAAATCTAGCTTGGCCAACTACCAGCTTGACCTTGGGCAAATCACTCTCTCTCAGAATCAGTTTTTTCGTCTGAAAAATAGGAATAATGGTATTTATCTCACCAAGTTTTGAGATGATTTTTGAGATAAGTTATCCAAAGTGATTAGTAAAGGGCCTGGCACATGGTAATAATAAATACCTGTTTATACAGCCATTCAAACGAAACTGCTGAACACCAAGCTCAAAAGAAAATGGCCCAGATGAAGGGAATGGTTTGCTACAGTCTCATCGGTATATAAATAAGTCTCATGTGGATGCCTTTTCATTTAAAACAAAATTTTAAAAAATATATGTAAAAATACATGATTTTCTACACTAACAGATTAAAGGAGAAAAATTACACGATCATCTTAATAAATGCAGAAAAAGCATTTGATACATTTCAACATCCATTCTCAATACAAGTTCTCAGAAAACTTAGAAGGAGAAGGGAACTTCTTTATTCTGACAGAGAAGGTCTATACAACTCTAGAGAAAACACGAGGCAGAATGCTGAAAGCTTTCCCTTTGATTAGGAACAAGGCCAGGATGCCTACTGTCACCACTTCTGGTTGACACTGGACTGGATGTACTAGCCAGTGCAACGAGGGAAAAAACATAAATAAAAGGTATACGGAATTGAAAGGAAGAAATAAAACTGTCTTTATTTCTAGAGACAATTGTGTACCTAGAAAAAATGAATCTTTTAAATTATTAATGATGAACTATTAGATGAACAGATGAACTATTAGAACTAAAAAATGAATGTATCAAGGTCACTGGGTGTGAGGTCAGTAGAATCAACTATCTTCATACATTCTACCACCAAACAATAGAAAAATGAAATATATATGAAAGTGAGCCAGGATGTACAAGAAATTCACATTTACGCAGCATTATTTATAATAGTCAAAAAAAAAAACCCCCAAAACTAGAGGCTTAAAAGTCTGTCAGAAGGAGGATTTGTTAAATACATTAAGGCACATCTATATAATAGAATACTATGTACTAATGAAATGAGGTAAATTTATAGGTATAGACACAGGAAAACAGGCATATATGACAATAGAAAAAAGTTATACAAGAGTTTATATCTATATGTATATAGATATGGTGGCTATAAAGTCGAATGTTCAGTCAAGTCTTATGTCTGATTAAATGGAATTCATCAATTTCTTTTTATTGCTGGATAGTGGGATGTGGGGTAGGGCTTCCAATTGTTCTACATGTCTTCATGATTCTTTCACTTAAATGTATTCGTTCATAAGTCAAAAGGAATATTCATTCTGGTTTACAGTCACCAATGATACACTGCAACACGTTAGGCCATAAAGAAATGATTTCAGGAATGTGAGAATAGTGCCCTCACCTCTCTATGCCTCTTCTCCCACTGCCTATCAAAGAACTTGAGAGCAGGATTTTCAATTTGAGTCTTTTCGTTTTCATTAGAGGCTCCAAATGACGATAACAAAATAGGTGTAAAGTACTCCAACACTATAATGTGGAGGGCTGGACCACACACCTCCGAGCTAAGCTCTCACTGACAGCCTGAAGAGGCCGTTACAAGGAGGTATTAGTGCTGCGGCACTTCCTATCCCAAGTCAGCCCAAAGAACAGCTTCAATGGAACCACTCAGCCTGGCAAGAGTCCCCAGTAATTCGAGGGAGGCTTAATATCTAACTCAGACATTTAACTACTGGTACTTGGCTGCCCAGGGAACTGCACGCACTTGTAGATTTATCCTGCTGGACGGATAAGGAAGCTGTCATCGTGAGCCTTACAGGTCTTGTGGAAGGGCACTGGCATGGGTGAGCTTAAAAGCAACCCCGCCCCAGAGGCCTAACTAAAGGGTAGAAGAGATCTCAATAAA
Source organism: Stenella coeruleoalba (assembly GCF_951394435.1). Classification (NCBI taxonomy): domain Eukaryota; kingdom Metazoa; phylum Chordata; class Mammalia; order Artiodactyla; family Delphinidae; genus Stenella; species Stenella coeruleoalba. The sequence goes on along the minus strand of NC_137162.1, from coordinate 53,715,186 downwards.
AGGGAAACTGCCCCCCACCACGACTCCCATTACAGATCCTAAGGGAAAACTGCAAGTGACATACTGACTGAGGTCTGAAGGAACCATCAAGGGAACTGCAGAAGGGAGATCCCTAGTGATGGGCGGTTTCTCAAAACTCCACCAAGGCTCCTTTGGAGAGAAAGAGTCAACAATGGGTATGCAACCACCACAGCACCCAGCGGCCTGATCACGAGGCAGACTGTGCTCTGCTTCCGCTAACTGCTCCCAGCACCCCAAGGGGCCACAGGCAGCTGTCGCTAGTGAACAGGGAACAAAGCTGGAATGAGAGGGAAGACATCAACTACCCCCTCTTCCCCCCAGCAGGCTGCTGAGCCCCAGCTGGAGGAGAACAGATGTTCTGAATTAGATAAAAGTTCATAGTTTTAATGAATAGACTGGACTTGACCAGATAATATGAGATAGTGACTGGAAAATCTATGCACCTGCTTCAGATTTCGTCCAGGGCTAAGGCGGGAGACAGACAGTAATCCTTGGGGGAGTGGAGACGGGCGAAAAAATAAAGCTGCTTTCTCCTCCTCGCCTACAAAGTCCAGCTTGTTTAATAAACCAGAAGGTGGAGGAACATAATCTATTTAAATCAGTTAGCACTTGTCTGGCATAGTGTGTACCCAAGAAGTATTCATTACTTTTATTATTAAAACAATAAAGTATCTTATTTTCCACTTTTAGAAGTAATACCGCAAAAACAGAGGTGGTAATTAATCTTGACCAGAAGAAAAATAATCAATTGCAAAGCAATCTGGCATTACTATCTCTTTCATTACACCATACTTTCTGTGTGCTTACATAAAGTCTAAATGTAAAGAAAAGCCTTTTCAGTTCTCTCACATTGTATTATCCTGCACTGGCAACTGTAGAGTAGGGTCTAGTCGCAGGACTTTTAGCCTGCAGTGCATCCCAGAATCACCTACAGACCTTGAAACAATAACATGTTCCTACCTCTGAAGCAAGGCTACTACGTTAGGATCTCTGGGCCTGGAAACCAGAGAAGTGAATGTTGAGAAAGCTCCTCAGGTGATTCAGTGGTGAAACTAGGCTGAGAATCATTGGGCTAGGTCAATACAGCTCTTTTTCAAACTAGAAGGCAACCTCTTAATCTTTTCTTCTAGTTGGGGCTATACAGAGACTTTTGAAAAAAAGAAGAAAAATCATCTAAATTAAATGACTAAATAATTGACTCATTAACACAAATGAATCCATTCATTAACTATTTACTGAGTACTCCCTCCGGGTACTGAGACAGGCTCAGTATTCAGTGTGGGGATTCAACTCTACCTGAGAGTGTTCTCGGCCTACAAGCGCATGAATTATTTAAATGTGGCTACTCTCAACTTATATTAGATACCAAGAGAAAAGCGACAAAGACCTATTAAAAACACTTACTTGCACAATACAATGGCATACAAGGACTCTCCCACGTGAATCAGCCACGCAAGCCAATACCTGAAACAAAAGTCAGCCTAGTTTAAGGTGATGGTTCTCTGCTGATGAAATCTAACACAGAAACCCCCAAGAGAAAGGTGCTTTCATGTGAACAAGCACCACTCTTAGAAGGCACCAGGGGCCTTCCAGGTCTACGGGGACACTGGAGATGCAGGGTCCACACCCCATTTCTGCAGCTCTCCTTACCAGCTGTGCAGGAGGGTGTGATGATGCTCCAGCAAGTACTGAGTGAAGGGGCCCAGCGGCCCTAGGCTCTGATAAGGAATAGCCTCAGGCCAGAAGACCACCCACTGAAAGAGAACCAGAAGCACAGAATGCCTATTAGGTCACTTAAATCTATTTTTAACCGAGGCTATTAAATAATCCCGATTCTATAAGAACAAGTAACAGACCAAAGAAACTGAACTAAGTCATCTGGGCTTCCATTCTTTACTTCTATTTTCTGAAAGCGATTCTAGTGGGAGATTTATGCTGAGGAAACTCTGTGGTTATCAGATTTAGTGCCCAGGTTGGCTGACTTCTGTTATTAATGACTTCACAATTTAGTCCTCAACCTACTTTTCTGGGTATCTTTCCTGTATCCTTTAAATGAATTCTGTCTGCCAAACAAAAGTCGCTGCTCCTCTCAGTAGAGATTCTCTGTCTTCATGACACATCTATGTCATAACATGTATATCCTCTCTAACTCTTCTTACCCATTAAATTCTACCCATCCTTGAGGTTTACCCCCATTTTCCAAGCAATTCCAACTGCCTCAAACATTCTGCTTTGGAAGCCCTATCCTGACTTGGCAGGCCTAGAACTGTCCGTCAACTTGACCTCCTTCTTCTTGAGTTCTATTCAAACCTGGCTAAGCCCTAGTAACCGTGGGGACGCAAACACAGGTACATTTTCAAGCAGAAAGCTTGCAAGCCCACCGACCTTCCGCTTACGCCAATAACCTCGGCAAGCGCCAGGCGCGCAAGCGCAAGACCCCGCCCCCCCAACAGCGCCCCTCGCCCTACGGGAGCCTGGCGGGCCAAAACAGATGCACCCCGCCCTACATCTTACCCCGAAATATCCCAGCCCCAGGACCGTGACCAGCGAGGGCAGCGGTTTGGCTGTACGGAAACAGGAGGTAGCAGCCCCACCGGCATTCGCCTTCGCCACCACCATCTTGAAAGATCTAGACACCGAGTCATGGGGTGGGGAGCATTCCCTGCCTTCATATAGGGAAAGCGTGGGCAACCGGTTTCTCAAGATCTCAACACAGGCGGAAGGCGCGGGCAGACGGGTGCGCCTGCGTCTTCTTACCGGGTCTAGTCCCCTGGCTTAGAGCGCTCGAGAGCCGCGATTGCGCCTGCGCGACCTCTCCGTGTCGTAGGTGCGGATCTTGTGGCTCAAGGCAGCACTCTGTCCCCTCGCATGGCCTTGCCCGGGGCCCGCTGCCCTTACCGTGTAATAGCCAAAGGAGAGGGTGATGACAGTGACCCAGAACAGACTGCTCCTCTGGAAGTACGTCTCATCTCCTCCTGCCTTCCCCATCGCTGCAGCACGTCCCAGGGAATGCCGAGCAGGTCACCTCTGCTCTGCAGGAAGGCAAGGATGGGGGCGGGGCCATGGCAAACACTCCTCCCTCCTCTCACCTACCTCCCCAGAGGGAGAAGAGTCAGTGGGCCTGAAACTGAAAACGAGTCTCCATGGGCTCTGGCCTCGTGGGCTGGGGAGACCCCTCTCTGAGTGTCACTTTCTGGGGCTTAAGATAATGCTGTTGGAATAGATGGTGCTTTATGCTCTTAATGACTATGGATCTAATTTTTGAACTTCAGCTCTGCTGTGCTCTGTGGGAAATGTAAAAAAAATTAATAAATAGAAAGTGCAATTAAATAGACTTGGGCTACTGGAAGGGGGAACTCTCACACTCTGTGACGTTAGCAGAGGCTGATAGGGAGAAGACCTGTCTTCTTTCCTGGCAACGACTCAGCCAAAGAAAACCCATGGACTCTTTGTTTTTTATAGCCTTCCCAACTTCCTTTTCTTCTTACAAGTGTTGTAAGAAGAACAACAATGTCCCTGGGGGGGACACACGACTTGTGCTGTGGCTCGCTGTGGTTGCAGACCCTAAAGTGTAATTCTTTGCTTATCGCAGAATAAACCCATCTTTCCTGGAGAAGTATTCGGCAGTCTGTTTGTTTCAGGTCAATAGAAATAATGCTCTTTCTCTTCATTAGTAAAGATGTATGGACCGATGTGGCACAGCACTTACAAGAAGGGGCTGTGGAACAGATACCTGGGTTTACTTTTACCTCCTGGCTCTGCCAGTAACATTTCGTGTAAGCTAACACTAGTTACATTACCCATCTGTGTCTTAATTTCTCTATCTGTAAAGTGGGGATACACTGGTTCCTACCTCAGAGGTTTTGGGTGGATTACATGAGTTAGTACTTGTAATAAAACCGCTGTAAAGCAAAGGATGTTGCCCACCATCCAGCTGTACAAGGAGCAAGTCATTAGCCACTGCAGTTGCTGACCTACAGGACACCCTGAAAGGAATTCAGGATGAAGAATAGCATGACGTGCTCAGTGCTTTGGGAGAACAGGCAAAACAGGCCCTTAGATGCTTAGATATATTTCAGGAAAAAATTTTTATGAACTCAGATTCTTGCATTTTCCCATACTTAGAAAAGCACTACAATCATTAACTGAGATATCTGTTCCTCTTGACTAGCAGTAACCTTCTACTGAGATGTGTGCTTGGTGGCATGTGCTCATTACCCCAAATCATATATGTGCTGGCCTCTCCCCCTACCTCCTCAGAGCTATCTGAGAGGCTGTCTCTTGGTCTGTAGTCCCCAGTAAGGCACTGCATAAACTCAACTCGTAGCTCTTACATTGTGCATTTTTCTTTCAGTCAATAGCACTCACAAAAGTGTCCGGCCCATAGTGCTTTATAAGTTTTGATTATTAATATTACTGAGCCTTTGGCGTATTTGCCAGGCCCCTGTGCTAAGTGCTGTATCATCAATGCAGGGTGGGAGGCACATCAAGCCAAAGTGTTCTGATGAGACTTCAGGAGAGACAGGGCTTTAAAAACTATTGTGAAAGCAATAGCTGATGTTTATTGAGCACTTACTATGTTCCAGGCATTGTTTTAGAAATATTAGCTCACTTAATTCTCAAAACAGCTCTATGCTATAGACTATTGTCCTTCATTTGAAAGACAGGAAATAGCACAGAGAGGTACCCGAAGTCATGTAAATGGGTAGGTATACTGGAAGTCAAGTGGTAGCTGAGTGTTCCAGCACTCTTAAGGACCATGCTTTATATAACCTATGGGATATTTCCAGAACTTTTTCAGTTGACATGGAAACAGCCAAAGTTGCTTCCTCATTTTTTTCATGACTGTATTTGGCTATGTTTTAAAGAGTGGTTTCCAGAATGTGTGACACAGTCCATTTCCCAGATAAACCGCAGTGCCTGTCAGTATCAGGTTTACCGGGGCTCAAGAGCTTTGCTTACTTCTAATCTTTCTTCATCACATCACCCTCTTGGTTCTCCTCCCTCTCTGAATACCTCTGTTTTCTCAGCTTTGCTTTTACTGCTTGTCCCCTACATAGAGGTGTTTCCTATTATCTTCTCTGTGTTTACAGTCTTTTTGAACTTTAATTTTCACCTCCGGATGACTCTAAAACAATCTCTCCAGTCTCAGCCTCTCTCCAGTTGCCAGCCGGTCACCTTTACTAGGTACGGCACCACACCTTAAAGACAAGAAGTTCACTATTATCCACAGAGTCAGTCCTCGCCAAGACTCCCCTATTTACATTAATATCATCGTCATTCTTCCAGGCACCCAGGCTCTTCCCTTTGGCTGCCCTCATATCTAGTCATCTGTCAAGAGTTCTGTTGATTAAGTAACATGATATCTCATCTTTCTGAATTAAACTGAAGCCAAGTCCCCCTAAAATCAAGTTACCTTGCTGAATTTACAATTTTTTATTTTTGAAATTTTTATTGAAATATAGTTGAGTTACAATGTTGTTTCAGGTGTACAGCAAAGTGATTCAGTTATACATATATATTCTTTTTTAGATTCTTTTCCATTATAGATTATTACAAGATACTGAATTGAATTTATGATTAATCGCTCTATCCAAAACTTTATTTCTTTTCTTTGTCCCATCTGGCCATTAATCTAATGAACTAATTAACTGAACACTAATCAACCAGAGTCAGGTGACTAAAATTGGTGTTGTAGATATCACCCTTAACGTACAAACTCAGGTTGTTTCTCCAGGATAAGATAAGCTAATAGACCCCAGAGCCATGGACCACTTGCCTGAGAATCATAAGCCAGGGACATCCTGATTCCCCAAACTATGATTAAGAAATGTCACAGAAATATCACAGAATGATGATTAATCCCAGCCTTTCTGTTCTTCCCCTTTAAAAAACCCGTCACTCAAAGACCAAGTTGGAGTGGTTCTGAGATTTGTGATAAATCCTGACTTTGCTGCAAACACCTGCAACCAGAGTTTGGCTTTCTATGCCACAGGCACATGAGCCATTGCTGGTTACAAAACCACGGTTTAATTTTTACTGCCTCCCTGGGTCATCCCAATTGAGGTATGTTCTACCACTTCAATAATCTCTTTTTCAAATTTGTCCTACAAGTGACAGGGTAATCTTCCACAAGTATAGTTCTTTTTTTTTTTTTTTAATAAATTTATTTATTTATTTATTTTTGGCTGCATTGGGTCTTCGTTGCTGCATGCGGGCTTTCTCTAGTTGCGGCAAGCGGGGGCTACTCTTTGTTGTGGTGCACGGATTTCTCATTACGGTGGCTTCTCTTGTTTTGGAGCACGGGCTCTAGGTGAGCAGGCTTCAGTAGTTGTGGCGCTTGGGCTCAGTAGTTGTGGCTCATGGGCTCTAGAGCACAGGCTCAGTAGTTGTGGCGCACGGGCTTCATTGCTCCATGGCATGTGGGATCTTCCTAGACCAGGGTTCGAACCTGTATCCCCTGCATTGGCAGGCAGATTGTTAACCACTGCATCACCAGGGAAATCCCCACAAGTACAGTTCTGATCAAGCCTTTACCTTACCAAAACTTTTCAAGAAATTCCCTAATTTTAAGCTATTTTTGTTTAGTATTTCTCTTCAGGTGTTAAATCTGCAGTGAGGAAGTTATTGGAAAATAACTCATGTTAGAATAAAAGTTGTTGAAGACGCAAAATGGCTTGGATCAGAGGACTATTGGAAGCTAGGTTTCATATCTTCCACCACTTTTCTCTGAGCCCAGCAAGTTACTTAGTGTCCTGTGCCTCCTTTTACTATGAAAGGGAAGAGCAGTACAGCCCATGACCAAAGGGTCTTAGCATTAACCCGTCACGCACACATAAGGAATCCAGAAGAAGGAGTCAGAAGATCTTTACTCAGACATGAGTATTTTATGTCAATCTATAAGAAACCCACAGTCAACTGGAGATGTCAGCTGGAGATTCAGAAGGGATTTCTCTCTTGTATTTAACTCACCCGCTCCCCACGTAACAGGAGTAGCTAATTTCTTTATCCTCCAGGTATCCTAGACCTCCATCCCCTACGGGTTGGCAGAGAAATCTTTCACCCCTTTACGTTTTATCTCTCTCTCTCTCCCCTTTGGGTGGATTAATGACCTAAACATTGAAAACAATAAAGAAAATATGAGAGAAGAATTTTACAACCTTAGAGAATGGGGAAAGAGACTTCTTAGCAAGATATTAAAATTATACACTGTAGAGGGAAAGAAAAAAGTTAACTGCTTCTCAATTTAACACTTCATTCCTTATTTAGAGTTTATAATTAAAAAGTTACTTGTTGGGCTTCCCTGGTGGCACAGTGGTTGAGAGTCCGCCTGCTGATGCAGCGGACACGGGTTCGTGCCCTGGTCCGGGAAGATCCCATATGCCGCGGAGCGGCTGGGCGCGTGAGCCATGGCCGCTGAGCCTGCGCGTCCGGAGCCTGTGCTCCGCAACGGGAGAGGCCACAGCATTGAGAGGCCCGCGTACCACAAAAAAAAAAAAGTTACTTGTTTTACTCTCTTGTGTGTCACTTACATCTGGTTCCTTGATAACCTCTGAAGTAGTGTTCAGCATTCCCTGCCAGATCCTAGAAAGATCTCGAAGGTTAAAAACATAATGGAATTTGGCAGGGGTGGGAGCATTTGAATCTTAGTCATCTGCCATAGTCGGAGTGTCAGGGGAACCAGTTTCGTCACTGAATCTCTCACTTCTTCTGAGAAGCCCCTTTGGGTACAGTAGTATCCTATCCCAATCACACCTGAAAGGGGAAAAAAGTCATAACATTTTGAGTGACAGTTCAAATCACCTAAATGAAAATGAAAAACATTATAATGTAGAGTACAAATATAATTAAACATTTTAATAGTTAACCACATATTAAAGAAATTTCTATTAAAAAATAAAACTTCATTCTTTTGAAAGGCACAATAAATAAAGTTGAAAGACCTGGAAGAAGGAATTCTTCAATATATATAATAGACAAATAAGTAAAAGACATGAATTGGAACTCCTTAAGAAGGAAACTTGAATAGCCAAGGAACATGAAAAGGTGTTCAACCTTAATGGCAATTTGGGATGTGCAAAATAAAGCAAAAATAAGATACATTTTTCCCCCATTAGATTGGCCTACTAGGTATGAAGACACACGATGATGAACTATAATAATTAAAAACATTTGGTATTCGACATGCGAATCAAATAAACCAATGGAAAATGATACTCCAGAGACAGATCTGATATATACCCAAGCATTTACTTTATGATAAAGATAATGTGCAGGCAGAAGAATATGCTCTTCTTCCCTTCTAGGTTTTTTGGCTGATCTAATAATTAAACTGATTTAAAACAGATTGTCACCCATATCAGCCCCTGAGGGCTAAAGGATCCTTGCCTTGATTTATCTGTGTTTGTTTCAAAAGCACCTGGTATTTGAGAGAGATGTTTTGCAGCTGTGCTTAGAGATATGTAGTGGTCAGCCACCCTGAACTGGCTCTGACTTGACCACAGGAACATACCTGCATAGATGAGACCTGGAGTGTCCGGAAAGTTACCTCTGCTTCATTACCATGCTAAGATTTCTGCCCCAAGCGGGAGATCTGTACTCTGCTAGGCACAATTCATGCATTGTGCAAAGAAGCATGGAAGACTGCGCATGCTCCAGCTGCCCCAGGCTGGCTCTGGAAATCTCTACCCCTTTCCTAGAGCCTTGATGATATGCCTGCCTCCTACCCCTTAAAATTCCCTCCTTCCCTTCAGAGAGAAGGTGTTTTGAGAACATGAGCTCTCTCTTCTCCATTCCTTGATCAGTGAATAAAATTTCTCTTCTGCTATTCAGAAACTGGTTTTGTTTGATTGGCCTTTGTGACTCTGGGCAAAGAAAGAACCCACTGAGGGGTCACTGACCTGTTGGGGATTGGTAACAAGATTAACAGGATAAAAAAGCAAACAAAATTATACAAGTCCCCATACAGATTTGAAAACTCAAAGGGTAGTCAGGTCATTGAAACTTATGTAACATCCTGACATGAGGAAAGGGGCAGGGGTTTGGGGATACAATGGTGAGGAAGGCCATTCACAGGAAGGCAGAGGAGATGTTTGGAAAACCAAGGTTGCCCTGTTACACAAATAAGTTTCCTGGTAAAAAGATATCTCTGGTAATAGCTCTCTTTCTGGTACAGTCCGCCTTGCCAGTGTAAATTTAGGCAGTTGAGGGAGAGGAAAAGAACTTTTCCTGAATCTTTGGAAATTTGATTGCCTTTAGCAGAAAATAATCCTTGTGCCAAGGTGGCATATTTTGGGGTGACAAATTCTGCTCCCCTTCAACATTTCAAATTAAGGAGGAACAAATAAACTATTGATTGGTTATCTATTTGGGAAAAAGTATTTTAAACTCTACCCCCCCAATACAAATATACAAATAATGCAGTATCACAAGGTACAGAGATAATAGTGCCCCTAGGCAAGTTCTGATGACATGGCTGTAGGGTAGAATGAGCATGTGCTGATATAGGAAACCCCCTCACACTTTCCCAGGATCATGGGGAACAGAGGAGAGCAATATAAACAAATCTATGGAAATGTGAATAGAGTATTGTGTATCCAGAGAATTAGGAGCAGTTTGTTGTTGCAAGAAGGAACAATGTGAAATTGAATGAAGGAAGGTGAGGCTGGAAGGGCAGGTAGGGTCTGATCATGAATGGCATTAGGTGTCCAACTGAGGAGTTTTGACTTGATCCCTTAGCCAAGGTGAGTCAGTGATGATTTTTTTTTTAAATCAGTGGAGCAAAAATGTCTGGTGTACATTGGAGGTAAAATTTGAAGCAGGGAAAGCAGAGAAGATGAAAGATTGATGGAGCAATACAAAGTGAATAGAGAAAAGTTTGCATCGCTTATTCGAATATTCAATAAACATTTGGTAGGCCCTGGAGATACACCTGTGAAGAAGACAAGTGCAGTCCAGGCTTCAGGTTGGGCACAGTGTAGTTCTGATGACAGCAAATCAATAGGAATGTACTATGGGCAGCATAATTTAATGTTTTAGTACAGCCCTTTTGGCCTTATGAGATCATGCATTCAAGGGTTGCAAACAGAAATGTCCTCATGACATTAAATTAAATGAATGAAGGAGGTAGAAGTAACCTCGTAGGGTGTGGTGAGACACTGGGGGAACCAGGGTGTGTTTGTCCTCACTTAAAAAATCTTCAAATTCAAATAATGGTGATGGTTGATGATGATGATGGTGGTGGTTATAATGATTATAATGATTGTTTTTTCAGGATTTTGGCCTATAGGACACTGATTTTTTTATGTGCTTGGGAAGTGGTTAGTTTAGAGGTAGCGTAAAGTAAGAAATAAATGTTAGCTATTGTTCTTCTTTTGATTGTTCAGTGAACCATCTATTATTGGTTCTTCTATAGGAGAAGAAGAAGCAAGCAAATGGCTAGAATTCAGTCTGAGAAAATGCAGTTCATTCAAAGGGCAATTTACATAAAATCATCTCAACAAGACCCAGTGTGCTCAGAGCCAATTTGCTGACCATCCGTTTGCCAAATTCACCATTTATGGAATGTGGCTGTAATACTTCAATAGGGCCATTAGATAGCTCTGTCAGGCATGTTTATTTTTGGTCACAGATGAACTTTTCTGTTTATACTAATATTTTGTGAATCTTTTAACATGTCATTTCCTGTTTTGTTGACTTTTAGAATTTTTAAGGGATTTTAAAACCAATTTCTCAGATAGTACATTGTATTTGTTATTACGATTAGATATGGCTCTCACAAATCGAGGTGTGGACTTCCAGGGCTGGTTTGGGGGCTCCCATGGGGCCCTGGCCTGGCCTGTTCTCAGTTGACCCCTCTAGGCTTGTGGCCTTGTGATTAACCTTCCCAGACAGCCTCATGTCTGTGTGAATAATTTTACTCCTTTTTGTGCAATATTGCTGCACATGGCATACAGTTTGACAGAGATCAACTCACATCATGAATAACCAATATTTCAGAATAGGGTAAGGGGTGAGAGAAATTGAAATTGTCTGAAAATTTCCCTTTGATCACATAACACTGAGAAAGAAAAAAAGTATTGCCTAGAGGCAAACGCAACATCCTTGCAAAAATAAAAACAGAAAAAAATGAATTTGCTTTTGGTTATTTTCTTCTAAAGTCACCTGGAGCTCTTCATAGCACTTGAAGCAGATGTATAGGCCAGGAGGGCAGAGGGTATCTCAGTGCCTGGAAATGGCCTAGCCTGGTTGGAGCTAAGAGTTTGCAGGACACCACGGAGTCTCAGAGGTGAGGCTGAAACGGAAGTTGTGGCCAGGTCATGAAACTCCTTTTTAGGCATTCTAGAAAGTTCTGCAATTTCCTTGCAAGTGATTATTGGGAGGTAAGTACTTTTAAAAGTTCCACCTGAATGTTGGTTTTCTGAGAGCAGAGACTGCATTTGTGCCGTTCACAGCTGTTACGCAGGACCTGGTATATGTTGGGCTCTTACTGTTATGAGGTGTTTTTTAAAAGTATAAAAGTCTCAGTGGATATCCCTTGAAGCCAAGGTTAATTTAGAGAATCTGAAGTAAGAGAGTTTAAGAATAAAAAAACAATGGCCAATAACGTTTGATGACTTAGTGGGGACGATTAACCATAAGCTTGGGCATCTGAGGCACTGATTGGTTGGTTTTTGCCAGCAACCTCTGAATAATGGAGTGGGAAGGGAGGCAGGATTGACTGGAATTGAGAAAAAAATGTAAAGCGAGGAAGTGAAGGTGTCTGGTAAAAATGGTTTTTGGAAGCAGCTTCATGGAGGAGGCCACCGAGTGTGAATTCAAGCTTCTGAGAGAAAAAATAAAACCCAAAAAACAAAAGTTGATCTGAACTTTGAATTATTGGGGGAAAAAAAGCCAGAGAAATCAGGTTAGGTCCACCTTATCTTGGTTTGCTCTGCTCTCTTGGTCTCCAAACTTCTTCAACACTTCCAGCCCCCAGAATATTCTCTTCAACTACCTCAAAGCACCTGGAACCGCACAAATGGACTGGTTGGGCTATCAATGCCTCTGACTCCAAACAGACGGCATAGGACCCAACTATAGTCATAACTCACTAATGTGACCGCCCAGGATTTCATCTGCCCATCAAGTCTGTTCCTCGTGCTTTTTCTTTATTTCGGTTGGTGAGTCATGATCTATTTTGGAATCAAATCAGAAACACGGGCTCTCCCTCCACCTGCATCTCAGCTATTAACTTGCTTATTTAAAAAAACCTTACTTTTATCTGCTTTATGGTCCTCTAGGAATTTTCCTCTTCTGAGAATCGATGGGTATAAATGCTATATATCTATATAGGGCCGCTATAAGATTTAAATAAGGTTATGTGTGAAAGATTTATTCTTTGGGCTTGCCACATAAATTTGTAGTGATTTATTTAAATAGAAAGGGGGACATGTGAATCCTTCTGAAGTCAGATGAATTCATCTGAAACAGCTGTCAAGCATATGTTGTTTTTTTTCCATACCTAGGGTATAAAATAACCTCCCACATATTTGGGAAGAAAACCTCAAAGGCCTGAAGTTTCTTCATTTGTAAAATGGAGGTTTTGGTTATCTCAAAGCGTTGTTTTAAGAATAAGATGAATTAGCAAATAATGTAGTGTCCATAATCCTTATTCATTCTTAGTTTCTGGCCTCTCCGATCTGAGTATTCCTTAGTCAATGATATAATGATACAAAGCAATATGGATCATCTGTGAGCTTGACAAAGCTTCTGTTCTCACATGGCCTGTAGCCTATAACATAGTCTATAACATAATAGGATGATGGTGACAAGTGTGAGGTCAGAGGTCACACTGCCTTGGTCAGAGGCTCACTTTGGTCTAAACCTCTTTGCCCCCAGTGTTCTCAAGTCTAACTGGGGATAAAATAATACATAGTTTATAAGGGTATTATGGAGATTAAATAAGAAAATTAGATCCAGCTGGTCACCAATGACTGGAAGCTGGGTTTTGAAAGGGTGGATTAGGCGGGGTTTTGAAAAGGTGGTTCCACTAAAGTGATTGAGAGGCGTGTCTGAGGCGGAGCCATGTCTGGGGCTGCATCTAAGGTCTATTTAAGCTGCGCACCTCAGGGGTGTATTGCTGCTGCTCCAGAGCTCGTCACTTTTTCACTCCGAAAGACCCCGGACTAGAGATTCAATATGGACTCCAATGGTGAGTTTCTTTGGTGGGAGGCGGCCTACCTGGTGTACCAGTGTTTTGCAGGGGTCTGAGCTTTCATCTTTAAAAAAACATAGATTTATAGGCTGGGGACAGCTCACGTCACTGATGTAATTGTCTGTGGTTCTGTACAGTGGAATTTGGCAGTAGGTCTTTCTGAGAGGCTTGGGGATTTAAAGATGAACTCTTTGTTACATTAAAAGGGATTTCTTGTCAACTATAGCTCAAAACTGGAAAAAAAGAAAAAGTAGAACCAATCTAAATATTCAACAACATGGAGCTGGTTTAAAAAAGATTTCTGTATTTTAGATATATATATATATGGAAGTATTTTTGAGTGAAATGATATGTCTGGGATTCACTTCAGAATAATGGGGGCGGGCGGTTGTTGAGGAGATGAGTGGAATGCGTGGGTGGATGAAGTGAAATTGGCCAGGTGTTGCTATATACCAGAGTTGAGTGATGTGGTCATCAGGTTAATTACTTTCATCAGCTCAGCAAAGTAGAAAAAGATCCAGGCCTCCCTAACTTGGTCTGAAATAATCCCAAAGCAGTCGACAAAGACTAAAGATTGCTTAATGGGAAAAATTACCCTGGAATTTCCAAATTAAAACTTCTTCATGAAGAGCTCCTCTTCACTTTGTGCAAGCAGCGATCCGGATTTGGAGTCTCTCAGTCTGCAGTGAGGGGACTGCCCAGTGAGAACAGCTCACAACCTGTAATAATACTCAGACACTTCAACTTGCTGGAGCGTGAAGATTAGATTAGTTACTGTATGGGGACAAAAATCCAGACAGTGGTCAAGGAATGTCTCAAACACAAATAATGGTAATTTCCTCCCCATTCCCCATAAATGTTTCCTCAATGAAGACTAGGAAATGAGAATAGTATGGAGTGATAATCTGCACAAACTGGAGGTTAACCCTCCGGTTTGTGCAGAGATGTGGCAGGGACTGTTGTTAATCTCATCTGGGTTGAGCCCAATCCCACAATCAACAGGAAGCGTCAGAAGACAATTACGGAAAGAAGCCCCAGTTTTGTAAAAATCCATCTCTTTGGGACAAACCTTTTCTGTCTTTTTGTGACCATAAGCATGTCATTTCACCCCTTGGAGACAGTGCCGGAAATTATTCGTTCTGAGTGTCATAATTCCCATGTAGGGTGGTAGTTATCGTTTACCTCCTTTACCTTGGGACGTAACAGAAGTTGGAAGACAGTAAGTGCCTTGCCCAAGGTCATGAGTGGAAAGAGACCGAGGCTGGGGGTCAAATCTAACCTGCAGACCAGACGGGCAGTGTTCTGCTCTGCACCTCAGCTGAGGAAGAGCCTCAGCTGAGTAAGGAGGCCAGTTCCCCCTCGGCTCAATATAATATCTTTAGTTCACATGTTCTTTCCTTAAGTTTCTTGAAAATCCTGTGCTAACGTTGCCTTAATTTGTATGTTTTTTATAAATCCAATATTCTATATAAATACCCTTTTAAATTATTCTTTTTTCCTGGAAGCACTGAGGAATTTTTATCTTTACAGTCTAATAGTTTTTTTAGGATATGTCTTGGTGTTAATCATCCTGAGTTAATTTTCTTCAGTACACTTGATTCATTCAGTAGATTCAGGTCTTCTATTTCTGGAATATTTTCTTGGATTACTTTATTATGATAAAACACATTAACAAAATTTACCGTCAAAACCGTTAAGTGTTCAGTTCAGTGGCATTAAGTATGTTCACAGTGTTGTGTTACCATCATCACCATCCATCTACAGAATTCTTCTTGAAAAACTGAAACACTGCACTCATTAAACAATAACACCCCATTGTCCTCTTCCCTCAGCTCCTGGCAACCAACATTCTACTTTAGGTTTCTATAAATTTGATCACTCTAGATACCCCATGTAAGTTGAATCATATAGTATTTTCTTTTTGTGACCGGCTGATTTCACTTAGCATAATGTCCTCAAGGTTCGTCCGTGTTGTAGCGTGTGTCACATTTTTTTCTTTTCCAGGCTGAATAATATTTCATTTTATGTATATACCACATTTTGTTTGTCTATTCATCCATTTATGGACACTGGGGTTGCTTGGATCAATTGGCTATTGTGAATAATGCTGCTGTGAACATGGGTGTACAAATTTCTGTTCAAGTACCTGCTTTCACTTCTTTTGTGTATATGCCCCAAAGTGGAATTGCAAGATCATATCGTAATTTTATTTTTAATTTCTGAGAAACTGCCATACTGTTTTTATTAGTGGTTACACCTTTTTAGAGTCCCAATGACGGTGCACACGGGTTCCAATTTATCCATATCCTTGCCAACACTACAGTTCTTTTTTTTTTTTGATAGTAGCCATCCTGAAGGGTGCAAGGTGGTATCTCATGATGGTTTTGATTTGCATTTTCCTAATAATTAGTAATATTAAACATCTTTTCATGTACTTAATAGCTATTTGTATATTTTTTTTTGAGAAATATTTATTCAAGTCATTTGCCCATTTAAAAAATCAGGTTATTTGTTTTAATGTTGTTGAGTTGCAGGAGCTCCATGTATTCTGAATGTTAACCCCTTATCAGATATGGAGATATTTTTTCCCATTCCTTAGGTTGCCTTTTCAATCTGTGGATTGTGTCTTTTGATGCACAGTTTTAAATTTTGATGTAGTCCAACTTATTTTTTCTCTTGTTGCCTGTGCTTTTGGTGTCTAAGAAATCATTGCCAAATCCGATGACATGAAGATTTTGCCCTGTTTTTCTTCTAGAAATTTTATAGTTTTAGTTCTTACATTTCCTCTTTGATCCATTTTTGAGTTGATTTTGTATGTGATGTTAGTGTCTGACTTCATTCGTTTGCATGTGGATATCCAGTTTTCCCAGCACCATTTACTGAAAAGACGAATCTTTCTCCATTGAATGGTCTTGGCACCCTTGTCAAAAATTATTTGAACATACATGTGAGGGTTTATTTCTGGGCTATCTGTTCTGTTCCATTGGTCTATATGTCTGTTTTTTTGTTTGTTTTAATATTTATTTATTTATTTATTTTTGGCTATTTTGGGTCTTCGTTTCTGTGCGCGGGCTTTCTCCAGTTGTGGCGAGCGGGGGCCACTCTTCATCGCGGTGCACGGGCCTCTCACTGTCGCGGCCTCTCCTGTTGTGGAGCACAAGCTCCAGACGCGCAGTCTCAGTAGTTGTGGCTCACGGGCCCAGTTGCTCTGTGG
Organism: Stenella coeruleoalba; assembly: GCF_951394435.1. Lineage (NCBI taxonomy): Eukaryota > Metazoa > Chordata > Mammalia > Artiodactyla > Delphinidae > Stenella > Stenella coeruleoalba. The sequence continues at coordinate 53,698,756 of NC_137162.1, read as the reverse complement.
CATGTGGGATCTTCCCAGACTAGGGCTCGAACCTGTGTCCCCTGCATTGGCAGGCAGATTCTCAACCACTGCGCCACCAGGGAAGCCCCTATATGTCTGTTTTTATGCCAGCACCACACTGTTGTGATCACTGTAGCTTTGTAGTAAGTTTTGAAATCAGAAAGTGTGAGATCTCCAAGTTCTTATTTTTCAAGGTTGTTTTGGCTACTCAGGGGCCCTTGAGATTCCAAATGAATTTTTCTTTATCTGTAAAAAAAAATCCCATTGGGATTTTAGTAGGGATTGCATCGACTCTGTAGATCACTTTGGGTATTATGGACCTCCTACCAGTATTAGTCTTCCAATCCACAAACACGTATATCTTTCTATTTGTGTCTTCTTTAATTTCCTTCAGCAATGTTTTGTAATTTTCAGTGTATACCGCCTTGGTTAGATTTATTCATAATTTATTCTTTTGATGCTGTTGTAAATGAGATTTTTTAAAAATTTTGCTTTTGGGTTGTTCATTGTTAGTGTATAAAAATGCAAGTTATTTTTGTGCATTGATTTTTGTATCCTGCAATTTTGCTGAATTTGTTAATTAGTTTTAACACTGTGTGTGACCTTTAGGTTTTTCTACATACGGGGTCATGTCATCTGTGAACAGAGATAATTTTACTTCTTCCTTTCTGATGTGGATGCCTTTTTAATTTGTTTTTCTAACCTAATTGCTCTGGCTAGAACTTGCAGTACTATGTTGAATAGAAGTGAAAGCAGGCATGCTTGCCATGTTCCTGATCTTAGAGGAAAAGCTTTCAGTCTTTCACCCTTGAGTATTATGTTTGTTGTGGGTTTTTCACATATTGCTTTTATGTGGAGGTAGTTTCCTTCTATTCTTAGTTTATTGAGTGTTTTTATGATGAATGGGTGTTGAAATTTGTCAGATGCTTTTTCTGCCTCAGTTTAGATGATAATGGTTTTTTCTTTCTGTTAATGTGGTATATTACATTGATTTGGGGAGGGTGTATATTAAACCGTCCTTATAAATCCCACTTGGTCATGGTGTAAAACTGTTTAATGTGCTGTTGAATTTGGTCCATTAGTATTTTAAGGGTTTTGCATCAATATTCATTAGGGATATTGTTCTGTAGTTTTGTTCCAGTGTTTTTTTTTGTGGGGGCGGGGGGGGGGGTCTGGTTTTGGTTTCAGGGTAATGCTGGCCTCTAAAATGAGTTTGGAAGTGTTCACTCCTCTTCGGTCTTTTTGGGAAGAGCTTGAAATGGATTGGCATTAATTTTTTAAATGTTTGGTCGAATTCACCAGTGAAGCCATCTGGAGATGGCTTTTCCTTTGGTGGGAGATTTTTGATGATTGATTACTTATTCAATCTCGTTACTTGTTATTGGTCTGTTCAGATTTTCTTCATGATTCAGTCTTGGTAGGTTATATGTTTCCAGAAATGTATCCATTCTTCTAGGTTATCCAATTTGTTGGTGTACAATTATTCATAGCATTCACTTGTAATCACTTTCATTTCTATGACATTAGTTGTATTGCTCTCATTTCTGATTTTTATTTGAATCTTTTTTTATCTAGTCAAGGACTTGTCAATTTTATTCCTTCAAAAAACAACTACAGGACTTCCCTGGTGGCACAGTGGTTGAGAGTCTGTCTGCCGATGCAGGGGACACGGGTTCGTGCCCCGGTCCGGGAAGATCCCATGTGCTGCGGCGCGGCTGGGCCCGTGAGCCACGGCCGCTGAGTCTGCGCCGTCTGGAGCCTGTGCTCTGCAACGGGAGAGGCCACAACAGGGAGAGGCCCGCGTACCGCAAAAGAAACAAACAAACAGCTACAGTTAACCCTTGAACAACATGAGTTTGAACTGTGTGGGTCCACTTATCTGCGGATTTTTTCCAGTAAATATACAGTTGGCCCTCCATATTCATGGGTTTTGCATCATGCTGTACTACATCATTTTGTATAAGGTACTTGAGCTTCCTCGAATTTTGACATCTGTGTGGGTTCCTGGAATCAATCCCCTGTGGATACTGAGGGATGACTGTATTACTTTTGTTGACCTTTTCAATTAAAAAAAAAATTCTCTATTTTGTTTATCTCTGTCTGCTTTCTTATATCCTTTCATCATCTAAGTCTGGGTTTAGTTCTTTTTCTAGTTTCTTGAGGTATAAAGTTAGATTGTTGATTTAAGGTTTTAAAATATTTACAGCTATAAACATTCACAGCTATAAAACTTCCTTTAGCACTGTTTTCACTGCATCCCATAATTTTTGGTGTTACGTTTTTCATTTTCATTTGTCTCAAGGTATTTTCTAATTTCCCTTGCAACTTCTTTGACCCATTGGTTGTTTAAGAGTGTGTTGATTGATTTCCACAGATTTATGGATCTTCCAATTTTCCTTCTGCTATTGATTTTTTAATAGAAGGGAATTTATTATTATTTTTAAAAGTTTATGACTTTTTGAATTTTTTATAAAATGTTTAAAGGTTATACTCCATTTAGAGTTATTACAAAATATTGGCTATATTCCCTGTTTGTACTACACATCCTTCTAGCCTATCTTACACCCAGTAGTTTATTTTTTTGTGGTACGCGGGCCTCTCACTGTTGTGGCCTCTCCCGTTGCGGAGCACAGGCTCCGGACGCGCAGGCCCAGCGGCCATGGCTCACGGGCCTAGCCGCTCTGCGGCATGTGGGATCCTCCCGGACCGGGGCACGAACCCGTGTCCCCTGCATCGGCAGGAGGACTCTCAACCACTGCACCACCAGGGAAGCCCCACCCAGTAGTTTAAAAAAACTTTTTTTATCGGGGTATAATTGATAAACAATGTTGTGTTAGTTTCAGGTGTACAGTAAAGTGAATCTGTTATGCAAATATCCACTTATTTATTTATTTATTTATTTATTTATTTATTTTTTGCGGTACGCGGGCCTGTCACTGCCGTGGTCTCTCCGGTCGCGGAGCACAGGCTCCAGACGCGCAGGCTCAGCAGCCATGGCCCACGAGCCCAGCCGCTCCGCGGCACGCAGGATCCTCCCGGACCGGGGCACGAACCCAAGCCCCCTGCATCGGCAGGCGGACTCCCAACCACTGCGCCACCAGGGAAGCCCCTATTTATTTTTTCTTACCTTTCTTTTTAAAATTAATTTATTTATTTTTGGCTGTGTTGGGTCTTTGCTTCTGTGCGAGGGCTTTCTCCAGTTGTGGCGAGTGGGGGCCACTCTTCATCACGGTGCACAGGCCTCTCACTGTCACGGCCTCTCCCGTTGTGGAGCACAGGCTCCAGACGCACAGGCTCAGTAGTTGTGGCTCACGGGCTTAGTTGCTCCGCGGCATGTGGGATCTTCCCAGACCAGGGCTCGAACCCGTGTCCCCTGCATTGGCAGGCAGATTCTTAACCACTGCGCCACCAGGGAAGCCCTATTTTTTTTTTACTTTTTTAAATATCGTTATTGAAGTATAATTGCTTTACAGTGTTGTGTTTCTGCTGTACAACAGAGTGTATCAGCTATATTTATACATATATCCCCATATCCTCTCCCTTTTGAGCCTCCCTCCAACCCTCCCTATCCTACCCTCTAGGTCATCACAAAACATCAAGCTGATTTCCCTGTGCTATGCAGCAGTTTCCCACTAGCCATCCATTTTACATTTGGTAGTGTATATATCTCAGTGCTACTCTCTCACTTCGTCCCAGCTTCCCCTTCCCCCTCTGTGTCCTCAAGTCCTTTCTCTACGTCTGCGTCTTTATTCCTGCCCTGCCACTAGGTTCATCAGTACCATTTTTTTAGATTCCACATATGTGCATTAGCATGTGGTATTTGTTTTTCTCTTTCTGACTTACTTCACTCTGTATGACAGACTCTAGGTCTATCTACCTCATTACAAATAACTCAATTTCATTCCTTTTTATGGCTGAGTAATATTCCATTGTATGTATGTGCCACATCTTCTTTATCCATTCGTCTTTTTAGATTCTCTGATTTCTTGTTTCATTCCATTGTGATTGGAAAATATACTTTGTATAATTTCAGGGTTCTTGAATTTGTTAAACCTTGTTTTGTGGCCTAACATGTGATGTGTTCGTGTGTAGCTGAGAAGAATGTGTACTCTATTAGGTGGCATGTTTTATATATGACTGTTATGTTCAATTAGTCTGTAGTGTTGTTCAAGTCCAGTATTTCCTTATTGATCTTCTGGGTTTTTTTAATCCATTATTGAAAGTGGGGCATTGAAGTCTTCTACTATTATGTTGTTGCCTATTTCTCCCTTCAAGTCTGTCAATATTTGCTTCATATATTTGGGAACTCTGAAGTTTGGTGCATAAATATTTTAAATTATTATATCTCCTTGGTGAATTGACCCTTTTATCATTATATAGTGTCCTTCTTTGTCTCTAACAACAGGTTTTGACTTAAAGTATATTTTATTTGATTAGTATAGCTACCCTTGTTCTCTTTTGGTTACCATTTACATGGAATATCTTTTTCCATCTTTTCACTTTGAGCCAATGTGTGTCCTTAGATCTAAAATATGTCTCTCGTAGACAGCATATAGTTGAATCCTGTTTTTTGTTATTGTTTTTATCATTCATATATAAACTCACTACAGAACTTTCCTACGGTTTTCAAATGCCCTTTATTTGATTGCTGTGAAGGGTATGCTACATTTTGAATTTGATTGTGTATAATAAAAGTACTTCCAAAATGGTTCTAACAGTTGATACTAACCCTGACGCTAGTGTCCTGTTTCCTTTCATCTTTGTCATTCTTCCCCCATATCACCCACACACATTTAAATTGTTAATTATCAGATGCATGTGAGCTGGTTTACTTCAATTACAATTGAGGCTGAGCATCTTTTCATCAGTCTTTTCCCTTTATAATGTGTGACTTTTTGTTAGACTAAAGAAATCTTTTCCTACCTTGAAGATCATAAATCTCATTTATTTATTTTTTTGCATTACGTGGGCCTCTCACTGTTGTGGCCTCTCCCACTGCGGAGCACAGGCTCTGGACACACAGGCTCAGTGGCCATGGCTCACAGGCCTAGCCGCTCTGCAGCATGTGGGATCTTCCCAGACCGGGGCATGAACCCATGTCTCCTGCATCGGCAGGCGGACTCTCAACCACTGCGCCACCAGGGAAGCCCATAAATCTCATTTTTTTCATCATAATTTTAAAGATAGGCCTTTAACCCGTTGTTAGTTTTATTATGAATAGGTATGAGGTAGGGCTGTACTTTAAAAATATCTTTTACGAACGGTTAACCATCTTTTTCTAGATATTACCGGTATTCCCCAATGCTTTTCTCTTTCCACTTATACATTTTTCATGATCTCCAATTAAAGTGGTCATTGTGAAATAAAAGGAACAAAATGAAGAGAAGAAGAATAAGAACATACATTTACTAATGATGAATTGTGCATCCCAATCAGACATTTGAAGACAATCCTTACCCTAGTTTTACCATTTGAAAATAACTGGCAGAATTACAGTGCAAAGTGTATGAAATTGATATAAGTGAAATAGTGAAAGCTATGCATTCATATGTGCTTTTGTTGATATGCAGCTATTTTTAAAATTTTTTATACAATTTAAAAGTTACTTTCCATTTACAGTTATTGCAAAATATTGGCTATCTTCCCTGTGTTGTACAGTACATCCTTGAGCCTATTTTACGCTGAATAGCTTGCACCTCCCACTCCTCTACTCCTGTATTGCTCCTCCTCCCCACACTGATAACCACAAGTTCTCTATATCTACGAGTCTGATTCTTTTTTATATACATTAGTTTGCTGTATTTTTTAGATTCCACATATAATTAATATCATAGAGTATTTGTCTTTCTCTGACTTCTTTCACTTAGGATAATGCCCTCCAAGTCCATCTATGTTGCTGCAAGTGGCAAAATTTTATTCTTAGCTGAGTAGTATTCCATTGTGTGTGTGTGTGTGTGTGTGTGTATACACACACCACATTTTTATCCATCCATCTGTTGATGGACACTTAGGTTGCTTCCATATCTTGGCAGTCGTACATAATGCTCCTAGGAACATCGGGAGGCATGTATCTTTTCGAATTAATGTTTTTGGGTTTTTAGATATGTACCCAGGAGTGGAATTGCTAGATCATATGGTAGATCTAGTTTTAGTTTTTTGAGAAACCCCCATGTTGTTTTCCACACTGACTGCACCAATTTACATTCCTACCAGCAGTGTACAAGTGTTCCCTTTTCTCCACATCCTCACCAACATTTGTTATTTGTGTTCTTTTTGATGATAGCCATTCTGACAGGTGTGAGGTGATATCTCATTGTGTCTTTGATTAGCATTTCCCTGATGATTAGTGATGTTGAGCATCTTTTCATATGTCTTTTGGCCATCTGCATTTCTTTGGAAAAATGTCTTCTGTTCTGCCCATTTTTTAATTGAGTTGTTTGCTTTTTTTTTTTTTGATGTTGAGTTGTATGAGCTGTTTGTAAAAGTGGTATATTAATCCCTTATCAGTCATATCATTTGCAGATATATTCTCCCATTCAGTAAGTTATCTTTTCAATCTGTTTTGTTGATGGTTTCCTTTGTTGTGCAAAAGCTTTTAAGTTTAATTAGGTCTTATTTGTTTCTTTTTGCTTTTATTTCCTTTACTTTAGGAGACAGATCCAAAAAAATATTGCTGCAATTTATGTCAAAGAGTGTTCTGTCTATGTTTTCCTCTGGGAGTATCTGGTCCTACATTTAGGCTTTAATCCATTTTGAGTTTATTTTTGTATGTGGTGTTAGAGAATGTTCTAATTTCATTCTTTTACATGTAGCTGTTTAGTTTTCCCAGCACTGCTTATTGAAGAGGCTGATTTTTCTCCATTGTATGTTTTTGCCTCCTTTGTTATAGATTAATTGACCATAAGTGCATGAGTTTATTTCTGGACTCTCTGTCCCGTACCATTGATCTATGTATCTGTTTTGGTACCAATGCCACACTGTTCAGATTACTTGTAGTATAGTCTGAAGTCAGGGAGCCTGATTCCTCTAGCTGTTTTTCTTTCTCAAGATCATTGTGACTATTTGGTGTCTTTTGTGTTCCCATACATATTTAAAAATTATTCTAGGGACTTCCCCAGTGGTCCAGTGGTTAAGACTCCACGCTTCCAGTGCAGGGGGTTGCAGGTTCAATCCCTGGTTGGGGAACTAAGATCCCATGTGCTACACAACATGGCCAAAAAATAAAAATAAATAAAATAAGAATAATAAAATAATTTAGAAGAAAGAAATAGTTTTAAAAAATTATTCTGGTTTTGTGAAAAAAGCCATTGGTATTTTGATAGGAATTGTATTGAATCTGTAGATTGCCATGGGTAGTATGGTCATTTCAACAAAATTGATTCTTTCTATTGTAGAATACAGTATATCTTTCCATGTGTTTGTGTGGTCTTCAATTTCTTTCATCAGCATCTTAATAGTTTTAGGAGTACAAGTTTTTGCCTCCTTAGGTAGTTTTATTCCTAGGTATTATTTTTTGATATGGTGGTAAATGGGATTGTTTCCTTAATTTCTCTTTCTGATATTTCATTGTCAGTGTATAGATATGCAGCAGATTTCTGTATACTAATTTTGGATCCTGCAACTTTACGGAATTCATTGATGAGCTCTAGTAGTTTGCTGGTAGCATCTTTAGGATTTTCTATGTGTAGTATTACGTCATCTGCAAACTTCTTCCTTTCCCATTTGGATTCCTTTTATTTCCTTTACTTCTCTGATAACTGTGGCTAGGACTTCCAAAACTGTATTGAGTAAAAGTGGTGAGAGCAGGTTCCTTGTCTTGTTCCTGATCTTAGAGGAAATGCTTTCAGCTTTTCACCATTGAGTATGATGTTAGCTGTGTGTTTGTCACATATGATCTTTATTATGTTGAGGTATGTTCCCTCTATTCCTGCTTTCTGGAGAGTTTTTATCATAAATTGATGTTCAATTTTATCAAAAGCTTTTTCTGCATCTATTGAGATGATCATATGGTTTTTATTCTTCAATATGATATACCATATTAACAAATTGATTGATTTGTGGATATTGAACAATCCTTGCATCCCTGGGATAAATCCCACTTGATCATGATGTATGATCCTTTTAAAGTATTGTTGGATTTGGTTTGCTAGTATTTTGTTGAGGCTTTTTGCATCTATGTTCATCAATGATATTGGCCTGTAATTTTCTATTTTTGTGACACCTTTGTCTGGTTTTGGTATCAGGGCGGGTGAAGGTGGCCTCATAGAATAAGTTCAGAAGTGTTCCTTCCTCTGTAACCTTTTGGAATAGTTTCAGAGGATAGATGTTAACTCTTCTCTAGATGTTTGGTAGAATTCACCTGTGAAGTCATCTGGTCCTGGACTTTTGTTTGTTAGGAGTTTTAAAACTACTTACTCAATTTCATTACTAGTAATTGGTCTGTTCATATTTTCTATTCCTGGTTCAGTCTTGAGAGATTGTACCTTTCTAAGAATTTGTCTTGTGAATTTGTACCTTTCTAAGAATTTGTCTATTCTAGGTTGTCCGTTTTATTGGTATAGTTATTTGTAGTAGTCTCTTACAATCCTTTGTATTTCTCTGGTGTCAGTCATAACTTCTTTTTCATTTCTAATTTTATTGATTTGGGTTCTCTCCCTTTTTTTCTTTTTCTTTTTAAATTTATTTATTTATTATTTATTTTTGGTTGCATTGGGTCTTTGTCACTGTGCATGGGCCTTCTCCAGTTGCGGCGAGTGGGGATCCTCCCCATTGCGGTGCACAAGCCTCTCACTGCGATGGCCTTTCTTGTTGCGGAGCACAGGCTCTAGGTGCGTGGACTTCAGTAGTTGTGGCACATGGCCTCAGTAGTTGGGGCTTGTGGGCTCTAGAGCGCAGGCTCAGTAGTTGTGGTGCACGGGCCTAGCTGCTCTGCACCATGTGGGATCCTCCCGGACCAGGGCTCGAACCTGTGTCCCCTGCACTGGCAGGCAGATTCCCAGCCACTGCACCACCAGGGAAGCCGCCTCCCATTTTTTCTTGATGCATCTGGATATGTCTTTTTTATAGACAGTATGGAAAATGTAAAGAATTATAGAAGTTTAATAACATTTTATCATGTAGAACAAAGTGTTGATATCTGGTCACTTTCCTTGTTCATCTCAATGTGGGTAGAATATGTTATGAGTTTTATGGGAGAATAGACTGTTATGAGGCAAGTCTGGAAGCAGAAATCAGTTAAGAATCTATTGTAACTATCTGGGATAGGGACAGTCATGGTTTGGACTAGGGTGCTGGCTGTAGAAGTATAGAGAACTGGGAAGATTTTCATTATTTTGAAGGTGGAGATGATAGTTTGCTGGGAGATCTCTGCATTCTCTCACTGCATATCCAACAAAGAGGGCTCCAAAATTTTGGCTTAAGCAAACCAAAGATTGGAGTTGCTTTTAGGATAGGGTAGCCTGGGAATGGAGTCATTTTTTACCAGAGGCATTAGGAGTTTCACTTTGAACATACTAAGCTTAGTATGCCAATTAGACCTCCCAGAGGAGATAGAAAGTGAACAGTTGGATACACAAGTCTGAAGTGCTAGAGAAGGGACCAGGTTTGATAGTGTCCCAGCATTTGGCACAATACCTCACAGCTTTAGTATGTATGTGCTTCATGACTCTTTGTTTGGAGAACTCTGATACAATTGTTTTTGGAAATGATTGGCAATAGCTGCATGAAATTTCATTAGAGTTGTACTTTTTTATTATATACATAATTAAGAATTTCCATATTTCTTCTATAACGGTTTGTAGATCATTGAATTGGTTGCTTGACAATAGGAATAAATTATCTTAGTGGAAATAAGAAAGGGCATGAAAGAGGAGCTTTGGAGGATAAAAGTATAGGCAAATACTATGTATATAATGATGTAATCATATTATAAAAGTTTCATGAACTGGAAACATTTCAAGGAAAATAAGCTTTGGTATTATGTTTTTCATTTTCGTTTGTCTCAAGGTATTTTCTACAATTTATACAAAAAGAGAAAATCTGAATAAGGTAATGTACTTAAACACTGTTAATACTATACATTTTCATATTTATGATCATTTGGGTTTTGCAAGGTCAAACCGCTTTTTTAATCATTTCTTAATCCTCCATACTTATTAGAGAGAGAGACTTAGGAAGTTCACAGATACAGCTGTCCAAATACGTTCAATTGAATTGAGTTCCATGTGTTTAGAGAAAGTGCCCACGATGTGTTCAGGCAGCAAGCACAACTGCGGGGAGGATCATGGGAGTCTGTTAGATCAGAGAAAGTGAGCACGTGTTTTTCAGTTGGGTCCTCATGAGATCAACCTTCTAATTGGCTCTAACACTTGATAAATTGACTCTTGCAACTCAACTTTTTGTAAAATTATCTATGTTGTGGAGTTGTGAAGAGAAAATGAGAGCATGTTTGGAGGTGTCTAGTTCACTGTTCCCAGAGTTTTGCCTTAAACAGTCATCATGAGTGTATCAGACATCTTTCTAGCTTCAGTGCTACTCATGGCCTAAAGCAGTTCTGAACTTGGAGATGGTGGGAGGGGGTGCAGTTCCAGGAGTGAGCAAGTTACAGAAGGCCCCCTGACACTATGGCCTGTGCTGCATGACTCTTAACCACCTTATAGCAACCATGGCTTATTGGGATGGATTGTTCAAAAGAGAATTTTATCATTTCCACCTCCTACAAAGTCCTAGTGGTTATGGTTGGCCTGTATAATCATCTTCATTTTAGGGAGGATTAAAAAAGAGACTAGAGATGTTAAATGAAATACTTAGGGTCACATATAAAACAAACAGTCAAATTATGACTCAGGCTCTTGCTTGTTTATATGTAGCCTTTGAAAACAATGGATTTAAGAACATAATTTAGAATATATTCAGTCATGACTTCATTCTGGTGAAGCAGCCCGAGTAAAATTTAAAAATTGTGGGGAAATTTTGCTGGGTTTAGAGAACAGCTGCGAGTCAGTTTTGTCTAAATGCAGAGGGTTGCAAACAGATTGAAGGGAGATTTTGAAAGGCCTAGGTTTGCAAGTACAGAAGGACCACTACATATGGTGGAGGGGGTGGGATTTTGGAACTGTGTACAGCGTGACTTCCATAATCACATGTGCAGCCGCAGGCAAGATGGCCGTTATTTTTTGTCTTACTCAAGGTCAGGAGGATAGTCAGTGATAGTGCTGAGCCTAGGCTTAACTACAGAATCCTCTCCTACATTATGGAAATACATTGTGGAATATAACCAGATAAGTAACTTTGATAAAACACTATCCTCTTCAGAACTGGTTCCAGAACAAAAATGCCCAACTACCACCTAGAGAGAGACACAGAACGTCTGCTGCTAGGAAAGCATGTGAGTTCCTTGTCCAAGGTCATTCACTTCTAAGCCTCCAGGTAGAACCTCCCAACTACATCACTGAACAGACCTTCTCTTCCACCCAGGAGGCTCTGCTGGGTAGAGCTGACTATCCTTCTCTGGAGACACAGGGAGTTCCCAGTCAACAGGATGGCTCATGTGACACTCTGGTCCCAGGTATTAAAAAGGAACCAAGCTATGCTTTGGAGTACCAAGGTGACGTGGGAAGTAAACTTGGTCCTGCCTATCCATTTGCCAGCTACAAATCGGCACTCCTTCTTCATCCTCCTACATCTTCTGTGCAGTGTTTTGAGAGGGACAGCCCTGAGAGAGGGGAAAGCCAGCATATAAGGCCCTTCATTCTGCACCATGTTTGTACTGTGCAGGGAGAGGCAGCAGCAACAGAAGCAGAAGGTCCATTGTCATTACTCACTATTTCAAGGACAGCAGCAAAATGATTTGCTTATATTCTCTTCAGCTGCCTCAACAGCCTCAGAATCACCAAGGGAAACAGTAGTCCCAGGACAGCGTCTAATGCACCTGAATCATGGGGGTTTAGGGCAGCAGGTGCCCGCGCTTCAGTCATAACAGCTTGGGGGGTGGGTGTTCCCACACTAATAGAGAGCCTCTCTGTTCTCAGCTTCAGCATGTACCTCGGCAAATAATGGTCAGGTCTCTGCCAGTGCCTCTTGGGCAAGATATACAGCAAGGAGCTGCAGAGCAACCCAGTTCCCAAATGCAGCAGCTTTGGAATGAAGGGTCTACAAAGGTCAACTGCTGGGACCAAGAATGTGGCTTTAGGAAATGATTCTAAGCTTCTGAAATAATAGCCATAGGTCATCCCATAGTCATCCACACAGCAGCTGAAGGCAAAGCCCTCTCCAGGGCCCGTCAATACTGCCTTTGGGAAAACTCCAAGAGCTGCTGATCCTTTCTGGTAGGGTAGCCATGCCCAGCAGTGTTACAGTCCCTAACCAACAGCTTATAGCGATGTGTAGAAAGCTGGGCTGGAGTATGGAACACAAAACCAACAAACACAATAGCAGCAAGACAACCATCCAACAGAAGTTGCTGAATCCAAAGCAATTACAAGCAACATGAAGGGCACAACTGCAGTAGCCTTTGGATGAGAAGGCCTACAAGGCTGCTGTTGCAAAGCTCTCTACTCCGTGGAGCCAGGGCAGCAGCTGTATGTCTTCCTGCAGCCAGTTTCACCGAAGCCCTGACTGTGAAGGACCATCAGCTTCAGTTGGTCTCCATATATCTGGAAGCAGCCCCTTCACTGAGGCCTCTTGAACTTTCTCCAGTTAAGGTAGGAACTTCCAGTGGAGCTGCAGGCCAGGCTGTTGCACTCTAAAGAGCCCCAGGAGGATGTTGGATCAGCTGTGCAGCCCACAGCATCCCTTTAGCTGAGAGCTGGTGCGTGGGACTCAAGTGTTGTGACCAAGTCACCTGTGGATGTGGAGCAACAAGATGTCACAAGATCTGGGAGTACCCAGTGGAGCATCTGAATGCCACAATGGTAACCTGAGTTTTTGAGGAAAAGCCTGGCGTCTGTGAACCTCTATCTTTAAAATGGTTTTCATAATTTTGAACTTTAAGATACAGAACCGGGCTTCCCTGGTGGCGCAGTGGTTGAGAGTCCGCCTGCCGATGCAGGGGACACGGGTTCTGTGCCCCAGTCCGGGAAGATCCCACATGCCGCGGAGCGGCTGGGCCCGTGAGCCATGGCCGCTGAGCTTGTGCGTCCGGAGCCTGTGCTCCGCAGCGGGAGAGGCCACAACAGTGAGAGGCCCGCACACAGCAAAAAAAAAAAAAAAAAAAAAAAAGATACAGAACCATGTTCAGTGAAACATCAAGTTGCCTAAATAGTTTTATAGTGTGATAATTATGAAAATAAGGGATAAAATAGTAAATAATACTGATTATTCTTAGATACAAATACATGTATACATACACAGCAAAAATTTTAAAAACGTAGACTGAGTTTATATTCACTAGACAGTTGCATTTGGGCAAGTAGGAAAAACGAAGGTATAAAATATACCTTTTAAGTTATGAAACAGCTTATATAAATGTGAATAAATCTAGCATCTGATTTAATGATGGCATTTTAATTTTATTTTTTATGTTGGTCTAATTAATATATTTTCTTTAAAAAATTTTATAGAAGTATAGTTGATTTACAATGCTGTGTTAATTTTTGCGGTACAGCAAAGTGGCTCAGTTATAGATCTCTGTATATTTTTCATATTCTTTTCCATTATAGTTTATCACAGGCTATTGCATATAGTTCAGTATCTCTATTGAATATAGGACCTTGTTGTTTATCCATCTGATGTATACTACTTTGCATCTGCTAATCCCAAACTCACAATCCTCCCCCTCAACCCACCTTGGCAACCACAAGTCTGTCTCTATGTCTGTGAGTCTGTTTCTGTTTCATAGATATGTTCATTTGTGTCATATTTTAGATTCTACATGTAAGTGATATCATATGGTATTTGTCTTTCTCTTTCTGACTTACTTTGCTTAGTATGATAATCTCTAGGTCCATCTATGTTGCTGCAAATGGCATTATTTCATTCTTTTTTATGGCTGAGTGATATTCCATTGTATATGTGTGTGTGTGTATATATATATATATATATATATACACACACCACATCTTCCTTATCCATTCATCTGTTGATGGACATTTAGGTTGTTTCCATGTCTTGACTATTCTAAACAGTGCTGCTATGAACATAAGGGTGCACGTATCTTTTTGAATTATACTTTTGTCTGGGTACATGCCCAGGAGTGGGATTGCTGGATCATATGGCAACTCTGTTTTTAGTTTTTTGAGGAACCTCCATACTGTTTTCCATAATGGCTGCACCAATTTACATTCCCACTAGCAATGCACAAGGGTTTCCTTTTCTCCACATCCTTGCCAGTACTTGTCATTTCTTGTCTTTTTGACAATAGCCATTCTGACAGGTGTGAGGTGATACCTCATTCATTGTGGTTTTGTTTGTTTTGTTTTTTTTTTTTGCGGTATGTGGGCCTGTCACTGTTGTGGCCTCTCCTGTTGCGGAGCACAGACTCCGGACATGCAGGCTCAGCGGCCCTGGCTCATGGGCCCAGCCGCTCTGCGACATGTGGGATCTTCCCGGACCGGGGCACGAACCTGTGTCCCCTGCATTGGCAGGCAGACTCTCAACCACTGCGCCACCAGGGAAGCCCTCATTGTGGTTTTGATTTGCATTTCCCTGATGATTCATGATGTTGAACATCTTTTCATGTGCCTATTGGCCATCTGTATGTTTTCTTTGGAAAAATGACTATTCAGGTCTTCTGCCCATCTTAAAATCGGGTTGTGTTTTTCTGATATTAAGTTGTATGCGTTCTTTATATATTTTGGACATTAACCCCTTATCAAACATATTGTTTGCAAATATCTTCTTCCATTCAGTAGGTTACCTTTTTGTTGGTTTACTTGGCTGTGCAAAAGCTTTTAAGTATGCTTTCCTCTAGGAGTTTTATGTTTCATATCTTACATTTAGATCTTTAATCCATTTTGAGTTTACTTTTGTATATGATGTGAAAAAGTATTCTATTTTCATATATTTACATGTAGCTGTCCAGTTTTCCCAGCATCACTCATTGAAGAGACTGTCTTTTCCCCATTGTATATTCTTGCCTCCTTTGTGGTAGATTAATTGACAATAGGTGCCTGGGTTTATTTCTGGGCTTTGTATTTTTTTTAAAGGATAGTTGATTTACAATATTGTGTTAGTTTCAGGTGTACAGCAAAGTGATTCAGCTATACATGTATTTTTTCCAGATTCTTTTCCATGATAGGTTATTGTAAGACATTGAATATAGTTCCCTGTGCTATACAGTAAATCCTTGTTGGTTATCTATTTTATGTATAGTAGTTTGTATCTGTTAATCCCATACTCCTAATTTATCCATCCCCTGCCTCCCTCCTTTCCCCTTTGGTAACCATAAGTTTGTTTTCTATGTCTGTGAGTCTGTTTCTGTTTTGCATATAGATTCATTTGTATTATTTTTTAGATTCCATGCATAAGTGATATATAATATTTGTCTTTCTCTGTCTGATTTTCTTCACTTAGTATGATATTCTCTGGGTCCATCCATGGTGCTGCAAATGGTAATACTTCATTCTTTTTTATGGCTAAGTAATATCCCATTATATATATGTGTGTGTATATATGTATGTATATATGTGTATGTGTATACCACATCTTCCTAAACCAATCATCTGTTGATGGGCACTTGGGTGGTTTTCCATGTCTTGGCTATTGTAAATACTGTTGCTATGAACTTTGAGGTGCATGTATCTTTTTGAATTAGTTTTCATCTTTTCTGGGTATATGCCCAGGAGTGGGATTTCTGGATCAGATGGTAGCTCTATTTTTAGTTTTTAAAGGAACCTCCATACTGTTCTCCATAGTGGTTACACCAATTTACATTCCCACCAACAGTGTAGGAGGGTTCCCTTTTTTCCACACCCTCTCAAGCATTTATTATTTGTAGACTTTTTGATGATAGCCATTCTGACAGGTGTGAGGTGATACTTCATTGTAACTTTGATTTGCATTTCTCTAATAATTAGTGATGTTGTGCATCTTTTCATGTGCCTGTTGGACATCTGTATGTCTTCTCTGGAGAGATGTCTATGTAGGTCTTCTGCCCCCTTTTTTTTAAAACATACAGTTCCCTGTGCTATACAGCAGGTCCTTGTTGTTTATCTGTTTTACATATAGTAGTATGTATCTGTTAGTCCCAAACTCCTAATTTATCCCTCCTCCCCCTTTCCCCTTTGGTAACCATAAATTTGTTTTCTATGTCTGTGAGTCTGTATCTGTTTTGTAAATAAGTTCACTTGTATCATTTTTTTAGATTCCATATATAAGTGATATCATGTGATATTTGCCTTTCTCTGTCTGACTTCACTTAGAATGATAATCTCTAGGTCCATTCATGTGGCTGCAAATAGCATTATTTCATTCTTTATGGCTGAGTAGTATTACACTATACACACACACACACACACACACACACACACACCCACCCCCACCCCCACATCTTCTTAATCCATTCCTCTCTCAATGGACACTGAAGTTGCTTCCATGCCTTGGCTATTGTAAATAGTGCTGCTATGAACATTGGGGTGCATGTATCCTTCTGCCCGTTTTTTGATCGGTAGTTTGTTTTTCTGACATTGAGTTATTGAGCTGTTTATATATTTTGGCTATTAACCCCTTGTTAGTCACATCCTTTGCAATACTTTTTCCCCGTCCGTAGGTTGTCTTTTCATTTTGTTGATCGTTTCCTTTGCTATGCATAAGCTTTTAAGTTTGATTTGGTCCCATTTGTTTATTTTTTCTTTTAAATCTTTTGCCTGAGGAGACTGATCTAAGAAAATATTGCTGCCATATGTGTCAGAATATTTTGCCTATGTTCTCTTCTAGGAGTTTTATGGTGTCTTATATTTAGGTCTTTGAACCATTTTGAGTTTATTGTTATATATGGTGTAAGGGAGTGTTCTAATTTCATTGATTTACATGAGGCTGTCCAGCTTTCCCAACGCCACTTGCTGAAGAGACTGTCTTTTCTCCATGGTATATTCTCACCTCCTTTGTTGAAGATTAATTGACCATACGTGTGTGGGTTTATTTCTGGGTTCTTTATTGGATTCCATTGATCTATATGTCTGTTTTTGTGTCAGTACCATGCTGTTTTGATTACTGTAGCTTTGTAGTGTTGTCTGACATCTGGGAAGATTATGCCTCCAGCTGTGTTCTTTTTCCTCAGCATTTCTTTGGCAATTCTGGGTCTTTTGTGGGTCCATATAAAGTTCAGGATTATTTGTTCTAGTTCTGTGAAAAATGTCATGGGTATTTTGATAGGGATTGCATTAAATCTGTGGATTGCTTTGGGTAGTATGGCCATTTTAACAATATTAATTCTTCCAATCCAAGAGCATGGGTCATCTTCAGGTTTTTTTAATCAATGTTTTATAGTTTTCAGGTTATAGATCTTTTACCTCCTCAGTTAAGTTTATTCCTAGGTTGTGGTTTTTTGTTTTTTTTTTTTTTGACCCAGTGGTAAACAGGATTGGTTTTTCTACTTTCTCTTTCTGACATTTCATTGTTAGTGTAAAGAAATTCAACAGATTTCTGTATATTAATACTATATCCTGCTAGCTTGTTGAACTCATTTACTAGTTCTAATAGTTTTTGTGTGGAGTTTAGGATTCTCTATAGAGTATCTTGTCACCTGCAAATAGTGACAGGTTTACCTCTTCCCTTCCAACTTGGATACCTTTTATTCCTTGTCTGAGTGCTGTGGCTAGGACTGCCAACACTATGTTGAATAGAAGTGTTGAGAATGGGCATCCTTGTCTTGTTTCTGAATTTAGTGGGAAGGCTTTCAGCTCTTCACCATTAGTATTATGTCACTGTGGGTATGTCATCAATGGCCTTTATCATGTTGAGATATCTTCCCTCGATGCCCACTTCGGTGAGAGTTTTTATCATGAATGGTGTTGTATTTTGTCAAATGCTTTTTCTGCATCTGTTGAGATGATCATGTGGTTTTTTTTCTTTCCTTTTATTAACATAGTGTATCCCATTGATTAGCAAATATTGAAACATTCCTGCATCCTGAGAATGAATCCAACTTGATCATGATGTATGATCCTTTTTATATGTCATTGGACTTGGTTTGCTAACATTTTGTTGCAGCGTTATTTACAGTAACTACAACATGGACACAACCTAAGTGTCTACCAATGGATGAATGAATAAAGAAGATGTGATCTATCTATCTACAACAGAATACTACGCAGCCATAAAAAAGAATGAAATCTTACCATTGGTGACGACATGGATGGACCTGGAGGGTATTATGCTAAGTGAAATAAATCAGACAGAGAAAGACAAATACCACATGATTTCACATATGTGGAATCTAGAAAACAAAACAAACAACAAACAAAACAAAAACAGACTCATAGATACAGAGAGTGGATTGGTGTTTGATAGAGGACAACAAGAGTGCTTCTGGGCAATGACATATCAGAGCTGCAACCTGGGGATGGGTCTTGGAGCTCAAGGGAGCAGAAGCATGGTTGCAGCAATGATGGGTCAAAGCCATGACCTGGGACCTAGGGGTAGGGCTCAGAGCAGCAGCTGGCTAGTCCCAGCAATGGTGGTTCAGAGCTGCTACTTGGGATGCAGGGAGTGGGGCTGAAGGACCAGAGGCTGCCCTGTAATAGGACAAAGATATGACCTGAGGATGGGGTACCAAACCATGACAGCTCCAGACCATATATGGTGAGGTGCTGTTGTGTTCTGATCCCAGAGAATGGGGCATAGCAGCGACTGGGATCCCTGAGGGCAAATCTCACCAGAGTCGGCTCTAGTCAGGAGGAGTAGATGCAGTGAAAGGAACACCAGGCAGCTCCATCAGTTGGGCTCAGTGTTGGTGAAGACTGTCAGAGACCTCCATAGCAAAGTCTGCAAATGTCCATGGTGGTGAGGCCTTCTGGGGTCTTCTGCTCTCCATTTCCCCTGATGTGAAATTCTTCTGAGGGCAACCCTTGTGGTGCCATGCTGCTTTTGACTGTATAATGGGATGACACAAAGTAATATGATTCCTATACTTTTCTATGTGACCTTCCTCAATTTTTGAGCCCCACAGGGGTTTTGATGCTTCTGCTTTGTAGTTCAGTGCTTTCTCTGGACTATTTTCTTTGGCCTGTAGTTATATATTGTTTTTGTTTTCTCTGGGGGAGATGAGCATTGGGACCTTCAAGCCCTCTCTCTTACTGACATCCTCTTTGACTTTTGGTTTATTTTTTCTTTCTTTAAAAATTATTTTTATTTATTTTTGGCTGCATTGGGTCTTTGTTGCTGTATGCCAGCTCTCTCTAGTTGTGTTGAGCGGAGGCTACTCCTCATTGTGGTGTGCAGGCCTCTCATTGCAGTGGCTTCTCTTGTTGTGGAGCACGGGGTCTAGATGCATGGGCTTCAGCAGTTGTGGCACGTGGGCTCAGTAGTTGTGGCTTGTGGGCTCTAGAGTGCAAGCTCAGTAGTTGTGGTGCATGGGCTTAGTTGCTCCGTGGCATGTGGGATCTTCCCGGACCAGGGATTGAAGCTGTGTCCCCTGATTGGCAGAATCAAGTCTGATTCTGATGCTTACTTTGTTTTTTCAAATTGATGCTTACTCTGTTTTTTTCAAATGCTTACTCTGTTTTAAATTCCTGTCCTGATATTCCAACATCTCTGTCAAGTCTGATTCTGATGCTTACTCTGTTTTTTCAAATTGAGGGGGGTTGTTTTGTTTTGGTCTTTTGGCATCCTTTGTATTTTTTTCTAGCTTTTTTTGAGATAAATTTACAGGGTTATATGTTAATTATATGGTATACAATGACGATTTGATACATGTATATATTGGGAAATGATTACCAAAATAAGGTTAGTTAACACATCCATCACCTCATATAATTACCATTTTTTGTTGTGCTGAGAACATTTAAGATTTACTCTCTTAGCAAATTTCAAGCATATAATACAGTATTAATAATGTCACCATGCTGTACATTAGATCCCTAGAAGTTACTCTTTTTATAACTGGAAGCTCATTCCCTTTGGCCAACATCTCCTCATTGCCCCCACCCTCCAGCCCCTGGCAACCAGTAATCTACACTATGTTTCTATTTGTTCAGCTTTCTTATGATTCCACATGTAAGTGAAATCATACAGTATGTAATTTTTTTCTTAATAGCTGGAAATGATGTACTGAGTAAAAGAACTCCTGTAGATATAGCTCTAGTAATGTGGTAATAGGGTATGGAACTAGGGGAAGCATTCTATCATCCTAAGGTCTCAATCTTTTAGTAAGTCTATGCCTCTGGACTGTGAGCTTCACAATTTCTCAGTTTCTTCTGTTCACCTTTCGGTAGGAGAGGATGAGTAGAGTGGGCGACAGTTGGTATTTCCCTTCTCCCACATGGAGGGCTAGAGTTGGCTTTAGTTAGGGATTTGTTTCCCCCCAGGTCACTTAGGTTTTGATCATACCTCAGCAGGCTAGGATCTGGTTAACTAGTTTCTCCTGAGTGCAGACCTTATTAAGAATAACAGAATGCTCTGGTATATTTCAAAATGGTTTCCTTTGCCATCCTCCTGGCAAAAGCACGAGGAGATTTTTCTATGATATTTATTATGGGAACCTGGCTGAGCTCCTGGAGGTAAATCTCACAACACTGTGGTGCCCCTCAACAAAATACCAGCAAACCAAATTCAACAGCATATTAAAAGGATCATACACCATGATCAATTAGGATTCGTCCTTGGGATGCAGGGATGATTCAACATACACAAATCAATAAATGTGATATACTACCTTAACAGAAGAAAGAAAAAACTCATATCATCATCTCAATACATTTGACAAAAATTTGACAAACATTGCATTTGATGAAACACAACATTATTTCTTGATAGAGACTCTCAACAAATTAGGTGTAGAAGGAATGTACTTCAACATAATAAAGGCTGTATATGACAAGCCCATAGCTTAAATTATACCTAAGAGTGAAAGGGTGAAAGTTTTTCCTCTAAGTTCAGGAACAAGACAAGAATGACCACTCTCACCAATCTTATTCAACATAGTACCGGAAATTTTAACCAAAGAAATTAGGTAAGTAAAATAAATAAAAGGCATCCAAAATGGGAGGGAATAAGTAAAATTTTCTGTTTGCAAGTGGCATGATCTTATATAAAGGAAACCCTGAAGACTCAAACAAAAAAATTGTTATCAATAATAAATTCAAGGACTTCCCTGGTAGTGCAGTGGTTAAGAATCTGCCTGCCAATGCAGGGGATACAGGTTAGAGCCCTGGTCTGGGAAGATCCCACATGCCGTGGAGCAACTAAGCCCATGCGCCACAACTACTGAGCCTGTGCTCTAGAGCCTGCGAGCCACAACTACTGAAGCCCGTGCGCCTAGAGCCCATGCTCCGCAACAAGAGTAGCCCCGGCTCACCACAACTAGAGAAAGCCCGCATGCAGCAACAAAGACCCAATGCAGCCAAAATAAATGAAAATAAAATAAATAGATTTATAAAAAATAATAATAAATTCAAGAGTAGATCTCAGAAGTTCTCACCACAAGAAAAAAAATATAACTGTGTGTTATAGAGGATGTTAATTAGATTTATTGTGATAATTTTGCAGTGCATATAAATATCAAATCATTGTGTTATAACTGACATACATACAACATACAGATATATATTTCAATTAAAAAAAAAGATTCTGCAGATGCTCCAGTGTTCAGAAAAATTTCTCATCACTTAAAACAGAAAAGCCCCCACTGTTACATGGGCATTGTTATAGCTATAACTTTTACAGAGAAAATGACTTATTTTCTAGGAGGGAAAAACCGTCAAAATTCAGTGAAGTTGCAGGATATGAAATCATCACATACTTCATTGTTATAGAAATGCATTTTATCTGAACAAGAAATAAATAAAATCTCATTTACAATAGCATCAAAAAGAATTAAATACTTTCAGAATAAATTTAATCGAGGTGAAAGACCTGTACATTGAAAACTATTAAAAATAGTGAAAAATTGAAGATACAAATAAATGCAAAGATATCCCATGTTCATGAATCAGAAGAATTAATATTGGTAAAATGTCCATACTACCCAAAGCCATCTACAGATTCAATGCAATTCCTTTCAAAATTCCAATGACATTATTCTTAGAAATAGAAAAAAAAATCCTAAAATAAAATAAATACAGAACCATAGAAGACTCCAAATAGCCAAAGCAATCTAGCACAAGAAAAATAAAGCTGGAGGCACCACGGTGCCTGATTTCAATATATACTACAGAGCTAGAGTAATCAAAACAGTATGGTACTGGCATTAAAAACAGACACATATAACAATGGAACAGAATTGAGAGCTTAGAAATAAACCCATGTATATAAGGTAAATCAGTATTTAACAAGTGAGCAAAGAATAATCAATGGGGAAAGGATAAATTCTTCAATAAATGGTGTTGGGAAAACTGGATACCCACATGCAAAAGAATGAAATTGGACCCCTAAATTACACCACTCACAAAAATTAATTCAATGGGTTAAGGACTTTATTGTAAGACCTGAAACCTGAAAACCCCGGAAAGAAAACATAGGAAAAAACCTTCTTGATATTGGTCTTGACAATAATCTTTGCACATGACACCAAAAGCACATTGCAATAAAAGCAAAAATATGCATGTGGGACTACAGTAAACTACAGTCCTTCTGCACAGCAAAAGAAACAACAAAATGAAAAGGCAACCTACAGAATGGGAGAAAAATTTTCAAACCATCCATCTGATAAGGGCTTAGTAACATAAATATATAAAGAACTCATGCAACTCAATGGTTAAAAAGAGTAACTTGAATAAAAAATGAGCAAATGAACTGAATAGACATTTCTCCAAAGAAGAAGAGCAAGTGGGCTTCCCTGGTGGCGTGGTGGTTGAGAGTCTGCCTGCCGATGCAGGGGACACAGGTTCATGCCCCAGTCCAGGAGGATCCACATGCCTCGGAGCGGCTGGGCCCATGAGCCATGGCCACTGAGTCTGTGCATCCAGAGCCTGTGCTCCACAACGGGAGGGGCCACTGCAGTGAGAGGCCGGCATACCGCAAAAAAAAAAAAAAAAAATGAGCAAGTAACCAATAGTACATGAAAAGATGTGTAACATTATGAATCATCAAGGAAATGCAAATCAAAACCACAATGAGATATTAGCTCGTACCTATCAGGATGGCTATTATAAAAAAATACAAGAGATAATAAATCTTGACAAGGATGTGGAGAAAAGGGAACCCTTGTATGTGGTAGATGGGAATGTAAATTGGTACAGTCATAATAGAAAACAGTATGGAGGCTCTTCAAAAAATTAAAAATTGTCATTTGATCCAGCATTTCCACTTCTGTGTATATATCCAAAGGAAGTGAAATCACTATCTCAAAGAGATATCTGCACCCTGATCTTCATTACAGCATTATTTACAATAAGGAAGACATGGAAACAACCTCAGTGTCCATCAATAAAGAAAATGTGATATTCCATTGTGTGTGTGTGTGTTTATGTGTTATGTATAATTTATCTTTAACAATTAAGGAAATCTCACCTTTGCAGCAAGATGGATGAAGCAGCTGCTTAAGTCAGACAGAGGAAGACAAATACTGTGTGATATCACTTATATCTGGAATCTAAAAACAAAAATTGAATTTATGGAAACAGAAGAATGATGGTTGCCATGGGCTGGGAGCATGGAGGAAATGAGATGTTGGTCAAAGGGTACAGATTTTCTATTATACATAAATAATTTATGATGCTGTAATGTACAAAAGGGTAACTATAGCTAATAATAGTGTGTTTTATTTTTGAAACTTGCTAAGAGTAAATCATAAGTGTTCTTACAGTACACACAAAAGTAACTATGTGGGATGATGGATGTGTTAATTACTTTAGTTGTGATAATCATTTCACAATATATACTTATACGAAATTATCACTTATTAAGATATAATTGACATTTTATTTGTCAATTATATCTTAATAAAGCTAGAAATACAAATAAAACAATAGAAAATTTTTCTTTTTTAAAAATTTTATTGAAGTACAGTTGATTTACAATGTTGTGATTAATTTCTGCTGTACAGCAAAGTGAGTCAGCTATACATATATACTTTTTCATATTCTTTTCCATTATGGTGTATCACAGGATATTGAATATAGATAGTTCCCTGGGCTATACAGTAGGACCTACAAAAATTTTTCTTCATTTTTAAAGCTAAATAATATACCATTGTATGTTTATATGACATTTCATTTATTTATCCTTCAGTGGAAACGAGGGTTGCTTTGATCTGTTGGTTACTGTGAATATTGCTGCTACAATCATGGGTGGACAAATATTATTTCAAGTCCCTGTTTTTTGTTTTTGCTTTCCGTGGTTTCTGTGCCCTTTTTTAAAATCTTTATTGGAGTATAATTGCTTCACAATACTGTCTTAGTTTCTGTTGTACACCAGAGTGAATCAGCCATATGCATACATATGTCCCCATGTCCCCTCCCTCTTGAGCCTCCCTCCCATCCTCCCTGTCCCACCCCTCTGGGTCATTGCAAAGCACCGAGCTGATCACCCTGTGCTATGCTGCTACTTCCCACTAGCTATCTCTTTTACATTCGGTAGTGTATATATGTCGATGCTACTCTCACTTTGCCCCAGCTTCCCCCTCCCACCCTGTGTCCTCAAGTCCATTCTCATGTCTACATCTTTATTCCTGCCCTGCAACTAGGTTCGGCAGTATCTTTTTTTTTTTTTTTAGATTCCATATATATGCGTTAGCATACGGTATTTGTTTTTCTCCTTCTGACTTCCCTCTGTATGACAGATTCTAGGCCAATCCACCTCATTACAAATAACTCAATTTTGTTTCTTTTTACAGCTGAGTAATATTCCCTTGTATATATGTGCCACATCTTCTTTATCCATTCGTCTGTCAATGGACATTTAGGTTGGTTCCATGTCCTGGCTGTTGTAAATAGTGCTGCAGTGAACATTGTGGTACATGTCTCTTTTTGAATTATGGTTTTCTCAGGGTATATGCCCAGTAGTGGGATTGCTGGGTCATATGGTAGTTCTGTTTTTAGTTTCTTAAAGAACCTCCATACTGTTTTCACTAGTGGTTGTATCAATTTACATTCCCACCAACAGTGCAGGAAGGAAACACTTTTCACCACACCCTTTCCCGTGTTTATTGTTTCTAGATTTTTTGATAATGGCCATTCTGACTAGTGTGAGCTGGATACCGCATTGTAGTTTTGATTTGCATTTCTCTAATAATTAGTGATGTTGAGCATCTTTTCATGTGCCTCTTGGCCATCTGTATGTCTTCCTTAGTGAAACGTCTATTTATGTCTTCTGCCCATTTTTTAACTGGATTGTTTGTGTTTTTGATATTGAGCTCCATGAGCTGTTTGTATATTTGAGAGATTAATCCTTTGTCTCTTGTTTCATTTGCAAATATTTTCTCCCATTCTGAGGGTTGTCTTTTTGTCTTGTTATGGTTTCCTTTGCTGTGCAAAAGCTTTTAAGTTTAATTAACTCCCATTTGTTTATTTTGTTTTTATTTCCATTACTCTAGGAAGTGGGTCAAAAAAGGTCTTGCTGTGGTTTATGTCAAAGAGTGATTTTTCCTTTGTTTTCCTCCAAGAGTTTTATAGTGTCTGGTCTTACATTTAGGTCTTTAATCCATTTTGAGTTTATTTTTGTGTATGGTGTTAGGTAGTGTTCTAATTTCATTCTTTTACATGTAGCTGTCCAGTTTTCCCAGCACTAATTATTGAAGAGGTTGTCTTTTATCCATTTTATGTTCTTGCTCCTTTATCATAAATTAGGTGCCCATATGTGCGTGGGTTTATCTTTGGGCATTCTATCCTGTACTGTTGATCTATAATTCTGTTTTTGTGATAGTACCATACTGTGTTTATTACTGTAGCTTTGTGGTATAGTTTGAAGTCAGGGAGCCTGATTCCTCCAACTCCGTTTTTATTTCTCAAGATTGCTTTGGCTATTCAGGGTCTTTTGTGTGTCCATACGAATTGTACAATTTTTTGTTCTAATTCTGTTAAAGAATGCCATTGGTAGTTTGATAGGGGATTGCATTGAATCTGTAGATTGCTTTGGGTAGTATAGTCATTTTCACAATATTGATTCTTCCAATCCAAGAACACGGTATATTTCTCCATCTGTTTATGTCATCTTTGATTTCTTTCATCAGTGTCTTATAGTTTTCTGCATACAGGTCTTTTGTCTCCTTAGGTAGGTTTATTCCTAGGTATTTTATTCTTTTTGTTGTGATGGTAAATGGGATTGTTTCCTTAATTTCTCTTTCTGATTTTTGGTTGTTGGTATATGGGAATGCCAGAGATTTCTGTGCATTAATTTTGTATCCTGCAATCTTACCAAATTCACTGATTAGTTCTAGTAGTTTTCTGGTGGCATGTTTAGGGTTTTCTATTTATAGTATCATGTCATCTGCAAACAGTGACAGTTTTACTTCTTTTCCAATTTGTATTCCTTTTATTTCTTTTTCTTCTCTGACTGCTGTGGCTAGGACTTCCAGAACTATGTTGAATAAGAATGGCGAGAGTGGGCAACCTTGTCCTGTTCCTAATCTTAGTGGAAATGCTTTCAGTTTTTCACCATTGAGTATGATGCTTGCTGTGGGTTTGTCGTATATGGCCTTAATTATGTTGAGGTATGTTCCCTTTATGCCCATTTTCTAGAGAGTTTTTATCATACATGCGTGTTGAATTTTGTCAAAAGCTTTTTCTGCATCTATTGAGATGATCATATTGTTTTTATTCCTTAATTTGTTAATGTGGTGTATCATATTGATTGATTTGCATATATTGAAGAATCCTTGCATCCCTGGGATAAATCCCGCTCGATCATGGTGTATGATCCTTTTAATGTGTTGTTGTATTCTGTTTGCTAGTATCTTGTTCAGGATTTTTGCATCTATGTTCATCAGTGATATCGGTCTGTAATTTTCTTTTTTTGTGATATCTTTTTCTGGTTTTGTTATCAGGGTGATGGTGGTTTTGTAGAATGAATTTTGGAGTGTTTCTCCCTCTGCAATTTTTTGGAAGTGTTTGAGAAGGATGGGTGCTAGCTCTTCTCTAAATGTTTGATAGAATTCACCTGTGAAGCCATCTGGTCCTGGACTTTTGTTTGTTGGGAGATTTTTAATTACAGTTTCAGTTTCATTACTTGTGATAGGTCTGTTTATATTTTCTAATTCTTCCTGGTTCAGTCTTGGAAAATTGTACCTTTCCAAGAATTTGTCCATTTCTTCGTGGTTGTCCATTTTATTGGCATATAGTTGTTTGTAGGAGTCTCTTATAATCCTTTTTATTTCTGCAATGTCAGTTGTGATTTCTCCTTTTTGATTTGTAATTTTATTGATTTGTGTCCTCTCCCTTTTTTTCTTGAGGAGTCTGGCTAAGGGTTTATCAATTTTGTTTATCTTCTCAAAGAACCAGCTTTTAGTTTTATTGATCTTTGCTATTGTTTTCTTCATTTCTATTTCACTTATTTCTGCTCTGATCTTTATGATTTCTTTCCTTCTACTGACTTTGGGTTTTCTTTGTTCTTCTTTCTCTAGTTGTTTTAAGTGTAGGGTTAGATTGTTTATTTGACATTTTTCTTGTTTCTTGAGGTGAGATTGAATTGCTATAAACTTCCCTCTTAGAACTGCTTTTGCTCTGTCCCACAGGTTTTGGGTCATTGTGTTTTCATTGTCATTTGTTTCTATGTATTTTTTAATTTCTTCTTGATTTCTTCAGTGATGTCTTGGTTATTTAGTAGTGCACTGTTTAGCCTCCATGTATTTGTGTTTTTTACAGTTTTTTTTCCTGTGATTGATTTCCAGTCTCATAGCATTGTGGTCAGAAAAGATGCTTGATACGATTTCAATTTTCTTAAATTTTCTGTGGCTTGATTTGTGACCCAAGATGTGATCTCTCCTGGAGAATGTTCCATGTGCACCTGAGAAGACAGTGTATTCTGCCACTTTTGGGTGGAATATTCTATAAATATCAATTAAATCTATCTGGTCTACTGTGTCATTTATAGCTTGTGTTTCCTTATTTATTTTCTGTTTGGATGATCTGTCCATTGGTGTAAGTGGGGTATTAAAGTCCCCTACTATTATTGTGTTACTGTCAATTTCTCCTTTCATGGTTGTTAGTATTTGCCTTATGTATTGAAGTGCTCCTGTGTTGGGTGCCTAAACATTTATAATTGTTATACCTTCTTCTTGGATTGATCCTTTGATCATTATGTAGTGTCCCTCCTTATATCTTATAACTGTCTTTATTTTAAAGTCTATTTATCTGATGTGAGTATTGCTACTCCATGTTTCTTTTGATTTCCATTTGCATGGAATATCTTTTTCCATCCTTTCACTTTCAGTCTGTATGTGTCCCTAGGTCTGAAGTGGGTCTCTTGTAGACAGCATATATATGGGTCTTGTTTTTGTATCCATTCAGCCAGTCTGTGTCCTTTGGTTGGGGCATTTAATCCATTTACATTCAAGGTTATTATCAATATGTATGTTCCTGTCACCATTTTCTTAATTGTTTTGTGTTTGTTTTTGTGCGTCTTTTTCTTCTGTTGTGTTTCCTAACTAGAGACGTTTCATTAGCATTTGTTGTAAAGCTGGTTTGGTGGTGCTGAATTCTCTTAGCTTTTGCTCGTGTGAAAAGGTTTTGACTTCTCCATGGAATCTGAATGAGATCCTTGCTCGGTAGAGTAATCTTGGTTGTAGTTTTTTCTCTCTCATCACTTTAAGTATATCTTGCCACTGCCTTCTTACCTGTAGAGTTTCCACTGAAAATTCAGCTGATGACCTTATAGGGATTCCTTTGTATGTTATTTTTTGTTTTTCCCTTGCTGCTTTTAATATTTTTTCTTTGAATTTAATTTTTGTTAGTTTGATTAATATGTGTCTTGGTGTTTTTTTCCTGAGGTTTATCCTGTATGGGAGTCTCTGTTCTTCCTGGACTTGGGTGGCCATTTCCTTTCCCATGTTAGGGAAGTTTTCAACTATAATCTCTTCAAATAATTTCTGAGACCCTTTCTTTTTCTCTTCTTCTTCTGGGACCACATAATTCGAATGTTGCTGCATTTAGTGTTGTCCCAGAGGTCTCTTGAGATTGTCTTCAATTCTTTTCATTCTTTTTTCTTTATTTTGCTCCCTGGCAGTTATTTCCACCCTTTTGTCTTCCAGCTTACTTACTCGTTCTTCTGCCTCAGTTATTGTGTTATTGATTACTTTTAGTGTATTTTTTATTTCAGTTATTTTATTGTTCATCTTCTTTGTTCTTTAGTTCTTCTAGATATTTGTTAAACATTTCTTATATTTTCTCAATCCCTGCCTCCATTCTATTTTCGAGATTCTGGATCATCTTTACTATCATTACTTTGAGTTCTTTTTCAGGTAGATCACCTATTTCCTCTTCATTTATTTGGTCTTGTTGTTTTTAACCTTGCTCCTTCATCTGTGACTTTTTTTTTTGCCGTCTCACTTTTTTTTTTTAATGAGTGGGGTTGTGTTCCTGTCTTACTGGTTGGCCTGAGGCTTCCAACACTGGAGTTTGTAGGCTATTGGGTAGAGCTGGGTCTTGGTGCTGAGATGAGGAACTCTGTGAGACCTTACTCCATTGAATATTCCCTGGGATCTGAGGTTCTCTGTTAGCCCAGTGGTTTGGGCTTGGAGCTCCCACTGCAGGAGCTTCGGCCTGACCCCTGGCTCGTGAACCAAGATTCTGCAAGCTGCATGGGGTGGCCAAAAAAAAAGAGAGAGAGAACAATAACGAAGTAAAAAATAAAATTAGACTAGGAAACTAACAGATGTGTTAGAAAGAATATAAAAATGAAAATATAGATGAATCAGCAGCCAGAAGGTACATCAGTACCACAATAGGAAAAAAAAAAAAGAGGAGGAGAAAAAAAGCGGGGGGAAGACCTTGGCTTGGAGGGTGGTTCCTAAGCAAGGGTGAGGTTTGGGTGGTGGGTGGGGCCTATGCTTAGGACCCACAGGGCTGGAAAAGGCCCTGGGGGCTGTGGGGGGTGGAGCTTAGGCTCAAGGAACAGCAGGGGCCCAGGCGTGCCCCCCACCCCTGGTCTCAGAGGACAGGGGACCTCACCTGGGAGCCCAACAGGCTTCCTGGGCTTGAGTGGTCAGAGTAAATGCCCTCTCCTCTCCTGCTCCTCCAGCCCTCTCCTCTCCTGCTCCTCCAGCCTGGGAGCACCCCTCCCACCTGCCTCTCCTGATCTCCCCGGCCTATGCCCCAGAACCAATTCGGCTGGAGGGTGGGGTGGGTGGGGGGCCTCGGAGGGCAGGGAACTGGCCTGGGAGCTCAGCAGGCTCTCTGGGCCTGAGTGGGTGGGGTAAACCCCCTCTGCTCCTGTCCTGCTCCTCGTGGAGGGCCCCTCCTGCCTGCCTCTCCCGTTCCCCCCTTGGCCTCCTTCCTATGCCCCCAAGGACCCATGCGGCATGGAGGGGGCTTTGGGGTGGGGTGGGGTACCGGCTTGGGAGTTCAGCAGGCTCCCCGGCCTGAGTGGCCAGGCGATCACCCTCCGCTCCTCTCCCGCTCTTCCCAGAGAGTCCCTCCCGCCTGCCTCTCCTGATCTCCCCAGCCTCGGGGGCCGATTCTGTCTGGCCTTCACTTCTCCTCCCCCGTCAGTTCCCCTACATTCTACTGGTTCACTTTGGGGTTCCTCCCGTCTCCTTGGGCATTAGAGTTCCCCACCAGTGGCCGGCAGCCGCCCTAGTTATGGGGAGACACTAACTCCGTGTCTTCCACACTGTCATCTTGACTCCGTCTCCTCTGCTTTAGTTTTGAAAGGAAATGTAATGCTAGTAAACTTAGTAGTTTCACGGTTGAAGATATTTTTACTACTTACTTTTTTTTAAAGATACCACTTTTTCATTTTAACTTTCTTACTAACTTTGTGGTATGCAACCTAAGGCACTTCTACTCATGTAATTTAGAAAGTACCACCAATTAAATCACAGAGAAAAATAATATTTTCCTTGGCAGAGGCATTTGGCAAGAAGACTGTTTCTTCCTTTCTATTATTTTTTTATCTAAGGGACAATATCATTTAAGGAAAGTTTTTTTTAATTGAAGTGTAGTTGATTTACAATGTTGTGTTAATTTCTGCTGTACAGCAAAGTGAGCCAGTTATACATATATATACATTGTTTTTCATATTTTCCATTATGGTTTATCACAAGATATTGAATATAGTTCCCTGTGCTCTACAGTAGGACCTTGTTGTTTATCCATTCTGTATATAATAGTTTGCATCTGCTAGCCCCAAACTCCCACTCCATCCCTTCCCCACACCCCCTAAAGAAAGTTTTAAATGAACAAGTTCATGGATCACCAACCATCAGAAATATTATACATTTTCCTTGGTCTCTAATAACTTGGATGTATATTGTCTTAAATAATGGTAATCAACAGTTAGACTTTAGAACCTATTTTATGTTTTGCTTTTAACACTAATATGTCATTTATGTATTTTATAAAAAGATTTATTTATTTAACTTATTTTTGGCTGCGTTGGGTCTCAGTTGCAGCACACAGGATCTTCGTTGAGGCATGTGGGATCTTTTGCTGCGGCTCAGAGGCTCTTCCTTGTGGTGTGCGGGCTTCTGTCTAGTTTTGGCATGCGAGTTTTCTCTTCTCTAGTTGTGGCGTGCAGGCTCCAGCACGCAAGGGCTCTGTAGTTGTGGCACACAGGTTCCAGTGTGTGGGCTCTGTAGTTTGTGACACGCAGGCTCTAGTTGAGGCACATGAGCTCAGTAATTGTGGCATGCTGGCTTAATTGCCCCACAGCATATGGGATCTTAGCTCCCTGACCAGGGATCGAACCCACGTCCCCTGCATTGTAAGGCAGATTCTTTACACTGGACAACCAAGGAAGTCCCTAATATGTCATTTATTTTCATTTATATTGTCTTCTTAAATAGTAATTTAAAATATTACATTGTATTCCATCAGGTTGATATGCTGAAACTTACTAGCTATTCTTTCACCAGAAGAATTTAAATTCTCAGTACTTGATTTCCATTCCTCTTTCATATCCCTGATTTTCTGTTAATGCCATGTTTATTTCTGGAAAAGTTTGTATCCCTAGAGGATTATTTTCCCTGGGCAGCTAATTGTCACAATAAAGCATTAGTAGAATAATTTGCTGCAGCAAATCTAATTTGCCTATTTTTTTTTAACACCATCTCAGAGATTCACCCTAGAGTCTGTCATGGCCAGTGCAGGTAACATGGTAATCGCATCCCAAATGGGAAATGAGAACACCACCTATTCCTTATAAGGATGGGCCTGATGGTTCCTCACCAGAACTAGCCTGTCATTCACTTCCCACCTGCACGGGGGAGAGGAATCCCATTCAGATGAGTCACTTCTGCCTCAGCTCTTACAGGGAATGATAGAGACAGACTCTTCTGAAATTTTTTCTTTTTTCTCCTTTGATGCTCATTGTCATGTTTTTCTCATTTTTCCTTCTATTTTTTCTATATATGTCATCTTCTTTTCCATCAGTTATCATTGATCTGTCCTGTTTTCTTTCCTCTTTTTCTATTTTTTTATTTCATTTTTTTTTTACCACATTGCATATCTTTTGTTAGTCTCTTTCATGCTTCCTTTTCTCACCCACATCTCTCCATCATTTTAAAATTTTTTTCTGATTTTATCGCATTTTTCTTTGAGGTGTCATAGCACAATATTAGAAGAGCTGTATCTAGCGTCAGGTTTTCTGGGTTAAATCTCACTTCTACCACTTACTAGATGTATGACCTTGGGCAAGATATATGTTCTTATCTGTAAAACAGGAATAAAAACAATAATTCCCCCATAAAGTTGTTGTGAAGATTAAATAAATTATTACAGATAAATTGTTTAGAAGTGTGCTTGGCCTGTAAGCGTCTACTATTAATATTCTCATTGCTTTACACCCTTTATTTGTAGCTCCTTTTAATTCTCTTCAGCACCTCTGTCATTTTCTTCAGCTACAACTTTTTTTCCTCTGTTGATAGCCTAACATGGGTTTATTTTTTAAATTGCTTTGCTTTTACTTGTGTTCTATTACACTCTTTTTTGCTCTTTTAATTCATTTCTATCTTTCCTGTGCACAGAAAACTTTTACAGTTATAATTTCCTTTCTTTCTCTAACTTTTTTTAACAGGTTTGTGGGGGTTTTTTTTGTTTTTTAAAATTTATTTATGGCTGTGTTGGGTCTTCGTTTCTGTGCGAGGGCTTTTCTCTAGTTGTGGCAAATGGGGGCCACTCTTCATCGCAGTGCGCAGGCCTCTCACTATCGCAGCCTCTCTTGTTGCGGAGCACAGGCTCCAGACGCGCAGGCTCAGTAATTGTGGCTCATAGGCCCAGTTGCTCCGCGGCATGTGGGATCTTCCCAGACCAGGGCTCAAACTCGTGTCCCCTGCATTGGCAGGCAGATTCTCAACCACTGTGCCACCAGGGAAGTCCTTTCTCTAATTCTTTACCTCTCTTTAATGTCCTTAAGTCCATTTTATTTATCATAGGAATGCAGCCTTCTCTAGGTTTTACATTTACTGTATTGTTTTAAAATCTCTTCTTTTATTGTTTATTCATCATTTAGTAATCTGGCTTAGTTATCCTTAGAGGTGACATTTTTTCACATATTCTCTTGTGTGTTTTACATTTCATTTCTGCTCCCCTGTCTCCCATTCCATTTATAATTTTATAATGTTATATATCTTCTATTATTTTGCATTTTTATTGATGTTTTTTTATTTCATTTATTTATCTTGAGATATTTCTATGTTTGAGTACTTCTATCCTCTTTATTTCTTTGAATATGTTTTCTTCTATCGTTTGCTGTGTTTTTTCCCCAAATCACTCTCTTGATCACTTTATCCTATCTTATTTTCAATTCAATAAATTTGTTTCTCTAGAGAGTCTATTTTTTTCTTATCTCACAAACCCCCTTTACCTTATTATATTCTTTACGCATATTCCCCCTATATTTCTCACATTCTTTTCTCTCTTTTTTCTCCATTATAATTTGACTTCTTACTTGCTCTCAATATTTGCTCTTAAATGTTTTAAATTATCACCTATATTTTTTCTTATTATGTTGACAGGTTAAAAAATATCTTCTATGGGATAATCATATCTCTGTTAGCTCAGAAACAGATCTTTCCTATATGGAGCTCAGTTTCCAGTAGAAGCAGCAGAAACTCCAGATACTTTTAGTACTGTGATAAATGCTATGGGAAAGATAGATGAAAATTCCTCAAGAAGATAAGAAAAGTCTTACCTGGAACAGTTTCTAACTTCTAGTGTTAAATTATTTCACCTAATTTATTTTTCTTTTTTATACTTATTTTTTTCCATTAAATATTCCATTACCCTAGGAGTAAATGTTTCTATTCCATAGAAGAATATCTGTAGTGCTATAGAAATTTATATTAATAACATTTTAAATTCTAAATAAAGATATATTCTATAGACTGCATAGAGTACTTTGTGAATTACTGTTACAATTGAAATTATCACACTTTTTAAGGAGATGAAATTCATAATACAGTATTGTTCTTAAAACTTTTGAAAGTAAAATGTAAAGTGAGGATTACTATTTTAAAAAACTAAAAGGAAATTTTCAGATTTGATAACTTACCCTGCCAGATATTTGACTACATTTAAGCAACAATAAATAAACATGTGTAATGATGATTAGCTATAAATTCAATTATTCAGTGGAAAGTAGTAGTTCATTAAAAAGCAGATCAGAGGAATTATAAGCAACCTGTATATAATAATTTAGCATTAAGAATTAGGAAAGAATAGTCTCTATATGTGTGCTGTCCAGAATGGTAGCCACTAGCCAGTGAGTACCTGAAATGTGGCTAATTCAAACCAAGACGTGCTTTCAGTATAAAATACACACTGAATTTTGGAGACTTAGAATTGAAAAAGAATCTAAAACATCTCTATTTTTATATTGATTATATGTTGAAATAATATTTGGATATATTGAGTCAAAATACATGGTTAAATTATTTTATTTCCACTTATTTTTTCCCTTTATTTTTTAATTGAAGGATAGTTGATTTACAATGTTAGTTTCAGGTGTGCAGCGAAGTGGTTCAGTTATACATATGTATTTCAATCTATTCTTTTTCAGATTCTTTTCCATTATAGGTTATTACAAGGTACTGAATATGGTTCTTTGTGCTATACAGTAGGTCCTCGTTTATCTATTTTATACATAGCAGTCTGTATATGTTAATCCCAAACTCCTAATTTATCCCTCCCCCCGTTTCTATTTATTTTTTAAAATGTATCTAGTATAAACTTAAAATGACAATATAACTTACATATTTTATTATTGAATAGTGCAGTGCTAGATAATTGTAGGTGAGGTGATGTGTCTCTGTCTCCTTTGTATTGGGTTCACCATCATATGCCCCACATTAAGCACACGCTTTCGTCAGTCCAGAAGTACGTGCAGACATCTACATATTAATACATAATCAGTTCCCGTAAATTCATTCCTCAAATCCTTTTCTCTTGTATAGTAATTCAGAATTCTATTTATCGTGCACGAATTTTGTGTGATATTCCTTGGTCTGATTTTGCCTTTTTATTCAGTGCTGTTTTTTCAGATCTTTATATATTAATGATTTAAGTCTAAATCATTCTAACTTCTGCACATTTTTTACTTACAGAATTCACATTTATATTCATCTATATCTGAATTGGTGAATAGTTGTTTCATGTCCTTGTAAAGCTGTCTATACTGAATATACATTCAAGCATAAAACTGATGTATCAGATGGTATGTACATATTAAATTCAATAAACACTTCCAAATTACACTCTAGAATTAACATACTAGTTTACTACACCACTAATAGTATCTGACAGTTTCTATTTTCCCACATCCTCACTAGCTCTTGAGATTATCTGACTGATGTTCTTGTCAGCATGATGATGAAGTACAATATCTTCCTGTTCTTCTAAGACGCATTTTTGTAATTGCTACTGGAGTTAAATGTAGTTTCAAAGCTTAGTTGATCATGGGGTAACCCCTTCTATGAATTATTCCATAGATTGTCCAGTTGTCTTTGGGTACCCTGTCTTTCTCTTATAGATTTAAAGGAGATACTAGCATATTGAGGAGATAAGAATAATACATTTTCAGTTCAGGATGCATTGCAAATATCTCACTGTGTCTCCAACTTTTCTATTTTCCATTGTATAACTCTTGGTAGGGGATATTTTATATGAACATACACAGACACACATATATGTACATATATACACATAAATATATATGTATGTATATGTATACATATATACTAATATATACACACGCTAATAATTCCAGATTAAAATCAGGTTAATTGTTACTAAATAACTGATAGAAATCTTAGAAATAAATCTCAGAAGTTAGCAGGTAACTTTCTTATTTTAAAATCAACAAATACCAAAGGACAAAATAATTTTGTGTATAGTAAATTAGGTTCAATAACTTAGAAAAATATATGAACAAAATTTAATGGCAACATATATTGAAATATATAAATTGAATTGAATATATTTATTCAATAAATTGAATATATTGAATATATTTATTGAATTTATTCATGAATCGAATATATTAAATTTAATAAATTTATTTTATTAAATATGCAAAATATATCAGCCATACAAATATGCAGATCATTTAAAATCAACACTTTTTTCACACACACACACACACACACACATTTTATTTTTACAAGAGACAAATAAACTGACACCAAGCATTGTAAATGGATGACCACAACAAAAGCAACAATGATTGCAATTACCAAACACGAAACACACTCATACTATGTCATAATATTGACATTTAGTCCAGTAATCCTCCACTGTAACAGCTCCTTTACTTTGCAGTGAAAATTGATTTGTATATTTTTTGCCTCTGAGTCCTTGTGGGATTTTTTTTTTTATTCAAACAAAGTCACAAAAATTATAATCATCCTCATCAGTTCACTCAGTCCCATGTAATTAATTTTTTTTCATCTTGATCTTTTGTTAGCACTTTTATGAATTCTGAAAATGCTTATTCATTCAGTTCAGCAGTATAGTCAGTTACCAGAAACTTGTACCTGTCAGAGTCTTTTCCATCAGTTCCTTGAAGATGAAACCCTTTTATAGGAACATTTCTGCAAAAGCATCAGAGTACACCCAGAACTGTCTGTAAATGACAAAAGACTTTTAAGTGACCACAGTTAAAGATTTGATGAAAGTTCATAATAATGCAATTGACAAGGAAATTTAGTTATTTCTGAGATATACATTTTAAAGTAATAACTAGAATTATAACTTATAACATTATACCAGAACATATCTTTTTAGAAATTTCATGTAATGTCTGAAACGTATTAACGTATTTCCATACAAATAACCCAAAGAAAGTTTAGTATTAGTTGTTTTTTGTTTGTTTTTTTATACTGCAGGTTCTTATTCGTCATCAGTTTTATACACATCAGTGTATACATGTCAATCCCAATCGCCTGATTCAGCACACCACCATCACCACCCCACTGTAGTTTTCCCCCCTTAGTGTCCATACGTTTGTTCTCTACATCTGTGTCTCAACTTCTGCCCTGCAAACTGGTTCATCTGTACCATTTTTCTAGGTTCCACATACATGCGTTAATATGCGATATTTGTTTTTCTCTTTCTGACTTACTTCACTGTGTATGACAGTTTCTAGGTCCATCCACGTCTCAACAAATGACTCAATTTCGTTCCTTTTTATGGCTGAGTAATATTCCATTGTATATATGTACCACAACTTCTTTATCCATTCATCTGTCAATGGGCATTTAGGTTGCTTCCATGACCTGGCTATTGTAAATAGTGCTGAAATGAACATTGGGGTGCATGTGTCTTTTTGAATTATGGTTTTCTCTGGGTATATGCCCAGTGGTGGGATTGCTGGGTCATATGGTAGTTCTATTTTTAGTTTTTTAAGGAACCTCCATACTGTTCGCCATAGTGGCTGTATCAATTTACATTCCCACCAACAGTGCAAGAGGGTTCCCTTTTCTCCACACCCTCTCCAGCATTTGTTGTTTGTAGATTTTCTGATGATGCCCATTCTAACTGGTGTGAGGTGATACCTCATTGTAGTTTTGATTTGCATTTCTCTAATAATTAGTGATGTTGAGCAGCTTTTCATGTGCTTCTTGGCCATCTGTATGTCTTCTTTGGAGAAATGTCTATTTAGGTCTTCTGCCCATTCTTGGATTGGGTTTTTTGTTTCTTTAATATTGAGCTACTTATATATTTTGGAGATTAATCCTTTGTCTGTTGATTCATTTTCAAATATTTTCTCCCATTCTGAGGGTTGTTTTTTCATCTTGTTTATGGCTTCCTTTGCTGTGCAAAAGCCTTGACGTTTCATTAGGTCCCATTTATTTATTTTTGTTTTTATTTCCATTACTCTAGGAGGTGGATCAAAAAAGATCTTGCTGTGATTTCTGTCAAAGAGTGTTCTTTCTATGTTTTCCTCTAAGAGTTTTATAGTGTCATCTTACATTTAGGTCTTGAATCCATTTTGAGTTTATTTTTGTGTATGGTGTTAGGGAGTGTTCTAATTTCCTTCTTTTACATGTACCTGTCCAGTTTTCCCAGCACCACTTATTGAAGAGACTGTCTTTTCTCCATTGTATATCTTTTCCTCCTTTGTCATAGATTAGTTGACCATAGGCGGGTGGGTTTATCTCTGGGCTTTCTATCTTGTTCCATTGATCTATGTCTCTGTTTTTGTGCCAGTACCATAGTGTTTTGATTACTGTAGCTTTGTAGTATAGTCTGAATTCAGGGAGTCTGATTCCTCCAGCTCCGTTTTTTTTCCCTCAAGACTGCTTTGGCTGTTTGGGGTATTTTGTGTCTCCATGCAAATTTTAAGATGATTTGTTCTAGTTCCGTAAAAAATGCCAGTGGTAGTTTGATAGGGATTGCATTGAATCTGTAGATTGCATTGGGTACTATAGTCATTTTCATAATATTGATTCTTCCAATCCAAGAACATGGTATATCTCTCCATCTGTTGGTATCATCTTTAATTTCTTTCATCAGTGTCTTATATCTGCATATAGGTCTTTTGTCTCCCTAGGTAGATTTATTCCTAGGTATTTTTTGTTGTTGCAATGGTAAATGGGAGCGTTTCCATAATTTCTCTTTCAGATTTTTCATCATTAGTGTATAGGAATGCAAGAGATTTCTGTGCATTAATTTTGTATCCTGCAACTTTACCAAATTCATTGATTAGCTCTAGTAGTTTTCTGGTGGCATTTTTAGGATTCTCTATGTATAATATCATGTCCTCTGCAAACAGTAACAGTTTTACTTCTTCTTTTCCAATTTGTGTTCCTTTTATTTCTTTTTCTTCTCTGATTGCCATGGCTAGGACTTCCAAAACTATGTTGAATAATAGTGGTGAGAGTGGACATCCTTGTCTTGTTCCTGATCTTAGAGGAAATGCTTGCAGTTTTTCATCATTGAGAATGATGTTTGCTGTGGGTTTGTTGTAGATGGCCTTTATTATGTTGAGGTAGGTTCCCTCCATGCCCACTTTCTGCAATTTTTGTCATAAATGGGTGTTGAATTTTGTCAAAAGCTTTTTCTGCATCTATTGAGATGATCATATGGTTTTTATTCTTCAATTTGTTAATATGGTGTATCACATTGATTGAATGCATATATTGAAGAATCTTTGCATCCCTGGGTTAAATCCCACTTGATCGTGGTGTATGATGCTTTTAATGTGTTGGATTCTGCTTGCTAGTATTTTGTTGAGGATGTTTGTATCTATTTTCATCAGTGATATTGGTCTCTAATTTTCTTTTTTTATAGTATCTGTCTGGTTTTGGTATCAGGGTGATGGTGGCCTCATAGAATGAGGTTGGGACTTTTCCTTCCTCTGCAATTTTTTGGAAGAGTTTGAGAAGGATGGGTGTTAGCTCTTCTCTAAATGTTTGATAGAATTCACCTGTGAAGCCATCTGATCCTGGGCTTTTGTTTGTTGGACGATTTTTAATCACAGTTTCAATTTCATTACTTGTGATTGGTCTGTTCATATTTTCTGTTTCCTCCTGGTTCAGTCTTGGAAGGTTATACCTTTCTAAGAATTTGTCCATTTCTTCCAGGTTGTCCATTTTCTTGGCATAGAGTTGCTTGTAATAGTCTCTTAGGATGCTTTGTATTTCTGTGGTGTCTGTTGTAACTTCTCGTTTTTCATTTCTAATTTTATTGATTTGAGTCCTCTCTTTTTCTCGATGAGTCTGGCTAATAATGGTTTATCAATTTTGTTTATCTTCTTGAAGAACCAAATTCTAGTTTTATTGATCTTTGCTATTGTTTTCTTTGTTTCTATTTCATTTATTTCTGCTCTAATCTTTATGATTTCTTTCCTTCTGATAACTTTTGGCTTTTTTTGTTCTTTTTTCTCTTGTTCCTTTAGGTGTAAGGTTAGATTGTTTACTTGAGATTTTTCTTGTTACTTGAGGTAGGCTTGTATAACTATAAACTTCCCTCTTAGAACTGCTTTTGTTGCATCCCATAGGTTTTGGATCATCGTGTTTTCATTGTCATTTGTCTCTAGGTATTTTTTGATTTCCTCTTTGATTTCTTCAGTGATCTCTTGGTTATTTAGTAACGTATTGTTTAGTCTCCATGTGTTTGTGTTTTTTACATTTTTTCCCCTGTAATTCATTTGTAATCTCATAGCATTGTGGTCAGAAAAGATGCTTGATATGATTTCAATTTTCTTAAATTTACTGAGGCTTGATTTATGACCCAAGATGTGATCTATCCTGGAGAATGTTCCATGCACACTTGAGAAGAAAGTGTAATCTGCTGTTTTTGGATGGAATGTCCTATAAATATCAATTAAGTCTATCTGGTCTGTCGTGTCATTTAAAGCTTGTGTTTCCTTATTTATTTTCATTTTGGATGATCTGTCCATTGGGGTAAGTGAGATGTTAAAGTCCCCCACTATTATTGTGTTACTGTGTATTTCCTGTCTTATAGCTGTCAGCAGTTGCCTTATGTATTGAGGTGCTCCTATGTTGGGTGCACATATATTTATAATTTTTATATCTTCTTTTTGGATTGATCCCTTGATCATTATGTAGTGTCCTTCCTTGTCTCTTGTAACATTCTTTATTTTAAAGTCTATTTTATCTGATGTGAGTATTGCTACTCCAGGTTTCTTTTGATTTCCATTTGCATGGAATATCTTTTTGCATCCCCTCACTTTCAGTCTGCATGTGTCCCTAGGTCTGAAGTGGGTCTTTTGTAGACAGCATATATATGGGTCTTGTTTTTGTATCCATTCAGCAAGCCTGTGTCTTTTAGTTGGAGCATTTAATCCATTCACGTTTAAGGTAATTATCAATATGTATGTTCCTGTGACCATGTTCTTAATTGTTTGGGGTTTGTTTTTGTAGCTCCTTTTCCCACTTAGAGAAGTTCCTTTAGCATTTGTTGTAGAGCTGGTTTGGTGGTGCTGAATTCTCTTAGCTTTTGCTTTTCTGTAAAGCTTTTGATTTCTCCATTGAATGTGAATGAGATCCTTGCCAGGTAGAGTAATCTTGGTTGTAGGTTCTTCCCTTTCATCACTTTAAGTATATCATGCCA
This sequence comes from Stenella coeruleoalba, assembly GCF_951394435.1. Classification (NCBI taxonomy): domain Eukaryota; kingdom Metazoa; phylum Chordata; class Mammalia; order Artiodactyla; family Delphinidae; genus Stenella; species Stenella coeruleoalba. Next base: position 53,656,997 of record NC_137162.1, on the reverse strand, counting down.
CTCCCTTCTGGCTTGTTTGTAGTTTCTGCTGAGAAATCAGCTGTTAACCTTATGGGAGTTCCCTTGTATGTTATTTGTCATTTTTCCCTTGCTGCTTTCAATAATTTTTCTTTGTCTTTACTTTTTGCCAATTTGATTACTATGTGTCTTGGTGTGTTTCTCCTTGGGTTTATCCTGTATGGGACTCACTGCGCTTCCTGGACTTGGGTGGCTATTTCCTTTCCCATGTTAGGGAAGTTTTTGACTACAGTCTCTTCAAATATTTTCTCTGCTCCTTTCTCTCTCTCTTCTCCTTCTGAGACCCTTATAATGCCAATGTTCTTGCATTTAATGTTGTCCCAGAGGTCTCTTAGGCTGTCTTCATTTCTTTTCATTCTTTTTTCTTTAGTCTGTTCCACAGCAGTGAATTCCACCATTCTGTCTTCCAGGTCACTTATCCGTTCTCCTGCCTCAGTTATTCTACTATTGATTCCTTCTAGTGTAGTTTTCATTTCAGTATTGTATTGTTCATCTCTGTTTGTTCTTTAATTCTTCTAGGTCTTTGTTAAACATTTCTTGCATCTTCTCGATCTTTGCCTCCATTCTTTTTCCGAGGTCCTGGATCATCTTCACTATCGTTATTCTGAATTCTTTTTCTAGAAGGTTGCCTATCTCCACTTCATTTGTTGTTTTTCTGGGGTTTTATCTTGTTCCTTTATCTGGTACATAGCCCTCTGCATTTTCATCTCATCTGTATTTCTGTGAATGTGGTTTGTGTTCCACAGGCTGCAGGATTGTAGTTCATCTTGCTTCTGCTGTCTGCCCTCTGGTGGCTGAGGCTATCTAAGAGGCTTGAGGAGGGACTGGTGGTGGGTAGAGCTGACTGTTGCTTTGGTGGGCAGAGCTCAGTAAAACTTTAATCCACTTGACTGTTGATGGGTGGGGCTGGGTTCCCTCCCTGTTGGTTGGTTGGCCTGAGGCAACCCAACACTGGAGCCTACCTGGGCTCTTTGGTGGGGCTAATGGCGGACTCTGGGAGGGCTCACGCCAAGGATTACTTCCTAGAAGTTCTGTTGCCAGTGTCCTTGTCCTCACAGTGAGACAGAGACACGCCCCCCCCCCCCCCCCCGCCTCTGCAGGAGACCCTCCAACACTAGCAGGTAGGTCTTGTTCGGTCTCCCCTGGGGTCACTTCTCCTTCCCCTGGGTCCTGATGCACATGCTACTTTGTGTGTGCCCCCCAAGAGTGGAGTTTGTGTTTTCCCCAGTCCTGTCGAAGTCCTGCAATCAATTCCCACTAGACTTCAAAGTCTGACTCTCTAGGAATTCCTCCTCCCGTTGCCGGACCCCCAGGGTGGGAAGCCTGACGTGGGGCTCAAAACCTTCACTCCAGTGTGTGGACTTCTGTGGTATAAGTGTTCTCCAGTCTGTGAGTCACCCACCCAGCAGTTATGGGATTTGATTTCACTATGATTGCGCCCCTCCTACCATCTGATTGTGGCTTCTCCTTTGTCTTTGGATGTAGGGTATCTTTTTTGGTGAGTTCCAGTGTCTCCCTGTCAATGATTGTCCAGCAGCTAGTTGTGATTCTGGTGTTCTAGCAAGAGGGAATGAGAGCACATCCTTCTACTCTGCCATCTTGGTTCCTCTTCTAAAATCAACACTTTGAATTGACATTTAACAAGATGCAAAGCAAATCAACAAGTTTGTTTTAAAAGTTCAACCTAATACAAAATTAATCAAATTACAACAGCAAAGCCATATTTTTCTCCAAAGAAAAATTGGCAAAGATTATCAAAAGTTACTCTATGCCAGTTTGGTTAGAGTTGGTTAGAGACTTTGTTGAATATGAGTTTATTTGGGTATAACTTTTCTGGAAATAACTTGGCAATTATTGCCATTTATACATAAGGCTTTGTACCTGAAGAACACAGCAGTATTTCTAGTGAGGAAATTTCAACTATGAAAACACTGTCAGAAATTATGAAATATTAAATATTTATTAAAAATATATATTTAAAATTATGTTTACAAGGCACTCTACATGGAGAATGCTTCTGTTCTCAATTACAAACATGATACAAAATTCTATGTTATCATTTCTTTAAAAAATTATAAAAAGCTGCAGTTAAGTATCAAATGTTAACTGTGTTTACCTCTATATGGGTAGGATTATGTATATTTTAAAATATCACATAATTCTTTTTTCCCCAAATTTCTGCAATTTTAATTTTAATAACTCTCTTAGGCAGAACATAATACTATTTTAATCCATGCATTGATCACAAATATTTGCTTTTCTCTGTAGTCTGCTTTCTTGTGGAAGCAAATGAAATTGTGTGATATTTACAGATCTAGTTATTTCTGATTATCTTATAATCTGTTCCTCTAGTGATCTCACAAATGCCAAAAAATATGTTCCCTTATGTAGCATATAGTGTTTCAAGATCTGGGATAGTGTTTTCTTTGGCCTTAGTACAATTTTCCACTATTTTATTTTCTGTGTATCAATTGATTTTATCAACTTATATCTAATTCTACTTCTAGGTATTTGGGCATTGTTTTTAATCCTAACAGAGACACAAAAAAATGTTTTCAAGCAATGTGATCCTTGGAATTTTGTTTCTCCCCCAAACCTGCATTGGAGTTGTAGGGAACTCATTGATCACTGCATATGCTTACATTTTCTTCGACACATGTCAGAAGAAGGCCACAGATAATATTCTCATCCATCTGACTTTTTGTAATGGTTATCATAATTTGTAGAGGTATTCCAGAAGTGATGTTTTATTTTGGAATTAAACATATTCTAGATGATGTTGGATGTAAGGCAGTGCTATTCATTATTATAGAGTTGCATGTGGGCTTTCTATCTGCTCCACGTGTCTCCTGATCATCTTCCAAGCCATCACGATCAGTCCCAGCAACTGCATCCTGCTATGGCTCAAACTCAAAGCATCCAGTTTAATTTTATCTTCTTTCCTCTTCTTTTGGACCTTTAACATCTTGCTCAACATCCAGATCATAAGAGGTAGTACGGCATCAAAAAATGTCACTTTTCTTGGGCATGGATTTCCTCTGAAATACTGTACAACATTTGGGCCTCGTGTTGCATTTATAAGAGTTATTCTTACTAATGACATTCTCTTTATGTTCCTTATGGTCTGGACCAGTATTTACATGATGACTCTCCGACACAGACATCAGAAGAAGGTTCAGGTTTGGCCCAAGAGCAAGAAAACCCAGAAAATCTCCTCAGAGAGCCACTCAAACAATCCTTTACCTGGTGACATGTTTTTTTTTTTTTAATTCTTTCCTCATTATGCACATTTCCTTTTCACATCACAAAGATTTTAATCAACAGTGCATCAGTGTCTTTTTCTCATCCTCACTGCTCTGCCCTTTGGTGCTGATCGATAGTGACAGCAGGGTTTTCAAAGTGCTCTGTGCTCTTCCAAAGAGAAGAAGGTAGCTTCAAAAGTAGATAACTGATGAATGATATTCAAAATCTTTAAGTTGCATCTAAGGGGTCCAGGAGGAGCAAAATTCTCCTTTATCATGATAAGGAAAATTTCAGCACACAGAATCTTAATAGACACACCTGTTCTCTTATGTCTCTAATTCCTGTAGAGATGTTTTCAGGAGATTTTTCACTCACCAACGGAATTGAAGGTAAAGTTTTGGAATGGTACAAGCAATAGAGTCTGGGTAGACTCTTTGAGGCAACTGAATGAGACATTTAAAGGTGTGATTATTTTATGTTAATGAAAGACTACCTTAAATCGTTGAATCAATTGTTAGCTTTGGTGTTAAATTTACAAATACAATGTTTTCTAATCCTACCACATAGTATAAGTGATTTAATTAACAGCTAATGATAATTTAACAGAAAATGATGAAAAATAGAGGTGCAGGCCATATCAATAAAAATTACTGCAAGTTTATGAAAGCTACAGAACAGCCTGTCTTCAGTACTGAGAATTTCAGTACTTCATTATATCTCTTCCTTAAGTCTTCCTTAATCTCACTAAGTGATGTTACCTAGTATTCAGTATAGAAGGGAACATCAGTTCTGGATTTATACCTAAATATGTTTAGTTGTATCATTGTAATTAGCAACTTTTTTCAAAATAATTTTAAAGTATAAATCTTCCCACTTTACCTAGTTCCCTGTTAGCTTTTTTTAACTTTTTTTTAAAACTGAAGTATAGTTAGTTTACAATGTTGTGTTAATTTTAGGTGTACAGCAAAGTGATTCAGTTATACATACGTACATATATACATATATATTATTTTTCAGGTTCTTTTCTATTATAGGTTATTACAAGATACTGAATATGGTTCTTTGTGCTATACAGTAGGTCCTCGTTTATCTATTTTATACACAGCAGTCTGTATATCTTAATCCCAAACTCCTAATTTATTCCCCCCTCCCCTGCCATGCCTCCTCCCTTGCTATTCCCCCAGTAACCACAAGTTTGTTTTCTATGTCTGTGGGTATATTTCTGTTTTGTAAATAAGTTCATTTGTATTGTTTTTTTAGATTCCATATATAAGCGATATCATATGATATTGGCCTTTCTGTCTGGCTTACCTCACTTAGTTTAATCTCTAGGTCCATCCATGTTGCTGCAAGTGACATTATTTCGTTCTTTTTTATGGCTAATATTCCATTGTATATATGTACCACATCTTCTTTATCCACTCCTCTGTCAGTGGACATTTAGGTTATTTCCATGTCTTGGCTATTGTAAATAATGCTGTAATGAACATTCGGGTGCATGTATCTTTTCGAATTATAGTTTTCTCTGGATTTATGCCCAGGAGTTGGATTGCAGAATCATATGGTAGCTATTTTTAGGTTTGTTTTTACGGAACCTCCATACTGTCCTGTATAGTGGCTGTATCAATTTACATTGCCACCAAGAGTGCAAGAGGGTTCCCTTTTCTCCACACCCTCCTTCAGCATTTATTGCTTGTAGATTTTTTGATGATGGCCATTCTGACCCGTGTGAGGTGATACCTCGTTGTGGTTTTGATTTGCATTTCTCTAGTAATTGGCGATGTTGAGCATCTTTTCACGTGCCTCTTGTTCATCTGTACGTCTTCTTTGGAGAAATGTCTGTTTAGATCTTCTGCCCACTTTTTGATTGGGTTGTTTGGTTTTTTAAGCTGTATGGGCCGTTTGTATATTTTGGAAATTAGTCCCTTGTCGGTTGAATCATTTGCAAATATTTTCTCCCATTCTGTAGGTGGTCTTTTCATTTTGTTTATGGTTTCCTTTGCTGTGCAAAAGCTTTGAAGTTTAATTAGGTCCTATTTGTTTATTTTTGTTTCTATTTCTATTACTCTAGGAGATGGATCCAAAAAAATATTGTTGTGATTTATGTCAGAATGTTTGGTCTGCCTATGTTTTCCTCTAGGAGTTTTATAGTATTCAGTCTTACATTTAGGTCTTTAATCAATTTTGATTTTGTTTTTGTGTATATGGTGTTAGAGTATGTTCTAATTTCATTCTTTTACATGTAGCTGTCCAGTTTTCCCAGCACCACTCACTGAAGAGACAGTCTTTTCTCCATTGTATATTCTTGCCTTCTTTGTCATAGATTAATTGACCATAAGAGTGTGGGTTTATTTCTGGGGTTTCTATCCTGTTCCATTGATCTATGTGTCTGTTTTTGTGTCAGTACAATAGTGTTTTGATTACTGTAGGTCTGTAGGTTTGTAATAGTCTGAAGTCAGGGACCCTGATTCCTCCAGCTCTCTTCTTCTTTCTCAAGACTGTTTTGGCTATTTGGGGTCTTTTGTGTTTCCATACAGATTTTAAAATTTTGTTCCAGTTCTGTGAGAAATACCATTGGTAATTTGATATGCATTGCATTGAATCTGTAGATTGCCTTTGGTAGTACAGTCATTTTAACAATATTGATTCTTCCAATCCTAGAACACAGTATATCTTTCCATCTGTGTTGTCTTCAGTTTCTTTCATCAGCATCTTATAGTTTGCAGAGTACAGGTCTTTTGCCTCCTTAGGTAAGTTTATTCCTAGGTATTTTATTCTTTTTGATGTGATGGTAAATGGGATCATTTCTGTAATTTCTCTTTCGACATTTCAATGTCAGTGTATAGAAATGCAGCAGATTTCTATATATTAATTTTGTATCCAGCAACTTTATCATTTCACTGATGAGCTCTAGAAGTTTTCTGGTGGCATCTTTAGGATTTTCTATGTATAGTATCATGTCATCTGCAAACAGTGACAGTTTTACTTCTTTTCCAATTTGGATTCCCTTTCTTTCTTTTTTTTCTCTGATTGCCATGGCTAGGACTTCCAAAACTATGTTGAATAAAAGTGGCAAGAGAGGACATCCTTGTCTTGTTCCTGATCTTAGAGGAAATGCTTTCAGCTTTTCACCATTGAGTATAATGTTAGCTTTAAGTTTGTCATATATGGCCTTTATTAGGTTGAGGTAGGAGTTTTTATGATAAATGGGTATTGAATTTTGTCAAAAGCTTTTTCTGCATCTATTGAAATGATCATATGGTTTTTATTCTTCAATTTGTTGATGTGGTGGATCACACTGATTGACTTGTGGATATTGAAAAATCCTTGCATTCCTGGGGTAAATCCCACTTGATTATGGTGTATGATCCTTTTAATGTGTTGTTGGAAGTTTTAAAATCACAGTTTTAATTTTAGTACTTGTGATTGATCTGTTCATATTTTCTATTTCTTCCTGGTTCAGTCTTGGGAGATTGTACCTTTCTAGGAATTTGTCCATTTCTTCTAGGTTGTCCATTTTATTGGTATAGAGTTGCTTGTAGTAGGCTCTTATGATCCTGTGTATTTCTGTGGTGTCTGTTGTAACTTCTCCTTTTTCGTTTCTGATTTTATTGATTTCAGCCCTCTCCCTCTTTTTCTTGATGTGTCTCACTAAAGGTTTATCAATTTTGTTTCTTTTCAAAGAACCAGCTTTTAGTTTTATTAATCTTTGCTATTGTTTTATTCATTTTTATTTCACTTATTTCGGCTCTGATCTTTATGATTTCTTTCCTTCTACTAACTTTGGGTTTTGTTTGTTCTTTCTCTAGTTCCTTTAGGTGTAAGGTCAGGTTGTTTATTTTTAATTTTTCTTATTTCCTGATGTAAGATTGTACTGCTATAAACTTCCCTCTTAGAACTGTTTTTGCTGCATCCCATAGGTTTTGGATCATCGTGCTTTCATTTTCATTTGTCTCTAGGTATTTTTTGATATCCTCTTTGATTTCTTCAGTGATCCATTTGTTGTTTAGTAGCATACTGTTTAGGCTCCATGTGTTTGTGTTTTAACAGTTTTTTTCTTGTAGTTAATTTCTAATCTCACAGGACTGTGGTTGGAAAAGATGCTTGATATGATTTCAATTTTCTTAAATTTTGAAGGCTTGCTTTGTGGTCCAGCATGTGATCAATTGGGGAGAATGTTCCATGTGCATTAGAGAAGAAAGTGTATTCTGCTGCTTAGGGATGGAGTGCTCTGTAAATATCAATTAAGTCCATGTGGTATAATGTGTCATTTAAGGCCTGTGTTTCCTTACTGATTTTCTGTCTGATCTGTCCATTGATGAAAGTGGGGTGTTAAAGTTCCCCAGTATTACTGTGTTACTGTTGATTTCTCCTTTTATGGTTGTTAGTATTTGCCTTATGTATTGAAGTGCTCCTATGTTGCGTGCATATATATTTACAATTGTTATATCTTCTTGGATTGATCCCTTGATCATTATGTAGTGGCCTTCTTTGTCTCTTGTAACAGTCTTTATTTTTTAAAAATGTTCATTTTATATTTTGGCTGTGCTGTGTGGCCTGTGGGATCCTAGTTCCCTGACCAAGGATGGAACCCCTGCCCCCTGCGTTGGAAGCATGGGGTCTTAACTACTGGACTGCCAGGATAGTCCCATAACAGTCTTTATTTTAAAGTCTATTTTGTCTGAGTGTTGCTACTCCAGCTTTCTTTTGATTTCTATTTGTATGGACTACCTTTTTCCATACTCTCACTTTCATTCTGTGTGTGTCCCTTGATCTGAAGTGGGTCTCTTGTAGACAGCATATATACAGATCTTGTTTTTGTATCCATTCAGCCAGTCTATGTCTTTTGGGTGGAGCATTTAATCCATTTACATTTAAGGTAATTATCAATATGTATGTTCTTATTGCCATTTTGTTCATTGTTTTGGATTTGTTTTTGTTGGTGTTTTCTCTTCCCTGCCTCTTGTTCTCTTCTCTTGTGATTTGATGACCAACTTTAGTGTTGTGTTTGGATTCCTTTTTCTTTTTTGTGTGTGTATCTACTATAGATTTTCAGTTTGTGGTTATCATGAGGTTCTGATATGGCAGTCTGTACATAAACAAGATTGTTTTAAGTTGCTGGTCTTTTAGTTTCAAATGCATTTCCAATATCATGCATTTGTGCTCTCCTCTTCTCACAGTACCTGGTTTTGTTATCATATATGTGGGCAGATGATTTCCTACCTTTACTGTATGTTTGTCTTTACTGGTGAGCGCTTCCATTTTTAATTTTTAAATTTATAGTTGTTACCTTTTCTGCCTAGAGACATTCCTTTGGCATTTGTTGTAAAGCTGGTCTGGTGGTGCTGAATTCTCTTAGCTTTTCCTTGTCTGCAAAACATTTGATTTCTCCATCAAATATGAATGAGAGCCTTGCTGGGTAGAGTATTCTTGATTGTAGGCTTTTCCCTTTCATTGCTTTAAATATATTGTGCCACTCCCTTCTGGCCTGCAGAGTTTCTGCTGAGAAATCAGCTGATAACCTTGTGGGAGTTCTTTTCTGTGTATTTGTTGTTTTTCCCTTGTTGCTTTTAATATTTTTTCTTTGTCTTTAGTCAGTTTGATTACTGTGTGTCTCAGCCTGTTCATCCTTGGGTTCATCCTGCCTGGGACTCTCTGTGCTTCCTGGACTTGGATGACTGTTTCCTTTCCCATGTAAGGGAAGTCTTCAGCTATTATCTCTTCAAATATTTTCTCAGGTCCTTTCTCTTCTCCTTCTGAGACCCCTATAATGGGAATCTCCAATGTCCCTGTCCCCACAGTGAGCCATAGCTGCACCCCCACCCCCCGCCTCCACAGGGGACCCTCCAACACTAACAGGTAAGTCCAGCCCAATCTCTTACGAGGTCACTGCTTTTTTCTCTGGGTTCTGGTGTGCACGAGACCTCATGTGCACCCTCCAAGAGTGGAGTTTCTATTTCCCCCAGTCCTGTGGAATTTCTGCTGTCAAACCCTGCTGGCCTTCAAAGCCAGACTCTGGTGGCTTCTCCTCCTGTTGCCATACTCACAGGCTGGGAAGCCAATGTGGGGCTCAGAACATCACTCCTGTGGGAGAACTTTTGTGGTATAATTATCTTCCAGTTTGTGGGTTGCCCACCTGGCGTGTATGGGATTTGATTTTATCGTGATTGTGCCCCTCCGACCATCTTATTGTGGCTTCCTCTTTGTCTTTGGACGTAGGGTATCTTTTCTGGTAGGTTCCAGCGTTTTTTTTTGTCAATGGTTGTTCAGCAGTTCGTTGTGATTTTGGTGTTTCCATAAGAAGGGGTGAGCTCACATCCTTCTACTCTGCCATCTTTCCTCCTCCTCAATCATAAATTCTTGCAACTTTGTATGAATGTTTACAATGTTCAAAATGCTTAGAAAAATTTTTGCGCTCATTCAATACAAAATAAGAAAGGAGAAATAATGGAATAAGAACAGGAGTAAGAACAAAGACGAAAAATAGAAAAAGAACTTCAAGTATGAAATAAAACCAAAGGAAGTAAAGATAAACCAGAGATCAATGAAATACAAAATGAACAGAAAATCAAAGAAAAGTAGGCTCTTTAAAACTTTAGTAAAATGTATAAGACTAGCAAGATTGATTGAGAAAAACAAAAACATTACTAATATCTATCAGGAATAAAACAAGAACCATTAATTATTCTACAGAAACTAAAAAAAACAAGAGTAATCTGAACAACTCCATGTCATTAAATCCAACAACTTAAATAAATTCTGTGAAAAACCCAACTTATGAAAACTGAGAGAAGATGAAAAAGAAATCTGAATTGGCCTATAAGAAATACTGCTTTTATAAACTTCCTACAAGTAAAATTCTAGGATAAGATCCTTTTACCAGTGAAATCTATCTTATAAAAACTCTTTCATGAAATAGATGAGAAAGTATTTTAACTTACTTTATGAGGTCAGTGTCACTCTAAAAACAAAGCTGGATGCTGAAATTTACAAGACATTGTTAAGAGAAATTAAAGACAATCTAAATAAGTGGAGAAATATACCAGGGTTACCTATTGGAAGACTCAATACTGTTAAGATGTCAATACTCTTCAAACTGGTTTACTGATTCAATGAATGAAATACGAACAGCCTTTCTAATAAAAATTGGCAAGCCTGTTCTAAAAATTGTATGGAAAATTTAAAATCTCAGCATTGTCAAAAGAATCTTTAAAAGTCAAAGGTCTTACACCACCTGATTTCCAGTCTTTTAAGTTTGTTGGAATCAAGTCAGTCTGGTTTACTTGTAAGCATAGACATATGGATTAATGTAATATAATACAAAGCCCAGAAATACACATGGCCAGTTGATTTTGACAGTGTCACCAAGGTAATTCAGCAGGAAAATTCTTTTCAATTACCTGTTAACTAGATATCCATTTGAGAAAAAAAAATTAGCTTTCACCATATTTCAAACTGTAAACAAATTAATTTGAGATGGATCATAAAATTAAATGTAAAGGCTAAAACAACATATTGTAGAATTAAACATAAAAGGATATTTTTGTGACCTTGGAGTACTCAAAGAATTTTTTTTAGCAGGATGCTAATCTACTAACAATAAAGAAAATCTGCATAAATTTACTTTATCAAGATTTAAAATTTGATAAAATACAATGTTAATAAAATGAAAAGACTGTTAATAAAATGAAAAGACAAGCCACTGACTAGGAGAAAATATTTGTGATATATACATCTTTATAAGGGCATGTATTCAGAATATATAATTACTACTTCAAATCAGTACTAAATAGGTAAAACCAGTGAAACATTATAATTTGAACACATACTTCATGAATAAGATATCAAACTGCTAATATGCACATGGAAAGTTCTCAACGTTATTAGGAAAAGTGAAAATAAAACCACACTGAAATTCTGCTGCCTGCTTATAGAATAGCCCAGATTAGAAAGACTGACAATACCAAGTGTTGATGATGGTGTAGAGCATCTGGGGCTCCCATACATTTCTTTTGAGAGTATGAAGTGTTACAACCACTCTGAAAAACCTTACAAGAAACTACCCCAAAGTTAAATGTACACTTTCACTATGAACCTGTGAAGACGCCTATAAAAAATGAAAATGTGAAAAGACTGTACATCATTCATAACACCTTTGTTCATAATACTGCACACTGGAAAAAACCTCAATGTCCATCAACAGATGAATGGGTAAGCAAATTGTGCAGAATACTCCAAAAGCAATGAATACAGGTAAATATATCAGTTTACATGAATAGAAGCCTTGCACACAAAGAACAATGCAAGATTCTATTTGCATAAAGTTTAAGTACAGGCTAAATAAATCTGGTGGTGATAAAAATCATAACAGTGGGCGGAATATCTAAATAGACACTTCTCCAAAGAAGACATACAGATGGCCAGAAAGCACATGAAAAGATGCTCAACATCACTAGTTATTAGAGAAATGCAAATCAAAACTACAATGAGGTATCACCTCACACTGGTCAGAATGGCCATCATCAAAAAATCTACTAACAATATATGCTGGAAAGCGTATGGAGAAAAGGGAACCCTCCGACACTATTGGTGAAATCTAAGTTGGTACAGCCATTATGGAGAACAGTATGGAGGTTCCTTAAAAAACTAAATATAGAACTACTATATAATCCAGCAATCCCACTCCTGGGCATATATCTGGAGAAAACCATAATTTGAAAAGATACCTGCAACCCAATGTTCATTGAAGCATTATTTACAATAGCCAAGATGTGGAAGCAACCTAAATGTCCATCAACAGAGGAGTGGATAAAGAAGATGTGGTACATATATACAATGGAATATTACTCAGCCATAAAAAAGAATGAAATGATGTCATTTGCAGCAACATGGATGGACGTAGAGATTGTCATACTGAGTGAAGTAAATCACAGAGAAAGACAAGTATCATATGATATCACTTATATCTGAAAACTGAAACAAATGAACTTATTTACAAAACAGAAATAGAGTCACAGATGTAGAAAATAAACCTATGGTTACCAAGAGGAAAGCAGGGAGGAGGGATAAATTGGAAGACTAGGATTGACATATATACTCTACTATATATAAAATAGATAACTAATAAAGACCTCTACTGTATAGCACAGGGAACTCTACTCAATACTCTGTAATGACCTATATGGGAAAAGAATAACTGATTCACTTTATACCTCTATACCTGAAACTAACACAACATTGTAAATCAACTATATTCCAATAAAATCATAACAGTGGTTGCCCTGGATGGGGAATTAACTGGAAAAGGTTAAGGAAACTTTCTGAGGTGATAAAAATGTTCTAATTATTGATCCTGACCTTCTTACATAAGTGTACATGTATGTCAAAACAAACTTTGGTTAAATATATTCATTTTATTGTATGTAAATTATATCTTAATTTGGAAAGAGCAAAAAGAATATTTATTAAAAAATAAAAAGATAATACTTTATACCTATTAGATTTGCAAAAATAAGAAATCTGTAGTACCCCATGTTGGTAGACATTTGGGGATATAGGAATCCTCATATACTTCTGGTGGAAATGTAGATTGGTATAGACATTCTGCAATGCAAACTAGCGCTACTTAGTCAAATTGAGTATAAATAGAAATCATGACCTGACATCTCTAATCCAGGGGAAAATATGCAATAACAGAAGTAAAAATATTCACTGGTGGGAATGAATGGAAATAGCAGAGGAAAGAGTCAATTAACTTGCAGGTGGTTTACTAAGAATTATCCAATCTGAACAAACAGTAAAAAGACTAAAAAAAAAAGTGAACAGAGCCTAAGGGACACATGGTAAATTATCAAAAGTCTAATATTCATGTCATTGGAGTCACAGAAGGAGAGGAACAATACTAATGCAGACAAAAAATACTTGAAGAAAGAAGACTTCTGATTTCAAAACCACCATGTAAAGAATTTGGAAGTAACCACAAGAAAAAAAAGGCAGTCAAACTGAAAATCAACAACTTCCTTGTACCCATCAGAGAACTGAGTATTCAGAGAAACCAGAATCTCAATCTTGACAGAAAGTTAGATCCAGAGTTACAGCCAAGATATGCTTACTTGGAGCATATCTATGCAGCATATTTATTACTGGAATTATAAACTGGTAGGAACACTTAAATGATAATGTCGAGGAATTTCTGGAGCTGTGTGTGAGCTAAAATGAGAGTGAGAAAACTCCTAGCTGCCATAGTCTTAGGCAAGATCCCACATAGTCATGGGCTGTACCTTAGGGAAATGCATCAGGTTTTCAGGGTAAAGACCAGAGAAAGATCCTCTCATGGCTCTGGAAAGTGATATATACCCAGAATCTTCTCCATACAAAGGTCTATACTCCAGGGTAAACGACTTTGCCAGAACTTTATCCCAATTGAGAAAAAGGTATTTTCTCACTCTAGATGCTAGTATCCCTGTCTCACCTACGGGGTAGAGGGCTATACAGGAAGAAATGCTTGTGAAGGTCACCGACACAAAAGAAAGGATTTAATTAGATAATAGGGTGCCTCCCCCCCCATTCATCTTACCACCACATCACAACAGGGCTTCAGTATAACAATAGTGGATTACAGCTGAAAGAGCTGCAAAAAACTGACACTTTTTAAAGAGGGGTACTTGAAGAAGCTCAAAGTCAAGAGGGGAGACAGAAAAAAAAACACTGGGTGAATTTGGAGTTTGTGGAACCTAAGGCTGCAGGAAACATGAACAAAGCCAAACTCTTAGACAGTTTAACATAATTAACATAAATCAGGTGTGAGAACTTATCAGTTTCTATTATCTGATAGAACATGTTTGTCTTTCAACCAAATGTAACAGGGCATACCCAAAGGCAAGAAACCAGCTGAAGAGACAAAGCAAGCAACACAAGATTCAGTTATGACACAGATCTTATAACCATAAGGCATGAAACAATTATGATTAAAGAGAATGATGTCAGCAAGATGTCAGACCAGGAGGTCCTAACACTCATACTCCCATGAAAACAATATAACTATGTAGGTCAAAAAATACCTCTTGTATGTCAAAAATCTCTCTTGGAGAGCTCTGGATTACAATTAAAAAGCTGCAACAGACCAATGAAGCACAAAAATTGAGGATAGTTATACAAAAAGTGTAGGAAGCACTCTACTAGCATCAATGCTGGTATTGCTCAGTGCCATGAGGGATTCCCCTCAGCCACTACTTCCTCATTTGAGGGAAAAGGAGAGCAGGAGGACTGAAAGAGCCTTCATGACATAGGCCTCCAGTAACCCATGGCATCACCGTGGACACCCACAGCTTTTGCCACTGAGGACTCCCATAAGCCTTCACGATACTGACCTGAGCCAATGTAATTCCCTGTAGTCCTCACTGGGGCACTCTCCTGAGAGCTGGAGCCACTACTGTGCATACCTGGGGCCTGGGCCACCACAACCATCCACTCCAGTCCTAGTGCTGCCTAGTGCTGCATGTGCCCAGACCCCAGTGCAAAGACAGATCCCTTCCACAGTGACTTCCCTGTGCAGGGACAAGGAGAAAAGGAGACTCTCAGTGTCCTTTGCCACCAAGGACTTAAAAGCCCTAGTCATCACCATGGACACCCTCAGCTTCCCTCAGTCAGGACCAGTGAAGTCTTTGCCAGTGCTGATGCCAGCTGATGGAGATGCCCAGAGTCTAACTGCTGCACCTCCCCAGGAGTGAGAGTCACCAATGTGCCCCCTTTGGGCCTGGAGCTGCTGCACCCCACGCATCTGGTTCCCTCACACCCAATCATAAGTGAAGGTCTTTCTGCACTGAAACTGGACCATAATGTCTGTATGAGGGGGCCCTCCCTTCAAATGCATGGACACAAGTAACACACACACACACACACACACACACACACACATCAGGGAAATATGACACTACCAAAAAAACACATTAAGTTTCCACTGACTGACCCCAAAGAAATGGAGATCTATAAACTGCTTTGTAAAACCTTCAGAATAACTGTTTTAAAGGAGCTCAGTAAATTTTAAGAAAACAGACTGCTCGATGGAATCAGGAAAACAATGTGAACCAAATGAGAAATTCAAAGAGAAGTTATAACATGAACTAAACAGAAATTCTGAAGCTGAAGAATACAATAAATAAAATGAAAAATGCAACAGATTCAACAGCAGACTCAATCAAGCAGAAGAAAAAAATCTGTGAACTCAAAGACAAGTCATTTGAAATCATCCAAGCAGAGGAGAAAAGAGAATAAAGAAAAGAAAAACTGCTGCACATTATGGGAGTCCCAGAGAGAAAAAAAGGAGATGTTTATTTAAAGGGAAAATGGTTGAACATTTTCCAAATCTTGGGAGGAAAAATGGACAACCAGACTAATGAAGCTCAAATGACCCCAAATAGAATCAACCCAAAGAAGATTACATGGAGACATATTAGAATCAAATTGTCAAAAGTCAAGGACAGAGAATTTTGAAAGTAGTAATAGAAAAGCTACATGTCATATATAGGAGAACCCCCATAATACTATCAGCAAATTTTCCAGTCTAGGAGAAAGTGGCATGATATACTCAAAGTACTGAAAGAAAAAATTTTCAACCAAGAAGACTATACCCAGAAAATAATCTTTTCAAAGGAAAGAGATAATGTCTTTCTCAGACAAATAAAAATTGAGGGAATTCATCACCCCTAGACCTGCTGGCAAGAAAGGAACAAAGGAACAACAAAACAGAAGCAAGAAAAAGTAAGAAAAGAATGAACAAAATGAAAGAAATAAGTCCATATCGATCAATAATTATTTAATGTAAATGGATTAAATTCTCCAATCTAAACAAAGAATGGCTGAATGGGTTTTAAAAAAAAAAAAACCCACAAGAGCCAACTATATGCTTCCTATAAGAAACTCACTTTAGCTTAAAGGACACATCCAGGAGAAAGCAAAGGAACGTAAAAAGTTATTCCAAGCAAATGTTAATAAGAGAGAGCAGGGTAGTCATAATTATATTGGATAAAATAGAGTATGAGTCAAAAACTGTCACAAGAGACAAAGAAGGTCATTATATTTATGATAATGGGGCCAATTCATCATGAGGGTATAAACACCAAATAGCTGAGTACCAAAATATATAAATATTAACAGAACGGAAGGGAGAAATAGGCAGCAATACAATAATAGTAGGGGACTTTAAATATGTCAGTTTCAACAATGGATAGATCATCCAGACAGAATAATGAGGAAAAAAATGGACCTGAGCAACACCATAGACAAAATGGACCTAACAGATTATACAGAACATGCATGCAACAATATCAGAATACACATAATCAAGCACACAGAGGACATTCTCCAGCACAGATCATATGTGAAGCCATAAAATAAGTCTTAAAAGATTTATATTATACAGAATAACTACAATGGTATGAAACTAGAAATGAATAACAAGGAAAAACTGAAAATTCACAGTAGGTTAAAATTGAACAGCATACTCTTGAACAACCACTGGGTTAGAGAAAAATCAAAAGGGAAATTGAAAAGTATCTTGTAATGAATGAGAATGAAAACACAACATACCAAAACTTATAGAATGCAACAAAAACAATTCTAAGAGGAAAGTTTATAATGATAGACACTTACATTAAGAAAAAACCCAAATACTTTTACTAAAAAACAAAAACTTTACACCTTAAGAAACTAGAAAAATATAAACTAAGACCAAAATTAGCAGAAGGTAGGAGATAATAGAGGAGAAATAGATGAAATAAAGACTAGAAAAGGTCAACAAAATTTAAAGTTGGCTTTTTAAAAAGATAGACAAAAATAACATTTAGCTGGACTAACTAAAAAGAATACTCAAAATTATAAACAAAAGGAGAAAATAAAACTGATACCACAGAAATACAGAGGGTCATAAGGGACTACAATAAAAAATATATTCCAACAAATTGAAATAATTTATTGAAATGGACAATGAAGAAATGGATAAATTCCTGGAAACCTAATACTGAGTCATGAAAAATAAGTCTGAACAGACCAATAAAGAATAAGGAGGTTGAATCATTAGTCAAAAATCTCCCAACAAAGAAAAATCCCAGGACCAGATGGCTAGAGTGGTGAGTTCTACCAAACATTTAAAGAAGAATTAATACCAATCCTTTTCAAAGTCTTCAAAAATTGAGGAGGAACTCTTCCACAATCACGTTAAGAGGCCTGCATTACCCTGATACCAAAGCCGTATAATGACAGGAAAATTATAGGCCCTAATGAACATAGACACAAAAATCTCCCAAATACTAGCAAACCTAATTCAGCAGCACATTAAAAGGACCGTATACCATGATCAAGTGGGATTCATGCCTGGAACGCAAGGATGGATTGACATTTGTAAGTAAATGTTAACAGAATGAAGAATATATTATAACAATAGATGCAGATGAAGCATTTGACAAAATGCAAGATCCTTTAATGATACAAACTCTGAAGAAATTAGGCATATAAGGAGTGTACCTCAACATAATAAAGGTTTTGTATAACAAGCCTACAGCTAACATTATACTTGACAGTAAAAAGCTGAAAGCTTTTCCTCTAAGATCATGAACAAAATAAGATGCTCCCTCTAGCCACTTCTGTTCAATATGGTACTGGAAGTCCTAGCTAGATAAGTTAGGCAAGACAAAAGGAATAAAAGGCGTTCAAATCAGAACGGAAGAATTAAAACTGTTTGTTTGCAGATGACATGATCTTTTATGAAGAAAAAACCCAAGACTCCACCAAAAACAGATCTAATGAATCAATTTGGTAAAGTTGCAGAATAGAAAATCAATATACAGAAATAAGTTGTGTTTCTATACACTAAAATGTACATTATAAAAAATAATTTAAGAAATCTTTCTCAGTTACGAAAACTTTAAATAGAATAAACTACATAGGAATAAATTTAACCAAGGAGGTGAAAGATCTGTAAACTGGAAACTATACGTTTTAGGAGGATACAAGTAAATGAAAAGTTATCCTGAGTTCTTGGATTGACAGAATTAATATTGTTAAAACGTCCCTGCTATCCAAAAGTGATTTACAAATCAAAGCAATCCCTTTCAATATTACAATGGCATTTTTCACATCCATAGAAAAATCCTAAATCTTTATATGAAACTGTAAAACACTCCAAATAGCCAAAGCAAACTTGAGAAAGAACCAAAGTCAGGGGCGTCACACTTCCTGATTTCAAATTATATTGCAAAGCTATAGTAATTTTTTTAACCTATTTTTTTAAAAATTGAAGTATAATTGATTTACAATGTTGTGTTAGTTTCAGGTGTGTAACAAAGCTATAGAAATTTTTTAAAAGTGTGCTACTGTCATAAAAATAGTCACATAGACCATTGGAACAGAATAGAGAGCCTAGAAATAAACCCTTACATATATGGTCAACTAATCTTTCACAAGGGTGCTGAGAATACACAATGGGGACAGGATAGTCTCTTCAATAAACGGTGTTGGAAAGACTGGATATCCACATACAAAAGAACGAAAGTGGATACTTAACTTACACCATTCACAAAATCATCTGAAATGGATTAAAGGCTTAAAACATAAGACCTGAACCATAAAACTCCTAGGAAAAACATACAGAAAAATCTCCTTGACGTTGGTTTTGGCTATGATTTTTTGGTTATGTTGCTAAACTCTCAGGCAAAGAAAGCAAAAATAAAGTGGGACTACATTAAACTAGAAATATTCTGCACAGCAAAAGAAATAATCAAAAAAGGGAAAGAAAGGCTTCCCTGGTGGCGCAGTGGTTGAGAGTCCGCCTGCCGATGCAGGGGACACGGGTTCGTGCCCTGGTCCGGGAAGATCCCACATGCCGCGGAGCGGCTGGGCCCGTGAGCCATGGCCGCAGAGCCTGCGCGTCTGGAGCCCGTGCTCCGCAACGGGAGAGGCCACAACAGTGAGAGGCCCGCGTACCGCAAAAATAAATAAATAAAAGGAAAAGGCAATCTATGGAATGGGAGAAAATGTTTGCAAACAATGTATCTGATAAGGGGTTAATATCCAAAATACGTAATGAACCCATACAACTCAACAGCTAAACGAAAGAAAACATTTAACCCAGTTTAAAAATGGGCAAAAGACCTCAGTAGGTATTTCTCAGAGGAGACATACAAATGGACAGCAGATACGTGAAAAGATACTCAACATCACTAATCAACAGGAACACACACACACACAAACAGGAGATCAACTCACACCTGTTAGAATGGCTATTATCAAAAAGCAAAGATAATGATGGTGGTGGACAGGCAACCTTTGCATACTGTTTGTGGAAATGTAAATTAGTAAACCTTTAGGAAAAAACAGTTTCTTCAAAACATTAAAAAAAACTGTTACATGATCTATCAACATCACTTCTGGGTATTTAAAAGAATTGAAGTCAGGATCTTGAAGAGATATCTGTACTCCCATGTTCATTGCATCATTATTCACAATAGCCAAGACAGCGACTACTTAAATTCTCATTGATAATTGGATAAAGAAATGTAGTGTATACATAAAATGGATTATTAAGCCTAAAAAAACCAGGAGAATCCTGCCATTTGCAACAACTTGGATGGAACTGGAGGGCATGATGCTAAGTGAAAATAAGCCAGGTACAGAAAGACAAATGCTGCATGATCTTAGTTATAAATGGAATCTAAAATAGTAAAACACGAAAGAAACAGAGTCGAATGGTCGTTGCCAGGGAATAGGGATAGTGAGAAATGAGGAGCTGAGGTGATGGTTAAAAGGTACAAAGTTTCGGGCTTCCCTGGCAGCGCAGTGGTTGGGAGTCCGCCTGCCGATGCAGGGGACACGGGTTTGTGCCCCGGTCCGGGAGGGTCCCACGTGCCGCGGAGCGGCTGGACCCGTGGGCCGTGGCCGCTGGGCCTGCGCGTCCGGAGCCTGTGCTCCGCGGCGGGAGAGGCCACAGCAGTGGGAGGCCCGCGTACCGCAAAAGAGAAAAAAAAAAAAAAGAAAAGGTACAAAGTTTCACATATATAAGTTCTGGAGACCTAACAGCGTTTAAGCTAACAGTACTGTATTGTATACTTCAAACTCGCTAAGAAGTAGATCTTATGATAAGTGTTCTTACCCTAAAAAAAAAAAAAAAAAAAAAAGTGTGGAGAAGGAAACTTTGGGAGGTGATGGATGTTTATATACTTGATGGTGGTGATAGTTTCATGGACGTATACTTATCTCCAATCTTATTTCATTGAATACATTGAATATATAATTACATGTCAAACATACCTAAATAAAGTGCTTTAAAAGAACCCAAAATGTTGGCAAAAAGTAAACAACGAGAAGATTTTCCATCATGCAGCTCAACACACAACTTACACAAACATCTCTCTTTAATAGAGAGGCCTCAAATTTTCCATTAAAAACGTTTATTACAACCTGCTTAGAGGCCTCCCACCCACAGGACTTGCTGTGCTGTACAGCATCATTTAAACAAGCCCCAGCTGAAAACTAAGTTTGGAGAGTGACCTACTGGTTCCAGAGGACATTACTTAAAAAAAATTTTTTTAACATCTTTATTGGAGTATAATTGCTTTACAATGTCGTGTTAGTTTCTGCTGTATAACAAAGTAAATCAGCTATACGTATACATATATCCCCATATCCCCTCCTCCTTGCGTCCCTCTCCTACCCTCCCTATCCCACCCCTCTAGGTGGTCACAAAGCACCAAGCGGATCTCCCTGTGCTATACAGCTGCTTCCCACTAGCTAGCTATTTTACATTTGGTAGAATATATATGTCAATGCCACTCTCTGACTTCGTCCCAGCTTACCCTTCCCCCTCCCAGAGGACATTACTTTTATTTAAACTAACAATGTTTCCTTTAGTTAAAGCAGGGGCTAATTCTGGTACTTAAACACACACAAACACACCCACACGCACCCCTAGCATTACTGTAATCTAATGAAATACACTTAGTCCCTGGTGTAATTAGTCCTATCCCCAACTGATTCTGGATGTTTCCTTGTATTCATCTTAGTACATGTAACTTGAGTTTCTCAGTTCTCTGGGGCAAAGGTATACACACCATGTTATTTTTCTAATTTTCTGGAGCCCGTGTGCCACAACTACTGAAGCTCACGTGCCTAGAGCCCAAGCTCTGCGACAACAGAAGCCACTGCAATGAGAAGCCCACGTACCACAACAAAGAGTAGACCCCACTCGCCACAACTAGAGAAAGCCTATGCGCAGCAACGAAGACCCAACAACGAAGACCCAATGCAGCCAAAAATAAGCAAATAAATTAATTTTTTAAAAGTTGGTATTCTACATACAGAGAACAGGACGTGATCAACATTTTAAAGTTTATAAAAATACAAGTTTAATTTCATAAACCATATTTTATATTTTCTTAAAAATTTAAACTTGTTACATTTTCCTTTCATTGATGGCTTTTCTTTTTGCTTCCCTTTTTCTTTCCGTGTTACATTATGGACTGTTAGTGGTTGGTATCAATACCTAGTTCACTGATAGTTACCCTTTCTGATATACATATATCACACCCTGTGTGCAATTCAGCATGACATTAGGTGTATCCATACGGTAAAAATAGATTCCATTAGAGTTTGAAGGTTTCCACATGGCATAAATAGAAGGCATGGGCTCACACCACAAATCTGAATAGATATCAACTGAAGTCTTTCTAATAATCTTACCCTTTTCTTTAAAACAGGCTCACTCCCGAGAAGATCCTGATGAAGGAAGATTGTTTTGAAGCTTAACCAAAGAGCACTCTGCAGCATTATTTCACAGAACCCCTACCCTGGGCTCTCTACCAGAGAATGACTGGTCAAAGAAATTGGCATTCCAAAGGACTAATGTCAGCATCATGTGGCATAAATCACTTTCCCTCTCCTTTTTTAAGCAAAAAATTAAATGTCCATAACGAAACAAAAGTGCCTCCACATATTACACCAATGGATCCTGGAGGTTTCTAGCCAAGCTGTGCATCCAAAAATAAATAAGACCTCAGAAAGGACTGTGGATCCAGAGGAGCTGTCAAACCTGCCCTACCCCAGCTCACCAGGCAGCCAGGAAAAAAAAATGTAACCTACAAAGGAACCCCTATTAGGCTATCAGTGGATTTCTCAGCAGAAATTCTACATACCAGGGGAGAGGGAAATGACATATTCAAAGAGCTGAAAATGAACATTTTCACCCAGGAATACTTTATCTGGCCAAATTATCCTTGATATATGGAGAAATAAAGGTTTTCCTAAACAAAAGCTAAGCAAGTTCAGCAACATTAGATTTGCCATGCAAGAAATTCCAAAAGGAGTTCCTTGAATTGAAATAAAAATATGCTAATTAATAACATGAAAACATAGGAAAGTACACAACAATCTGATAAAGGTAAAATATAGAGAGAATCTGAAAACTGTCTTTCTATATTAGAATGGTATCTTAAGTATATAGGTTAAAAAAGTATTAACTAGTTATTATAATTTGTTAACAAATATACAACATAAAGAGGCAAATTTTGATATCAGTTATATAAATGGAGAGGAGTAAAAGGATGGAGACTTTATAGGTGAATAAAGATAAAACTACATTTTATGCTGATAGCAATTTATCAAGGAGATGTTTTATATAACCCCTCATGGTGACCAAAAGCAAAAATGTACAGTAGATTCATGAAACACAGAAAAACAGGGAGGCAGAGCATACCACCATGGGAAACCACCAATGTATACATGTAGGCAGAAACAGAGGGGAAAAGAAACAAGAGATGTGAACCAACCAGAAGAAAAACAATAAGATGGCAGTAGTTAGTCCTTACATATCAAAATCAGTCTAAATATAAATGGATTCAATTTATCAACCAAAAGTCACAGATTGGCTGGCTGAATGAAAAAGAAGGGAGAAATAGAAAACAATATAACAATAGTAGGGGAGGGAATTCCCTGGCAGTCCAGTGGTTAGGCCTCCACGCTCCACTGCAGACAGTATGGGTTCCATCCCTGGTCAGGGAAATAAGATCCCACAAGCTGTGTGGTGCGGGCAGAAAACAAACACAAAAACCCAAAGAAACAAACACAATAGTAGGGGACTTCTGTACTGCACTGTCAGCAATGGATAGATCAGACAGAAAATTAACAAGAAAACGTTGGAGTTGAACCACACTTTAGACCAAGTGAACGTAACAGGCATATATAGAGCATTCCATCCAACGGTAGCAAAATACACACACTTCTCAATTGTACATGTAACATTCTCCAGGGTAGAGCATATGATAGGACACAAAACAAATCTTAGCAAATTTAAGAAGTTTGAAATTATAAAGAGACCTTCAAGATGGTGAAGGAGTAAGCCATGGAGATCACTTTCCTCCCCACAAATACATCAGAAATACATCCACATGTGGAAAAACTACAGAACACCTACTGAATGCTGGCAGAAGACCCACACTTCCCAAAAAGCAAGAAACTGCCCACATACATGGGTAGGGCAAAAGAAAAAACGGAGACAAAAGAATAGGGACAGGACCTGCACCTCTGGGAGGGAGCTGTGAAGGAGGAAAAGTTTCCACACACTATGAAGCCCCTTCACTGGCGGAGATGGAGGGTGGTGGGGGGGAAGCTTCGGAGCCATGGAGGACAGCACAGCAACAGGGGGGCAGAGGGCAAAGCAGAGAGATTCCTGCACAGAGGATCAGTACCAATGAGCACTCACCAGCCCGAGAAGCTTGTCTGCTCACCCGCCGGGGCGGGTGGGGGCTGAGAGCTGAGGCTTCGGCGGTCAGATGCCAGGGAGAGGACTGGGGTTGGCTGCATGAACACAGCCTGAAGAGGGCTAGTGTGCCAGAGCTAGCTGGGAGGGTGTCTGGGAAAAAGTCTGGACCTGCCTAAGAGGCAACAGACCGTTGTTTCGGGGTGCACAAGGAGAGGGGATTCAGAGCACCACCTAAACAAGTTCCAGAGACGGGCACGAGCCATGGCTATCAGTGTGGACACCGGAGATGGGCCTGATACTCTAAGGCTCCTCCTGCAGCCACAAAGAAGCCTGTGTGCAAGCACAGGTCACTATCCACACCTCCCCTCCCAGGAGCCTATGCAGCCCGCCACTGCCAGGGTCCCAGGATCCAGGGACAACGTCCCTCAGAGAACACACGGCGCACCTCACGCTGTTGCAATGTCATGCCAGCCTCTGCCGCCACAGACTCGCCCCGCATTCCATACCCCTCTCTCCCCCTGGCCTGAGTGAGCCAGGGCCCCCGAATCAGCTGCTACTTTAACCCTGTCCTGTCTGAGGGGTGAACAGATGCCCCCAAGTGGCCTACATGCAGAGGTGGGGCCAAATCCAAAGCTGAACCGCGGGGCTGTGCGAACAAAGAAGAGAAACGGAAATCTCTCCCAGCTGCCTCACAAGCAGTGGATTAAATCTCCACAATCAACTTGATGTACCCTGCATCTGTGGAACACCTGAATAGACAACGAATCATCCCAAATTGAGGTGGTGGACTTTGGGAGCAACTGTAGACTTGGGGTTTGCTTTCTGCATCTAATTTGTTTCTGGTTTTATGTTTATCTTAGTTTAGTATTTAGAGTTTATTATCATTGGTAGATTTGGTTATTGATTTGGTTGCTCTATTCCTTTTTTTAAAAAAATATATATATATTTTCCTTTTTCTCTTTTTGTGAGTGTGTATATGTATGCTTCTTTGTGTGATTCTGTCTGTATAGCTTTACTTTTACCATTTGTCCTAGGGTTCCGTCTGTCCATTTTTTATTACTTTTTAATTTACTTTTAATATTTTTTATTTTAATAACTGTATTATTTTCTTTCTTTCTTTTTTTCTCCCTTTTCTTCTGAGCCATGTGGCTAACAGGGTCTTGGTGCTCTGACTGGCTGTCAGGCCTGTGCCTCTGAGGTGGGAGAGCTGAGTTCAGGACATTGGTCCACCAGAGACCTCCTGGCTCCATGTAATATCAAACAATGAAAGCTCTCCCAGAGATCTCCATCTCAACGCTAAGACCCAGATCCACTCAATAACCAGCAAGCTACAGTGCTGGAAACCCTATGCCAAACAACTAGCAAGACAGGGACACAACCCCACCCATTAGCAGAGAGGCTGCCTAAAATCATAATAAGGTCACAGACACCCCAAAACACACCACCAGACACGGTCCTGCCCACCAGAAAGACAAGATCCAGACTCATCCACCATAACACAGGCACCAGTCCCCTCCACCAGGAAACCTACACAACCCAGTGAACCAAACTTAGCCACTGGGGGCAGACACCAAAAACAACAGGAACTATGAGCTTGCAGCCTGCAAAAAGGAGGCCCCAAACACAGTAATTGAAGCAAAATGAGAAGACAGATAAACACACAGCAGATGAAGGAGCAAGGTAAAAACCCACCAGACCAAACAAAGAGGAAATAGGCAGTCTACCTGAAAAAGAATTCAGAGTAATGATAGTAAAGATGATCCAAAATCTTGGAAATACAATGGAAAAAATACAAGAAACATTTAACAGGGACCTAGAAGAACGAAAGAGCAAACAATGATGAACAACACAATAAATGAAATTAAAAATTCCCTAGAAGGAATCAATAGCAGAATAACTGAGGCAGAAGAACGGATAAGATACCTGGAAGATAAAATAGTGGAAATAACTACCACAGAGCAGAGTAAAGAAAAAAGAATGAAAAGAATTGAAGACAGTCTCAGAGACCTCTGGGACAACATTAAACACACCAACATTCGAATTATACGGGTTCCAGAAGAAGAAGAGAAAGAGACTGAGAAAATATGTGAAGTGACTATAGTTGAGAACTTCCTTAATATGGGAAAGGAAATAGTCAATCAAATCCAGGAAATGCAGAGAGTCCCATACAGGATAAATCCAAGGAGAAGCACACCAAGACACATATTAATCACGCTATCAAAAATTAAATACAAAGAGAAAATATTAAAAGGGAAAAACAACAAATAACATACAAAGGAATCCCCATAAGGTTAACAGCTGATCATTCAGCAGAAACTCTGCAAGCCACAAGGGGGTGGCAGGATGGATTTAAAGTGATGAAAGGGAAAAACCTACAACCAAGATTACTCTACCCAGCAAGGATCTCATTCAGATTCGACAGAGAAATTAAAACCTTTACAGACAAGCAAAAGCTAAGAGAATTCAGCACCACCAAACCAGCTTTACAACAAACACTAAAGGAACTTCTCTGGCAAGAAACACAAGAGAAGGAAAAGACCTACAATAACAGACCCAAAACAATTAAGAAAATGGCAACAGGAACATACATATTGATAATTACCTTAAATGTAAATGGATTAAGTGCTCCAACCAAAAGACACAGACTGGTTGAATGGATACAAAAAATAAGACCCATATACAGGCTGTCTAAAAGAGACCCACTTCAGACCTAGGAACACATATAGACTGAAAGTAAGGGGATGGAAAAAGATATTCCATGCAAATGGAAATCAAAAGAAAGCTGGAGCAGCAATTCTCATATCAAACAAAACAGACTTTAAAATAAAGACTATTACAAGAGACAAAGAAGAAGGACACTACATAATGAACAAGGGATCAATCTAAGAAGAAGATATAACAATTGTAAATATTTATGCACCCAACATAGGAGCACCTCAATACAGAAGGCAAATACTAACAACCATAAAAGGGGAAATTGACAGTAACACATTCATAGCAGGGGACTTTAACACCCCACTTTCACCAATGGACAGATCATCCAGACTGAAAATAAATAAGGAAACACAAGCTTTAAATGATACATTAAACAAGATGGACTTAATTGATATTTATAGGACATTCCATCCGAAAACAACAGAATACACATTTTTCTCAAATGCTCATGGAACATTCTCCAGCATAGATCATATATTGGGTCACAAATCAAGCTTTGGTAAATTTAAGAAAATTGAAATTGTATCAAGTATCTTTTCCGACCACAACGCTATGAGATGAGATATCAATTACAGGAAAAGATCTGTAAAAAATACAAACACATGGAGGCTAAACAATACACTACTTAATAACGAAGTGATCACTGAAAAAATCAAAGAGGAAATCAAAAAACACATAGAAACAAATGACAATGGAGACATGACGACCCAAAACCTATGGGATGCAACAAAAGCAGTTCTAAGAGGGAAGTTTATAGCAATATAATCCTACCTTAAGAAACAGGAAACATCTCGAATAAACAACCTAACCTTGCACCTCAAGCGATTAGAGAAAGAAGAACAAAAAAACCCCAAAGTTAGCAGAAGGAAAGAAATCATAAAAATCCGATCAGAAATAAATGAAAAAGAAATGAAGGAAATGATAGCAAAGATCAATAAAACTAAAAGCTGGTTCTTTGAGAAGATAAACAAAATTGAAAAACCATTAGCCAGACTCATCAAGAAAAAAAGGGACAAGACTCAAATCAATAGAATTAGAAATGAAAAAGGAGAAGTAACAACTGACACTGCAGAAATACAAAAGATCATGAGAGATTACTACAAGCAACTCTATGCCAATAAAATGGACAACCTGGAAGAAATGGACAAATTCTTAGAAATGCACAACATGCCAAGACTGAATCAGAAAGAAATAGAAAATATGAACAGACCAATCACAAGCACTGAAATTGAAACTGTGATTAAAAATCTTCCAACAAACAAAAGCCCAGGACAACATGGCTTCACAGGCGAATTCTACCAAACATTTAGAGAAGAGTTAACACCTATCCTTCTCAAACTCTTCCAAAATATAGCAGAGGGAGGAACACTCCCAAACTCATTCTACGAGGCCACCATCACCTTGATACCAAAACCAGGCAAGGATGTCGCAAAGAAAGAAAACTACAGGCCAATATCACTGATGAACGTAGATGCAAAAATCCTCAACAAAATACTAGCAAACAGAATCCAACAGCACAATAAAAGGATCATACAACACGATCAAGTGGGGTTTATTCCAGGAAGGCAAGGATTCTTCAATATATGCAAATCAATCAACGTGATACACCATATTAACAAATTGAAGGAGAAAAACCATATGATCATTACAATAGATGCAGAAAAAGCTTTCGACAAAATTCAACACCCATTAATGATAAAAACTCTGCAGAAAGTAGGCATAGAGGGAACTTTCCTCAACATAATAAAGGCCATATATGACAAACCCACAGCCAACATCGTTCTCAATGGTGAAAAACTGAAACCATTTCCACTAAGATCAGGAACAAGACAAGGTTGCCCACTCTCACCACTCTTATTCAACATAGTTTTGGAAGTTTTAGCCACAGCAACCAGAGAAGAAAAGGAAATAAAAGGAATCCAAATTAGAAAAGAAGAAGTAAAGCTGTCACTGTTTGCAGATGACATGCTACTATACATAGAGAATCCTAAAGACGCTACCAGAAAACTACTAGAGCTAATCAATGAATTTGGTAAAGTAGCAGGATACAAAATTAATGCACAGAAATCTCTGACATTCCTATACACTAATGATGAAAACTCTGAAAGTGAAATCAAGGAAACACTCCCATTTACCATTGCAACAAAAAGAATAAAATACCTGGGAATAAATCTACCTAAGGAGACAAAAGACCTGTATGCAGAAAATTTTAAGACACTGATGAAAGAAATTAAAGATAATACAAACAGATGGAGAGATATAGCATGTTCTTGGATCGGAAGAATCAACATTGTGAAAATGACTATACTACCCAAAGCAATCTACAGATTCAATGCAATCCCTATCAAACTACCACTGGCATTTTTCACAGAACCAGAACAAAATATTTCACAATTTGTATGGAAACACAAAAGACCTCAAATAGCCAAAGCAATCTTGAGAACAAAAAACGGAGCTGGAGGAATCAGGCTCCCTGACTTCAGACTATACTACAAAGCTACAGTGATCAAGACAGATGGTACTGGCACAAAAACAGAAAGATAGATCAATGGAACAGGATAGAAAGCCCAGAGATAAACCCACGCACATATGATCACCTTATCTTTGATAAAGGAGGCAGGAATGTACAGTGGGGAAAGGACAGCCTTTTCAATAAGTGGCCCTGGGGAAACTGGACAGGTACATGTAAAAGTATGAGATTAGATCACTCCCTAACACCATACACAGAAATAAACTCAAAATGGATTAACGACCTAAATGTAAGGCCAGAAACTATCAAACTCTTAGAGGAAGACATAGGCAGAACACTCTATGACATAAAACACAGCAAGATCCTTTTTGACCCACCTCCCAGAGAAATGGAAATAAAAACAAAAATAAACAAATGGGACCTAATGAAACTTCAAAGCTTTTGCACAGCAAAGGAAACCATAAACAAGACCAAAAGAAAACTCTCAGAATGGGAGAAAATATTTGCAAATGAAGCAACTGACAAAGGATTAATCTCCAAAATTTATAAGCAGCTCATGCAGCTCAAGAACAAAAAAACAAACAACACAATCCAAAAATCGGCAGAAGACCTAAACAGACATTTCTCCAAAGAAGATATGCAGACTGCCAACAAACACATGAAAGAATGCTCAACATCATTAATCATTAGAGAAATGCAAATCAAAACTACAATGAGATATCATCTCACCCCAGTCAGAATGGCCATCATCAAAAAATCTACAAACAATTAATGCTGGGGAGGGTGTGCAGACAGGGGAACACTCTGGCACTGCTGGTGGGAATGTGAATTGGTCCTGCCACTATGGATAACAGTATGGAGGTTCCTTAAAAAACTATAAATAGAACTACCATATGACCCAGCAATGCCACTACTGGGCATATACCCTGAGAAAACCATAACTCAAAAAGAGTCATGTACCAAAATATTCATTGCAGTGCAGCTCTATTTACAATACCCTGGAGAGGGAAACAACCTAAGTGTCTATCATTGGATGAATGGATAAAGAAGATGTGGCACATATATACAATGGAATATTACTCAGCCATAAAAAGAAACGAAATTGAGTTATTTGTAGTGAGGTGGATGGACATAGAGTCTGTCATACAGAGGGAAGTAAGTCAGAAAGAGAAAGACAAATACCGTATGCTAACACATATATGTGGAATTTAAGAAAAGAAAAATGTCATGAAGAACCTAGCGTTAAGACAGTAATAAAGACACACACCTACTAGAGAATGGACTTGAGGATATGGGGAGGGGGAAGGGCAAGCTGTGACAAAGTGAGAGAGAGGCATGGACATATATACACTACCAAATATAAGGTAGATAGCTAGTGGGAAGCAGCCGCATAGCACAGGGAGATCAGCTCGGTGCTTTGTGACTGCCTGGAGGGGTGGGATAGGGAGGGTGGGAGGGAGGGAGACGCAAGAGGGAAGAGAGATGGGAACATATGTATATGTATAACTGATTCATTTTGTTATAAAGCAGAAACTAACACACCATTGTAAAGCAATTATACTCCAATAAAGATGTAAAAATAAAAATAACCAGCAAGCTACAGTGCTGGAAACCCTATGCCAAACAACTAGCAAGACAGGGACACAACCCCACCCATTAGCAGAGAGGCTGCCTAAAATCATAATAAGGTCACAGACACCCCAAAACACACCACCAGACACGGTCCTGCCCACCAGAAAGACAAGATCCAGCCTCATCCACCATAACACAGGCACCAGTCCCCTCCACCAGGAAACCTACACAACCCAGTGAACCAAACTTAGCCACTGGGGGCAGACACCAAAAACAACAGGAACTATGAGCTTGCAGCCTGCAAAAAGGAGGCCCCAAACACAGTAATTGAAGCAAAATGAGAAGACAGATAAACACACAGCAGATGAAGGAGCAAGGTAAAAACCCACCAGACCAAACAAAGAGGAAATAGGCAGTCTACCTGAAAAAGAATTCAGAGTAATGATAGTAAAGATGATCCAAAATCTTGGAAATACAATGGAAAAAATACAAGAAACATTTAACAGGGACCTAGAAGAACGAAAGAGCAAACAATGATGAACAACACAATAAATGAAATTAAAAATTCCCTAGAAGGAATCAATAGCAGAATAACTGAGGCAGAAGAACGGATAAGATACCTGGAAGATAAAATAGTGGAAATAACTACCACAGAGCAGAGTAAAGAAAAAAGAATGAAAAGAATTGAAGACAGTCTCAGAGACCTCTGGGACAACATTAAACACACCAACATTCGAATTATACGGGTTCCAGAAGAAGAAGAGAAAGAGACTGAGAAAATATGTGAAGTGACTATAGTTGAAAACTTCCTTAATATGGGAAAGGAAATAGTCAATCAAATCCAGGAAATGCAGAGAGTCCCATACAGGATAAATCCAAGGAGAAGCACACCAAGACACATATTAATCACACTATCAAAAATTAAATACAAAGAGAAAATATTAAAAGGGAAAAACAACAAATAACATACAAAGGAATCCCCATAAGGTTAACAGCTGATCATTCAGCAGAAACTCTGCAAGCCACAAGGGGGTGGCAGGATGTATTTAAAGTGATGAAAGGGAAAAACCTACAACCAAGATTACTCTACCCAGCAAGGATCTCATTCAGATTCGACAGAGAAATTAAAACCTTTACAGACAAGCAAAAGCTAAGAGAATTCAGCACCACCAAACCACCTTTATAACAAATACTAAAGGAACTTCTCTAGGCAGGAAACACAAGAGAAGGAAAAGACCTACAATAACAGACCCAAAACAATTAAGAAAATGGCAACAGGAACATACATATTGATAATTACCTTAAATGTAAATGGATTAAGTGCTCCAACCAAAAGACACAGACTGGTTGAATGGATACAAAAAATAAGACCCATATACAGGCTGTCTAAAAGAGACCCACTTCAGACCTAGGAACACATATAGACTGAAAGTAAGGGGATGGAAAAAGATATTCCATGCAAATGGAAATCAAAAGAAAGCTGGAGCAGCAATTCTCATATCAAACAAAATAGACTTTAAAATAAAGACTATTACAAGAGACAAAGAAGGACACTACATAATGAACAAGGGATCAATCTAAGAAGAAGATATAACAATTGTAAATATTTATGCACCCAACATAGGAGCACCTCAATACATAAGGCAAATACTAACAACCATAAAAGGGGAAATCGACAGTAACACATTCATAGCAGGGGACTTTGTAACACATTCATAGCAGGGGACTTTAACACCCCACTTTCACCAATGGACAGATCATCCAGACTGAAAATAAATAAGGAAACACAAGCTTTAAATGCCAATAAAATGAACAACCTGGAAGAAATGGACAAATTCTTAGAAAAGCACAAACTTCCAAGGCTGATCCAGGAAGAAATAGAAAATATAAACAGACAAATCACAAGCACTGAAATTGAAACTGTGATTAAAAATCTTCCAACAAACAAAAGCCCAGGACAACATGGCTTCACGGGTGAATTCTATCAAACTTTTAGAGTAGAGCTAACACCTATCCTACTCAAACTCTTCCAACATATAGCAGAGGGAGGAACACTCCCAAACTCATTCCATGAGGCCACCATCACTCTGATATCAAAACCAGACAAAGACGTCACAAAGAAATAAAACTACAGGTCAATATCACTGATGAACATAGATGCAAAAATCCTCAGCAAAATACTAGCAAACAGAATCCAACAGCACAATAAAAGGATCATACAACACGATCAAGTGGGGTTTATCCCAGGAATGCAAGGATTCTTCAATATACGCAAGTCAATCAGTGGATACACCATATTAACAAACCGAAGGATAAAAACCATATGATCATCTCAATAGATGCAGAAAAAGCTTTTGACAAAATTTAGCACCCATTAATGATAAAAGCCCTCCAGAAAGTAGGCATAGAGAGAACTTTCCTCAACATAATAAAGGCCATATATGACAAACCCACAGCCAACATCGTTCTCAATGGTGAAAAACTGAAACCATTTCCACTAAGATCAGGAACAAGACAAGGTTGCCCACTCTCACCACTCTTATTCAACATAGTTTTGGAAGTTTTAACCACAGCAATCAGAGAAGAAAAAGAAATAAAAAGAATCCAAATTGGAAAAGAAGAAGTAAAGCTGTCACTGTTTGCAGATGACATGCTACTATACATAGAGAATCCTAAAGACGCTACCAGAAAACTACTAGAGCTAATCAATGAATTTGGTAAAGTAGCAGGATACAAAATTAATGCACAGAAATCTCTGACATTCCTATACACTAATGATGAAAACTCTGAAAGTGAAATTAAGGAAACACTCCCTTTATCATTGTAACAAAAAGAATAAAATACCTAGTAATAAACCTACCTAAGGAGACAAAAGACCTGTATGCAGAAAACTATAAGACACTGATGAAAGAAATTAAAGATGATACAAACAGATGGAGAGATATAGCATGTTCTTGGGTTGGAAGAATCAACATTGTGAAAATGACTCTACCACCCAAAGCAATCTACAGATTCAATGCAATCCCTATCAAACTACAACTGGCATTTTTCACAGAACCAGAACAAAAAATTTCACAATTTGTATGGAAACACAAAAGACCCCGAATAGCCAAAGCACTCTTGAGAAGGAAAAACAGAGCTGGAGGAATCAGGCTCCCAGACTTCAGACTATACTACAAAGCTACAGTAATCGAGACAGTATGGTACTGGCACAAAAACAGAAATATAGATCAATGGAACAGGATAGAAAGCCCAGAGATAAACCCATGCACATATGGTCACCTTATCTCTGTTAAAGGAGGCAAGAATATACAATGGAGAAAAGACAGCCTCTTCAATAAGTGGTGCTGTGAAAACTGGACAGCTACATGTAAAAGAAGGAAATTAGAACACTCCCTAACACCATACACAAAAATAAACTCAAAATGGATTAAAGACCTAAATGTAAGGCCAGACAGTATAAAACTCTTAGAGGAAAATATAGGCAGAACACTCTACAACATAAATCACAGCAAGATCCTTTTTGACCCACCTCCTAGGGAAAAGGAAATAAGAACAAAGATAAACAAATGGGCCCTAATGAAACTTAAAACCTTTGCACAGCAAAGGAAAACATAAAAAAGATGAAAATACAACCCTGATAACTGGAGGAAATATTTGCAAATGAAGCAACTGACAAAGGATCAATCTCCAAAATTTACAAGCAGCTCATGCAGCTTAATATCAAAAAAACAAACAACCCAATACAAAAATGGGCAGAAGACCTAAATAGACATATCTCCAAAGAGGATATGCAGATTGCCAAAAAACACATGAAAGAATGCTCAACATCACTAATCATTAGAGAAATGCAAATCAAAACTACAATGAGGTATCACCTCACACCAGTCAGAATGGCCATCATCAAAAAATCTACAAACAATAAATGCTGGAGAGGGTGTGGAGAAAAGGGAACCCTGTTGCTCTGTTGGTGGGAATGTAAATTGGTACAGCCACTATGGAGAACAGTATGGAGGTTCCTTAAAAAACTAAAAATAGAACTACCATATGACCCAGCAATCCCACTACTGGGCATATACCCTGAGAAAACCATAACTCAAAAAGAGTCATGTACCACAATGTTCATTGCACCTCTATTTACAATAGCCAGGACATGGAAGCAACCTAAGTGTCCATTGACAGATGAATGGATAAAGATGTAGCACATATATACAATGGAATATTACTCAGCCATAGAAAGAAACGAAATTGGGGCTTCCCTGGTGGCGCAGTGGTTGAGAGTCCACCTGCCGATGTAGGGGACACGGTTTTGTGCCACAGCCTGGGAAGATCCCACATGCCTTGGAGCGGCTAGCCCCGTGAGCCATGGCTGCTGAGCCTTCGCATCTGGAGCCTGTGCTCCACAACGGGAGAGGCCACAACAGTGAGAGGCCCACGTACCGCAAAAAAAAAGAAGAAAAGAAAAAAAAGAAATGAAATTGAGTTATTTGTAGTTAGGTGGATGGACCTAGAGTCTGTCATACAGAGTGAAGTAAGAGAAAAACAAATACCGTATGCTAACATATGTATATATGGAATCTAAAAACAGGGGCAGGACAGGAATAAAGACACAAACATAGAGAATGGACTTGAGGACGGGGGAATGGGAAGCGTAAGCTGGGATGAAGTGAGAGAGTGGCATGGACATATATATACTACCAAAAGTGAAATAGATAGTGCGAAGCAGCTGCAGAGCACCAGGAGCTCAGCTTGGTGCTTTGTCATCACCTAGAAGGGTGGGATAGGGAGGGTGGGAGGGAGATGCACGAGGGAGGGGATATGAGCGTGTATGTATACATATAGCAGATTCACTTTGTTACACAGCAGAAACTAACACAACATTGTAAAGCAATTATACTCCAATAAAGATGTTAAAAAAATTATGCCAATTATATTTTCTGACACAGTGGTTAGAAACTAGAAATCAACAAGAGGAAAGCTGGAATATCTAAAAATATGTGGAAACTAAACACCACCTTTCTGAACAACCAATGGGCCAAAGAAGAAATCAAAAGGGAAATAAAAAATTATCTCCAAACAAATGAAAGTAGATACACACATATTGAATCCTAGAGGGTGTGGCAAAATCAGTTCTGAAAGGAAAGTTTTAGAGATACCTGCAAATATTAAGAAATTAGAAAGATCTCAAATAAACAAGCTAACTTTACACCTCAAGGAACTAGAAAAGAACAAATTAAGCTGAAAGTTAGTAGAAGGAAGGAAATAATAAAGATCAGAGCAGAAGTAAATGAAATAAAGACCAGAAAAACAATAAAAAGGGTCAACAGAACAAAGATCTGGTTTTTCAAAAACATTTTAAAAAATCAATAAACATTTAGTTAAAGAAGAAACGACTAAACTTATAAATGAAAGAGAAGACATTACAACTGACACTATAGAAATACTTAGGATCATAAGAGGCTATAAACAATTATATGCCAACAAATTAGATAATCTAGAAGAAATAAATAAATCCCTAGAGACACACAACCTACTAAGACTGAATCAGGAGGAAATAGAAAATTTAAACAGACCAGTAATAAGAAACTGAAACAGTAAATTTTAAAAACCCAACACAGAAAACCCCAGGACCAGATGGCTTCACTGATGAATTCTACCAAACATTTAAAGAATTAATGCCAAATCTTCTCAAACTCTTCCAAATGATTGAAGAGAAGGGAATACTTCCAAACATATTCTACAAGGCCAGCATTACCCTGATACCAAAGCCAGATAAGGACAGTACAAGGAAAGAAAACTACAGACCAATATCCCTGATGAATATAGATGCAAAGAATATTAGTAAACCAAATTCAAGAACACATTAAAAGGATTATACATGATGAGCAAGGGAGATTTACCCCTGGGATGCAAGGATGGTTCAATATATGCATATCAATAAATATGATACATTCCATTAATAGAATGAAAGATAAAAATTACATGATCACCTCCATAGATGCAGGAAAAGCATTTGACAGAATATAACATCCTTTCATGACAAAAACCCTTAACCTACCTGTGTATAGGAGAAACACACTTTAACATAATAAAGGCCAAATATGACAAACCCACAGCTAACAATCTACTCAATGGTGAAAAAATGAAAAATTTTTCTCTAAGATCATTGTCAAGACAAGGATACCCACTCTCATCACTCTTATTCAATACAGCACTGGAAGTTCTAGCTAGAGCAATTAGGCAAGACAAAGAAATGAAATGCTTCCAAATAAAAAAGAAGTAAATTGCCACCATTTGCAGATGATATAATTTTACATATAGAAAATCCCAAAGACTCAACCCAAAACTGTTGGAAATAACAAAATCAGTAAAGTTGAAAGATAAAGAAAAGAAAAAAAAATCAACATACAGAAATCAGCATTTCCATATATATGAATAATGAAACATCTAAAAAAGAAATGAAGGAAACTAGCCCATTTTAATAGCTTTAAAAGCAATAAAATGCCTAGCAAAGATTTTAACCACTTAAGTGAAAGATCTGTACAATGAAAAGTACAAGACTTTGTTGAAAGAAATCAGAGGCAAAAACAAATGGAAAGACATTTGATGTTCATGAATTGAAAGATTTAATATTGTTAGAATGGTCATAGATTTAGATATAGATAACAGATTTATAGATATAGGTCACCATCGATAGATTCAATTCTATCCCTATCAGAATTCTAATGGCATTCTTTACAGAAATAGAAAAAAAAAAATCCCAAAATTTGTATGGAACCACAAAACACCCTGAATAGCCAAAGCAATCCTGAGAAAGAAGAACAAAGTTGGAGGTATCACACCTCCTGATTTCAAAATACACTACAAAGCTATAGTCATAAAAACAGTATGGTATTAGACTAAAAATAGACACACAGACCAGTAGATTAGAATAGAGAGCCCAGAATGAAACCCTCCTAATATGGTCAAAATATTTGGCAAGGGAGCGAAGAACACTCAATGGGCAAACGATGGTCTCTTCAATCAGTGGTGTTGAGAAAACTGGGTCAACACATGCAGAATAATGAAATTGGACCCCTATCTTACAACACTCACAAACATTAACTTGAAATCAATCATAGACATAAGACCCGATATCATAAAACTCCTTGAAGAAAACATAGGGTAGAAGTTCCTCAACATCAGTCTTGGCAATGATTTTTTAGATATAACACCAAAAGCACAAACGATAAAGGCAAAAAAAAAAACAACCAATGTGACTACATCAAACTTAAAAGCCTCTGCACAGCAAAGGAAACAATTAAATGAAAAGGCAACCTACAGAATGGGAGAAAATTTTTGCAAACCATGTATAGGGGGTTAATATCCAAAACATATAAAGAACTCATACAACTCAATAACAATCTGATTTTAAAATAGGCAAAGGGATGGAACAGACATTTCCCCAAAGAAAACATGCAAATGGTTAATAGTAGGTACATGAAAAGATGTACATGAAACATGTGCATGTTAATAGGTACATGAAAAGAGAAATATAAATCAAAAGCACAATAAGCTAACACCTCACACCTTTAGGAATGGCTATCACCAGGAAGACAAGGGATGGCAAGTGTTGGCAAGGATGAAGAGAAAAGGGAACACATCGTGTACACTGGGAATGCAAGTCGGTTCAGCTACTATGGAAATCAATATAGACGTTTCTCAAAAAAATAAACAGATCTACCCTATGATATAGCAATTCCATTTCTGGGTACACGTCATAAGGAAATGAAAAGAGGTTTTTTAAGAGATATATGCACTCCCATGTTTTTTATAGCATTATTCTTAATAGCTCAGATATAGAAACAACCTAGGTGCCCATCAACAGATGAATGGATAAAGAAGATGAGGTATACACATGTGTGCAATGAAATACTATTCAGCCATGAGAAAGAAGCATATCCTGCCACTTGCAACAACATGGATGGATCTTGGGGACATTAGGCAGAATGACATAGTCAGACAGAGAAAGACAAATACTGTATGATATCACTTACACATGGAATCTAAAAAAAGCCTAACTCATAAAAACAGAGTAAATGGTTGCTAGGGGATAATGAGGGGGGAGTTAGAACATGTTTTTTTAAGGGTACAAACTTGCAACAAGAGTAAATACATCCTTGAGATCAAATACATAGTATAGTGAATATAGACAACAGTATATTTTAATCAAACATGCTAAGAGACTAGAACCTAATATTCCATCCACTATAAAGAAATTATAATTATGGTTTATGTTAAAGGGGCTAATTAGCACTACAATGGTAATCATATTACAATATATAAATGTATCAAATTAACATGTTGTACACCTTAAATTTATACAATGCTGTATGTTAAGTATATTTCAATTAAAAAAAAATTGGCATTCCAGAAACTAGAATCCAGGTATGCTTGAATTTCTCTTTCATTATGTCTCAGGGTCAAGATAAAGAGACAACCTGGGCTAGCAATTTTGACTCAATACCTTATATCAGGTATTTTGCTAAGAAATTTTTGCACGTTATATCATACAATGTGAAGGATTAAATACAAGAAATAAATTTGTCTATATCTTCTACCAATGGAGGAAAACCTGGTTTGGGGCATTCACCGATGGGGGAAGGGAATTGTACTGGATATTCACTTCACAATAGAAAATTAAGTCACATGTGGACACTGTAGAGAATGTAAGCAATAGGGTCAACTTGATCATGGTACATTGTCATTGATCACTGCAATCAATACTACAGAATAATGAACAATATATAGTATAAGGACTCTGGATGAAAATAATACCCATATTTCCAGTTTTCAGACCAGGATTCCTTTTTTGGTACTACTTTTTTGACACAGGACAGTTTACAGACCAGTAGAATAATTTTGAATGGAATAATCAATATAAAAAAGAAAGAAAACAATGCATCTAGAGATCAAAGAGACAGCTAGAAAGAAAATAGTTATTCTAGAAGAAGCCATATTCAGATTACCAACAAATAAAGTGAAGCAACTTATTAGATATAGGGTTTTTTCAAATGTTATAGTTCCCAATAAGCTATGGGTTACAGGAACTTCCATCTGAGGGCATGCTGGGAAGAAGACTTTTCTGGGGTTTTTTGGGGGGATGGGGGTGGGGTTGCACCACGTGGCTTGTGGGATCTCAGTTCCCTGACCAGGGGTTGAACCCTGGCCACGGCAGTGAAAGCCCGGAATCCTAACCACGAGGCCACCAGGGAACTCCCAAGATGATGTATTTCTCTTCATGCTTCCCTTTTGGGTGTCTGAGACAGCATTTACTCAAATCCTAGTAGTGAATGTGCATCCCTTGGGAACACGTGGCCATAGGTGGCTGATGGCTCCAGGCCCATTTGAATGGATGGTCCAAAAGGAAAGTCCATGAAATAATGAAGGATCAGGCTGCTTAGGAATAAAGAAATAAACAATATGTCCATCTCCAAGGTACTACCTGTGCTGAAGACTGCATCTCTGGTAAGTTCTGAAGTTAATATGCAAGCAGAGGTAACATTTGTTTATCAGCATCTTGTGCCTGAGGGGCCTAGAGGCCCACACAGACCCTGCCCAAAATCCACATCCATCCTCCCCTACCCCTAGTAACCTAATCATATAGGGCCATTGACCTTATCCTTGGTTGGGGGTGGAGACACAATTGCCCCTGCTTGAGAACTGTTGTTCTCCATAAGTTATGAAGATAGTGGTTTTGGGTATATCAGAGTCTCAAAAGACTCGTTTGTATCCAAGAACCTGTGATTCCACTTCAACTGGCTTGCAGGACCTGGTGTTCTTACCTCTGTTCTCCATGGATGGAGAGGAAATTCAACCTCATCAGGAGAGCTCCTTTCCTGATACAACCCTGAAAGAAGAGTGTTGATTCTAGATTCAGGTGTTTTTCATCTGGACTTGGTGGCTGCCTGTGTCTGAACGTCTGTCCATAAGAGATGGGCTTGCAGTCATATCAAGTGGGCACATTCACTGAAGGCATGATTTTACCCATGCCTGAACTGGGACATCCATCTGCGCCAGAGAAGGTGATTTTTCCTTTGGATCACAGCTCTTAGCAGACGGGGGAAAGGTTTTAAGGAATGCTTGTATACCTGAGGACTTGAGTATTCTGGGTAGGGAAGGGGAAGCAGATCACTATTTGCCCTAGGACTCATTAAGTGGGAGATATTAAGACATCAACTTTCAGGGAAAGGGCAGGAGAGGTAATAGTGTGTGAGGAGCCCAGCATTCTAGCCAACCAATGTAGGAGCCACTCCTAGCCAGGTGTGGATAGCTGCCCTGAATTTGCACCTAGTTTGCAAGGACCAGGTGAAAGATATAAATAGGATCCCCAAGATTAGGCCTAACAGACATTGCCCTCTGCCTGACAGATCAGGGGGCAACTGAGCTGGAATCTTACTTCTTCTGAGGTCCATGTCTCCTTTTTTCTACCCTAGCTATGGTTTTAGAACCAAAGAGCTCAGCACCCGGAGCAGAGCAGAAGTGGGTCCGTGAACGCCCCGGCAGAAGGCCGCAACGCCAGACCTCCCCTGACTGTTCCCTGGGACCGAAACCAAAGCAACCTGTCCACCATTGTTGGGCCGTACCTCACAGACCTGCAAGCCTTGTAGATACTCAGCCTTGAGACTGAAGGAAGAGCCAGAAGACAGTGACAAAGACATCAATGGTTTATTGAACAGGGGATCTTACACATCCAAAGCAGAAGTGTCCTAGAGCAACACCCCACCATGTACGGCAGTAGGACATGGCTGCAATCTTTGACACTGGGGGAGAAGGAGGCTACCATTTATAGGGGGAATTGATGTCAGGTTGGCTTATCAGTTACCGTGGAAACCAGCAGCTAGGCAGGGGCAAGCATGTAGGCAGATACTAGTTAAGCCCTATAATTAAGAGGATTGGATAGTCATGTGAGTGAAGCAGGGCCTGTTGGAGCAGGGGGATGTAGAGAGAGCAAGAGAACAGCCATCTTGAATGACCTGACCATACACTGCCCCCCTACATATCCCACATGACCCTTGTAATCTTGGTCTGCCCCTCTTCCACGATATCCCTGGGGTCAGCTATGTAGAGGTGCACTGCTTCCAGATACCACAAATTCGATACAGACAACAGCAGCTAGAGAGTACTGAGAGTCCAAAAGGTGGGTAAACTTTGGGGCCAGGCGCTTATCGGGTCAGTTGTTCATGGAATTCCAGAGGAGGACAACAGTGGTATCTCACTGTAGACCCACCAATCAGACTCATTTTGCAGTGAGGCCACCGTTGTCACCCAGTCTGCAAACAGATTCCCTCCGCTCAGACTAGAGACGAAATGTAAGATGTCTAACCAACTCGATACAGGGAAGATCATGACCATTAAGCAAAAATACAAGCAGTAACAGCATTCTTTTCTTTTTTTTTGCAGTACGCGGGCCTCTCACTGTTGTGGCCTCTCCCGTTACGGAGCACAGGCTTCGGACGCGCAGGCTCAGCGGCCATGGCTCACGGGCCCAGCCACTCCGCGGCATGTGGGATCCTCCCGGACCAGGGCACGAACCCATGTCCCCGACATCGGCAGGCGGACTCTCAACCACGGAGCCACCAGGGAAGCCCAGTAACAGCATTCTGACATAACACCACCCCTGCCTGTGGTTTTTGTCCTGAGCTGCAGTACCATACCACCTGTCCACCCTCAGTCCCCACGGCCGGTGCCAAATACTAGAGA
Organism: Stenella coeruleoalba; assembly: GCF_951394435.1. Classification (NCBI taxonomy): domain Eukaryota; kingdom Metazoa; phylum Chordata; class Mammalia; order Artiodactyla; family Delphinidae; genus Stenella; species Stenella coeruleoalba. Next base: position 53,614,491 of record NC_137162.1, on the reverse strand, counting down.
GGGGGTTTAACAGACCATAGGGTTAATATAATGGCGTCTTTCTACAGTAAGGGGCCTGGATTTATTACCTTAGTAGTCTTAGGTGGGGCTGGGTAGAAGAAAGGTGAAATCTATTCATTCCTTTTTAGTCCTAATCTCCATGGGACGGCAAACCCAAACCGCCAGGGGACTTACCTGCCAGTCCCAGGGCCATTTATAATATGTTCCCCTGGGGGTAGATTCTGTGGGAAGGGCGAAAGTGAGTTACTGTCCTGATCATTAGTTGGCAATGGTCCTGGGCCGCTCAACAGTTGAACTCGGATAGTGTTGACCAGTTGCCTCTGGGTTAACACGGCGTAGGCACTGGGATGATTGCTGCTGGGATGTTTAGCTGTAAATTTGTATGAGCTGCGTTAGCCTCCTGGTCCACAGGTTGAGACAGCAGGTCTCCCGCCTCAATTGTTGTTTAAGTAGGCCGCTCATCCTTCAATTAGCCTGGCAGCAGTGGGGTTGAAGAGCAGGTGAAAATGCCAGGTATAGCATTTTATCGGCCCAGGCCTGAACTTCATGGCCGCTAAAGTGGGGTTTTTTGCATTGCTTAACAACGCGGGTAGGCCTTTTGTAATACCTTCCACCTGTTGTAAGGCCTCGTAGGCTGCATATAGCTTTGCTCCATCACACTGTATCGCTGCTCTGCGCCCTGCCATAGCTGGGACCAGAAGCCCAAGGGTACCTTTATTGTTTTGCCGTTGTCACAGGCCTCAAACAAACCCTTCAGGGTAACTGGCCACGTCCAATTCACAAGCCTGTCCCTCAGTGAATATCCTTAAAGCCTGTGTCCGTAATTGTTTGGGGGTGGCAGATCAGGGGTATGTTTGTATTTTGTAGATAACAACAACAACAAAAAAACCCAGAAAGTCTCTTGCGTTTTGTCTGTATTCACCAGCCCTCCTCATGCACTGGGCTGCTGCTTTTAAACTGGAAAGGGGCTCTAAGGTTAACAGGATGTCATCAATACAACGGGACAGAAAGACAACTCTCACAGTAGTCAGCTGCCGTGGGGCCCCACATGCCGGTGGACGGCCACCCCAGGATTACCCCCGCAACTTTCCATTCCCCGTCCTTATTCCCCAGAATCTCGGCTCTCCCGGGAGTTTCCTCAGTGTTTTGGCTGACTCACCATTTGTTGAGCTGCACCCCGCAGGCCTGCAAGCCTTGTTGACGCCCAGCCTTGTGACCGAAGAAAGTGCCCGGAGATAGTGACAAAGACCTCAGTGGCTTATTGGACAAGGGATCTTACACATCCAAAGCAGAAGTGTCCTAGAGCAACACCCCACCATGTACGGCAGTAGGACATGGCTGCAATCTTTGACACTGGGGGAGAAGGAGGCTACCATTTATAGGGGGAATTGATGTCAGGTTGGCTTATCAGTTACCGTGGAAACCAGCAGCTAGGCAGGGGCAAGCATGTAGGCAGATACTAGTTAAGCCCTATAATTAAGAGGATTGGATAGTCATGTGAGTGAAGCAGGGCCTGTTGGAGCAGGGGGATGTAGAGAGAGCAAGAGAACAGCCATCTTGAATGACCTGACCATACACTGCCCCCCTACATATCCCACATGACCCTTGTAATCTTGGTCTGCCCCTCTTCCACGATATCCCTGGGGTCAGCTATGTAGAGGTGCACTGCTACCAGATACCACAAATTCGATACAGACAACAGCAGCTAGAGAGTACTGAGAGTCCAAAAGGTGGGTAAACTTTGGGGCCAGGCGCTTATCGGGTCAGTTGTTCATGGAATTCCAGAGGAGGACAACAGTGGTATCTCACTGTAGACCCACCAATCAGACTCATTTTGCAGTGAGGCCACCGTTGTCACCCAGTCTGCAAACAGATTCCCTCCGCTCAGACTAGAGACGAAATGTAAGATGTCTAACCAACTCGATACAGGGAAGATCATGACCATTAAGCAAAAATACAAGCAGTAACAGCATTCTTTTCTTTTTTTTTGCAGTACGCGGGCCTCTCACTGTTGTGGCCTCTCCCGTTACGGAGCACAGGCTTCGGACGCGCAGGCTCAGCGGCCATGGCTCACGGGCCCAGCCACTCCGCGGCATGTGGGATCCTCCCGGACCAGGGCACGAACCCATGTCCCCGACATCGGCAGGCGGACTCTCAACCACGGAGCCACCAGGGAAGCCCAGTAACAGCATTCTGACATAACACCACCCCTGCCTGTGGTTTTTGTCCTGAGCTGCAGTACCATACCACCTGTCCACCCTCAGTCCCCACGGCCGGTGCCAAATACTAGAGAGGGGGTTTAACAGACCATAGGGTTAATATAATGGCGTCTTTCTACAGTAAGGGGCCTGGATTTATTACCTTAGTAGTCTTAGGTGGGGCTGGGTAGAAGAAAGGTGAAATCTATTCATTCCTTTTTAGTCCTAATCTCCATGGGACGGCAAACCCAAACCGCCAGGGGACTTACCTGCCAGTCCCAGGGCCATTTATAATATGTTCCCCTGGGGGTAGATTCTGTGGGAAGGGCGAAAGTGAGTTACTGTCCTGATCATTAGTTGGCAATGGTCCTGGGCCGCTCAACAGTTGAACTCGGATAGTGTTGACCAGTTGCCTCTGGGTTAACACGGCGTAGGCACTGGGATGATTGCTGCTGGGATGTTTAGCTGTAAATTTGTATGAGCTGCGTTAGCCTCCTGGTCCACAGGTTGAGACAGCAGGTCTCCCGCCTCAATTGTTGTTTAAGTAGGCCGCTCATCCTTCAATTAGCCTGGCAGCAGTGGGGTTGAAGAGCAGGTGAAAATGCCAGGTATAGCATTTTATCGGCCCAGGCCTGAACTTCATGGCCGCTAAAGTGGGGTTTTTTGCATTGCTTAACAACGCGGGTAGGCCTTTTGTAATACCTTCCACCTGTTGTAAGGCCTCGTAGGCTGCATATAGCTTTGCTCCATCACACTGTATCGCTGCTCTGCGCCCTGCCATAGCTGGGACCAGAAGCCCAAGGGTACCTTTATTGTTTTGCCGTTGTCACAGGCCTCAAACAAACCCTTCAGGGTAACTGGCCACGTCCAATTCACAAGCCTGTCCCTCAGTGAATATCCTTAAAGCCTGTGTCCGTAATTGTTTGGGGGTGGCAGATCAGGGGTATGTTTGTATTTTGTAGATAACAACAACAACAAAAAAACCCAGAAAGTCTCTTGCGTTTTGTCTGTATTCACCAGCCCTCCTCATGCACTGGGCTGCTGCTTTTAAACTGGAAAGGGGCTCTAAGGTTAACAGGATGTCATCAATACAACGGGACAGAAAGACAACTCTCACAGTAGTCAGCTGCCGTGGGGCCCCACATGCCGGTGGACGGCCACCCCAGGATTACCCCCGCAACTTTCCATTCCCCGTCCTTATTCCCCAGAATCTCGGCTCTCCCGGGAGTTTCCTCAGTGTTTTGGCTGACTCACCATTTGTTGAGCTGCACCCCGCAGGCCTGCAAGCCTTGTTGACGCCCAGCCTTGTGACCGAAGAAAGTGCCCGGAGATAGTGACAAAGACCTCAGTGGCTTATTGGACAAGGGATCTTACACATCCAAAGCAGAAGTGTCCTAGAGCAACACCCCACCATGTACGGCAGTAGGACATGGCTGCAATCTTTGACACTGGGGGAGAAGGAGGCTACCATTTATAGGGGGAATTGATGTCAGGTTGGCTTATCAGTTACCGTGGAAACCAGCAGCTAGGCAGGGGCAAGCATGTAGGCAGATACTAGTTAAGCCCTATAATTAAGAGGATTGGATAGTCATGTGAGTGAAGCAGGGCCTGTTGGAGCAGGGGGATGTAGAGAGAGCAAGAGAACAGCCATCTTGAATGACCTGACCATACACTGCCCCCCTACATATCCCACATGACCCTTGTAATCTTGGTCTGCCCCTCTTCCACGATATCCCTGGGGTCAGCTATGTAGAGGTGCACTGCTACCAGATACCACAAATTCGATACAGACAACAGCAGCTAGAGAGTACTGAGAGTCCAAAAGGTGGGTAAACTTTGGGGCCAGGCGCTTATCGGGTCAGTTGTTCATGGAATTCCAGAGGAGGACAACAGTGGTATCTCACTGTAGACCCACCAATCAGACTCATTTTGCAGTGAGGCCACCGTTGTCACCCAGTCTGCAAACAGATTCCCTCCGCTCAGACTAGAGACGAAATGTAAGATGTCTAACCAACTCGATACAGGGAAGATCATGACCATTAAGCAAAAATACAAGCAGTAACAGCATTCTTTTCTTTTTTTTTGCAGTACGCGGGCCTCTCACTGTTGTGGCCTCTCCCGTTACGGAGCACAGGCTTCGGACGCGCAGGCTCAGCGGCCATGGCTCACGGGCCCAGCCACTCCGCGGCATGTGGGATCCTCCCGGACCAGGGCACGAACCCATGTCCCCGACATCGGCAGGCGGACTCTCAACCACGGAGCCACCAGGGAAGCCCAGTAACAGCATTCTGACATAACACCACCCCTGCCTGTGGTTTTTGTCCTGAGCTGCAGTACCATACCACCTGTCCACCCTCAGTCCCCACGGCCGGTGCCAAATACTAGAGAGGGGGTTTAACAGACCATAGGGTTAATATAATGGCGTCTTTCTACAGTAAGGGGCCTGGATTTATTACCTTAGTAGTCTTAGGTGGGGCTGGGTAGAAGAAAGGTGAAATCTATTCATTCCTTTTTAGTCCTAATCTCCATGGGACGGCAAACCCAAACCGCCAGGGGACTTACCTGCCAGTCCCAGGGCCATTTATAATATGTTCCCCTGGGGGTAGATTCTGTGGGAAGGGCGAAAGTGAGTTACTGTCCTGATCATTAGTTGGCAATGGTCCTGGGCCGCTCAACAGTTGAACTCGGATAGTGTTGACCAGTTGCCTCTGGGTTAACACGGCGTAGGCACTGGGATGATTGCTGCTGGGATGTTTAGCTGTAAATTTGTATGAGCTGCGTTAGCCTCCTGGTCCACAGGTTGAGACAGCAGGTCTCCCGCCTCAATTGTTGTTTAAGTAGGCCGCTCATCCTTCAATTAGCCTGGCAGCAGTGGGGTTGAAGAGCAGGTGAAAATGCCAGGTATAGCATTTTATCGGCCCAGGCCTGAACTTCATGGCCGCTAAAGTGGGGTTTTTTGCATTGCTTAACAACGCGGGTAGGCCTTTTGTAATACCTTCCACCTGTTGTAAGGCCTCGTAGGCTGCATATAGCTTTGCTCCATCACACTGTATCGCTGCTCTGCGCCCTGCCATAGCTGGGACCAGAAGCCCAAGGGTACCTTTATTGTTTTGCCGTTGTCACAGGCCTCAAACAAACCCTTCAGGGTAACTGGCCACGTCCAATTCACAAGCCTGTCCCTCAGTGAATATCCTTAAAGCCTGTGTCCGTAATTGTTTGGGGGTGGCAGATCAGGGGTATGTTTGTATTTTGTAGATAACAACAACAACAAAAAAACCCAGAAAGTCTCTTGCGTTTTGTCTGTATTCACCAGCCCTCCTCATGCACTGGGCTGCTACTTTTAAACTGGAAAGGGGCTCTAAGGTTAACAGGATGTCATCAATACAACGGGACAGAAAGACAACTCTCACAGTAGTCAGCTGCCGTGGGGCCCCACATGCCGGTGGACGGCCACCCCAGGATTACCCCCGCAACTTTCCATTCCCCGTCCTTATTCCCCAGAATCTCGGCTCTCCCGGGAGTTTCCTCAGTGTTTTGGCTGACTCACCATTTGTTGAGCTGCACCCCGCAGGCCTGCAAGCCTTGTTGACGCCCAGCCTTGTGACCGAAGAAAGTGCCCGGAGATAGTGACAAAGACCTCAGTGGCTTATTGGACAAGGGATCTTACACATCCAAAGCAGAAGTGTCCTAGAGCAACACCCCACCATGTACGGCAGTAGGACATGGCTGCAATCTTTGACACTGGGGGAGAAGGAGGCTACCATTTATAGGGGGAATTGATGTCAGGTTGGCTTATCAGTTACCGTGGAAACCAGCAGCTAGGCAGGGGCAAGCATGTAGGCAGATACTAGTTAAGCCCTATAATTAAGAGGATTGGATAGTCATGTGAGTGAAGCAGGGCCTGTTGGAGCAGGGGGATGTAGAGAGAGCAAGAGAACAGCCATCTTGAATGACCTGACCATACACTGCCCCCCTACATATCCCACATGACCCTTGTAATCTTGGTCTGCCCCTCTTCCACGATATCCCTGGGGTCAGCTATGTAGAGGTGCACTGCTACCAGATACCACAAATTCGATACAGACAACAGCAGCTAGAGAGTACTGAGAGTCCAAAAGGTGGGTAAACTTTGGGGCCAGGCGCTTATCGGGTCAGTTGTTCATGGAATTCCAGAGGAGGACAACAGTGGTATCTCACTGTAGACCCACCAATCAGACTCATTTTGCAGTGAGGCCACCGTTGTCACCCAGTCTGCAAACAGATTCCCTCCGCTCAGACTAGAGACGAAATGTAAGATGTCTAACCAACTCGATACAGGGAAGATCATGACCATTAAGCAAAAATACAAGCAGTAACAGCATTCTTTTTTTTTCTTTTTTTTGCAGTACGCGGGCCTCTCACTGTTGTGGCCTCTCCCATTGCGGAGCACAGGCTCCGGACGCGCAGGCTCAGCGGCCATGGCTCACGGGCCCAGCCGCTCTGCGGCATGTGGGATCCTCCCGGACCAGGGCACGAACCCATGTCCCCCGCATCGGCAGGCGGACTCTCAACCACAGAGCCACCAGGGAAGCCCAGTAACAGCATTCTGACATAACACCACCCCTGCCTGTGGTTTTTGTCCTGAGCTGCAGTACCATACCACCTGTCCACCCTCAGTCCCCACGGCCGGTGCCAAATACTAGAGAGGGTTTAACAGACCATAGGGTTAATATAATGGCGTCTTTCTACAGTAAGGGGCCTGGATTTATTACCTTAGTAGTCTTAGGTGGGGCTGGGTAGAAGAAAGGTGAAATCTATTCATTCCTTTTTAGTCCTAATCTCCATGGGACGGCAAACCCAAACCGCCAGGGGACTTACCTGCCAGTCCCAGGGCCATTTATAATATGTTCCCCTGGGGGTAGATTCTGTGGGAAGGGCGAAAGTGAGTTACTGTCCTGATCATTAGTTGGCAATGGTCCTGGGCCGCTCAACAGTTGAACTCGGATAGTGTTGACCAGTTGCCTCTGGGTTAACACGGCGTAGGCACTGGGATGATTGCTGCTGGGATGTTTAGCTGTAAATTTGTATGAGCTGCGTTAGCCTCCTGGTCCACAGGTTGACAGCAGGTCTCCCGCCTCAATTGTTGTTTAAGTAGGCCGCTCATCCTTCAATTAGCCTGGCAGCAGTGGGGCTGAAGAGCAGGTGAAAATGCCAGGTATAGCATTTTGTCGGCCCAGGCCTGAACTTCATGGCCGCTAAAGTGGGGTTTTTTGCATTGCTTAACAACGCGGGTAGGCCTTTTGTAATACCTTCCACCTGTTGTAAGGCCTCGTAGGCTGCATATAGCTTTGCTCCATCACACTGTATCGCTGCTCTGCGCCCTGCCATAGCTGGGACCAGAAGCCCAAGGGTACCTTTATTGTTTTGCCGTTGTCACAGGCCTCAAACAAACCCTTCAGGGTAACTGGCCACGTCCAATTCACAAGCCTGTCCCTCAGTGAATATCCTTAAAGCCTGTGTCCGTAATTGTTTGGGGGTGGCAGATCAGGGGTATGTTTGTATTTTGTAGATAACAACAACAACAAAAAAACCCAGAAAGTCTCTTGCGTTTTGTCTGTATTCACCAGCCCTCCTCATGCACTGGGCTGCTGCTTTTAAACTGGAAAGGGGCTCTAAGGTTAACAGGATGTCATCAATACAACGGGACAGAAAGACAACTCTCACAGTAGTCAGCTGCCGTGGGGCCCCACATGCCGGTGGACGGCCACCCCAGGATTACCCCCGCAACTTTCCATTCCCCGTCCTTATTCCCCAGAATCTCGGCTCTCCCGGGAGTTTCCTCAGTGTTTTGGCTGACTCACCATTTGTTGAGCTGCACCCCGCAGGCCTGCAAGCCTTGTTGACGCCCAGCCTTGTGACCGAAGAAAGTGCCCGGAGATAGTGACAAAGACCTCAGTGGCTTATTGGACAAGGGATCTTACACATCCAAAGCAGAAGTGTCCTAGAGCAACACCCCACCATGTACGGCAGTAGGACATGGCTGCAATCTTTGACACTGGGGGAGAAGGAGGCTACCATTTATAGGGGGAATTGATGTCAGGTTGGCTTATCAGTTACCGTGGAAACCAGCAGCTAGGCAGGGGCAAGCATGTAGGCAGATACTAGTTAAGCCCTATAATTAAGAGGATTGGATAGTCATGTGAGTGAAGCAGGGCCTGTTGGAGCAGGGGGATGTAGAGAGAGCAAGAGAACAGCCATCTTGAATGACCTGACCATACACTGCCCCCCTACATATCCCACATGACCCTTGTAATCTTGGTCTGCCCCTCTTCCACGATATCCCTGGGGTCAGCTATGTAGAGGTGCACTGCTACCAGATACCACAAATTCGATACAGACAACAGCAGCTAGAGAGTACTGAGAGTCCAAAAGGTGGGTAAACTTTGGGGCCAGGCGCTTATCGGGTCAGTTGTTCATGGAATTCCAGAGGAGGACAACAGTGGTATCTCACTGTAGACCCACCAATCAGACTCATTTTGCAGTGAGGCCACCGTTGTCACCCAGTCTGCAAACAGATTCCCTCCGCTCAGACTAGAGACGAAATGTAAGATGTCTAACCAACTCGATACAGGGAAGATCATGACCATTAAGCAAAAATACAAGCAGTAACAGCATTCTTTTCTTTTTTTTTGCAGTACGCGGGCCTCTCACTGTTGTGGCCTCTCCCGTTACGGAGCACAGGCTTCGGACGCGCAGGCTCAGCGGCCATGGCTCACGGGCCCAGCCACTCCGCGGCATGTGGGATCCTCCCGGACCAGGGCACGAACCCATGTCCCCGACATCGGCAGGCGGACTCTCAACCACGGAGCCACCAGGGAAGCCCAGTAACAGCATTCTGACATAACACCACCCCTGCCTGTGGTTTTTGTCCTGAGCTGCAGTACCATACCACCTGTCCACCCTCAGTCCCCACGGCCGGTGCCAAATACTAGAGAGGGGGTTTAACAGACCATAGGGTTAATATAATGGCGTCTTTCTACAGTAAGGGGCCTGGATTTATTACCTTAGTAGTCTTAGGTGGGGCTGGGTAGAAGAAAGGTGAAATCTATTCATTCCTTTTTAGTCCTAATCTCCATGGGACGGCAAACCCAAACCGCCAGGGGACTTACCTGCCAGTCCCAGGGCCATTTATAATATGTTCCCCTGGGGGTAGATTCTGTGGGAAGGGCGAAAGTGAGTTACTGTCCTGATCATTAGTTGGCAATGGTCCTGGGCCGCTCAACAGTTGAACTCGGATAGTGTTGACCAGTTGCCTCTGGGTTAACACGGCGTAGGCACTGGGATGATTGCTGCTGGGATGTTTAGCTGTAAATTTGTATGAGCTGCGTTAGCCTCCTGGTCCACAGGTTGAGACAGCAGGTCTCCCGCCTCAATTGTTGTTTAAGTAGGCCGCTCATCCTTCAATTAGCCTGGCAGCAGTGGGGTTGAAGAGCAGGTGAAAATGCCAGGTATAGCATTTTATCGGCCCAGGCCTGAACTTCATGGCCGCTAAAGTGGGGTTTTTTGCATTGCTTAACAACGCGGGTAGGCCTTTTGTAATACCTTCCACCTGTTGTAAGGCCTCGTAGGCTGCATATAGCTTTGCTCCATCACACTGTATCGCTGCTCTGCGCCCTGCCATAGCTGGGACCAGAAGCCCAAGGGTACCTTTATTGTTTTGCCGTTGTCACAGGCCTCAAACAAACCCTTCAGGGTAACTGGCCACGTCCAATTCACAAGCCTGTCCCTCAGTGAATATCCTTAAAGCCTGTGTCCGTAATTGTTTGGGGGTGGCAGATCAGGGGTATGTTTGTATTTTGTAGATAACAACAACAACAAAAAAACCCAGAAAGTCTCTTGCGTTTTGTCTGTATTCACCAGCCCTCCTCATGCACTGGGCTGCTGCTTTTAAACTGGAAAGGGGCTCTAAGGTTAACAGGATGTCATCAATACAACGGGACAGAAAGACAACTCTCACAGTAGTCAGCTGCCGTGGGGCCCCACATGCCGGTGGACGGCCACCCCAGGATTACCCCCGCAACTTTCCATTCCCCGTCCTTATTCCCCAGAATCTCGGCTCTCCCGGGAGTTTCCTCAGTGTTTTGGCTGACTCACCATTTGTTGAGCTGCACCCCGCAGGCCTGCAAGCCTTGTTGACGCCCAGCCTTGTGACCGAAGAAAGTGCCCGGAGATAGTGACAAAGACCTCAGTGGCTTATTGGACAAGGGATCTTACACATCCAAAGCAGAAGTGTCCTAGAGCAACACCCCACCATGTACGGCAGTAGGACATGGCTGCAATCTTTGACACTGGGGGAGAAGGAGGCTACCATTTATAGGGGGAATTGATGTCAGGTTGGCTTATCAGTTACCGTGGAAACCAGCAGCTAGGCAGGGGCAAGCATGTAGGCAGATACTAGTTAAGCCCTATAATTAAGAGGATTGGATAGTCATGTGAGTGAAGCAGGGCCTGTTGGAGCAGGGGGATGTAGAGAGAGCAAGAGAACAGCCATCTTGAATGACCTGACCATACACTGCCCCCCTACATATCCCACATGACCCTTGTAATCTTGGTCTGCCCCTCTTCCACGATATCCCTGGGGTCAGCTATGTAGAGGTGCACTGCTACCAGATACCACAAATTCGATACAGACAACAGCAGCTAGAGAGTACTGAGAGTCCAAAAGGTGGGTAAACTTTGGGGCCAGGCGCTTATCGGGTCAGTTGTTCATGGAATTCCAGAGGAGGACAACAGTGGTATCTCACTGTAGACCCACCAATCAGACTCATTTTGCAGTGAGGCCACCGTTGTCACCCAGTCTGCAAACAGATTCCCTCCGCTCAGACTAGAGACGAAATGTAAGATGTCTAACCAACTCGATACAGGGAAGATCATGACCATTAAGCAAAAATACAAGCAGTAACAGCATTCTTTTTTTTTCTTTTTTTTGCAGTACGCGGGCCTCTCACTGTTGTGGCCTCTCCCATTGCGGAGCACAGGCTCCGGACGCGCAGGCTCAGCGGCCATGGCTCACGGGCCCAGCCGCTCTGCGGCATGTGGGATCCTCCCGGACCAGGGCACGAACCCATGTCCCCCGCATCGGCAGGCGGACTCTCAACCACAGAGCCACCAGGGAAGCCCAGTAACAGCATTCTGACATAACACCACCCCTGCCTGTGGTTTTTGTCCTGAGCTGCAGTACCATACCACCTGTCCACCCTCAGTCCCCACGGCCGGTGCCAAATACTAGAGAGGGTTTAACAGACCATAGGGTTAATATAATGGCGTCTTTCTACAGTAAGGGGCCTGGATTTATTACCTTAGTAGTCTTAGGTGGGGCTGGGTAGAAGAAAGGTGAAATCTATTCATTCCTTTTTAGTCCTAATCTCCATGGGACGGCAAACCCAAACCGCCAGGGGACTTACCTGCCAGTCCCAGGGCCATTTATAATATGTTCCCCTGGGGGTAGATTCTGTGGGAAGGGCGAAAGTGAGTTACTGTCCTGATCATTAGTTGGCAATGGTCCTGGGCCGCTCAACAGTTGAACTCGGATAGTGTTGACCAGTTGCCTCTGGGTTAACACGGCGTAGGCACTGGGATGATTGCTGCTGGGATGTTTAGCTGTAAATTTGTATGAGCTGCGTTAGCCTCCTGGTCCACAGGTTGACAGCAGGTCTCCCGCCTCAATTGTTGTTTAAGTAGGCCGCTCATCCTTCAATTAGCCTGGCAGCAGTGGGGCTGAAGAGCAGGTGAAAATGCCAGGTATAGCATTTTGTCGGCCCAGGCCTGAACTTCATGGCCGCTAAAGTGGGGTTTTTTGCATTGCTTAACAACGCGGGTAGGCCTTTTGTAATACCTTCCACCTGTTGTAAGGCCTCGTAGGCTGCATATAGCTTTGCTCCATCACACTGTATCGCTGCTCTGCGCCCTGCCATAGCTGGGACCAGAAGCCCAAGGGTACCTTTATTGTTTTGCCGTTGTCACAGGCCTCAAACAAACCCTTCAGGGTAACTGGCCACGTCCAATTCACAAGCCTGTCCCTCAGTGAATATCCTTAAAGCCTGTGTCCGTAATTGTTTGGGGGTGGCAGATCAGGGGTATGTTTGTATTTTGTAGATAACAACAACAACAAAAAAACCCAGAAAGTCTCTTGCGTTTTGTCTGTATTCACCAGCCCTCCTCATGCACTGGGCTGCTGCTTTTAAACTGGAAAGGGGCTCTAAGGTTAACAGGATGTCATCAATACAACGGGACAGAAAGACAACTCTCACAGTAGTCAGCTGCCGTGGGGCCCCACATGCCGGTGGACGGCCACCCCAGGATTACCCCCGCAACTTTCCATTCCCCGTCCTTATTCCCCAGAATCTCGGCTCTCCCGGGAGTTTCCTCAGTGTTTTGGCTGACTCACCATTTGTTGAGCTGCACCCCGCAGGCCTGCAAGCCTTGTTGACGCCCAGCCTTGTGACCGAAGAAAGTGCCCGGAGATAGTGACAAAGACCTCAGTGGCTTATTGGACAAGGGATCTTACACATCCAAAGCAGAAGTGTCCTAGAGCAACACCCCACCATGTACGGCAGTAGGACATGGCTGCAATCTTTGACACTGGGGGAGAAGGAGGCTACCATTTATAGGGGGAATTGATGTCAGGTTGGCTTATCAGTTACCGTGGAAACCAGCAGCTAGGCAGGGGCAAGCATGTAGGCAGATACTAGTTAAGCCCTATAATTAAGAGGATTGGATAGTCATGTGAGTGAAGCAGGGCCTGTTGGAGCAGGGGGATGTAGAGAGAGCAAGAGAACAGCCATCTTGAATGACCTGACCATACACTGCCCCCCTACATATCCCACATGACCCTTGTAATCTTGGTCTGCCCCTCTTCCACGATATCCCTGGGGTCAGCTATGTAGAGGTGCACTGCTACCAGATACCACAAATTCGATACAGACAACAGCAGCTAGAGAGTACTGAGAGTCCAAAAGGTGGGTAAACTTTGGGGCCAGGCGCTTATCGGGTCAGTTGTTCATGGAATTCCAGAGGAGGACAACAGTGGTATCTCACTGTAGACCCACCAATCAGACTCATTTTGCAGTGAGGCCACCGTTGTCACCCAGTCTGCAAACAGATTCCCTCCGCTCAGACTAGAGACGAAATGTAAGATGTCTAACCAACTCGATACAGGGAAGATCATGACCATTAAGCAAAAATACAAGCAGTAACAGCATTCTTTTTTTTTCTTTTTTTTGCAGTACGCGGGCCTCTCACTGTTGTGGCCTCTCCCATTGCGGAGCACAGGCTCCGGACGCGCAGGCTCAGCGGCCATGGCTCACGGGCCCAGCCGCTCTGCGGCATGTGGGATCCTCCCGGACCAGGGCACGAACCCATGTCCCCCGCATCGGCAGGCGGACTCTCAACCACAGAGCCACCAGGGAAGCCCAGTAACAGCATTCTGACATAACACCACCCCTGCCTGTGGTTTTTGTCCTGAGCTGCAGTACCATACCACCTGTCCACCCTCAGTCCCCACGGCCGGTGCCAAATACTAGAGAGGGTTTAACAGACCATAGGGTTAATATAATGGCGTCTTTCTACAGTAAGGGGCCTGGATTTATTACCTTAGTAGTCTTAGGTGGGGCTGGGTAGAAGAAAGGTGAAATCTATTCATTCCTTTTTAGTCCTAATCTCCATGGGACGGCAAACCCAAACCGCCAGGGGACTTACCTGCCAGTCCCAGGGCCATTTATAATATGTTCCCCTGGGGGTAGATTCTGTGGGAAGGGCGAAAGTGAGTTACTGTCCTGATCATTAGTTGGCAATGGTCCTGGGCCGCTCAACAGTTGAACTCGGATAGTGTTGACCAGTTGCCTCTGGGTTAACACGGCGTAGGCACTGGGATGATTGCTGCTGGGATGTTTAGCTGTAAATTTGTATGAGCTGCGTTAGCCTCCTGGTCCACAGGTTGAGACAGCAGGTCTCCCGCCTCAATTGTTGTTTAAGTAGGCCGCTCATCCTTCAATTAGCCTGGCAGCAGTGGGGCTGAAGAGCAGGTGAAAATGCCAGGTATAGCATTTTGTCGGCCCAGGCCTGAACTTCATGGCCGCTAAAGTGGGGTTTTTTGCATTGCTTAACAACGCGGGTAGGCCTTTTGTAATACCTTCCACCTGTTGTAAGGCCTCGTAGGCTGCATATAGCTTTGCTCCATCACACTGTATCGCTGCTCTGCGCCCTGCCATAGCTGGGACCAGAAGCCCAAGGGTACCTTTATTGTTTTGCCGTTGTCACAGGCCTCAAACAAACCCTTCAGGGTAACTGGCCACGTCCAATTCACAAGCCTGTCCCTCAGTGAATATCCTTAAAGCCTGTGTCCGTAATTGTTTGGGGGTGGCAGATCAGGGGTATGTTTGTATTTTGTAGATAACAACAACAACAAAAAAACCCAGAAAGTCTCTTGCGTTTTGTCTGTATTCACCAGCCCTCCTCATGCACTGGGCTGCTGCTTTTAAACTGGAAAGGGGCTCTAAGGTTAACAGGATGTCATCAATACAACGGGACAGAAAGACAACTCTCACAGTAGTCAGCTGCCGTGGGGCCCCACATGCCGGTGGACGGCCACCCCAGGATTACCCCGCAACTTTCCATTCCCCGTCCTTATTCCCCAGAATCTCGGCTCTCCCGGGAGTTTCCTCAGCATTTCGGCTGACTCACCATTTGTTGAGCTGCACCCCGCAGGCCTGCAAGCCTTGTTGACGCCCAGCCTTGTGACCGAAGAAAGTGCCCGGAGATAGTGACAAAGACATCAGTGGCTTATTGGACAAGGGATCTTACACGTCCAAAGCACAAGGGTCCTAGAGCCACAACATACCACCTTCAGCAGAGAGCAGGAAGAACGTAACAATCGCCACTCGGGGCGGGGGAGGAGGCTACCATTTATAGGGGGAATTGACGTCAGGTTGGCTCATCAGTTACCAAGGAAACCAACAGCTGGGGCAGTGGGTAGGCAGTTACTAATTAAGCCCTATAATTAAAAGGATTGGATAGTCATGTGAGTGAAGCAGGGACTGGTCGAGCAGGGGGATGTAGAGAGAGGAAGAGAACAGCCATCTTGAATGGCCTAACCCTACATGGGCCCACTGAGCTGGGTGTTTCAACAGTAATGTGGACGAGCAGCCGGTAAAATACCAGAGGCTACAGCTTAGCTCTGACAAAAGTGCAGCTGATGAAGTCCACCACGGGGTGCAGATACTTCTGCGGCTGCAGTACAGCACCAGTGACCAGCTCCCAAAGAAACTGTGCAGTCATCCTGGACTTTGTATTGGGAAGACAGTGTGGTCCAGTGACCCTCTGCGTGAAAGCCATTGTGATTCTTCTCACCTGTGTTGGTGGAACTGAGAAAAGCAAAGGTTATCATTGCAACACGAGTGTCTGGGCTTGATCATAAATAGAACTGGATTCTGTTGGAATGTGAAGTTAGACAAAGGAAACACCATATTCTGGGCTATAATGGGGCCTGAGGGCATCATGAGGGATGTATTTGACAGTCTAGGAGGTGGTAGTTAGTAGAATCCAGCTTGCAGGAAGGAACAAAGTATAGGACTTCTGAAATAAAAGTCACCATAAATAAGGAGGGTTTGTCTAGCCACCGGGATAAGACTTGACAATTAGGTTTTGTGGGGAGAGGAGAGCTAATGTTCAGTTCAACCTCCATGCTGACCTACATCTCTAGGGGGCAGGGCACATGAACCTCTTAGAATAGAGAGGGCTGTGTGTTAATAATGGAAGAGCTCAAGCATTAGGGGCCCATGTTCTCTACTATGGGATCCTCCTTCAAAAAATTGCAGGATCGAAAAGAGAAGACCTTTCCCTACCAACTGAGGAAAGCTGGCATTATAGATTCCATAATATACAGGGATCATCAAAACCCAGGAGCAAGTCAGCACCTCCAGTGGGGTGGCCAAAGGAGAGGATCGGAGACCTGGGGTGGCTGGTGTGTAGACCTAGGCGAAGGGTTGATGGAAGAGATAAAGTCACAGGGATCTAAAAGCAAGCAGAGATGCCAGCAGCTGCCCCACAGTCACTGGAAGTTAGAGTTTCCTTGGGGATGGTTGCAACAGTATATTAGCAGCTCAGGGATCCAAACTGGCCACTAGAGCCATGGAACGGACAAACACTGGCTAAAAAGGTGGAGAGATTCGGGCAACCAAGTTAAGGGGAGGCCATCCCATAAAAGGCAAGTGGGAGGCTGTCCTACATCTAGAGCAGGAAGCAAAAGAGTGGACTCTGCAGACACAAGCTGCTTTTGCAAGACGTGGAGGTCATTGTACAACTTGCTGGTCTTCTCTGGACCTTGGATTCCCGGACATCTGTGAAATACAGACACTGATGCTGCCACTGAACTCACAGGGCTGCAGTGAGGTGCAGATGAAATCGTGGGCTGAGGGTGCTCTATGAACTCTAAGGTGATGTGTGTGTAGTTTTACAAACATCAGTGACACGTGTCCAGGACCCAGGTGGGGTGAAATTGAGTGTGTCAACAAGGAAGTAAATTGCCCCGCATCTTGATGCGAGTTCTCGGAAAACCGGGGCTGGGAGGCTTACATTACAGGGCGTGTATAAAAAGCCAGTGCCTGCCCAGGAAACTCTATTTGCCTGGAGCTTCTGGAGCCCTAGAGGAAGCAACAGTGAGTCTCTGTCCTTGCCTCTCATTCTGTTTTCCCAATGTCTGGTGAATATCTTCCTGCCTGTCTGGGTGGTTTACCCTAGGGGTGTTGAGGAAGGCAGGTCTGTGCAGCTGCTCCCGTCTCGGAGGGTAGCTGTTGCAGGTGAGGGCACAATGGAGTACTAAGGAGCGCTCTTCATTCTGTTCCCTTTGCTCGGTGGGAGATGTATTTCCTGGGCTGGGAGAGGTTGGGTGAGTTGGATGTGACATCCAACCAGACCTCAGATGCCATTGTCTGGAAGCCCCTGTGGAAAATGCAGCTCATCTTCCTCTTGGAAGGAGGTACTTCTCTGGCCAGGAAGCTTCTCCCCTCCCACTACCTCAGCCAGCCTGGTGACCCCCTGTCCTTTGCACTGGTCCTCAGGCTTTGTTCCCAGCCTCTGCAACTCCCATGAGCCCTTTCCATGCTCGTAACTTTACAGTTTCTCTCTGAGAGAGGAAAGAAGCCCAATGTTGGGCCCAGGTCCTGCACCCACCCTGACCTCACTTAATTCCTGAGTCCCTTTCCAATGGTAACCGGATGTGCTCTTGGACATCTGCTCTTTCCTCCCAGAGACTAGCCTTCCCCGGACTGTGCCCGTCTCACACGTACCCTTCCTCCATGAGGCCCCTGTTCCAAGTCCTCTCAGGAGGCCTGGACAGGACTCTAGGTGTCCCATGGACTTTCCTCATGGAGCCCGGGAATAGTAGATCACCTGGCAAACATGCAGTCATTCACCCATCCAGTGCTCGGGACTCTGGCTTTTTCTCAGGCAGCCCTTGAGCCCACCAGGACTAGTCCATCCAAGGCAGCAAGTGAGAGGAAACGAGTTTGCCTTGTCAGAATTAAGTCAACCAACTTACTGGTACAGAAAGGGAGAAGGAGGTCCAGAGATGGGAAGGGGCCCGCCCGAGAGCTCTCAGTGAGTCTTTCCTGATGTGACAGATGGCCTCAGTGAGGAATTCTACATCCTTGCCACAGTGCCCATGGCAGTGCCCAAGGGGAGGCACAAGAAGGGATGACACAGACCATCTAAGAATAGGTTCATGCTGCTGGTCACCCCCGTCAGAAGTCCAGCTGGTCAACTCATGTCCTCTCAGGCCAGACCTTATGCCCACCTTGTCCCTAAACTGCTTTCAGAGCCCCGCTGCTCTTGGCCCCAGAGCAGAGGAGAGGAGGTTGAGGAAGTGCTTCTCCTCACCTCCAGGAGCTAGGCCAAGCCCTAAAATCCACATCCTCGCACCAAAAGCATGGCCCCTTTCTTCCTGTTCCTCTGCCTAGGACATGCTTCTCCTCCCTCTCTCCACGCTGATTCTGCTCTCACAGCCCCCAAGGTCTCTGGGGGAAGAAATGAAGACCTATTCCCAGAAAACACTGGCCAACGCCTGCACCCTGGTCATGTGTAACCCTCCGAAGAAGGGCCTGCCTGGTCGTGATGGACGAGATGGGAGAGAAGGCCCCCAGGGCGAGAAGGGGGATCCAGGTAGAGCTGGGACCATGGGCTTGTCCTGGTGGGAAGGGGTGGGCATTGAAATTGTAACCAACCCAGAAACTCTGGATTTTCCGCTGTGTAAACCTTGGAGATGGTCTTCTTCATCCCGCATGGGTGGTTTCCCCCAGATATCCAGCCCACTTAAAACACAGCCTTACTGGTTGGCAAAGACGGGCTGCCCCGAGCCCCCAGCTCCGTCAGCAGCTGCTCTGATTCCTCCCCTAGGATCTTGACTCCATCCACCCAAGAAGGAGCAAACAGTGAGTAAACAACTGGTATTTGGGGTCCTCTAGAACCGTACTCCAGAACTTAACTGTTGTTCATTCTGCTTAAATGGTGCCTCTGCAGGATGTTAAATATTTTTAATATGCAATTAAACTCTACTCCATGAGGGGTGGGAAAGGATGAGGCTCTGTGGCCCCATACTCAGGCCTGGTCAAAAGGATTTTCCCTAAATACATTATGGAGAGAGGAGAGAAGGAAAGGCAGCTGACATTTCTTTGTTCAGCCCCGTGCTTGGGTGTTCACTTGAGTGGTTTATTTAATCCCACCAAAAGTCTTACAAGGGATGTATTAATCTCATTTGATAGGTAGGAAAATTGTGACACAAAGGTGCTATATGAAACCCAACGTGGAAGATGAAAAGGACATGGGCTTCTGCATCAGACACATCTGTGCTCGACTGCTAGCTCCAGCTCCACAGCAGGGACCCCCCCAGAGACAAGCCACTCAGTGTCTTTGAGTCTCAGTTTGCTCATCTGTAGATGGGAATAATATCTACTACACAGCAACAAATAATTGAGCCAGGGCTTCATTTTCCTGTTGAGTCTTCAGGATAAAGTTGCATCTTCTTGCTGTACCAATCAGGTGAATTCTCCTGAGGTTTCCAAAGGTACTGATTATTAAGGGAATTGTCCGAGAAATACTGCCCAACAGGGGAGGATCTGGGTCTTACTGGCAAGAAGTGAGAATTCAATGAACCAGCAACAAGAACAAGGGGACCACCATGGCACTAGGCCAGGGCTATGCAGGGATCAACTGAGGTCTTTATCTTTCTGGAGTTTGCATTTTGGTTGGGGAGGAAGAAAACGAGCAGCATTTAAGCTGGGGAGAATAGGTAACATCCCCAGACTTTGTAGGATAAGGGACAATTATCGGTCTGTCCTTAACAGACAGAAAGTAGTTCCCAACATAACTGGGCTGGGGCTTGGAGAAGGTTGCCTGGAAGTGAACTCAGGAGAAGGGTGGTATTCAAGGTGCCAGCTCTCTCTAGCTCCCAGTGGGGCCCTGAACTGAATCCCGGGGCAGGGTGTGGGGTAGGGAGCCTTTCCTACAGTGGCTCTCTGAGCAGCATGGATGTGGCTGAGCCCCCCGCTTCTTGTGCGTTCCAAGCCTGGCCTTGGGTCGGTGCTTGGAGAGAGAACACTGCACAGCTGGACCAAGGACCAGGCTCCTCTCTGGCTCCTCAGTCCCAGGCACTTTAGTTATTCAACTGTTATGGGTCTGAGGATTTCCTGGAGATCAGAGCATCCTCAGAATCCTGACCCAGTAGGTCTGGGTGGGGCCAGAGTCTGCACTGGTGACAAGATTCTGATGCATGTGGTCCCAAGAACCTGCTGTAAAGGACAAGATGGGCCTGAGAGGAGAGACCCTTGGGCAGAGGTAGAGGGTGGAGCTGGGTCACTTGGTGATGCTCCAGACATTTCATGCAGGGCCAATAAGACCCGGACCCTGCTTGGGGGGCTGAATTTCCAAGGACAATTCCCTCATTCCTCAGCACCTCCAAGACCCCCGCCCGAAAGGATTCGGTGAGAGAGTCCTCCCAGGGGCGCACATCTCCCTTGGAGTAAAACCTCACACCCCACAGCAGTCCCCAAGACCACCCTCCACCCCTGCTGATCTCTCTGATCTCATTTCCTTCCACTCCTCCCACTCTCCCTGGGCTCTGACCACACTGGCTTGTCGCTGGTCCCTAAGCACGCTTGGCCCCCTGCCTCCTCAGGGCCTTGCTCTTTCCACACACATCCCCATGGCTCACTCCTCACCTCCTTCATGGCTTTAGTCACAGACAGAGTCCTTCTCTGGCCCTCCTACTGGAGAGAGAACACTGCACGGCCCCACCAATACTCTATGCTTTATTTTTCCTCTGTGGCACTTATTCTGATCTTATAAATTATCATATGTTGTACATTTTAATTTTGATTATCTATTTCTATGCAGTTGAGTTTAAGTTCCATGAGGAAGGGATTTGGTTTTTGCCTGTTTTTTTTCACTAATAAAATCCCAGCATTTAGGACAGTGCTTTGTACCTAGTAGAAGCTCAGTGAATACTTGTGGAATAAATGAATGTAAATTGCCAAGACAGGAGGAATTTTAATACAGTTACGACTGGCCAAATCAGTGGTGCATAAAACTTCACTTCGGGTGGCAGTAAGGTACAGGGCTAGGACTTCGGGGGATGCTAGGATGCAAAATGAGTGCTTTGGGAGGCATGGTTCTTGCTGCTGAAAAGGGTGCTCTCATGGCCTCCACAGTTTGTGCACAAGGATGGGTAACCTCTAATGCTCCCCTCTAAGGAGTGGCTTTTTTCCCATGTACCTGCTGCCACCCCGGCCAGTGGGGAGCCCAAGAGAGGCTTGGCCCGGGGCCAGGACGTCTCTGCCTGAGCACGGCACACTGTGGGATTGGGATGCGGGGCCCATCCTCTATGCTTCCATTTCACGCCTAGTGAGGATTGTAACTAAAAGCAGAACACAATGCCCAGCACAGAAGCTCTCAGCCACCCATCAAATGCACAGTCTCCCACCACCAGCACATGCTTGGCCCAGGCAGGTCCTGGCCTTTCTTACCCTGGGGCACAGTTTCCAAATCTGAAATGTCACCTCTCTTCTCCTTGAAGTCCTGTTTCCTCCGACTATGTGTGTGTGCTGGGGTTGGAGGTGCTGGGATGGGAGGAGGGACATCTCATAAACTGTCTTCCTCGCTCGTTACCCATGCCTCACAGTTTAAAATTCAGTGACAAATCCCTTGCAGACCAGGACCTGGTGCTAACATTTACAACCTGCTCAGTGCTAAGCAGAAAGTTATGTTCCATAGTTCGTTTCCCAGCGAACAAATAAATGAAACAATGAGGAAATGAACAAATAAGTGAATGAATAAGTTAGCAGCACCTGACAGGTGTCATTTCTTCTCTTGTTTTTTTGCACATGAATGCTTTATTCACAACAGCCAAAGGATGGAAACAACCCATGTGTCCATCAACGTTTATCCGTGGTGAATGGATAAACAGAACGTGTTGTGTTCATACTCTAGAACATTGCTCAGCCACACAAAGGAATGAAGTGCTGAGACGTGCTACAAGTTGGATAAGCCTCAAGAACGTCACTCCGAGTTAAAAAAGCCAGACACAAAAGCTCATATATTGTATGTATTTACATAAAATGTCCAGAATAAGTAATAGAGACAGAAGCAGAATAGTGGTAGCCGGGCCTGGGAAGAAGCAGGGACAGAGTGATAACGGATATGAGGTTTTCTTTGGGGTTGATGAAATATTTTTGAACTAAATAGAGGTGGTAGTTGCACCACGTTGTGAATGTGCTAAACGCCAATGACTTGTAAAATTTAAAAAGGTTAATTTTAGGGAATTCCCTGGCGGCCCAGCGGTTGGGACTCAGCCCTCTCACTGCCAGGCCCCAGGTTCGATCCCTGGTCAGGGAACTGAGATCCCACAAGCTGCACACGCAGCCAAAAAAAAAAAGGTTAATTTTATATGATGTGAATTTCATCTCAGTGAAAGAATAACCAAACTCACAATTTTACACAGAGTGTAAAATTCTTAAATCGAGGTAGATCTCATATAATTTCAGACTTGGGCAGTCTTTCTTGAGGTAACGAGTTTAAAATGTTTGGTCATTTTTCCAATAAAAAATAATATGTGTAAAAAAAAAATAATAAGTGGTCACTAAAGATAAAAGGAAGAAAATTAAAAGTACCTTAATTGTACCACTTAGAAACAGCAACTGTTAACACTTTTGTATGTGCTGTTCTTGTGGTTTAGCCAATGTGTTTTACGTGTGCACACGCCCTCCACATTCATGGACATATTTAGGAAACAGAATCATATTAAATAGAGTGTTTATAGCATACTTTTATCACTTAATGATGCATAATAATTTGGTCTAATTTCTATCGTTTTAAGAGCATGTTACATAGCTTTTTCTCTTCTTTTTATTACAGTATAATTGATATATAATATGATATTACTTTCAGGTGAACCACATCATGATTTTATATTTGTATATATTGTGAAATGATGACAAGGCTTATGAAAATCCATCCACACACAGAGCTACAATCTTTCGTGTGCGTGATGAGAACTTTTACGCCTTTAACAACTTTCAAGCGTGCAACACAGTATTATTTACGATAGTAACCTTGCTGTACATTACATTCCTAGGACTCATTTATTTTATAACTGGAAGTTTGTACCTTTTGACTACTTTCACCCGTTCTGCTCACTCCCCAACCCCACCTCTAGCAACTACCAATCTGTCCTCTGTATCTATGAGCACGCTGTTTTGTTCATTTGTTTTTTAGATTCTACATGTAAGTAAGATCGTATGGTACCTTTCTCTGTCTGACATATCTCACTTAGCATGATGCCCTCAAGGTTCACCCAGGTTGTTGCAAATGGCAAGATTTCATTCCTGTTTACAGCTGACTAATGTTCCATTGTATATACGCCTTGCATTTTCTCCATTCATTCATCTATCCATGAATGCCTAGGCTCTAGGCCACCTCCACTTGGCTACTATAAACAATGTTGCAATGAACTTGGAGGCACATAAATCTTTTTGCGTTAGTGTTTTCATTTTCTTTGGTTAAATACACAGAGGTTGAATTGCTGGATTGCATGGTAGTTCTATTTTTAATTTTTTAAGGAACTTACATATTGTTCTCCACAGTGGCTGTGCCAGTTTACATTCCCACTTACAGTGCACAAAGGTTCCCTTTTCTCCACACCCTCCAACACCTGTTATTTGCTGACTTTTTGATAATAGCCATTCTCACAGGTGTGAGGTGGTAGCTCATTGTGGTTTTGATTTATATTTCTCTGGTGATTAGCATCTGGTGTCACTTCTGATATAAACTTTGGTTCTGGGAAGGGGGAGGGCAAGGAGTCCATGATCAAGGGCAAAAGCTGACAGGCTTGCCTGCTATAAATACTGTGGCCTTGGGGCAGGGGAAGGTGCGTTGTATGGAAAGTCAGGACAGGTCTTGGTTTGATCTGCCTCCAGCTCTGGCAAGCCTGTTTCTTCACCTGTAAAATGGGGATGTGGATGCCCATTTCCTGGATCACCACTGGACCGGGTCTTGTGGAGGTGAAGTGTCTACACCTTATAGAAACCTGAAGGAATATCCTCCGGCTCCTCCGGGGCCTGGGGCCAGGTTTATGCCCATTTTTTCTGCTGCCACAGGTTTACCAGGACCTGTAGGAGAAGCAGGGATGCCTGGACCAGCTGGCCCAGTTGGGCCCAAAGGGGACAATGGCTTTGCTGGAGAACCCGGGCCAAAGGGAGACACCGGACCACCTGGTGAGCAGCTGGGCATGGAATGCAGATGTCTGCAGGTGGTGTGGTGTCGCTAGGACATGCCGGTAGGCATGCACAGATTCTAACCCAGGAAGGAGGCAGAGGCTGTTCTCAAGGTGGCGCTGGGTTATTTCAGGGAAGACTGCTGTGGGGCAGCACCTCTAGGAGGATGCTGCCTCTCAGACTTCTATTACTGCCCTCATCTTTTATGCACTCCCACTTCCAAGGAGATTCAGTGTCACTAATTGGGCTGGTCCTTTTCCCCAGGGCCTCCAGGACCTCCAGGTATGCCTGGTCCAGCTGGAAGAGACGGTCCCTCAGGGAGGCAGGGGAACATAGGACCTGCAGGTGCACCAGGCCCCAAAGGCGAGACTGGACCCAGTGGTAGGTGTCTGGTATGTGACGGGTGTGGGAAGGAGGCGTGGCAGTCTGTGATGGGGCCTAAGGCATGCGCACAGTGCCTGGAAAAGCCCGGACCATCTGCCGCGGGTAGGCCTTGCCAGGGTCTCTCTCCACAGATTCCCACACTGACCGTATTTCCCCGATGCCCTCCCCAGAGGAGGCCAGGCATTACGGAGCACCGTCTCCCAGTTCATTCTCTCACCTGGAGCTGTGGGTGAAAAGCTCCACTTCCGAGGCAATGCTAAGTGCTGAGCGCACTCTCAGCCGTGTCCGTCCCAATTTGTTCCTTCCTCAGGAGGAGTGGGTGCCACGGGCATGCAGGGCTCCCCAGGGGCAAGAGGCCCCGCAGGTCTTAAAGGAGAGAGAGGTGCCCCCGGTGAACGCGGAGCCCCTGGAAGTGCTGGGGCAGCAGGTGAGTGATGGAAGCTGGGCTGGGCTCCTGTTCCCCTGTGCCCACCATCACCACGCGCCAGGTCAGCGCTAGCACTCCAGGGCGACAGCCAGTGCTGGGCTCTGCGAACTGTCTGTCTCTAGGGAGAGGGTAGGGCGAGTAGCAGGGACCGTCTATGTACAGGGAAGGTTGGTTTTTGGGTGACAGGGACAGTCAGTACACAGAGAGGATGCAAGGCTGGGTTCAGGGCACAGAGGGACATATGTATATGGGGAGGGCGTATTGCTGGACGATAAGATAGTCCATGTACTGGGGGAGGTGAAAATGCTAGAAAATGTGTTCAGAACTCACCCAACTCTTCTCTGATCCCAGGGCCTTCTGGAGCCATGGGTCCACAGGGACCTCCAGGTGCCAGGGGCCCCCCAGGACTGAAGGGGGACAGAGGTGCTCCTGGAGACAGAGGAGCGAAGGGAGAGAGTGGACTCCAAGGTAAGGAAGATCTGGGGGCCCCACAAGGGCACGGGTGGGGACGGAGGGTGGGAGGAGGCCCTCCCGGGCCCTCCTCTGAGGTGTCCCCCTTAGTTACAGGTCGGGGACTGGAAGTCAAAGCGGACGCTGGTCTTAGCCTCTATGACTTGCTGGAGGGCAACCTGAGCAGTTTTTCTATCTGATCTTTGGGACGAGCACACCTCCCTTCCCAATTCATCAGATAGCTTTGAACTTCAAATAACCCAGTGGATGGGAAGTACTTGAGCTACATGTATTCCTCTACTCCCATCCCCCAAAAGGAAGTGTTATCAGGTTCCTAGAATTTGGAATTACAGTGTCACCTGGTTCAGTGTCAGTGTGGTGCAGGGACCTGCTCAGGGAACAGTGTTCATAGCAGAAACATAGGAAATCCTGTGGGCAGCACAGGTCCACCTATGTCAGCAGATGTGGGCTTCCTAGGGCTCCGTCCCAGTTCTTTACCCCCACCCCCAATATGTGTCTGCAACTGGGTACCCTTCCCTTGAGGCCCGGGCTCTGAGCTGATCCCAGGCTGTGCTGGACCTTTCTTCACTTGACCTCTCTGCCCTGCAGACATCACTGCTCTCCGGCAGCGGATGGAGACCTTACAGGGACAGCTACAACGCCTCCAGAATGCTTTCTCTCATTATAAGAAAGGTGAGTTCCTGGACCTGGACCTGAACCAGACACCAACGGTGGGCCTCATCCTAGGTCTGGGTCTTGGCTTGGAGTTGGCTGGGCTTGGGTCTAAAATTGAACTTGGCTGGGACCATGTTTAGGACTGGACCTGGAACTGGGGCAGGCAGTGGGGCTAAGGATGGGCTGGGACACAGCAGTGCAGCCACGTACTCCAGGAGCTGCAAGGAGATGCAAGGGAAAAGGAGGAGAATGCAGTTCTTGTCACCAATGCAGGAGACCTTCACCCCTGCCTACTCTGGGCATGTCCCTATGATAGACAAGGGGACACCCAACCCACGATGCATCTCTTCCCTCTGTGGAGCCAGGTATGCAAGTACCCAGAGATGCAGCTGCACAGCCCAGGCAGCAGAGAATCCAGACATAGTCCTGTGAGCAGGGGCTGGGATGCTGCTCATGGGGTTCAAGTCTGGTGGGGCCCAACCTTGCTGGGTGGCCACTGAGTATCTCATCCTAAAGATGCCCCTGGGTCTGGCAGGGGCAGGCTGCCTCCAGTCTCTGGCCAGTGCTGGACTCTCCCTGCATCTCCTTGGGTGTTTAAAGCAGAGATTCTTCCCTAAGCCTGGAATCCTAAGGAGGCAGAGGCCTCCTGGAGTGCACACCTGACCGCCCGGTGCCTTTGGGACTCTCTGCCTCAGTCCCCAACTGCCCCTCCCCCTTCTCTGCTTTCCCTGACATCAGCTTTGAGTCCACATCATTCATCAAACCTCATGATCCAAAAAAAGAAGAGTTTTCTGAAGGAGTAGAGCATAAAGGGGTGGGATATAGGGTTGGTTCCTAAGGGCTCAAGCCAACTAAGTACCTAAGTAGTAAGGATGAGAGTTTCCAGCGTTTGACGTTCTCCTCCCTCTACAAACATATTTGCCTACCCGTTCCCTTGCTCATATGCACACTGATGTAAACAAAGGAGAACATGGGCATAGGCACCGGCCACACGTGTGGGTACTTAAACACCATCGCTCACTCCACACCATCTACATACATGTGCACACAGGCACACGTATGCACACACACATATGCACACCCATCCAGATGGACCTTAACTCCACCTGTGTACCTCCAGATGGATATATGGGCATATTCACGCATGCACAGGCACACCCACCCAGATGCATGGGACATAAACCCAATTATGGCGCATGAACTTGCACTGACCTTGTCCAGGGCTGCTCTGGGTGCCATCCTGACCCCGTGGAGAATCTGGCCTCTGAGTCCTTGTTGAAACTACTCAGAGGAGAAGGGCAGTGGGTCAGGGTGTAGTCTGGGTTCCTACCCAGTCCAGTGAGCCCTCTTAGGAGCCCTGAAGATTTCCATGCATGAGCCTAGAAGTCACAGGGATGGGGATAGGATGGAGTAATAAGAGATACTTAACATGTCACACAGGCGATGCTTTTATGTAGCGTACACCTGCTTTAGAAATAAGGAATGGGAAACCCTGAAAAGGGAAGTGACTTTCCCTTGCCCACCTGGACCGTCATTGTCAGGTTGGGGCTGAACACGTGGCCTTCTGACTCCCAAACAGGGGTCTCTCCAGCGCCGATCCCACTCCTGCCCCCCATTCCCACACACACCTCTCAGAAGCCTTCATCCCCTGCCCAGCGGTCCAGGGAGGCTGACTGGCTGGGGCATCACCCGTAAGCATATCAAGAGGCCAACACTGGGCTGCCCCCAGTGCAGAGATTAGCATGTCGCTGCTCTCAGATGCCCCACCCTCTCCTCTCCTTTCCCCTCACCCCTTCACACAGCACAGACCCCCTTCTGACAACCCCACATGCCCAGCCATCATGCAGGGGTGAGAGCGAGCCCCCTGCATGGTGTTTCCCACACTCTTAGGAACTGCCCTGGGCAGCACCGTGTCATTTCCCTGGCCAAAGTCATTCCAATCTACACAGTAATTGAAAAACCAATTCTGGCATATGACATGGGGAGGAACAGAAAGTGCACGTCTAAGCTTTAGTGTCACATCCAACAAGGTTTGATCCTCACTCTACGTTTGACGTCTGTGTGACTTTGGGCCTCTTACGTAAGCTCCCCGAGTTCCAGGGTCCTCACCTGTAACTGGAGACCACAGCACCACTCACAGGGCGCATCGTGGAGCCAGGGCTGCTCTGGAACCAGTGCCTCGCTTCCATCCTATCTGGTGCCCTGGTACCCTGGATGGGAGGCTGGGGGGCTCTGGTTGGAGCACAAAGGTCCAGGTGCTGCCACTCCCCAACTTGACTCTCCTCTTCCCCTAGTGGACCTCTTTCCCAGTGGCCGGGGTGTCGGGGAGAAGATCTTCAAGACGGGAGGTTTTGAAAAAACTTTTCAGGATGCACAGCAGATATGCACACAGGCCGGGGGACAGATGGCCTCCCCACGCTCTGCAGCTGAGAACGAGGCCTTGAAACAGCTGGTCGCAGACCGGAACAAGTCTGCTTTCCTGAGCATGACCGACAACAAGAAGGAAGGCACGTTCACCTACCCCACAGGGGAGCCCCTGGTGTATTCTAACTGGGCCCCCGGGGAGCCCAACAACAGAGACACAGAGAACTGTGTGGAGATCTATCCCGATGGCACGTGGAACGACAAGGCCTGCGGAGACCAGTGCCTCGTGATCTGCGAGTTCTGAGCCCCCGGGGAGGGTGGGGCACTGCCCAGAGCTGTGTGCTGCCCATGTCCCAATAAAAAGGTGACCCTCAGGCCTTCCCTGGTGGTGCAGTGGTTAAGAATCCACCTGCCAGTGCAGGGGACACGGGTTCGAACCTTGGTCCGGGAAGATCCCATGTGCCGCGGAGCAACTAAGCCCGTGCGCCACAACTACTGAGCCTGCGCTCTAGTGCCCGCAAGCCACAACTACTGAAGCCCACACGCCTAGAGCCTGTGCTCTGCCACAAGAGAAGCCACCGCAATGAGAAGCCCGTGCACCGCAACAAACACCCAACGCAGCCAAAACTAAATAAATAAATAAAATTTATAAAAAAGAAAAAAAAAAAGGTGACCCTCTGCTGGCCAAGGCTTCTCCACAGAGCCATGGGTGAGCCCAGCAGGCAGGGCTGCTATGGAATGCCTCCCTCAGAATAAAGTTTGAAACTGGCTTCACACCAGGAAGACCTATCAGAGGAAAAGGGGGCCAGCCTGCTTTCCCAGGGCAAGGGCTAAAATGAGATCTCCAAGACCTTCCTGTTGCAAAATCCAGCATCTCCTCCTCTGCCCTCCACCTCCTCCAGCCATCGGCCGCATTTGACCCAGCTGATCACTGCCTCCTCCTTCCCTTTTCCTCTTCTGCTTGCAATTTTCTTATCCTTCTGGCTGCTCTGCATCAGTCTCATCCCTCCTCCTCTCCTGGACTGCTCCACAGAGGAGCTCGGGAGCCTCAGCTCCAGCTCCCCTCTCTCCTTATTCTCGCTCCAGGCTTGGGCTCATTCTCTCCCACGGCTTCAAATCCTTTCTATTGATACCTCCCCCATGTAGAACCCTGTTCAAGACCTCCCCCCGAACCCCAGACTCCTCCAGCCAATGCAATCTGGAACCCCGGGGCTGGGAGGTCTCAGTGTCTGCCTCTTGCTTCAAGCCCTGAGCCTAGGAAACTGCACAGTTACAGAGGGATGACCTGGCAGGGAGGCACCTTCCTCTCTGGCCAGATTGAGTGGCCTTACACCCAGTAGACTCCCCTCACCCCTGACCGCCCAGGATCTCTCTCTACCCATGACAGTATGACTGTGGTTGGCTCAGGGGAGAACATACCATCTGCACAGTCCTAATCCCTTCTGAAATGTCAGACACAGAGGGTGCCCAGCCATGTTCAAATTCATCCCCAAACCTCTTCCTGCCTGGCAGTTCCGGGAATGTTCTCCACTCTGCCTCAGAGATAATCTACTCAAACCCTTCTCATTTTACAGACATGGAAACTAAGACACAGAGAGGGAGGGAACTTGCACAGGTAGTACCGGTGCTACAGCTCATGAAAAAGGCCATCTGACCCCAGAGCTTATACTTCTGGCCTGTAAATTTTTAGGCCAAAGGCCTCTGTATATTTAGTTGATTTTATTGACACACTGCTGCAAAGGAAGATTTAAATGACGTCTGTGCTTAAGAAATTGGAATGACGCCTGGATGAACCATAGGCTCATGGGAGGGGGCAACGAATACCCCTCCCCCAGACAGGAAACCTACCACTCTTTCCTTTGCTCCCAGGCACCAGGAGGACTGCCCTCTCTGGCCCTTTCTGAATGCGACCCCCGAGCCCTACCTGTCTTCCCAACACTCTTGCAGCCACACTTCACATATGGGACGGCACATCTGAAAACAAAAGCCACACGTCTCAACAGCATGCAGCTCAGCCTCCCTGTTCGTATCTTTCCCCCGTTACTTGAAAAAATCCCCAATTCCTGGCAGCTTCTGAAACATAAACAGTTACACGATAACGAGCAAACAACTCTACAGTACAAAGGCCTGGAGCTTAGAACAGACTTATTTGCTTTTATTGCAAATAAGAAAAACAACTGGATCTAGTTAAGCCAAAAAGAGGGTGTTTTTAAAGAACAGAGGATTCTGAATTGACTTACGAAGGACTGGGGGTGCACAGGCACCACTGTGCCACCTCCCTGGCTTCTGCCTCTCTCTGCCCATCCTCACCTCTTTCCCTCCTTTACACACCAGCTTCCTCCACCCACGTCCAGGTCTCTCGTGTGTCCCAGAGATCAGAAACTCTTGCTTGATATCAATTCAAAACTATGTAGAAATGCACCTACTTGTCTCAGATGCCCACCTCTGATCCAATCAGCTCACCCTGGGGGCTGGGGAGGAGCCACACTGTACAGTATGGCCACTGGGATCCTTGCGAGGTCATGGTGGTCTGGACAATGCTCTATGGGTGATCACTACTCATCCCAATATGTAAGCCAAGCCTATTTCTTGACAAGAGGGAAGGAAAGAGTGGCAGA
The DNA here is from genome assembly GCF_951394435.1 of Stenella coeruleoalba. Lineage (NCBI taxonomy): Eukaryota > Metazoa > Chordata > Mammalia > Artiodactyla > Delphinidae > Stenella > Stenella coeruleoalba. The sequence goes on along the minus strand of NC_137162.1, from coordinate 53,583,578 downwards.
ACTATGTGACTGCATAGGAAGAAAAAAAAATCTCCTGTGTTGTTGAAGGCCGGGAACGCTGAGACCCCAAAGCCTAGGAGGAAGCTTCAGATCAACCTGCACCACGGGCCGCGGGGCTCTGGTTGGCTTTCCAGCGCAGAGAATAAGTAAGGTGGGTCATTTGGGTTCTGCAGACACAGCCCGATTAAAGCAGAGGATCGAGGCAAGTATTTCAGAAAATGCAGGTCCTTACCCATTCTTGAGCACAGAGGTCTCTCCTACACCATCATTCATGGGCAAAGGTCAACATAGAACTTAAACAATGTCAGCCCCACCCCAACCATAGAAGCCGTGTCCCTAGTTTGGTAGCCTAGGTGCCAAATGAAGCCAGAGCTGTGTGACCCTTATTCTCAAGAGATGTTATGACACTCGCAATGCCAGGTGACATCATGGGAGCAAGCTGGGAGCCTTCCATACCTGGAGAGGGGACAACCACACGAGGAAGTCCCTGTTTTATAGTATATTCTCAAGTTGCGTCCTGGTTCTCAACCCTCCTGTCACCAGATCAGCCCACATCCCATACTGAGCAGCCTATGGGAAGCCCTCTGATGTTTACTTTTCTAGGATTCTATCTTTGTTCTGAATTCCAATGACATAAAACACGGGTATTGGGATTTCCCTGGTGGTGCAGTGGTTAAGAATCCCCCTGACGATGCAGGGGACACGGATTCAATCCCTGGTCCGGGAAGATCCCACGTGCTGTGGAACAACTGAGCCCGCGAGCCACAACTACTGAGCCCACGCACCGCAACTACAGAAGTCCAGATGCCTAGAGCCCGTGCTCCGCAACAAGAGAAGCCACCGCAATGAGAAGCCCACGCACCGCAACAAAGAGTAGCCCCCGCTTGCCGCAACTAGACAAAGCCCGCGTGCAGCAGCGAAGACCCAACGCAGCCAAAAAATATATAAATTAATTAATTTAAAGAATACTTAACTTTAAAAAACAAATAAATAAATAAATAAATCACTGGCATTTGAGTTGCTTACATTCAGAGCATTCTCAATCACTATTACCTTCCAGATGTCCTTAATTCAAGTTTAATCGTGTACTGGATCTTTTTGGGTTACTCGTGTTTTATATAGTAGAGCAAAGATACCAGGTACCTATCAGAAGAAATAAAATATTAATTTATATGCCAAAGACTTATCCAGGCACTGGAATACACAGATGGAAACAGCTGGTCATGCCCTCACATATGCTACAGCCCTGCACTTCCTTAACATTAGAGGTCAGCTGTAGAATTGTGCTTCAGCAACGGGCAGTGAAGGTGCTCGAGGGGTAGATTGGGAATGAGTGGATGGATTATAGAGCCTTTTAACCAGGAGAATAGAGGAGAGCCATCTTCCTGTGAAGGCACCAAGATACTCAGAGACCAAGACACTTATTATTGTTCAATCTAATTGCCTGTGACTATTAGGCCTCTGTATAGCTAATAACTGGTACCTTTTGGTAGATTTTATTGTTTTTCACTGTTTCAATAAGAGAGGCCTTATGGAGGCAGGCGTTACCCTGTGACATGTATCCCTTCTGGATGGAAGCAGTTGAGGGCAAGTGCACATTTCTGAAATGCCCAATTTTCTGCTGCCCTGGTGAGCACAGAAGTGTTGGTGGTTATTAAGTTGGACGAGCCAGGATTCTGGACACCTGAGCAAATGGATGGAAAACAACTGCCCTTGGGGATCACCCAGATCCACTTGGATTTTGACTGGGGTTTGGGGGTTGTTACTGCAGCATGTGTAGCCCATCCCTACTGGATACATTTTGAATACTCACATATTTGATCTCCATTTACTTAAGCAGTATAGTCTCTCTCAGACTGCCTGGAGGCACAGAAGGACTCAAGAGGGCCCTGCCTGAGCAGAATGGTACTTTTCCTGTTTATTTAGTAAGGAGACAGAATGAATCAAGTGAATAAGTAGAAGAGTTGAATGAATGAAATCCTTAATTCCTGCTTATAAGTCTATTCGTAGGCCTGAAGAAAGTGCCTTCAAGATGCTTCCAGGCTCTTTGATATGAGGAAATAGCACCATGACCTCACTGCCAGACTTTCTGCACGTTTATTAACCCCCTGAATACTTCATTCACTTCAGGGGTAAGTGGCTGGGGCCAGGCCAGGGCCAAAAGGTCAGATGACAACTTCAGGCCAAGCAAACGCATCCTGTGACCAGAAAGATGGCCCAGGGCAGGAAAGGGAAGAAAACCAGTGGTGGGTTTTGTGCAAGCCTGGGATGCCTGGTCCCCAGCTACAGAGAGTCTGAGAGGGATGTGAATTCTCCAAAGATTCAACCCCCCCAAAAAAGAGTGATTGAGGCTGTGAGGATTTCATCAAATGATTCCAAAGCTCTGATGAAAGAAGAAACATCCTAGAACAGTCATAAACATTAATTTAAAAACATAAGGAGAATGGACGTGGTCATTTTATTTTAAAGGGTTTTAGAAAGCTAACATAGTTACAACAGTGTATTACTGACACAGGACTAGACAAAACAATGTAAAGAACCACAGACTCTCAAAACGGGTCCAAATATACATATATATACATATATATCTTATATATGCCTGATAAAAATAGAAATAGAATACCCAAATTGTAGGAGAATAATGAATTGTTCAATTAGTAATACTGAATTAAAAAGTTAAGCATTTGGAAGAAAAATGAAGTCAGATTCTTTTAGTTATATATCAAAATCAAAATCAGAAGAAAATGTAAGTATGGTTTATGTAGTCTTAGAAGGGAAAAGAGCTATCTAAGACTATCAGAGAAGAAAATCCAAATAAAATATTGATATATCTACACACAAAAATATAGAAAACGTCTCTGTCAAAAAGTAAAACACAACATAAAATCAGAAAAGTCTGATTTATTTGCAAAGTACATAACAGATAAATCAATAAGAAAATTAATATCTAAGTAGAAAAAATGGGATAAGTAAGAATGAGACGAGGGAATTTATAAAAGGAGAAATACTGATGGCCAATAGTACGGAAATATGAAAAAATGCACAATCTTAGTAGTAATTAATTTAATTTAATTTAATTAATCAAGTTAATCAGTAATAAGTATCCAAAATCTATGAGCTATAGTTAAAGCTATAGTCAGAGGAAAATATACTTTACTTTTGTTATTAAAAATTAAAAAACCATAAAAAGGTGCACTGAAAATAATTGAATTGAGTGTTCATCTTTTTAAAACAAATTTTAAAAACAACAAAAAATAAAGGCCAAAACAAATAAATATAAAAGTGAAATTAATGAAATATTTAAAAAATAAAAGAAATGATCAATTAACCCAGAAACCAGACGTTTTAAAAGGCAAATTAGAAAAATATATCCTGATAAATCTATGTAAAAAAACCCAAAAAGACAAAACACCAACAGGCAGAGTAGTAGAAATAAAACAGGTGCTATAACCACAAACATGAGAAAGATTAAGAGAACTTTAAAACAATATATTCATCTCCTTTCAGGCACTGGTCATAATTAAACAGGGCAAGGATGAAGGGAATTTGGCATCTCTCCTCAGCCCTCCCTTAACCTTTACTTTGTGGCCTGGGGTCAGATTTGACACCTGTTGCCCTGGGGCTCCAGGGGGTTGACAGCTCCCTGGTCAGGGAGGAGGGAAGTGGCACTGCTTTTTCTCTTATCTGGAATTTAGCCCATAGCCTCAGTGCATTGATCTAGAATGACCATGTAACTGTGAGCATGGTCTTAAGCTGTCTGGGTCCAGGGTGCCAGAGACGTGTGGTCCCCCAGTGGGCGAGGACATCTGGCCCTGCAGGGTAGGGACTTTTAGGCAAAGGCATTCCAAGGGAGTGTAGCAACCCGGGGAAAGAGGGAGGAGAGGAAAACAGGATCATCTGAAGTCGAAGACAAGGGGCTCACGGGACCCCGCCTCTCACCTGGCTCGCCATATGAGCTCTGAGTTTGCTGGCCCTGTCTTAGAGACACCAGCAGAGGGCAGCAGGAGGCTGTAGCTGGCGGGGTACAAAGCCACTGAACCCGATAACCCGAGAACGGAGGTTGTGCCCACAGCCGTATTCCAAAATAAATTTGACTGCTTCTCTCATTGATCCAGCTTGGAGCTGAGTCAAGCTCCAGAGAAGGGAGTTGGGTCACACTCATTTGCGGGGAGGACTTAGATTCAGTCATTCATTTGTTCATTCTTTTCTTTATTCAACAGTTATTGAGTGTGCATGTGGTTCCCAGTCCTTTTCTAGGCCCTGGGACTGCAGAGGTGAGTGATCGAATTTCATAATAATCACAAGAACAGCAAGAATGAACGCCTGCCTGCAGTTACTGCAGGCCATGCTAACCTCAGTGCCTTATTTGTTTGGTTCATTTATCCCTCATGAAAACCCTGTGGGGTGAGCACTGTTATTATTCCAATTTTACCAAGAAGGCAACTAAAGCACAGAGAGTGTATGTGACTTGCCCAGGGTCACACAGCTACAATGTGGTAGAGCCAGGGTTTGAATCCAGGCGGTCTGGCTCTTCGTTGACTTTGCTACACTGACATAACTTAAACAAGTAAATGGTCAAGTTGATTTCAGGTGACTATAATTGCTAATAAGAAAATAAAATAGGGCATCATAATGGTGACTGGGGCTGGGTCAACCTTGATTCAGTGGTCAGATAAGGATTTGGGGGTAGGGGGTAGTGGTGACATACAATCTAAGACCTGGCAGGGGCGGAGGATCATATTAGCACCCAGACGGTCTCTGTTGAGCCCTAGCGGGTCCCAGGACACAACTCACAGCCACTTGCGGACCCTTGAGTCCATAACCAAGCACCCACACACCTTACCCAGAGCCCCTGGAACTACTCAGAGCCAATGGTCCTCAGTGAAGGGTGTGCAGAGAGCAGCTTGGACACAGGCTGGGGGCAGGGCAGAGGCTGAGCCCCCTAACAACAGGATGCTGGGAACTTCAAGCTCTGGGTCTGTTGGTTTTCCTACAGACGCTCACACACGCCCAAAAATACATGTGAATACCCCCAAGTCCATGTACACACAATTCCCCACCCAGAGTCTCACCTGCCCAGGGCCTCACCTTCTCTGATGCTCCCCAGGGCTGTTCCAGGCCCAGACCCACTCCCAGGGGTCACAAGAAGACCCTGGAAATGCACAGGGAAGGATTTCAGTCAGCAGCTGCTTTTTACTAGTGACGTCGATCAGCTGACAGGAGATTATTTCAGGTCTGACAATATAGAGTGAAGCACTATTTATATGTGATGATGGATGTTCCCTAGATTTGCTGTGATCATCATTTCATGATGTATGTAAGTCAAATCATCAGGCTGTGCGCCTTAAACTTATACAGTGCTATATGTCAGTTATACCTCAACAAACATGGAAGAAAAAGTGTACAGAGGGAAGCAGGACGCCCTTCACCTCATGAAGGGTCTACAAGGAAAGGAGAAGCCTGGCTTCCTGGCTCTAGGCCCTCCTGCGAAAGTGAGGGGGAGGCAGAAAGCAGCTATGGTGACTATATTTCTTAGGGCAGTCGTTTCCCAAACTGACAAAAAACCCGGGTCACCTCGGGGCCTCGTGAACGTAACAGATTTCTGAGATTTTGATTCGCTGGGTGCAGAGTGGAGCTGAGAGCCTATGACTTTGGCTAGCATTCCAGGCAATTCTGTGGGTCACTGCTCTGAGAGCTGCATGAGGTGGCATAAGCGCTGTGCTTGCCAGGACAGGGCAGGCTGGGTTTGGGGTCGGTGACAGTCGGCCCAGCCCAAGGCGTTTGTTAGGCTAATGAATGCTTACTTGCATGTCACTGCTTTTGAGCATGACACTTGTATTTGCTTGGACAAATCACGGGTCCATAGTTAGAGATACTGTTCTCCTTCCCGCACAGGCTGCCACCATGACTAAGGGCACCCAGTCCAGGTGGAACCCCACCCTGAGATCCTCCTCGTTTCCCAGCACCCCACCAGCCACTTAGGGTTAGGAGGACAACATCAATTTTCAAAGTCCACTTTCCGGCATCTCCAGCCCACACTCCACGATAATGTTCAACCCCTTCCTGGTTAATGAGAAAAAAAAAGAAAGAAAAAAAAATCCCTGATTCCTGGCAGGTTCTAAAGCATAGTTCAGTTATACAATAATGAGCAAACAACCTTGACAGCAATGAGCAAACTGTGAACCCTGGTTCCCGCCCACCTCTGACAGCCAGAGAAGGGAGGCAGGCTGGTCCTGGGCAGGAAGGGGATTTGAGGAGTGTGAGTGCTAGGCCTTCAGCTGGTACCCCAAGCCCCTGTCCTCTTGGCTTGGGCATGGCTAAAATGTGAGAACAGTAGAGCTGGAAGACTCCAAAGAAAGTCTGTCCTGCGGGAACAAGGCCTTGCCGTACCAGGATCCAGAATCCAGGCCAGAGCCTGGGCCTCGTATGTTGCAAGTTTTGGTAGTTATTTTCATTCTAGTACAGGAAGCAAATTGCAATCACATTGGCTGTATCTATATACCTTCATGGGAGACTGTTGACTTATAGACATAATTTAAACTCAAAGTCCCCATCTCAAGAGCAGGGTGTGTTTGCCATTCTGACTCACTCAGACTGACTTTCTATAGAACTGAGAAATTGGTGATAAGTGTTCAGGGCACAATGAGTTTGGAAAAAATTGGCAGGTAACAAAAACGGAAGACAGTTCTCGGATCCTGCAGCTTTGCGCCCGAAAGGGCCCTGCAGGTCTGCATCTGTGTGTGATCATTGATTCATCCAGCTTTAAAAGGGAGAAGCCATTACTGACCAATTTACAGATAGGGAAACTGAGGCCCAGGGAGCCAGCATGCCATGGCGAAGACTCCTATTTCACGAGAACAAACAACGGGGCTCAAGAAGTTGCTCAGAGTCCTGAAGTCCTAAGGGGAATGTGCTGTCCGAGGCCCCTGAGGTCTGTCCTTGGAGCACCTGGCTTCAATAGGTCCCCTGTGCAAAAGATGTCAATCATCATATGTCCCTTAGTAAAGGAAAACAGCCTGCCTTCAGCCCTTGAGAGAGTGAAAGAGATGGCCTGGACAGAATTCTTGAATCCATAATTTCCCTCTTGTTTTAGGTCTTGGGAAGCCTGGATGAACTGTAGTTTCTATCCTTGGACTCTCATGAGAATTCACTTTTAGGTTAACTCCACCTTCTCTTGAGCTGATTTGCCCACTGCTTGCTGATAAGAATTGGGAAGTAAATACAGGGAGGTTGTTGCCTCAATCCTAGACTGAGGGAAGAATGCCGGCCAGGGGATACATTTAGAGAGAGGAGATCTGAAAAGACGATCAGGTGCTAGATCAGGGGAAGAACCAGCTCCACATGTCCAAGAGCCTGGGGAGAAAGCGTCATGTCCACTGGGGATGACTTAAAGGTAGAGGAGCAGGGTCAGGTTTTGGGTGGCATAGAAAGCACTCAGAGTAGGAATGTGAGGCTCTAGTGATTGAGGGATGAAGGGGGAAGGGAGCACCATGGAAGGAACTAGGAGAAGACTGAAAGGGAAATGGAAGAATTTGAGCTCATCCACAGATTTTTATTGCATTTCCCTGACTGAGGGGGCACTCATTACATGCTGGGAAACAATTCCTGTGAAGCACATGACTGCGTCTTGTACACTGACCTTTATACACAGTATAAACAAAGGAGACAATCATCTCAGGGTAGACATGGTCCCCGTCCCCCCTTACATAAAATAGAAAAAATTATGTAATGGTTACCTGTCCATTTTCTCATTTTTGTCTTGGCAATGAGAAAATTCAGGTGCAACTTTCATGCTTGATTTTGATAATTCTCTTGTTCTGGGTTGTCTTACATGTATCTTCTTTCCTTCTAAAAACTTTCCGGTCTTTCCTTTTTCTATTTGCCATAACCTATGTTACCTAGGTTTCATATGTGCCTCTAAATTTTCGGCAGTTTCCCACTCCTTTGGCAAGCAGTCTGGATTTGAAGTGCAGAGAGTGAATTGTTCTGCTGTACATCACGAAAGTACCCTTCTCACTGCTCCCAAGTGCAGTGCCTGAAGAAGAGCTTCATGAGGTTGAAAATTCAGTGATGTGACAGTCTAAGTGGGCCAGAGGCTGAGGACACAGGTACTGTCCTCCTCCCCCTGCCAGCCCCAATGTCTTCAGCACACCCCACCCCTACCCCGACAGCCTCACAGAAGAAGCACACCTCAGAGAGAACTCTACCCTATAATATTCCATGTGCAGTATCCCACCCACTCGTCCATTTGGTAATTCTTTGGTGCACCCATGCAACAAACACTCATCAAGCACTTACCAAGTGTGAGGCGCTCCCTCTGGTAGTTCGGATACAAAGAAAAATAAAATGGAAAACTAATATAGCAAAGATATTTCATGAAGTTAAAGTGGCCCTTAGTCCATTCATGAAATATTTTCAGTCTCATTTTGTGATTGGCATACAGCTGGAAGCGGAATTCACCCTCTTCCCCCAGTTTGCTGCCTGGGCTCCATAGAATCTCAGCTCCGTCCACCCTGAGATTTCTCGAGAACATCCATGGTCATGAGCTTGACTGTGGGCCAAGACGGTGTCAGAACTCTGCTCAGAGGGGCGGTTTTATGTGCTGACTGGATGGCTGCATCCTTTGCCCCCCAGTGTGTGAAATGCACCTTTAGGGAGATCTTCCCTCTTGTCTCTAAGAATAATGGACCCATTGACCTATAATGGGATGAGGATGTCACAGAAGAAAGGGGATGTTGAACATGGAGGCATTAAGACCGATGATGCCCTGTAAGGAAGGACCCAGCCTGCCTGACCATTTGCCTCCTCCCGCGATACCGGCATAGGCCACAACATCAAAAGAGTCTCCTAAAAGCATGCGGGAAGGGAAGGCTGCCCTTTGTTCTCAAGATCACCCTAATGACCCTTGGGAGGCCACAGCCACTTGGGCAAGTGAGGGGATTCCTAGGACTATTCGCTGTCACCCATGTAGGACACTGCCAGGTGTCACAGTTTCAGTGTATAGCTCATGAACAGCTAAAAACAACACGCATGTCGTAGACAGGGCTGGGCTAGCCATGGGAAGGAGACTCTGACACCAGGTAGTGGCAACTTGGAAAAATGGGAATTGGATCTCTTGGAAGCTGAGACACTGCCTGCTCGGACACAGATGTGGACCTCCATTGATCCATCTGCTGGGCTGCAGTGTCCTCACTAAAAAAGGAGAGGGTTTGAATGTGCTTTTTCTGAGATTGACTCTGACCCAATGCTGTGCTCTTTGGCAGGACAGAAGGTGTCCTTTGCCATGGACTGGACTGGACCAGAAACCCTCATGCCCCACTGTCAGTCTCTTTTCACTTCATCCCCCCACAGTCAAATATGTCCCCTTGCTTTTCTCCCATCCCCATGAAGGAATGAATCAACACTGGACATGGGGAAACTGGCACTGAATTCTCTTTCAGAGCAGCAGGGACCTCAGCAGGGAGCCAAGGAGGGGGCGGAGGAACCTGCCTCTTCAGGCTGGGAATTCACAGATGGCCAAGAAGGAGGAGGAGCAGGAGATGTCATTCCAGAGCCCATCTCTTAGGAGGAGGACACAGTCCTCCCCTGAGCCATGGTTGTTAGGCTCATTCTTCTTCCAGTTGCTGTAGCCCATCCTCCCTCCTGTTACATACATAAACTGGCCTTCGGTCACCTCATCTGTGATGCCCAGGAAAGCAATGTCAGGGGCCATGTCCTGGATGGCTTTGTTCTCCTCAGCATTCTTGGGGGTGGCCACGGTGGCCCCAAGCTCAGCGCACAGAGCCTTCACTTTGGAAAAAGGCATCTTTTCACCATTGGTCACGTAGAGCATCTTTCCAGACTTTTTACCCAAGGAGAAGCTTTGCACTGAAATCACAAAATGTAGGTGGGGTTGACTTGGCTTCAAGCCCAGCCTGGGACAGCAGATGAAAAAGCCCTTCTCTGGGAACTTGGGAGTCTGGGGTTGAGCCCCATTCTCTACCACCTTTGGTGAGATCCTAGTAAGAAGGTGGAAGGCAAGTCCCTGGCAGCAAGCCGGGGCTCTCCTGGCATATCCCATCCTTAGGACAAATATCTGTTAAAAACTGTTCCAGTACAGGTGGACCTAGGGAAACATGCTTGAGCCCCACTGCCAGACATGGGCCCCAGGATGAGAAAGAGGCATGGACCGCCATCTGAGGCCCGTGGGTGCTAAGGAAGGAGCAAAGATTCCAGAGTCAGCAGACCTCCACGCCATCCTCCTTCCCACTTCCTAACTGTATGCTGTTGAATGAATTATCTATACTTCCCGGACCTATTTTTTTCTCACCTGTAAATAAAATGGGTGTAATACCCACAAATAGGGATGGCAAGACGATTGAATAAAACCAAATTATGAGAAAATTCCCACCTAGTATATAATAAGTTGTCATAAGTGTAAGTTCTTTTCCACCGTCCCCCCAAAACCTAGAGCATTCTGGAGAAAAAAGTTAGAGTCAAGAACACATTGGGGACAGAAAAAAAGCTTACACTTTTTGATGTGATCCAGTTGTGATTTCAGGCTCCTTATCCGTCCCTCTAAGTCAGCCAGCTTAGCCTCGGCAACTATAAAGCAATAGGGAGAGGATATTTATTTAGAAGAAAACCCTCAATTGGAGAGCAGAGTATTTTGAAAAAAAAAAATGAGCTTACTGAAAAGTATTCGTATTCCAGAAAAATAAGAAAACAAAAAGAAGCAAAAGGGGAAAAAAACTGTATTCCTGCCTTCTCAGATATACTTAGTAACTATTGTAAACTATAACTCTGGAAATAATAATAATAATACCATAAACTATAGCTCTGGATCCTTTTCTTCATATACTGCTTAAATATTGCAATATTATAATTATTTATAAGAAAAGGCCCAGCTAATTTTTCTCCTTTTTGAAAACTTTTCTTAATCATATTTTCATTTCCTATTCTAGGCAAACTCTTTAATACGTTTATTATTCTGATAGGCCAGTGGACAAATATAAGTAAGAGGTCATCCTTTTGGTTTTGTTGTTACTGAATTTATTTTACTCTGAACTAAGTTGCTGTGATGTCCCCCATTATCCAGGGGTCCTATGAGGCCAACCCTTTTCATGCCACTCTTGTGACAACAGACAAAATCCAACAGCAGAGAGGACCAGTTTCCTCCCTTGCAGCCTGGAACCACGTACTGGACTGTTGCAGCTGAAGAAGGGCCAGGGCACATGTCCTACAGAGGTCTGCTGAGGGTGAGGCGGGCAGGGTTCGGAAGTCTATACCCGGGCACCAGTGGGAATCCCCTTGGGCCCCAAGGAACTGAGAGGAATGAGGGCGCTGGGTCAGGAAGCAGAGCTGAGCATCTTCCAGTGGGGCAGCAGGAGACGGGGCACCTCCCACCTGGCCCTGGAATTCCCAGGTCCTGGGTCCCCACAGCCCACATCACTTGCTGGGGTGAGCTCCTTACCCGAACTGTCTCCACGATCTCCTTTGTGGCCCTTTGGTCCTGGAAGCCCAGGATTCCCTATATTTCCTTGAGGCCCCATTTTCCCTGGAGGGCCCTGCAAACCTCTGAGCCCTGGCCCTGTTGGAAGAGGAAGGAAATGTGACCCAGTGTCTGTCACTCATTCTCTTTCTCCAAAAGCTCAATATTTGATTGACCCCAAGAAACCACCACTCAGCTAGCAGTGATCCAAAGAAGAAAGATCCTCCTGCGTCTCAGGGGATGGCCTGTCCTAAGGGCCAGCTCCCTGAGCATCACCAATTCCTGGGTGGCAGTGAGGGATCCTGGAGAGCCAGAGAAGCATCTTTATTTTGGAGAGAATGCCCTTTTACAGGAGTTTTTCTGAGTGAATCGTCACCTACCATAATGAAAGGTGAGCCTCCTCATGTCTCTGTGCCAGATCCCTTATAGAGAACACCCTCCCGTTGGGGTAAAAGATTGAAGAAGTCAGAGCGGCCTGTCCTATACCTGGTTCTCCCTTTTCTCCCTTGGGTCCATCTCGCCCATCTCTGCCTGGGGTGCCGTTGGTGACCGGGATGCCACAGGTCACCACTGAACAGGTCTTCTGGGCATCCTCACAGGCTTTTGTTTCTGAGCAGGATGTTGTCACCACACACAGAAGGAGGACAGGAAGTGACAAAAACAGGAACATGGTCCTTACCTTAGAGTGGAGAAAGTCAAAGAAAATAATTCCATCTCATTTGGTTTGCTACCATCTCTGATGTGTTGGACCCTGTGCTCGGGGCAGCTGACACAGAGGGGGATGTCACAACTCTTGGCCCTGAGTTACTCCCAGGCTACTAGGAAAACTATTACTAGCACAGGCAAGATGTATTAGAGTTAGATCAGTGCTAAAACAAATATAGATGCAAGAGTAATATCACAGGGGCCCACTTTCCCTGGGGCTCTCATGCCCTGTGGGCCCAAGGCTTAGTTGGTTAGGCAGCCCTAAGCACGAAAGCCCACAGGGTCTACAAATGCCACGCAAGCCCTGTTCCCGATGGCCCGGCAAAGAGAGCTCATTTCTTGCATGACCTTTGGCTACTCTCCTCTCAACTCCCTTTCTTGAGGGCCTAAGTAGCCTAAATTTCCCTCTTCTTCTCCTTCCTATGGACGCTAAAGGTAGACTCAAACTATAGCATGTGACCCATTGCTTGGCGGGACCTGTTTTACAACATCCGTTGTCCCGTGTCGCATAAAAATCTGTTTTACACCACAGGGCCCCAACCACCCCCAGAATCACAGCTGTTTCCCCAACAACCTGTCAATCATCCTGTTTCATAAAGTCTCTACTTTGTGACAGGCACTTGCTGGGACTCGGGACCCAGAGTACCCTGAGGTATGGAAACTTGTTCTGACCCTGAGAATGGAACCTTCTTTGGTCATTGATCCTGGCCAGTTGCCACTTAGATTTACCTCCTTCCCTTGCTTTGAGATTTTCCACCGAGAGGCCATTTTTCCAGCCAGAACCCAGGCTCCTAAAATTTCTGTTCACCCTGGGCCCAGCAGGGTCAGCTCATACTCCTCCTGGCAGGATCCTCTGCATGCTTCCGAGACGCTTCTCCGGCTCTGTGCCCCCACCCAGCCATCAGATTCCCATCCAGCCTTTGCTCGAGCTGGTCCCCTTCCAGGAAGCCTCACAGCCCAGCCCCCATGGGCCTATCCGTCTGCTCCTCTCTGACCTCTAATTCCAACGTCCCTGCATAACTACTGCATCTGTCCTTGGCCACCTTGGCCTGTCAGCTCCCTTAACCCTTCCTTCCCTCCAGGACTCAGTGAGAAGTAGGAAGTTGGGAGGGAATTTTCTTTCTTTCCTTCTTTCTTTCTTTTTTTTTTTTTAGGATTTTTAATTTTTAAATTTATTTATGTGCTCTCTCTTTTTTGTTGTTTTTTGTTTGTTTGTTTGTTTATTTTGTTTTGGCTGCACTGTGTGGCATGTGGGATCCCAGTTCTCTGACCAGGGATGGAACCCGTGCCCTCTGCCATGGAAGCACGGATTCTTAACCACTGGACTGCCAGGGAAGTCCCGGAAGGGAATTTTCTTGATCAAATCTTCTCCACCTTCCCTCTCTCTTAAGCTCCCCTGATTATGTGGGAGGCCAAAGCCAGAGCTAAACATGTTGCTGGCATACACACCCCACTTCCATTCTTCTGTTTGGCTGAAAAGACCACCTTTAGTTTGCAGATGGTAACCTGGATCCAGGAAGGGCACAAGGCCCCAGGTCAGAGAGACAGAGGCCCTCAGGGGGCCTGACAACCCCACCACAGCCCCTGCCTGGAACTCACCAGGGTCAAGCCAAGTGGCCAGACTCTTGGCCGAGGCCTCCTCTTCTGTCCTCAGAAATGACTTACTAGGGGCCTCCTCAGAGCACAGAGGCTATGGCAGGGAAGCTGGTCCTCCAGCCTAGGCCTCTGGCAGATGCCTCAGCAATGTCAGCCCCAATTAGTCTGGTGACCAGGGACAGTGCTGGACTGGCCTTCAACCCCAGATTAATAAACAACCATCCTCAGAACCGCTGTATCCTGGGCAGTTCTCCAGGGCTGCTGGTGGGGTCTCCAGCTTAGCACTGGGCAGCTCTCTACTGCAACACCCCAGACTCCTCCCACTGCTCCCTCCCGTGCATCTGTCTCTATAGCTCTGCTATCTGATCCTCTAGAATCACAGATTCCCAGGTCATAGATCAGAATCCCAGAGGACAGTTCTTTCCAAATATTTGTTTCTGGAAGGGACATGCATAGACATCCTACCAAACACGTGCTCATGCAGACACACATGTACAGGCGTACACCTGTGTATCAGTTGTTCTGCCTAGTTCCCCCTTCCATTCATATTTAATTTACTAGGAGCGGGAGGGAAGGAGTTAAACACCTACAGCACTGAGTCACCTCATTCCTCCCTTGTCATTCAGAACATTCGTCAGCTGCCCTGTCGGTGCGTCGCAGCGCTAGGCACAAGGAAAGGAAGTGTTTGTAGACAACTCAAATTCAAAGCTGAACATGGGCATTTGCACTAGCTCTTCCAGCTTAGGACACTTCTCTCCATCTTTGCATAATTGCTTGTTGTCGTTCAGATTTCATCTTAAATATTATTGCTGGAGAAAGGGCTTTCCCTAACCATTCTATCACAAAATTATAATTCTCTGTTTTAGTTATCTGCTTATAATTCTTCTCTATGTAAAATTGTCCTATTTCTTTGGTTGCATATTTATTGACCATCCCACTCCTTTAGAACAGGAACTTCATGAGAACAGGCATCTTGCTTCCCCACCTCTAAGAGGGCCTGGAAACGGAATCAACGCTCAAACATTTGTGGAACAAAGGAATCCTCCGGCATCGTGTCCTCAAAAGTGGCATCGTGTCCACTTTTCTAGGGCAGGAGCTGCATTTGATTCCCCTCCTTGTCTCCAGGGTGTAACTCAGGGCTGGGCACTTGGGGAGGATCCACTGAGAGAGTGAGAAGGGAAGCAGAGACGCTGAGCAGGGCAGACACCAGATCAGTCTGCGGCTCCTCCACGCCTGGGTTTCCAGGAGTGTCTGGTTCTTATCTCCAGAGGCTGATCAAGTGGTCTTTTTCAAGTCACTGATATAACTTTTGATTCCTGCCTTCCCCCAAACTTACACCCACTCTTTGAAACACTTAGTCTCACCAAACAACTCTAGAGGTTTGCTTTTTTCCTGCGGTGGAGCAGGGGTAGGGCCGCTTCCCTTGGACTCTGCCTTGTGATTGCTGCTTTCGACCCTCAAGAGTCATCGGCCCTTGTGTACTCAAGTCACTGTGCCCTGTTCAGCAAGCCCTCCAGGTTCCTCTTATCAAGGAGGCTGACAGGCACTGAGAGGGGCCCCTTGTAAAGAAGACCCCCCCTCAGGGCTGTGTTTCCTGATGCCATTGACACAACTCCGAAGGGCCCATAGGCTCAGAGGACAAAGAACTCTCAAACCCTACGGCAAATGAGCAGACCTCCCAGAAAGGTGGAAATCTGAAGCCGAGAGATTTACATACAACCAGGACCCTATATGTCCTACAGACTTAGAGGAAAGATGGCTTTAGAAGGAGGGAAGAGGATAGAACGGGAGGAGGGAGGGATATGTACTGCGAGCAAAGGGACAATAAGAAATACTTGACTCTGGTGGGACAAAGCCCCCCCTCGAGGATGCGTATCCATTGGGTCTGTCCTGTCATAGATCTGGGGTTTGAATTTATGCTTATTAGTATTATTTTGCTATTATTATTATTATTAAAATTTTCCCTTCATGCCAAGATGAAAAATTGTTTTTCAAGGGTCCCAGCTCAGCACAATCTAGTGTAGCATGGGGACGTAAAAGCAATGGAGGACCTTACCCTTAACCCAGGCACCTCAGGATTTTCTCAGATGAAGATCAGGTAAATTAGAATTCACCTTATAAAAACTACTGAACACAGTGAAAAATAAGTAGAGTGAAATCTGACTGACACAAGACTCAAAACTAGGCCTCGGAATGCTGTCAACTCTAGACAACAGATAAATTGATAGTTTTAAAAAGACAGTATAGGGCTTCCCTGGTGGCGCAGTGGTTAAGAATCTGCCTGCCAATGCAGGGGACGGGGGTTCGATCCCTGGCCCAGGAAGATCCCACATGCAGCAGAACAACTAAGCCCGTGCACCACAACTACCTGCGCTGTAGAGCCCATGAGCCACAAGTACTGAAGCCCGCGCACCACAGCTACTGAATCCCGCGTGCCTAGAGCCTGTGCTCTGCAACAAGAGAAGCCACGACAATGAGAAACCCGCGCACCACAAGGAAGGGTAGCCCCCACTCGCCACAACTAGAGAAAGCCCTCTCAAGGCAACGAAGACCAAACACAGCCAAAAATAAATAAATAAATTTAATTTTTAAAAAGACAGTATAAATAAGGAATAAAGAAGGAATAATAAATAAATAAGGAATAAATAAAAATTAAACAGTGAAACTCGAACTACAATAAGGAAATAACTATAGAGCTATTAATAAAATTTCAGAAACTCTCGTTCTTTGCAAAAATAAACAAATTTGGCAAACATAACCCTGGTGGTTTGAATTACTCTCCTGATTTCCACATTTTCTTTTCATAGAAATATATACCCATGCCCTTTGCCAAGGTACTTTGCAATGCCTCCCACTGGAGTATGTGGAGTAAACACCCCAACCCCTTTGATATTTGCCTTGGCCATGTGACCGTGAGCGGACACTAAGGGAGCAGCAACTTTAAATGTGGGAAGAATATGTCCCCAGTAGCCACTAATATCAGAATAATGAAATGATGTGGAGCGAACAGGAACTGCCCTGAAAGCTTGAAGTAAAAAAAGAGCTATTAAAGTCCAGCCATGCATCCATGGTTAATAGCACAGTCCCTGGAATCTGACTTCCTGTATTCATAGCCCACTTCTGCCATGAACTGGCTGCATGATCTTTGGAAAATCACTTTAATCTCTACGTGCCTCAATATTCTCATCTGTAAATTGGGCGTAATAATAACGTCTACATAATAGGGTTAATGAGGATTATATGAGTTAATGGAAGTATAATACCTGGTACGTGGTAAGTGTGATGAGAGTATCAGCCATTAGACCAAGTAGGGTATCCCAGGAATGCAAAGATGGTTCAACATCAAAACATAGTCCAGTTAACTCACTAATTTAATATATAACAAGTTTAAGAATCTTAATGCAGATATGTACAATCTTGAGGCTTGAAGCTCACCCTTTTCTCGAAACTAATACATGCTCTCAAAATTCTTCATACCTATTCTTCCCTTGGAATACAAACTTTCTAGGGTTGAGTTAAAATATAGTCCAAATGATTATTGTCCCTTAGTTTTGTCACTAAAATCTGTTTTATCTCTGATTCATCACCACCCTGGCCATAGAGTGGCGGCTTCTTGAAGTGAAGGGTGGACAGTGCCTCCTCTCTTATTTATTTATTTATTTTTTTTGCATGTATGGTTGGTAGAGAGAGTGATGGTGCCCAGGGTGGCAATACCTGCTCACAGGAGGCACCATATATCAGTGGGAACACTGCTGCTTCTCGGCCCATCCTAACTGGTTGTTGGGTCCCTCTGTATGACTGATTATAAATGACAGCTCCTCCCAGGAGCTGGTCCTTCAGATAAGGGGCTCTGTAAAAGCCTCCAGCTGCCTGCTCCCTACCCTCAACATGACATCAGTGAACACGCCACTTCATAGTCTCTTGCTCTTCAAGTCCCTGTGTTCCAAGAAGCAATCTGCTCGTGAGTAGGGCTTAAACTCTGGCTAGCTTCCATGACATCGACATTGGCAGCCCCTGGGAAATTCCATCCAAGTGGTGGAAATCCACATTGCCCCAGAACACACCTGCTAACAGTTCTATTCTCCCCCTTCTCCATCTCTCCATGCCTCAGCAAGATCAGGCCCTCTGCTGGTTCAGCTCTTCAGCAATTTTAGAACAGGAGATTCCTGCCTTAGGTGACTTAATGAGGGAAGGAAGGCAAAGTAATTCGGGCATCCCTATTTGCAAAGATTAGGAGGAGGATAGGACAGTCCCCTCCTCCATGCCACAGGGAGAGGAGAGGAAGGGATAAATTCCATTGTGAGAGTACAGATGTCACCCATGGAAGGTCAGCTTGCTTTCGTCTCTTTAGTCTTCCTTATACTGACCAACAGAATGCGAATTACTAAACCACTCACATTGAATGGCCCTCACCTTGCAGGTTCCATGGTGGGGTCCCTGGAACCCCCTGGACTCATTAAAAGATGACCCTTTTACTCTCACCTGTGGGCTCTAGATGCCAGTACACAGGAACAAGAAATGACTCAGCTCACACTTGACACCCTTTTGATGTTAACAGCTTAAAGGAAATGCCAAAGAAATCACCCGATAAAGCTCAGTACACATTCATGATGAAAATGAATCTCAGCAAACTATGAAAAAGAGGGAACTTTGCCTTGATAAAAGGCATCAGAAACCTAAAACAAGCAACTCCATGCTGAAATACTGGAAATGTTCTCATGATACATTCAATGCGCCCCTAACGATAACATTTATCACTGAGTGTCTTCAACAATATATAGGGTCTCCTGGCCCCTACAAAAAGATAAGAATGATATATAAGAAATATAAATATCATGAGGAACAGGCAAAATTTCTGTCATTTGTAAATATAAGCATATATTTATAAAATGTGAGAATCAATTATTAGAAATATTAGAGGGAAAGTGAGAATCCAAAATGATGGCTGGACATACAATCAACCAAAAATAAATCAATAGTTTTCTTATAAACCAGCAATAATTAATTTAAAATGTGATAAAAATAATATAATAACAATTGCAAATAACACCATAAAGGAAGTAAAAATAAACCTAACAAGAAATGAGAAGACAACGATTTTCAGAGACTTAGACTGTTCCTCCGTAAAATACGGGAAATGTGTTTCTCCGTACTTTTTTGAATTTTGGGGAAGGCTCAATAATTTGTGTGCTGGGCCCTAAGCTCATGTGGCAGGGTGACCAGATTAAAAATTGACATTCATGAAAGAATGAGAAATAGTTCTGCTCGTTCCCATCTGGTTTTGTGGATTGTGATCCAGAACTTCCTCTTGTCCCGAAAAAGAAGTATATGCGGTGAGGGAGGGCATTACGTGAAGGTGGGAGAAGTGGGGACCTTTCTGGAGATGGGACATAGATATGGTCACCTCCTCAAGCAAGTAGAGACATGATCCAATTCCCACACAGCCTTGGGACATGGGGGCCATGGTCCCTTTCCATGCAGTCCTGAGACTGAGGTGGCTCACAGAGCCCTGAATGCCACCACTGTTGGGCCATGGCAAACATCCAGGGGGCTGAGTGGGGAACGGAAGGCATGATATCACCACCCTCAAATGGAACATGTAGACTTAGATCAGGAGCTATCTGGATGCCAGCCATCAACACTAATGCTCCTCTGTTCCTCCAGACATTTCTGTAACCCCCCATCTGCCCATACAACCTGAGGGTGGGAGCAGGTTGCCCCTTCCACCCAACAAAGAAAGCTTAACCTGAGATTGAACTTTCCACTTTTCAGGTAAGTGGGGCCTCAGAGCCAGAGTTAACTTGATTTCTAAAATCACAGAAATATTTCTTGAAACCAAAGCAATGGAAACTCATGTTAACATATTCATGATTTATTACACTTGAATCATCTCTGCTCAGTGAGAGGATGGGGTGGTGATGAGCATAAGCTTCAGGTTCAGGTAGATGGGTTTGAAAACAGCCTCTGTCACTTGCTCCGTGTAACAAAACTCAAAACATTTAACTTCTTTAAGTTTCAGTGTTCTTGTATAAAAAATGGGGAAAATAATGCTCGTTCCATGGCACTGTGTGAAGATTAAATCGTAGTTTATAAGATGTCTTGGAAGTGCTTGTCAAGGTGCTTGGTATATAGTATATGCTCAATAAACACTTCACTGAGGTCTGAAGTGGTGGGGATGTGTTCATCAGCAGGAAGTTACTTGGGTAATGCCTGAGGTGGGAGTGAGATCTTCCCTAGAGGCATAGACTGGCTGCTTTTAGGCCAGGGAGTTGAGTTGGTACCCCCAGAGTCAAGGGAGTGGATAATACATGCCAATCACTAGGGGTGGGGTGGCCTCCTCCATGCTGGGGCGCCACCCGGCCCTCTGACCTCATGGAGAGCCTGAGCAGATGTGCCCCACAGACCTCAGGCTGCCAGACAATCCCGAATGTATCCTTAGCTCCATACATTCGGGATTTCCCAGAAGTCCACCCATCTCTCATCATGCTTGAGCGGCACTGCTAAGTCTTGATAAGGCTGGGCAGGCAGTGGGCTGCAAAGAAAGAGTAGAGGGGCCAGGCAGCAGGCACCCTGTGTGTGCTTTCGGAGGGAAGCTCCATCCCAGGACTTCACTGTTGCCATCTATAAATGAAGGAGTTGGACAAGAAGAGGAAGAAAGAAGCCTCCCTCTCTTGCCAAAGGGCGAAGTTAGAGTGGCTGTCTAGAGTGCAAAGCTGAGAAGGGGCTCCGGGGGGAGTCAGACTGATTAGTAATCAAGGGGGAGGAGTCAGGGCCCAGCGGGGAGTGCCGTGGCTAAGATACCTCCAACTCTTATAGCTACAAAGGTGTTACAGCACCTCATAGACCAGGTGGATTCCCCAGGACGTGGGCTGAAAGGCAAGGCAGGACCCTCTCCATCCTGTGGCCGTGGTGCCTGCTCAAAACTCGCAGATGGCCAGTCGGGACTGCAGGCAGTTCTTGTCATTCCACCGGCCATCTGTGTACATCTCCACACACTTCTCTTTGCCCCAACCCCCGGGCTCCCCTGGGTACCAGTTGGTGTAATCCACAGGGTTTCCATCCAGGTAGTGGAAGTTTCCAGCAGTGGGACCCTCAGTCAGGCCCAGGTAAGCATAAGTATTGTGCTTCTTCACGATGTTTGCAATGGCCTCATTCTCCTCTAGACTCCTTGGGGTAGCAATGCGTCCACCTGCTCTGGCACACGACTCTCTAATGGCATCAAAATTGACCGACTGCCCACTGGTGGCGAAGACCTTCTCTCCCACTGCCAGCATGGACCCCTGCAGACTGAGGACTGACAGCAGAGGAATCCGGGTCAGGCCACAGGCCTCTTTGTTTCCAAGTCCTTTTCCTTCCCTTTATGCTCTCTGCCTTCATGCGCTTTGCAATCTCTTCACCTCTTCCTCTCTCTCCTTCTTCCCTCCCTCTTCCAATCCTAGTCTTTCTGGATTCCCCTCCATGCTCCCATCATCTAATTATCCATTCACCCATTTAACAATTACTTATTGACCGTCTATTATGTGCCTGAAACTGTGCAATTTCCTGGGATTCAATAGAAAGCAGTACAGCCAGGAACATTGCTTCCCCAGGACATAGGGAGAGAATCCACATCTACCTCGGTCTCCTCTGAGCCGTTCAGGAACATCTGAACAAGGACCTCCATGTCCACACTTGTTTGTCAAGTCTCTAGAGTCTGGAGCCTGATGCTGAGAACGAGGAGAACTTATGGGAACCCCCTACCCTTAGAGGGCCCCAAGGGATCCCCTTACCGCGCGTCATCTTCAGGATTTGATGGTTGATCTCAAGGAGTGTGCTCTGGAGCTCCTCGTCTAGATAAGGTGGAAGCCCTGTAGAGAGATCCCCAGCAAGAAGAGGGGCAGGCCAACAAAAACCCCCACTTGTGCTAAGCAGGTGTGAGGCCAGCTGCAAGCCTGCCATTCTGCCCTTCACTTGTCTAGAGCCACTGCCCAGGCCCCAGGTCATAAGGGTCCCCGAGGTTGGAGTGTGTTTCCTACTCCCTACACACTTGTCCTTTAATGCAGCCTCGCACTTGCTCAGCCCCCTCTCTGCTCTTCTTTCCTGCCATATCCTTTCATGGCTCTGTCTGTCCACTTCTGCGGGGTTTTCTAGTTTCTGGGCAGGGCCCCCTTCCCCACCTTCCAACCACAAGAGCAAATGTGGTTCTCTCTGACTCTCCTGATGGACCTTGATTACTGCTCAGAGCTGCAGAGTTGCCCTGGACATGCGGGGTTCCCAGTGATATCATCTGTCTGGTCCTTGGTCCACATAAGCCCCTGCGCCCTCAGAATGCCCCTATGCCTCAGCACTAGGAAGTGCCTCGCCTCCTCGCAGTGCTGTCCCAGTTCCCACACCTGACGCCCTGTGTCTCCCCATCAGCTGTTGTGATGCGTGGAACACTTCCACTACCCACCAGTCCCTGCGCTGTGGCCCACGGCCCAGACCCCTCTGATTTCTCAACCTCATATTCTCTTATCTAGGTTGAAACATATACCCTTTGGGGACTTCAGTGGTTTTGTCTGCTCCCCTTCATCCCTCAAGTAACTGACCACATGGGCACGGTGTCCAGTTGCTTCTGTCCACTGGCCACATCCTGCTCACCTGGAGGACCCCTCTCACCAGGCTCTCCCTTTTCTCCACGCTCTCCAGTGAGGCCAGGGGCTCCAATCATCCCATCACGCCCAGGCGGGCCTGGCATTCCTCCAGGGGGGCCCATGGGGCCTGCAGAGAGAGGGGGACAAGGATGTATGCTATCTATCATCCACAGTGGGTTGGGGCTGATGGGACTGGACCTCCCTTATCAGCCAGGCTGACTCACCTGTCACTCCACGGGCACCTTGAGGGTAGACCCTCCAGGGCTGCTCCAGTCTATGGGTCCCCGGAAACTCCCACCATCCAGCTGACCCTTGAACGCAGCCCAGAACCCTGGACAGCAAGTCCCCCTGAAAACAGGTCACTGTCCCTCAGCTCCCACTCAGTACCTGGAGGTCCAGGGTCTCCTTTGATGCCATCTCTCCCATCTCTTCCTGGCAGGCCATGGGATCCAGGAGTACCAGGGGTGCCAGGGCTTCCAAGACAAACTTCCTTCATGTTGTCGTCAAGGCCAGAAACCGCCATCCAGATGAGGGTGAGGGTCAAAGAGCACAGCAGCATGGTGCCTGCTCCAGCGGCTCCTTCTGTGGAAGGGAAAGGCTGTGGCCCACCCGAAGCATTCGCCAAGGTCTCCCCTTGCTGTGCTTTGTCAAGATTCAGGCACATGATGGAGCCTGAGGGCCAGGGCAGGTACAGACAGGAGCTCTGGAAAGACCCATACTATCCTTGGAAACTCCCAGCATCATCTGGCATCTAACATGGTCTCATGCCCCATCCCTCTGGCTGGAGGTGGAGTGGTACCTGGGCAGGTGAGCAGTGGTAAAGAGCTCTGGAGAGTCAGAGGACCTCGGTTCTAATGGAGTCTCTGTTCCTCGCTGTGTGACCGTGGGGAACTCACTTCACCTCTCTTGGCTTCAGCTGAAACTTCTGTCCTGGAGGCAATCCTGGCCTGTCCCTCCCAGGCTGTTGGGAGGAAGGATGTGGTCAACATCCACTCGCTCCATCTGTCCCTCATCCTCTCAGCTACCCGTTCCTCTTGAGTTCTAAGGGATCGTGATCCTGAGGATGAGCAGAGATGACCAGGGCCCACGTCTTGGGCCCCCCACAGTGGTCAGTGATAGGGAGTCCCCTCCTCCCTGCTTTCTCGGGACGCTTTCTCTTTGGCAGGCTGTTTCTCCCCCTGCCTCCACCCTGCAGGCCCTGCTGAATCCCTGGGGCCAATGGGCCCGGCCCAGGCGCACAGTGAAGTATGAGGATATTCGCAAGCCCACCTTCCTGTACCCATAGTTAGGGTTCTGTGGAACAAGTCCCAGTGGTACCCAGGGAGGGCCCCTCCTTCCCTGCCTGACCCATAGTGAAGCCTGTGGCTGCTGGGCTGCTTCATGCTGCTGCAACCCTGGGAAAGACCCAGGGGATGGGGCTAAACTCACCCACACGAACAGAGCCTATGTGGCTCTCTGCCTCCAGATCTGCCTCCAGGTGGCGAGGTGGACAGCAACATTTATACTGACCGTAGGCTACCAGGCTTCCTCTCCACCCCAGGGAGGGGCCTGCCACAAGGGCCTCTACTCCAGGACAGCCAGGCAGGAAGCTGTCATCTTGTTTACCCAGTACTTTTCCCCACAGGGCACTCAGCTGGAGGGCCACTTAGGAAACCCACTAAAGAGAAACTCCAGATCGGTAAGAAGGGAAAATTCCCACGGACCGGAGGCCACCCACTCTCCCTCCACCCACTGTCCCCAAAGCAGTGAAGAACGAGAGCGCTTATACGGGAACCGATGGAGCCACGTGGCAAAGGGAGCCCTCTCCCTCCTGGGTCTTGGCCTCCCGGTCCTGGCTCGTGATACGTTCGCAGCCCCAGAATCACGATCCCCCAAAAGCCCGCCAGCTGGAGAGAACATACCAGGGCTGGACTCTTTTCCCAGGGGAGCAAAGAGGCAGGTCAGTGACATACAGGGCTTCCTCCTGGAGCCATTCCAGCTCCAGAGCCTCTTTGGCTCTTGGAAGTGTCCATAGGGCTCCAGAGTGTGCAGAGGTCACGTCTGAAGCCAAAGGGTGGTCAGGGTGAGCTGGAACAAACTGTCTGTCATGGGGCGTGGCTCCCCACTGAGCCCCCAGCTCTTGCTTCCGGGGCCTGCAGCTGAGTTGACGGAGCATGGTTCACCGGTACAGGTGAACCCTGGGCGGGTTCCCCAGCCCTCCGCCCCGGCAGGCTCAGAGGTGGGGAAGCAGGGCGGGGGCTGGAAGGTCACAGGAGGACAGCAGTTTCTGTCTCGGCCTTGGTGATGTCTGACGACCTGCAGTGGTGGTTTCTTTAAGTAGTGGAATGACACGTGAAGCCTTAATTGATAAGATTCCCTCTTCAAGCCACTTGATGAGGAGGGAATCTCTAACGTAGGGATGGTAACGATGGGGAACAGAGACAGGAAGAAATCGCCATGCTTACCTGTGAGTGGTCTGAAAAATCTTGAGATCCTCAGGGAGAGTGGGAGCTCAGCTAATGGAATCCCTTTCCCAGGAGCAGGGAGCCTGTCAGAGCCTCGCTGGAGCCCTGAGTGCTTTCAGCTGCCCTGCTGCCGCCTGTCACGTGCCCTGCGACCCTGTCAGGCACAGGATGGGGAGCCAGGGCCAGCGCAGGGTTGGGGCAACTGGGGAGCAGCTCCAGCTTAAGGACCACAACTCGGCTTGGAGGCAATGCGGTTCTGCAGGTGAAGGGATGGGAGCAGGGGTCTTCTTGGGCAGATTTTAAAGGGTCTGGGGGGAGGCAGCCTGGAGGTCCGGGCCACGGATGGTGGGGAAGGGTGTGGACTAAGGAGTCAGACACACCTGAGCTGCACTTTGGAGCTGCCACTTGTTATCCCTGTGGCCTAGGTCAGGTTATATAACTTCCTGAGCCATGGTTTTCTGGGGTTCTTTGACATTATTATTTTGAAGTAATAACAAACCTACAAGAAAGAGGCAGGTGCACTACAAATTTTTTTCTGAACCTATGAGAGTAGGTTGCAAACATGACACTCCATCACCCTAGTATATTAGTTTATATTCCATATGAAGATGTTTTCCAATATAACCATCAAAATCAAGAAATTAACACTGGTTCAGATATTATTTTTACTTAAAAACATGAAAGAGTATCACGGGGTATTTTATTTAATCTTTTAAGTCACCTGTTTAACTTAAGTCACTCACATGGCTTAATGCCAATATATTAAAGTATGTCATAAAAATTCTAATAAAATGACTAATTAATTATTTACCTGGCCTTACCTCCTTCTTCATCCTGTGTTCCACCACTCTCCTTCTCCAGCTTCTAAGAGGATGCCCCAAGTTCACAGAACTGAGGGGTGCTTTCCACGGCGCTCTTCCTCTGAGCATGATTCTTCTCTTGTCTGGAGTGTTCTGACTGCCTTTTCTGCCACACACAACAAAGGGTGGATGTCATACAATATTTGTCTTTCTCTGTCTGACTTATCTCACTTAGCATAATGTCCTCAAGGACTATCCATGTTGCTGCAAATGACAGGATTTCCCTTTTTTCGTGGGTGAATAATATTCCGTTGTACGTATACACCACATCTTTATCCATTCATGTATCTGTGGACACTTAGGTTGTTTCCATCCTTGTGAATAATGCTGCAATAAACATGGGAGTGAAGATATCTCCTTGAAAACCTGTTTTCATTTCCTTTGGATATATACCCAAAACTGGGATGGCTGGATCATATAGCAGTTCTGTTTTTAAATTTTTGAGGGACCTCCATACTGTTACCCATAGTGGCTAGACCCATTTACCAGTTTATAATCCCACCAACAGTGCACAAGGGAACAAATAATTTTTTACTGTAAGTATGCAACATTTGGGACGTACTTATACTAAAAAATTATTCATTGTTTATCTGAAGTTCAGGTGTCGTTGGGCATCTTATATTTTATCTGGCAAACCTACCTGCAGGTACCATCAAGCAGAGGCTCTGGGGGAGGCAGGAGAGACCTCCTCTGGCTTGCTGTCATCTTATGGCTTTAGTCTGGGCCCACATTGTCAAAGTTGCTGATTTTTGGCTCAGATACAGATGAAAAGTCTTCCTGACCTCTGTGTGGCTTTTGAGCAGGGGCTGAAGTGTGGAGTGTATGGGTTACAAATGGGGCTGGTATTTAAAACAAACCCCAGCTCTCCTGAAGCGGCAGGGAACATCCAGGAGCCGGGGGTGAGAAAGCCCAGGATTTGCTTTATCCCTGCCTCCACCCGGACTAGAATGACTCTCCTGAGGAGTTTCCATGGCTACATTGGGAGGGAGGACAGCAAGGTAAGACCCAGTAGGACAGAGCAAAGGAAGGGACCAGGTGTGGCTGCAGGTCCCGACCAGCCTTCCTGGGGATGAGTGTCCATCAAAGCAGGGATGGTGACCAAGTGCACAGGCTTCTCACAGAGCCTAAGTGTCCATTTCTCTGGGGCAGTGGGCTCTAGATGCCTTGCAAACACGTGCAGAGCCCAGAGAGGAGGCACCAGCCAGGGCTCAGGCCCTGGTGGTTGTTTACATGAGGCTGCCTGGTAGAGACAAAGCTGAGAGCAGCCGGTGGGATGGGACGGGACAGGCAGACAGCGGGGGCAGGGAGGGGTTGGCAGCAAGCAGGCTGGGGTTCTCCCCAGGAAAGATGCAGGGTGGGTTGCGCCTGGATCCCAGCCGGAGGGAGCTAGAGAAACCGTCTGCCACCTACACTGCGACAGGAGAGAACTCTCAATGGCCTGCAAGCTTCTTCATGGACAACACTTCAGCTTAACTCCAGTGCATCACGGGATCAAGGAGGCCCTGGTCTTCAGAATCAAACAGGTACATTAGCATGTGCTCTACGCAGTCACAGCTCTTCCCCTGGGAGGAATTCCAGGCTCAGGACAACATGGGATTCTTTTCGCCCTGCTTCAGGGAACAACCAGCTTCTGGTCTGATCCCAGCCTCGTGTTTTCACTGGAACTGAAGGGACTTTTCCCATCATGGATCTCCCCATTCCTCCCCCACATTCACTGCATTCATCCGGTGCCTCCACTGTCCTCAGAGGACACCTGAGCCCACATCCTGACACCCATGTGACCCTCCCGTGACAGCCTCGGCCCCCTCCTGGCTCACCCAGGAGCCAGGCCCTGGAACACCCTGGTGTCAGCTGTGGGCATGTCCACAGAGCTCTGTAAAGAGGCTCCTTCTTCCTGGTCCTACAGCCTGGATGTGTTCTACTCTCTCGTGTGCAGTGCCCTTCTGTGAGTCCTCCTATATTTAATTAACCTCAGATTACAGCAACAATACCTCAACACACTCATTCTAGACTTTTGAAAACACTTCAGAAGGGACCAAAGCCTCTCGGCATTTAGGCCTGCAACGCTTGTCCCAGTGATCTGGGATGTCGGAGCGATGTCCCCTCAGACCAAGTTGTGGGCCTAGGACTGGCTATGGTCTGGGTTTCATTTTCTAAAAGACCTGAATGTTCAAGAAGAGAGGGCATTCTCTGGAGCTTTCAGCTCAAGAATGGGGCCGAGAAGGAGGTCTCAGCACCGCCCACCCTGCTCCCTCAGGGCATCCTGAAGGGCAGCCAGACCACAGGCTGCTCCACCTCGTTGGGCTGAAGAGATGATGAAAGATGACAGTTCAGGTAGAGCTCCTGGCAGGGTGACTGGTGTGGGGAAAATCTGATCCTTGCCGGAGTGTCCCACCTCTGTAGAGGTGAAGGGACCAGCTCCTCAGGCACCCGTCCAATGCCCGCCCTCTGCGGGGGCAGGCAGGGCTTCCCTGGCATCTGCATCACTCCTAACTCTAGGGTCTTCTTCCGAAACTACCCCCTGGTGTGTGGCTGCTGCTTTCCAGGCCCCTTGTAGCAGAGGATCTGTTGGGTGGGTGGTGGAGTTGTTACTCACTGACCCGGGAGAAACTGACTAGGAACAAATAAAGACTCCAGCTTCCAGTCAACATGTATTTAAAACAGCTTCAACCAAACACATCTTGGTTTACTGGGAGATGGTGTTAATATAAAAATTATGACTGTGAGTATAAATATAAAAAACTGAATTTGTGCTTCATATATGACCCGAGCCAGAGGAACTCAGCCCTCTGCAAAGCGAGCACAGCCCCACCATGTGCCAGAGCTGGGACTCTCCTAAGCTACATGGCTGTGCCCCAACTCAAGACCAGAGGGCACATGCTGGGCCATGGACCCCACACTGCCCCAGGTCAGGAGCCAGGCCTGCAGGGATATTCAGAGAGGCAGGGCCTTCAGGAGTGCAGCTATGGCAGGTGACCACTGCAGGGCCACTGGCCACCAGCCACATCTGCTTCCACCACAAAGCCTTGTCCCAGCAACCCAGCGGTACTGTCCTGGGGCTGTGCCCACTGCCATGGTTTGTCTGTACACAGCCCTGCAGACATCCATAGGACAAACACGGAATCTGCATGAGATCCTGACCCAGCATCCAGCCTGGTCCGAGGAGCAACAGGGATACTGAAGCTGGAGGAGAAAGAGCCTCTGCCTGTGAAGTGTGGAAGGGTAACCTGAGGATGAGTGTCTCGGATAAACATGAACCAGGGAAGGGAGCAGGTGACTCATCACAGAGACCCACAAGGACGCAAGCACACCCTGCGAATGCAGAGGGAACTGAGAGACCAGCAGAGGGTTGCACACAGCTTGAGGTCCACCCCGGAGAACCAAGGAGAGTTAGCCAGATTGGGAGAGACACATGGGAGGAATAGAGGGGCCCACGGGGGGAAGGAGACCCAGGCTGGTACATGTCACAAAAGGCCAGGGAGTGGTAGGACACAGTGCCACAAATGCTGCTGCCTGTGCCTCAGACTCTCATGACCCTGGGGAGAATCCTCACTCAGGAAGCCCGCGGTTCCCAGCTGTGCCCCTGAGGCCTGGCTCGCTGCAGGGTGGGGGATGGCGCCTGGGCCCGGGGCTTCAGTGTCCTTGATCAGGAATTCCCATTCCCTTCTAAGTTCCACTTGAGAGCAGACATAAATGTTGGATGGCATCTGTGTCCCCCCTGGTTTCCTGAAGAACCTGAGGGTCAGTCTCTCATGTGCATAATCCTTCCCCACCCCCAGAACAGTACACCCCTAACAAAGGAGAAAGAAGGGGGTACTCCCTGGGATGAGAGGGGGGCACAGGCACACCGAAGCCCTGAGAAATCCGATCAGACTGGCGCAGGAACATTTGCCTCAACTGGACTTTTTTGTTCCAGAGAGATGGAATGTTGAGAAAAGGGTTCTGACTCTCAGGGGCTGTGAATGGCTTCCGTACCTACAGAGAGGAACGGTGGTCCCTGCGTTCTGAGGCTTACCATCCCCAATAGAACTCACAAGAGGGAGCCTGGCCTCGATCCCACGAGGAATGTATGGGTCAGCTCTGCCCTCTGGTGGCTGAATGAAAAACTGCAGTCAAAGGCGAGGATGTGCAGACAAACATCGCACATCACCCTCCAGGTTCATTGATTCCACCTTCACGGGGGGCTACTTTGTATCAGGTGCTGTGATAGGCCCTGACTTAATCCTCTGACTCCCCTGGTTGTATCCATGAGGATTATTCCCCGCTTCCTCCTGACCTAGTCTGAGACAGAGTCTTCACCCTTGTGGGCCTCCCTTTGTCAGGGCTCTTCTTGCTAATCGTCCCATCCCTGTTTGTCCACAGAGGCTGACTCAGTGCTGTGCCCCAGAGAAGGCTGATATAAACCAGTGTCCATTCCTGAGCACGTGCTAGGTACATTTATATCTACCATATCCCTCCAAGGCTCACTGGAAGACAGGGCCCATCTTTACCCCCGTAGAGCAGAGAAGGAAACTGAGTCTCAGTGAGGTTCCCATAACTTACTAGAAGTGGTCCAGCCTGCAGGTTCTAGAGCCTGGTTTAAACGTCTTTCCATCTGATCCCACAGCATCTTAGGCATGGCTTCCCTGAAGATCCAGTGCATTCTTTGCCCATAGCCACGGCTCAGGCCCTGGATGGGCTCCTCCTGGACTGTCACTCTGGCAAGGTGGACCTCATCCAAGCCTCAGGTGCCCGGACGGCTTACTGTATCCCCCAGAAGCTCCAGCCTTGCTCTTTGCCTAGAATCCACATCCACCCCTGGACATGCTTGATCCTGGCTCAGCTAGACTGAGCTCAGCAACTTATACCCCAGCCTTCGGCCCCAAGGTTGCTGGCCCAGAGCCTGGTACAGGCTGCCCCCAAGGCCCTCAGCAGGTGCACTGCACAGCCGGTGGTGCCACTGGAGCAGGCTCTTTCCTCTAGCTGAAAAGACCCAGATGCCCTGGAGAGGTGGAACAGAGCTGAGAATCCCAGCCTGTACCCACCTTCTGCAGCCCTGAGTAACTGAGTTCAGTCCAGCCCTGGCCAGGGGCCCTGACAACCAGAGGGCAGCAGCTCTACTGGGCCCAGAACACCAGGAGCCCCCTGGGCCCCTCATTCCACACACCTGCTCCCCACACAATCAGCACAGCCCAGCCATTCTTTAATCAACTACAGAGACCATGACATCATCCCCACTGTTCTCTTATTACCCAGCAACACAGAAGCCATCGGCAGAGAGAAGGTGTTCTGATATTTCCAATGTCTCTGGTGGTTGAACTCCTCCCAGAGAATAGTTGTTTAAGAAACAGTGAATTGTGTCATCAACTTAAATTTAACCCGTTATATTTTCTAGAAATTAAAATATGAAGAGAATCATTTAAAAACCCACTACTGGGCTTCCCTGGTGGCGCAGTGGTTGAGAGTCCGCCTGCCGATGCAGGGGACGCAGGTTCGTGCCCCGGTCCGGGAAGATCCCACATGCCGCAGAGCGGCTAGGCCTGTGAGCCATGGCCGCTGAGCCTGCGCGTCCGGAGCCTGTGCTCCGCGACGGGAGAGGCCACAACAGCGAGAGGCCCGCGTACCGCAAAGAAAAAAAAAAAACCCACTACTTACTAAATACTATCCAGAAGTTTGTTTATAATTCTATTGAGATACAATCTGAGAAAAAGTAAAAAACTTATGTACAAAGAGTTCTTTAAACTAAAAACAAATATAGATAATTCAAAATTACATTTGGACAAAGGTGAGCTATTATAGTGGGCCTTGGGGTGATTTGGGATTTGGTCATGAAGCTAGGAGGTAACTCATTTGCACGTTCTGGATGAGCGTGTTCAGGGAAGACCCAGCCCCTGAGGGAGGACGACAGGGAGGACAAAGACCCCTTGGTGAGAAGCCAGCTCAGGGCCCCGCCTGGGCTTCCTGGAGGAAGGGGTGGAAGAGAACATCCTCCCACCATGAACTCCACATGTGGATTCACTGGACAGCATGGAGGAAGAGGAGGGGCAGAGAACGCCTGGCAGCCACGGAGGGAAAAAGTGGGGGGAGAAAAACAAGGGCCCAGGGCTCGGGTAGCATGTGCTCCCTGATAAGTGCTCCATCTGGATCATCAGATGTGTGACCCAACTCTAGAAGCTCTGTTTTTTTTTAAATTAAACTATAGTTGATCTGTAACATTATATTATCTTCAGGTATACAACAGTGATTCAATATTTTTATAGACTATACTCCATTTAAAGTTATTATAAAATATTGGCTGTATTCCCTGTGCTGTACAATATTCCCTTGTCACCAATTTATATTAAAGATAGTGCTTTACCTCTTAATCCTGCCCCTATCTTGCCCCTCCCCGCTCCTCTCTCTACTATAAATAAACCGCTAGTTTATTCTCTGTATCTGTCCATTTCCTTTTTGTTATATTCATTAGTTTTGTTTTTTAGATTTCAAATATCAGTGACAACATACAGTATTTGTCTTTCTCTGTTTGATTTATTTCACTAAGCATAATACTCTCCAGGTCCATTCATGTTGTTGCAAATGGCAAAATTCCATCCTTTTTTATGGCTGAATAATATTCCATTGTAAATACGTCCCAAATCTTCCTTTCCATTCCTCTGTTGATGGACACTTCATTTGCCCCTTATCTTAGCTGCTGTAAATAATGCAGCTTTGAATATTAGGATGCACATATCTTTTTGAATTAGTGTTTTTGTTTTCTTCAGATAAGAACCCAGGAGTGGGATTGGTGAATCATATGGTAGTTCTATTTTTAATTTTTTGAGGAACCTCCATACTGTTTTCCACAGTGGCTATACCAATGTACATTCCCACAAATGGTATATGTACTAGGGTTCCCTTTTCTCCACATCTTCACCAACATTTATTATTTATTCTCTCTCTCTGTGGATTTTTTTTTTTTTTCAGTCATGCTGCGCAGCTTGCGAGATCTTAGTTCCCGGACCAGGGGTTGAACCCGGGCCATGGCAGTGAAAGCACCGAGTCCTAACCACTGGACTACCAAGGAACTCCTTATTTATTCTCTTTTTGATCATAGCCATTATGACAGGTTCAAGGTGATATCTCACTGTGGTTGTGATTTTCATCTCCTGATGCTTAGTGATGTTGAGCATCTTTTCATGTGAATGTCGGCCACCTGTATGTGTTCTTTGGAAAAATGTCTATTCAGGTCTTGTCCATTTTTTTTATTGGGTTGTTTGGGTTTTTTTATATTGAGTTGTAAGAGCTCCCTTCTGACCTGTGAAGTTTCTGCAGAAAAATTGCCTGATGAGGGTTCCCTTGTATGTGAATCTTTTTTTTCTCTTGCTGCCCTTAAAATTCTCTTTAACTTTCGCCATTTTAATTATCTTGATATACCTTGGTGTGGGTCTGTTTGGGTTCATCTTGTTGGAGACCCTCTGTGCTTTCTGTACCTGGAAATCTGTTTCCTTCTTCAGCTTTGGGAAATTTTCAGCCATAATTTCATCAAGTACATTTTCTACCCCTTTCACTCTCTCTTCTCCTTCTGGGACTCCCATAATGTGAACGTTAGTACACTTGATGTTGTCCCTAAGGCCCCCTTAAACAATCCTCCTTTTTAGAAAATTTCTTTTTCTTGTTCTTATTGGTTGACTTCCATTATTCTATCTTCCAGATTGTTTATGCATTCTTCTGTATCGCCTAGTCTGCTGTATCACCTAGTTTGCTGGTAATTCCTTCTGTTTTTCATTTCAGTTATTGTATTCTTCTCTGACTGATTCTTTTTTATATTTTCTGTTAAAATTCTCACTGTGTTCATCTATTCTTTTCCCTAGTTTAGTTAGCATTCTTATTACTAATGCTTTTAACTCTTTATCTGGTAAATCTCTCTGTTTCTCCAGCATTTTTTTTCTTGTTATTTTGTTTGAAACAAATTCCTCTGTCTTCTCATTCTGTTTAACCGTCTCTATAAAATTAGGTGAAAGTTAGTAACCTACCCCCGTCTTGAAGGTGTGTCCTTGTGTGAGAGTGCTCCTAAGCAGTTTGCGTGTGCCCAGTGGCTCTGGTGGAAGTGAGCGTGGGTCACATCTTCCCTCAGGGTGTGCTGGCAGCTACCGCCTCGGTGGGGGGTAGGGCTGGAGATGGAGGGGCTAGAGCTGGAGCCAGCTGTGAGCAGGGGTGTCTCCTCTGCTCAGTGGCCATCAGTCCCTATTGGGGGCATGGTCAGGGCCCCAGGTGCTGGTGCAGAAGCCCTGAGGGTCAGGTCCCAGCTGGTTCCAGCACTGGAGCAAGACAGGCTGGAGAAGGTGCCCGCTGTGGGCTGGGGTACGCTCTGGGACAGTTCCAGCAAGCCCGTCAGAGCCCCGGTCGTTGCTGATCTGCTGTCTCTGCACGCTCGCCACCTACAGGAGCCCTCACCCTATTGGAGCCAGGGCCAGGTTCAAGCCATCTTCATCCCCCCACCAAGTGTGCTCTCTCCTTAGCAATGGCAGCCTTTGCCCTGGGGGACAGCTGCACCAGAGCCAAGAGTGGCTGGGCAGGCTCCCGCTGTGGGCTGGGGTACGCATGAAACTGGCCAGAGCCCGGGGGAGGTTTCCATCTGCTTCCTCTGCCTTGTTCCCAGGACTAAGCACGAGTATGTGTGTGCTCTTCAAGGGTGGTGTCTAGGTCTCTCACAGCCCTCCAGTAAGTCCCACGGCTTTTCAAACCAGCTAAGGGTACTCGTCTTCCCCGCATCAGACCCCAGAGCTGGGGCGTCCAATGTGTCGCTCAAACCCCTCACTCCCCAGGGAGGATCTCCAAGCCCATGCAGTCCTCCTCCTCTTCCGCGTCCCCTGCTAGGGGCACAGCTCCTGACCTGATCCCTTCTCCCTTCTGCCCAACTCCATGTGGACCTTTCTTTACAGCCTTGACTGGGGAAGAGGCTTTCTGCAAGTCCTGTTAGTTTCCAGTGAGAGCTGCTCCACATGCATTACAGATGCGTTCGTGGGGGGAGGTGAGCTCAGTGTCCTCCTCCTCCGCCATCCTGATCTCCCTGCTGGAAACTCTGGTGTAATCGCTGTTTCCGATATTCTTTGTCTTGGGCCTGCACCTCCTGTCTGGAGGTGATGTTGTTTCTTTCAGCCTTCAATGAACATGAGTTTTCAGTTCAAGGGACAGAATCCTGTTTTCAGAAGAAGAAACGGATCTTTCCAGCTTTGTTCCAAGAGCTTTGTGTGTTTTTTAAAAAACTATTAATTAATTAATTATTTGTTTGGCTGCGCTGGGTCTTAGCTGTGGCACGCGGGATCTTTAGTTGTGGCATGTGGGATTTAGTTCCCTGACCAGGGATCGAACCCGGGCCCCCTGCACTGGGATGTTCCAAGATCTCTGAATCATTCTCTGTAGCTCCAGATCCATTTTGGACACGTCCAGGACATCTGACATTTCTGGGCTTTGGTCTTCTATTCCAGGACAAAACTTGATGAGGGCTTTACATCTTCCTAGAATTAGTGCTGAACTGCTACTGGCATGCTTCTCAGCTCCCTGTAAAGAATGTCTGCCACTGGTTGAACGAGTCCATCAGAAACAAGAGAACTATTATCAGGACACCTACCACAGCATCTCCCACTGAGATCCAGGGAGAGTTAGACTTGGCCTCATATCATACGGAAGGTTCTCCTGCCATGAAACTCTGCAGCATCTCCTAGGTTTGCCGCTATAACAGCTTCATGGGAGGCTAAGTCCTCCCTAGTTCCCCAGGCTGATGAAGGGCCCCCACCCTCAATGGTCTGCTGGGCCACAACAGGGAGGAGACCAGGGGACACACCTGTGCCTGGTAACCAGGGCAGACCAGCACTACAGGGGGGCAGGGAAGGACAGCAACAATAAAGGCACACACCCTCAACCCTCCTGCCTTCTGCTGAAGCCTTGCTTCTGTGGTCTCCGAGGACCCATCTCCCATCCTCTGCCCGCACTGTCCCCTCTGTCTGGTGAGCCCTTCCTCTCACTGCTCATGCTGTGAGCACGTTCCCACATGTAACCCCTGGGTTCCCCGGCCCATGTCCCCAGGGCCCGTGGCACGGTGCTCCATGATCCATGCAAGTCTTGGACGGCAGGAGGGAGGGAGGGAGGGAGGGAAGGAGGGAGGGAGGAAACCACCGTTTGCCATTCCTGAGTATTCACACATTTTTGTTCTCTCTTGTCTGTGGCTTTCCCTAAGGAAAGCTTAAAATTACTGTCCACAGGAGTATCTGAATTACAAATTACATAATTTAAAATAGAAATACGTGTTATATAAATTTAAATATTCAACAAATTAAAATAAATGCAAATCTATATGCTAATAACATCAGGTGACCACATAACATTAGAAGTCACCATTTTGGACTGTTATACAACAAAAACCTCAAAAATTTTTGAAACGTACAAATAACAGAGATTATTTTCTGTAATTGCCTGTCAGTGAAACTAGGAACATGTGAAAAAATTCAAGCAAAAACAACCATGTGGAAATTTTAGAACTGCCTCTGGGGTAAATTTTGGATCTAGAAGCAGCTGAGCCTACATGCAGCTCAGAAAGTTAGAAATGGAAAATGAAACACAAGGAAAGCAGAGAAATAGAAATGAGGTCAAAACAAATGAAATATCTGAGAACTCATAACCTCGGGATGCTTTGATGCCAAAATCAGAGCTAATTACAAGGTGATATTCCTTTTCTTTCCTTTCTTCCCTTCCATCCTTTTCTTTCTGTCTTCCTTCCTTCTTTCTCTTTTTTTCTTTTTTTTTAAAGGGAGAATGTTCAGAGCTGCCTTTCAGAGTTCTGTGCGGGGAGATGGATGGTCCCACAGTGCCTCTTGGGAGGTTGGAGCAGCCCTGGAGGAGGTGATGGGGAGGGGGCAGGGTCAGCCTGGCCAGGTGCTCCCCCTGGGACTCTTACGGGATCCCTCAGCCCAGAGTTGAGACTAGAACAAGCCATCCAACCTCCTTTCGGGAGGAGGGAGGTGAGCACAGTGGTTGGGGTCAGGGCCCCTGGAGGTGAGGGGTGGGTCCAGGACTGAGGGGAAGCGGTCTCCTACTCCTCCCCTAGGGGCTGCCCCTCCTGCTGGAGAACATGCACAGCTCCGAGGGTCCTCACACCCCTCCAGAGCAGCAGGACGAGGCCCAGTGCTGGGTGAGGACACGATCCAGCCACTTCTCCCAACGAAGGGAAGGGGAATCATGCCGCCACACCGTGGTTCCCATCCTGCCCGGGGACGGGGTCTGCCCTTTACTGCGTGGGGATCCTCAGAAGTGGCCTCACCCGCCTGAGCCTCAGTTTCGTCCTCTGTAACCTGGGGATCTGAATGGTCCTCTTAGGCTGCCATGGTCGCCTCAGCAGCTGCAGCCTTGGCTTGTGCAGGACGAGGGCTCCTCCCAGCCCCCGTGTCCCAGGGCCATCTTTTGGGGGCTCCACAAAACCCCCTAGAGGTAGCCCCCTCAGCCTTGGCAGCAAGGGGGGGAGTCCTGCTCTTAGGAGGCCAAGAGCAGACGTGGGCTTCCTGAGAGTCCCCCCTCCCCCCGACCACCCTGATCCAGTCAGCCCAAACCGACCTTGCCCTCCTGCCATCCTCAGGACAGGGTGTGGCCACCTGACCCACAGGTCTGGGAGCAAAGCTCTCCCTCCCTATCTTGACGGCACCTCTGACCCAAGGCTCAAACCTGACAAACATGGCATTTAAATTTCAAGAAAAAAGAACGAAGTACCCTCCAGAAAGTTTGTAACAAGTCACACCGACCATATTTGGAAATGCACATTTCCTTACATCTTTGCCAGCCCTGGATTTTAAGAACATTTCCCCCCCCAGCCATTTGTTCGCCAAAATACAATATTGCATTTTTTAAAAGTTATTCCTTGAAATGTGCGCCTTTGAGCAACTTTCATTTCTTGTGGTTTCTTCCATTTCTTTAATTACATGTTTATTCCTGTCCTTATACTTTGTCCATTTACTTCTGGGGTTTGGGCTGCTTTCTTATTGATCTGTGGTTCATTAAATTTGACATTGTAAATATTTTCCATTTGTCAGTTATGTTTTATCGTTGTGGGTTTTTTCACCTAATGCACAAGAATTTCTTTTATGACATCAGATTTAGCGAATTATTTCCCTTATGCCTTTTGAGTCTCACACTGTCCTGTGACAGTCACATCAAATGGGTCTGCTGTAACCTCCCATATTGTAAGGGGACGTCCAATGCCACCTTTGACACAGATTTTGGGGGTTGTAAACTCCCCTGTTCCCCCTGGTTGGTTTCCTCTTCCAATGAATTATTTTCCTACCCACATTTTTTTGCATCTAGGGCTGATACGAACTGAACTCAGAACACAGCCCCTCTTCCTTATTTCTCCAAAACCTCTTTCATGAAGATGCCAAGGCAGTAGACCTCAGAGCCCAGGAACCAGGTGTCTGTCTCAATTTTTTTTCCCCACAGACTTATTGAGATATAATTGACGTATAACATTGTATAAGCTTAAGGTGTGCAAAGTGCTGATTTGATACACTTGATACACTGCACAATGATTACCACCAGTGCACTAGCGCACACCTCCAACATGTCACATAGTTACCATTTCTGTTTTGTGGTGGGAACATTTAAGATCTACTCTCTTAGATCTTTTTAAGTATATAATACAGTGTTATTAGCTATAATCACCATGCTATACATTAGATCCCCAGAACTTATCTTTAAACTGGAAGTGTGTACCCTTTAACCAACATCTCCCCACTCCCCCATCCACTCACCCTCCCACCCCCTTGAGCCCCTGTTAACCACCATTCTACTCACTTCTGTGAGTTCGGCTTTTGTACATCCCACACGTAAGTGACATCATACGGTGTGTGTCTTTCCCCGACTTACCCCACTCAGCACAATGCCCTCCAGGTTCATCCACGTTGTTGCAAACGGCAGGATTTCCTCCTTGCTCATGAGTGATATTCCACTGTACATCTACGACACATCTTCTCTATTTATTCTTCCATTGGTGGACACTTAGGTTGCTTCCATATCTTGGCTATCGTGTCACTGCTTCTTACACTGTGCCTGGGTCACATCTGCTCTGGGGAATTTGTCCCAGGCCAAAATTTCTCCTGAAGTTTCAATTTCCAAGCCTTTCACCCCAGCCACCCACTGCTGTTTCTCCCATTCGCCTCTCATTCCCCCACCCCTCCATCCACCACCACCTCTCAGACCAAACTCCCAACTCCCCTTCCTCGATACCCGCCTCCAAGTGCCTCCCCATCTGATGTCACCTTCCTCTGGACCCTCTGTGGGAAATGGGCTTTGCCATATCGTGTCATTCATTCCCTGTTCACTTCCAGGGTTGAAACATTAAACTGCCAAGTGATGGCTGTATAACTACTCACGGTTACAGTGCTACTTCTCAACAAGTGCTAAAACACACACACATACAAAAAAACAAAACAAACCCCCCAAAACCCCCACACGACCCTGATGAAGGATGGTAATCTACATCTACATCTCTGGGCACCTGAGCCTGGCACAGAACCCACCGGAGGGCAAGCAGGATTCTCAGCGCCTGCAGAACCTCTTTGATGAGGGGAGCTCAGGGAGCAGGAGAGATGGGCACACCTAGGATTCATTCTGATATGACTACATCGAGCACCTTCTCTGTGCCAGGCCCTGCACTGGAGTCAGGTATGAAATGGCAAACAAAGCAGCCAAGGCAAGACCTCAAGAATTCTGAGTCTGGGGCTTCCCTGATGGTGCAGTGGCTAAGAATCCGCCTGCCAATGCAGGGGACACGGGTTCGAGCCCTGGTCTGGGAGGATCCCACATGCCGCGGAGCAACTAAACCTGTGTGCCACAACTACTGAGCCTGCGAGCCACAACTCCTGAAGCCCATGTGCCTAGAGCCTGTGCTCTGCAACAAGCCACTGCCGCGCACCGCAACGAATAGCCCCTGCTCACCGGAACTAGAGAAAGCCCGCACACAGCAACAAAGACCCAATGCAGCCATAAATGAATGAATGAATGAATAAATAAATAAATAAAAGAATTCTGAGTCCCATGGATGCGACAGGCACGAACAAGCAAGCACTGCCACCCACAAGGAGTTACAGCTTTTGATGGCTCAGGACCAGAGTAAGATGGCCATCATTCATGGAGGATGTTTGGGAGAGTCTTTCTGGAGGGTGATTAGTAAACGGAGACTGGAAGGGTTCGGAGGAACCAC
The DNA here is from genome assembly GCF_951394435.1 of Stenella coeruleoalba. NCBI lineage: Eukaryota > Metazoa > Chordata > Mammalia > Artiodactyla > Delphinidae > Stenella > Stenella coeruleoalba. The sequence continues at coordinate 53,543,688 of NC_137162.1, read as the reverse complement.
CTGTGAAGAGACGAGAGGGTGGGTGGGTATAGAAGGAGACACGAGGGGTTTGGGCCCCAAGGTTAAACGAGGAAATCACATATTTACACATTATACACACTGAACAAGAAACAAAACATGGGAGTAGAAAGGGGAGGTTACCAAGGAAGGGGTTTTTCAGAAACACAGAAATTTCATCTGAAACCTAGAGGATGAGACAGAGCATCCAGCCAAAGACAGAAGAAGTGTATCACAGAAAGAAAGGCCTGGAGGGCAAAGGCCTGGGGCAGGAGTGAGTGGGTCCTGTTTGGTGAAGCCAGAGAAGCCAGGGAGTCTGGAGTGGGGTGGGTGGGAGAGCCCAGAATGAGGGCAGACAGATGGGTAGTGGGCAGGCACATGGGACACTGACAGCTAATACCTGGTGTATTTAGAGGTACTCAAGGATTACAACTGGGGTGCGAAACACGGCCACATTATTTTAAGGAGTCTCCTTTCCCCAGGTCACCGACAACCTCCATGTGGCTGAAGTCCCTGGGCACTCGGAGGCCTCATGTCACGTAAGCCGCTGGTGTCATTCCACGTGGGCGACCCGCACTCGTCTTCGCTTAGCTCCGAAGGACGCTCCCCACTCCCACAACTCTCCTGGCTTCCCCTCCCCCTCCCGCGGCTCCCTTCCTGTCTCCTTTGCTATTTCATTTCCCTGACACCTTGACACTTGGGAACTTCATGGCCCAGAAAGGGCTTCCCCTCCATGCTTTCACTAATTATTCGGCCTTTGATGCCTACAGAGCCATTCTTCTACCACCTTCCCTCCCGGGCACATATCCTAACACGGCTCACGTGCATATTTTTATTTATATGTTCTCATGTGTATTATTTTCTAGGAAATGTAGTCATTGCACAGCCCAGGCAATAGCCTCTAGAGCACAGGTCTCCTCTCTCTGCCGCACTCCCAGGTCTGTCCTTCCTGGCGCCCTGGTCAGCCTGTCTTGCGCCGGGGTGTCACCAGAAACCTCTTTCCGCAGTCTCCCCCTCCTCCGGACGTTTCCCCAGAGCTGACCCCCTCCCCACCGCCTGCTCTGACCATGCCCCAGGACGACCTCTCCGGGGGCTCCTGCGGGGACAATCTCTCATCCAAACGATGGTCTGTTAACTCTCCTCACGAGACGTGTGAAGGGAAACGTGCACCCACTGAAGGCCTGGCTCGTCTCTCTGCCAACCAACCCCCTTCATTCACTCACCTCACTTCAGTCACTGAACCGGCTGACAAATACTGCACGAGCGCCCGCCTCGTGCCAGGCTTACTGCAGACAACACGCAGGGAGGGGCAGCAGAAGGAACCAGGTGAGGACAAGGGGCACAAATGCCAGATGATGAAGGGGGCACACTCTGAAGCCACCTGCCAGCCTGGTGCCCTTGGCCACACTCCCATCCCACTTCGGGCCTCAGGGTCTCCACGTGTGACATGGGTTTGCTAGGAATGCCTACCTCTGGGCGGCGTGCTGCAGAATGAATATGGCGATGCAGTGATGCCGCAGGAGGTGGCACGAGATGCCTTAACCTGTGCTGGCTGGACCCCACACGCACGGGATCGGAGGGACCCTGGCTGGCAAACCCTGAGGGCAGGACACCTGCTTCGCTGCGGGACGGGGATCAGGTAATGTTACTTGGAGTGGAGGGTGCAGACAAAAACTAAGCATAGAGTAGTCGCTCCTTGTGCTTTTATTCACCGGTTTAGCAGGCACTATTAACAAACAGACTCTAGTTTCATATAAACAGTGTTGACCCAAAAAAACCCTGTTTCTCCAGTGGGTGGGGAAAGTATAAAATTCTGAATTTTCACTTCGAATATGGCCCAAGTTAGAGGAACTCAGCCACCTGCAAGGCTGAGCCTCCCTCTCCCGAAAGGAACTCAAGGCTTCCTGGGTGACCTGGAGCCCTGAGAGAGACCTGAGCTTCCGTATCACACACACCAGCTCTAGGCTTTTATGGAGATCTGGGCTTCTTTCTCTGCCCTGAACAAGCTGCCTTTTCCCTGAGGGGAAGAGAAAGCCGAGGGTCTTCGTGCTTCAGGCCTAGAGCCCAGCTGCTGGCCGCCTGCCACCCAGATGAGGCTTCCTGGGCTGTGTCTCCCAGCCAGATCCAGCACCGTGTGCCCCAGAAAGAAGGCCAGTCCCCAGTGTTCTCCAGAAGCCCATGGAGGCCCCTACCTGAGCCTGTGGTCTGGGGAGAACGTAGAGGTGCAGCTGTCAGAGGCCCAGGCTGAGGAAGGGGGATGGGGGGAGTGGGTACCAGCCACAGATGGAAAGGCTGGGGAATGCGCAGCTTCCAAGACCCCGGTGCGCAAAGGAGCACCCAGGACCTCAGGGGTAGAGCTGCCCCCAGAGGCTGCCTGGTAAAGGCAGAAACCGCCTCTTGACATCCTGACTTATCTCCCATTAGGAGTCAAGCCCTGCCACTTTGAGTCACCATTTAACATTTGATATTCAGGCCTTAGGGCTGTCCTCTCTGGAAGTGGGGTCTGAGGGGCTCACCCACTGATCCTAACAGCAGTCAGACTGCAGGGGTTACAGAGGGGCCAGAGAGAGAGCGAGCCGTGGAGGACACAGGGTTCCACCACCTGTTTAAGGGCCAAGCAGGAGGAACACGGCTCCTGCTCTAGGAAGCCCGATGGGACAGGACTGGCCTTGGACCCTTTCCCCAGGGGTCCACAGGCCCAGCCCTGCATGTCCCTGAGTGGTCAGGGCTGGGATTATACCGCTGCCTCTTAATTCCCAACTCCAGCCCAGCCCTGTGGGCCAGGATAGCCAGCGCACCCCGAACTGTCTTCTGAAATGAAAGAGGCAAAGGAAACACCCCTCTGGGTCTGTCCTGACTCTGCAGATCATGGCCCAGGGCTCACCAAGGGCTTAATCCCCTAATTCCCAGAGACCTCAAGTCTTCAGGACAGAGGTCACAGCCTCATCTCAATGCACTTGGTCATCGCTCAGACCTGTCTCTGGCATGAGATGGGGGTGCTGGCGGGGGGAGACACGGTGTATGGGCTCCCGCTCTCACATCTAGCCTTGTGAAAGCTACTTCGGCTTCCCCATCTATACATGCAGGTAACACAGGGGGTCACCTCACTGTGTTGCAGTGAAGAAGAAATGAGATCAGTGAGTAGTTCAGTCCCTTACACACTAGACGCTCTCACCCCTGCCACAAACCCAGCCTGGGAGGGCCTCTGGAAGGCCTGGGCTCAGGACGCTGACCGCATGGCCACAGACGTGAGGGGCAGCCCCGGCACACCCAGGCCCACACGGAGCCCTGAGATCTGTGCCGTGTGCTGCCCTCGGCACACGCCAGGGAGGCAGGGGCTGGTCAGCGTCCAGGCCGTGGCGGAAGGTGAGCGAGGGGATTTACTGCCGACCACGGGTTGGATTTCCACTAAATTCGCATCGTCTTGGCCTGAGGGAGAGGCAGGGGAACCTCGTGACTGTCCTCACGAGGAGATCTGAGCCCGGCACCAGGAGGCCCCCTCCTCCTGCTAAATCAGAGGGGCCTGGCTTTGCCAGGGAGGCGGCAGTGGGTGGGCAAGGCCCAGCCCGGGGTCCGGGAGATCTGAGAGTTGGGGTCCTAGAAAAGAGGAACACGGCTCTGTTCCACCCAGATGCCTCCACGGTGCGGCCAGGCCTGGTCCCACCAGCACTAAAACACAAGCTTTTTCGGAACTTCCCAGGGGAACTCGCTTCTTCCGAAATGGCCGTAGCATGCCGTCTTCTGGTAGATGGGCTTCTTCAAATCCAAGTCCCTGTGTGTTCAGCAGAAAAAAGGTCATTTCTAACGGAAAAGGAGCAGAGTTTCTTCCTCTGAATTTGGGCACAGGAGCAATTAAGAGACGACGACAGTCTGTGTGGTGGTGGTACCCACCCGAGAACAACTAACTCCCTCTAAGTGCTCTGTCTCCGTCATGCCACGTCTTACGAGGTGACTGCCACTGGTGCTTAGCAAACAGGCTCAGAGTTCAGGGACAGCCCGACTGACCACACAAATGCGGCAGGAACCCGGGATGTGAACTCTGGCCTACTCTCCACTCCACTCACTTGGCCCAGACCGACATCAACACCGCCAAGCTCCAGGCAGCAGGGGTGGCATCAGAAACGAGAGCAGGTGGGGCTGGACTTGCCGACTGAATTCCCAGCCAACGGGCCTTGGGATTATTTTCCTAAGATCCCCCAGCTGCTCAAAGATGGCCCCCCTGGGGTCAGGGTCTGCTGGGCCAGCAGGGACCCGACCCAGCTGCCTTCAACCTGAAAACCAGACATCCTGCATTTGGGGTTTGCACTGTGCTGGACCAAGAGCCGGAAGCCCCTCCTGCTTCTGGGAGGCTGAACATCCTTCCTTCTGCTTCCCTTTCCAGTGAGCTGACCACCGGGTGAGGGAAGAGGGTCCTGCCCAGCAGAGGGGGCGGTCCTTTTACCTGACGATGACGCCAGGCCGAAGGTCGAAGTTCTTGTTGACCACATCCAGCAGCTCTCTCTCTGTCTTCTGGGACGTTCCGTAGGTGAAGATGGAAATGGACAGTGGCTCGGCCACACCAATGGCATAGGACACCTTCCAGAAGAGTCCAGGGTCAAGGACGGGCCCCTTGCAGAGACCCTGACATCCTCAGGGAGGGGATGCTGAAACCACACACGCCCTGCCCAACACGTTCCCCCAGCCCCCCATCTGCCTAGAAATCCCTGCCATCTTCACGGTGGGCAGTTTCTGTACGTGCCCCGCTGCCTGAAGACTTGTTTTCCCGCTCCCAGGTTTGCAGGGCACCGGCCACAGAGCCCAACACGACACACACAGAGTCGCATCCTCCGGCAAAGTGTGGGCCTTCCCCTAGGCCAGGGTGCCCTTACTCAGGGTAGACCTGGGGGTCCGAGCCGGGGGGCTCCGACCCACCTGCACAAGCACTCTCCGGCAGAGCCCCGCCTTCACCAGGGACTTGGCCACCCAGCGGGCAGCGTACGCGGCCGAGCGGTCCACCTTGGTGTAGTCCTTCCCGGAGAAGGCGCCCCCGCCGTGCGCCCCCCAGCCGCCATAGGTGTCCACAATGATCTTACGGCCAGTGACTCCTGCATCCCCCTGTGGAGGGAAAGGAAGACACAGAGGGAGGATGTGGGAGGAGGGGGCGGCCAAAGCACTGCAGTGGCCGCTGGACCACAACTTGGAGATGGTCCCCGAAGCTTCTGGGGGCACACGTTCCAAAGACCCCTTGGCTGGAGTCAGCCAGAAACCCTGGGCTCTAATCCCAGTTCAATCACTGACTAGTCACAGAAGTCAGGTCACCTGTCAGAGCCTCGTCAGAAAGGGCAAAAGGTGGGCCAGCTGGGGTCACAGCCCGCTCGTAAAGCCTTTGTTTGTAGGAGTCGATCGTAACGGAGAAATCCAAGTGCAGGAGGAAACCGCGCTGTGGCAAATACACCCCGGGCTGTGCCCCGGCTGGTGCCACCCGGCAAACGTTAAGCTGCCCGTTTCCTCAAGTGTCTGCTCTGTGCATCTCTGTCAACAAAGACGTTTGGGGGCGGGGGGGGGGGGTCTCTATGTTTCTCTGTTAAATGATGTGGGGGAAGTCTGCGTACTATACCATCCCCCCTGCCCCGCTTAGAGATCCACAGTTCACAGCAGCATGCCGAGGCCCTGAGAAGTCCTGCAGGAAAACACAGTGAGCTGCGCCTTCCCTTCACCCTGGGTTTCTGCGCTACTTTGGCTAGAGCACCCAACCCAGGGACTCCGCTTTGCGGCAACACGTCCACAGGGAGGTGCCCCGGCGGTGGTCAGCAGCCTCTCGGAGGGTCTAGGGCACTCTCCGACTGCTCACGCCGGCTGCACGGGAGAAAGGGACCCCCCACGTCCCCATCTAAAACACAGCCCCACCTTGGTGCCCACAAGAGCTGCAGGTCACGCGTGGCCGAGACCCAGGAAGCGCCACCCGGGCAAGCTCAGCGCCCATGATGGTGAGTTAGCCCCGGGCAGGGTCAGGCGGCAGCTGGACACGTGTGAGACGTCTCGAGCGGGAGGGCCAGGCAGCACTGAGGGGGAGCCTCCTGGGGACATGTCCCCATTCCTCCTGTACTCAAGGGCGCACAGCAGGCTTCACATTCCGTCCAGGGCCAGACCCACCTGGCCGAGCCACACAAAGCCAGCACCCTCCTGTGGCCTTTGCCCTCAGGGAGGTGAGCAACGGCAGGGCCTCACGCAGAGCCGGGGACGCACCTGGGGGCCTCCGATGACAAACCGCCCGCTGGGCTGCAGGTGGTAGATGGTGTCCTTGTCCAGGTACTGGGCCGGCACCACGGCCCTGATCACCTGCTCCTTCAGCGCCCTGCGCATGTCCTCCAGCGTGACGTCCTCGTTGTGCTGCACGGAGATGACGATGGTGTGGATGCGCACGGGGATGACCGCGCCGCGCTCCTGCGTGTACTGCACTGTCACCTGGCGGGGGGCAGGGAGGGAGGCAACGTCGTGAGGCCCTGCCCTGAGCTGAGGACACGCTGCTGCCAGGCGCAGGTGCCCAGGAGGCAGGCAGGGCTCCCAGGAGCCAGAGGGACCCCCTGTCCCCAAAGGGCCTTCAGGCAAGTTCATCTGACACATTCTTAAACTGGATAACTGCCTGGCGCTGTGAGACGACTGGGCACGAGGCACAAGCTATTCCCACCTGTGACCACAATCAGTGCCACTTGGAGACTCGGGTGTCACAGAGTTTCCGCTCTGTGACCCACTAGACTCCACTCCTCCTACCTCAGATGGCTCTGGGTGCCAGAAAATGTCCCTCTGCCAAAGCCCTGTCTTGACCCTCCGTGGCCCAGGCCCAAGACACCCCGGCTCCCACCAAGGAACACAGGAGTCCACAGGCCACACACCCACTGCCCCGGCCCCCTCGGTGGAGGAGCTCTGGAAGCATATGGGGCCAGAGGCCTTGCCTGCTGGAGGGACAGGGTGACAGGGACTCGAGCCAGGAGGACTGAAGTGGAGGGAGCAGCAAGCTCTGGGTCACCAGCCTCTGTGTGTCTGCACAAAAGCAAGGAAAAGCAGAGCGCGTGGAGGGAAGGATCCTGCCTGCAGCTCCCGCGCAGGGCAGGCCACAGGGACAGAGCGGGGGTTCACTCCCTCCAGCGTGGGTCAGTTCTGTGCCCACTCTATGTATTACCGATGAATATTTAAACCATCCCAGCAAGATCGGCATTACTGTCTCCACTTTACAAATGAGGAAGACCAGGCTCTGAGAAGTCAAACAACTTCCCTGAAGTCACACGCCAGTCGGTGAAAAGCCCAGGAGCCAACACTGCTCTGCCTGCCCCCAACGCTGTGTCCCGCCCAGAGCAGCACAGAGAAAATGCCTCCGCACTCTGTCCTCTACCGACACATCAGGAGGGCGCGAGAGCCCGACATCACAGCCTGATCTGTCCGGTGACGAAGGAGAGCAGCCTGGGCACCCTGGGCTTACAGAGCGAGAGGGAAAGGGATGGTGAGGATGGCAGATGAGGCTGGGAAAAGAAAAGAGAAGCCAGCAAAACACACTCAGCCAGACCGAGTGTGTACCGTACGCGACAAGCCATGCCAAAAGCTGTGAGAAGCTGTTACCAGCCCCACTTTAAAGACAAGAAAGCTGAGCTTCCAGAACATAAGCACTCTAGAGCTCAAGATCGCACAGCCAGCAGAGGTGGGCTGTGACCGTGCGCTGTGCGGCCCGGTGCCTGCAGCTCTGCCCAGCACAAGGTCGTCACCCAAGACCCTCAAGGCTGGAGCCACAGGCCCCGTCACTACCCGAGGCAGCATGGACCCACAAGGGCAGTGCCCAGAGGGGCTGTGCGCCTGCAGGAGTGCAGCTATGCTGCATGGTCTGGCAGGGACACTGGCCGGCAGGCACATGACTGCTCCCCACCCCAAGGGCCTTGACAGGACCACAGGGCAGCAAACAATGGTCCCTGGGGCTATGCCTGAGGCGAGGTCCCGGCCTGCCCAAAGGCCCCTCAGATATCCATCAAACATGGGATGTGTATCAAACTCTACTCTATGTCCTGCCTGGTCCAAAGAGCCAAAGGGTGGGATCCAGAAGAAGGAAGGGAAAGAGCCCTGACCCCACGATGCCTGATCCTAGTGAGATGGGCAGACGCACACCGCCTGTGCTCTGAGAGTGCTCTGGGCTGCGTGCACACAGGGCCCTGTGAGAGGGAGCTGGAGTTGGGGGCTTGGCGGGCTCCAGAGGGGAGGCCCTGTGGCGGCTCTGGGACCAGACCTGCTGCACCTGGCCTCAGGAGAAGGCTCCTATCCTGCGCAGCTGCTGAGGCCCATCTCCTCTGCTACCGACTCCCCTGCCCTGCCACAAACCCCAAGCAGAGCTGTGGCAGAGCAAAGGGCCCCAAGCATCGCTCTTATCTCATCACGTTAGCAAGATGTGGGGAAAAGTACACCGTGGAAAACACAACTCTGGCCAGGTACAAAAACAGCCGTCCGCGCTGCCACTCAATTCTCAGTATCAGCAGCAAGAATTTGCTCAGGTGGAAAGGTTCCTCCTGTTCACAGTCGACACTCTGGGTAGATGATGAAAATCCTTTACCAGTAAGGTATAGAGGAGAAGGCCCAGACATTGCTCCTGGCAGGGTGCCCGTCCCAGTGCAGCAGCTGCGTGGAGGCCGGCCGAGGGCCTCAGGGAGAGGCTCCGTCAGCAGACCCCCGCACCCTCTCTGATGCCCGCTGGCTGCGGCAGGGGAGTGAGGCCGACTGGTATCCAAAGTAGCATTTGTAAGAGAATTCAGTGTCTCCTTGCAAGAAGGGAAAGCCTGGAAGAGCCCATCCTCCCCTCCCTCCCTCACTGCCTTCTGAACTCAGAAACGTTCTATTACTAAGCAAATACAGGAGGCCTTTCCTATTTCAGCGGGTCCAGTAGGTGGACCCTCCAGTCCTTACCCTCAGGCGGGGAGAAGGAAACCCAAGTCACCCCACTTACTTCCTCCCATCCCTGTTCTAGGATTTCCTTTTCTGTGAATCTCCAACCTGCTTCCCATCACAGCACAGCTCTGCCACAGGACGGGGAGGGCTCTTTTCTTTCGGTACCATCACAATCTACATGTTTCAGCTCTCCTGCCCACAACCTCAGAGAACACCTAAGGGATGCTCATGGTTCCACTTCTCACCTTGGGGGTCATGTGGGTAACACCAGAAGTCAAAGGGTGGGTTTCTTTTAGGCCACAGAGGTACTCCCTTGCCCCAGGTACAGCCGATATGCAACTTCTGCCTTGTGTGGCCTTACACTTGCGGTGAGAAGGATGTACCTCGTGAAGCTGGAGGAACGGGACAGAGTTGCGTGCACCGCGCTGAGCTATAAAACCACGTGAGCCAAATTCCAAGTGCGGGGTCAAGAGGAGGTCCCACCTGAGGGCGGCCAGAGAAGACCACGAGGAGGTGGGAACCACGCTGGCCACTGACGGACAGGTGGGGGCCGGAGAAAGCTTCCAAGGAAGGCGAAGTGTGGGAGCGCAGGTGCAAAGCACCGAGAAAAAAGGGGAGCATGAGTGAAAGGATATGGTTTAAGCAAAGACTGGGGGTGGGGACAGAAGAAGGTAAAGCTGGAAGATCATACAAGGCGTTAAATACCAGAATAACGAGTAGGAAGGAGGCAGAAAGTTGTAGACAACTCTGAGCAGATACAAGGAAATTAAAAGTGAAGCCCAAAGGGAATTAACTGAAGTTTCCAGGCAGGGAGAACCTTTGGGAGGACACAGCACTGTTCCTGGGCCTGGCCTGGGAAAAGGGGCTGGAGCGGACGGGATGCACTAGAGGGAAAACGGGAGCCCAGGTAGAGTGGAGACAGACAGGGCCGGGAAAAGGTGGGCTCCATCGCACTCCTTCAGCTGAGGAGAGCTCCCAGGGCCCGGGTGTTTGCTGGGTGAATGAGAAATGGGGCTGGTGATTCAGTTAGACCTGCAGGGGGAAGATCTGGAAGCGGAGCGTGCAGAGGTGAAGGCTGGATTCACAAGCGTGGGCAGGAGGAAAGAGCGTGGAAGAGGAAGTGCCAAGACCCCGCTGGAGTGTGGAAGAGGAGCTGGGGAAGGAAGCCTTGAGGAGAGGGGCCATCGGGGCCGTCAGGGTGCGGGGAGAGGAGGCGGACAGGAGGCCTCTGCGTGTGCCAACACATGCATCACCACCGGCCTTCAAACAATACAGACGTCGGTGCGGATTTCTTCACTGCAGGGAGCACAGGGGTCAGGGCGGCTTTGCCACAGACAGTCAGAATCGGCAAAGCCTTTTTATGAGAAACAAAGCGAAAGGGCCACAGCGAGCTGCAGACAGTACTTGTTCACGGCGTGTTCAAGGTTTGCTCAAGACGTGGAGACCTGATAGGCAGCGACCGAAAGTCTGAAACCTGTTACAGAGGAGGTTTGTGGCAGGAATTGGGGAATCATATTACTAGAGTCAACTTATGCTAAGAAAGCCCCCGCACTAAAAACCTAGAACTGCTCTTTTCATTTTTCTGTGTCTTCTGAAATTTTTCATAATAAAGCGTTGGGGGCAGGGGAGAAAAGATCTGGAGCTGAAGATTTTTGAAACAAATAGTTCTTTTCAGAATCAACAATTCTTTGAATGCCCAGATGGAACACTTGGATCTAACAACGATCAGAATCAAGAGGAAGGGGGGTGGTGTTTGAGGCACGCGTCTGGAGCCCCACAGGGGGCGGAGGGCAGGGGCTCACCTGCGTCTTGGAGTCAGGCCGCAGCCAGGGGAGCTGCCCCGAGCGCCGCAGTTCCGCCATGCGGGCGTTGAGTCTGTGCGCCAGGACGATGGTGAGGGGCATGCACTCCTCCGTCTCGTCTGTGGCGTAGCCGAACATCAGGCCCTGCAGCAGACACCTGCTTCAGACCACAGGCAACAACCGCCTCAAATCTAAAGCCCCGCTGGCCCTCCATCCTCGCGGGTATGTAACTTTAGCACTGGGCACTTGTGGAGGGGAAGACGTGGTCCCCGAACTCAACACTCTAGAAGGGGAGACAAGCCCACACCAGGCGTCCCCAACCCTCCCTGCCCTCAAGTCGCTACCCTGAAGAAGGGGTGACTCACTCCAGGCATGGGGACGGGGGTCTACCCCATAGTGCATTCAGTCCATTACGCATGAACTTCCCCGGCTAGCCCCTCACACAGAGCACACTGCACTACCGTCCTGACGCAGGGCCAACGCTCAGCGTTTAGTGACCTGATCTCCGGCACCGACATCCTCTTCGTTTCTGTCCAGATGGACACACTGGGCAATATCCGGGGACTGCTGCTCCAAAGCCACCAGCACATTGCAGGTCTTGAAGTCAAAGCCTAGGCACAAGGAGAGCAGGCCTGAGCAGAGGGAGGCTGGAGCTCCTGGGGGACTGCTCGGCACACGACAGGGCATTTAGCGGCATGGGTGGTCTCTCTACCATCCGTCTGGGCCCAGAGCTGAGGCCCAGGACGGGGAACATCAGTATCCTTCCCATCCTATCACGTGCAACTCTTCAGCCAAAAAAAATCCTCCACAGAGTATTAAATTACACCTCGATTAAAAATATATATCCTACACAGAGCGGCAGTATGAAGACCAAATAGCAGCTACAGCTGCCCTGGCTGAAGGGCAGGTGGGTGACTCACGGCCCTGCCCCCTTTGCCTCTCCCAGAGGCACCTCCCAGGACCCAGGTGGAAAATTACTGCACTGAATGAACATCAAGGGCCCTTTCAAAAGCCCAGGCACACGCCAAACCCAAGCATCAAATATACTGAACAATACGGTGCATGTGAACCATCCAGAGACACTCCCGGAGCCAGAGTCCCCTGAGCCCGAGACGGGCCCGCGGCCTGGAGCAAAATGGAAAAACCACACCTCTGGAGGCCGAGGCCCCTTCAGGCCATCCCCAAAGCTCAAGCACAGAGATGGAAGCCAGTCCCCCGCAGGTGGGCACAGCGGGCTGGGGCCTGGGACGTGGAGTCCTGGGTAGCAGCAGCCCAGGCCAAGGAGCCCTGCGAGGGAGCCGCCGGGCAGACAGCACAACCTCTCCGACACTGGTCCTCACTGGGCTCAGCTACAGGACGGACACAAATGAGGAGCTAAAACGCACAGAGGCCTCACCACAGGGACACGTATCAGTGACGAGATGACTGTCACCCTCTTTCCAGTCTGTCCTCCTACCCATGTGGCCAGAATGGGCTTATTAAAACAAAGAAAACCACAAAAAAGCCTAGGTTCGATCTATCGTTTATGCTCATGCTTCAAGTGGGGACCTGCTGCCAAAGGAAGTAAACCGGAAACCGCTCGGCTCCAGCCAGGCCTTCCGGGCTGAGAGCTCTCAGCCCACGGGATCTCGGGCTGAGCCTTAAACACAACCTCCTCTGCCACCTCCACTAGGGCTCTCTGCCTAGAATGCTCCTCCTCTGCCTCCCATCCCCCTCCACAAGTCCATCTAGCTCTCTGAAAACGTCCTTGGACGGTCCCCCCCGCAGCTCTTCACTGCACACTCTGCCTCCGACTGGCCGCCGGGCACCCTGTACTGTATCACTAATGCCAGGCAGTGCCCCTGCTCAGGAGCCATCAGGCCACCTCTGTCCTCTGCAGCCCCTGTTCGCAGTGCACGTTTCTGAATGCACAAACCAAGGAACAACCTTTAGGGAACAATCTTTAGCTGCCGAGGACTCACCTCCTCACTCCGGGTCTAAATAATAAATCTTCTTAGCGCTGAAAATTAAAGGCTCCAAGTGACTCAGGAGAACAGAGTTCAGGGGACTAAGGGGAGAGGAGGAGGGCTTGGAAGGGGCAGGGGGAGCCACTAGCCTAGGGCCTTGTGGCTGCAGGCCAGCCCGCAGCCTGCCGGCCGCTTGGTGCAGGTGCACTGACAGGCACAGGTGGGCGCGCTCCCACTCCTCCCTTTCCGGGGGACGTTGTACCTCTGGGAAACGTTCCTGCTGCCTAACGCAGAGCAAGGTTCGCTCTTGAACAAGGTCTAAGTGTACATAAACAAGTCGGCTCTTCCTGGTAGAACAGGGCGAAGGCTCTGCGTGGTAACGTGTCAGGAGGCTGCTGCTCTGGGACGACGCGTCTCCTCCGCGGACACCCCACATGCTGGCTGGGAGAACCGACCTGTACTCACTGGTTTCCTCCCAGCGATTCTTGATATACCCCCAAAACTTTCGTGTGCTCAAGCGAGTCCTCTGAGCGAGCCAGAAGGTGGCTGCACTGAGCTTCTGTGTGTCCGCGCCCTCACGCAGAGAGAGCCTCTCTCACTTATGGAGATGCGTGCACGTCACCCCAGCCTGCCCTGACCCACAAAGATGCTACACGTCAGCCCAAACAACCCATAAGTACAATGTAGTGTACACTGGTCCTAGCATCTGGCCCTCGCACCCTGTCTTTTCACGCCCTCCAGGCTGGGCCCCTTCCCAGCCTGCCCGGTCCCCGCTGCGGGAGTCTGCTTCTCTCCAGCTCTCACCCCCACCCCATCACAGAGCTCTTCCTCAGCTCCCGCCAGGGCCTGGGCCCCTTCGCTGGGTCGTAGGCTCCCACACTGCCTGGCACTGGAGCTACCCTGGGCCAGCCTGTCTCCTCTGCCTGCTTTCGGCACCCGTTCTGGACTGAGTCACCTTCTTCTTTGTCTATGTGGGGAAGCAGCATAACTTAGTAGAAAGTGCAGGAGTCCCAACCGGGGGGCGGGGGGCAGCCACTTACTGATCGTGTCACCTTACACAAGTTACCGACATAGGAAGCTTCAACTTCCTCATCTGCATAAGGAGCAGAGCAGAGCTCCTTGAACAGTTAGGTAGGAAGATGCACACAGAGACCAGCCCCAGAGCCTGGCAGAGAACACGGCCCCAGCAGAGGGCAGCTCCGTGTACTGGGAGCTTCCTCCTCTTCCAAGATGGCAGGACCATAAACAAGACCAGAGGCAGCCATGGCTGGACAGGGGCTGATCCCCCTGGGCTGCCACACTGTTGTGCCAGAGGCTGGGAGCCCTGGACCCTGGCAGGCAGGCCTAGGAGCCTTCTTCCCCTGGGAGGTATCTGCTCCTCCAGGAGATGGAGAGCCTCAGGTGGGACTCAGCCCTGGGGCCCTGGCCTCACCCTTGGCCGAGTCGTCGTAGCCGATGTGCTTGATGGTGTCCCGTACCACCCGCTGGTAGTCCACCATGGCCATGGAGGTGATCTCCCCGCACAGCAGCACCATGCCCGTCTTACACACCGTCTCTGAAGGGAAGGAGACATGTTAGTGGCCATGTGCTGGCGAAGGGGGCTCCACACCTGGACCTCTCACAGTGCTGAGACAGAGACACGCAAGGAGCCGCACAAGGAATGGACTCCAGAAGGAAAACTCATGACGCTAATAAGGAGAGTAAATCCCGGCACAAGTGCTGACCGTCTTCACAGGCCACCCGGAGAACTGCGGCTCGCAGAGAATTGGTCACACCCGAGTTTTCATACCTCGCACTTACTGTCGCACACTTGCCTGACCCTGAACTACTTATTCAGCCTCAGCTGTTGGGTGAAGATAATCATAAGACTGCTTTGGGGATTAGAATGAGACGCTGGCTGTATGCGGTCATAGAGAATGCAGAATGCAGCCAACATACGTGAGGCCTCTCCCGCCCCCTTATTGCTAAAACTCCACTGCAGGCTTTAGGCATGGGGTCCTGAGCAGAGAATCAAGGCAGGTTATTTGTAAAGACGTCAGGGTGAAGTCCACCCTCAGAGGGGTGGACTACAGTGGTCATTCTGGGGGCTAGGGTGGCCCTGGAGAGGGAAGGGCGGTTCTGTACAGCAAAAAGGACAGGGTGCTGACCGTGAGGAGATCGGGGCTCTGATCTCCACGCCGGGACCCCTACCCCATGACCTTGGCCAAGGCCCTGATTAAGCTGCACCCAAGATCTCCTCAGTAAAGTGAGGGGGCTAGACCTACCACCCCTGGAGCCCTCCAGGCTCTGAAGCCCCCGGCTCTCTGCTGTGCTGAAGACTTCAACACAGGCAAAGGTTTCAAGCTCAGCCCACTCAGGTCTCCAGCAGGAGGGATTAGGCGTTTCTTACCGCAGGCCACCTTGGCACTGGGGTCCTGCTTGAGGTGCGCATCCAGCACTGCATCACTGATCTGGTCACAGATCTTATCTGGAAGAGAATGAACATGTGTAAGAATCACAGGAATATTAAGCCTAGCAAACTGAAATGTTAAAATAATTAGATACTTCGTCAGTTTACATATCGAATCTACCTAAGAGGACACTTTTTAAATATAAGAAATTATAAATTTTTTGGAATTTTAATTTCTTCCCATTTCTGCCTTAATATTGGATGATGTATATTATATAAAGTCATAGAATTCCCTAAAAAGAGAAATATATTCCAAAACCAGTTACAAGAGCCTAAAGCAATTCACACACACACACACACACACACACGCATATTCTTCTAACTAAAAAGTATCCCATCCCTCAGCATATTCCCTTTAATTCTAACATCTAGAAAAGTCCTAGAAACAGAAGTTAAAATACTAACTGATGACATCAGTAAGATTAGGTGCCAAGAGGCGGACTAGGATGGGACAGACACATGGTACCGCTGGTCCCGCAAGATGCAGTGCGCTGTGTAGAAAATACCACACCCGGTTCTGGGACTACACCTGTAAGAATCGCGTAAGAGAACCTCTGCACATTACTGCCACTGCTGTTTTGCAGAATACTTCCACAAGCAGCTCTCAGATCCTTCCCGCCGTCACTCAGCCTCCTGAAAGCCGGATATCCTAACAGCTGGGTTTGACCTCCTCAATCAAGGTGGGATTGACAAAGAGTCCAACATGAACTGGCATTTCATCTTATTCTACGATTTGCCTTAAAGACTCCCCATGGCCTGGGGCTTCCCTGGTGGCGCAGTGGTTAAGAATCCGCCTGCCAATGCAGGGGACACGGGTTCGAGCCCTGGCCCGGGAAGATCCCACATGCCGCGGAGCAACTAAGCCCGTGCGTCACAACCACTGAGCCTGCGCTCTAGACCCCGCGAGCCACAACGACTGAAGACCATGTGCCTAGAGCCTGTGCTCTGCAACAAGAGAAGCCACAACAATGAGAAGCCCGCGCAACGCAACGAAGAGTAGCCCCCGCTCGCCGCAACTAGAGAAAGCCTGCATGTAGCAACAAACACCCAACACAGCCAAAAATAAAACAAGTAAATCAATAAATTTTTTAAAAAAGACTCCCCATGGTCGAGTATGTAGACACTGTGGAAAAATCCACTCTTGCTTTGGCGTTATGTTCACAAATTCAGAAAAAAAAGTGACATCTATTTACACATATTACATCTCGTTTAGTGTTCAAAAATACCCATAGAGTCTGCTCTTAGTAAATTAATAAGTTTTTTTCCAGCTTTATTTGGGTATAATTGGTATATAAAAATCTGCATATAATTAATGTATGTAATTTGCTAAGCTTGGTCACATGTACATACTTGTATTACCATCACCACCATCAGGGTTTAATAAACATCCGTCACCTCTAAAATCTCCTTGTGTCCCTCCTGTCGTTTTTTAAGTTTTTAAATTAAGCACGCAGGTCCAGAATCAAGCATTTCTGCTTTTGAAAGTGCCTATTAAGTTCTGTAGTTAAAATGTTAGTTAATCTGAAGGTGAATTCTCTAATCTTTCCTTCAGAAACTGCTACTAAACATATATTTGAGTTTTTCTATCTTCCTGCAGATCCTGGTCATAAATCTAGGTTTGCCTGAGTCCATGCCTCTGCAACCCCCTACCAATCATGGCCTCCTGCTGCCCAAATGTCCACTTTAGACCCAGCCATCAGGCCTCCTAGGAGCCACTCACACAATGACCACGGATGACTCTGCTCGTTTAGACGACACAGGTCACATGTTTCCAGTGCACACAGGGAAATAGGATAAGGGATATTAGGGATAAAGCTGGAGTTGAGCAAGGGTATTAAGACAGCTTCACAGACTAAGATAATGCCTTAGGAGGTCCTTTCTGAACTCTTTCTTGAGGCTTTCGAAATTTCTATCAGTATCACTTAGTAGTCTTAAGACAGCCAATAGTTGGTTTTCTTGGAAGTTGAAAAAGAAGCATTAATTTTATCTTTCTGATGGAGAGGAATTCAGCACTGGAATGACAAGCAGAAAGCCACCAAGGAAACTGTCTTAACATGAATGGCTAATTTATAGTGGCAAGCGCAAGGAGAATGAGACAAATTGAAGGGCTGCCATTAAGTAGACAGAACAGCCAACTGATCGGCTGGAATTTTCATTCTCTGTCCATTGAGCACATCGTTGTGTGTACAATGGGACCACTGGCCACTGCGTGACAAAGCACCCACTTCCGCTGCATGGAGCAAATCCTATCTACGGCCATCTCCTAACCTGTATATGGCTTTCATACGTACGTCATGGAGCTGTCCAGAATATGTTAGACATAGCAATGGATCTGAGATTATGAGTACAGTAAACCTAGAAACTTCATAAAGTCATGCAGAATTAAAGATGCTATTTACATTGAATTGAGCTAAGTCACATACAAAACTCAGTTTAAGCCAAGATTTCTCAATGGCAATACTGACCTTTGGGGCTGGAAAATTTCTTCTTTGTGGGGGATGGTCTTGTGCACGCAGGGTGTTTAGAAGCACACCTGGCCTCTCTCCACTAAATGCCAGTCTCACCCCACGCCCACCCCACCCCCCGACAGCTGTGACAGCCAAAACGTTCCAGACACCACAAAATGCCCTTGCGGGAAAAGGGCACACCCTCCCCAGCTGAGAACCAGCGGCTGAAGCATATGGAAGGAGCAGCGCGCTGAGGTATCTAAAGCTGGGCTACGAGGTATAAAAGTTAAAGCTCTTTGAGAAAGAACAAGGATGAGGAAGATGAAAAAAAGTTAGACTTGGTGATGATTAGTGACCAAGAACTTCAAATACTCCAGCGAATTGTGAAGAGGTGCTTAAATACATAAATCAGTGTGTCTGGCCCCCAAGGTTCCCCTAGACCAGTGGTTCTGAAAGTGTGGCTCCCTCATCAGCAGCAGCATCATCGCCTGGGAACTTCTTAAGAATGCAAATTCTTGAGCCTCACCCAAGATCTACTAAATCAGAAACTCTGGGGGTGGAGCCCAGTACGTTGTGTTCTAACAAGCCCGTGGGGTGACGCTGATGCGCCCTGAAGCCTGGGAACCACTGTCCCAGAAAGTTGAGGCTCCCACTGTGGTCTTCACGGAAGCCTCTCTCGTTTCCCCACATCACAGTCCTCCTACCTTTCAGAGACCCAATAAAATGCTGGAATTTTCTTCCAGAGATCTGTCTCAGCCCCTGTTTAGAACGCACTGCCGTTCACTTCTAAACCGCACATGCTTTACATGCAAAACTTAGTGACCCGTGGTCTTGCTTGCGGGAACATTCTCTGTTGACTTAAGCTGCTCATTGATAATAAAGCTTTACTCAAAAAAAAAGAATCTCGGGCTTCCCTGGTGGCGCAGTGGTTGAGAGTCTGCCTGCCGATGCAGGGGACACGGGTTCATGCCCCGGTCTGGGAAGATCCCACATGCCGCAGAGTGGCTAGGCCCGTGAGCCATGGCCGCTGAGTCTGTGCGTCCGGAGCCTGTGCTCCGCAACGGGAGAGGCCACAACAGTGAGAGGCCCGCGTACCGCAAAAAAAAAAAAAAAAAAAAAAAAAAAAAACTCTATATATAGAGTTAATACCTGATGATACATTTTACACATATGTTTATCCAACCAGCCGTGTGTTCTCTGTCGCAGTCCCGCTGTGAGGAGATGCTGGTGGTGGGCTGCGGCACAGATCCTCGGCTTCGTTAACTTACAACCTATTATTTGCATAACAAGTGACTGTTTTACAAGACTGCAAACTAACAGAATAAAAAATTACTGCATATTGTTCTTGCCAAGATCCCTTACAGTTACTGACCCACACCGTTTTCCAGGCCTTCAGTAACAGCGACCCCCCGGTACAGGTCACCATCCAACCAGGACCACCTACTCACCCGGGTGCCCCTCTCCTACAGATTCCGAGGTGAACATGAAGGCCCCTTCCTCGCTTAGAGAATGGTCACACAAGCCATCCACCGGTCCATTCATCTCTTCAAACTGTCCACTCGGCTTCTTCAAGGTAACAATTTTAATGCTGGGACTCGGCCTGAGGGTTCTGTTTGTTTGTTTCCTTCTTTAAACCCAACAGGCTCGTCTCCGCAGAGCCACAGGGCTCACTTCTGCCTAAGTGCCTGCAAGCGCACGTGAGAGTAAAGGTGCGGAGGGATGAGAAGGGAGGGACTGGAGAAGGATGTGTCACTCCCTCCAACTGGCCAGAGCTTGCTCCTGAGTGACTCCTATATATGGAAAAGTGAAAGTGCCTGAATAATCATGTGAGAAAATTGGAGGAGTCCACTTCCGGGGTGGGTGTGTGTGTGTGTCTTCTCACCTTGAGGAATTTCAGCCCTTAGCTCTCATCTCCCAAGTCCTAAGCATGTGGCCAATGTATGGCAAAGAAGGTTGTACAGATTCTGCATAAGTGAAGCTCCTCTCGGACTCTGCTTTAGCTCTGCAGCTCATCTCCTCAGTGCACCAAGGTTAACATCCCACGTTGGAGGCGGGGGTCTGTGGTTACTCAGGGATACAAATAAATAGGAAGCAAAAAACTCCTGCCCAGAGATATGGTTTAGGCTGAGATTACAGCACAGGACGCCTTTGCTCTTGGGTGCCCTGCCTCCTCGCCCACACCTTGTCTGAATTGGGCTCTTCCCCTTCTTCTACCTTCTCAGAGCAAGAGTATGCACCTATATTCTGAGTCAGCTTGGATGTTACACAACAGATTCATTTAGAGGAAAAGCTTTTGAGCCCACATTTTTCTGCTCATAGAAATCACAGAAACTGTCAACTTCTCTAAGACGCTAGCAATCACATTGACAATCAAAATGTTAAAAAAGTATCCGCAACGGGCTACAGAGAACAATGATTTTTGGAAAAGGATTCCTGAGAGGCAGATTCATTATGGGGAAATCATCAGAGTCCAGTTTCCCAAAGCTTCTTATGATAAATTGGTCCTATACACTTGAGAAACATCCTGCTCACGTGACTCCTGCATTATTTTTGCTTTGACCAAGAAAAGAAGTGGACAGGATTATATCCTGAACCAATTCCTACACTAAATGACAGCATCTTTCACTTCACTCCCTCCCACTCTCAGATCTAGCTGCATCCTCAAGCCCAAGGAACAATAGGGAATTGAGATCACAGAGAGTGAGAATGGGTGGAGAAACTGGTTCCCACTAGAATGCAATACAAAGTAATCAACCAAAACCTTGTGCATCAAGCACCGGACTGTGGGAAGCAAAAGGGAGGACACAATTGCCCCAATGAACAGTTCCGGCAACCAAATCCCCTCTGTACTTATGAGCATTTAAAATTTTTTTTTTCCCAAATCTTGAGTTTTCCAACTGGTCAACAGTGGCAGTACTATCCCTCCAGGGAATTAAAACCATATTAAAGCGATGTCTTCTGGGAGAAAGTAAGAGATTTTACATATACACATTTAATCAGAGGCATTTTACAAAGAGGGAGCTAGAATGCTCAGTCACAAGACTGCAGAAGGTCCAAAGAGGAAGAGGCCACTGGGAAGGGATGGAAAATGAGGAATCAAACAGGGACTTTAGACAACATAGCCTTGTCCCTGTCAACACACAGGAATCCTGCTGTTTGCACTTAAAATATTTCAACATCACTGTCCTTTTGTAAATTTCTTCTGGGTACACTGGTTTCAAGCCTGGAGGCAATGTGAGCTAATGTTTAATGTGAACTGTAGACCTAGGTTACCGCAGCATTTACAACGACAGCCATTATGTTCTAAATGTGCTTTAAGAGAAAGATGAAGTTTCAAGTACTCGTGCAGATTCCTAGAGCTTGCAAGAAGCCAGAAAACAAAGTAGCCTAACTGCCCTCTGAATTCCAAAATGAATAACAGCATCATGGGGCGAAGAGGCATGGGGCGGGGGTGGGGGAGTGGGTGGGATGGAGGGGACAATGTCGGGTCCAGAGAAGCGGCACTTTCAGAAACGTATGCAGGAGGCTTCTGCAGCCTGGACATAAATGCAGAGTGAGGGAAGGATCTGGAAGGCACCTAGTTGAGTATCCATCTTATGAGTCTCATATGACATCCCTACTAACTACTAGGCCACCGTACGCTCTTTCAGCAGATAAATGTTAACAAGAAGTGCACAAAACACGGTGGCTGGGAGTGCAGGCTTCAGGGCTGGAGTCCTGTTTTGCCTCTAACCCACTATGCACCCTGGGGTAGGCTTCCTACACTCTCTAGGCTGCTGTTTCCTCATCTTTAAAGCAGGTTAAATAATTACCTACCTCAGAGCATTGCTGTCAGAACTACAAGAGATCACACGCGTATGCTGAGTATTGAGCATAGTGCTAGCACACAATAAGGGTTTAATAAAATATTACCTAAGCACCTTCTATGTACATACACATGATTTTCTTCTGAAAAAAAAATAGCTCACCATATACATGTTATTTGCATCTTGCTTTTCACAATATACTATGGTTCTCTTTTTACATCTCAACATATAGGCAGACCTCATTTTTAGCACTTGACTAATATCTCACAATGAGGATATACCGTAAATTTTTTAACCACTCATTCCCCAATGGCTGGATATTTTCAACTTCTAATTATTTAGTGTTACCATAATGCTGCAGAGAAGACACTAATCATTGGCATCCTTTTATAAAAAGACAAAATGCAAGGGCCTGGCAATGCTGAACTAGACCAAAGATTGCCCTTTTGTAATAAATTTTACCCAGTTAGTGAAAAGAAACAGCACTTCAACAATGAGTTAAAACAGCAGCATCAATCTGCCCCCTTCAGATATAACTGGCAGACCTTGGCAATGACATAATTACTTAGAGAGCTGAACCTACGAGAACTACATAGCCCTAATCTGCTATCATAAACTCAAATTAAAGCCTCCCTTACGCAAAGACTGTCCCGTTCTCCCTTACGCATGAATTGTCCTAATGTCCCCCGACCCAGCCCCACTGATTACCTAAGTCCAATACGTGTCAAAGGCCCAGAGTTGATCTCACTTCCATGTAGCAACCTTCAACTCTAAACCTCTGCTGACTAATCTCTGAAGAAACCTGCCTTTGAAAATATCACTTTCAGTTAGATTTACCCCTGGGGAATCTCTAAATGTAAAATATCAAGTGGAAAACCATGTTTCCGATGAACAGTATATGTAAGCCACACTGACCAGTTTCAGGAATAAGCTCAAGGGCACCTTATCCCACATAACACCATGAGGCAGCAGAACTAGTGGAAAGCAGCTGGCCAATGGTGCCCTTTGCCTGCCCCTGCACTGCCATGTATGATGGCTATGCCACAGGCAGAAGAAAGGTCAGTTTGATGACCTAAAACTCTGATGCAGAAGTGGAGTGTGCATCCACCTCTTAAATGCTGTTTAAGTGCAAACATTTCTAAACTTTGGTGAGAAACTCCCCTAACTTAAATGGCATAATAACCACATGGAATATTTGCTTCTTTTGCCCTCATTAAACACAAACTTTTATCACATATGTCATCCTGGAACACAAATAACTTATTCATGAAAAAAGGTAAAACTGACTCAACACCACTTATTGAAGAGGCTGACTTTTCCACATTGTATATTTTTGCCTCCTTTGTCATAGATTAATTGACCATATGTGTGTGGGTTTATTTCTGAGCTCTCTATTCTGTTCCACTGATCTATGTGTCTATTTTTGTGCCATGACCATACTGTTTTGATTACTATAGCTTTGTAGTATAGTCTGAAGTCAGGGAGCATGACACCTCTAGCTTTGTTCTTTTTTCTCAAGATTGCCTTTGTTATTTGGGGTCTTTTGTGGTTCCATACAAATTTTAGGATTATTTGTTCTAGTTGTGTGAAAAACATCATAGGTATTTTGATAGGGATTGCATAACACAGCTACATGTAAAAGAATGAAATCAGAACATTTTCTCACATCATATACAAAAATAAACTCAAAATGAACTAAAGACCTAAATGTAAGACTGAAAACCATAAAAATCCTAGAAGAAAACATAGGCAGTACACTCTCTGACATAAGTCTTAACAATATATTTTTGGATCTGTCTCCTCAGGCAAGGGAAACAAAAGCAAAAATAAACAAATGGAACCTAATTAAATTCAAAAGTTTTTGCACATCAAAGGAAGCCATCAACAAAACGAAAGGACAAGCTACTGAATGGGAGAAGATATTTGCAAATGATATGCTTGATAAGGGGTTAATATCCAAACTATATAAAGAGCTCTTATAACTCAATATCCAAAAAACAAACAACCTGATTTAAAAATGGGCAGAAGACCTGAATAGACATTTTTCCAAAGAAGACATACAGATGTCCAACAGGCACTTGAGAAGATGATTAACATTTCTGATTAGAAAAGTGCAAATCAAAACTACAATGAGGTACCACCTCACACCAGTCAGAAAGGTCATCATTAAAAAGTCTACAAATAAGAAATGCTGGAGAGGGTGTGGAGAAAAGGGAGCCCTCCTACACTGTTGGTGGGAATGTAAATTGGTACAGCCACTAGGGAAAACAGTATGGAGGTTCCTCAAAAAAAAGAAAGAAAGAAAGAAAGGAAGAAAAAAAGAAAGAAAACAGAGCTACCATATGATCCAGCAATTCTACTCCTGGGTATGTATCCAAAGAAAACAAAAACACGAATGCAAAAAGATATATGCACCTTAATGTTTATAGCAGCATTATTTACAATAGCCAAGATGTGGAAGCAACCTACGTGTCCATCAACAGATGAATAGAAAAGATGTGGGGACTTCCCTGGTGGCGCAGTGGTTAAGAATCTGCCTGCCAATGCAGGGGACACAGGTTCGAGTGCTGGTCTAGGAAGATCCCGGAGCAACTAAGGCCGTGCGCTACAACTACTGAGCCTGTGCTCATACACAACAAAAAGAATATAAAATAGTTCAGGAAAGTATTAAACAACAGTGACCCACAACAAATGGCAACAGCACATGCCAGGGAGAAGAGAATCTTATTCCAGAGTTGCCATATTATAATATTCAAAATGTCCATTTTTCAACAAAAAATTACCAGGCATGCAAAGAAACAAAAAAGTATAGCCCATATGCAAGGAGAAAAAAAAGAGAAACTAATAGAAACTGTCCCTGAGGAAGCCCATGCATTGCACTTACTAGACAAAGATTTAAAATCAACTGTCATATATTCTCAAAGGTATAAAGGAACCACAGACAAAAAAATTAAAGGAAGCCAGCATGGTGTCTCACCAAACAGAATATCAATAAAGTAATAAAAATGAACCAGCTAGGAATTTTGAAGCTGAAAAGTATAATAATAGAAATCAAGAATTCATTAAAGGGGTTCAACAGCGGATTCAGGCAGACAAAAGAGTCAGTGAATATGAAGATAGGCCAACTGAGATTGTTCAGTTTGAGAAGCAGAAATAGGAAAGAATAAAGAAAAATGAACAGAGTCAGAGAAGCACGTAGGATACCATCAAGTTTAACAACATGTGCATATGGGAATCTCACAGGGATAGGAGAGAGAGAAAGGGGCAGAAAGAATACTTGAAGAAACAATGCTTAAAAACTCCCCAAATTTGGTGAAAGACACAAACTTACAGATTCAAGATTCTCAACAAAATCTAAGCAGGATAAAATCAAAGAGATCCACACTGACACACATTATAGTCAAACTTCTGAAGGACAGACAGAGAGAGATTCTTGAAAGCAGCAAGAGAGGCATCTCATGACATACAAGGAATCTTCTATAGTATTTTTTTTTTTTTGCAGTATGCAGGCCTCTCACTGTTGTGGCCTCTCCCGTTGCGGAGCACAGGCTCCAGATGCGCAGGCTCAGCGGCCATGGCTCACGGGCCCAGCCGCTCTGCGGCATGTGGGATCTTCCCGGACCAGGGCACGAACCCGCGTCCCCTGCATCAGCAGGCGGACTCTCAACCACTGCGCCACCAGGGAAGCCCCTCTTCTATAGTATTAACAGACAATTTCTCTTCAGAAACTGTGGAAGCCAGAAGGCAATGAGATAACATATTTAAAGTATTGAAAGGAAAAAAAGAAAACCTGTCAACCAAGAATTCTACATCTAACAAAATTATACTTCAAAAATGAAGGGGAAATTAAGATATTCAGATAAATAAAAACTGAGGGAGTTTGTCACAGTAGACATGCCCTATATGGAATGCTAAAGGGAGGCTCTGGGGCTGAAATTAAACGACAGCAGACAGTAACTCAAAGCCACACGAAGAAAGAAAGAACAATGGTACACACACAGGTACATAGGTAAACATAAAAGGTAGTATTATTGGAGTTTTCTTTCATAACTTTTTGTATTTAAAAGACAAATGTATAAAACAATTATAAACCTTTGTTAATGGACACAGTATGTATAAAGTTGCAATTAGGGCCAATAAACATGACAGAGGAGACCGACTGAGCAGTGTCTCTGTATACTACTGAAACTGTGTTGGTATTAATTCAAACTTGATTGCTATGAATTTAAGATGTTAACTGTAATCCACTAAGGAAAAAATCCAGTAAGGTAAGCACTAAGGAAAAAAAAAAAACCCTAAAGTATATACAGAAAAAGAAACAGCAAAATGGCTGAAGTCCTTTCTCATCCACAATTATTTTAAATACAAATGAATTAAACTCTCCAATTAAAAGGCAGAATGTATTAAAAACAAAACATGATCCAACTATATACTGTTATGAGACTCACTTTAGATCCAAATACACAAATAGATTGAAAGTGAAAGGAAGGAAAAAGATATTCTACACAAATAATAACCAGAAGAGAGCTAGGATGGCTAACCTAATATCAGAGAAAATAGAATTTAAGTTAAAAATTGTTACAAAATAATTACTTTATATATTGATAAAAGGATAAATCCATTGAGAAGATATAACCAATATAAACATATACACACCTAACAACAGAGCACCAAAATACATAGAGCAAAAACTGACAGAATTGAAGGTAGAAATAGTTGGAGATTTCAATATTCCATTTTCAATAATGGACAGAATTATACAGAAGATCAATAAGGAAACAGAGGACTTGAACAACACTATAGACCAACTAGACCTAACTGATGCATATAGAAAGGTCCCCCCGAAAACAGAATATAGATTCTTCTCAACTACACATGGAACATTCTCCAGAACAGACCATATATTAGGTGACAAAACTCTCAATAAATTTGAAAAGACTGAAATCATACAAAGTATCTTCTTTGACTACAATGGAATGAAGATAGACATCAGTAACAAGAGGAAAACTAGAAAATTCACAAAAACATGAAAATTAACCTGCACAGTCTTGATTCAAAAATGAGTCAAAAAGAAATTATAAATGAAATTAGAAAATACATTGATATGAAGGAAAATAAACATTACCAAATTTATGTTATGTAGCAAAAGCAGTGCTCAGAGTGAAATTTATAGCTGTAAATGCTTATATATTTTTTAAAAGATCCCAAACCAATAACTTAATTTTACACCTTAAAAACCTAGGAAGAACATGTTAAACCCAAAGCTAGCAGAGGGATAACATAATAGAAATTAGAACAGAGATAAATGAAATAGAGACTAGGAAAAAATAAAATCAACAAAATGAAAAGTTACTTCTTTGAAAAACCAACAAAATTGATAAACATTGAGCTCAATGGACCAAAAGACATCAAAGAGAAGACTGAAATTATTAAAAGCAGAAATAAAGTTGGTGACATTAGTACAGACCTTAAAATAAAAGGGACTATAAGAGTATACATGAACAATTGTAAGCCAATTAGATAACCTAGAAGAAATGAACAAATTTCTAGAACCATACAAACTACAAAAACTGACCCAAAAATAAACAGAAAATCTGAAAAGAACTATAGCAAGTCAAGAGATTGGATCACCAATCAAAAACCTTCCAATAATGAAAAGCCCAGATCCAGATGATTTCACTGGTAAAGTCCCCCAAATCCTTAATTAAAGAATAATTAATACCAATCCTTCTCAAACTCTTCCAAAAAATAAAAGGAGGCAACACTTCCTAACTCATTCTATTTGGCCAGCATTACACTGAAACCAAAGCCAGACAAAGACATCAGAAAAGAACTATAGACCAATACTGTATTTCCTTATGAATACAGATGAAAGAGTCCTCAACAAAATAATAGCAAACAAGTTCCAGCAACATATTAAGAGAATTACACATCATGAACAAAGATGATTTATCCCAGGAATGCAAGGGTGACTAAAATATGAAAATCAGTGTAATACACTATAGTGACAGAATGAAGGGGGAAAAAACACATGATCATCTCATTTGATACAAGAAAAGCATCTGGAAAATCCAACTGTCTTACATGATAAAAACACTAAACAAACTTGGACTAGAAGGAACTTCCTCAACATGATAAACGGCATTTATGGAAAAACTACAGCTCATGTTATACTCAAAGGCGAATAACTGAAAGCTTCCCCCCCACCCCCCAAGATCAGGAACAAGAGAAGGATGCCCATTTCACCACTTCTATTCAACACTGTACTGGAAGTTCCAGCCAGAGCAAATGGGCAAGAAAAAGAAATAAAAGGCACTGAAATTGGAGAGAAAGAACTAAAACTATCTCTATTTGCAGATAACATAATCTTGCATATAAAAAATCCTAAGGAATCCACACAAAAGTAAACTATTAGAGCTTATAAACTAATTCAGCAAAGCTTTGGGGTACATGATCAACACACAAAAATCAGTTGTATTTCTATACATGATCAATGAACAATGTGAAAAGGAAATTAAGAAAACAATTTCAGGGCTTCCCTGGTAGTGCAGTGGTTGAGAATCTGCCTGCCAATGTAGGGGACATGGGTTCAAGCCATGGTCTGGGAAGATCCCACATGCCGTGGAGCAACTAAGCCTGTGCACCACGACTACTGCGCCTGTGCTCTAGAGCCCACAAGCCACAACTTCTGAAGCCCGTGTGCCACAACTACGAAGCCCATGAGCCTAGAGCCCGTGCTCCACAACAAGAGAAGCCACTCCACAGAGAGGTGGGATAGGGAGGGTGGGAGGGAGACGCAAGAGGGAAGGGATATGGGGATATATGTATATGTATAGCTGATTCGCTTTTTTATACAGCAGAAACGAATACACCATTGTAAAGCAATTATACTCCAATAAAGATGTTAAAAAAAAAAGAGAAGCCACTCCAATGAGAAGCCCACGCACCGTAACAAAGACCCAAGACAGCCCAAAATAAATTAATTAAAAAAAAGAAAACAATTCCATTTATAATAGCATCAGAAAGAATAAAATAATTAGAAAAATTTAAGGAGGTTCAAGATTTTTACACTGGAAAACTAAAAATTGCTGAAATAAATTTTAAAAATCCTAAGTAAATGGAAAGACATCTCATATTCATGGGTTGGAAAACAAACAGTTACGATGGCAATGCTACCCAAAGCAATCTACAGATTCAATGCAATCTCTATCAAAATCCCAGAGGCCTCTTTTGCACAAATGTAAAAGCTTATCTTAAAATTAATATGGAATTGAAAAGGATCTCAAATAGCCAAAACAATCTTGAAAAAGAAAAATGAGGTCGGAGGACTCACATTTCCCAAATTTCAAAACTTACTACAAAGCTACAGCAATCAAAACAGTATCTGATACTGGCATAAGCAAAATGTTTCCAAAACTAGAAAGCAATACAACATCCCCAAACCTCTGGGTTTTCTTAGGCTGGTTTCTCATACTGAAATAAAAGCAAAACGTTTCATATTAAATGGTGCTGTGAGGTTCTAATTACAAGGTTCAATTGTATTAGGTTTCTTTAAAAAAAAAAGTTGAGTTTTATTCTGGTGTAATTTATGGTAACTGTGGGAAATTTTTAGAAAATACAGAAAAGAAAAATAATATAGTACATCCTTCCACTCATAGTTTGATGAGCATAGTTCATACACTGGTATATTTTCTCTTGAAGGAAATATATCCATATATCTATATAGGTATAGTCCCCTGTATGTGTTACTTAGATAAAAATTTGAGAGTTGGGGCTTCCCTGGTGGTGCAGCGGTTGAGAGTCCGCCTGTCGATGCAGGGGATGCGGGTTCGTGCCCCGGTCCGGGAAGATCCCACATGCCACGGAGCGGCTGGGCCTGTGAGCCATGGCCGCTGAGCCTGCACGTCCAGAGCCTGTACTCCGCAACGGGAGAGGCCACAACAGTGAGAGGCCTGCGTACCGCAAAAAAAAAAAAAAAAAAAAATTGAGAGTTAATTAAACCTGTCGAGTTCTAGTTCCAAACAAGATGGAATAAGCACGATAAGCACACTCCACCCTGTCTCTCCCACTGAATGCAGCTATAACATCTGGACAGAATGCATGGAGTAGCTGTTTGAGGATTCTGAAAAGTAAACAGTAGTAGGCAAATAGGGGAAGAGACCAAAAAGGCAGTGAGGTTCCCTTTTTTCCCCCCCTCCTGTATCCTGGACCCAAGGCAGTGCAAAACTCAGAAGTGGGTGCCAGGGCCCACACAGAGAAAGCTCTGGGAGAGGCCCTTTTATTGACTTGATCAAGAGCAGGAAAGGGGATTCCCTAAGTTTGCAAGAGTGGAGGGAAATCCTTTGGGTTTCTTTTTCTTTTTTCCATTCTCTTGAGCCCCAGCCCCCAGACAATTCCATGGTGACAAAATTGGCAGTGGAGGCCCGTGCGCACCTAAAATTCTAAGGGAGGGGAAACTTCCTCTCTGAATGGAGAAGCTGTGATCCCAAGAAAGTGGAACCAATCCCTGTTGTTTTTTCTGTGTGTATCTTCTGCCACTTGGCTTCAGATACAGGCTTGGCCATACGAAGTGTACAGCAGAATGGGGTAACTGAAACCCAGCTTTCTGGACAAAAGACCAAAAAGGGGAGGCCCAGAGTGGGGAAAAAACTGGAAAGATCACCGAGGGAAGAGCTCAGAAAGAGATCCAATAACACTGTAAGATGCTAATAATAGGGGAAACTGGGTTCAGAATACACAGAAACTCTGTACTAACTTTGCAATAATTCCGTAAATCCAGAAGTGTTCTAGGGACTTTCCTGGTGGCGCAGTGGTTTAGAATCCGCCTGCCAATGCAGGGGACACGGGTTCAATCCCTGGTCTGGGAAGATCCCACATGCCACAGAGCAACTAAGCCTGTGTGCCACAACTACTGAGCCTGCACTCTAGAGCCCGTGAGCCACAACTACTGAACCCCATGCGCCTAGACCCCGTGCTCCACAACAAGAGAAGCCACCGCAATGAGAAGCCTGTGCATGGCAACAGAGTAGCCCCCGCTCGCCACAACTAGAGAAAGCCCATGTGCAGCAAAGAAGACCCAACACAGCTAAAAATAAAATAAACAAATTTACTTTTTAAAAAAACTGTTCTAAAAATTTTTTTAAACTAAATATTTACCTTGGCTCCTTCACGCTTATGTTCATTCACGTTACTCACTGAATTATTTACTGAGCACCTACTATGTCGTGTCCCAGGCACTAGTCTATTCTCTGGAGATACAAACAGCAAAACAAAACCCAGCATGATTCCTGCCATCAAGGAGTTTGCAGCAGAAAATGAAAAATAATAATAAGTGGTTGCCA
Organism: Stenella coeruleoalba; assembly: GCF_951394435.1. Taxonomy (NCBI): domain Eukaryota; kingdom Metazoa; phylum Chordata; class Mammalia; order Artiodactyla; family Delphinidae; genus Stenella; species Stenella coeruleoalba. The sequence continues at coordinate 53,512,999 of NC_137162.1, read as the reverse complement.
AGCCATAGAAATAAGGTTACCACTTCAAAATTAAAAATTATCTTCTTGAGTCTTCATTGTAGAAGAAAAATCTATGAGAAGTTAAAAGCCCAGGCTGAAGACCGTACAATCTGTCAACTGACAATCAACGAGCAGGATTTCCAAAGAGGACTCATAGGCAGTTCTGGAGCCAAACAAGGCAAATCCCTAGCAGGCGGCCCAGCCCCTGGCCTTAGCAGGAACAATTACTTTGAATCTAGGCTTACACCAGAAGGCCAGGCTAGCTGTTGGCTCTCTGCAAGCCAGACTGTGCTGGGGACAAGACATGGATAGGAAGCCACATGCCCTACTGGGGTGCAGTCTCAGTAGTGGCAGGAAGGCAGCTGGGCAGCATGACCAGGACAGTCTCCACCTCAGCTACACAGGGATCCACGCATCCACCCTCCTCCCATGCTCACACGCCACACATTCTTTCTTTGAACATGAACTAAACACCTACTGTATACCAGGAATAGGGTAGGCCCTCCACAGTAAGGACAAACATAGGTATTCCAGGAGACACTGGGAGAAAATGTTCTAGGCAACGGGAAGAACATTTACCGAGACCCACAAGCTAGAGAGAGCGTGAAGCCTTCATGATTTTTCAAGCGGTTCAGTGAAGCTGGGGCGTGGGCTGGGGCACTGTCAGAGAGAAGACTAGAGGTGGTGGCAGAGGCCAGATCGTGAAGGGCTCTGTGGGTCCTATAAGGAGTTCAGACTTTTTCTTGATGACAAAGGGAAGCTGGTGAAGGGTTTCAAGCAAAAGACGTGCCTGGATGGGGCATATGATCAGATGCAGACTTTTACAGAAACCATTTTGCCAGCTGCTGCTATTGTTCTATGGTGACCAGACTAGAGAGGGCTGCCCTGGAGGCAAAGAGATTACATGGCATAGGCGGAAAGCAGAAGTGGGATTTGATACCTCACTGGATGTAGGAAGCAAAAAGGTGGGAGGATTCAGGGATGACTTCCACGTGTCTGACCTGGGTGAATTCATGGGATGCCAGAGTAGAGTAATAATGACAATAAACACAAACACTGTGTGCTCCCAGGATGAGTCAGACCCTGCCAGGAGGTGAGTGAGTGCTGGCGCTCTGGGGAGGACTGGGTGCTCTCAGGGACCTGTGTCAGTCTCCTACCCTGCAAATGCTGGCGTATTTGCCTTTACGTCATTCCCCAGGTCTTACTCAACAGGTCAGGATGTATTAAATGAGCCTCCAGAAAGTTGAAGCAGTATTTACAGATATAAAATTTGAAAATAACCCCACACCCTGAACAAGCCATTTCTGTAAGGATTTCTACAAATATGTGATTCCATATTTTAAAAAAAGCAATATTCTGAAGGTTCTTGTTATCACGAAGTAAACACTACTCTTTTTTATGTAAGCAAACACACTCGCCAAGGTAAATATCCAACTGAAGTAAAAATGGAGGCGACATGGGTGTGTTTAAATTAGCCAGTAATTTTGGAGGAAAAAGCAGAAAGTTGGGTGGGATGGAAAGGCAGCCTATGATTGGCCAGCTGATCTCCCAACTCAGAGTAAACTTGGTGGAGGGAAGGAAGGGGTGGCCTACACAAGCCCAATGTTGTTAGGGAATCACTAATTCAAAGTGCTTCTATGGAATCCTCCGCTGGGCTAAAATAGCTTTGCTGTAGAATGACTTCATATTTTTAAAGTAGAAAAACACTGAGTCAAGTCTATGAGTCAATTCACAGCAATCAATATGAATGTTAAATATACTATACATGGTTTCAAGGAATTAGCCATCACCTCTCAACTCTAAACTTAGAAGATAGCTAGGATGTGTCTAGACATCTGTCAGCTTACCCCTAAAGACTATACATATGCACATAACTTCCATTTTGAAACAGAATCATCATGGCTGTAGCCAGTCATTATAAATCAGTTTTATTTTAAAAACTGAAGGTTATATATATACACTATTGATACTATGTAGAAAATAGATAACTAATGAGAACCCACTGTATAGCACAAGGAATTCTACTCAGTGCTCTGTGGTGACCTAAATGGGAAGGAAATCCAGAAAAGAGGGGATATATGTATACGTATAGCTGATTCACTTTGCTATACAGTAGAAGCTAACACAACATTGTAAAGCAACTACACTCTGATAAAAATTTTAAAAAATAAATTAAAATTGAAGGTTATCCCAACTGGCCTTATTACATTTATAGAAATTTAAAATATCACATCCTTCCCTCTAAGTCAACTCACCATAAACTCATCAACACTGGTGGGAAATCTGGGAAGTGTATGGATTGACAGTGAACTATATGACCTCAGTCCACAATTTACTAAATGGAGTTAAATCGTTGACCTACGGTTTCACAATACAGCCAAAAGGTATGGCAGAGACAGAAGTCGTCACCTTTTTCCCAGAATAGTTTCTTCACTAAACAAATCCCCATCTCAAACACCTAAACAGGGAGGGTGAACATTTCAGAGGCAAAAATTGTAGAGAAAGAAAATTACAGTCATGAAGTCATCTGGCTTTAGTCTTCTCTTGATATTTTGCCTTTCTCTTGTTTACTCTAGACAATATTTTTATATAAATGAATAGTGTTGTTGAGGTCTAAATATTTTAAATGACATAAGAAACTAAAATCATTATTTAGGTAATTTAGGCCAAACTGACCCTCCAATACAAAAATAAATAAAATTTGGTCAGAAGTATTTCATGTTTTGAAATGTCTATAAAATTGTCTCATTTGGGGGGTTGAAAACAGATTTTAAAAACCTTTGTGAATGCAAACTATTACATTTAGAATGGATAAACAAAAACGTCCTACTGTATAGCACAGGGAACTACATCCAATCTCCCGGGATAAACCATAATGGAAAAGAATATAAAAAAGAATGTAAAGATGTGTGTAACTGAGTCACCCTGCTATACAGCAGAGACTGGCACAACATTAAATCAACTATACTTCAATTAAAAAAAAAAAAAACTATGTGAAAAAAACCCCACAAACCTATGTGGAAGCAGCCTCCCATTCATACACTGTCTCTGATGCCAATTTTCCATATTAATAAATACATATAGAAAGTCTTGCGGTTTACAAAGCACCCCTGCAAGTGTCAGCTCAGTCAGCTCTCACAATGACTCAGCAGGGTACTGTCCCCATTTAACAGAGGAGGAAGCCCAGGCCCAGAGAGATTCGGTGATTTATTTTGGGTTACACAACTGGTAAGTGACACCATCCTCAAACTCAGTCCTTCCAACTCCAAATATTCTCTCCTTTTCCCACTGTGCTGCCAGTTAAAAGCACTTCATTTTTTTCCTAATTCAAGATAATAAAAAAGTAATTACCCACAAAGTGTGGTTACTTATTTAGCTGCTGCCAGCTACTCTAATACTTTCTGCTACCAGAGCTCAGGAAAAAAGCCTTTCTCAGCCTCAAATGCAGAAAGCTTGCTATTGAATACTACAGAATTACACCGAAGGGTCCTTGGACAATGAGGCAAACACATCTCTACTTCCACCGCTCAGTGTGATCTGCTTTTGCTGGCTTCTGAGCCATGAGGATCACTTGTACTACAGCACCATATCTAGTGAATCACCAGACACCATAATGGAGCAAGTGACACTGTGCTCAGCCTGGGCTCTGAACCTACAGCATGAACTAAAGGCACTGCAGGCACAGTGCCCACCACCCACCTCTCCCATCACCCCCACCCAGGCAGCAGCCTCCTCACCTTCCTTAAAACTGCTGCACTGCTGCTCGGCCCTCAAACTCCTCCAGTGACCCATGTGCCTACCAAACACATTTTCTTTCTTCTCCAGTCCGTTCTCCTCCACACACACCTTCTGAGTATAACTTTGGCCTTTGTTATTCAGTGTGGTTCCCTAATGAACAGCCTCAGCATCACCTGCCCACTTGTTAGAAATGCAGAATGTGGGGCTCCACCCTAGACTCGGAAATTAGAATCAACACTTTAACAGAATCCCCTCTCCCCCATTAATTTATAAGAAATTAAAATTTGAGAAGCACTACCCTAGGAAAAAGGACAAAGCAAGTGAACCTCCTCCTGTCTGGTTGTCACCCCGTGCTGCCCTTGGGTACCAGTATTTCAGGCTCTAAGAAGGTGTTATGGCCAAGTTCAAACCCTCCAGCGACAGCTCATCTATTCCCACAGTATATCCAATTCAGCTAGGTTTCACGGTTCCGCAAAATAACCTGCTTAATATTTAGCAAAGCAGTCACACTAAAGTATGAATAGCTAATAATGCCTACAAACAGTGGGCTCTGATAGAATGTTACTGAGAGAACACAGTGATAGCAAGAAAGTTGTAAAGTCAGAGAAATCTGGGTTTGCATCTCAGCTCTCTCAATGATTAGCTGTGAGAGTCTCGGAAGCTTTAAAAACTCTCTGAACTTCCATTGCTGCCTCTGTAAAATAAGGACAATCCCTGCCTTACAAAGGGAGTAGACATACTGCAAAGCATCTTGCATACCTTGCCTGGCACATAGTAAGTGCTCTCTTCCTTTTGAATGAATGAGCCAGTAACATCAGAGAAAACTGAATTTCAAAATCATGTTGATGCAAATAAATATCTAGTTGGTGCTGCTCCGGCCAGTGTAGCCACACAGGGGACATTCTGGAGTAGGCAAGCATTTCTTGTGACATGGAAAATCGCATCAGCCGACCGTCACGAGCCTGGAAGTCACACACCACACCTCTCCTACCTGGTAACTTCTCCTACACTAACTTATACTTTGGAGTCCTCTGATTCAAAAGCTCTTCTCCCTTTCTCCTTGGAAAAACTGTTTAATCATCAAATAAAACGGCCAAAAGTATTAGTAGTGGTGGAAGTACTAAGTTTAAACGGCAATAAGCTCATTTTTAGCACTTAAAATATCATTTCAGCAATATCATCAATGGACAAGTTACAAACTAGAATTGTTTTTATTATTCAATATAACTGGTAAAATCATGCTTTAACCTGATTTTTTTTTTTTTTTTTTGCCACACCGTGCAGCCTGTGGGATCCCAGTTCCCCAACCAGGGATTAAATCCATGTCCCTGCATTGGAAGCACAGAGTCTTAACCACTGGACCTCCAGGGAAGCCCCCTAGCCTGATTTTTAAACTGTCGGTTTGATTACTGATTATACTTGAAGGAAATTAATTTGAAAAAATCTAAGTTAAAATACAGAAATAATTTTTAAAGATAATCCTTAAATCAGACTGGGCTTATAAGTTTTTCAGAATTAATAATGCTTCATTAATTTGTTAAACAAAAGACCAAAAAAAAGCACAAAACATGAATGGAAAAAAAGGTACAGTTAACTAAAATAAAACAACATTTCTGCCTAACAATAAACACCATAAACCAAGTTAAAAGGCAACCCATCAACTGAGAGATTTCCCAACACATACAACCAACAAAGAAAATCAATAAGAAAAAGACAAACAAATCAATAACAAATATAAGCAAACAATATGAACGAGCAACTCCCAGAAGAGCAAACCCATTGTGCAATAAACATGAAAAGGTCTGTAACCTCATTAACATCAGGGAAAATGCAAATTAACAAAGAAGGTACCACATTACACTCGGTTATGCGCAAAAATGTTGAAGTGTGACATTACCAAGTACTGGAAAGGAAATGGCACAAAAGGAACCCCATATCCTGGCGGTAGGATTGTCTAGTAAACTCACATGACCGCTTTGGGAAGCAATTTCACCCTCGTCCAGAAGCTCGAGAATGGGCACCGGCACCACACAGGGGGGCCTCATCTCCCCTAGAGCAGCGTTTTCCAAAGTGTGATCGCTGAGCTGGAGCAGCACCACCTGGGAGCCTGTTAGAAACGCAAATTCTCCAGTCCCAGCCCAGACTTACTGCCTTACTGGGGGTGCATTCTAAAAAGCCCTCCAGGGACAGGGAGGGTGGGAGGGAGGGAGACGCAAGAGGGAATAGATATGGCAACATATGTATATATATAACTGATTCATTTTGTTGTAAAGCAGAAACTAACACACCATTGTAAAGCAATTATATTTCAATAAAGCTGTTAAAAAAATTTTTTTAAAAAAAGATGATATGTAAGATTAAATAAATAAATAAAAAGCCCTCCAGAAGGTTCTGGTGCATGCTCGAGTTTCTCACACATTTCGTCCTTACCTGTTTCATCAGGACATTGTGTCAGAATACCAGGGACGTGGTCCTTGATACATTCTCTGGGAAGGTGGTCTGACAGACAGACCTTGGTTTACCAGGACAGCATGTCGCTGAGAGTCAAAGGACAGTGTGTAGACAATCAGATTTCCTCAAAGGCACACATCTGCACAAAGAGGTACATACAAACACGTATGTATACAAATAAAGCATTTAAAATAGTCTAAACAGCTGCCTGTAGAAGAACAGGTACGACAGTACACTATACAGCAGTTAAAACAGACGAAGTAGATATTCATGAACCAGCAGGGATAAATCTTGAAAATATAACATGAATGAAAAAAGCAAGCTGCAGAACGACACCTATAGGATGATACCATTTAACACTGTTAAAATCTCACCCCAAAATACTGATGCTATCTTTGAATAAATAAATTAGCATTTGTGTGAAAACATCAGGGGTGTATCTGGGAAGTACATCTACTGATCTCAAGGTAATGGTTATCTGTGGGCAAGAAATGAGAGGAATGGGATGGAGGAGGACAAAAAGAACATCAACTGTAAGATTTTAGTCTTTTTTTAACTGTCAAATATATGATAAAAAGTTAGTATTTGTTAGATCTGGATTGGGGTAAAGGATACTGCTTGCATTATTCTGTGTATTCTTGTGCATATTTGGGGTATTTCATAATAATTAAAAAAATTTAAAGTAGCATTTCATTATACTTGTTAATACTAGAAAACCGCATTTCTGTACAAAAAGAAATGTTTCAAAGCCACAGCCTCAAGAGGTGTAGGGCCTTTAAAAACTGAATCTTTGTGACACCTAGTGGTAGTAGTAATAGTTACAATTTAATACACAATTAGAAACAAACTTGATTCAATGTATTAATACCTGATTTCTTGGTTTAATTAAATTTCACAAAAAATTTAATACTTGTTCTTTTTGTTTCTATTTTTGTTTTCAGTGGTCTGTACTTGAATATTTTTAATGGGTATGACACTTTAGAATAAGGTTATCATCTCATATTCATTAATTATATGGCTCAGCCACTGGTCTCCTGAAAAATGTGTCAATTACATCAGTTCTAGTGTCCCCCAAACAAGGGCGTCCCTGCCATCCCGTTCTCTGGGTCAGTGACAGCAGCAGCAGCAGCTCTGAGCTTCTCTCTTACACCCTGCTACATACCCAGCTGCCAGGCATCCTTTCTGCCCCGGACCTACACCTCCTGCATGATCCCTCTAAGCCCTCAATTGCTCCACCATTACTCCAGGCCCCAGGCTCTTCCTACATCCTTCATATCCACACAATCAGCTTCCAAGTTGGCTTACAGAATGTGCCATGTCTACACTTGTTTGCTTTACATCCCCCACTAAACTGTGAGTGACTTGAGAGTAGGAACCACGTCTAGCACAGATGTTCCCCACGAGAACCTAGAACAGTTCCTAGCACATAGTAGGTACACAATACATGTTACTGATGAATTTCCACTACGACAACCCAGGTCCCGACCTTCATTACCTGAAGCCTAGACTAAGATAACAGCATCCTAAGCCAAAACCATCCTAAACACCACCAATTAAGCATCTTAAAACGTCTCTCTGCAAAAGAACACCCCTTTCTCACACCCTGTTCCTAATAAAGTTTTTCAACGTACACTTCTCATTTCCGTTCTCTCTCTCAGCCTAGACTTCTTAGCTTGGACTTTAATATGCTTCATAATCTGATCCAGATCAACTTTTCTGAACTTCCCTCCTACTTCACCCCTGCACGGATCTGCTACTCCTCAGGCAGCCTGCAGGCATTCCTGCCTTCATTTCTCTGCTCAATTTCTCCTCCTACCCACCCACAATCAATTCTGAACCTTTCTTCTTTGTTTTTTATGTGTTTTGTATGTTTTGATCTCTCACTTCCATGAAGCTCTAACTGACTTCTGTCCATGTAAAAAGTTCATAGCACTAACTACCAACTGGTCCTTTGCCACTTCCATCATGATTTACCTTCTCGCCCGTGCCCTTGCTCACCGTGCAGGGGAGAGCTTTGCAGTGGCACTGAGCACCTCTCACACCAGTCTGTGCACTCAGAGACCAGCTAAGAGGGGAGCCTCAGAGGGGAGCCAACCTAGAGAGACTTGTTGAAATGAGGTAAGTCAGGTAGAGTGGGGGGGAGGCCATTGACTGCAATTAGGATAAGCCCTTATCATCTTTAAGCTGGAGGAACCTGGCACATGATTCTGAATAATGTGTTAAACAAGCAGGTCTCTTATAATTTGATGAGGGACTGACGACAGTGACACTAAGGTGATGAGCTAAAAAACCTATCACCGGTGGCTTCGGAACATGAGAGAAAAGAGGAGCGAGTATCAGGCTCCTTGTATTGGACAAGAAGTATGAGAACCACAAGACGGTTGAGGAAGGCTCCCACCTTATAAACTGGGCAGCTGTACAGTAATGAAGCCGCCTGTGATACTGCAGAGGTGAGGAGGGGAGAGAGTGTCTAGGAAAATAAAGTCAACTATGTTTCAGACACAGCTGTTTCTGTAACATTCTTAGCACACACAAATACATTCAGTAGTTTAAATATTTCACACAGAACTGGGCAATGAGGCCAGCTCCAGCACATTAGCTGGACAGCTCGGAACAGTGACTTTCTGAAACTTCCTTTCTCTAATACATTCAAATCCAGGCTCCTATCAACAATCCCATGAACCCTCAGTAGAGCCTTCAGCATTAAGAAGGGCTCAGTGTTAGCCCCCTTCTCTCTCCTTCACCAACTTCACACCTGACCCCTTTCCACCCACTCACAAGCCCACTTCTATCTTGCCCCAATCCTGACAGTGTGTGTTTAGGCTGGACAATGGGCATTGGTCCTGCTCCTGATTTATAGTCAAGCGCCTTGGTAAACACTGACTCCTTGGCTGGGCCAAATCTTTGCAAAATACTCTACCACGAGCTGTGCTGTTTGCTCTCTCCTCTCCTACCTTGCCCCCCTGCCCCCATCTCCCTCCCACTATTGCTCTGTTCCTGACCGGGAATTTGCTTTGAACAAGGCCACTCACCTCTTGCCCTAGAGCTGCCGTGCGGTCATCCAGCTGACAGTGGGCCTGGGAGCCGCACACTCCAGTGCTGCTCTTGCTGGACTCCAGATCCCACGGTCTTGTGACAGTCTACCAACCCTCAGCTCTAGGGCATCGCCATTAGCTACTGACTGCTCTACCTTTGAGTTCGTTACGGGCTACTGGAGAACATGATTTAAGAGCTCTGATGAGGTCTCTACTTACCCAGCCCAGTACCCAGCATGTAATAACGTGGTAGTAGTAACAACTTCACTACTTGAGTGCCTACTAAATTCTAGTCACTGCTACAAAAGCTCTACATGAATTAAGTCATTTAATTCATTTAAGTTTAGGGCCCACAGAGCTGTCCAACAATTATTTTATTCATCCATTCCGCCAGCAGATGTTTTAAAATTCATTCTCACTCAAGTACCTGACCAACCTCTGCCCTTCTCTCCTTCTTTACCAAGAGGATCAGAGGTATATGTTGCAAATTCTGCAATGCACCACTGTCCCAAATTTCATCCCCTTCCCTCAAAATCTCTCTCTCTATATATTTCCCACCCCTGGATGAGAGAAAAGAGTAATTCCCAAAGTGCTTTCCTCCCTCTGTGACTTTGTTCCACACCCAGTTCTTCTGGAACCCTGCTCTAACCCTCCTGAACCACAGTTTTAGCCTCTCTCTCTCAACTCCCCAACATTCCTATTGCCAAAACCACAAACAAAACCTCATTTCTCCCCACAAAAAGAATTCCTTCTCAACCCTGCAAAATTCTCAAGCCACTTCCTCTTCATCACCAAATTTCTCCAAAGAATAGCTTTACAATCTTTCCCTTCTTTACCAAAATTCACGCCTTAACCACATGATCTGAATTTCACCTCCACAGCCTTAATGAAGACTGTAAAAAGTCCTCAAAAGCCATCATGAGTCTTCCTACACATCACTGCCGCGTCGCAAGCCCAGACCTTTGAGGCTGGCGCCCAGGCCTCCATGATCTGGCCCCTAACGGTCCCTCTAGCCCTCTCTTTGGCTAGTTTTCTTCACATCCCCATGGGTTTCACGTGTTCAAAACTTACCTCTCCTTTAAGGTTTTTTCCAAGGTTCTCTCTTTCATAAACCTTGCTCAAATCATACTCTCCTCTAAATCCTTAGCTCCTATTTGTGACAGTTAATAGTTCTTCATGCACACTGCCTCAAATTATATGTGCACACAAGTTATGCTTTTCAACCACACAAAAGCACTGTAAGGGCAAACGTCATGCCTTATTCTTATTTCCCACAGTAACTAGCAGGGATAGGACTGGGACAAGGCAAACGGAGTGCCTACGGCGCAAAATCTGAGGCAGTCACTCAGGTTCCTGTAATTACAGAGTCAGCACTTAAACTTTTACCGCATTTGCCTCATCCTGGCCCAGCCCTGTAACTAGTGACGTCTCTTTGACGCAGATTGAGGATAAATGAATCTAAACCAATGAATCAATAAGGTGATAGTGTAAGTACTTTGGGTGATGACTACCCATCTTTGTTGGGAATGAGATTGGAGATGATAGGCATATAGTGCAATCACAAGCAGTGAGACAGGAAAAGTCTGCTGAGGAGTCTCTAGGAATATAAATACTACCACCCAGGAAGACCCTCCCCACTTCTCACACAAGATGCTGTTGTGTCTGAATATAACACCTGGATTTATTTACTGCAGCCATGCAAGGAGCAACCCGAGGATGAAACCAATAGAAGAGAAAGACGGAGCCAAGAGGGGGCAGCTAGAGCCCTGATCTGTCATGTTTATGACCTGCCCATTCTCTGCACTTCTCCTAGGAGACATTAAGTCATTTGATCTATAAAGCCAGTTGAGTCTGGGTTTTTTAGTTATTTCAGCCAAAATAAGACTAATACAGTATAATTTCCCAGAAGAGAATGGTGTGGCAGACGAGGAGGCCAGGCTATTTCTGCACCCTCCTCTCTTGCTCCTCCCAAGAGAAGGATGAGTTGGTCTGGGGTAAAGGTCCCGGGCTCAACCGGGCCTTTGAGCTCTTGCCCCTGAATGTCTCAGCAAGCAGAACCGACCATGGACCCTCCATGCTTCCATCTCCCCTCTGAGAAGCAGAGCAGACCGGGCTCTCCACCTGACACAGAGAGAACTGCAGCTCCCCAAATGCTTTTCCTGAGACTAGCCAGCAGCAATAAAATACTCAGTTTGGGCCCAGTGTCCAAAGTGCACTCTCTGTGGAAGTTTTAACGTTTGTAAAGTTGATTCTTTGACTCGCATTTGGCCCTTTATGCCTGGTTCCAAACAGGATAAGAGATATAAGTCATTAGGTACCTCCAGGACCCCGAAGTTCTTCTCAGAAAATAATCACGTTAAACTTCATGAAATTAGGAAAGTTGAGTATAGCAAAGGAATAGTTTTCCATGAGAAAAAGTCTGTAGGGTTTGATCTTTGGCTTTAAGCCAGGATGGTCTAAAAGGGATAGGACTTACACGTGAAACAATTAAAACCAGGACAAAATACATGAAACAATACTTGTCAAGACAGTGAACATAAGGCAACAAGGGACAATAACCCCTGGGAAATGAGAAACAATTAAAGTGTTCCCTACAATTGCCCCAATGTACTTCCTTGAGAGTGATGCCCAGCTACAGTGCCGGGAGGCGGAATGTATACAAAGCCTGGTGGTCTCCCCGACTTAAGGAGAAGGAGCTGAGAGCACAGAGGTACCTACAGAGGGTCCTCCTCGAGTCTTCAGCTGAGTGATAAATGCATGTGCATGAGGAAATGACACAAAGCTAAGGAAAGAACCCCCTGAAGTGATTAGAGGGCATTACCATGGCTCAAAGAGAGCCAGGAAAAATATCTCTTCCTGTCAATCACACATCAATAAAGTGGTTTTACTATATGAGAAAAGAATCTGAAAAAGAATGAATACATGTATATGTAAAACTGAATCATTCTGCTGTATACCTGAAACTAACACATTATAAATCAACTCTACTCCTATAAAATTAAATAATTTTTTAAAAATAATAGATTTCCATTGGAAAAATAAAGCGGTTTTAAAAATACAATAAAATAGGGCTTCCCTGGTGGCGCAGTGGTTAAGAATCTGCCTGCCAATGCAGGGGACAGGGGTTCAAGCCCTGGTCCGGGAAGATCCCGCATGCCACAGAGCAACTAACTCCGTGGGCCACAACTACTGAGCCTGCACTCTAGAGCCCGCGAGCCACAACTACTGAAGCTCACGTGCCACAACTACTGAAGCCTGCATGCCTAGAACCCGTGCTCCGCAATAAGAGAAGCTACCTCAACGAGAAGCCCGCGCACCGCAAGGAAGAGTGGCCCCTGCTCACCGCTACTAGAGAAAGCCTGCGTGCAGCAACAAAGACCCAACTCAGCCAAAAATAAATAAATAAATGTATTAAAAAAATAAAAATACAATAAAATAATTTATCTTCCCACAGCCGAAGTGGAAATTCTCATAATTCACTCAGCATTGGATAGCATACACCCAGAGATGGTTGCCTCAATTGTAGGGCAAAATTAGCCCTAGACTGAATGCTCCCTTAGTCCCACCTAACAAAGCTTCTTAAAACTAAGATCAGAAAAGAAATCAAACTATTTCCAAGTAACTTAATTGCACCTAGGAACAAAACTCGAAAATATTTATTATAGGAATAAAAATACCCAACATTTAAGAAGATAAAATTCGTATCTAATCAAAAATTACCAGGCATAGAAAAAAGTAGAGAAAAACAAATGACCTATAATGAGAAAAAAACTCTGCCTCAGAAATAATACAATGACAGAATTAGTAACCAAAGACATTAAAGCAGTCATTCTAATTGTCTTCTATGTTTTAGAAGCTAGAGGAAAGAATGAACATATTAAGTAGAGGATGGATGACATTTTAAAAAAATAATAAATATAAATGTTAAATATACCAGACAAGATTAACAGCAGATTTGACATTGCAGAAAAAAAAAAAGTTAAGTTTACTTGAAGATACAGCAACAGGAACTTTCAAAAATGAAACACAGAGAGAAAAAAAATAAAAAGAAAGGAATTAAAGCATCAGTGAGAGCTCAGTTCACCCAATGGGGAGAAGATAGTGAAAAAATACTTGAAGAAATAATGATTAAATTTTTTTTCAAATTTGATAAAAACCTATAAGCCAAGGAACTCAACAAACCTAAGGCATATAAAACATGAAGGAAACCACACCAAGGCACACTATAATCAAATTGTTCAAAACCAGTGATAAAGATAAGATATTAAAATCAGAGGAAACAGACATATTACATAGGAACAGTGAAGGATGATATTTCTTATCAAAAACAATGCAAATGAGAAGACAGCAAGGAATCATCTTTAAAATACTGAAAGAGAAAAAACTGTCAACCTACAATTCTATAAGCAGTGGAAAACGCCTTCAAAAACAAAGGTAAAAATCCAGAAAATGTATTTATATACAAAATTCAAAAACTACACAAAATTCAAAGACTTGTGTCTTATATCATTACATGATAGATGATTACAGATTTCATTTAATGTTAGCAAGAAATGTACCATTTGGCCTTATCTCACTAGGATGCAGAAGAATAAAAATAATTAAAAAATGAAGGTAAAATAATGTCAGCAGAAATGGTAGAATAAGGATCTCTAAAAATCCTCTCCTCCATAAAAGCAATGATAGTAATGGTGCAAACTGTCAATATCAACTTTTTCAGAACTCTTAAAATTAACCAAAGGCTTGCAACAATCCAGGGAATATTTATTCAAAAAAACAGCTGAATCTCAAGAACAGCATTAGCTTTGTGGCTATTTACTTTTCTCTATTCCCATTCCCTTACTCCCATGTCTATGGTAGCCTTGAAAACCAACAGGGCTTTCATGTTGAAACCATGATGAAAATCAGTGACCTGCAAGCCAGTAAAAAAGTCAGAATCAGGATGCAACTCTTCTAAAGCCCAGTTCCCAGAAAACAGTCATTATTTGACTTGTCTGGAAGTTCCATGGAAACTCCCACTTGAAAAACTGTATTTGACATGACTCAGAGTTCACCCATTGCAACCAGCCTTTTTCCCGGGGGTGTTGTCAACAAAAATCAGCATCAACTTTTTGTTTTTGTTTTTTTGTGGTACGCGGGCCTCTCACTGTTGTGGCCTCTCCCGTTGCGGAGCACAGGCTCCAGACGCGCAGGCTCAGTGGCCATGGCTCACGGGCCCAGCCGCTCCGCGGCATGTGGGATCTTCCCGGACTGGGGCATGGACCCGTGTTCCCTGCATCGGCAGGCGGACTCTCAACCACTGCGCCACCAGGGAAGCCCAGCATCAACTTTTTAACATCATGTCTGCCTGAGACAGTGATAACAGCTGGGACAAAGAACAAGATGACCAAAAACTTAAGTGGAAAAGCTTGAGAATAAGATTCCATAAGGGGATTTCAAAATCTCTGGCATATTGCTAGGAATTGAGAAGGCCACACATATTTGCAGGGTTGTACACGTGCCTAAGGCTATGTGCACAGTTGAGAAAGACCGAAGAAGACCCTAGGCTCCATCTCTGGCTGAACTGGAGGCCTCAACACAATCAGAAAGTGAAGGTTAAAGCAGAGTTGTAAACTGTTGGGTTGGCCAAAAAGTTCATTTGGGTTTTTCTGTAACATCTTATGGAAAACCCAAATGAACTTTTTGCTCAACCCAATACATGCCTAAGCATTGAATGTATGCCACCAACCAAGTCTGGAAGACTTATTCGTTCCAGACATCTAAGGAAATCTCTGTCAAATCACTGGCTGACCACTAAGCAATCCAAGCAGACTTCAATGACCACATATGATAAAACATGCAGACATTACAAAGTTCAGAAAAGGTACTAAACAAACAAATAGGAACAAGAAGAACAAATAGCAATAATAAGAAATCCTGGGAAGGGGGACAGAATCTGTTTTCCAGGATTGCCAATATATATATCTTAAAATATCCAGTTTTCAGAAACTTACAAGGTATGCAAAGATACAAGAAAGGATGGCCCATATTCAGGAAAAGAAAGGACTATTAGAAATTGTCCCTGAGGTAATGTAAATTGATACAGCCACTATGGAAAACTTAAAAAACTGAAATAGAACTACCATATGACCCAGCAATCCCACTACTGGGCATATACCCAGAGAAAACAATAATTCAAAGAAAACACATGCATCTCAATGTTCATTGAAGCACTGTTTACAACAGCCAGGACATGGAAACAACCTAAATGTCCACCGACAGAGGAATGGATAAAGAAGATGTGGTACATATATACAATGGAATATGACTCAGCCATAAAAAGGAATGAAATTGGGTGATTTTGTAGAGACATGGATGGACCTAGAGAGTATCATACAGAGTGAAGTAAGTCAGAAAGAGAAAAGCAAATATTGTAATAATAACACATATATGTGGAATCTAGAAAAATGGTATAGGTAACCTTAGCTGCAAAGCAGAAATAGAGACACCAATGTAGAGAACAAATGTATGGATACCAAGAGGGAAAGGGGTGGGGTAGGAGGAATCGGGAGACTGGGATTGACACATATACATTATTGATACTATGTATAAAATGGACAACTGATGGGAACATGCTGTATAGCACAAGGAACTCGTCTAGTGCACTGTGGTAACCTAAATGGGAGGGAAGTCCAAAAGGGAGGGGATATCTGTATGTGCATGGCCGATTCATCATGTTGTGCAGTGGAGGCTAACACAACATTGTGAAGCAACCATACTCCAATAAAAATTAATTTTAAAAAAAAGGAAGAAATTGTTCCTGAGGAAGGCCAAGCATGGAGCTTATTAGACAAAGACCTTAAATCAACTATTTTAAATATGTGCAAAGAGTTAAAATAAACCATTCATAAAACTAAAGAGAACAAATAGAAATTCTGGATTTGAAAAATACAATGACTAGAATGAAAAATTCAAGAGAGGAACTCAACAGCAGATTTGAGCTGGCAGAAGAATAAATCAATGATTATGAAGATATGTCAATTGACATTTTCACTGAGACACAGAAAGAAAAAATATAGATAAAATGACAAAGCCTAAGAGGCAAATAGGACACCATCAAGTATACCAACATGTGCATAATGGAGGTGCAGAAGGAAAGAGACACAGAAGCTAGAAAAGTATTTGAGGAAATAATGGTCCCAAACTTCCCAAATTTTATGGAAAACATTAATCTACATATCCAAGAAGTTCAATGAACTCCAGGTAAAATAAATTCAAAGAGATGCACACTGAGAGAAATCACAGTCAATCTATCCAAAGACCAAGAGTGAATCCTGGGAGCAGCAATAGAGAAGCAACTCATCACATACAAGGGATCCTCAATGAGACTAACAGCTAATTCCTCATCAGGAACCTTGGAGGCTAGAAGGCAGTGGGGATGACATATTCAAAGTGCTGAAAGAAAACGCTGATAATCAATAATTCTATGTCCAGCAAAACCATCCTTCAGAAATGAATAAGAGGGAAGGGTAAGCTGGGACGAAGTGAGAGAGTGGCATGGACATATATACACTACCAAATGTAAAACAGATAGCTAGTGGGAAGCAGCCGCATAGCACAAGGAGATCAGCTCGGGGCTTTGTGACCACCTAGAGGGGTGGGATAGGGAGGGTGGGAGGGAGACACAGGAAGGAGGAGATATGGGGATATAGTATATGTATAGCTGATTCACTTTGTTATAAAGCAGAAACTAACACACCATTGTAAAGCAATTATACTTCAATAAAGATGTTAATAAATAAATAAATGTTAGGCAGACCAAAAAAAAAAAAAAAGAGAAATTAAGACATTCCCAGGTAAACAAAGCTGACAGAATTCATTGCTAGCAGACTTGCTCTGCAAGAAATGCTAAAGAGAATTCTTCAGGCAGAAATGAAAGGATACTAGACAGTTATTTGAATTCCGTGAAGAAATAAAGAGCACTGATCAACATAATTATGTAGGTAAATATAAAAGACAATATAAATATATTTTTGTTTGTAACATTTTTTCTCCTATATTATTTAAAAGCGACAATTATAAATCTGTGTTAATGGTATACAAGTTATAAGATGTTATTTCTATGACAATAATAGCACAAAAGAGGAGTGAGGGAACAGAGCTATCTAGCAGCAAAGTTTCTGTAAATAAATAAAATTAAGTAGGTATTATTTTAAAGCAGAGTGTTATATATTAACATATTTCTTGGAAAGAACAGTCTCTTCAATAAATGGTGCTGGGAAAATTGGATAGCCACATGCAAAAGAATGAAACTGGACCACTATCTTATACCACTCACAAAAATTAACTCAAAATTGATTAAAGAACATAAGACCTGAAGCCATAAAACTCCTAGAACAAGGTGGTAAGCTCCTTGACATCTGTCTTGGCGATTATTTTTCTAATTTGACACCAAAGCAAAGGCAACAAGAGCAAAAATAAACGAGTGGGACTACATCAAACTAAAAAGCTTCTGCACAGCAAAAGAAACCGTCAACAAAATGAAAAGGCAACCTACCAAATGGGAGAAAATATCTGAAAGTCATATATCTGGTAAGAACTCATACAATTCAATGGCAAAAAACAGTAATTAAAAAATGGGCAGGGGCTCCAAATAGACATTTTTTCAAAGAAGACATAGAGATGGCCAACATGACAAGGTGCTCAACATGACTGACCATCAGGGAATGCAAATAAAAACCACAATGAGGTATCACTTCACACCCATTAGAATGGCTTTTATCAAAAACACAAGAAATAACAAGTATGGGTGAGGATGTGGAGAAAAGTGGTCCTCAGTGCACTATTTTTGAGAATGTAAATTGGTGCAGCCGCTATGGAAAACAGTATGAGGTTCTTCAAAAAATAAAATAAAACTATATGATCCACTTTTGGGTATTTTTCAAAGAAAATGAAAACATAACTCAAGAAGATATACACACCCCATAAAGGATTATAAGGGAATACTATAAATAATTGTATATTAACTGTATGCCAATTAGATAACCTGGATGAAATGGACAGACTCCTAGAAAGACAAACTATAAAAACTGTCTCAAGAAGAAATAGAAATAGAAATCCTGGAAAAGGACAGGCCTAGATGGCTGCATGGGTGAATTATACCAATTTTTAAAAATTCTACCAATTAAAGAATAATAAATAATAAATATCAATCCTTCATAGACTCTTTCAAAAACAAAAGAGACAGGAACACTTCCCAACCTATTCTATGAAACTAGTATTAACCTGATACCAAAGCCAGACAAAGACATCACAAAAAAACTACAGACCAGAATCTGTTTTGAATATGGATGCAAATATCCTCAACAAGTTACTAGTGAATTGACTCTAGAACCACATAAAAAAGATCATACCATGATAAGAACATTTAACAAATCATGAATACGGAGGAACTTTCTCAACTGGATAAAAAAAATGTATGAAATACCCCAGTAACATCATACTTAATGGTGAAAGATGGAAAGCTTTTTCCCTAAGATCAGGAACAAGACAAGGATTCCTGCTTTCAACACTTCTTTCAACATTATACTGAAAGTTCTGGCCAGGGCAATTAGAGGGGACAAAAAAGAGTAAAAAGGTTCCCAAATTGGAAGAAGTAAAATTATCTCTCTTTGCAAATCACATGATCTTGTGTTCAGAAAATTCTAAGGAATCACAAAAAGAAAAAACTACTAAAGCTAATAAATGAATTCAACAATAGACCAACAACAAAACCAGTTATATTTCAATACACAAGCAATGAACAATGTAAAAGGGAAATTAAGAAAATGATTCCATTTATAATGGCATTAAAAAATAATTAGGAATAAATTTAACTAAGGAGGGGCAAGACTTGTACACTGAAAACTACAAAACATTGTTGACAGAAATGAAGAAAACTTAAATAAACAGAAAAACATTTCACATTCATGAATTAGAAGACTTAACATTGTTAAGATGGCAATACACCCCAAACCTATCTAAGGAGTCAGTGAAATCCCCATCAAAATCCCAATGTCCTCTCTTGCAGAAATGAAAAAGCCAATCCTAAAATTCATATGTAATTGCAAGGGGGCCTAACAGCCAAAACAATGTTGAAAAAGAATAAAGTTGGAGGAAGCACATTTCCCAATTTCAAAACTTACAAAAATTACACAGCTACAGTAGTCAAAAGAGGGTAGTACTGGCATAAAAATAGATCAATTGAATGGAACGGACATTCCAGAGGTAAACCCATACATTATGGTGAACTGATTTCAACAGAGTGCCAAGACCATTCAATGGAGAAAGAACAGTCTCTTCAACAAAAGATGCTGGGATAACTGAATAGGCAAATGCAAAAGAAGAAAGTCAGACCCTTACCTCATATCATATATAAAAATTAACTCAAAACAGATCAAAGACCCAAATAAAAGCTAAAATTAAAAGAAACTATAGAAGTAAATCTTTATGGCCTTGGATTTGGCAATGACTTCTTACATATGACACCAAAAGCACAAGTAACAAAAGAAAAACATAGATGAACTGGACTTCGTGAAAATGAAAATCATTTGGGCATCAAAGGACACTATCAAGAGAGTGAAATGACAAATCACAGAATGGGAGAAAATATTTGCAAATCATATAAACGGTAAGGCTCTAGAATCCAGAATATATATTAAAAAAACCCAAAACCTTAAAACTCAACAACAAAAAGACAAACAACCAAATTTAAAAATAGGCAAAGGACCTGAATGAACATTTCTCCAAAGATGTACATATGACCAACAAGCACATGTAAACATGCTTAAAGTCGTTAGTCATTAGGGAAATGTAAACCAAACCACAATGACATACTACTTCACACCCATTAGGATGGCCACAAAAAACGAAAAAGAAATGGAAAGGACTTCCCTGGTGGTGCAATGGTTAAGAATCCGCCTGCCAGTGCAGGGGACATGGGTTCAATCCCAGGTCTAGGAAGATCCCACATGCCATGAAGCAACTAAGCCCGTGTGCCACAACTACTGAGCCTGCGCTCTAGAGCCCATGCGCCACAACTACCGAGCCCACGCGCCACAACTACTGAAGCCCACGCACCCTAGAGCCCATGCACTGCAACTACTGAGCCCACACACCTCAACTACTGAAGCCTGCGTGCCACAACTACTGAGCCTGCATGCTGCAACTACTGAAGCCTGCATGCCTAGAGCTCATGCTCCATGACAAGAAGCCACCGCAATGAGAAGCCCATGCACCGCAACGAAGAGTAGCCGCAACTAGAGAAAGCCCGTGCGCAGCAGTGAAGACCCAACGCAGCCAAAAAAAGAAAAAAAAAAGAAAATGGAAAACACCAAGTGTGGGTGGGGGTGATACATTGTTGGTACAAATGTAAAATGGTGAGCTACTGTGGAAAATAGTTTGGCAGTTCCTCAAAAACTTCAACATAGAATTTACTGTACGACTCATTCCCAGGTATATACTCAAAAGAACTGAAAACATATGTCCACATAAAAGTTTGTGTACACATGTTCACAGCAGCATTATTCACAACAGCCAAAAGGTAGAAACCACCCAAGTGTCCATGAATTGATGAATGGATAAGTGTGGTGTATCAATACAATAAATGATTATTCAGCAACAAAAAAAGTACTGATACATGCTACAACTTAGATGAACTTTGAAATCATTATGGAAGTGACAGAACCCAGGTCATATATTATGATTCCATTTATTTGAAATTTCCAGAACAGGTAAATTCATAGAGAGAAATCTGATTAGTGGTTGCCAGGGGCTGGGAGGAGGGGGAAATGGGGAGTAACTGCTTAATGTGTGTGGAGTCTGCATCTGGGATGATAAAGAAGTCCTGGAACTAGATAGTGGTGATGGCTGACTGTACTTAATACCACTAAATTGTACACTTTAAAATGGTTAAAATGGTAAATTTTATGTTATGCGTGTTTTACCACAGTAAGAAATAAAACATATACTTAAAAAGTCTAATTCTCTATGAACATTGATCTATACAAATATAATTGCTTCAGGTCTTTTTTTAAATTATTGCTTTCAATTTTCTTGCCCCTACCCAGAAGCCATATAGTGAAGTGACAAAATACTGCCACTGTGACTTTGGGGCCCAACAAAGGCTAAGTCCAGGTCAGCCCTGTCACTTACCAACTGTATAAAATGAGACAAAACTCCTCTCTTTGTGCCTCAGTTTCTTCATCTGTAGAATAGGGAATAATATCAATTATTCAGGGTCCTGAATAATGACAATACTGTAAATAAGGAATAAAGGAGCTCCCACTTACCAAGGTTATGACAATAAAAAATATTTGTAATGGAATGAAAAACACTAAATGAATGAAATACCATGAGTCCATAATGACAATCAATTAAAAGAAAGCCAGAAAAGAAAAACTGTCACTATTCATAACTACTTCATAACTCCTTACTTTTAACATTAGTAATTAAGGGAAAAGAAACATCTGTTTTTCAGGAGGAATTACATTTTAGAGTAACCCAGTAATTCCCAATGATTAAGAAAAGCTTTTCAGAAGAATGCTAGACATAAAAGTAAAATGAATACAGAATTAACAAAATGCATTTCACAAATTCCGATGCAAATTTTGATGTGGGTAAAAATTAGCAACTGGTATTAAAATAATTAGAATTGGACGGTCATATTGTAGCACCACACAAATTACTCTGGAGTTGCAAGGGGAGCCACAAAAGCTTGGAAAGCACAGACTGTCATCACCTTAACCCAGTGGTTAATCTTAGCTTTACTCATAGTGGATCAGATACTGTGTCTTCTGATGTACAATAATGCAGAAAAACTAGATTAGTGGTTGCCTAGAGTTTAGAGGGAAGGACGGGGGGTGGTGACCACTTAAGAGTATGGAGTTTCTTCTTGGGGTGACAAAAATGTTCTAAAACTGATGTGGTGATGGTTGCACAAATCTGTGAATGTACTAAAAACCAATGAATAGTAAACTTTAAACGGGTGGTGTGTGTGTGTGAACTTTATCTCAATAAAGCTGTTACCACCCCCAAAAAATCATATACAGCTACATCCAGGATAAAGTATTTTCAATCCAAACAAAATTAAACATATAGCATCTACAGAGAAGAAAATGGGATTGGAGAAAAATTAGGTACCCAAAAGTATCAAACACAAAGAACAGAGAGTCTAAAGAAAAAAACACACTAGAGAAAAAAAGTACTGAGAAGTATCTCCTCCATTTTAGCTGAGAATAAACATTTACATAGTATCACAAACGTGTGGCACAGTGACCACAAAAGTTCCACAGCAGTTAAAAATGTTGAGAAATTACTGCTCTAGCACCATAATATTAAACTACCAAAATTTTAATAAAAGTGTAGTTTTCAAATTGTTGTATCTCAGAAGTTAACATATAACTTCAGCCTTGACTCTGGCTGAACAGTGAGATTAATACTCCGTCATTCAGGCTTCCCTGGTGACGCAGTGGTTGAGAGTCCACCTGCTAATGCAGGGGACACGGGTTCGAGCCCTGGTCTGGGAGGATCCCACATGCTGCGGAGCAACTAGGCCCGTGAGCCACAACTACTGAGCCTGCACGTCTGGAGCCTGTGCTCCGCAACAAGAGAGGCCACGATAGTGAGGGGCCCGCGCACCGCGATGAAGAGTGGCCCCCGTTTGCCGCAACTAGAGAAAGCCCTTGCACAGAAACGAAGACCCAACACAGCAAAAATAATTAATTAATAAACGTGTCCCCTGCATTGGCAGGCAAAAAAAAAAAAAAAAAAATACTCCGTCATGCAAGATTCAACCAAAACATCTACTTAACTGTATGTTATCACTTACATGTGGAATCTAAAAAAATACAACAAACTAGTGAATAAAACAAAAAAGAAGCAGCCTCACAGATACAGAGAACCAACTAGTTCTACCAGTGGGGAGAGGCGATATAGGGGTAGGGGATTTTTTTAAGAAGGGTTATTACGGGATTATACAAAATAATTTGTGTGAAACTTTTGAAAATTGTAAAGCACTACAGAATTTAAAGACTCTTTCATTCAATAACAAAAAATACATTAAAAAATGTCTATTCGGTGCAGCTGTATTTTGATAGTTTGTTCTGTCTCACCTTTTGCAGTGAGAAATGTAGTTTAACTACCTATGTTTAGATCCTTTAGGTCTCTCCATTCTTTCATCCATTTCTTCCTCCCCTTCTGTCATCCTTGCCTTCCACGAGAACCAGATCCACAGGGAAATCCAGAATACCTCAGCCAAGACCAGGCTGCCACCCAGCTACAGAAAGGCCCGCCAGAGCAGGAGCCATCCCACCCCGTCGTTTGGGTGGGTCTAAAATAAGTCTTGCTGCCAATGGCCAAAAACGCTAAGGCCTAGATCCAGACTCAGCATAGGTGTCTGCCCGAAAACAACAGGCTTGCCCCAGTCCCAGCAGGCAGTGGGCATCTGCTCCATCTGTGAGTCATCTCCTTGGGGTCATAGGAGCCTCTTCCCAGGCACCCTGATCACCAGCTAAATCCTCATGAGCACTCTCTCTCCAGACAGAGGTTGAACATGTTTCATCTCCTTTCTTACCCCATTCCACCTCCTCACTCTTATGTCCATTTCTGGCTGGGAGCTCTTCATACAAGACTACCCTCTGCCCAGAATCACAATGCTTCAAGAGTGGTTAACACTCTGAGTGCTGGCTAACACTCAGAGACTCTTGCTGTCAAATCCCAGAGCCAGACTGCATCCTTCGCAGACCAGCATGGGCTGTGCTGAGCCCAAGATGCCCTCGGAGCCTTCCCTTCCACACCTAGCCCTCCACAATGGTACCACATAGGCTGAGACCGAGGCCTTGAAGGACACTCTCTTGCTGCCTTTGACACTCCTACCTGGGTGAAGTGAATGCAGGGCATCCATGTGGGGGGCACAGTGCCCGGTAGACTGACTGACACATAAGTCATCTCTCCAGGACACCTGAGACTTTTTTCTCAAAAATGTACAGAACTGGAGAGGAGTCAAGATGGCAGTATGGAAAGACACGGAGTTAGTGTCTCTCCTCAACTAGGGTGCCTGCCGGCTGCTGGTGGGGAACTCTGAATCCCAAGGAGACAGGAGGAAGCCCAGAGTGAACCGGCAGGACGCAGGGGGACCCAGAGGGGAGGAGAAGTGGACGCCAGACAAGATCAGCACCCCTGAGGCTGGGGAGATCAGGAGAGGCAGGTGGGAGGGACTCTCCGGGAAGAGCAGGAAAGGAGCAGAGGGCGATTGCCTGGCCACTCAGGCCGAGGAGTCTGCTGAGCTCCCAAGCTGCTTCCCCCACCTCCAAAGCCCCCTCCAGGCCGCATGGGTCCTGGGGGCATAGGAGGGAGGCCAGGGAGATCAGGAGAGGCAGGCAGGAAGGGCCCTCAGGAGGAGTGGGAAAGGAGCAGAGGGCCACTGCCCTGCCCACTTGGGCCCAGGGAGCCTGCTGAGCTCCCAGGCCAATCCCCCGCCCTTCAAACACCCCTCCAGGCTACATGGGTCCTTGGGGGCATAGGACGGAGGTGGGGAGACCAGGAGAGGCAGGCAGGAGGGGCCCTCTGGGAGGAGCAGGAGAGGAGCGATTGCCCCACCCACTCAGGCAAGGAGAGCCTAAGGAGATCCCAGGCCAGTCACCTGCCCTCCAAGGCCTCCCTCCCCCCAGAACCCCGCCCCAGCCGCACTGGTCCTGGGGGCATAGGAGGGAAGCAGGGTGGGGGGGGGGGGCGGTGATCAGGAGAGGAAGGCGGGAGGGGCCCTCCCAGACCCCAGACCAGAGGAGCAGGAGAGGAGAGGAGGGCATTTGCCCCACCCATTCGAGCCCAGGAAGCCTGCTGGGCTCCCAGATGAGGTCCCCTGCCCTCGAGACCAGGCACGCCTGGGTCCCTTCTGTCCCTTGAGCCTAAGCCCCACCACCCACAGCCCCCAGGGCCTTTTCCAGCCCTGTGGGTGCTGAGCACTGGCCCCACCCACTGCACAAACCTTGCCCTTGCTTAGGCCCCACCCTCCATAGCCAAGACTTTCCCCCACCACCCTGCCCTTGGTTTTTTTTTTTTCTTTTCCTTCCTGCTCTTTTTTACTGTTGTGGTACTGATGTACCTTCCAGTTGCTGATTCATCTGTATTTTTATTTTTACATTTTTTCTCACATATCTGTTAGTTTCCTAGTCTAATTTTATTTTTCGTCATTGCTCTTTTTTTTTTTTGGCTGCCCCACATGGCTTGCGGGATCTTGATTCACGAGCCCACAGTCAGGCGGAAGCTCCTGAAGTGGGAGCTCCAAGTCTGAACCACTGGACTAACAGAGAATCTCAGACCCCAGGGAATATTCATAGGACTGAGGTCTCACAGAGTTCCTCATCTCAGCACCAAGACCCAGCTCTACCCAAAAGCCTACAAACTCCAGTGTTGGAAGCCTCAGGCCAAACAACCAGTAAGACAGGAACACAATCCCACTCATTAAAAAAAAAAAAAAAATGAGATGGCAAAACAAAATGTCACAGATGAAGGAGCAAGGGAAAAACCTACAAGACTAAGTAAATGAAGAGGAAATAGACAGTCTACCTGAAAAAGAATGCAGAGTAATGACAGTAAAGATGATCCAGAATCTCAGAAACAGAATGGAAGCACAGATTGAGAAAATACAGGAAATCTAGACAATAAATACAAGAAATCTTAACAAAGATCTAGAAGAACTAAAGAATAAACAGAGATGAACAACACAATAACTGAAATGAAAAATACACTAGAAGGAATCAATAACAATAACTGAGGCAGGAGAACAAATAAATGAGCTGGAAGACAAAATGGTGGAAATAACTGCCAAGGAGCAGAAGAAAGAATGAAAAGAATTGAGGACAATCTCAGAGACCTCTGGGACAACACTAAATGCAGCAACATTCGAATTATGGGGTCCCAGAAGAAGAAGAGAAAAAGAAAGGGTCTGAGAAAATATTTGAAGAGATTATAGTCGAAAATGTCCCTAATATGGGAAAGGGAATAGTCACCCAAGTCCAGGAAGCACAGAGAGTCCCATACAGCATAAACCCTAGGAAAAACACACCAAGACACATAATAATCAAACTAATAAAAATTAAATTCAAAGAAAAAAATATTAAAAGCAGCAAGGGAAAAACAAAAAATAACATACAAAGGAATCCCCATAAGGTTATCAGCTGATTTTTCAGTGGAAACTCTGCAGGCCAGAAGAGAGTGGCAGGATATACTTAAAGTGATGAAAGATAAAAACCTACAACCAAGATTACTCTACCGAGCAAGGATCTCATTCAGATTCCATGGAGAAGTCAAAAGCTTTTCAGACAAACAAAAGTTAAGAGAATTCAGCACCACCAAACCAGCTTTACAACAAATGCTAAAGAAACTTCTCTAAGCAGGAAACACAAGAGAAGAAAAAGACCCACAATAAAAACCCCAAAACAATTAAGAAAATGGTAAAAAAAAAAAAAAAAAAACATACATATTGCTAATAACCTTGAATGTAAATGGATTAAATGCCCCAACCAAAAGACACAGACTGGTTGAATGGATACAAAAACAAGACCCATATATATGCTGTCTACAAGAGACCCACTTCAGACCTAGGGACACATACAGACTGCAAGTGAAGGGATGGAAAAAGATATTCCATGCAAATGGAAATCAAAAGAAAGCTGGAGTAGCAATACTCCTATCAGATAAAATAGACTTTAAAATAAAGACAGTTATAAGAGATAAGGAGGGACACTACATAATGATCAAAGGATCAATCCAAGAAGAAGATATAACAATTATAAATGTTTATGCACCCAGCATAGGAGCACCTCAATACATAAGGCAAATGCTAACAACATGAAAGGAGGAATCGACGGTAACACAATAACAGTAGGGGACTTTAACATCCCACTTACACCAACGGACAGATCATCCAAACAGAAAATAAATAAGGAAACACAAGCTTTAAATGACACAGTAGACCAGATAGATTTAATTGATATTTATAGAATATTCCACCCAAAAGTGGCAGAATACACTCTCTTCTCAAGTGCACATGGAACATTCTCCAGGAGAGATCACATCTTGGGTCACAAATCAAGCCTCAGAAAATTTAAGAAAACTGAAACTGTAACAAGCATCCTTTCTGACCACGACGCTATGAGATTGGAAATCAATTACAGGGGAAAAAAACTGTAAAAAACAAAAATACGTGGAGGCTAAATAGTGTGCTACAAAATAACCAAGACATCACTGAAGAAATCAAAGAAGAAATTAAAAACTACATAGAAACAAATGACAATGAAAACACGACGACCCAAAAACTATGGGACACAACAAAAGCAGTTCTAAGAGAGAAGTTTAGAGCAATTCAATCTCACCTCAAGAAACAAGAAAAATCTCAAATAAACAATCTAACCCTACACTTAAAACAACTAGAGAAAGAAGAACAAAAAAACCCCAAAGTCAGTAGAAGGAAAGAAATCATAAAGATCACAGCAGAAATAAATGAAATAGAAACGAAGAAAACAATAGCCAAGATCAATAAAACTAAAAGCTGGTTCTTTGACAAGATAAACAAAACTGATAAACCCTTAGCCAGACGCATCAAGAAAAAATGGGAGAGGACGCAAAAGAAAAAGGAGGAATCACAACTGACACTGCAGAAATACAAAGGATTATAAGAGACTACTACAAACAACTATATGCCAATAAAATGGACAACCAGGAATAAATGGACAAATTCTTGGAAAGGTACAATTTTCCAAGAATGAACCAGGAAGAATTAGAAAATATAAACAGACATATCACAAGTAAGGAAACTGAAACCGTAATTAAAAATCTCCCACAAACAAAAGTCCAGGACCAGATGGCTTCACAAGCGAATTCTATCAAACATTTAGAGAAGAGCTAACACCAGTCCTTTGCAAACTCTTCCAAAAAATTGCAGACGGAGAAACACTGCCAAATTCATTCTATGAAGCCACTATCATCACCCTGATACAAAAACCAGAAAATGGTATCACAAAAAAAAGAAAATTACAGACCAATTTCACTGATGAACATAGATGCAAAAGTCCTGAACAAAATACTAGCAAACAGAATCCAACAGCACAATGAAAGGATCATACACCATGATCAAGTGGGATTTATCCCAGGGATGCAAAGATTCTTCAATATATGCAAATCAATCAATGTGATACACCATATTAACAAATTAAGGAATAAAACCCATATGATCATCTCAATAGATGCAGAAAAAAGCTTTTAACAAAATTCAACACCCATTTATGATAAAAACTCTCCAGAAAATGGGCACAGAGGGAACCTACCTCAACATAATAAAGGCCATATATGACAAACCCACAGCAAACATCATACTCAATGGTGAAAAACTGAAAGCATTTCCACTAGGATCAGGAACAAGACAAGGAGGTCCACTCTTGCCACTCTTATTCAACATAGTTTTGGAAGTCCTAGCCACGGCAATCAGAGAAGAAAAAGAAATAAAAGGAATACAAACTGGAAAAGAAGAAGTAAAACCGTCACTATTTCCTGATGACATGATACTATACATAGAAAATCTTAAAGATGCCACCAGAAAACTACTAGAACTAATCAATAAATTTGGTAAGGCTGCAGGATACAAAATTAATGCACAGAAATCTCTTCCATTCCTATACACCAACGAAAAATCAGAAAGAGAAATTAAGGAAACACTCCCATATACCATTGTAACAAAAAGAATAAAATACCTAGGAATAAACCAGCCTAAGGAGGCCAAAGACTTGTCCTCAGAAAAGTATAAAACACTGATGAAAGAAATCAAAGATGACATAAAAAGATGGAGAGATATACCATGTTCTTGGATTGGAAGAATCAATATTGTGAAAATGACTATACTGCCAAAAGCAATCTACAGATTCAATGCAATCCCTATCAAACTACCAATGGCATTCTTCACAGATCTAAAACAAAAAAACTTACAATTCGTATGGAAACACAAAAGACACCGAATAGTCAAAGCAATCTTGAGAAAGAAAAACGGAGTTGAAGGAATCAGGCTCCCTGACTTCAAACTATACCACAAAGCTACAGTAATCAAGACAGTATGGTACTGGCACAAAAACAGAAATATAGATCAACAGTACAGGATAGAATGCCCAGAGATAAACCCATGCACATATGGGCACCTAATTTATGACAAAGGAGCAAGAACATACAATGGAGAAAAGACAACCTCTTCAATAATTAGTGTTGGGAAAACTGGACAGCTACATGTAAAAGAATGAAATTAGAACACTACCTAACACCATATACAAAAATAAACTCAAAATGGATTAGAGACCTAAATGTAAGACCAGACACTATAAAACTCTTGGAGGAAAACAAAGGAAAAATCACTCTTTGACTTAAACCACAGCAAGATCTTTTTTGACCCACCTCCTAGAGTAACACATAAAAACAAAAATAAACAAATGGGACTTAATTAAACTTAAAAGCTTTTGCACAGCAAAGGAAGCCATAAACAAGACAAAAAGACAACCCTCAGAATGGGAGAAAATATTTGCAAATGAAACAACAAAGGATTAATCTCTAAAATATACAAACAGCTCATGGAGCTCAATATCAAAAACAAACAAACAATCCAGTTAAAAAATGGGTGGAAGACCTAAATAGACATTTCACCAAGAAGACATACAGATGGCCAAGAGGCACATGAAAAGATGCTCAACATCACTATTAGAGAAATGCAAATCAAAACTACAATGAGGCATCACTTCACACTGGTCAGAATGGCCATTATCAAAAAAGCTAGAAACAATAAATGCTGGAAAGGGTGTGGTGAAAAGGGAAACCTCCTGCACTGTTGGTGGGGATGTAAATTGATACAACCACTATGGAAAACTGTATGGAGGTTCCTTAAAAAGCTAAAAATAGAACTACCATATGACCCAGCAATCCCACTACTGGGCATATACCCTGAGAAAACCATAACTCAAAAAGGGACATGCACCACAATGTTCATTGCAGCAATATTTACAATAGCCAGGTCATGGAAGCAACCTAAATCTCCATTGACTGATGAATGGATAAAGAAGATGTGGCACATATATACAATGGAATATTACTCAGCCATAGAAAGAAACGAAATCGAGTTATTTGTAGTGAGGTGGATGGACATAGAGTCTGACATACAGAGGGAAGTAAGTCAGAAAGAGAAAACCAAATACCATATGCTAACGCATATATATGGAATATATAAAAAAAAAGGTACTGATGAACCAAGTTGCAGGGCAGGAATAAAGATGTAGACATAGAGAATGGACTTGAGGACATGGGGTATGAGGGCGTAGCTGGGGCGAAGTGAGAGTAGCATCGACATATATACACTACTGAATGTAAAATAATTGGCTGGTGGGAAGCAGCAGCATAGTACAGGGAGATCAGCTCGGTGCTTTGCGGTGACCTAGAGAGGTGGGATAGGGAGGATGGGAGGGAGGCTCAAGAGGGAGGGGATATGGGGACATATGTATGCATATGGCTGATTCACTTTGTTGTGCAACAGAAACTAACATGGTACTGTGAAGCAATTATACTCCAATAAAGATGTATTAAAAAAAATGTAGAGAACTGGGTTTCCCGGGTGGCGCAGTGGTTAAGAATCCACCTGCCAATGCAGGGGACACGGGTTCAAGCCCTGGTCCGGGAAGATCCCACATGCTGCGGAGCAACTAAGCCCGTGCACCACAACTACTGAGCCTGTGCTCTAGAGCCCGTGAGCCACAACTTCTGAGCCTGCACGCCTAGAGCCCATGCTCCGCAGCAAGAGAAGCCACCACAATGAGAAGCCTGCCCACAACGTAGAGTAGCCCTTGCTCGCTACACTAGAGAAAAGCCCGTGTGCAGCAATGAAGACCCAATGCAGCCAAAAATAAATAAATTTATAAAAATTAAAAAAAAACCTTGTTAAAAAATGTACAGAACTGATATAACATTTCAATTTTTTTTTTTTTTTTTTTTTTTTTTGCGATACGCGGGCCTCTCACTGTTGTGGCCTCTCCCATTGCGGAGCACAGGCTCCGGAGGCACAGGCTCAGAGGCCATGGCTCACGGGCCCAGCCGCTCTGCGTCATGTGGGATCTTCCCGGACCAGGGCACGAACCCGCGTCCCCTGCATCGGCAGGTGGACTCTCAACCACTGTGCCACCAGGGAAGCCCCATTTCTTTTAATTAAATAGACTTTTTTTCCCATTATTTTTTTCTTTTTTCTTTTCCCACTTAAGCAACTAGGCTGTTCTGTTCTCACTGCCTCGGGAAAGGTTATGTTATAACCAAAAACAGAATTCTTTTTTTTTTAAAGAAGCCTCTTCCTGGCATTTATGCTTCCACCATTCCTTAAAGAACAGAAAGGACTCATAACATAGACTTAGGTTTGGAAGAATTTTATAAAAGAAGCAAAATTCTCCCTAAAGCTCAAAGTTAGACCTGAAACCTCCAGGAGGCCAAGAGTGCAGTCAAGGTCCACAGACCACCCAGCAT
Source organism: Stenella coeruleoalba (assembly GCF_951394435.1). Taxonomy (NCBI): domain Eukaryota; kingdom Metazoa; phylum Chordata; class Mammalia; order Artiodactyla; family Delphinidae; genus Stenella; species Stenella coeruleoalba. The sequence goes on along the minus strand of NC_137162.1, from coordinate 53,481,221 downwards.
CCCCTGAAGGAAGCACCTTGCACGGCCTGTGTCCACTAAGATCTTCCTTTCAACAGCAGCACAGGGCCTCTGCCCAGTGACTGTTCCAGAAAAAACAATGCTACCCTGTCCCTGGGACCTTTGCATCCCTCCCCATCCCAGCCCCATCAATAAGCATGGATTAAGTGGTACTACAAAGCATCACTCCCCAGCAAACTGGGGGAATCTTTGCAGTGCACTCCCAGGAGGAACCACCGTATCTAAAGCATGTTGACAATTCCTGAGCTCTACACAGTGGCAGCCCCTTTCACTTCTCATAGAACCAGTAACTTTCAACTCAGGAAATCTTGTTCTCACATAGATGCACACATTCTTTTCAGCTTGTCTCCCATTTGCCCCTTTTCGTTGCTTTGGGAAACACTCTCTCCTGTTCTCTCACTGGCATCACACAAGTAATCAAAATGGTGTCATACAAGTAATCAAAACAGTATTTTAAGGCCACTCTTGAAGCCCATTTATAAAGCTGTCTTTAGAGGGAGGAAAAGCAGAGTTCAAGTTTGGAGGGAAAAAAACAATTGGCGACCTCCTATTTTGAAACTTGAAAGAAGAAGAAAAATTTATTGTTCTTTGGTTGGTTGATCCTACAAATCTTGATCAATGTTTAATGCAACCTAAAAACAAAAAGTAAATATGTTTTAAAATACAACTAGAACTGTGAAATGTACAAGCCACAGAAAATTTAAGCTTAGGTAACTTCTATGTGACTATGTAAATGAAGCTTTTTGATAGTTTCAGATTATTTCAAATAAAATCTGAAGTCAATATAATAATAATTTAACTGTGTTCTCAATGTATTTATCAACCCATCCTTTCTTCTACTTCTCTTGCTATTCTCTCTTATTGTTATCCGTATCCTTCTTGCAGGGGTCCTGTATGCATCCCTTAAATGTTGAAATTTCTCTTGTGAGCCAGGTAACCTGACTCACTCTCCTAGCTTCACTTAGCATATATGCTGATGACTGCTGAATTCATCTCTCCTGCCTGGACCTCTCTCCTTCCTCCAGACCCATAACATACTTCAAGGGGTCTTTGGCCATTTTCACCTGCATACCTCAGAGTGACCTGAAATCAACATGTCCACAACTGAAGACATCATTTTCACAAAACCTACTTTCTCTTCATATGTTCCTCAATTTAACGAATGGTAAAGCTCAAAAAATGGTGAAGAGTTCAGTTGCCCAAGGCAGAAATCTGGGCTTCATCCTTAATTTCTTTCTCTCCCTTATCTTCCCAGCTGATATCAAATCCACTCAGCTGTCCCCATCTCTGCTGTCTGGTCCTAGCCCTGGTCATCTTGCATCTGGATGACTGTGATAACCTCCTAAGTGGTCTCCTGTTTCCACTCCTGTCCACTCAGATCCTTTCTCCACCTTCTAAAAACACATATCTAATCCTTACATAAACCCTTTCAATGACTCCCACTGCACATAAGTCCAAAATCCTTAAGAGGACACACAGAGCCCAGTGTGATCTGGCCTTTATCCACTTCTCCAGCTTCAAATCACACCATTCTCCTAGCTCCATTCAACTCAGCCAAAATACTGGACTATGTGCATTCCTTGAAAGTATCTTGCTCTCTCCATCCACTGGGCTCATCTCAGGCTAACTCCTTAAACGTCATTTCCTGGAGAAGACTCACCCAGGCTAGGTCAGGTTTCCCTGCTCTGTCCTCTCAGACCACCTGCCCCGCTGGCCCATGGTCCCCAAAGGGCAGAAACCCTATTTGTTTTGTTCACTGGTATTTTCTAGCTCCCTGCATGGCACCAAAACACAGCAGCCATTAAACAAAAATGTATCCACTGACTGATTAGCACCAAATCCTCCCGGCTCCACTTTCTGAACAGCTCTTAAAAACACCACTCACTACTTCAGGCCATCAGTGCCATCCCTCTGTAGATTACAAATAGCCTCCCGGTGGGTCTCCTCAAATCGATCACTCCATTCTCTTCTACACGCTATAGCCAGATGGCCTTCCTAAAACACAGTTCTGATGTTGGCCTCCACTGCCTTTAGGATAAAATATAAACGTCTGAGCACAGATTACAAGTCCTTTCATGGTCTGGCCCCTGCTCTCCACTGCCTCAGCTCTGATATCTCCCTATCTCCCACTCTCTCTTCTCCCCTCCCCAGCCTCCCATCCCACCACTGAGTGACAAAGCTGACTTCCTCCAGGAAGCCTTCCCTGACCAAGGGTCCTCAACTGGGTGGCTGTCCCGCTTTGTCAGTGCCCACTGATGCAGGTGACTCAGTGCAGCCCTCTGCCAGGGCAGTCCCGGGTTACAGCTGCTGATGGGCCTGTTAGCAACAGCCCCTCCTCTCGCTCTCCAAGCATAATGCTCTGGACCAGACATTACCTGCTCACTCTAACAATGACTATCAACTGCTTGTCCAGTTGTCTGTTTCTTCCCTAGACAAGGTCAAGAAGGACCTGTTTTCGGTCATAAAAGCATCGGGCACAGTTTATGTGGTGCATAGGAAACACTGTATGTTTATTAAATAAGCAAATGGACTTATATACTTTAAAAGCATGCACCCTCATTAGGATATTTACTTGGCTTCACGGTTTGCTACTGAGAACCAAAATGTTGGCCCCCAAAATTTAATTGAAAGATTATGTATTTCACCACGATTCTAAATACGTATTTTGAAGAGATTTTGAAATTTTCAAAGGCTCATTTCCAAATATACATATCACCCTCTACACAGGAGGGCACACTGCTCCATCCACATTAATGCCCAGTGACCTCCCCATCAGTGCCCACACATTTGTGTGGAGCCAGACAAGTGCCCACTCTCACCCTCAGGGCCAGTAGCACAGTGCACAGAAGGGCAGAAGGCAAATTAGGGATAAGTCAGCACCCAGAACACTGGTTTTCTTTCTATGAAACAAAAGGCCCATTTTGCCATCCAACCTTGGCCTGAGATACACTAGGCTCTCCCAAAGTAAAAAAAAAAAAAAAATCTGCTTTTCACAAAACACTTTCCTAAGGATACTCACATCCGATAGCATCGGTTCATCAAGTTCCTCCACCCTGCTCAAGTTCGGCGCTCCATATCGATCACTAATTTCAGCTAGTGTTCTGCCTGAGTCGGCTTCATCCTACAATCACAGAGCTCATTTTCACTTTCAAATGATTTTGAGATTAATACATTAATTTGCTTTCAGTTTTGCTAAGACACTTCTGTATTACAACATCAAAATTCAACACTGTCAGTTAATGGAACGAACCAATACCTGTTAATGACAAGAGAATTCCAGGAATAAACGCAAAAACGTGTTTAAAAAAATACATCAGAAATTTAAAACATATCATTGCATGTAATCATGTGGTCAATAATCTCACAATATTCTGGTTTTTAAAAATACCAAACAACCCGAATCTCCCAGTTCTACCCACTTGGAGATTTTGCTTTAAAGCACATCATATTTGTGACTTGTTATTACTAGACTATGTATTTGGACTATCAGTTTTGATAATCTCCTTATTAAAAATTTAGCTATTAATGCATCAAAATTAAGCTTTACATTCCAGGATACTTATTCATTTCCCATAATATAGAGTAACTTTTTCTTCTCACCTCTCCATGTGAAATATCTTCACCCTTAGCTATACTTTCCATATTCATTCTCAACTCCTATAATACAAAAAAATGAAGAAAAATACTTTTAATATACTTTTTATTTTGATTCCATGTTTAATTTTCAAGCATTTTATTTTTACATTATGATCAATTTAACAGCAAAAATGCTGTCCCTCAAAGGAGCAATGTGAATACAAAACTGCAGATAGTCTCATTTAATACTCTATTAAGAGGTGACTACGATGTTCTGTCTATAATTAAATAGAACTTTTTAAAAAATGAAAAAGGCTAACTATTTCACTAACCCTGAAGCCAAATTACTAGCAAATTTGAAAAGTGACAAAATAATAATTTTAATAAACTCTTAGAATACGAGATTTTGAAAGAACTGACAGTTATGTAGAATTTTATACATAGTAAAAAAGAAGCAAATATTTCTGAGGGAATTAATCTGGCCCAAGGCACTATCCAATACATGACACCTCTCCACAGTACCTGGACAATGCCCTCTATAATGCTCTGAACACATGGGCGACTGCTTTCTGAATGTGAAAACGTAGAATCTGCTAACCAAGCCAAACCTTGCTGTGGCCTCTATCTTTTCATTCTAAGGCAGCAGGCTGACTTAACTGCTCCTGAGCTGATTCATTTCAACTGTTCAAAGATCAGTGATCGGGCTTCCCTGGTGGCGCAGTGGTTGAGAGTCCACCTGCCGATGCAGGGGACACGGGTTCGTGCCCCGGTCCGGGAAGATCCCACATGCCACGGAGCGGCTGGGCCCGTGAGCCATGGCCGCTGAGCCTGCGTGTCCAGAGCCTGTGCTCCGCAACGGGAGAGGCCACAACAGTGAGAGGCCCCCGTACCGCAAAAAAAAAAAAAAAAGATTAGTGATCTTGTGATCACATACAGTCACCCTGATTATTGGGGACATACATCGTACATATATGGCTTTCTCAAGATCATTCCCTTCTCCTGGGCATGTCTTATCCCACAACCACATGGCTCTGGTGTGAAAGCATATATTCTCACAGGACTCTGTTGCCCAGTCAAGGGATGGATACTTGACACAAACTAAGCCAGTCAGAATCCTTCCCCAAGATTCTTTTCTTAACCGAAAAGAAAGGAATCTATTCCTCTCAGACAGTAGGAGCCACATTACAAGACCCAGGAACTATTAAGGACCGTGATCCTCACCCATGTGCAGCAAACCAGGCCACAGTGAGAGACAACAGCAGAGGTAAGAGCCCTGGCAGCACTGATTCTCTTGCTCCCAAAGGTCTGGAAGACCCAACTCAACCAGAGCCCTTCACAGTTTAGTTGTAAAACCCTTTCTTCAACCCAGGATCCTTCCAATAAACTTCCTTTTGCAACTGACAGTTTAAGTTATGTCTCTGAAGCCATAAAAAGGCGAGGACAAAAAGACATGGGTGAATTTGTCTCTGAGCAAGGGGTCAAGCAGCAGCATGTTGCAGGGAAGAGAGGGGCGATAAGCCAGTAGGAACATGACTTATTAAAGCTACAGTGGCTCTGGTCACATAGTCTGGTAATGGCCATACAGTAACATGAATGGGACCCTCTGGAGCCAATCCCTTCTATAAATCACAGACTTCCCAGCACTCAGATATAGCTATCAGGCATCTCAATAAAAAATACTTTCAATTCTCTTATTATTTTGATCACCGTCTTCTTGATGTATTCTGGTTCTTCTTCCTTTTGCAATCACGGAATCTTAACTGAAGAGGAAGGGGGTATGCATTTACGTGTGTGTGCATGCATGGGTATCCATGTGTCCTACCATATTCAGACAAAGATCAGCATCGGTGTTTTTTAAAACTATGTATAGAGGTTTGAATTTATCCTTTTAAAATCTCATCTTTTTGACTCACAAAAGTAGTTTTCTGACACTTGGGCTACAACAGGACTAAATGATTTCACTTTGTCAAGAACAATTCTTAGTAGATTAATCTCTTATTATAGAATGAAGAGCATAGTACATTGACAAGAAGAAAAGAATTGAATTTATCTCAAGAGTTAAAAAATTAACTAATTAAATAATCTCATCTTTTAAAAAAATTTAATTTACCCTTCCAACTTTTTAAAATTGCTTTAAATAATGATGATTTCATCTAAACCATTAATAAACATCTTCTACAAAACCTGCTTCTTTTTAAAATTTATTTTCGGAATAAATAGAGGAGTAACATTTGAGTAACAGATACTAGCTATAAGCATACAATATGAAATATCCAGTTGAAAAGTATAACTCAGTCATGCAGAAGTTTGGTCTATACGACACATACTTTTCGGATACAAGGAAACATTAGCCAAGCAAGAGGCTTGACATAAGACAGACACAGTCTGGGGGCTTCCCTGGTGGCACAGTGGTTAAGAATCCGCCTGCCAATGCAGGGGACACAGGTTCGAGCCCTGGTCCAAGATCCCACATGCTGCGGAACAACTAAGCCTGTGTACCACAACTACCGAGCCCACATGCCACAACTACTGAAGCCCGTGCTCCACAAACAAGAGAAGCCACTGCAATGAGAAGCCCACACACCGCAACCAGAGAAAAGCCCACGCGCAGCAATGAAGACCCAATGCAGCCAAAAAAATAAAATAATAAAATAAACTTATTAAAAAAAACACAGACACAGTCAATGGAGATGGACTTTTTTGACATAAGTTACTGAATAGTTTATTTAAAGAAAGACATGAAAAATCCAAATAAAAACATACATATATATATATATTTTTGGCTGCGTTGGGTCTTCGTTGCTGCACACGGGCTTTCTCTAGTTGTGGCAAGCAGGGGTTACTCTTCATTGCAGTGCGCAGGCTTCTCATTGTGGTGGCTTCTCTTGTTGTGGAGCACAGGCTCTAAGTGCGTGGGCTTCAGTAGCTGCGGCATGTGGGCTCAGCAGTGTGGCTCACGGGCTCTAGAGCGCAGGCTCAGTAGTTGCAGCGCACGGGCTTAGTTGCTCCACGGCATATGGGATCTTCCTGGACCAGGGATTGAACCCATGTCCCCTGCTATGGCAGGCGGATTCTTAACCACTGTGCCACCAGGAAAGTCCCCCAAACATAGTTTTAAATGTAAAGTATTGTTGGTAATACATCTAACATTAAGAAAAGAAACAAACTATTGCCTCAGAGATCAGAATACCCCCAATACTACAAAGAACTTCAGTATCAGCTACCATAATTAGGAACAACTATCTCTTGACTAAAATGTTGACCAGGGCTTCCTGGCAACATTAGACCTTCCTGGCAGGTCTCTAGACTATGAATCCCCTGCTATAACAGCTGGAAGAAACAGTTTGAGGATTCTCAGAGGTTTTGAGTAAAAGAGACATTTATAAAACTTCAAATTACCTTCTCAAGTTGCTCTTGAGCTCTCTGCAGTTCTTCTATTCTCTGTCTCTCTTTTTCTTGCATTTCCAACTCCAGCTGGAATGCCAACTGTTGCTGAACATTCAGAAATAAATAAGTCATATTAGAGTCAGATCAATTGCAAGGAATTCACTCTATTACTCTAAAGTGTCCCAGGATAATTAAGTTTATGCCCACCTAAATTTCAGAAACTTACAAAAATAAATGGTCACAACCACCCAATACTTTAGCTTTTACAAATATTTCCTGAAGTAGAAAATTAAAAAGGAAGCTTCCTTAATTGCTAATTTTAGAAAAGCACTATTTGTACAAAATCAAGTCGTTTTCTCTGTTCTTCCTGAAGCTACAAATGAGACTGCAGTGGTTTTTTTTTTTTTTTTGGATAAAATCTCTTTAAGCACAGATGGATCTTCAAATAGCCAAACCTTGGTTGTAAAATAGTAGATAAGAACATTTTAAGTAGATTATCTTAAACCAGAGATGATCAACAACATATTTGGTCCCAACTCAACATATATCCTAGCCACGCGAGAACAGGGGTCGGTAGACTAAACTCCTTGGACCAAGCCTAACCCAACGCCTGTTTTTGTACAGCCCACGAGTGAAGAATGGTTTTTATACATTTTTCATGGTTGAATAATATCAAAAGAATAATATTTCATTGCACATGAAAATTATATGAAATTCAAGTGTCAGTGTCTATAAATAAAGCTCTATTAAAACACTGCCACGCTCACGCTCACTCATTTAGTGTGACTGCTTCTGCCCCATGACAGCACAGCTGAGTGTACGCAACAGAGACCACAGGCGGTACTCTCACTACCTTGCACTGCTGCTCAGCACACTGCAAGTTCAGTGACACCATTATAACTCACAGCGTTTGGAGTGCCACGGTACCACTATACCGGGACTTTTTTTTTTTTTTTTTTTTTGTCAGTGCATTACCCATCATAACAAAACAAGAAAAGAAGTGGATTTTGAATGTTGTCCTTTTAAGACACAGTGGAGTGTGGGTTACTTTATTATCAGATTAAACAGCACAGGACAGTGTTTCTCATGCAACGACACTGTACTAAAAGAATACAGTAAATATCAGCATTACCAGAGGACGCACTCATCACGATCTTCTCAATTCACACGAATGCAAAGGTCAGAAGTATTAAGAAATTTAAAACAGAATTACTTCATGAGAGCAGGATTTCTTCACAAAAATTAAAAATGAAACGGAGGCTGCAACAAAAGTAAGATCCCAAGTGGCTCTTTTGTTAGCCAAGCAAAGAAGTACATTTATCAATGGTGATTCAATTAAAACAAGTGAGAATTCAATGTCCAGAAAAAACATAAACTTAAGATTATTATCCTTTTGGTGAGAACCGCTGCTCAAAGAGTCGATTACACGGGGAGCAAACTCAATGGTCAATTAAAGGCAAAGGCAAAGGGTTCTGAGTGGTTTTCCCTGGCTCTTGATGAGTAGACAAACGCTCCCAACACTGCTTAGTTGTTGTTTATCAAAGGAGTCAATGTTGAGTTTGCAGTGACTGAAAAATCAACCACTATGAACAGTCTTCATGAACAGTACTACAGGCAAGAACATCTTCAAAGACGTTGAGGAACATTAATTCAATACAACCAGATGTGACATCTGCTCAGATGTGTTACAACAAACAGTGATAAAAGTGTGTATGGAACAGAAAAAGGCTTAATTGGACAAAATTTACAAAGTTGGTGAAAACATAGTGTTTAAAACCTATGAGTTCTCATTTTATGATTCAACAGCAGCTACTCTGCAGAAAATATCTGATTCTATCATGTGTTATTGAGCCAGCAGTGTTGAAACCGAGTCCCCCCTAAAGCTGAGTTCCCTTATTGAGTTTCTGATTAATCTCTCTATCCAAAACTTTATTCCCTTTCTTGTCCCCTCTGACCTCAATCCTGTGCTAACTGAACACTAATCAACCAGAGTCAGATGACTAAAATTACTGTTGTCAATAGCATAGTTAATGTACTAAAATTGCTATTATAGATATAATCATTAATGTACAAACTCAGGTTGTTTCTCTAGGACAAGATGAGCTAACAGACCCCCCGCAAGCCATGGACCACCTGGCTGGAGAACTGTAAACTGGAGACAACCTGACTTCCAAAGGAGTCAATGTTGAGTTCAAAATGACTGAAAAAATCCATCACTGACTGAAAAAAATCAATGACTAAGAAATATAACAGAAGTGCTGCAGCAACATGGATGGACCTAGAGGTTATCATACTAAGTGAAGTAAGTCAGAGAAAGACAAGTATCATATATCACTTATATGTGGAAACTGAAAAACAGTACAAATAAACTTATTTAAAAAACAGAAACAGATTCACAGACATAGAAAACAAACTTATGATTACCAAAAGGGGGTGGGGATTAAACTGGGAGTAGGGGATTAACAGATGCACACTACCATATATAAAATAAACAACAAGGATTTACTGTACAGCACAGGGAACTATATTCAATATCTCGTAATAAACTATAACAAAATAGAATGAAAAAGAACACAGATATATACATATATATGTATATATAACCACTTTGCTATACACCTGAAACTAACACAATATTGTAAATCAACTATACTTCAATGAAAAAAAAGCAAAGAAATGTCACAGAAACATCACAAGATTAATCCTAGCCTCTTTGCTCTTCCCCTTTAAGAAAACCCCTCACTCAAAGACTCAGTTGGAGTGGATCCGAGGCTTGTCTCCCACTTCCTTGCTTGGCGCCCTGCAGTAAACTCTGTACTTTCCTTCACTAGAACCCACTGTCAATAGATTTGGCTTTGCTGTGCGTTGGGCAAGCAGACCCGTTTGGTTCAGTAACAGTGTCAACAGTGACCTTCATTTACCCTTATGAACTTAAGCATCATTTCTGGTGAATTTCTGTCAGAAATAGAAGCTGAATATATCTTGACTTGCCCTACCACCCCACAGTTCCATGGCTCAACAGTGGTAATGTTTTATTGTGAATTTTTGAGCTCAGGGACAAGACTGACGTTTTTCTTAATGAGAAGACCATTTTCAACTACCATTATCAACCATTAAATAGCTTTGGAAATTAGCTTCCGCTGCAGACTTAGTAACGATTTTAAATCAATTTAACCTAAAAGTTGCCTACAAGGCAAAACAGCATCATATGTAAAACTTACACTGCAGGAAAGTCATTTCAGCAACAACTAATTTTCTGAATCACAATGTCAAGCTGCTTTATACACTCCCAGTGCTGTCAGAAACGGGATTTCCATTCCCACACAAATTTGTGACAGATACATTTTCCAAGCTCAAACTATAGTTCCAGAGTGTTTTTAGGCCTTGACGTAAGTGCAAAGGAAATTCCCACATTTCAAAATCCATCTAACTGTGTAACTGAGAAGTTTTCACCAACCTTCAACTGGAAGGGATTAACCTACCAGCTAGTGGCTAAAAGACAAATATCAAGAGGAAAATCTAATAGAATTCTACGAGCGCCTTCCAAGAGATGAATACACTCAAAATTATAGGCACATGAACTGATATCAATATTTGGCAGGACCTATGAGGGAAAAGACATTTTTCAAAGATGATACACATAAAATCTCATTACAGATCAGCATTAACAGATACATATTTTCAATACATTTTGATGACAGGGAACATTATCTTTGAACTCCAACTAAGTGAAACGTTATCTTTAAAAAGGGAATGTAATTCTTCTCAATAATAAGCCTACACTGCAGAAAAAACTGTATTTGATTTTTTTAAATTTTTACTTCACCAATAAAACATTTGTAGAAATTTATTTTCTCTCTTGTTATAGCTACATAGTATACCATAATCCCTACATAACATCCTCAATTTTGCTTCTTGGCCTGAAAATCATAAAATATCCACCTTTACAGAAAGAGTCTGTCAACCTCAGCCAGAAAATAATTTCTCACCATCAGTCCAGTGCCACCCCATAAACGACCTAATATAAGCTCATTCCATTAAGAGCACTTTAAAACTATATTTTTAAACGCATTTTAAAAAAATAATACATTTTTACAAAGAGATAATAAACAGTGATTAATATTTATTCACAAAGGGCTGTTTAAGGTAATTTCTTCATATTCCTATATCATCCCCACTAAGATAAAAGTGATGGGCTACGTAGCCAAAATGCAGGAACGTTATCATTCAATCAGCTTTCAGATATTTGTAGAGGAAGCGAAATTAACCTCTCAACAATAACACAAAGTGCAGTTGCTAAATACCAACCACATTGGTCAACATAACCGGTTTCTTAACATTTTCAGGAAATGTTCGAAACCCAATCGCTTTCTTCACACATGTGTCAAACCATTAGAAAAACATTCAAACAAATACAAAAGCCAGTACTTCCAAAATGAACTCTTAAGCAGAAAACAGCAAGAAAAATGTTGCCCTGCTCACAAGGACCCAGGCTTGCTGGAGAATGCCTAAAATTTCAAGGAATTTCAAGTCCTTGAATTTATGAGGACACCTGCTCTTGCAACCAACAGGCAGGTGACCAGAATCGGGACCTTCCAGCTCACTTGACTCGGGGGACACGGAGAGGCCTCTCTCTTTCTCTTCATCTGTTGGTCTACCCGTCCCTTCTCCTCCTCTCATCTATCTCTGCCCACCAATCCACTTCTTTAATGGGCCACCACATCTTCTGCAGGATATCACTATGTCTTCCACCCCCAATACAATGCTTAGGGTTTGATGCACAGGGGATGGCTTCATACTGATACAGCTAGAAAGACGTTTGGGTTCCAGTATTGCCAAATTTTATTGAAGTAAGGTAAAGAAGATGAGTCAAAGCAAATTAAACATCTCCATATCTGTGATCTAACTATCTTAGGGAAGGAGAACTGCTGAGAAGTTCTTATTCTGATAGACAGGGGACAGATGCCAGCTCTAGGAGCTGGAAGAGGCAGGGCAGATCCTCACTCAAAGTTGGGGCGACTGCAGCAGACACTTGCCCATTTGGATGGTCATTTAACATCCAACTCAACACTGTGCAACCACCCCACAAAAATAAGCCAAATGACTGAAAGATGGAGACTCAGAAGCAGTAAAGGTGCTTAGAATAGCCATATCCATCTAAGGTGCCTAGAATGATCTACCCCAGTATCAAGGATGGGAGACAAGACAGAGAAGCTAGTTCCCATGTCTACATTTTCCTTTTTTATCCACACACCCAAATAACAGGCTTCTTTCCCTTTTTATAATATGTAAACTGGAGTTGAGACTCTAGAGTTAAGTACCATATGACAGAAGTATAGGGTGGCTCCAACTTGGTTTACAAGAGCTCCATAAATTAAATTAGTCCAGAAGCCACTCTAGAACTTGCCCCTCTCTGGTTTATACTCCATGACCCACCTCTTCAACCATTTTCAAACCAACATCTTTACCTCCCCAATCCTGCTAACCCAAACTCACTTCAGTCAAAGGTCTGTCTCCTCCACATCCTCACTCAAATATCCAGCCCTAGGTGGAGAAAATCACATCATCACAAAACCAAACCAAAAGGCCCCATTATGACTGCTTGGTCTCAGGGAATTCAGTGCTACCGAGGGATGCTAAGTTTCCTTGGTCAACTCTACCTCTCCAAAGCCACTGTTTCAAACCTTCACCACTCTCCCCACACCTCCTACCTTACCACCTCATTCTGGGCAGATGATCAGGGTCCCTACTTTACAAAAGAGAAACAGTCACACAGAAACTGCTTTCAACTTTTGCCACAAAATCTACACACCACATGTACCTAACACCGTCCTCTCTTTCCTTGAATCAAAGAATCAAAGAAGGGCCCCTCCACCCGCCTAACCTGTGTTCCAGAGCCAATTTCCTCTGGTCTCCATGAAAAGTTGACTCTAGTAATCATCCCCTTTATTTCTTTACATCAACCACTCCCCTCCACTCAGTTCCTTAAAAAAACCAAACAAATAAACAAAAGAAAACTCCTTCCCTGAAAATCTCCTTGAAAGCATTACCTGTACTCACCATCTCCATCTCCCCTGCTTTACCCCACCCCACATTCGGTGCTCCCACCAAGGTCACCAGTGGCCTTAAATGAGACTTGGCAGTTCTGTTCCCACTCAACCAGCCACAGACATGGTTGACCACTCAGGTCTCATTGAGACGCTGTCCCCTTGGCTTCTGTGACAGCAGACTCTCTGGGTTTTCCTCCTACCTCATCACTGCTTCTTCTCCAGTAAAGAAGCCACATACAGACATAAAGATGAAGATATAAGAAAGCTACATCTAAGCACAAGAGATGAGTTTTTCAACACCTGGGTTGCACCACACCAAGGGTGACTCCACTAGTTCCAATCACCAACTCTCTTGTCTCACCTGCTGAAACAGGAACTCCTCTGCTTTAAGTCTCTCCATCATTTCCTGCTCCATCACAGCTAATTCTCTTTCCTGCTCCAACTGGGCCATTTCCTCTTGTCTCTAACATGGTTTAAAAAAAAAAATCATCATGTGACTAATTACAGATAAAACAATCTGTAAAAACAATCTTAACAGCATCTTAATCTCCAACAGTAGGGAAAGGATTAAGCAAATTATAGTCTATCCATTTGGAAACTGTATAATAATTTGGGGAAATGTGTGTTTTATTTCAACAAAGAACACAAAATTAAAATTACACAGCAAATACAATCACAATTGTGTAAAAAAAAAAATCTCCAGGCAAATGTGTAGAAAAAAGACTAGAATACCTAAAAATACCTAAGAATCTAAATAGAGGTCTTCTTTATTTTCTTCTTTCTACTTTTTCATGTTATCTAAGTTTTGTAATAATAAACATACTATTTTTATAATAGAAAGAAATGATAATATTGAACTTTTTTTAAAAAGCAAAGAAGCTGGACCAATTATTTCACTCCTCTAATTTTATAAAAGAAGATCCACAATGGAACAGGATAGAAGGCCCAGAAATAAACCCAAGCACCTATGGTCAATTAATGGAGAAAAGACAGTCTCTTCAATAAGTGGTGCTGGGAAAACTGGACAGCTACCTGTAAAAGAATGAAATTAGAACATTCTCTAGCACCATACACAAAAATAAACTCAAAATGGATTAAAGCGCTAAATGTAAGACTGGATACTATAAAACTTATAGAGCAAAACATAGGCAGGACACTCTTTGACCTAAATCACAGCAATATCTTTTTTGGATCCATCTCCTAGAGTAACGGAAATAAAAACAAAAATAAACAAATGGGACCTGATTAAACTTAAAAACTTTTGCACAGCAAAGGAAGCCATAAACAAAAAGACAACCTATGGAATGGGAGAAAATATTTGCAAATGATGCAACCAACAGGGATTAATCTCCAAACTATACGAACAGCTCATATAGCTCAATATCAGAAAAACAAACAACCCAATCAAAAAATGGGCAGAAGATCTAAATAGGCATTTCTCCAAAGAAGACATACAGATTGCCAAAGGCACATGAAAAGATGCTCAGCATCACTAATTACTAGAGAAATGCAAATCAAAACTATGAGGTATCACCTCACACCAGTCAGAAAGTCTACAAATAATAAATGCTGGAGAAGGTGTGGAGGAAAGGGAACCCTCCTACACTGTTGGTGGGAATATAAATTGGTACAGTCACTATGGAGAACAGTGTGGAGGTTTCTTAAAAAAAACTAAAAATAGAGTGCATATGATCCTTCTATCCCACTCCTGGGCATATATCCGGAGAAAACTATAATTTGAAAAGCTACATGCACCCCAATGTTCACTGCAGCACTACTTACAATAGCCAAGACATGGAAGCAACCTAAATGTCCACTGACAGATGAATGGATAAAGGAGATGTGGTACATATATACAATGGAATACTACTCAGCCATAAAAATGAATGAAATAATGCCATTTGTAGCAACATGGATGGACCTAGAGATTATCATATTAAGTGAAATAAGTCAGACAGAGAAAGACAAATATTATATGATATCAGTTATATGTGGAATCTAAAAAATGATCCAAATGAAATTATTAACAAAACAGAAACAGACTCACAGACTTAGAAAACAAACTTACGGTTACCAAAAGGGAAAGGCTGGGAGGAGAGAGATAAATCAGGAATTTGGGAGTAACATATATACACTACTATATATAAAATAGATAAATAACAAGGACCTACTGTACAGTGCAGGGAACTATACTGAATATTTTGTAATAACCTATATGGAAAAAGAATCTGAAAAAAATATGTGTGTGTGTGTGTATATATATATACACACACACACACACACATATATATGCATAACTGATCACTTTGCTGTAGACCTGAAACTAACATAACATTGTAAATCAACTATACTTCAATAAAAAATAAATTAAAAAAAAAAGAAGATCCATACTTACTTGTTGCTCCATGGTCACATTGTTCTTATAATTGTAAATCCACAATGCTAAGTATTCTATTGGATCCACTGGGCGCATCCTTGCCACTTCTGCAAGACCTTGAGTTAGACATGTCCCAAGATTCTTTTGAAGATATGCCGACTCCATTTCTAACTGCTAAATAAAAACCTCTAAAAGATGAACATTTTGCATTAGAGCAGGAAATTTTCAATGAAGGCACAATCGAAGTAGAGTTCAGTGAGGCCAACAAAGCATTACATCCTGTCACCAGTCATGGGCACCTGCCATCAGGGATGGCACAAGCAAGCTGGCTCCAGGACACTTCTAGCAGTGTCCAAAAAGCCTCCACAGAAGTCACTACAACTAAAATAGTTTCAAAAACCTGAAGGACCCTGGAGTCCAAGTGTCAGAAAAGGGTTACTGTCATTATTGATGGTGAAACGACTATATGGCAAGCGATGCATGTCTTACTAAATCCTTACAACATACCTGAACATGGTATCATTAGCCCCACTGTGCAGATGAGGTCGCCCAGGCCCAAAGAGCATACGTGAACAGCCCAGAATCACACAGGTGGTGTATGATGAAGAGGGATTCATACCCAACTCTTGATTCCAGAGTCATTACCCTAAGTGACTTACTGAGATGCTCCTCCCAAGCCATGAGAGTCGTTTCTAGAAAATATCACAATAGACCACCTCAAATTTTTTAAAAATCCAAGTATCTCAAGGCCAAAGAATAAAAAATTCAACCTTCAAAGAACAGCCTATGAAGCTCCTCATGCTTTGGCCCCAATTCTGTTTCCAGGCTCACCTCTCGATATAGTTTCTGCCTCTAACATGTTCTGGGCTCTAACTACACAGAACATCCTGCCATTCTGCTGCTCACACCTTGCATGTTTCCATCTCCATGACTTTGCACATGATGGCCCCCTCACTCTCAGCTTGGAAAATATCTCCTCATTTGCAAGGTATCAATCATCTCCAATTCCTCACCGCTGTGGCTAATACAACCGTCTCCCAGGCAACACGAAGACGTTCCTCCTTCCCCAAGCAGCTCACACAGTACTTTTCACACTATCTGAGCATTATTTGTGTATGCACATGTCTGTCCTCCTGCTAGAGGACAAACTTCTCTAGCTCCTCAAAAAGTGTGTTTCAATCACAGCGTGGACACAGCTTGCTCTCCATGGTGGCAACTGAATGAGTTTCTCCACTCTCTCAGTAATGTCCCAGTTTATTTACAAATATGGACAGGAATCTCAGATCAGACAGAGAGAGAGAGATGGAAGGGAGGGAGGGAGGGAGGGAGAGAGGGAGGGAGGGAGGGAGGGAGGGAGAGAGGGAGGGAGAGAGGGAGGGAGGGAGGGAGGGAGGGAGGGAGGGAGGGAGGGAGGAAGAGAGGGAGGGAGGGAGAGAGGGAGGGAGGGAGAGAGGGAGGGAGAGAGAGAGAGAAGGAAATGCAGTAACTACTCTATTTAAGGTGCTTTGAAAAAACTGATCACCTTCGAATTACCCTTATGGAATCCAGACTCCTCTGAGAATCTGATGAAATGTACTCATTATTCAACAAATATATATTGAGTACCTTACATGTCAGGCATGAGCAATTATAGGGGACAGACTGCCAGTGTCTAGACCTGTCCCTGGACAAATCCACCTAACATTCTGCACAAAGTTTCAGAAACAATGACCTCCTGAGTTTCATCCATAGACCCCAATACTACTCTCTCTCATATGATGGTGGTAGAGTACAAAACGGCAGAACCCCATGCAGAAAAATTTGTAAATATCTAGAAAATTACGTATGTATTTACCCTTTGACTGATCAATCTCACTCCTGGGATCCTATCTTGCAAAAATATGCAATGATATATGCACAGGGTTGTTTTGCACTATTACTAAGGAGAGCCAAATTGGGACCCCCATCCAAATGTTCATCATTAAAGGATTAATGAGATACAGCTACACAATGAATTATTGTGCAGATAAAAAGAGAATGAGGAAGATCTCCAAAATTGGGAGTGATCTCTAGAACACAATGTGAAGTGAAAAAAAGCAAGATGAAGAACTTGTGTATAGTCTTTTGTATTAGCAACAGCAGTGGGGAAAGGAATGTGTATGTGTGTCTACATAAATTTAGTCATAAAAGCAAACTAAAAACCGGCACAAACGAACCTAATTCCTTATCAAGCTGTGTGCCTTAACCACACAGAGAAAAGAATCATTACAACTGAGTATGGAACACGGTATCCTCATCGTACTAATTCAATGGGATAATACTCTAAAGACAAATCTCAATGTCATTTGAAATAGTAACAATTAAAAAGGGAACAGATTCCTGCTGTTAATCCAGAAAGATAACAAACACATGGGAAGGGTACCGTGGTCCGTAAGGAGAAACCTCCCAAGTAGGATTGGTCTCAAACCTACGCAGGCTGCATCTCGTTAACAGCGGAACCCAGATGAAACTCGTTACCTCGCTTGGTTTGTTTCCTGCCCATGAAACAGCGACAATACCCATCTCAAAAGCCTGTTGTAAGGAATATTATTTTTCATACACAGCAACAGGCTTCTTGGCTCATACATAAGAAACCCCTTCCCACAGAAACAGCTGCCTCAAGCCTGGAGAAGCTGTCAGAAGAAATAGAAGGCGGTTCCTCGCTCATGCTTGGGAGAAAGCCGGCCGAGTACCAAAGGAAGGGATCAGGTAGGGCTGCCAGTTTTGCAAATAAAAATACAGGATGCCCAGTTAAATTTAAATTTCAGATAAACAATGACTAATTTTGTATTATACTATATTTGTGCTAAAAAGCACAAAATCTGTGAAATTCAGATTTAACTGGGTACGCCTAATTTTATCTGGCAACCCTGGATTCCGAGCGCTTCGGCTGGTTTTCCATCCCGGGTCGGCGGAAGGGTGCCCGCCTCCCCTGCCCCTCCCAAATGGCGCGTCGCCGCTCACCACCGAGGAGGAGGACCCAGCCGCAGAGGTGCCCACGGAGTCCGGCGCTGAGCTAACCCTCTCTCGCCTCTGGAGTCTGGACGTCGCCTGAGCCCTACACCACTCGCAAGGTCCAACGGTCAAAACCGCCTCCGTCCGCCGAAAGCCAGCCTAGCACCGGAAGCCGTTCTTCCAAGACGGCGCCTGCGTTCTAAACGCAGGCGGCTGACGCATGCGCCTACCTACCCGCTAGTCGCGTCCCGTCGCTAGGCAACGAGCGTGCGCGCTCCAGGTGCGGGAGACGGCCGGGGGCAGAGAGGAAGGGGCGCCCGCGGAGAGCTGAGCGGACTGCGCCCGGCGGGGATCGGGGGCGGGGGGGCGCGCGGACAGGGGTTGATCGGAGGCGGGGTCCGGAAGAGGATGTGCTGCAAAGAGCAGAGGCGGGCGGAGCGGGGCGGGGTAGGACGAGCAGTTGAGAGCGGGGGCGCGCGAGGTGTGCAAGGTGCAGGATGGAGAGCAGGGAGCACCTGGGTAGGTGAACAGGGACGTGCAACCTAGAGGCTGTGAGGACGGGCTGCCGAAAAGGGGAATCGAGCGAGCGGGGCCGGCAGGTGGGCGCATACTGGGAGAGAGAAAGGGCAGAGACTACCTATAGGTGAAGCCCCACAGCCTTACGCCAGGGAAGGCTAGCTACCTGAGCAGCCTGGTATTTTCCCAGTTTAGCACCTTTGCATTTGCTGGTGACTTCTGCCTGGTTCCTGTCCACTGAAAAAAATCGCACATCTGCGAGCTGTGAGTTCAGTTTTATTTGGGGACTTAACTGAGGACTCTAGCCCTGGAGACAGCTGCTCTGACAACTCTGAGAAACTGCTTCTGCTTGGAAGAGGTAAGGGGGGAGGTCAGCATGTATGTGATTTTTGGAGAAGGAATACCTGCAATCAAACATATCTAGGTAAAAGGTCACTGCTAGCCACCAGGCACAGATAGCTTAATTATTTTAGTGCTTTTCTAAGTATGTGAAGATGGAAGAAATTGGGTTTATATAATTTTCTCCTGGAAATTTCTATTTGAAGGTCTGTTCTGTCAATTTTCCCAGAGAGCAGAGTTCCACATTCCTGATCTCCACCCTGAACTCCTTCCAGGGTGTGTTAGTGACTCAACAACTGCAGTGGCTAATGACTTGAGCCTGGCGTAGCCAGCTGGCTGGGGACATTCTTTAGTTGGCATTCCTTTCAGAACAAGCACAGGTACCCCCACCTCCAGGAAGCCTTCTAGCCTTTGCCATTTGCGGTCTTCCCTGGGCTAGTGGTTTGTGCACAGTCCTCAACTAGCATTTCCCATGGGCTGTTTCAATTTATGTGGGGCAGTGCTGGGCAGGAGACGCCTCGTTAACCATTAGTCGAGGTACTTAGTAAGTGCCAGTGCGGGCACTGACAAATGGAAGGGAGCATGAGCTCTTGCCTGGGCCCGCAAACATCAGAGCCCTCACTGCTTAAGTCAAGAAATATTTGCTGAGCAAGTACTGAGTGCCCAGCACTAAGGATGTGGTGTGAACAAAGACAATCCCTATACTTAGCACCCCGCTTACTGAATGCAGGGCCATGAGCAAGGAGGTCCAGTATAAGCAGACCCTCAGAGGAGCCCTGGGAAACTGAAAAATAGCCCCCTCCTCACTGGTGAGTGTGGCTTGATTTGGTGGGAGTGGGCTATAAAATGCACCCCTTTGGTTCCTCCCTCTCCAGGCTTCACATGGTGGCTGTTTTTTTCTGGCTCTGCTGTTTTCACATCAAGTCTTAGTGACGGTCAGGTCAGTGTATTTTGTTGAGACCAGTGTTGAAAATGTGCAGATGCTCTCTCCAGAAAGGGTTTGCCACACCTACTGCAGTGTGGCCGCCACCAAGGACCAGGCAGTGAAGACGCTTCCTGGGAATGCAGAGTTGGTGATTCCGCCCTCTGGGAAGGGCAGTTCTACTGTGATAAAGGCAGAGGACATCTGTAACTGTGTGTCACCTGGGGATTTTGTTAAAATGCAGACTCTCAATCTGTAAGTCTGAGGTGGGACCTGAGAATCTGCATTTCAACAACCTCCAGTTGAAGCAGTGCTGCTGACAGTGGACCACACTTTGAGTAGAAGGGGTGTGGAAGACAGTTTATTCAGGTGCATTGGTTCAGGTGGGCCCCAGATTGGCAGAAGGAGCCACCACACATCCCATCCCCACCCTCCACCATTACCCCAAACGTAGTGACTTTAAACACTCATTTATGATCTTACAGTTTTTGAAGTTTGAAATCGAAGATGAATCTTACAGGGCTAAAACCAAAGTATCAGCAGGGCTGGCTCCTTCTGGAGGCTTTAGGAGAGAATCTATTTCCTTACCTTTTCCAGCTTCTAGAGGCTACCCACACTCCTTGGCTCGTGGCCCTGAATCACATCACCTTTTCTCCCCCTGCTTCCATCACCACATCTCCTTCTACCCTGTCTGACTTTACTGTGTCCCTCTTATAAAGACCCCTGGGATTACATTGTGCCTACCCGGATAATCCAGTAAAATTTCCCCCAAGCAAAATGCTTAATTTAATCACATCTGCAAAGTCCCCTTTGCCATATAAGATAACATATTTCATAGGTTCCAGGTATTAGGATGTGGACACTTTGGAAAGTCATTATTCAGCCCTACCACACTGTGTATTTTCTAAGGACAAGGACATTTTCTTACTTACTCATATTTCAATTACCAAAACCAGGAATTTTACCCCTGATACAATTCTATTATGTAATCTACAATTCACATTCGGTATTTCCAACAACGTCCTTTACAGAATTCTATTTTCTGGTCCAGATCCAACCCAGGATCATGTGTTGCATGTAGTTGTGATGGCTGTTTAGGCTCCTTTGATCTGGACTGGGGCCTCATCTTTTTTTATTTTTATTATTATTTTTTTAATATTTTGGCCACACCACACAGCTTGCAGATCTCAGTTCCCCGACCAGGGATCAAACCCAGGCCACAGCAGGGACAGCACAGCACCGACTACTAACCACTAGGCCACCAGGGAACTCCTGGCCTCATCTTTTTTTGTCTTTCATGATCTTGACATTTTTTTTTTTTTTTTTTTTTTTTTTTTGGCGGTTCGCGGGCCTCTCACTGTTGTGGCCTCTCCCGTTGCGGGGCACAGGCTCCGGACGCGCAGGCTCAGCGGCCATGGCTCACGGGCCCAGCCGCTCCGCGGCATGTGGGATCTTCCCGGACCGGGGCACGAACCCGCGTCCCCTGCATCGGCAGGCGGACTCTCAACCACTGCGCCACCAGGGAAGCCCGATCTTGACATTTTTAAGAGTACAGGCCAGTTGTAGACTGTCTCTCAGTTTGGCTTTGTTTGATGTTTCCTCAATCAGATTCTAGTTTTGCATTTGGAGCAGGAATCTACAGAAATGTATTATGTCCTTCTAAGCAGTGCATTGCATCAGGAGACACATGATGTTATTTTGTCCCTTTACTGGTGATGCTTACTTTGATCAATTGGTTAACGTTGTGTCGGCCAGGTTTCACCACTGTAAAGTTTCCATGTTTACTTTGGAATTAATCCATAATTTGTGGGGAGAAACTTTGAGAATATATATAAATATCCTATTCCTTGCCAAATATTCACCAAGTTTTAGTGCTCATTGATAGCTGCTTCAGTTATATTATGATGGTTTCAAAATGTTTCTTTAACTGCATTATTCTTTCCACATTTATTAGTTGGCATTCTACTTTAAGAAAGAACTTACCTGCTCTCCCATTCACTTGTTTATTCCTACATGGACTCATGGATTCTTATTTTATTCAATTGGTTGTAATCCATTACAGTCATTATTAATTCTGGTGGCCAAATTGCACCAGGTTTGGCTAGTAGCAGCCCCTTCAAGCTGGCTCCTGTGTCCCCAACCATTTTATTTTTTAGCATTTCCTTTCTGGGACAACAAAACATTCCAGGGTTATTAGACATTTCCTGCCCTGATCTTGGAATTAGTCATTTCTCCAAGGAACCTTGATTCTTTTTAAGTGGTGAAGCCTATTTAAAAGCAAATTCTAATGGAATTTTACTCAGCCATAAAAGAACGAAATTGAGTTATTTGCAGTGAGGTGGATGGACCTAGAGACTGTCATACAGAGTGAAGTAAGTCAGAAAGAGAAAAACAAATACCGTATGCTAACACACATATATGGAATCTAAAAAAAAAAAAAGGTTCTGAAGAACCTAGGTGCAGGACAGGAATAAAGACGCAGACGTAGAGAATGGACTTGAGGACACGGGGAGGGGGAAGGGTAAGCTGGGATGAAGTGAGAGAGTGGCATGGACATATATACACTACCAAACGTAAAATAGATAGCTTGTGGGAAGCAGCTGCATAGCACAGGGAGATCAGCTCCTGCTTTGTGACCACCTGGAGGGGTGGGATAGGGAGGGCGGGAGGGAGACGTAAGAGGGAGGAGATATGGGGATATATGTATATGTATAGCTGATTCACTTTGTTATACAGCAGAAAGTAACACACCATTGTAAAGCAATTATACTCCAATAAAGATGTTAAAAATAAATAAATAAAAGCAAGTTCTGTGGGGAAGGGATGGATTGGGAGTTTGGGGTTAGCAGATGCAAACTGTTATATATAGAATGGATAAACAACAAGGTCCTACTGTATAGCACAGGGAACTATATTCAATATCCTGTGATAAACCATAATGGAAAAGAACATAAAGAAGAATACATATATATGTATAACTGAATCACTTTGCCATACATCAGAAATTAACACAACATTGTAAATCAACTATGCCTCAATTTTTTTAAAAAAGCAAATTCTGTGTGTTCGTTGCTACTGAGGTGTTTTTGCTTCTAGGCGTTTGCAGTGGAAGGAGCTGGGAATTTTTTTTTCTGTATTCGTATCTATCTATCTACTTATCTTTCCCTTCTTAAACTGAAAAATGCCTCCAGAAAATGTTAGGAATTGATCTAAGCCTTTATTATTCACTTTATTATTAGCTCTTTTGGAGTTAAAATATGTCAGCTTCAGGAGCATAGAGATGTTCAGGCATAGGCTGGGTGCCAGGCCATTTCATGTCACAGTCTTCCACTGTAACAGCTAATATTTATTAAACATGTACTGCACGCCAGGCTATGTGCTTCACATGGATTTATTATCTCTTTTAATCCTCACAGTTATGAGATACATATTTTTGTTATTCTGTTCCACAGATCAGGAAACTGAGGCTCAGAGAGACTTAGTAAGTTGCTGAAGATCACACAGCTAATAAAAAGCAGAGCCAGGACTGGAACTTGGTCTGTCTGATCTCAAATTCTACATTCCTACTGCTACACTACACCTCCACTCCTAACCTATGGTTTAACTCAGGCTTCATTCCCTCCAATTCTTGACATCTGATTAAGAGTAAATCCAGGGGCTCAACTCAACCTAAAGTAGTTTCTTGCTTAAGCAATAGAAAATGAAATATTTTCTAGCTACAGTGCTGGGCATTCTCCGTCCCTCTCCTCCTCAGGGCTTCTCAATGGTCCGTTGTGAAATAGATAAGCCTGTCTTATCTATGTCACAGATGACTGTAGCTCCCAACCTCACAATAGTGCAGCTTGCTGGGTGCTCAGAGCCCCTCCTGGGCCCTCCTGCCTGCTCAGTTATTTCCTCCCTAGTCAAGGGTAGAGTCGTGTAGTGGAGGCCTTAGCCTCTTTTAAGCACCAATCCACCAAGCTCCTCTCAGGCCTGATGAGCCCCGGGACCTATTTACTGACCTGGGAGAGCTGGAGAGCTTTAGAAAAATGTCCATTTGAATGTAAGAGCTATTGGCAAGTACTTATGTATTTATTGGTTCTTTGGGGAAGGATGGGCTCCAGAAACATCTCATATTTGTCCTGAAATGAACCTGCGTTGGCTAGAATGTGTCTATTTTTTATGTCCAATTAGATTTGTGAAATAGTGTGACCCTGCTTGACGTTTTCCAAACCCACCAGGATGGAAAGCGAATACCTGAAGAGGTGCTTTGGAAATTGCCTGGCTCAGGCGCTGGCAGAAGTGGCAAAGGTTCAGCCCAGTGACCCCATAGAGTACCTGGCTCACTGGCTTTATCATTACAAGAAAACGGCGATGGCAAAAGAAAAGGTGTGTGTGCGCACAGGGTCGACTTGGGGAGGGCTTTCAGCTTTCCCAGAGGAATTTGAAATCCAAGGTACCACGCTGGAGCTGGCCTGGGGAGTGTCATGGTTTATTCCACTTTTGAGGATGGCTTAGGCCCAGATATCCCTGAAGTATAGGGAGTCTGGGGGCTGAAGAGAGAATCCAACTCAGAGGAGTTGTGGGGTTGGTGGGTTTGGAGATACTAGCAGGTTGAAGCTAGTTAGTTACAGGAGCAAAGTCAGGAGGGCTCAAGGGCCCGGGGCCTGTCCTGGGAGGGTCCCTGCTTCCGAGGACTGACCTTATTCTACTCTGTCATATCGCCCCAGGATAGGCAAGAGAAGATCCAACTGCAAGAAGAATATGAAAATAGCCTCAAAGAAACCAGAGTGACAGAAATGCTGATGCAAGAAGAGTGTGAGATTCAACAGAAGTGTGAAAAGCGTCATCCCGTGGTGGGTACCAGGAAACCTGCAAGACAGCTCAACCCTAGTGCACAGTGCCCTGAGGCTCCCAAAACCTACTTTTTCCTCCATGTTCATATGTTTGTATGTAAATCAATCTTATTGACAATCCTTGTCAATAAAATCCTTGTAATGAATAAAGAAAATACTTAAAGGCAATTCCACTTACGATGTCAGGGAATAAATTACATGTTACTGGTTTAAAAAATCAGATTTTAAGAAAAATCTAATGTGTCACTTGGAACATATATTTCTATACAAGATCCTTTGAATCCTTTTCAAACATTACTCAATATTTTTCAGAAACCAAATATGGTTTCTAGTATATACTTCAGGTATATTATTTAATTTATTATATACTATTTACTTAAATATTTAATTTAATATATGCTGTTTATTTATGTATCAAGCCACAGATGTCTCCTCTGTGTTGCTCTAATAGCGGTCATTCACTTATTGAACTTGATATCTGGCATCTTTTTAACTATCACTCTGTCCTGTGCATGAAAATCTTTAATGTAGTCCTATACAATTTACTAGCTTTTGCTAGTTTCAAAGCCACCTTTGATGAAGACATGAAAAGATTAAGCTTATGTACATTTATATCAATATTCTCAGATTTCCTCATAATAGATTTATATTTTTAAGTCTGGATGTTTTATAAATAAATCAAAAGAAAGATAGTTTCCTACTACAGTCTGAAAATAGTAGTTGAACCAACTCTCCCTCAGGAACAGTTCATTCTTGGAACAGTTGTTGGGAGATGATAGAATTGAGATCATTAAGCAAAAGTTGTCATCGTCACCTTGCTGCCCACTCTAATCCTTTTCTAACACCATGCTTCACTGTTAATAGAAATATAAATATATAAGGCAGGGAAAGACTCCCAAAACTCTACCCTGGTTTTATGATGCCTTTATTAAAGAACACTTTGTTCACATCAACCTTTTTAATTGTCCCTTTGTGTTACACTCAGGAGATTTTATACCCTGAAGCAGTATTTCTTAGGAAGATTCGGATGAGTAAAAGGTTTGCTCTTCTTTTGCCAAGTGTGAGACAATCAGCGATTGTAAGGGAAGTTGAGGAATGAGAGCCAGCCTGATGCCTGCACTATGTGCAAGTTCTCAGCTTTAGAAAAGAATTCATGGGCAAATTGTGGTTATGGAAATCGATTCCCTTTGTTAGAAGGAAATAAAGGGAACCCGACAGTGATGTAAAACAAAGCTTATTGCTTACTGGCAAGGGAGAGCCACATCTTCCAAGAGCAAGTTGCTCTCCTAGTATAAATTGAAAGAGCTAGATAAAGGGCAAAGAGGTGGAGGTACATCAAATAAGATGAGATTCTAACTTCTGGTTTCTTGTTGGCTCAAGGTGAATAGCAAATTATTCCTTGCTACTGTCATCTTTAGATTTCATCACCAGAGCTTTAAAACTTATCTGAAATAGCCCCAGGATAGGTTGCACAGGATTTCAGCAGGCCTGCTGATTTAGCTGATGGGCTTTTACACGTATACTAAAAGCTTTGCAAGATTTTCCTTAATATCTTAAAACCATCATTGCTTTTAGTACCCCAGATTGAATACTGCTGGTCCGGTGGATGTGTCCAAAGGGGAGTAGAAACAGCACTATGTGTGGTAGAGATCATACTTAATTATGGGAATCAAGAAGGGACTCACAGAGGAGATAACATTTGAGTCAGACCTAGAAGAAAGCTGGCAGAAGTTGCCCTTGTAGTGATTTCTCTTCATTAAGCAGAGGCAGCTTTGAGTAAGTAAACCATTATTCTGTTTCTAAGTCTGAAAGCAATCCCTTTGATATAAAGATCTGGGCCATACAGGTGTTTTAGAAATAAATTTTTATGGAAACAATACATAGATTTGCTGCATAGATTCATAGCACTTTGGAGTTAGAAGGTCTTAGAGATCATGTGGGCAAGTACTCCACAGACCTCGCTGCAGTGCCCCACAGGGTCCACTGTTGAGTGGAAAATGGACAAAGATGGGGTAGAGATGGCCAGTAGAGCTCAAGCTCCAATCTTCCTACCTCACCAGGGACTGCAGTTACATGGATGCTTGCTATCATCTCATAGGTCACTGAGACTGCATTCGTTTTTTCCATCTTTTTTCCTCTGTGCTCCAGTTTGGATACTTTCCATTGATCTGTCTTCAAGCTAACTGATCCGTTCTCCTGCAATGTCCAATCCTATTTAGGAATTCAATGAATTTTTTTCATTTCAGATATTTTCTCAATTCTAGAATTTGTCTGGTTCCTTTCTATGATTTCCATTTTCTCTGCTGATATACCCTATCTTTTCACTCATTATGGCCATTTTTCTCCTTTCAATTTTAAAAAATATGTATAATCACTGTTTTAAGTTCTTGTCTGCCAGTCTCATCGTCTTTGTCATTTTGAGGTCTCTTTCTATTAAATACTTTTTCTCTGGATTATGGTTCACATTTTCCTACTTCTTCACATGTCTAGTAATTATTACTTGTATGCTAAACATTGTAGATGATACTTCATGGGGCATCTAGATTGTGTAGTGTTCCTTTAAAAGGTGTTGAATTTTGTTCTGTCAGGCAGTTACATTATTGGTGAGTTATCTTGATCCAATTAGATTTGTTTCATGCTTTGCTGGATTAGGTCTTTTTCAGTTTTGTTCAGTCTTGGGCATGAAAATGGCAATATTGTATTCTTGCCATGCCCAGTATGTTTAGTCTCTGCTAATGACTGTTTTCTCTTCTGTTTTCTATTTAGCCACTGATATCTGTAGCGAGTTCCACAAAGAAGACCGTGTTCATGCAGGAGAACACAAAACCCCTTGAGAAGGAAGCCTTGAAGCAGGAATCCCTGCCAGGAATTTCCAGTATGATTCCAGGAATGCCTCAACAGACTCCTTCTTCAGAGCCATCTGTCCAGGTTGACTGGAACATTGAAACTTCACAAGACATAAATTACCAGGCTTTTTAGCATGAAATTGCTCCTGAAATGCATCCTAGCTCCACATCTCCTCCCTAGGTTATAGAAGGTGGATGATTCTAGTGATGCTTCTCTCAAAGCTGCAAGCTGAGAAAACGGCCAGCTAGAAGAGCTCTTACTTGAAGATGATTAACTATGTGGATTAAACCAAGATATGAGAGGCTGTGGAAGGAGATGTCTGCAGGGACTCTCCAGCCCAAGTCCTGTCCTGACAGCCATGAAAACCCCTTAATCATGTGAAGATTTGAACTACTTATAGGATAAAATAACTCATAATAAGGATTTAAAATAAGTAACCAGGGCCTCCCTGGTGGTGCAGTGGTTAAAAATCCTCCTGTCAATGAGGGGGACATGGGTTCAAGCCCTGGTCCAGGAAGATCCCACATGCCGTGGAGCAACTAAGCCTGTGCGTCACAACTACTGAGCCTGCGCTCTAGAGCCCGTGTGTCACAACTGCTGAGCCCACATGCCACAGCTACTGAAGCCCGTGTGCCAAGAGCCCATCCTCTGCAACAAGAGAAGCCACGACAATGAGAAGCCCACGCACCGCAACGAAGAGTAGCTCCCATTCGCCACAACTAGAGAAAGCCCACGCGCAGCAATGAAGACCCAACACAGCCTAACTAAATAAATAAAATAGTTATTAAAAAAATAATAATAAGGAACTAAACTGATGAGACTTTTTCCTTTTGCTTTATCATTTTTTTTTGGAGACTAGACAGCGAAAACACATCCATCTCATGTGTTCATATCTTAACTCTAGCTGAATTTTGCAATCAGGCCTCTTGGAGTGTTTATACATGTCCTTATTTTTGAAACAGCTCCAGTGACAGTAAAAGTTAGGAGTTTGACTTTTTTTTCAATTATTTTCTATCTGTATTCATGCAAATATCATCTATATGCTGATGGCTTGAGATTTATATCTTTAATCAGAATTTCCTTGAACTTGACCCCCTGTTTGACATTTCTCCTTGGATAACCAATGGACATCTCAAACCTAACTACAGTTGACGCTTGAACAACACAGAGCTCAATCCACATATAACTTATAGTTGGCCATCCATACCTGAGGTTCCTCCATACCCTGGGATTCAACCAACCACTGACTGTATAGTACTGTAGTATTTACTATTGAAAAGTATCCTTATGTGAGTGGACCTGTGCTGTTTGAAGCCATGTTGTTCAAGGATCAACTGCGATCCAAATGGAATCCTTTATATCCTCCCTGAATTGGTTTCTACCATTTTTTTTAATCTGCTCAGTCAAAACTTCTGGTGCCATCCTTGGCTCTACTCTTTTTTGTTAGCCCTAAATCTGGTCTGTTGGCTTTCCATTTAAAATAAAGACAGAATTCAACCACTTGAATGCATAAGCCACAATCATCTTTTGCCTAAATTATTACAATAGCCTGTTAACTGAACACCCTTGTTCTGCCCTTGACCTTTCTAGTCTATCCTCAACATTAAAGTCAGGATGATCTTGGTGAAACGTTAAGTCAGATCATGTCTAATGAGCAGCTTCCCATCTCAGTCACAGAAACATTTAAGGCCCCTACCATGACCTACCAGACTATAAGAGTGATTCCCCATCACTTTTTTACTCTCCGTATCGTTCTCTCCATGCCAGCTATGCCAACCTCCTGTTCTTCAAACATGCCAAGCATGGTTCAATCTCAGAACTTTTACTTTCTCTTCTCTCCACTTGGAAAGCTCCCATCTCCCCATACCCCTGGATAAATCTCTAGGTCCATACCTAGAGATTAAGTGAAGTTAAGTCAGATAGAGAAAGACAAACATCAGATGATATCACTTATATGTGGAATCTAAAATATGACCCAGGAGCTTCCCTGGTGACACAGCGGTTAAGAATCCGCCTGCCAACACAGGGGACATGGGTTCGAGCCCTGGTCCAGGAAGATCCCACATGCCACAGAGCAACTAAGCCTGTGCACCACAACTACTGAGCCCACGTGCCACAACTACTGAAGCCCATGCGCTTAGAGCCGTGTTCTGCAACAAGAGAAGCCACCGCAATGAGAAGCCCATGCACCACAATGAAGAGTAGCCCCCGCTTACCGCAACTAGAGAAAGCCCGCATGCAGCAGCTAAGACACAAGGCAGCCAAAAATAAGTAAATAAATTTATTAAAAAAAAAAAAAGAATTGCCTCCTTCTAAAAAAAAATAAAAGTAAATAAATAAATGTAAAAATGATTAGACCTACTGGTTCCTAGTGAAAAAGTATTAAATCCTAGGTCAGGGATGGGTTATAGGACTAGATCTCAGTTATGGGTTATAGGAAAAGGGCCTCAGGCATGGACTTAACACCTTCAGGATGTTGTGGCCACACAGCAAGAAGGCATGAAGAGGTTTATTACTCACATAATGAGGCTTCCGGGCTTCCCAAAACAGGTTTGAAAATGGCTTAAGACAGCTAGGAAAGGAGACGGGCTTGGGGTTTGTATTGTGTTTAGGGGAGGGGCCCAGGTAGGAGCTACCATACATGGGGAGGGGCTTGTGTGGTTTGAAACTCCTGCTGTGCCAAAGTTGGGAGCACCTGAGCTTATCAGCTGGCCCGGTGATGCCAGGCACAAGGAGAAGAGAAAGAGTTGAAGCCAAAAGCTGTCAGAAGTCGAACATCAAAAAATGGAGCCAGGGATTTCCCTGGTGACACAGTGGTCAAGAATCCGCCTGCCAATGCAGGGAACACGGGTTCGAGCCCTGGTCCGGGAAGATCCCACAGGCCGCGGAGCAACTAAACCCACGCACCACAACTACTGAGCCTGTGCTCTAGAGCCCGCGAACCACAACTACTGAAGCCCGCGAGCCTAGAGCCTGTGCTCCGCAACAAGAGAAGCCACCACAATGAGAAGCCAGCACACCTCAACGAAGAGTAGGCCCCCGCTCGCCGCAACTAAAGAAAGCCCACGAGCAGCAACGAAGACCCAACGCAGGCAAAAAATAAATAAATAAATAAATTTACTAAAAAAAATGGAGCCAGACTCCACTACAGAGGGCAACCCTGGGAAACTTTGAGTGACCTTGACCTGCTCCATCTTTAGTAAAGCACTCCAGGCATGTGCTGAGGTCATTGCATCTAATTTGCACCTGGTGGGAAGGCATGCAGCCAGGCTTTCCAGAGTAGCTGAAAAAGGTCAGGGAATCCCAAAACCCCACACAGAGCAAACAGCTTTGTAGAAGACCTATTGGACTCCTTGGTGGGTCTGCAGCCCCTCAGTGGGAAGGTGAAGTCCAGGTAGTTTGTCCTCCATCTGGGAGCTGCTGTCTCCTGGACATCACAATCTGTGTGAGGGAAGTGTAACCTCTGCCTGCTTTAAAGGATTCCATGCTTTTTTGCCTTTGTTACATTATTTGGCTCCAATTTTGGATTATATCACTGGGCGGTGATAATTTAATCAATCTCTACCAATGTTCTTTACATTGACTTTTTTGTTGTTGTTTTATTACTAAAAACTTGTTACAGTGAACTTTCTTGTACACGTATCTGAGTAAATCTCCACTGATATATCTATGGATTGCTAAATCAAAAAAAAATTTGCATTTGGGGGGCAAAAGACAGGAATGAATAGACATTTCATCAGAGAGGATGGACACATGACAAATAAGCACATGAACATATGTCCAACATCAGTAGCCATTAGGGAAATGCAAATTAAAATCACAATGATATTACTACACATATGTCATAACGGCTAAAGTTAAAAGATAATGACAATACCAAATGTCAATGGCGAGGATGAGGAGAAACCAGGTCACTCACACTTTGCTGGTGGGAATGTAAAGTGATACAGTTACTCTGGAAAATCGTTTAGCAGTTTCTTATGAAACTAAGCATATGATTAATAGCCATACAGCCCAGCAATTGTACTCTTGGGCACATATCCCAGAAAAATTAAAACTTATGTTTACATATAAACCTTATGTGAGTGTTTATAAAAGCTTTATTTGTAATAGGCAAAAACTGGAAATAACCCAAGTATTCTTCAGTGGGTGAATAGTTAAACCAACTGTGGTACATTCATATCATGGAATATTACTCAGCAGTAAAAAGGAATGAAATATTGATACATGAACAACTTGGATGAATCTGAAGGAAATTATGCTAAGTGTTTTTACATGCTATAGGAATCCACTTATATAACACTCTTGAAATGACAAAATTACAGAGATGCAGACTAGATTAGTGATTGCCAAGGCTTAGGGACAGGGGTTGGAGAAGGAGGGAGATGGATGTGGTTATAAAAGAGCAACAAGAGGAATTCTTGTGATGATAAAACTGTTTCATCTTTTGATTGTGGTGATAGATACACAAAGTTACATATCTGAAAAAAATTGCTTAGAATTAAACACACACATATACAAATAAGTACAGGTAAACAGGGGAAATCTGAACCAGACTGGTAAATTGTACCAATGTCAGTATCATAGTAGTCTATAGTTTTGCAAGATGTTACCTTTTGTACATGAGATCTCTCTATATTATTTCATACAACTGTATGTAAATCTATAATTATCTCAAAATTAAAAGTTTAAAATTTTAAAAGTTGTAAAATTCTTACCTTATGTACAGTCTATTTTCAAACAGCCTCAATTATCCCCATAATGTAGTTTAACTTTTATTTATTTATTATTATTTATTTAAAAAATAAACTTTTATTTTTAATTGCAATCAATTTCACCAAGTTGTCATCTGGAAAGTCTAGACTAATTTACACTCCTACATGAAAATGGCCATTTCTTTATACTCTTGCTACACTGAGCTAGTTTTTTTTTTTTTTTTTTTTGGTTGTGCTGGGTCTTAGTTACAACAGGTGGGCTCCTTAGTTGCAGCAGGTGGGCTTCTTAGTTGTGGCTCCAGGCTGAGCTAGTTATTTTACTTTTATTTTCTGCCAGTCATACATGAAAAATAGTAAAGTTCTTTATGTATATTCTGAATACTAAACACTTATCAGATATATGTTTTGCAAATACATACTGTTGTTATCCCCATTTTACCAGTGAAGAAACTGAGGCACAAAGACATTAGGTAGCCTGTCTGAGCCCATGTGGCTAGGAGTGGGAGAGCCAGTGTTCAAATCCCAACATTTTGGTTCCAAAGGGAGGGCTTGAGCTCACTCACCAGCACTGTCCTCAGAAAAGCAGGCTTAGAAACAAAGGGTTAAGGGCACTTGGCTCAGAAGCCTCATCCTCTCCCAGCTGAGATGGCTCTACCCTGCAGTCCAGGACAGACCAAGTCATGACTGGTTACCAGACTCTCACAGGCTTTCCCGGGGCTAGCCTGGCCCAGGGGTTGAAAATGGCAAAGTGAAATGACCAAGCCCTCTCCCCTCCGACACCCGGCAATGCCTGGAGGTCACTGCCAGCGCTTGTGCTGCCCCTTCTGATGCACACATTCTTTCTAAAGAGAGCTGAATGCCTTCACTCCGGTTAGAGTCTTTCTCGCCTCTCCCTCTAAGCTTACATTATGTGTCTCACCTCTGACCAGGCTTGCTTTGCTCTTGCTGAGCAATTGACAAGCAACTGAAGAAAGACTCTCTTATTTTCCTCACCCTCTAGTTCTTGTGGTTGGCAGCTTTCCTCACTTATCCTGTCTATTGATCAAGAGCAGCTGTGATGGACAGAAGCAGTAAGGGATTCAGTGTTGAGTGCATGGGAAACTTCAATGACCACAGTAACGGGCCAGTGCAGGGGGACATGACGGCATAAACAAAAGCAGGTGAACGACACCACAAAGAGCATTTCAGAGCAGGAGAAGGGCACGTGCAAAGGCACAAAGACAGGAGTGAAGACTCTGAAGCATAAGCAGGGTGTGTGTGAGGAGCTGCCAGAGAGGCTCAGGGTGCAGGGAAAGGGCTGGATCCTAGAGGAATCTACAGTGAGTGGGAGAGAAGTCCAAAACGGCTTCCAGCTTTTATTTGTTTAGGGGGAAATTAAGGGGCTGAGTAAATTCACCCCAAAATAATGTCTGCTTTTGGAGGGACTTTAAAATCAGGACGTCTCCCAAAGAGCTAGGGTCTAGGATGGAGCACATCTTCCCCCGAAGGGTATGTGCTCATCAGACTTTCCATACCCTTCAAAAGGGAATATGGAAATTCCCACTTTCCACTCAAGTTCATTCCTCTACACATGTTTAAAGAAAGAAAGGGACATAGTTTAAAAGCATGATCTTCATTGTCAGTAATAATATCTGACTTATGTTGGACGTTGAATATGAGCCGGGCACTATGCTAAGTGCTTAATTGCATTACCTCATTTACCTCTCACAATACTCCACAAGTTGGATACTTGAATAATCCCCATGTTATGGATGAGGAAACAAGTTAGGTTCGGAAGCTGATGGCTGGCCCAAGGTCAGACAGCAAGGCAGTGGCACTCGGGTCTGTCTGTCAGGAGCCCACACACTTGACTGCCAGGCGGTGCTGCCTAATACTTTCTAATGAAGGAATTTTAATTCCTCTGTCAGTCGATATTTTGCTTCAAGTCAATTACAGTCTTTTTTTTTTTTTTTGCGGTACGCGGGCCTCTCACTGCTGTGGCCTCTCCCGTTGCGGAGCACAGGCTCCGGACGCGCAGGCTCAGCGGGCACGGCTCACGGGCCCAGCCGCTCCGCAGCATGTGGGATCTTCCCGGACCGGGGCACGAACCCGTGTCGCCTGCACCGGCAGGCGGACTCTCAACCACTGTGCCACCAGGGAAGCCCAATTACAGTCTTTTTCTTACCTCTCAGATGAAATCAAATCTTCAAAGAGCTTTCAAATGATCATTGTCATCCGGAGGCGTTTAACCTCACTCATTCATATTTTATTGTCTTGATTATCAGCCAAAATTAACCAACACTCTTAAGCATTTAAAATCCCAAGCAGGATACTTCAAAAATTCATGTTAGACCCTTTAGGAACACTGTGATAACCACATAAGTGATGAAGTCCATCACTAAAGCTTTTCCCAGTGACAGAGTAATACCATCCAGTGAAAATATTCTTTTGAATAACTAGTACCTAATAATATCATTGTTATATTTTTATGTACATTGTAAATTTTTTCAAAAGGTTGAATAATATCTTGTGGGGTGGAATATATCTCACTTTTCTATCTTTGGAAAGAGAACACGAAGAATGACTTTGGGGGAACGAATGCAAAACCTGTGATGTCACAACCAGATATTTTCAGAATTTGAGAATGAAATGGCTTAAATCAACTAAAAATGTGGTTCTAAGAAGACGCTTGTCAGCAAAGAAAAACTAGTGAGTGATTTTCTGGACAGGATTAAAAGTTATGATGTGTATGAAGAGAGTTCAATGCTTACGCCAACAGTTCCTCAAGGAACAGCTCTGAACCCTGTTGCATGTCTCATGTTACTAAAGGGAAAGTTCTCTGGGTCTTTCTGTGTTCATGTTTGAGTTCTATTTGTCAAGAAGAAACTTCTTCTGATGCTTTTCAACAAAAGGCAAGTCCAAACGTCACAGATGGCAGAAAGTCCCATTAAGTGTTCCCAGAAAGCAGACTTTTGGAAGCCATGGTCAGAAGTCATCCTGACTCCCTAGTGTCAGGGATATCTTGGGTCTTCCCACCTCAAAGAAATTATTAGAAAAGAAAAAAAAAGTTGGTTGCCATTGTCAAAAAGGATGACCTTCAGGACTAAAAAGATAGTAACCAAAGATGTTGTCTAAAAATATTACACTCATAGATAAGTTTAGCTAAAGTGAAATGGAATTATCAAAAATTTCAGGAGAAATACAGTTCACAGATACCGGTTATCGGGGCAAAAATTGCTCCACAAGAGGCACCAGAAAAGAAAAGTCCACATACATAAGGCCAAGAAGGGAGAAACTGGTCAGGAATCATTGCCCCTAATGATGAAACACAAGTCTATTTTAAGCCAGACTGCAATGATTCCCTACAGCCCAAAAAAAGTCACCATTGGGGACGTATTCCAAGACCATAACGCGCCAGAATGAATTACCTCCAGATCATTTGTCTGAAAAACTAACTACATGGACAAAACTAGCTGAGGAGAGACTTTGCAAGAATTATCACTAGGGGAGATAAATTCTGCAGATGAGCCTGGCTAAGGAAAATCCTCATGAATAATGGCCAATAGAAAGCAATTTCATGAGAACAGTTAGCCAGGGGAAAAATTCCTCAATATTCATCACTGTCACAATCAGTGTATAAAACCAGTGTTTATGAGATGCCTCAAAAATCAGTTGCTGGCCTTAGAAAGAGAAGTTTCCATCAAGAGGATTGACCAGAATAGATGTTCAGAAAAGTCATACAGAAAAATAATGCCCAAAGGTCAAGATGTTTAGAATAAAACCCTCAAAAGAGGCAGGATCTGAAGAATGGTTTGTTGACTCAATGAGAAATGATAAAGTCCTTGAGGGACTTCCCTGGTGGCGCAGTGGTTAAGAATTTGCCTACCAATGCAGGGGACATGGGTTTGAGCCCTGGTCCGGGAAGATCCCACATGCCGAGGAGCAACTAAGCCCGCGAGCCACAATTACTGAGCTGACACTCCACAACTACTGAAGCCCGCACTCCTAGAGCCCATGCTCTGCAACAAGAGAAGCCACCGCAATGAGAAACCCATGCACTGCAACGAAGAGTAGCCCCCCCGTCGCCGCAAATAGAGAAAGCCTGCGCAGCTACAAACACCCAACGCAGCCAAAAATAAATTAATTAATTAAAAAAAAAGAGAGAGAGAGAAAGAAAACCTTGAAATCTGGAGAACTCTAACAATTGTTTAAGGGCAAGCCCCAGGGCAGAGGTTGTTAGGGTTATTCCTCAGAACAGTCAGTAGTCAGGTTTACTGAAGGGGTTCTGCAGGGTGATATTCCTGAGAACATGCCTTGGGGTACATTAGTATTCATCACTAGATCCCTTCAACACAAAATATCAAAAGAATTATCACTGTCATGGGTAAAGCTACCAAACCAAATAAAGAACCTTAAATAAGGAACAAATTTCTCAGCAAATGTCATCACAAATAATAGTAAGTAAGTGTAGTCAAATAATGCCATCTGGAGATAAAAAAAAAAAAGGTTCAAGCATATGATTAGTCAGGATAAAAATCTTGCAAGCAATTCTTTAGGAGAGGAACAAGTAATGCATACTTTGAGCCAGGAGCTTCTCCCCAGCAAATGCTGTCAGAAAATCTATGGAGAGGATCCAACTCAGTGAAGTTCCCTGGCAAACACGATTCAAAGGAAGAAAATCTTTAGAAACAGGTAGTCAAGACAAAACGTCTTAGGAATTGGGAGTAGTTTGGAGCAAGGCTGAGATGACACGAGCTCATGATGCCCTATGTTTGTAGCCCATCAGAAAGAAGTACTCTGCACATTCTCTGCTGCAGAAATGACCTCTCCTGAGGTAAACTCTGTTATCTCAATTCATTTCTTTTCAGAAAAAACAGATAGCCAAGGTAAAGTAAATCCAGGCCAAGTAGTTCCACAGATGTCATCTTGTAGTGCAAACCCTGTAGTCAGTGTCACCCAAGCTAAAGCTTTAGGTCTTCCTTTTGTATTCTATGACCCATTTCTGGAAAGCCATGAAGGCATGAAGATTTTCTCCACTTCAAGTTTAATTTACTTGCCTTTAGTGATTCAAAAGAAATCTTTTCAGAAGTTTTCACGAGAGGTAACTCCAGACTAAGGTTAACAAAGCTGATAGATAACGGCAAACAGAAATGAAAGTCACAGCATCAGAGAATGAGGTCAGTCGGGATGAAGTACCTAACGGATAAATGAGAGGAGTGTAGCTCCTTCTCTCAGTGAATAATGGAGACAAAACAAAAAATAAAAAACTGATGATAAGATTGGCCAATTTCTACTTGATTTTCATCCCAAGTAAATTGTTATTTATTTGGAAAGCAAGCAGCATAACCTAAGGATTAAGAGCAAGAATTTTGGCCTCCACAAGAGCTGGGTGCAAATCCACGCCCCGGCACTTACTAGCTGTATGGCCATGAGCAAGTTACTTAAGCACTTTGGGCCCCATATGCCTGCCCTTCCTAAAATTAGAATTCTAATAAGCTTCACCACGTAACGTTGTTTTGGGGTTTCCATGAGGCAGTACATACAATACACAATAGCTATTGGCCATGTTTCTGCAGCTTAAACTGGCCTCTGAAAACCATAGCATTAAAAGTGATTATGCATGAGCTTCCCTGGTGGCGCAGTGGTTGGGAGTCCGCCTGACGATGCAGGAGACACGGGTTCGTTCCCCGGTCCGGGAGGATCCCACATGCCGCGTCTGCAGCCTGTGCTCCGCAACGGGAGGGGCCACGGCAGTGAGAGGCCCGCGTACCGCCAAAAAAAAAAAAAAAAAAAAAAGTGATTATGCATATTTTATTTTAGTGTCTTATTCCACCTATTAGTTCAGACTCTTCCCTAGCTTATTTTTGTCATCTCTAATGATATGCCAGGTGAGCTCACACACGATGCCATGTAATGCCTCTCCCACTCAGTGAGCTTGCTCCGCAGGCTTCTACTCTCTGAGGAGTGGTTTGAAGGTTTCTGCCACCAGGCAGTTGCTGCGCCCTTCCACCTCATGACGGCTGCTGCCGCACTGCTCACCCTCCAAGGGCCAACCCAGCGCCGCGTCCCCAGAGGCAGAGCCCTGGGCTGTGGGGCCTTCTGGCAGAAGTGGATCTCTTGCCTCTTTGTGCCACCCGTTTTCACCTGGTCATTGTTGCCCCCAGTCTGGAAGAAGTCTCTTTGGAAATAGCTCTTGCAGCTTCTGATGGCAGCCCCTCTGCTCTCACAAAGTAAGTAAGACATGAGAAAGAGCTTTTTAATTTATCAAGCTGTATAAAGATGTGTGTACAGAGTTGTTCATTAAGATAAGTTTATAAAAATGAAAAACCCGGAGCAATCAGAATGTCCACCAATAGGGAGAATGTGGTACAGCTAAATGATCACATGATTTTTATGTATGTGTGAATGTGTGTGTGTGTGTGTGTGAGAGAGAGAGAGAGAAGGTGGGAGAAATAAGAGGGGTTTGAAAGGATGCTGTAAAAAAGGGTGGATTTCTTCTCCTTATTCAAAAACTATTTTTATTAGACTCAGAATCTACATGACTAAAAAGAAAGCTTCTCTCCTTTTTAATATTTCTTCCTCCTGCCTAGGTAGTGCCCTTCAAGAACCCAAGGGAAGGGGAAGAGGTTAAAAGACAGACATGACTGGAGGTTGCAGGGCCCAACCTTGATAGCCCACCACCAGGGGGCAGCATCAGAGAGACAAGGGCAGGGGGGCCTGCGAGGAGCTCCACGTTTCTGAACTTTTTCAAGCCCTGCCTGCCCCCCTTTCCATCTAAGGGTTTCGTTTTACATAAGTGGCCAAATGAACTCCAGAATCTTATGTTATTCTATCCCCGGTTCCAATCTGCTTAGCATCTAAACTTTTCTTAAATATTTGAACATTTCCCAAACAACTTCACAGAACAAAAACAAAAACACACAAACATAGACTGACAACAATTTTGAGAGCTGATTACAAAAAGAGTACTTTGATTTGGTATTTAATTTCTTGTATATTTCAGAGATAGATAGATAAAAGGTAGATAGCACAAAAGGCATTACTGGAATTCATCATGGAAACATTCCACGATGACTATTATGCAGCCATTGAAAGCAATAATGTAGAAAGATATGTGTTGGCATAGCAAATGTATTATCTTAGAGTGTGCATGTGTGTCTATGCATAGAGAAATATATAGAATGGTGGTCATTTAAGTGATAGGAATACTGCTGAATTTATATTTTGTTATACTTTTCTGCATCACAAACTTCTTTATAATGATCATAAATCTTTTATAAAATTAAAAAGAAAAAAAAGAAATAAAACTATTTTCTCCATCGGGGAAACAAAATTTACTTTTTAAAAGTAAAATTTATCAATATGAACCTGAGAAGCCCCAATTTTTTTTTAAGTGTAAAATGTACATTTAAACTTGAGCTTTCACTGTGACTGCTAAATGGATGCTTAATTCCCAGTCCTTGAATTCTTAATTCAATGATGCTTAATGCTTAATTCCCAGTCCTCTAGAATTCTTCTAGACCAACCTCCAGATGGGACAGTAATGGAGTGAACTCTTCTGGTTACTTGCTCCACCAGTCCTCCCTCTAGGAGGAGAATTGACCTCTCTGGCTGTCGAGATCGTCTGGCGCCTGATAGTCTTGGGGTCACATTTCTCTGCTGGGCAGAGGGAATGTATTAAATGTCACACTGCTTGGGATTTCTTTTCCTCCCTGGCCCCTTGAACCTGTCAGTACTTGTCAGAGGCTCAGCAGGTATTCACGCTCTTGGTTTCAGCTTCTCCACCTACAATTTGGTGGGAAAGTCAGGCTTGTGGAGGGAGATGGGAGACACTACCACATTCTTCATTTAGCAGCTTACCTATCTCTGAACACAATCTTAAATAAACTATAATTCCACTGAAATGCAAGGAGAACCCATTGAAACTGCTCTCTTGTCATAACACTGCCCTTCAGATTATTATTATTTTAATGGCCTTTGAAGTTGTCATTATCCATTGCTCATGACAAGTATAATGATCACTAATACAACCATCATTAGCTAAATGCTTCTAACTCTTTCCTACCAGGCATAGTCCTTCAGGGGTCTCATGCTCAAGAAGTCAGTCTCTGCTATATAGACATTTCTCCAAAGAAGACGTATAGATGGCCAATAGGCACATGAAAAGGTGCTCAACATTACTAATTATTAGAGAAAAGCAAATCAAAACTACAATGAGGTATCACCTCACACTGGTCAAAATGGCCTTCATTTAAAATGTCTACAAATAACAAACGCTGCAGAGGGTGTGGAGAAAAAGGAACCCTCCTACACTGTTCGTGGGAATGTAAATTGCTGCAGCCACTATGGAGAACAGTATGGAGGTTCCCCAGAAAACTAAATATAGAGTTTCCATATGACCCAGAAATCCTACTCCTGGGCATATATCCAGAGAAAACTCTAATTGGAAAAGATATACCCACCCCAATGTTCATAGCAGCACTATTTACAATAGCCAAGACATGGAAGCAACCTAAGTGTCCATACACAGATGAATGGATAAAGAAGATGTGGTACATATATACAATGGAATACTACTCAGTCATAAAAAAGAATGAAATAATGCCATTTGCAGAAACGTGGATGGACCTAAAGATTATCATACTAAGTGAAGTAAGTCAGACAGAGAATGACAAATACCATAGGATATCACTCATATGTGGAACCTAAAATATGACACAAACGAACTTATCTATGAAACAGAAACAGACTCACAGACATAGAGAACAGACTTGTGGTTGCAAGAGGGGGGAGCAGTGGGGGAGGGATGTATTGGGATTTGAGGTTAGCAGATGCACACTAGTATATATAGGATGGAAAAACAACAAGGTCCTACTGTAGAGCATAGGGAACTATATTCAATATCCTGTGATAAACCATAATGGAAAAGAATGTGAAAAAGAATATATATATGTATATATATAAAACTGAATTACTTTGCTGTACACCAGAAACTAACACAACATTGTAAATCAACTGTACTTCAATAAAATAAATTTTTTAAAAAGTCAGCCTCTGGTTATTCCGCCCATGAACATCCACCTCCAACTTCCAGTACCCTCTGTGACACTTACATGAGTTAATTCACGTAAATCTCCTAGACTGGTGTGCCTGGAACATAGGAACTCCTCAATAACACCAGCTGCTGATGCTCTTATTGTCACTATTGTTGTTGTTGTGCTAGAACCATGTCATTCTAAACCTGCAGTTGTGTTGCTGCGGGGGCTTTCCCCCAGCTCCCCACCACTTCCACGCTTTTCCTTTCTCCCTTTACAAAAGTTCCAGCCTGTGTTTCCTTTCACAGCCATGTGGTGTCACCAGCGCTTCACAAACGTTCATCTGAAGTGGCTGGTTGTTCATTTCAGCAACAGGATCATGCCTCTGCTTATACAGAGAGCCAAGCCTCATCAGACAGATCTTTCCGTGGATGGCAGAAACATTTCCTTTATATGTTTGTTTTCATGGAGATGTACTTAGCACTGAATTTTGTGTGACGTACCGCTGCTTTAGCCTCCATATTTCTTGTTAATTATGCTGAGAAGATAGAAGCACACCAAGGAACAACTTGAAAAGAATAATGGTAATTTATTGAACACCTGCCAGGTGCGGGCACTGTCCTAGGAGAGACAAAGTCCCTGCCCTCCTGGAGCTTACAGAGTAAGCTGAGCCAATGATGAAGATGAAGCTAGAGGAAGGACAGAAGCCACGGTGCAGATCACCTTGTATAGTTCAGGATCTTACAAATCTGTCCAGCCCCAACCTGGGTCTGAACCGATAGCAGCCCCCAAACAGGCAGCCCACGTCATGATGCTGGGTCACGTTGTCTAGGGGGAGCCAGATATCCTCAGGCTTGTGTGACTTGTTTCAGATGTGAGGTGAAAATTTTGCAAATGCTATGATGTGTCTGTATGTGTGTTTCCTTTGGTCATGTGTGCATCTATCCAGTCATGTGAAGATGAATTAAAACCCCAGCTCTACCTTTTCCTTGCTGCATGACCTTGGCCAAGTCACTTATCCTCTCTAGGCCCTCAGTGCTCATCTTTAAGTGGAGGATAGCAAGGCTTTCTTTACAGAACTGAGATGAGGATTACCTGAGATAACGTATATAGACCATTTAGCACTGGGCCAGACAGATCATGAACACATGGTAATTGGTAGTTATTAGCTTCCCTATTATAACAATTAAGTTAACCCAAAACCACCAGGTACCAAGTATGAGCCAGGTACCGTGCCTGGCTCTGCACAGAGCAGAGAAATCAATCCAACATAATCCTTGCACTGAAAGAGCTTCTAATTCAATAGAGGAGCAAATTATACACCAAATAATGATCATACAGACTGACTGGAATCACATGCCAAGAGAGGAACCACAAGTTGTAAGAGAATCCAAGGCAGGAGAGTTGCTGTGAATGTAGGAAAGGAGAATTAGCCTAGACCTTTGATCTAAACACAAGTAGGGGATGGAGGGGGCAAAGGTCAGACCCATGGACCCAAGATGGTGCAGAGGGAGCCAACTCCACCACCCAGGGTTGCTTTTACTGGGAAAAACAGAACGCAGGCGGCAGCCTACTAGGAGTGCCCATGCAACATCCTCAAGAAAGCTTCCTTCTTCTCCAAGGCTTGCAGTAGCTGACAAACTGGGTCATATAAGTGCCCCCTTAAGGTCTCACAGACATCCTGTGAAGAGAGAAGCTGTGGGTCTGCTCACAGAAATTTCCAAAGTGCCAGAGAAAGACTAAGCCCCTGTCTCAGGTCCTAGAGCCTCCTGCATTCATGACCACCTGAGGACACATTCAGCAAACCGCCTCTGTGACACAGTGTCTTTATAGCCCAGAGCTACACAAATCGACCTCTAGCACAGATACTTTCCTTCTGGGAGGGTCAATGAAGTCTTCAAGAATGAGGTGACTTTGATCTGGGCCTTGGGGGGATTTGGGGAAGATGCTCTAGAAAGAGAGAAGAGAGAAGTAAGACAGAGGCAGAGACTGGAATGCACAGACCATGTGTACAGTGTACATCTGGTAAATTATCCTACTCTGCTGGAGCAGAGGACACCTGTACTGTTGACAATATGTCCAGTTTCCAAGTGCTTCAGAGAGTGCTTACATTGTACGGGGTTCTAGGCTCAGGTCCGGCATACCTTATCTCATCAAGTCCTCACACACTAGATACTGTTATCTGTGTTCTTCTTTAAGAAAGTCTGAGTGAGATAAGTGACTATCTAAGGCTACAGAGATAAAGCCTG
The DNA here is from genome assembly GCF_951394435.1 of Stenella coeruleoalba. Lineage (NCBI taxonomy): Eukaryota > Metazoa > Chordata > Mammalia > Artiodactyla > Delphinidae > Stenella > Stenella coeruleoalba. Next base: position 53,437,403 of record NC_137162.1, on the reverse strand, counting down.
TTAAAGTGGAATTCAGCACTGACCCTAAGACTTAAGTCACTGTGCAATCTTAGCTTCCAATAAGATTGGAAAAGTACCTTAGGGTTGGGTGAGAGAGGGCCTTGAATACCTAGCAAAGAACATTGCATTCAGGGAAGCTCAAGCTCTGGAGTGAGAACATTTTGGAAATATCCGAGGTTGTGGTGGAATCTCCTTAAGCCTGAGCAGAAAGGTACATGCAGACCCAAGCCTACGCACAACCGAACCTGGGGAGCAGAAAAACTGATTTGAGGTAAGGTGGTGTCTGCTGGGAGTGTGATTCCAGATCCAGGGCACAGAGGAAGTCTCCCCAGGTGCTGGGTGTGCTCACTCTGCCACTCTTGGACAACAGTCTGGGCTTCTGTCATCTTTAGACCCAAAGGGCCACGTGACTTGTTTCCATGGTTATACACATTTGTGCCCAGTAAAAATGAGCCAGCCAGGAGGCTGATGAGGAGAAGAGAGTGGAACTGATGAGAACTTAGTGTCTCGCAGGGCCTCCCCTACTGCCCTGGCTCTCTTGGGACCACCATGGGGGGCCTTGGGCTCCTCCCTTCCTTAATGAAGGAGGGGAAACTCACTAGAGCTGCTGGAGCATGGAAAGCATCCAGCCGTGAGTCAGGTCACCCTGAATGTGGATGATGACCTTGGGCAAATCTTTGCGCCATTTGTAAAACAGTAGGACAAACCAGGTGATCCTGAAGAAACTTTGTTTTGTTGTTAAAAAAATGCATAACATAAAATTTACTGTCTTAACCATTTTCAAGTATACAGTTCAGTGGTGTTAAGTATATTCACATTGTTGTGCAACTGATCTCCAGAATTTTTCCTCTTGCAAAACTGAAACTCCATTAAACAAGAACTCCCATGTCCAGCCCCCTTCTGTTTGGTAACCACCATGTTATGTTCTGTTTCTGTGAGTTAGACCACTTTAGATACATCGTATCAGTGGAATCATACAATGTTTGTCTCTTTGTGGCTGGCTTACTTCACTTAGTATAATGTCCTCAAGGTTCATCCATGTTGTAGCATGAGATAGGATTTTTTTGATGCCTAAAGCTCAGCTTCTCTGTACATCAGTGCCAAATCAAATCTCGGAGACAGAGTTTTGGGTGAAGGAGAAAAGGATAGCTTTATTAATTTGCCAGGCAAAGGGGGACACGGCGGGCTCCTGACTCAAAAAACTATGTGTCCTCACTTGGAGAGGATAGTGAGAAGTTTTATAGCAAAGAGGGCATGATCAGCTCATGGACATTCTTCTGACTGGTTGGTGATGAGGTAAGTAGGAGTCAGCATCATCAACCTTCAGGTTCCGACTGGTCTGGGGTCTACATGCTTGTGGGCAGCATACCATCCTTAATCGTTAATCGTTAACCTCTCCCACCTGGAAGGGGTTTCAGTATCTGCAAAACAGCTCAAGGATATTGTTGTGTGTATCCTTTGATGGGGAACGGGGTGGGGGGGGGACCTTGTCCCAAGGTTGCCCTATTGTTTCTCTTGACTGTTTCTCCCTGGTCTCACATCCCCTCCCTTCCCTAATTAACAACTGCTTGAATCTGCCCACTGGAACTCAGGGAAGGTCATGTAGGCTGATTGAAGGATATTTCCTGTAATCAAAGAAATGGGGGAACACAGAAAGGCTTGTGCCTGGGAGCCCCAAAGGGCCCTGCTCAGTATCATTTAAGGCTGAATAACATTCCATTGTATATATATGCCACATTTTGTTTACCCAGTCACCAGCTGACAGACATTTGGTTGCCTCCACCTCTTGGCTACTGTGAATAATGTTGCTATGAACATGGGTGTGCAAACATCTTTTCAAGACCCAGCTTGACTCTCAGGTTTAAGATGCAATTAGTTTGGTTGTGTGTTTTATTACTGCTTTCTTTAAACAAATAAACAAACATGGAGCCTTTTGAAGAGTGAACTAATTGAGATGAACACTTCAGATGCTGCAGGGTGACATTAATTTGGGAAGTTTAAACACTCAAAGCTAAGATTTTGGCACTCAACAAAGTCCCAAAGCCGCAGCACCAGGAGGAGCTAGAATAGCCCTAAACTGGGGCCTTGCAGAGAAAGCCCTGGCATCATTATGCTCTTCAGTCACAACATTATCTAGGAAACCCTTTCAGCAGAGATAATGGGGATCTATCCGTATAAATCATTTGCTGGATGAGTTATGCATTGACTTGTTGGAAAATACGGGAGATTACATGCCAGGTGTGCAGGAAAAACATTCTTCAAATTCAGTCACGTATACTATACCCTCAGGGGAAAACATTTAGGATCCATACAGTTTCCCTTGAAATAAAGGTTTGCTTTTCCGCTCCTGAATAGCATGGTTGAAAGGTCTGGCCAACAATCAGGCTGGCAGGCATGTTACTAAATATTGGAACCTCTGCTTTCAGCAGGATGACTCAGTGGGGTGGTGGGTGTTTGTTAGATGATTAATGTTTCAGTATAGGTGTGCCTGCTGGTTGGGGCACAGAAGTAACTTAAATCGCTAATCGCAGAATCCTCTTCAGAGAAAACTGTAGTGAAACCTGGCTGGTCCATTGAAACTCTCCGCCCTGGGTTTTTTGCCACAATGAGAATGCCTCTCTCAGGATGGTAGGGGGAGAGCCAAGCCGTTCTTCTTAATAACACTTGCCAAGCCCTTGGCTGGGAGTGTGGCTGTGATGAGCACAGTCTCTGCCCTCGAGGTCCTAGTCCAGTGGGGGAGACAGAGAGAGGTAGGCAGTGTGGGAACAGAAGTAGGAACAAGCCTTGGGAGCCCAGAAGAGCAGAGCTAACTCAGGCAGAGTGAGAGGAAAAGCATTGCACAGATTACTTCTGACCTGGGTGTTGAAGAATGAGGAGTCTTACAGGCAGAAAAGCATAAGGAAAGGCAGTCTAGGCCGGGGGAAACAGCATGCGTGCGTAAGAATGGCAGGATGGCTGAATAGCAGAGGGTTGAGGGTGAGGTTGAGACTTGGGAAGGCCTCTTAACGAAGTGTGAGAACTCCAGAACAGGCCCGTCGTACCCCTGCCAGGAGCTCTGGGGGGATGCGATGCCATTCCTGGTCTCCCTGGCTGCCCACAGTGTCTGACCAGGGAGAAACCACAGCTTACACTGTGCAGCTGCGTGCCCAGAACCGAGGATGGAGAAGGCATTGCTTCACGGGTGGCACGGGCACCACGTTCATGGCCGTGTGTGGGGAGGAGGCCCTCAATCACCAAAGAGGAGACCTTGCCAGCTTTGAGGGGATGTTTCCTCCGGTGAGGCTGAGGAGAGTGTGAAGAACACTCACCTCTCGGCTCCTTTCTGCAGCAGCCCTGGCCATCCTAGCCAGTGACCTGAACTCACCAACATTCCTGGGATGCAGAAACAGCATCCACTGGCTCCAGCCAGGTCCCTGGGTGTCCTGGCAGCATGCCAGCGAGGGGAAGGTGACACTCTGAGATAGCAGCAAGAGAACCTAAGGCAAGGTGACTGCAGGCGGGGAGGAAGCTTTCGTTTTCTCTCAGAAGGACTGGCTGGTGGCAGCCCGGTATTGTCCAAAGCAGGTTACCTGTGGTTTGGGAGACAATGCTTTTTATCATCCCAACCATGGCTCTTCTATCTGGGACACAAGCTATACTGAATGGGACACTAGGAAAAGAGAGAAAAATTAGACAGTGTTAGGCAAACCTAGACTCTCTCTGGGGTGCTCTTCTTTCTAAACATTTTTAGACTGAAACTGCATCTCCTGGGAGAGCCTCTAATGAATATGGAGCAGCCTGTCTCACTAGACAGATTTCTCTTTGTCTGGGAGTTCTGAGTGTCTTCTCTAGCCTCCAGAAACTGTAGGTGATTTTTTAAAATAATAATGAATGATTTAATGAGAGGTAGGCAGAGCTGGGCAGAACTATGGAGAACTCCCAGAGCAGGGGGATGCCCAAAGTGTGGGGTATGAGGAAACAGTTTTTTTCAGCATTGTAGCTATTTTGTTTTTAGTTATATTGCTTTAAAAAAACCAACATGAGTCTACACGTTGAAAAGTATATCTTCCTCCTTCCCAAAATGGAACAATTGCTATCAGTTTGTGGGGTTTCCTTCTAGACTTTGTTCTATGCCCACAGGGCATCAGCATGTGTCAATACAGACCTACACACAGCTAGATGAAGAAATAGACGGACAGGACCGGAACTGGGATACAGATAAGGATAGAGACACAGCTGATGTCAGTTGGCCCTTCCTGTTCATCAGGAACAGAGAACAGAAGAGCTTAGCTCTTGGGAACAGGGAGTGAGGAGTACACATTTTCTGTTTCCAGCCAGCTGAGCAGTTACACTGGGAGAGACAAGCCAATACTTGGGAGGAAGGAGAGGCTGGAGAAGCCAGACCCATGGTGATGTTGAGATTTCTAAGACAAACAGAAGAGATGGGTCTAGGGTTACCCGACATGATGGAGGGCCTGAGCCCTCTCTGTCCCTGGATTGCTGCAGGATCTCTGTAGAAACTTGACCATATGCCCTAAAGCATTGACGGTGCCCTCAAGGGTCTAATGGCAAGTGTGCTGTCAGTGGAGGAAACCACAGGGGATGATGGAAAATACTAAATTTGGTGAGGATGTGGAGAAACTGGAATTCTTAGAATTAGAATGAAAATCATATAGGCACTTTAGAAAACAGTTTGAGAGTGTCTTATAAAGTTAAACATACACTGACCATATGACCACTCCTAGACATTGATCCAAGAGAAATGACAACATATGTCCAGAGGTTGCCTACAAATGTTCCCAGCAACTTTATTCATAGCTGCCCAAAAGCTAGAAGCAACCCAAATATATCCATCAACTGGTGAATGGAGAAACAAAATTTGGCATACCTATACAATGGAATACTTCTTAGCAATAAGAAGTAATGAAGAACTGCTGTACACAGAAACATGGATGAATCTCAAAAGCATTATTCTACGTGAAAAAAGCCAAACAAAATACTACATGCTGCATGATTCCATTTATATGAGATTCTACAAAAAGCAAAACTATAGCTATAGGAAGCAGTGATCTCCTGAGGCTAGGGATCTGGGGAAGGAATTGATCACAGGGGCCATGAGAGAACTATTGGGGGTAATAGAAATGTTCTATATGATGATGGTGGTGGTGATGGTAGATGTCTGCATATGTGGGTTCCAACTCTTCAAATTCAGCAGTTAAAATTGGTGAATTTTACCTCAACTCTAACTTCATAAAAAATTGTACTTTACTAAAGCTGACAAAACTTTTTAAAAAAATTTATTTATTTATTTATTTACTTTTGGCTGCGTTGGGTCTTCGTTGCTGCGCGCCGGCTTTCTCTAGCTGCGGCAAACGGGGGCTACTCTTCGTTGCGGTGCGTGGGCTTCTCATTGCGGTGGCTTCTCTTGTTGTGAAGCACGGGCTCTAGGCACACGGGCTTCAGTAGTCGTGGCTCTTGGGCTCTAGAGCACAGGCTCAGTAGTTGTGGCACATGCGCTTAGTTGCTCCACAGCATGTGGGATCTTCCCAGATGAGGGCTCGAACCCGGGTCCCCTGCATTGGCAGGCGGATGCTTAACCACTGCGCCACCAGGGAAGTCCCCAAAACATTTTTTTAATTCAAGCAAAAATAGGTGAGAAGGAAAGTGATAACCAGATTGAGAAATGGGCTATAACTACAGGAAAAGCAGAGTTTTTAGAAAATCACTAGGGAACAACTTTAAATAAATACATCTTAAAACTTAGTTGAAATGGACAATTTTTCAGAAAAATATAACAATAAACTGAGTCAACAGGAAAGTTCTTAACAGGTTTTACTATGCTAGATAACCCAGGTGCCCCTAAACCTGTCAAGGACAGTGAGGAGTTTGAGGGAAGCAAGACTTCTGACACCAATTTCCAGTTGAGGGTCCCTGAGACCACACTTAGGTTTGATAATTCACTAGGGGAACTCATAGAACTCACTGAATGCCATTATGCTCACGGTTATATTTTTATTATAGGGAAAAGATACAGATTGAAATTAGCCAAGGGAAGAAGTGCACAGGGCAGAGTAAGTACCAAACTCAGAACTTCTGGTCTTCCTCTAACTATGGAGTCATTAAAAGTGTTAATTTTCCAGCAGTGATGTGTGACAATATGCACAGAGTATTGGCAACCAGAGCAGCTCACCTGGACCTTGGTGTCCAGCAAAAGAAGTGAGAAGGAAATCAATACCAGGATTGAAAATTGGGATATAGTTAGAGATAAAGCAGAGTTTTTAGAAAATACCGTATTTATTTGAATTACAACGACTTTATGGTGTATTTTGATATTTGGTAAGGCAAATTTTGTCTGTTTTTTCATGTAACTTTCACAACTACTTTCAGACATTTGTTTTCCTTATAAAGCTTGGCTTCTCTGTTAAGTTGCCTCCAGTTGCAAGTGCACATTGTTTATATTCCATGAGTTGAGTTTAATTGCTGTATAAAAATCTTCTAAGAGATTACATTAGGATTTGGCACTAAAGTGAAAAAGTTATTGTGAACACAGAAATTCATGGAAACAGCAAGTGGAAAAGAAATTTATATTAGTAAAGGGAATTTTGTTATCAAAGGAATGACTTCATTTTTCTGTTTTCTTGCAAAGCAAAATCAAGAGGTTTATAGAACCAAGAAATAAAGCTACCCCCAATCCCCCTTCACACACATATGAAGTCTATTATCTTTTACTACAAGATCCATGCAAAAGGATTGTAATGCAATGGAAAATTTCCCAAATCTCTTGAAATAGATGAAAGAAATTCCAAAGCAATGAGAGATTGTCATCACAATTCATGTGTTTTTTTGTTTTGTTTTTTTTTGCGGTACACGGGCCTCTCACTGTTGTGGCCTCTCCCATCGCGGAGCACAGGCTCCGGACGCGCAGGCTCAGCAGCCATGGCTCACGGGCCCAGCCGCTCCGCGGCATGTGGGATCTTCCCGGACCGGGTCACAAACCCGTGTCCCCTGCATCGGCAGGCGGACTCTCAACCACTGCACCACCAGGGAAGCCCAATTCCTGTGTTTTGAAGGACTACCATTAAGATGTAAAACGTCTATTTATCAAAACTTCCTGCTGGTTTTGAGCAGAAGACAATAGTGGAGCACTCTTTTTTTTAAAAAAGATTTATTTATTGGGCTGCATTGGGTCTTCATTGCTGCATGCAGGCTTTCTCTAGTTGTGGCGAGCGGGGGCTACTCTTCATTGCAGTGCGTGGGCTTCTCATTGCAGTGTAGTGGAGCACTCTTTAAGAAATGCTGCATCACCAGTGTTTCTAATAGCCCAAGGATAATATTGTGTGATAAATGCAGACATCAGTGATTCTGAGTCCAAAAATGATGGAGAAGAGTTGGACTTTGGATGTGAAAATGTCTTAGGAATATCTTAAGACATTTATTTCACCTCTATTTATCCTTTTAACTATGCACGCAATAATGTATGAGATGGGCACTAACCCAGACTTAGATCAATCAGAGCGCAGCAATACCCTGACCACAGTGACTGGCCAATCAGAGTGGCTGACTGGCTCTGGGCTTTGTTCACTCCTTAGTCTAACTGGCCCCTCCCCATGCTGGCTCTTGGAAGCCATCCTGTGACCACAAGATGAACCAGTCTTAACATGAACCAACACCTGGCTAACAGTGCAAAGAAGCAAAAGGACCTGGATAGTTGATAACTTTATTGAATCATAGGATCACCTCAAGGCAGTCTGAGTTGGGTTTCTGTTACTTGCACACTAAAGCTTCCTAAATGAATGTTAGTGGATAGAGAAAAAGATAATGAGTGAGGACACTCAAGGCAGCCCTGCTTCCCCAACCTGGGGACAGAATTATCCTACTATCCAGCTCTGGGTCAGTCACTGGTCCATCTGGTGAACCTCTGGTCACGTCTATTGAGGGCTCCAGAAAGGCTTTGCTGTGAGGTGCGCTGTGGAAGTAGAGCATCTTTATATGCTTTTATAAAATAAGAAAGAAGAATTCAGGGATATTGACAAGTAGAAAGAGATTTGGAGCTGATCCGTGCACATCTGTTTTTGTGGTTCATACATGTTTCCAGATTTTGATTTGACTTTTATACATTCACAGAACAAGAACCTAGGCTTGAAACAATGAAATCAAGCACCTATTTTTACTTTATTTTCATGTTGATGCTAGCTGCTTCCAGAACTGTCCCCAATGAGCCCAGACACACTGCAGGACCATCAGCTTAAAAAATCATGTTATGATGCTGGCCTGGGTCACTGCTGAGTGAGCAGATGAAGCTAGGTGAATCTAGGGGTGTCTGTGACACTGAAAGAATCACAAATCTTTACCCAAACTGCCTGCTGTTAGCAATGTTTTCTGCCTGCCCCAGGGGATTTTTGAAGGACAGAGCAGTTTCCCTGCCCCTGCTGAGAGGGTACCACACCTAAATTGTCACAAAGCTCGTAGTAGTCCACCTTAATTTCTACCCCCTTAAATTAAAATCTAGATTATGTCATGGTCTTTACAACACCAGAAGTACTCTTCTTTTTCAAACTTGGTAGATTGATTTTTTTGTTTTTAATCCCTGAGTTTGTAAATTTTCCTGTGTCTACTTTTTCTTCTGGTCTGATGACTGCTTTTTAATGAGTTCAGCCTGCGCCTTCTTGGACAAATTGGGAGTGTGAAGAGTGTGTTAATTAGCTATCAGATCTAGCCTGGCTTTTGAAGTCCAGAGCTTTGGAATGCTACAAAAATATAAATATAATCATGGCTTTTTGTATTTGGTAATTATACCACAGCTGAAGCCTCAGGGAGCCTGCCACCCCAGGATTCTGCTACGGGTGATCCCTGAATGGCTCTGTCATTAATGGTCAGTCTCCGGGGACCCAAACTCAAGGGAAATGGCTTCCTGTTTTGTTCTAAGTGGGCTTTTTCCCCTGCAACCTTTCTCCCTGTTGACCAAATATCCTATTTCAGGATGGATAGAATAAGCCTTTTCCCCCTCCCCTTCACTGGGTAAGAAGGTATTAAGCAGCAGTGAGAAAGGCCCTCTGGGGGTAAATTGTTTTCTTATGACTACACCCACATTGTACCAAATTATACCAAATATTTTCAGGCCTTCAAATCAAATACCTACTCCTGCAAGAAGGCTGCATGATCACTCAAACTGATTCCTCTCACCTCCAATTTAGAAACATCCTCTCTTTCACAGCACTTCCCCTGTATACTTCCATGCTGGCCTTGGGCCAGGCTCTGGGTTCCCAGAGATGGAGCAAAGGAACTCACAATCTGGTGAAGGAGAGATCTCTTAAATGGCCCATAAATTTACAAGGAGCTTGGAGTCTGGGTGGGAGGTCAGGAAGGTGACAGGGAACGCTTTGGACTTTGTACACCAGGAGGCGGTGCCAGGTGAACTCAGGGGCCAAACTGCAGGCAGACAGCTACCTCTGACCAGTGGGTGTGGCAGCCCTGCTTTGCTATTTCATTGCACACTGCCCTGTGACTGATCAGTTGTCCCAGTGTTACTTTAAGTGTTATATTGTGAATCAGGTCTTCCTGTCTCTGAAAAGGTGTCCTCTCAACTGCCTACTTTTATAAAACAATGTGGACACTTAAATATAAGGAGTAAATGAATGAGTGGAAGAACCATGTGGGTCAAACTAGACCCCGACTTCAGAATCTGTGAAGTCAGGCAACATCCCAGTAGCCAGCCATCTCCACTCACCACGCTCTGCCCAATGGCCAGCATTTTGGGGTGAAAGAGGATGTGGGATGGGGGTCAGAGGCTGGCAATTCTGAATTTGTTGCTAAAGTGTGTCGGTCCTAAAGATTCCCCCTCCCTATGCCAAAAAACCGTGAAAAAATAACTGCTCAAAAACTCGCTGAGGACTGAAAGGGGACTGTCCTTGGCTACAGGACTTCCAGGTCCCAGCAGGGCAGTCGAGAGCCTCCTTTTGCTCCAGAAGGCGCCCCTGACAATGAATCAGGAGCCTAGGGTCACCACTCGTGAAGGACTGAAAGCAGCTGGAGCTGTGAGAACCAGGGACCGCATGCGAACGGGTCCCGAGAGCCGCATAGGGTTGGACGCGCGCTCCGAGCTGGCGACAGCGACACAGCCGAGCTGGCACTGAGCCACGGGGGGGGGCGGGGGAGGGCTGGGCGGGTCACGTGGGAGTGGCGCGCGGGGAGACGCAGGCGCGAACCTGCGCAGGCGCTGGGGCCACCCCTGGGACCCCTGGGGCCGGGGAGTGTTCCATCCGCCAGCCACCGTGCGTCGGGCGCGAGAAGAGGCGGGCTGCAGGGGAGCGCGAGCGGTAAGTGCGGCGCGCAGGGCTCTGCGGGGCACGTGACGTCCGCGAAGGCAGGTGAGGAAACTGAGGCAGGGAGGGGCGAATGATGCAGGTCGGGGCGCGCGCGGGTTGGCCGGATGCGGGGCTGGTTAGGTCAGACCCACGGTCAGCTTCGGAGCCCGCGGGAAGCTGCTTCAGAGCCGGCAGGGCGCGGCCACACCTGCGGGTCTCGAGGCGGCCCCCACCTCCCTCGGAGGACGACGCCCCTCCCGCCCCTGAGCCCCGCGCTCCGCGGAAAAACCCAGCGTTTGCGGTCAGAAAACCCGGGGCCGGGACCCTGCGCTGATCTGACCGGCCGAGAAACCCCCCTCTTCCCCGCCCCCAGGCTTTGAGAGAGGCTAATGGCACCGGCTTGCCTGGATTGTTGGGACAAAGAACTGAGAAAGGGGCTTTGTCCTGGCGCGTCTGTTCTGCGGGGCCGAGCCCGGGATGGGCCTGCGGGGTTGCCTGTGGGTGGCGGGCCGACCAGCTGGCGATGGGCGATGTGCGGGTGGAGGCCAAGAGCCTGGTCGTCTTGGGCTCTGTGCCTGCTTAGGGTCCTGTGTTTTATGGCGCCGCGATTTCTCGCGTTTTTCATCATCTCAGAGGCACCTGTTTTGCCTCCCTTACCCAAAGGTTACAACCCCTGGCAACTTTTTTTGAAAAGAGCTCAGCCGTACGTTTTAAAACACTGTGCTGAAGTCTGGGAGTGAAAAGACAAGGCACTGATGATCGGACAGTTTCTCCTCGAGGTTGTTGCAGGGATCGGAGCTGAAGCATTTGGAGAAGATGTTTAAGACCCAGCCTGGCCAGGGCCGTGGGGAGGCAGCACCCCCGGGGGGGGCCAGAAGCCGGGTTGGGGTCCAGTCCCAGCTGACTCTGGGCCTCTTTTCCTTACCAACACGAGGCTCTTTCAACAACCCAATTCTCTAACCCTGTGTAGTTTTTGTCTTTGTTTTAATGCATTTTCCTTTGAACTTGTCAGGTGGTTAAAAACAGAAAATAATTACTTGGGATTTATTTAGCAAAGCATGGTCCGGGAGCCAGCTTGTATAGGCTCCGATGCTTGTGCTCCAGCCCAGTCCTGGAGATCAGAAACCCCGTCTCCTTGGAACATACCCGGTCATCAGAAACCCTCCATCTCATGTACAAACAACATTTTAGGGGCAATCATTGACTAATCTAGAAATGAGTAAGAATTACACCTCACATCATGTCACTCTTTGTAAGGTAGCTTACAAAGCACCACGTATACATTTAATCCTTTGATTCTTACAACTCTGTGGAAGATTACATTTTGTAATTTGGGAATCATTCTTGTTTTACTGATACAAAAACAGTGCCTTGTCCAGGTTCTAACAGCTTGTAGGAATTTGAATTAGGTTTGAGCTATTCTTGGTGTGGCCCTTACTGTATTGCTGTTCTTTATAAGGGCATGCCATTCATTTGACATCTTATGTGTTGTTCCTGAGGGGTATGAAGACATTTATTTTGTCTTATCTGCTTCTGTCACTTAAATGGTGCTTGGAAAGTTTGGTAAGGACTGGAATTCTGAGGCTCAAAGCCCCAGCCTCTATTAGTATCCCAGAAATAAGGCAGCTCTCCTGCCAGCTGGGTGCTTGCCTTTTTGTGAAATGTTGAGCAGAGACACTCCAAACTTCCTTCTGCTGAGGCATGTGTGGCAAGAACTGTCTGGAGAGACTGAGCGGTAGCCAGCCCACCCCTGAGCTCAGTGGCCTCTGACACAGGGAGATTACAACTGGGCAGGGCTGTTTGCCTTCTCTGGTGCTGGCAGGCTGCAGAAGGGCAGCATGGAGTATGAATTGTGGGGTGGCAGTTAGACCACAGGGGCCTGAGAAAAGCCAGGGTTCCCTCCAGATCCAGAACTTCCGCCCAAGAGGCAGGCCTGCAGTGACACAGCTGAAGAAGTTGTTCAGTGTTTTGTGTCTGTTCTGCTTCAGATCTCCTGCCCTCATAGGAGAATGAGTGAATCTGAGCCCTGCGAAGAAGAGAAAGATGCTGCTGCCTTACAGTTTGTTCCTCATTGCTCGTATACAGTCTTCCCAACAACCCTTCAAAGTGCCCTGGGTTCTTTTGTGTTTTTTTTTTGCGATATGCGGGCCTCTCAGTGCTGTGGCCTCTCCCGTTGCGGAGCACAGGCTCCAGACGCGCAGGCTCAGCGGCCGTGGCTCACGGGCCCAGCCGCTCCGCGGCATGTGGGATCTTCCCGGACCGGGGCACAAACCCGCGTCCCCTGCATCGGCAGGCGGACCCTCAATCACTGTGCCACCAGGGAAGCCCAAAGTGCCCTGTTTTTAAGAAGACACTGAGGTTCAGAAGGACGACCTGACCTCTCATAATCGAAGAGTGAGAACCCAGGATTTTTGTCCTGAATCCCAGTTTCTTTTGTGGTATCTCCCTTGCCTTCCACCCACACTCATGTCACTGAGCCCAGACAGGAGGCTGTGCAAGCAAGGGGCAGAACAGCCAGGCATTTTGCGTGGGGCTCTGTAGCCGCAGGGTAGCTGATCAGAGGAAGAGACCTCTTCCAGCCCCCATATTCCTCACACTGGCAGTGACTCAGTGTTTCCCAGTCCTCTTGTTCTACATTCAGTATCTGATCAGAACTTTCTGAATCTGGCATTTAAGAGCTAAGCAGTCATGCCAAGTAGGAAGTCAGAGACCGAGGCAAGTAGGTGAGAGCTCCTTGCAACTGGCTAGTTCCATGGGGCTTACAACAAGGGTGGGTGGGAGTGTATGTCCTACTGCTCGTGGGGCCCTGGGTGCCCGTGTCACCACATTTTCAAGGCTGTCTATCCAGAATTGACAGGACCTTGTTACTGTGGGGAAGAGAGGTGTGGAGTGGTTTCTCAGCTGAGAATGGGCAACGTGACCCTTAAAACATTTGGCTTTGAATTATAAACTGCTCACAAAGTACTGGGCTTGGGAAAGGTTAGTGCTCTCTCTAGCCACCCGATTTCCCAGGCTCTGTCCAGGAGCAGTTTTGCTTTCAGCCTTCTTCAGGCCAGTGAGCAGACTTGAAGACCTGCAGGCCCTCTTCCTGGGCTCTGATCCCACACTGTTTCAGCCTATGCAGGAGTGTCCAATGAAGGATAGATAGTTATGGACTGGGAGTTGGGAGACCTGAGTCCCGGCACAGCCACTAACCAGTCCTCCCCGCAAGTGACCTGGGACTAGCTGGTCCCATCTCTGGGCCTTAGTTTTTTCTTTTGCTCAGTGAAGGAGGGGCTGAACTAGAGCTCTGAAGGAACAGAGGAGAGCAAAGAAAAGAAGATGAAGCATCCTTTCCAGCCTCGTTCACTGAGGGCTTGAGACAAGAAAGCCCATGTACACTCCTAGTTCCTTTTGTCTCCCTCAGGACCCCTTTCTTCCTTCTGCCCTGTGTCTGCCTCAAGCCAGCTCATTCTGAGGAGGGAGGATTCCCTGGGTCGGGCTTGGCTGGGCAGGTGTACCCTTAATGTTTGGAATATGATGCTGTCTCTACTTGTTTCAGGCATGAATTAACCCACCCAGGGCTGATACTTTGTCTTAGTAAGACTTTATCAGTTCCTGCCCAGACGCAGCTCCTTGAACAGGTAGAATGAGGCCTGGGGAAGCAGAGGGTGAGACTGTACACACCCAGCAGAAGAGCAGTAGTGGCAGGTGTCCCCGTGGCTTTCTGGATGTCAGAACCCTGGAGTTGCAATCATGCAGTACTTCAGAGTCTTTGGATGTCAGAACTGAGATGAACTTGTAGATTTTCTAGTTCTCTCCTCTGTACAGATGAGGAGACCCAGGCCCAGTGTCTTCATAGCTTGTGTCAGATCACCCTGCCGACGAGCAGTGGAGGTAGGACCCAACCTAAGGTCACCTAAGCCCCAGGCTTGAGTGTTTCTTTAAGGTCAAACCAGCTGCAAATTAGTTCCAGCTCTGCCTCACTGCGGAGTTTAAGGAGTAAAATTCAGATCATTTCATTCAGAGATTGAATGCCTACTTGTTGCCAAGATGTGTGTTAAATGCTGAATTTGCAGGAATGAATAAGACAACAGCCCCTGCCCTCAGATTGCTCCACCGTATTGTGTAGACAGACATGTAAATAACTAAATGCACTAAGTCCATCTGCTTGTGCATTGTGCAAAGGTATGTGTGTGTTTGCACATACGTGCCTGCTATCTGACTAGAGGTGAGGGAGCAGTCAGTTTTCGGGGCTTTCAGGAAAGGCTCCGGAGAGAAAGTGTTACATGTGCTTGGGCCTTTCCCTAGTTGGCATGGGCGGGGAGGGCATTCTGGGTAACGGAAACAACACGAGCAACAGTGCAAAGGCCTAACAAAACATGTTACAGTCCTTACACATTGAGTGATCTGATGAGGGTGCTGAAGTGGCCAGGGATGAGGCCGGGATGGTGGCCTGAAGCTGAGCTGTCAAGGGCCCTGGCGGCGTGCTGAGAGGTTTGTAGCTAGTGAGGGTCTGAAAGCAAGGGAAGCACGTGATCAGGCCAGGGAGTGTGACAGTCGCTCTGGCTACAGCATGGAGAATAGGCTGAAGAGGACCTGGCTGGAGCCAGCCAAGCTCAGTTCCGTAGTTACTGAGATAGGCCAGGTACAGAGTAATAGGGGCTTTGCTGTGGACAGCAGCAGTGAGGCTGAGAAGAGGATGGGTAGCGAACCCATGTCATAGGATGGTCAGAACTTCCTGACTGACTTCATGTGGGCAATGAGGGAGAACAGAGAGTAAAATGCAACTTGCGGTCTCTGGCTTGAGCAGTTGGCTCCATGCTTGTGTCATTCACTGAGCTAGGGAAAAAGAACTCCGGAAGAGAAACTGACTCAGCTTTGGTCATGATGCAACAGAGAACCTAGAGAACCCCCAAGTGGAAACTTTTGAGTCCGGAGCAGCACTTGGAACCTGGAAGTCACTACCAAGGTGGTGAGTGAAGTGCTGGCTGTAGGTGAGGTCACGGAGGCAGGGAGTGTGGATTGAGAGGAGTCTTGAAGTGGCAGAAAAAGAAGGGAAGGCAGAGGGAGGTAAAGAATAGACAGCAGGTAAGGGGCCCCAGTGGTGTGGGGTGGAGGGCAGGGCAAGGGAGCAGGCTGCACAAGTGTTACCAAGTCCAAACTCATACTGCTCGCTACACGACATGCCAGTAAATCGGGAGAGGAGGTGATGGGGCAAGGAATAGCGACTTTATTTGGAAAGCCAGCAGACCGAGAAGATGATGGACTCATGTCCCAAAGAACCATCTTACCCGAGTTAGAATTCAGGCTGCTTTTATACTGAGAGGGGAGGCGGGTGGCTGGTGGTTGCATACTTCTTGGTGCAGGAATCCTTTGTCCTTGCAGCTGTCCATGTAGGTCTCCTCACAGTGTTGCTATAAACCTCCAACAAGACAATTGTTATTTTTAGTTCTGCTACTTTTTAAAGGTCAAAGCCTCAAGAATGGGCTATCATGTATATTTCAGGCTCTAGGAAACATCCTTTTACAAAGGTGCAGAGGCAGCATGACTAAGCACAGGCTGCAGCGCACAAGGGTTAGAGCTAAAGGAATAGATCCACTATGGTGTCAGGCTTGTTTGTCTGTTACACAAGCGGCCAGGGGGAAAGGGACATCTTCCTTTGATTTCAGTTAGTGTGACCCCTGGGCTGCATTAAGGGCCACATTAAGGGCTTCACTTCATTAGCCTGCCCGGGGAAGCAGAGAGGGAGTCTGTTGGCGCTTGATAAATGTTATAATCTGCATGACTGCAAATGACTCAACATTTGCTCCGCGTTTTGAAGGGCTAGGGGATCTTGGCAGCTGTCCATATTGATGTTTTCTGGAGATTGTCCGCAGCAGAAGGAGCCCCAGGGTTTCTGGGTGGCCCGGTCCTGCCAATGGAGTGAGCTTAGGACCATAGGCGGGACTCCAGAGCCCCACCTCCAGCCCTCCCCTGCTGCCAGCTCCCCGTGGGTCAGCAGAAGAGTGCGGATGGTGAGTGCCTGGTGCCCGAGGCTGGGGATGAGGGACCATGTGTGGGGGAGGGGAGGTGGCTTGTGACGCTCTGGGCAGCGGGGAGGAAACACTCTGGAAATTGAAATGGGGGTGGGGTGGGGTAGAGTTGTGATGAGGAACCGAGAATGTGCAGGCTCCAGAGTGAGCTGTTTTTGATAGAATCCCACGATGTCGCTGGGTGCTTTGGAAGCTTTGCCATTCACCCCATCCAACCCCCTCATTTTGGAGTTAAGGAAAATGAGGCTGAGGGAGGGATCAAGCCATCTGGGCCTAGGGAGCCCAGCTGGGTCTCCTGCCCTGAGACGCTTATCCCAGACCAGCGCTGCCACTCTGAGCTGCCCCAGCTGTTGCTTGTTTGTGGTCTTATCAGGCTTCACGTTCTTCTGTGGGAGAGACCTGATCAGATAAGTGCCACAGTGGGGAACCGAATACTATGGCTGTGTCAGGTGGCGGCTGGCTCTTCTGTAAACAGCCTTGCTATTATCTTTCAGAGAAACTGACCCTTTCCTTAACAGAAGGGGATAGAGAGGGGAGGAAAGAGAAGGGACATCTGTCACACGGTACATTTCCTTTAGAGTAAACATGGTTTGACTGTATGTGATGATTGAAAAAAAATAGGTCGATCGTTTAAAATTCTCTTTTAAGACAAAAGGGGTCATGCCTCTTGACCTCCAGAAACCCACCAGTGCATGTGTGGGGAGGCCTGTGGAGTAGAAAGACTACAGGCTTTGGGGTCCTAGTGATCTGGGTCCAGGACGCAGCACTGTCCTGCTGGCTCTGTGACACTGGAAAAGGTACTGAACTTCTCTGAACTTCAGTGTTGTCAGCTGCCTAACAGGATACCATCTGCCTCATACGACTGTGTGAAATGAAAGCAGGCATTTCGAGTGGCGCTGAGTAAGTGCTCGTTTACCGGCCTCCCTATCTCTCCAGTTAGTAGCCTTAGAGGCCCATGTGAAAATGCATTGTTCCGTGTAGATATGAAGCTTCCTGCTACCTCCAGTCCTTTTTTGTGGGTGGGAATAGCTGTGATGCAGGATGCAGAGCCAGCGAGTTGCATGGCACGTGCTCCAAAGACATGCTGGGATGGGAACTGCTTTGCAGCTCAGGGGGCCTTGCCTGAGAGGCCAGATCTATACACTCTGTAGGTGTTTCCGGAAGTCAGTTTTCACTGCTTCCCACTGGCAGAAGAGGCAGCTGCTAGAGGCCCGCTGGGAGGATATGTTCACGGAGAGGCCAGCCTCTCACCTCTGGTGCTGACAGTGTTTTCACATCTCAGTGCCGCGGGGCCAAGCTCCCCAGAGGGGTGACTCTGTGCTTATGCCATCCGGATCACAGCTGGAGGCGGGGGCTGGGGTGCTAAGCAATGCTCCTGGGGCTTTTGAAGCCCATATCTTGTGAACTTGAGGTAGGGTGTCGGGCGCCTTTGGGACGTTCATCCCCGCCAGGCCGCTGTTTCCCAGGCTTACTGAGCCCAAGCCTGGCCTAGCTGCTCCATCCTGCTCTCTGAATCCTATGCCTGCTTCAAAGCCATTTCCTTCTGGGCTCTTCTACGGCTGCCCAGATCGGATGTAACTGGTTCTCACCGCTGCACTGCCTTAGCCCCGTGTTCATACCTTTCCACTTGAATTTCTGTTATCTGTGTACTAGGCCTGTATCTCCTTGAGGACTGTTTATCACCTAGTTTTATGTCATCCCAAACTGCCATTTATTCAACAGGTCAGTGCTGAATAAATGTTTGGAAATAAATGTTGAGTCTGTTTGAGTCTGATTCCCTTGTGCTCGCGAGCAAACAGGCTCGATGGTTGTTGATGGGCAGTGGGGAGCCGGAGCCTGTTTGCCTCCAGAAACAGCCAGTGGTGTGTTAGAAGGGTGTGGAGCTGACTGGAAGGGTCCCTGGACTTCCTGCAACGCTCTGATGTGTCCCAGGAATTGAAGTGAGTCCTTTTGGAGGGTAGGTGTAAGCTGGCCTTTGCGAACTGATGCAGAAATGTTAGCAAATCTGTGATCAGAGACCGTGCCATGTGGGCCTTAATCATATACACATGTCAGCAGTCCAGGGAGGTTTTGGAAGTGTGTCAAGGTACAGAAATTGTTCCAGGCTCCGGGGAATCTCCTGTTTACAGCAGGCAGGTGAGAGCTGTGGTTTTCCTCCTGATTGTTCTGTGAACTATAATGCAGTATAATGTGTAACTTTGACACATAAAAGAACTGGAAGCTGGCCTGTGGAATGTTCTTTCCTGCTTTGCCCGAGTGCTTCGGTCCTCCATAAGTCATCATTTTCATCACTCAATCCTACTGAATTCATTTTAGCACACATTGATGGAGAGCCCACTGTGGACCACAAACAGGCCCTGTGCTGGGCACGGGGGAATTCAGAGATAAACTGAGGAAGAGTCAAAAGAGAGAAAACTTGCAAACAGGTCCACATCAGAAGGATCGTTGTGATTTGGACACAGGTGGGGGTGAATAATCCCCTCTTGGGGGACGGGGGTAGGCAGAGCATCCAAGGAGACCCCTGGAAGAGGCGTCTGAGTCATGCAGAATAGAGCGAATGAGGAAGGACACTCCGGGCAGAGGCGTGGAGTTGTGCCCTGGTTTTTGCCTCTCGTTGTCTCCGTGGCTGCCCTCACACAATGAGCTGAGGAAACAGAAGCTGGCCCTTGAGGAAGGCCCAGCTCTCCAAGGCCAGCCTGCGCTCATGGCTGTACTTTGTTCTGTGGCTTATGGCCAACCAACCACAAAACCTGAATTCTTTGTTCCAAGACAATGCTTCTGAAACTACTGTGTGCCTGTGAATTGCCTGCCGTGTCTGATGAACGCAGGCTATGACTTTTTAGTTCTGAGGTAAGGCTGGAAATTCTGCAGTTCTCCACGATGCCAATGCTGCCAGCGCGCGAGAGCACGTTTTGAGGTTATAAGAAACTCTTCTCTCCCAGCTCACCTCCTCCCCCAACACACACAGTCCCCTTCTTTTTCCTCTCCCCTAGTGTACAGATGCCAAATTCCTCTTTCTTAAAGGCTATTTTCATTTGGTCATTCCCAGTACACACTCCACATCCCCTGTCTGAAAGTTCCCTTTTATTTCTGAACTTGTCTGAACTTCCCGGGCTGGCCTAAACACTAGTCTGGCCTACCCTTTTCTTCCCAAAGTTATCACCACCAAGTTACTCCCAACCCTACCTCATGGCAGTGGATCCCTCACAGCCCCCTCCCTTGGCAGTGACATGCGGATTTCTGGGCCTTTGCTTAATCCTTTGGAGAGGTCCTCTCCTGAGTCAAGTCCTGCAGGGGAGAATTAAGCCTTTGGTTAGGTGGGATGAGGTCAGGTGGGCCACACACACACACACACACACACACATACACGTAGACACACACCTCAGGTCGGTACCCAGTGATCCGAGCACATAGAGTCGTGCAGGTACTTGGGGAGGAAGGCTCCGGCGTAAGTCAGATCCTAGGATGGCGAGAGGGCCAGATGGAAAGACAGGTATTGTAAGTGGTTGTCAAGAAACAAAGCCTGGGTGGGGTACTTGCTGCGGTTACAGGGGTGGGCTGCTTCCAGGAGCTCCCACTCAGAAGCACAAGGCTTCCCAACTGGAGGAAGCCTTGGCGAGGCCCCCAAGCATGAGCTGGGGAGGAGGCCGGATGCTATAGGACCTGCCTGGACCTCCGTTTCAACTACAGAGCCCCCTGCCCAGTGCAGACTGTCTGTTGCCCAGTCCTCTGAAGCAGACACCCCAGCACCGTGCTCTTTCTTACATGTTGCCTTCTCTCTCAGTCTCTCTACCTGTTCACTGGACAGGCATCTGTATAATTCTGTTCACAGGGAAAAATGTCAGACTAATAGTGGCCATCTCTATTAAACTGTGTAATTTAATAGGTGTAGATGTTGAGAGGATATTTGCTTTCTTGTCAGCTGTGGTTTTATGTATTGCTTCTTTTTTGGTGTTTTGTTTTGTTTTCACCGTGAGCCTGTTTTATTTGCATAATGAGTAGAAAATAAAGGTATTCTCAGTTGGAGAAATGTACTGGGATTGCCTGCCTACTTCGAGTGAGGCCCTGCTGGGCACTGTCTGGGGGCTGGATGAATAGGACCTGGGCTCTGTGTCTGAGGGATTCACAGCGAGGAGGAAGGGTAGGGTTACAACAGGGTGGTTGGTCTCTAAGTGATCTAATCACACAGAGAGGCTGCTGCCTCCCCAGGGAGGTGGGAGCTGCCACTCCTGGACTGTGAAGGAAGAGAGCAGACATTGATGAGGAGGGCAGTGACACAGGCTGGAGGAGCGCCATCAAGCTGGGAGGACACAGCCTTGAGCAAGGGAGAGGGAGCAGCAAGAGAGGCTGTCGCCTCTGTCGTGGCTGCTGACCCGCTAGTGAGCTCCCTGGGGCAGGAACCTCCACATGTCTGTTGTATTCCCAGGCTCCTGGAGCGGCAGGTGGGCAGGGGCTCAGTTAGCAGCCCTTGTCCAGTCCCATCTCTGACACTGCTGCTTCTCCTCCCTTTGCCTCTGGCCCCCTGGTTGGCTGCCCAGCCAGAGCCTTGTTGTCCGGGAGATCAGATTCCGGCTGTCCTGTGGGAGCAGTAACGTCGTCTTCCTTTCTCTCAATCCCCAGAAATGTCTTTCCTCCAGGATCCAAGTTTCTTCACCATGGGAATGTGGTCCATTGGTGCGGGGGCCCTAGGGGCTGCTGCCTTGGCACTGTTCCTGGCCAACACAGACGTATTTCTGCCCAAGCCCCAGAAAGCCACGCTGGAGTATCTGGAGGATATAGACCTGAAAACACTGGAGAAGGGTAAGCAGTGACTCCACTGGTGTCAGTACTTTTCCAAGATGCTGGGATGCAGGCTTACTTAGTTTTTTTCTCTCTTAAGTAGTTCTTTTTTTTTTTTTTTACTTGAAAAGGCAATACAACATTAGGAAAAATTTAGTAACACTTTAAGAATTACTGATAATTCCATTACCCTAACACAATAATCTCTTTTATTTTCACACATATTTTTCCAGGTGTACACGTAATAATCTGTAGTTATGACCTTGGTGTACTTGTATATTGATCTTTTACATTTTAGCTTTTTCTTTTTTTTTTAAGAGATAAAATCTATTTCTTCTTTTTTTTTAACATCTTTATTGGAGTATAGCTGCTTTACAATGGTGTGTTAGTTTCTGCTGTATAACAAAGTGAATCAGCTATACGTACACATATATCCCCATATCCCCTCCCTCTTGCGTCTCCCTCCCACCTTCCCTATCCCACCCCTCTAGGTGGTCACAAAGCACCGAGCTGATCTCCCTGTGCTATGCGGCTGCTTCCCACTAGCTATCTGTTTTACATTTGGCAGTGTATATGTGTCCATGCCACTCTCTCACTTCGTCCCAGCTTACCCTTCCCCGTCCCCGTGTCCTCAGCCATTCTCTACATCTGCATCTTTGTTCCTGTCCTGCCGCTAGGTTTTTCAGAACCATTTTTTTTAGATTCCATATATATGTGTTAGCATGTGGTATTTTTCTCTTTCTGACTTGCTTCACTCTGTATGACAGGCTCTAGGTCCATCTACCTCCCTACAAATAACTCAGTTTTGTTTCTTTTTATGGCTGAGTATTAGTTTTTTCTTATCAAAAGCATTTTTCGTTTTCCCATGTTGTCTCTCTAAATATAATGATAATCGTTCCATAATATTTAGTAAAATTGTACCACTGTTTACTCAACCAAACGTTCCAGAGTGTGTTCTGAGGAATTCCAGGCTCCTGGATCTTCAAAGACAGGAGCTCCTGAGTCCAATAAATTTGAGAAACACTATGTCCAATTGCATGTCCCTGGTTCTCAGCACAGGGGTTTGCTTACTGAAATGAGGTGGCTGGATCGTTACTGGTACAGGCATGGGCAGCCTCGCCTGTGGTGCAGCTACAGCACCCGGGGAAGCACAGGGCCACACCTTTAGAATGGACCTGCCTGTCTGCCTCTTCCTGGGGAGCCCGCTGGTGTCCCTGCTGGACGGCTGAGAGCCGCATGTGGTGACTCTGCTGCCTCTCTGTGCTCTCGGCGTTGGATCTGAAGCCCAGGGGATTTTGGTCATGCCGATAGTGTGGGTGCAGTGGGCATGAGAGCTTGGTGCAATTTGGGGCTCACTGACTGGGAGGTCTCCAGGTTGGCCCCTCAAAGGGAGGCCATCGCGTCTGTTCAGTAAGTGAGGAAGCTTGTCAAGGGAAGGCAGGAACTGTGACTGCAGATTTATGATGTAGGTCACCTCAGTAAGGGACTAAGAAGCCCTGCAGAGAGAGTCCTATTTAGCTATGTTCGACCCAGCGTTTCCCAGTGTCATTTGATTTCGATCCCCTCCCACCTTCTTTTTTTCCTATGTAACATCCCACAGGGACATGGATTCCTCTGAGAAATGCTAAAATAATAAGGGATAGTACTTACTGAGCCCTCACTGACTCTGTATTACCTGGAGAGCACTTTTATATCCATCTTTTAATACTCCCTGTGGCCCAAAGTGGAGCTGCTAGGCATCTGCATTTACAAATGGGGAAATGGAGGTTCAGGGCGGAGATGTAGCCTGCCCCGGGTCACACCTAGATGCGGACTCAGCGTGACTGGAGCCGGGCTTGAGCTACACTACTCTGCTACCCAAAGAATTTCCTTGTTGGACATCTTCTACCCTCTCCTGTGGATAATGGTGCAGTTAACATATTTAGGTTAAATTGTTTTTTGTTTTTAATTTCTTTTGACCTAATTTCTTTGAATACTTTTTTAAGAATTGGGGTTTTCTTGGCCAAAGTGCAAGATCTCGTTCAAGTTTTGGGCATGTATCTGCCCTAAAGGATTGTTACAAGTTACATTGAGACAGCAAAGGAATATGCTATTTTTCCAGAAATGTTCCAGTTTGGGATGTCCAAGTTCACAACTAGATTTTTATGGGGGAGGGGCCTTCTGGTTATACAGTAGGACCCTTACACTGGATTCATTTTCCTTGGAAAGATGAATATTCCCTACCCGTGTTTCCTGTTTGCTTTTTCCCACATGTGAAATAGTTTTGCAGGTCCTCTGTTTGGCCTGGTGCTGTTTATGAGGTGCTTAGAGGTTGGGGCCAGGCTGAGAGGAAATGATACTGAATTCCCTTTTCTTCTCCTCAGAACCAGTGGCTTTTAAAGCAAAGGCGCTCTGGGAAAATAATGGAGCTGTGATTATGGCTGTGCGGAGGCCAGGCTGTTTCCTCTGTCGAGAGGTGAGAGCATTTGAGGATCTGTTCAGAGGAAGGGATCCTAGCAAGGGGGGACCGGGGCATTTCCAGCCAGGACCAACAGTGGCCCATTATGTTATTTACTCTAGGTTTGTTTTGTTTTTTGCCTAATTCTCTGCTTCTGTTCATTTAACAGCTCACCATATCCTAGGGTTAGCAACATATTTGACTTTTCTTTGGCATTCCAAGGCCTTTCACTCTTGTAGTATCTGTGTCCTGGACCAGGTCCAATTGCATGTCCCTGGTTCTCAGCACAGGGGTTTGCTTACTGAAATGAGGTGCCTGGATCGTCACTGGTACAGGCATGGGCAGCCTCGCCTGTGGTGCAGCTACAGCACCCGGGGAAGCACAGGGCCACACCTTTAGAATGGACCTGCCTGTCTGCCTCTTCCTGGGGAGCCCGCTGGTGTCCCTGCTGGACGGCTGAGAGCCGCATGTGGTGACTCTGCTGCCTCTCTGTGCTCTCGGCGTTGGATCTGAAGCCCAGGGGATTTTGGTCATGCCGATAGTGTGGGTGCAGTGGGCATGAGAGCTTGGTGCAATTTGGGGCTCACTGACTGGGAGGTCTCCAGGTTGGCCCCTCAAAGGGAGGCCATCGCGTCTGTTCAGTGAGGAAGCTTGTCAAGGGAAGGCAGGGTCCAGCCTTGTCACTTTACACATAGGTAAACTGAGGATAAGAGTGGTTTGTTGACCTATCCATGGTCATACAGTCAGTGACAGAAGACCCAGGTCCCGAGGTTCACGGCTTTGCCTGGGGGAGAACTGGGAACGACAGTACCCCACCTCTTGAGAAAACTTTCTGCTTGACCTGCTTTTCAGGTCATGGTCTTGGTCCTGTCCGAGTTGCCATCCTCCTTCCCCTGGTTGTCCTGTCTTATCCTGAGGCATTTCCTTTCGGCCTTGCAGAGCTCTCCCCTGCTTGTGTGGTTGGGCTGGCTGAGAATCTGCCTACATTGCATGGTGCACTATCGTACTATACATTCAGGGCACTTTCCGTCGGTGCCTCATTGGTTCCCCACTGCATCCCTGGAAAATACAGCTTGTTGTTGTTATTCTCATTTTACAGAGGAGGAAATTGAGGTACAGAGGTAGTGACAATGTCATACTGCTGTAGGGGGTGTATTAATTTCCTATTGCTGCTGTAACACGTGATCACATACTCAGTGGCTTTAAATAACACTGATTCATTTTCTTACAGTTCTAAAGGTCAGCATTCTGAAATGGGTCTCACTGAGCTAAAATAAAGGTATCAGCAGGGCTGTAATTCTTCTGGAGGCTCCAGGGGATAAATAATTTCTGTGTCTTTTCCAGCCTCTAGAGGCCATCTGCATTCCTTGGCTCGTGCCCCCTTCCTCCATTTTTAAAGCCAGTAATAGCTGGCCAAGTCTTTCTTACGTTGTGTCACTATGACACTGACCGTTCTGCTTTCCTCTCCCACATTTAAGGACCTTAGTGATTCCACATTGGGACCACCCAGATAAAACAGGATAATCTCCTTTAAGATCACCTGATTAGCAATCTAAATTTCATCTGCTGCCTTAATTCCCCCTTCCCACGTAACAAAACATATTCACGGGTTCTTGGGATTAGGATGTGGACATCCATCCTTAGGCGGTATTATTCTGCCTACCACAGGGGGTGACATTTAAACTCAGGGCTTTTGAGTCCAATCTCTGATGCCTCCAAATACCAACATGGAAGCCTGTTGTGACTTGATTTCTGAAGGCCAGCTAAACCCCAAGGTTCCAGGAGCACCTGCTCTAATTACAACCTGTTTTTCTGGGCTCTGGTCCGTACCCTGGTAGAGCATTTAATGGAAACTTACGTTTCTAAAAGGATGGTTGGATGGCAGGCAAAGTTACTTTGAGGGGGGAGACATGTGACTCAGTTTCCACTTCACACTTTTTCTGAGTAAAGCCCAGGGAAAGTGAGTAAAACCTTTCCTCTCACACACAGGTGCTCTTTGACCACATCAGACCTGTAGTCCTCTCTGCTCTTGGGCAGAGTCTGCCACTCACTGAACCTCTGGACAAATGCATTGTAATGAATTCTGCTTCATTAGCTATCCTTTTGTTGTTGTTCTAGAAAATACATGAAAAATTAAATGCAGTTGCCACCGTATAGCAATGTATTGGAGGCAAGTAGGCTGCTTCTGATAGGATTTCCTGCTGTTTCTTTCATTCTGACACCAAATGTGAAAAAGTAGTTTGTTCTTAACATCGAAGCTCTACCCTGATGTATGAGTTTCATCTTTTCATCTAGCCCGCAGTTCCTGAGAATCAGGGATGTCCATACTTCCCAGCTCAGCTGCAGTCTCCCCATTGTCCACCTTCACCTGGAATCTTTCCTCCTGGTACCCAGTACCTTCTGCATATCCAGCCGTGTGCTAGGCACTGAGGGATACAAGAAATGGAAGGCAGTTTCTGACTCTGAGACACATTTGGGAACTTAAGGGACAAAGCTCAACTTAGTGGAACCCAGTGGACTCAGTACAGAAAAAGTCGCCAAGCAGGAAAGATTAGATATACACAGAGAATCAGGCCTTTACTCCAGGCTGCGCTAGCCAGGGAGAACTTTTTAGAACAGGGATCCTTTTCTGGAGGGTAGGATTTGAGCTGGAGAAAGAAGGAAGGTTATTGCAATGAGAGGGGGCCAGCTGAGCAGAGGTGTGGAGGCAGCTGTTCACATGGCCTGCATGGAGATCGACTGCTAGGCCCTTGTGCTAGTTTGCTCTAGTGCAGTGGAGGGGCTGGGAGATTAGGAGAGAAGCACTGTGGCTAGGAGTGGAGGACTGAGTTTGGGTGCAAGCTCTTAGTTATCGGATGCTCCCCAGGCCATGGTTAGGACACCCAGAACAGGAGACTAGCCTCTCCTTCCCTCCATGGACAGGACAGGAACCTGGGCTGAGGAGGGGACCTGACACTCTATCCTGAGGCCTCGTGCCCAGCTGGGACAGTCTTTTGCTGGTCTACACAGGCCTTAATTGTTCTTGGCATTTTGTTGCCTTTGTTCTTCTGCATTCGGTGCCAGCCACGCTCTGGGCCTGTAGGAAAGAGGGTGTTGGTTGGCTGCAGAGCCCCGAGAGTTCATGCCCCTGACCTTTCCTGTCTTCCGCAGGAGGCTGCAGACCTGTCCTCCCTGAAGCCCAAGTTGGACGAGCTGGGCATCCCCCTCTACGCAGTGGTAAAGGAGCACGTCAAGACTGAAGTGAAGGACTTCCAGCCTTATTTCAAAGGAGAAATCTTCCTGGATGAAAAGGTACGTGTGCTGTGAGCCTGTCGGACACAGACCGTTGGGGATTGCGCTGGTGTGTGGAGAGTTCGGTGGCCCAAAGCATGTCTGGACAGGAGTTGGAGTCGGCCTCCCTTTCAGCTGCCCCTAGCCCTCTGAGCAGAGCATGAGTGAAAAAACTTAAGAGCTGTCCTTCATTTATTACTTGAGCCCTTCCTGACTTGTGACCCGGGAATGGGAGCCTTGGAACTAGCTGAAAGCTCCACCGGTTTCCCTGCGCTGCAGGGGTTTGCCCAGCACAAGCCCCCGTCCCTTAATTCATTGCAGCCATAGTTCTTTCCCCTCTACTAACCTCTGCAGAATGGAGGACTGTTATCACTCTGTCAGGCCCAAGAACCCTGTACGTCCATAGCAAGAGATTAGAGTTAGGGTGGCAGGCCACAGGGTTCTCTTTAGCTCGGGCAGTTGAGAGCGCTCCTGGGTGGCAGCTGTGTGTCGGGTGGTGGAGGACAGGAACCAGCAGCCTTTGGGTCTTTGTCTGAAAACAGATGCCCTGCTGGGAACTTTCCTCCCTGGGGAAGGCAGGCATATGGGCTACTCATATGGGGTCTGTCTTCCTCGCTCCTACAGAAGAAGTTCTATGGTCCGGAAAGGCGGAAGATGATGTTCATGGGATTTGTCCGTCTGGGTGTCTGGTACAACTTCTTCCGGGCCCGGAGTGGAGGCTTTTCTGGAAACCTGGAAGGCGAGGGCTTCATCCTTGGGGGAGTTTTTGTGGTGGGACCAGGAAAGCAGGTAAATTGCTAGCGTGTTCACTCGTGGGTCTGTGAGCATAAGACCCTGATGTGTCGGGTGGGAGGGTGGCTTTCCCTGCTCGGAGTCTCCCAGCCTTCCTTCCAGAAAGCCAGGGAGCATGAGGAAGGGGAAGGGAGGGAAATGATGGTTTATTGCATGCCTGCTCTCTCGGCACCTCACACACGACCCCCTCCCTCGTCACGGTAACATGGCGACACAGTCTGAGTCTTGCAGGTAAATAACTTGTGAGGGGGCAAGTGACTGCACCGAGGAGGACGGCTCCTCAGTGGCACTTCAGGAGCCTGGACCCGGGTTTCCTGATGTCAAGTTCTGTTTTCTACAGTAGAACAAAAGCAGAGTCTTGACTCTGTGAAGAATTTACTCCCTTGCAGTGTTCCCTGTCATCGAGGATGGACAGTAGAGAAAAGTGAAGAGGAGAGAAGGAATGGAAAGAGACCTTGTTGGGGGAGCAGCAGGGAGCTGTGCTGGGTGGTGCTTTCCCTGCGGGGGTCCTGGTGGCCTGGCTGTCTCGGGAGGGGCAGCAGACTCCTCTGCACACTCTATTTCAGGCCCTGGCTGTGGGGATCCAGAGTCAGCACGGGGGCTTAAGGGAAGGTGTGGAGAGATGAGGTCTCTGTGGGCTCAGGAGGCGGGTGGGTGGATGCTCCACGTCAGACTCACGGCAGTGCCAGCAGAGGCTGGGTGGGCACAGAGAAAGGACAGGGTACAGTGAGTGCAGGCTCAAGGCCTGGCAGGAAGACCCAATGGTCTGATTTCTAGGCTCGTCTCACCAACTTCGGGCATGACATTAACATTTGAGCTTGTCTGTAAAAAGACAGGGTTGGAATCCCCTGGTGGTCCAGTGGTTAGGGCTCGGTGCTTCCACTGCAGGGGGCACGGGTTCGATCCCTGGTCAGGGAACTAAGATCCCAAAAGCCGCATGGTGCGGCCAAAAAGAAAAAAGAAGACAGGGCTGGTCTGCATGGTGGAACTCACCACTGACGTTGATAACTGCATACTTTCCCCATTTGGGGAGGAAAGCTAGTGGGACTAGAATGCCTTCAATTTTAAGCTGTATTTCGAATCTCTTCCTTTTAAACCTTGGTATCTGCAGTTGCTTGTCTGTGTGAGAATCTAGCATGAATTGGTGTCTGATATAACATAAACCTGTTTGCTAACTTTCTGGTAATGTATCGAAATGTCTTAGTGATAACGGCTGCCAGCGAGTGCCTGCCTTGTGCCAGGTGCTCATATACGTGATCTCCTGTCTTCTCTGCAACCAGTCTGGGATGGTCGGTATTTTTATTCCTATCTACATGTAAGGAAGTGGGCCTATGAAATAACTCAGCCAAAGATATGGGGCTAGTATGTGGTGCAAAGGGAATGAAACTCAGGAACTCCGATCTGTCCTGCTCCAGAGACCCTGCCCTTCCCTTGCCCATAGCCCCTCTTTGGAGGTGGTTCCCAAAGACCCCTTCCAGGTACCCTTGCACTTGGGCAGGCCACTTCCTCAGGATCCCTCAGCCTCTTCCCACTCCGGGCCCCTGGGATTCCTTCCCCTTCCTATCTCTGCCTTTCCTCAGCCCCCAGGGAAGGGCTTGGCTCACCTGCCAGCCTCCTCTTGCCTGGCAGTGACTCACCTGGTGCTCACGGGCTGCCCAAGCCTGGCTGGCTCGCTCCTGGGGTGTTGTTTGACTTTGCTGGTGCTCCCTGGAGCTCCTGTCTTCCTCCTTCCTGGTGGAAGGCTGACCAGGCTGGCCTGGCCTCAGGGCTTACCTCCGTGTTTCTTCAGAGCAGAGTTTTTGCAGTCCCACTGTGCCAGGTGCCACTCAGTAGGGATTTCCTTTGTCATAATAATCTTTAAAGCATACTTAACTTTAAAGAAGCAGTGTGTTTTCAACATAGGAAATTTGAAAACGGAGAAGGTGGGGAGAGCCATTCTATAAGCTCAGCTATCAGGGACAACCTCTTAGGACACAGCTGAGCTGCCAGGCCTTTTGTTTTTTTTTAAGAAAACGGTACCTTACTAAACTAGATGTTCTTTTTTCATTTAACAGCGTGTCATGAACATTTCCCCATGTCGTCATATGTTCTTCCTCAGTGTTTTTAACGTCTGCAAACCGCGCTAATGAGCAAGTGAATATACTTTCCTGATCTGCTTCTCTGTGGTCACCACAGTGTGGTGGCACTTTTCTTTTTAAAAGTCTTTATAAATAATGGTACAAAGAACATGTTTATAAATGTTTATTTTTTAAATTCAATTTGAGTTTAATTTGTCACCTATCAAATGATGCTGATCTCAAACTCATTTTATCTTTTTTACAACTTTAGGGTATTTTGGGGTGTAGTATGTCTTAGTGCATTTTGCTTCATGGTATCAGAAGTGAGTGGCCTCCAGTTTCGTAGGAAAACTAAAGATAGCGTCTCCCTTTTCAGCTGTTCACTTAGTGCCTGTCAAGGTCTGACCTCTGAGCTCTACTTCCACAACTCCAGGCTTTTCTGTGCAAGCTCATTCTGTTCTTTCTGCCTGGAATGTTCTTTTACGTGCATCTCTACCTGTAGACGTGCTCTATCACCTGTGAAGCCTCCTGACTGCCGGCTCCCAAAGTGCTGCTTGTACAGTCCAAATATTGCGGAGGAGCCTCCCCTGATCTACCTTCCCCAAAAGACTGAACTCTTCAAGGGCAGAGCCGGGACCGATTCGGATCTCTGTTCCTTGCTGCCCAAGCAAGGGCCTTGATGGACAGCTGGCGCTCAGTGTCTGTCTCATGAATGAATGACTCAGAGTGAGGACTGATGTACCCTCTTGTCTCCTTTCAGGGCATTCTTCTGGAGCACCGAGAAAAAGAATTTGGAGACAAAGTAAACCTAGTTTCTGTTCTGGAAGCTGCTAAGAAGATCAAACCACAGACTGCAGCCTCAGAGAAGAAATGATTGTGTGAAACTGCCCAGCTCAGGGATAACTAGGGCTCTCACCCGTGTTCATGGGATGTGTTGTGTTTCCACTGCTGTCCCTAAGGAGTTAGAAACCCATTTATGCCATATTCTCAGTATAGACAATTAACATATTTTAATATTGTACTCTGTTTAGGCCTAATAAGGCAAAATAACCCCCAAACAAGACTGATAAAAATCTAAAAAGCTAATTAATAAGGCTTATTTCAGCTAAAACCTGGAAAATCTGAGGCTTAAAGTTGACTGCTACACCTCATTACAAACATATATGGTGTTTGAGTGCTGTTATTTGAAATGATTTTCATTTTCGTGTCTTTAAAAATCTAAGAAAAGTTGGTGATTGACTTGAAGATTAACGGTATAAGGTTCTGGCTTGTGTTTTAAGTGAATGATTCACGTTAGTGATTTTGCTGTCTTTCCTAGAGGAACGACTTGGCGTTTAAAATTGGTAGCTGCTTTCCTGTTGATGGTTTTCTAGCCTAATCTGGTGACTGAGGAGGAAAAAGGACAGAGAAGATGAAATGTAACTTAGTTCACTGGTTTGTTATGATTTATTATATTATGTTAAAGTAATACTCGTATAAAAGGACTGTACTTTGGATGGCTCGATAAAGGTAAACTATAAAGGGAAATCTATTTTTTCATTGTCTTCCATTCTAATCTTGGAGATTTGATTTTCTAGAAGAGATGATCAGTAAAATTAGGCTCTAATAAAATCAGGCATCAGAAATTGCCCATATGTACAAATGTTTTTGACAAAACTAACAATAAAAAATTTACCGTAATAACGGCTGAATTTATTAAATCAGTGGGGCCAAAGACACTGAACATGAAAAATCAGTATTCTGCATGTGTATGGGGTAGGGTCGGGGAGGAGTTCCTCTAGTTCTAATGATCTAAGAGGTTTCCAAATGCCCAGAAAAGTTCATCCTGTCATTCATGGTAGTGATTTTACTGACTTTCCTAGAGGAATGACTTGGCATTTAAAACTGGTAGCTGCTTTCCTGTTGATGGTTTTCTAGCCTAATTTGGTGACTGAGGAGGAAAAAGGACAGAGAAGATGAAATGTAACTTAGTTCATTGGTTTGTTATCTTTGAAATTTTGTCATGTGAGTAAGTATGAGGTCAGCAAGAGCCTGAAGGGAGCTCTGCCTTAGGGAGTCTGCTCAAGGCACCGAATTGGCCCAGGAGTAGGAAGGCGGGGATGGGAGTCCAGAGAAGAGGAGTACAGTGGTCCCCTCATGTGTATATGTTCCAAGACTCCCTGTGGATGCCTGAAACCATGGAAGGTATTGAACACTATGCATACTGTGTTTTTTCCTATACATACGTACCTATTATTTTAATTTATAAATTAGACACAATAAGAGATTAACAATAGTTAATAATAAAATAGAATTATAATACTATACTGTGATAAAAGTTATGTGACTGTGGTCTCTTTCAAAACATCTATCATACTTCTCCTTCTTGTGATGACGTGAGATGATTATGTGCTGAGATGAAGCGAGGTGAATGATGTAGGCATTGTGATGTAGGGTTAGACTACTACTGACCTTCTGACGCTAAGTCAGAGGGAGGATTGTCTGCTTCAGGTGATCCTGGATTACTGAGCCATGACAATGTCAGTGGTTGGATGTCAGCAGCAGACGATGTTGATGGCTGGGGATCCCAGGCAGGACAGAGTGGGACAGCACGAGATTTTATCATGCTACTCAGAATGGTGTGTGATTTAAAACTTATAAATTGTTTTTTTCTGAAATTTGCCATGTAATGTTTTCAGAGGGCAGTTGACTGTGGGAAACTGAAAGGGTGGAAAGCAAAACCACAGATAAGGGGAAACTATTGTATTTACCCAAGGAACCAAAGCAGCCAGGAGGAGGGGAGTCAGTGTTTATCCAGGAAAGCAAGGATGAAGACTGAGGTTGGAGGTAAAGCTGGGAAGGCAGGCGTGTCGACACTGAGTGTACAGTAAGTAGGGGCAGCTAGTTCAAGACTAAGACCAGGACTGGGTCTGACTTCATGTGGTGGCGGCTATGTGGTATGTGCAGGGGCCCCTGAAGTGCTGGGCTCCTGCAGACGTTGAGGCAGTGCTCTTTAGTACTTGAAGAGGGTCAATACAGTGACTCAGCCCCCAGTAGCTGTGATCTCTGGGACTCCAGCTATTGATAGGATAACCCAGATGAGAATTCTTTTTAATCAATTAATTAATTTATTTTTTGGCTGTGTTTGGTCTTTGTTGCTGCACACGGGTTTTTCTCTAGTTGTGGCGAGCAGGGGCTACTCTTCGTTGCAGAGCCTGGGCTTCTCATTGCGGTGGCTTCTCTTGTTGCAGAGCACGGGCTTTAGGCACGCAGCCTCAGTAGTTGTGACACGTGGGCTCTAGAGTGCAGGCTCAGTAGTTGTGGCGCACGGGCTTAGTTGCTCTGCGGCATGTGGGATCTTCCTGGACCAGGGCTTGAACCCATGTCCCCTGCATTAGCAGGCAGATTCTTAACCACGGAGCCAACAGGTAAGCCCCCAGATGAGAATTCTTTGGTGCCTGGAAGACACTTGATTCTGAAACAGTTCTCCTGCAACCAAAGAAGAGCAGAGCCTGCAAGGACACTGCTGCAATGGATGTTTAGAGAGGAACCTTACTGTGATCTCCTTCACCAGCTGTTTTACTCCTGGGTCTTTATGTGCATTGTGTCTTCTCTCTCCAATTAGCATGGCATTATGGAAAGAACACCAGACTGAGTTCTGTAGTGGGTTCAAGTTCTAGTTTAACTGTGTGACTTTGAGCAAAGCTCTGACCCTAATCTCTCAATGGTAGAATGGGCATAATAATTCCTGTCTATAGTTGAGGGCTGTTTATTAGAAGTCATTTAGGGAATGATAAATATTATGAAACAGTGCTTCTCCAACTTTCATATACATGCAAATCACCTAAGGATCTTGTTAAATGGAGATGGTTAAAGAAAAGCCAAACACTAGTTAAAGGCAGTGTAGACAGATTTTACTTGGTAACTCCTGTAGTTAGGGGAGAGCCCTCAGTATAGAACTGAATTCAGGCAGGCTCTGTACAAAGGTGACTGGAATTTTAAAGGGAAAATGAAGAAGTGGGAGGGGAGACAAGCGGGGGCTTGAGCAGAGTCAGAGTAGTGGAAAATTACAGAAAGCAGGTGGGGGGACTGATCGCTGTGATTAGCCTTTGACAAGCATTAGCAGGTTCTCTTTTCTTTATTTTATAAACTAATCGAGAATCCATAATAATTCAAACTACCAAGAGAATACACGAGACAGTCCTTGTAGGAAAGCTGATGGTTCTCAAAATGGATGCACAGTAGAATCACCTGAGGGGGTTTTAAAAAATTCTGATGTCCCGGTCACACACCCGGGCCCATTAAATCAGAATCTCAGGGATGGGACTCAGGCAACAACATTTCTTAAACCTCCTGGGTGATTCCAATATGCAACCAAAGTTGAGAACCATCTTAAAAGAATTTAGCATCAAGTCTAGAAGACCAGCACTCACAACTTAAAGAGAACTTACCCAGAACCAGGCTGCCCCTGGTAATCTCTGATGAGTTTTGGAAAATAGTGTTTGGATGGCAAGGCTCAGGGATGGTATGGACATGGATGTAGAGGGAGCCCGGGCTGGAACTGAACCTTCAAGGTGGAGAAGATTTGGGTAGGTGGCCAGTGTAAAGAGGTCATTTCAGATAGGATCAAGCCCCTGAACCAAGAGGTAACCAGAGGAACAGTGAATCGGCATGGGGAAAACAGGTGAGAGGCGGGTCTGTTTTGTTTTCCTGATTCTGTGTTCCTTTCCCCAATACACTGATTTCTCAAAAGCAGTACCCTTTTCAGATCAATGAGGAAACAGCAAATCCAGAGGTCCAGAGGTGGGGATGGGATTATGTTCAAGGAACAAAAAGAAAGCAAATGTGGCTACAGCAACATGAGTGAGGAGCAGAGGTAGATGAGACTGTAACAGAAGAACAAGCCTGACTCCATACTGGATCTATTCCTTTAGTGCTAACTCTTGTGCTCTGTGGCCTGTGCTTAGTCATGCTGGCTCTGCACCGTTGTAAAAGAATGTTGCCTATAGTCTGAAGTATACAGGATAGCCCATTCTTAAGGCTTTGACCTTCAAAAAGTTGCAGAATATGACTTCCCTGGTGGCGCAGTGGTTAAGAATGCGCCTGCCAATGCAGGGGACACGGGTTCGAGTCCTGGTCCAGGAAGATCCCACGTGCTGCGGAGCAACTAAGCCCGTGCACCACAACTACTGAGCCTGTGCTCTAGAACCCGCGAGCCACAACTACTGAGCCCATGTGCCACAACTACTGAAGCCCGTGCGCCTAGAGCCCATGCTCTGCAACAAGAGAAGCCACTGCAATGAGAAGCCTGCGCACCGCAACGAAGAGTAGCTCCTGCCTGCCACAACTAGAGAAAGCCCACGCGTAGCAAAAAAGACCCAATGCAACAAAAATTTAAAAAAATTAAGAAAAAAAGTTGCAGAATAGAAAATAGCAATTATCTTGTTGGAAATTTATAGGAACAGTGTAACCAGACCTCTGTGGACAGCTGCAAGAACAAAGGATTCCTGCATCAAGAAGTATGCAACAACCAGCTACCTGCCTCCCCTTTTAGTATAAAAGAAGCCCAAATTCTAACAGGTAAGATGGTTCTTTGGGACACTAGTCCACCATCTTTTTGGTCTGCTGACTTTCTGAATAAAGTTGCTATTCCTTGCCCCAACAACTCCTCTCTCGACTTAGTGGCCTGACATGTGGCGGTGAGCGGTACGATCTTGGACTCAGTAACAAGATCAGAAGGTGGTGAGATGGTAGAAATGCATGCCGTGTTCTGGCAGGCCCAGGTAAAACTTGATTTTACTGAGAGAGATGGGAATCCATTGGAGGGTTTTGAGAAGAGGAATGATCTGATTTATATTATCCTGACTGCTTTGAGACAATCAATTATAGGAGATCAACCAGGGAGACCACTTAGGATGCTACTGCAATAATCCAGGCAAAAGATTATGATGGCTGGAACCCAGTGGTAGCAGTGGAGGTGATGAGAAATTGTCAGATATATTTGAAGACAGAGCTAAGGGGATTTCCAAATGAATGGATTTGGGACATTAAAAAAAGAGGAGTCAAGGATGACTCCAAGGTTTTTGACCTGAACCACTAACTGCACATGAATTTTGCAGTAAAAGAGAGCAGAAAATGATGGTGTAGAAGTAAGGTTTTAACCAGCTATAATAGTTACGATGAATGAACCGAGGTGTAAGTATCAACTGGGACGCATCAAAGCAATGCTAGGTAAAAACAAGCTCCCAGTGGCATACTCAGTAGGATACAATTCATATAGATTTTTAAGACTGCACAACAGTAACCTTTAAAACTCCATACACAAGGTAGTAAAGTGTAGCAACACATATGGCATGATAAACAACGTGCAGCCAGGGTTCCACACCATCTGGCTGCTTCGCACTTTTACAAATTCTATTGCCCAGGCCAGATCCTAGTCCAGTTAAACCAGAATCTCTGGGCATGCATCCAGGATGGATCCAGTATTTTTTTAAAGCTCCCTAGGGGGTTCTAGTATGTAGGCAAGGTGGAAAACCACTGCCTTAAATTGAGAAACAACTGTGATATCTTAGAGAAGTACAAGGAGTTTTCCCCTTTTATATCTAAGGCTTGAATAGAGTATCTGTTTTAGAGCTAGGCAAGAGACACCCATGCCCTAATTTCCATGTTGTTCAGCCAGGACACAAGAAGAAACTCTCCCAAGAGGCAGATGAGCCCAGACTGTGGTCTTCTAACATCCAATCTCGGAGAAATGGCTGATTACAAGCTTAGGGCAGCGAATGTACAAGATGAGCCTGGAACATCTTGTCATATCGGTTGTCAAGCAAGCTCCCAAACACTACTGAAGGCCTGTAGAAAGAAAGGACCCAGGATCCACCTTGAAAAGGTTCTTTCTTGCTAAAGATGGGACAATATGAGCATCTTTAGTTAAAATGGACTAAAACACATCAGATATCCATAGGTTCATAATGATCCTTAAAAAATAAAAAACTCATTGGATGATACTAAAACCTGGAAAAGAATAAAGAAATAAGCACTTATCCTATCTTTGTTGCTTCACAGTAACCAAAGAGCTGATGAGAGAAGTTTCTCATTACAGAAGTACTTGCTCAGGGCTGGTCCAGCCTAGTTAGAATGGGAGTGGTTGCGGTGTGGCCAGTGGGAGAGGCCAAGTCCCTGGAAATGCCTCTCTGGCTCAGTCCATAGGGCAGCTCCTTACAAGCTTCCTCCTAGCAGATGATGCCTCGAACTACTCTCTACGTCCAGCAAGACATTCTGGTTCCATTTCCTACTCCAAATGCTCCCTCAGTACAGACTGAGTCAGTTAAAATCTTGATCCTACCCCTCACTTTATGGGGGAAAACAGAATTCTGGGGAGATGATGTTATAGGACCTGAACTGGTCAGGAGCAGCTTTTTGATGGAGAGAAAAGAGCTCTGAACTAAGCCTCCAGAGCTGGGACACCAATTTGCTAGGAAACCTTGTGCTGGTCTCTTCCTTCTCTAGGCCTATTTCTTCATCTGTGTCATCTATGGGCTATTCTAGATTTGGTAGCTACAAGCCCTGTATAGTTCATATAATTCGTTCATCAGGTCAAACCTATAGCCCAGATCTCTATGCTGTTGTTACAGAACCAGCCCTCCTTGGATCAATGGACTGGACATTCCAGGAAAGCAGGGAATTGTTGATCTTGTTCATCCTGGTTTCCTCAGCACCCAGTATAGAGCCTGTTCCTCAATAAATAATAGACCTTGGATGGCAAAAACAGCCATAAGAAAAGTCAAAAGGCCAATAAACAACGGGGAAAAAACACTTGCAATTCAAACCACAAAAGGATGGTTTTTCAAATACCAGTTCCTACAAATCAATAAAAGGTTAACAGAATTCCAGTTTCCAGTCCCCCCAGGTAAAGAGCTTGGAAGTTAATACTCTATCCTAACAAGTAAAAAACTAGAAAATCAACAACTCTTCTTAGATCTTTAAAAGACATGAGGCAACAGGGAAAACTGCTGGCCCCAAAAGTGGAGAGTCCAACAGGCCAATACAGAGAATTACAACTTACTGAAGCACAAATCCATGTGTAGAAACCTCTGTGGGCACCAATTCTAGGACAGGAATACCTAAACTGTAACTGATGAATTGCTGGAGGCGCAGTGTGGACAAGTCTTCGAGTCAAAAACTCCAGGGGACTAAGTCATAGGGAGTCCCCACACCTTTGTGAGTTTTACCTCCAGAAACTTGACCAGGTTCTCACAGTAAGTATTGGAGAAAAATCCCCTCATGCTTCTGGTAGGGGGAGGGGAAAAGCAACCATTTTGAACTATGCCAGAGCTATCTAACCAGAGCCTAGCTGGCATGGGGGAAAAGAAATACCCTACTCCAGCAGACTCTAGCCTTCCATGTAGGAGAAGGGAAATCCCTAACTACAGCCCACTCTAGCCAACCTGTCCCACCTATGCGGGGATGGGATACTAAGAAGCACTTGAGAAGTTCACAGTCCAGGTACACAGGCTCAGTAAAAGACTCAGACTTAATCACAGGACTAATAACACGCCCTCTACCCCACCCCCACATTACTAAATTGCTAAACAGCAATTCCTTTCCCCCAGTATACCATGCCCTGCAATCAAAAAAAGAAAATTACAAAGCATACTAAAAGACAAAAATCATAGTTTGAAGAGACAAAAATGAGCCTCAGAACCAGACTCAGATATGGCAGGGATGACTGGAATTATCATATCGGGAATTTAAAATAACTATGATTACTATGCTAAGGGCTCTTATGGATAAAGTAGACAGCATGAAACAACAGATAGACAATGTAAGCAGAGAGATGGATATTCTAAGAAAGAATAAAAAAGAAAAGCTAGAGATAAAAAACACTGGAACGGAAGCGAAGAATGCCTTTGATGAGCTTTCAGATAGACTGGACACAGCTGAGAAAAGAACCTCTGTGCTTGAGGATATCTCAATAGAAACTTCCAAAACTGAAGAGCCTCAACCACCAGAAGGCAGACAGCAGAAGCAAGAAGAACTACAATTCTGCGGCCTGTGGAAGGAAAACCACATTCACAGAAAGACAGACAAAATGAAAAGGCAGAGGACTTTGTACCAGATGAAGGAACAAGATAAAACCCCATAAAAACAACTAAATTAAGTGGAGATAGGCAACCTTCCAGAAAAAGAATTCAGAATAATGATAGTGAAGAGGATCCAAGACCTCAGAAGAAGAATGGAGGCAAAGATCGAGAAGACGCAGGAAATGTTTAACAAAGACCTAGAAGAATTAAAGAACAAACAGAGATGAACAATACAATAACTGAAATGAAAAATACACTAGAAGGAATCAATAGCAGAATAATTGAGGCAGAAGAACAGATGAGTGACCTGGAAGACAGAATGGTGGAATTCACTGCTGTGGAACAGAATAAAGAAAAAAGAATGAAAAGAAATGAAGACAGCCTAAGAGACCTCTGGGACAACATTAAACCCAACAACATTCGCATTACAGGGGTCCCAGAAGGAGAAGAGAGAGAGAAAGGACCCGAGAAAATATTTGAAGAGATTACAGTCAAAAACTTCCCTAACATTGGAAAGGAAATAGCCACCCAAGTCCAGGAAGTGCAGAGTGTCCCAGACAGGATAAACCCAAGGAGAAACACACCGAGACCCATAGTAATCAAATTGACAAAAATTAAAGACAAAGAAAAATTATTGAAAGCAACGAGGGAAAAATGACAAAAAATATACAAGGGAACTCCAATAAGGTTAATATCTGATTTCTCAGCAGAAACTCTACAAGCCAGAAGGGAGTGGCACGATATATTTAAAGTGATGAAAGGGAAGAACCTACAACCAAGATTACTCTACCCGGCAAGGATCTCATTCAGATTTGACAGAGAAATCAAAAGCTTTACAGACAAGCAAAAGCTAAGAGAATTCAGCACCACCAAATCAGCTCTACAACAAATGCTAAATGAACTTCTCTAAGTGGGAAACACAAGAGAAGAAAAGGACCTACAAAAACAAACCCGTAACAATTAAGAAAATGGTAATAGGAACATACATATCGATAATTACCTTAAACGTGAATGGATTAAATTCTCCAACCAAAAGACACAGGCTGGCTGAATGGATACAAAAACAAGACCCATATATATGCTGTCTACAAGAGACCCACTTCAGACCTAGGAACACATACAGACTGAAAGTGAGGGGATGGAAAAAGATATTCCATGCAAATGGAAATCAAAAGAAAGCTGGAGTAGCAATACTCATATCAGATAAAATACACTTTAAAATAAAGAATGTTACAAGAGACAAGGACACTATATAATGATCAAGGGATCAATCCAAGAAGAAGATACAACAACTATAAATATATATGCACCCAACATAGGAGCACCTCAATACATAAGGCAACTGCTGACAGCTATAAAACAGGAAATAGACAGTAACACAATAATAGTGGGGGACTTTAACACCTCACTTACACCAATGGACAGATCATCCAGACTGAAAATTAATAAGGAAACAAAAGCTTTAAATGACACAATAGACCAGAGAGATTTAATTGATATTGATAGGACATTCCATCCAAAAACAGCAGATTACACTTTCTTCTCAAGTGCACACGGAGCATTCTCCAGGATAGATCACATCTTGGGTCACAAGTCAAGCCTCAGTAAATTTAAGAAAATTGAAATCATATCAAGCATCTTTTCTGACCACAACGTTATGAGATTAGAAGCCCATTATGTGGGAAAAAACGTAAAAAATACAAACACATGGAGGCTAAACAATACGTTACTAAATTAACCAAGAGATCACTGAAGAAATCAAAGACGAAATCAAAAAATTCCTACAGACAAACTACAACAAAAACACAATGATCCAAAACCTATGGGATTCAGCAAAAGCATTTCTAAGAGGGAAGTTTATAGCAATACAAGCCTACCTCAAGAAACAAGAAAAATCTCAAATAAACAATCTAAACTTACACCTAAAGGAACTAGAGAAAGAAGAACAAATAAAACCCAAAGTTAGTAGAAGGAAAGAAATCATAAAGATCACAGCAGAATTAAATGAAATAGAAACAAAGAAAACAACAGCAAAGATCAATAAAACTAAAAGCTGATTCTTTGAGAAGATAAACAAAATTGATAAACCTTTAGCCAGACTCATCAAGAAAAAGAGGGAAGGACTCATATCAATAAAATTAGAAATGAAAAAGGAGAAGTTTCAATGGACACCACAGAAATACAAAGCATCCTAAGAGACTACTACAAGCAACTCTATGCCAATAAAATGGACAACCTGGAAGAAATGGACAAATTCTTAAAAAGGTATAACCTTCCAAGACTGAACCAGGAAGAAACAGAAAATATGAACAGACCAATCACAAGTAAGGAAATTGAAACTGTAATTAAAAATCTTCCAACAAACAAAAGTCCAGGACCAGATGGCTTCACAGGTGAATTCTATCAAACATTTAGAGAAGAGCAACACCCATCCTTCTCAAACTCTTCCAAAAAACTGCAGAGGAAGGAACACTCCCAAACTCATTCTATGAGGCCACCATCACCCTGATAACAAAACAAGACAAAGATAAGAAAAAAAAAGAAAATTACAGACCAATATCACTGATGAATATACATACAAAAATCCTCTACAAAATACAAGCAAACAGAATCCAACAACACATTAAAAGGATCATACACCATGATCAAGTGGGACTTATCTCAGGGATGCAAGGATTCTTCAATATATGCAAATCAATCAATGTGATACAACATATTAACAAATTGAAGAATAAAAACCATATGATCATCTCAATAGATGCAGAAAAAGCTTTTGACAAAATTCAACACCCATTTATGATGAAAACTCTCCAGAAAGTGGGCATAGAGGGAACCTACCTCAACATTATAAAGGCCATATACGACGAACCCATAGCAGACATCACTCTCAATGGTGAAAAACTGAAAGCATTTCCTCTAAGGTCAGGAACAAGACAAGGATGTCCACTCTCGCCACTATTATTCAACATAGTTTTGGAAGTCCTAGCCATGGCAATCAGAGAAGAAAAAGAAATAAAAGGAATACAAATTGGAAAAGAAGAAGTAAAAATGTCACTGCTTGCAGATGACATGATACTATACATAGAAAATCCTAAAGATGCCTCCAGAAAACTAGAGCTAATCAATGAATTTGGTAAAGTTGCAGGATACAAAATTAATGCACAGAAATCTCTTGCATTCCTATACACTAACAATGAAAGATCAGAAAGAGAAATTAAGGAAACAATCCCATTCACCACTGCAACAAAAAGAATATAATACCTAGGAATAAACCTACCTAAGGCGGTAAAAGACCTGTATTCAGAAAACTATAAGACACTGATGAAAGAAATCAAAGATGACACAAACAGATGGAGAGATATACCACGTTCTTGGATTGGAAGAATCAATATTGTGGAAATGACTGTACTACCGAAAGCAATCTACAGAGTCAATGCAATCCCTATCAAATTACCAGTAGCATTTTTTACAGAACTCGAACAAAAAATCTTAAAATTTGTATGGAGACACAAAAGACCCTGAATAGCCAAAGCAGTCTTGAGGGAAAAAAATGGAGCTGGAGGAATGAGACTGCCTGACTTCAGACTATACTACAATGCTACAGTAATCAAGACAATATGGTACTGGCACAAAAGCAAAACTATAGATCAATGGAACAGGATAGAAAGCCCAGACATAGGGCTTCCCTGGTGGCGCAGTGGTTGAGAGTCTGCCTGCTTATGCATGGGACATGGGTTCGTGCCCCGGTCTGGGAGGATCCCACATGCCGCGGAGCGGCTGGGCCCATGAGCCATGGCCACTGAGCCTGCATGTCCGGAGCCTGTGCTCCGCAACGGGAGAGGCCACAACAGTGAGAGGCCCGCATACCACAAAAAAAAAAAAAAAAAAAAAAAGCCCAGAGATAAACCCACGCACCTATAGTCAACTAATCTATGACAAAGGAGGCAAGGATATACAATGGAGGAAAGACAGTCTCTACTATAAGTGGTGCTGGGCAAACTGGACAGCTACATGTAAAAGAATGAAATTAGAACATTCCCTAACACCATACACAAAAATAAACTCAAAATGGATTCGAGACCTAAATGTAAGACCAGACACTATAAAAGTCTTAGAGGAAAACATAGGAAGAACACTCTTTGACATAAATCACAGCAAGATCTTTTTTGATCCACCTCCTAGAGTAATGGAAATAAAACCAAAAATAAACAAATGGGACCTAATGAAACTTCAAAGCTTTTGCGAAGCAAAGGAAACTACAAACAAGATGAAAAGACAACCCTCAGAATGGGAGAAAATATTTGCAAACGAATCAATGGACAAAGGATTAATTTCCAAAATAAATAAACAGCTCATGTAGCTCAATATTAAAAAAACAAACAACCCAATCCAAAAATGGGCAGAAGACCTAAATAGACATTTCTCCAAAGAAGACATACAGATGGCCAAGAAGCACATGAAAAGCTGCTCAAAATCACTAATTATTAGAGAAATGCAAATCAAAACTACAATGAGGTATCACCTCACACCAGTTAGAATGGGCATCATCAGAAAATCTACAAACAACAAATGCTGGAGAGGGTGTGGAGAAAAGGGAACCCTCTTGCACTGTTGGTGGGAATGTAAATTGATACAGCCACTATGGAGAACAGTA
Organism: Stenella coeruleoalba; assembly: GCF_951394435.1. Lineage (NCBI taxonomy): Eukaryota > Metazoa > Chordata > Mammalia > Artiodactyla > Delphinidae > Stenella > Stenella coeruleoalba. The sequence continues at coordinate 53,394,058 of NC_137162.1, read as the reverse complement.
TGGAGGTTCCTTAAAAAACTAAAAACAGAATTACCAAATGATCCAGCAATCCCACTACTGGGCATATACCCAAAGAAAACCATAATTCAAAAAGACACATGCACCCCAATGTTCATTGCAGCACTGTTTACAATAGCCAGGTCATGGAAGCAACCTAAATGCCCATCGACAGACGAATGGATAAAGAAGTTGTGGTACATATATACAACGGAATATTACTCAGCCATAAAAAGGAACGAAATTGGGTCATTTGTAGAGACGTGGATGGATCTAGAGACTGTCATGCAGAGTGAAGTAAGTCAGAAAGAAAAAACAAATATCGTATATTAACGTATATATGTGGAACCCAGAAAAATGGTACAGATGAACCCATCTGTAGGGCAGAAATAGAGACACAGATGTAAAGACAAACATATGGACACCAAGGGGGGAAAGTGGCGGAGGCAGTGGTGGTGGTAGGATGAATTGGGAGATTTTGATTGACATATACACTAATATGTATAAAATAGATAACTAATAAGAACCTGCTGTATAAAAAAATAAATGAAATAAAATTCAAAAAAAAGAAAGAAACTTCCAAAACTGAAAAGCAAAGCAAAAACAAACACACACACACACACACACACACACACACACACACACACACACACAGTGAAAATAGTAGAACAGAATATCCAGGAACTGTGGGACAACTAAAAGTTAGGTGTAACATATGCATAATGGGAATACCAGAAGGAGAATAGAGAAACAAAAGAATGTTTGAAGCTGTAATGACTGAGAATTTCCCCCAATTAATGTCGGACACCAAACCACAGAACCAGGAACCTCAGAGAACACCAAGCAGGATAAATGCAAAAACAAAACAAGAACAAAAACCCTACACCTAGGTATATCATATTAAAATTGCAGAAAATCAAAAAGAAAAATTCTTGAAAAATCAGGGGAGAAAACACCTTACTTATAGAAGAATGAAGATAAGAATTACATCCAACTTTTCCTCAGAAACCATGTAAGCAAGAAGAGAGTAGAGTGTAATTTTTAAGTGTAATTTTTAAAGTGTTGGGGGAGGGACTTCCCTGATGGTCAGTGGTTAAGATTCTGTGCTTCCACTGCAGGGGGTGCAGGTTCGATCCCTGGTCAGGGAACTAAGATCCCACATGCTGCACAGTGCAGCCAAAAAAATAGAATAAATAAGGGAAGGAAGGAAGGAAGGAAGGAAGGAAGGAAGGAGGGAGGGAGGGAGGGAGGGAGGGAAGGAAGGAAGGAAGGAAGGAAGGAAAGAAGGAAGGAAAGAAGGAAGGAAGGAAGAAAGAAAGTGGTGGGGGAAAAAAACACCAACATTGAATTCTGTATCTGGCAAAAATGAAGGAGAAATAAAGACTTTCTCAAACAAACATAAATTGAGGGACTTTGTTGCCAGTATATCTGCATGGCAATCAATGTTAAAAGAAGTTCTTCAGAGAGAAGGAAAATGATATAGTCAGAAACTCAGATCTACATAAAGAAAATAGAGCATTGGAGAAGGAATAAGTGAAGGGAAAACAAAAATTTTTATTTTTCTTATTCTTAATTGATCTAACAGATAAGTTTGTTTAAAATAATAATAGTAAAAATATATTCAATTATGTATGCTTATATATATGCTATGTATAAGTGAAGTGAATGATAGCAATGATACAATGGATGGGAGGCAGGAATTGTAATTATTTTATTATTACAAGGTACTCACACTGCACCATGAAGTGGTATAGTGTTATTTGAAAGTGGACTTGGATTAATTGCAAATGTATACTGCAAACTCTGGGGCAAACACTAAAAGAAGTAAACAAAGAAGGATAAGTGATATACTAAGAAATGAAAGAAAACAGAATCATATAAAATGTTCAATTAAAACTATAAAAGACAGCAAAAAAAGTGGAAGACAAAAATAGGAACAATATAAAAAAGTCAACAAATAAAAACTAATATGTTAGAAATTAATCCAGCTATATCAATAATCACTTTAAATGTCAATGTTTGAAATATACCAATAAAAGAAGATTGTCAAGAGTGGACCAAAAAACAAGACCCAACTATATGTTATCTACAAGAAACCCACTTTAAATATAAAGACATGTATACATTAAAAACAAATGGGGACTTCCTTGGTGGCACAGTGGTTAAGAATACGCCTGCCAATGCAGGGGACACAGGTTCGAGCACTGGTCTGGGAAGATCCCACATGCCACAGAGTACCTAAGCCTGTGCGCCACAACTACTGAGCCTGTGCTCTAGAGTCCGCGAGCCACAACTACTGAGCCCGCATGCCACAACCACTGAAGCCCATGTGCCTAGAGCCCGTGCTCTGCAACAAAGAGAAGGCACCGCAATGAGAAGCCCACACACCTCAACAAAGAGTAGCCCCGGCTCGCCGCAACTACAGAAAGCCCACGTGCAGCAACAAAGACCCAATGCAGCCAAAAATAAATAAATAAATAAATTTATTTATTTTTAAAATATTAAAAGAAAAAAAATGGATGGAGAAATACATACAATGCTAACACTAATCCAAAGAAAGCAGAAGTATCTATATTAATTTCAGACAGAGCAAACTTTAGAGCAAGGAAAGCTATCAGGGAAAAAGAAGGGCACTGCATAATGATAAAGGGGTAAATTCTCTAAGAACACAAAACAATTCTAATACGTATGCGCCTAACAACAGAGCATCAAAATACATGAGACAAACATCAGTAGAACTGCAAGGAGAATCAGATGAATCCATCATTACAGTTGGAAGCTTCAACACCCATCTATCAGAAAATGGATAGATCCAGCAGGCAAAAAAACCAGTAAGGACATAGTTGAAATCAACAACAGTCATCAATCAAATGTATATAATGGACACTGATAGACTGCTTTGTCCAACAGCAGAATACACAATCTCCTCAAGCTCACATGGAACACTCACCAAGATAGAGCATAGTCTGGGCCATCAAACGTAACTTCTGTTCTTCAAGAAAAGAAATCATACAGTGTCTTGCTCTCAGACTGCAATGGAATTAAACTAGTAATCAATAACACAAAGATAGCTGGAAATCCCCAAATACTTGAAGATTAAACAACACACTTCTAAATAATACATGGGTCAAAGAAGAATTCTCAAAAATATGTTTAACTAAATGAAAATGAAAATATAACTTAACAAAATTTGTGGGGTACAGTGAAAGCAGTGATTAGAGTGAAATTTATAGCACTGAATGCACATATCAGAAAAGAAGAAAGATCTAAAATCAATAATTAAACTTCTACCTTAAGAAACTAGAGAGAGAAGAGTAAATTAAATCCAAAGTAAGAAGAAAAAAAGAAATAAAAATTAGAACAGAAATCAAGTAAATTGAAAATAGGAAGTCAATAGAGAAAATCAACTAAACCAAAAGTTTATCCTTTGAAAAGATCAATAAAATTGATAAGCCTCTAGCCAGGCTAACTAAGAAAAAAAGGGAGAGGACACAAATTACTAACATAAGAAATGAAAGAAGGGACATCACTATAGATCCCATGGCCATTAAAAGGATATTAAGGAAATACTATGAACAACCCTATATGCACAAATTTGATAACCAGATGAAATGGACCATTTCCACAAAAGATATAATCTGCCAAAACTCACACAAGAAAAGACAGACAATTTGAAGAGGCCTATATTTATTAGAGAAATTGAATCAATAATTAATAACTTTGCAAACATAAAGCACTAGGCCCAGATGGGTTCACTGGTGAATTCTACCAAACATTTTAAGAAGAAAATATACCAATTTTCAGGCTTCCCTTGTGGCACAGTGGTTAAGAATCTGCCTGCCAGTGCAGGGGACAGGGGTCTGAGCCCTGGTCCAGGAAGATCCCTCATGCTGTGGAGCAACTAAGCCCATGTGTCACAACTACTGAGCCTGCACTCTAGAGCCCGTGAGCCACAACTACTGAGCCCACGTGCCACAACTACTGAAGCCCACGTGCCTAGAGCCCGTGCTCCGTAACAAGAGAAACCACCACCACGAGAATCCCATGCACCGCGACTAGGAGTAGCCCCTGCTCGCTGCAACTAGAGAAAGCCCACGTGCAGCAACAAAAACCCAACGCAGCCAAAAATAAATAAATAAATAAGAAAATATACCAATTTTCTACAATTTCTTTCAGAAGACAGACGCAGAGTGAATACTTCCTAACTCATTCTATGATACCAGCATTACCCTAATACCAATACCAGACAAAGCCATTACAAGAAAACTACAGACCAATATCTCTCATGAACATGGATGCAAAAATCCTCAACACAATATTAGCAAATCAAATTCAACAATATATAAAAAGAATTATACACCACAATTAAGTGGGATTTATCCTAGTATGTAAGGCTGGTTCAACATTCAAAAATCAATTCATGTAACCTATCATATCAACAGGCTAAAGAAAAAAGCCACATGATCAAATCAATAGATGCAGAAAAAGCATTTGACAAAATCCAAAACCTACTCATAACAAAACTCCTCAGTAAACAGGAAAAGAGGGGATCTTCCTCAACTTGATATCTATTTTAAAACCACACAGATTATCATGTCATCTGTTGTCTATTCTGTTCCACTGGTCTATGTGCCTGTTTTATGCCAGTACCATACTATTTTGATTACTATAGCTTTGTAATATAGTGCAAAATCAGGAAATGTGATGCCTCCAGATTTGTTCTTTCTTAGGATTGCTTTGGCTATTTGGGGTTTTAGGATAGTTTTTCCTATATCCTTAAAAAATGCCATTGGAAATTTGATGGGGATTGCATTGAATCTGTAAATTCCTTTGGGCAGGATGGACATTTTCACAATATTAATTCTTACAATCAAGCAATATGGAATATCCTTCCATTTATTTGTGTCTTCTTTTTCCTTTTTATTATTTGTGTCTTCTTCAGTCTCTTTCATCAATGTCTTATACTTCTCAGTGTACAGGTCTTTCACCTCCTTGGTTCAATTTATTCCTAAATATTTTATTGTTTTTTGGGGATGCTATTGTAAATGCAATTGCTTTATTTTTTTGCTATAATCATTTTATTTCTGAAAATAAAATAATGGCCCTTCTTTTATTAATGATTTTAACAACTTGAGTCTTTTACTTTTTTACTAGTCTAGCTAAAGATTTGTCAACTTTGTTGATCCTTTCAAAGAATCAACTTTTGGTTTTGTTGATTTCTTCTCTATATTTCTTCTACTCTCTATTTCATTTATTTTGGCACTAATCTTTATTATTTCCTTCCTTCTGTTTGTGTCTGGTTTGGTTTGCTCTTCTTTTTCTAGTGTCTTGAGGTGTAAGGTTAGGTTATTGATTAGAGATCTTTCTTTTTAAAATATAGATGTTGGGCTTCCCTGGTGGCGCAGTGGTTGAGAGTCCGATGCAGGGGACACGGGTTCGCGCCCCGGTCCGGGAAGATCCCACATGCCGCAGAGTGGCTGGGCCCGTGAGCCATGGCCTCTGAGCCTGCGCATCCGGAGCCTGTGCTCCGCAATGGGAGAGGACACAACAGTGAGAGGCCCGCGTACTGCAAAAATAAATAAATAAATAAATAAAAATAAAATAAAATATAGATGTTTACAGCTATAATTTTCCATCTGAGCACTGTGTTGGTTGCATAAATTTTGGTATGCTGTGTTTTTGTTTTCATTAATCTCAAAATATTTCCTAATATCCCTTGTGATTTCTTCTTTGACCTCTTGGTTATTTAAGAGTATGTTGTTTAATATCCACATAATTGTGAATTCCTCAAATTTCCTTCTGGTAATGATTTCTAATTTCATTCCATTGTGGTCAGAAAACAAACTTTTTGTATGATTTCAATTCTTTTGATTTTTAAAGACTTATCTGATTGCCTAACATATGGTCTCTACTGAAGAATGTTTCATAGGCACTTGAGAAGAATGTATTCTGCAGCTGTTGTATGGAGTTTTCTATAGATGTCTATTAGCTTAGATGTGTATTAACTTAGAAAGCTTAGATTGCTTTCTTTCTCTTTCAGATAGTTTGTTGTTAATGTATAGAAATGCAATTGATTTCTGTATGTTGATCTTGTATCCTCCAACTTTACTGAATTCATTTATTAGTTATAGAAGTTTTTTTGGTGGTCTTCAGGGTTTTCTATATCATGTCATCCGCAAACAGAGATACTTTTACTTCTTTCTTTCTGATTTGGATGACTTTTATTTCTTTTTTTTTGCCTAATTGCTATGACTTCCAGTACTTTTGCCTAATTGCTAAGATTTCCAGTACTATGTTGAATAGAAATGGTGATGGTGGGCATCCTTGTCTTGTTCCTGATCTCAGAGGAAAGGCTTTTAACTTTACACCATTGAGTATGATGTTAGCTATGGGCTTGTCACATATGGCCTTTATTATGGTGAGGAATAATCCTTCCATACTTAATTTGTTGAGTTTTTATCATGAAAGGATGTTGAATTTTGTCAAATGCTAAACATACTTCTTTCCCTTAAGGTATGACCTGGAAGAAGCACATATAACTTTTGCTCACATCCCTTTGGCCAGGACTAAGGGCCGTACATCCATTCCTTGGAGATATTGTGGGTTCAGCTTCAGATTACTGCAATAAAGTAAATATAGCAATAAAGCGAGTCACATGAATTTTTTGGTTTTGCAGTGCATACAAAAGTTATGTTTACACTATACTGTAGTCTGTTAAGTGGACAGTAGCATTATGTCAAAGAAAACAGTGTACATACCTTAATTTAAAAATACTGCCAAAAACTGCTAACCATCATCTGAGCCTTCTGCAAGTCATAATCGTTCTGCAATAGTAGCATCAAAGATCACTGATCACCATAACAAATATAATAATAATGAAAAAGTTTAAAATATTGCTAGGATTACCAAAATGTGATACAGAGACACAAAGTGAACAAATGCTGTTGGAAAAATGGCACCTATAGACTTGCTGGATGCAGGTTCCTACAAACCTTCAATTTGTAAAAAACACAATAAAGTGAAGCTCAATAAAATGAGGTATGCCTGTACTTAACTGCAAGAGTGGTTGGGAAATGTAGTCTTTCTCATGGATGGCTTTCTATGTTGCCAAACTTTGGTGACTCTATCCCTAAAAAAAGAAAACAGAATGGATTTTAGGGTTCAACCAACAGTGTCTGCCATAACATATTGATAGGAAAATACATGAAAAACCAGTAACAGTATTTGCTTCTAGGAATAGGGTACTGGTGGCTGGGAACACAGGTGAGAGGAAAATGTCCCTTTTAATGCCCTTTTGAACTTTAATACATGTGAATGCATTAACTAATTAAATATTTTTAACAAAGTAATAAAATAGCATTATCCTATGCACTTAGTAAACCTCCATATCTGATTCACTGATCAGAAGTTTTTTTGTGCCCTCACCCTCAGCCCCTCAGAGAGGGTTCTAGATGTGGCATGAAAGTTGGGCCACATTAAGCTCTATTAAATCAGTATGGTTTGAGGAGCCAGGGAAGCCCTGTGGGCCTGCACAGGCAGAGGCCTGGAGAGGAATGCAAATTCAGATAAGCAGCTGGGAGAGCTGCTCTCCCTGACAGTGGACCCAGTTGGCACTGGGCCTTCCTTGTGCCCTTCCTGACTGTGCTTGTTTAGGGGGACAGAAGGCCAGTTCTGCTACCAGGTCCTTACTCCAGCACCGATCATACTCAAAAGGAGGAGGCGGCCAGCGCCCTCCGGACAGGAGGGGCTTGGGAGCTGGGCCTGGAGACACAGCCAACTCCTGGGGTGGGCCGTGAGGCTTGCCCTTTCAAGCAGAAAGCCTTTGAAGCATCTGCCAGGCAGAGGCCTTGGCTGCCCTTATCTGGCTCTCATTTCTATCCCAACATTTGTGACTCAAGAGAACCTTGGGGTAACTTTGGGCCTATGTGGGGTGAGGGCTGGGGGCCACCAGCAGTGAACCCCTCACCCTAGTGCACAGGGTCAGGCCCCTCACCGGCCCCAGCTGGGCCATGGGGCAGAGCACAGGACAGACACCCTCCCACCTCCTGGTGCATAGACAGTGAAGGTCCTGCTCCCTGGACTGGCTCCCAGCACTCCATGGGCTCCCCACAGCTGCTCTTTAATGCCCAAGGAGCTCTTTACCCACAGAGAAACATAGCCAACTCCGCACCTTGTCTCACGTGCAATGTAGCAAAACTGAAACAGTTAACATTTCTCTAAATATTCACATACTATTGGTATAACTAACAAACTGACTTTTTATAATTTTAACAACGTAGAGTTCCCTGAACAATTGAAGTTAAATGTAATCAATTACACTCTTCCCAATTCTAATGCTTCAGTCTCATAAATGTTTCAAACACATTTAAAAATCGACAAATAAGAATATAATCATCACAAAACCAGATCTGCATACTCATCCCGAAACTCATCCCGAAAATGACAAATGCTAAGGTGTAGGTCTAAATTTGTTTATTATCTCGAGTCAGGAGCAGACTGGATAGACACGACACTCTGTGCCCATTTGTCACCCATCACTGCCCTCTCCTGGGGATCTCAGAGAGCTGGCCACGCAGCTCTGGCCTCACCAGAGCTCTGTACCCCAAACTGTCCGTCCTGGGCAGAGTGACTGGACCAGAGTCACTGGTCCTGGACTCTGAGTCAGGACCTCATAGGCTGGCCAGACATGCAAGGCATGCCAACCTGCAAGGCTGGCACAAAAGTTCTGCCCAAGAAGGGATGTGGATGGTGACAGCTGAGCAAAGCAATCAGCATCTCACTCTTGGGGTACATAAATGTGCCTCTCTGAGAGATGAAGGGGGCAAGGGCTGAAGACTCACAGAGGAGACAGTAGGCAGACCTCAGGCAGGGCCCGAGGGGAAGCTGGGGACCAGTTGGCCAGAAGCAGCTGGAGCCGGAGAAACAAAGTGAGACACTGGTGCCAGAGCATGAGTGACCATCTGGGAGCTGGTGACATGGGGACACCCAGGCCCATTCTCCTGAAGAGCCTGGCTGAGGGGCTAGGCTGCCTAGTTTCTACTTCCCTGAGTGTTCTCACACAGGCAAAAGGAATGGGCAAAAGATGTTCTGAGCTCAGGTGATGACATGTGCTGAGGCTACGTGCACAGAAAACAGAAGCTGATCCGGAGATTTATGTTCAGGAAGTGAGGGAAGCAGGACAGGGTGGGGGGAGAAATTGAACTGTGAGGTTATTCCAAGGGAGGCCTCAATTGACCTCATGGGGAGGCTGGAGCCGGGATCACTCATTAGTTGTCCAGAAATGAGCAAAGGGGGATTTGGTGAGCTTTGGGCCCAAGAACCCTGATTGAGGTAGCTCCCTTCTACCCGGGGCAATTCCCTATCAGATTCCATACCTGGTCCTGAAGTCTGTGTGGTCACCACTACACTAGAGGTGACAGACTGGGTGACCGAGTGTGAAGGAGGCCTGTGGTCAGAGATGTGGTTACAGAGACCTGCTCAGATGTGGTTATAGTGACCAGGTGTGGTCGGCCTCTGAAGAATGTTCAGTGAAATGAATTTCTCATGGTCTGGGGGAAGGGGATGATGGGATCAGATTTTCCTTCTAGACTGGGGCTGGGGCTCAGGAGAGAGAGCAAGTCTGGTGATAAACATGAAGTGTGGCCAGGGAAGGCATCTAAAGACACAGGAACAGCAGAGACCTCAGAGGCCCTGTGGAGATGGGGGCATGGGGAAGAGCAGCAACAATTACAGGGAGGGGAGATCAGGACACTCAGAGGAGTAGGTGCGTGGTCCTGCCACTACAATATGTGGTGCTGCCTGAGTGGGTAACTAGAAGAGGGAGCCAGGAGAACAAGTGCTCCAGGAAGGAATCTTCAGACCAAGACTGAAAGACCTTTTCTCCTGCCCCAACACACCCAGCTGTGGCTCCGTAAACGCAGTTCAGCCGGCTGCCTCTAGATGGCAGTGTGTGCATGCGGCAGCAGCTGTCCCACACTGCTCCCCAGGGAAGGCCAGGTTCTCCCAGGGGACCAGGGAAAAGTCCCCAGAGCCGTGCGGGGGACAGGCAGAGGCACCTGTGATGCCTGCAGCATCCACCTGTGCTCTGCTCTGCTTCAGGTGGGTGGGGCTGGTGCCTCTTTCTCCCCTTCCTAGGGGTTCCTATCAGGGTCCTTCCTGGCAGGGCCTGAACATAGGGGTCCCAGGGGCTTAGTGGACCCCCAAATCCGTGTGTTCGTGACTCTACAGTCTTGGGTGGAAGACTGAGACACAAAGGTCTGGACATAAAGCTAACACTTCTGATTCTACCACTTATGCGGAGAGTGACTCCCTCGGAGCCTACTTTCCACATTTGTCCTACAAATGCATAGCTCTGTGGAAGTCAGTTCACATGAGATTATTTCAGAAGAAAAAAAATTTTCACTGTCAAGTGATATTCACATTTGCACATAGTCCACAGTTCCCCTGGTGGACAGAGCTTTCAGGGGGCAAAGCTGGGGTTGAACCTAGGCAGTCTGACCTTGCTCTCGACCTCTCTGATTGGCCTCCTCCCTCTGCTGTCTTATTGGCCACATCTGGACTTCCTTCTTTGGCAAAACCGTCTTCTTCCATTTGGAGAAATAACAGTAGGGTTGACTCACAGGCAGTCAGGGTTAGAAGGGCTCTGGGAGGTTACCTACTAAACAACTGTCCTCTCCCTCCCACCTTCAGTTTATGGATTGGACAACTAAGGGGTGATAAGACTCCTTGTCACCATCATCTATAAGAGTCCTGGCCTCCATCATTAAAGTATGCTCCACTGTGTCGTGTGCTAACACATGGGTTCCTATCACAAATCTTTACAGTGTGGTAGGGGACACTGTCTGAGGACAGAGGTCTCAGGGCTGTGGCTGCAGATGCAAATAGGAGCAAGAAGCCCTTGGAAAATTGCAGATTTTTTTTTAACATTTAAAAAATTTCATTTATTTTATTTATTCTTTTTTTTTTGGCTGTGTTGGGTCTTTATTGCTGTGCGCGGGCTTTCTCTAGTTGAGGCGAGTGGGGGCTACTCTTCACTGCGGTGTGCGGGCTTCTCACTGCAGTGGCTTCCCACTTCAGTGGGCTCTAGGTGCTCGGGCTTCAGTAGTTGTGGCTCGCAGGCTCTAGAGCACAGGCTCAGTAATTGTGGTGCACAGGCTTAGTTGCTCCGTGGCATGTGCGATCTTCCCGAAACAGGGCTCAAACCCGTGTCCCCTGCATTGGCAGGTGGATTCTTAACCACTGTGCCACCAGGGAAGTCCTGCAGATTTTTTAAAAAATAGATGGTTCTGGAACAAATAGGGCAGGCATTGGGTGACAGGCCAAGAAATTAATTTCTTTTCTGTTCACCTTTCTCTAGGGCTCCCTGATCTTTTCAAGAAAGGCAACATCAATTCAAAACAGCTCGGAGTGAAAGGTCTACCAAAGACGTTAGCACCTGGCTCAGCCAAGTCCTGCCATACTTCCTGGGGTGACCCATCCTCCCACTGGCCTCTTGGCCCTGACTTCCTCACTGCAAGGGCCACTGATTCCTCCATTTCATCCTGATCACTCACTCCCGTGGATACATCCCTCTGTCTGACCGTAGCCACGTGCAACCATTCCTGTCTTCTGCGGTCAATGAGGGCCCTCCTGCCTCACCCCTACCTTCTCCTTTCTTCCCATCTACTGGCCCTTCCAGCTGTCACTTCTCTCCCCTACCACCCAAGACTCATGATACGACACCTCAGTGCTTTCTTTCCAATATTCTTCAATCCTCTGCACTATTGTTTTTCTATCATGCCTTTCTAGCAGACCCTCAAACTTTGATCAATCCTACTGCCTGTGCTCTCTGCACCTGGACTTACCCCAGCCGCTGAAGACCGATGAAGGCTTTGCCATTTGAGCTGTAACTCTGACTCTGGTTCGCCATCCTCACCTGGGCTCCCAATCCTTCCTCAAATCCTTCTGTCTGCCCCTCCTCAGAAGCCTCTCCCATTTTCTACTAAGTTTCTCTGAAATCCTTGGATCCCACCAAACATCCACTTTCCTTAAACAGGTGACCTATTCCTCCTATTTTCAGAAAAAAAAAGGAAGCCTTCACTCAGGAACCCCCACTAAATCCACAAACATCTGCATCTCACTCAGCTCTTCCGCCATCCTCTTGTCTCCATGGAGGCCTATCTGTCCTCCAGTCTTTGGCTGCCCTCTTGTTCTGGACCCCAATCCTTCCCACCTTCTCCAGCAAGCATCATCTTTTTTCCTTCAGACTCTTCAATTTCTCTTCTTCTACTGCCTCTTCCCTACATCATTTAAACATATTCAAGTCTCTCCTTTCTTAAACAAACAAACCTCTCCCTCAGCCTCTTACCCTCATCATTTTCCAGCTAAAGACCTCACTCTGATCCTCATTTATTCTCCACCCCACTTAACAGGCTTGTGACCCAACTATCCACTGGCCCAGCTCTCTGAAGCTCCCGACACCTGTGGTCACTCCTCAGCCTTGTCTCGCAGCCTTCCTTGGCAGCACTGGAAACTGGGGGCCACTCCTTCCTTCCTGAAACATTCATTTCTCTTGACTTGCACACACACCATCCTTCTGGCTTTGCTTCTATCTCACTGGCTGCTCTTTCTCAGGCTCCTTAATCCCTCTCCTTTTTCTCTTCCTAGTTGTCTCCACATTCATCAGGATTCTGCCTCTGTTGTTTTTCCTTCTCAACTCCCAGTCCCAGGATAATTTCCTCTACTTTCATGGTTTTAATCATCATCTCTGGGCAGCTCTCTCAATAATCATTCTCCTCTTCTTTCTTTCAAACAGGCTCGGAACCTAATTTTCTTTTAGCATTAAAATGTTGTGTTTTTTTATTGTGGTAAAATATATATAACATATATAACCTAATTTTTAAAAATTACATTTCCCAGCCTCCTGTGGAGCTATGGATTGCCATGCGACCAGACTTGGCCAATGAGGCATAAGCAGCAGTCGGCAGGGATTTCTGGGGAAGTTTTGCTGTCCTAACATAGGTGCTACTCTTTCATCCTTTTTTGCTCTTTCTCCTGCCTATATGGAATGAAGGTAGGAAGCTGGAGCTGGAGCAGCCATGGTATGACCACAGCTGGCTCTGAGGATGCAAGCTTCCCAGTAAGGAGAGCCAGAGCAGACTGACAGAGCGGACCTGGGACCTGAATGACTGTGGCACTGCTGACCAGCCTTACTCTACTTACCTTCAGACTGTGCGTTATGTCAGAGTTTTCAATGAGTATAGCAGCAAAATGCAACAAACCCTATTTAGTCAAAGCAATGTGGTTGGGTTGATGTTACAGGAGCTGAACACAAGTTTTGATTAGTACAACTCCCAAATGTACAGTTTTTGCTTATATGTCTCTCCTGAACTTCAAACAGCAAATTGGACCTCTTTTCTCTGTCCAGACACCTCAAATGGAAGAGGTCCAAGTTGTCACCCCTCACGAAACACACACACACACACAGAATCACTTGGATTCCTGGTCTCAGTAAACAGCATCACCATCTATGCAGCCAGAATCCTATCAGTCACCATCCTATTAGTCACCCCTCAATTCTACCTCCTAAATATATTTTGAATCTGTTCACCTCTTAGATCTCATCACCGACTTCCTGAACCATTGTAACAGTTTCCTTCCTATTTTTTAATCTTGCTCCTTCCAATCCATTCTCCCTACTGCAGCCTTAGGGATCTTCTAAAAGCACAAATGTAATAATGTTACTACTCTGCCTAAAACCTTTCAGAGATAGCTTAGGGCCTGAGGAATACCAGGCATATACTGTAAGACTTTGCCGGAATTATGATGTTGGTCCTGCAACACCACCTCTTTGGCATAGGTGTTGCTCTACAGACCACAGGGATGGAAATATTGACCTACACCTGGTTCAGTTACGGAAACCTCTCTCCCTTGCCACAGTGATTGGTCCAAGACTGGGCACGTGACTAGAGCTGGGCCAATTAGAGGCCTCCCTTGGGATTTGTTCAAACCAACCTAGAGTGTAGTTATTCGGAGTCACATCTCCAACATGGGGCAAACTCTGAGCACTAGGAGAGGCAGAGGAAGGGGGTCTTGGACTGGGCAGCCCACAGGATCAGCCCCTAGTGTTCAGAGTCAATCTGGTTTCCAGTTCGTCTTTTGATTCTGTGTGTGACCTGAGTATCCTTCCAGTAATCTTCCCTCCTTTGGCCTAAGCTAATTTGAATAGGTTTTTCTCACTTCCAACCAAAACATCCTGACTAAAGTGAAGATCCTTGGTTGTCTGGTGGTTCCCAGAAAACACATAAGAGTTCCTTCCAGCTCATGTTTTATAAACATTATTTCATTTGATTCTTACTATAAGCTCGTGAGGTGAGTTTTATTATTATCTTGACTTTACAGATAAGAAAAGTAGGGCTCAGAGATGTAAAGTATTTTGCTCAAGATCCAGAGGCTGAGAATTAGGAGCACTTGGACACCAAGTTCCTCTTCTATTCAAGCTGCTTCCCCTCATCGCCCCCCTGCCCCCCAGCTTGTATACACACACACACACACACACACACACACACACACAGAGGCGCTACAGAGCGGGGCCCAGGGAGAGTAAAAGCAGCACTGGGATAGGGAGCAGACTGGGACAGGAGGGTAAGGAGGAAGTCTGAGGATGATAAAGGCCAAGCTCCTCCATTTAAAATTTATAGCCAACTCCAGGTCCAGGAGGAGAAGAAACTCTCAGCTTCTTTCTTTTTACCCCTCCTTGTAATGTTTTTTGTTCCCATAATCTATACCTAAGGCTTGCAGTCTGTGCAATAATTCAGTTATATTCTTGGCAATTACAGTTCTGGGGGCTAGCCCGGAAACTAAGTCACTGTTTACAATACAGCCCTCTTATGAGTTGGGACTGTCCATATCTCAATTCTTTTAATTTATTTTGTCTTTTGGTTACGTTGTACTTTTTTTCTTCCAGTTTTATTGAGATGTAACTGACATACAGCACTGTGTGAGTTCAAGGTATATGGCAAAATGATATGACTTACATACATCATGAAATGATTACAATAAGTTTAGTGAACATCCATCAACTCATACAGATACAAAATAAAAGAAAAATAAAAAAAATTTTTTCCTTATGATGAGAACTCTTAGGATTTACTTTCTGAACTTTTATATGTAACATACAGCAGTGTTAATTAATCATGTTGTACATGACATCCCTAGTACTTCTTTATTTCACAACTGGAATTTTGTACCTTTTGACCACCTTCATCCAATTCCCCTTCTCCCCACCCCCCCACCTCTGGTAACCACACATCTGATCTCTTTTTCTATGAGCTTGCTTGCTTTTTGAAGTATATAACTGACCTACAACACTATGGCAGTTCCTGGTGCATAACATAGAGATCTGATATTTCTATACATTTCAAAACGATCACCACTGCAATTCTTTTTACTTTTTAAGAAAGGAAGAGAAAATGGGCCTGCCCTGCTTTGAGTGTCCCTGATGCTTTCTGAAGCCGTATTATTGTAAAAATGGGTCAGGTAAAGCTTGGTGGGTCTCAAAGGGCAGCTGGAAATGGCAGGCGAGTGTCATAAGTAACTGTCAGTGAGGCCTGGTCGGGGAGGGGTGGAGGCCTTGCCGGTTTTGTGGGCACTCCCCTCACCCTCTTCATGCCCTGCAGCAGTGTGGCCAACTGTTCCAGAAAGCAGCTGTCTCCCTGAGGCTGCTCAGGCTGGCAGGACCTCCAACATCATCGGGTCCATGATTCACAAAGCTGGCCTTACTCTCTCCTCCTTGTTCTAGGCTCATGACCTCCTTCACATCCAGGGTTAACCAGAAATCATCAGGTGTGGATGACCATCTTCCCAATTGCAACTTTCACTGGAAACATCTTCTCTGTCTCCACACCCTCCTTTTTAATAATGGTGGAGTCATCCCTCTACCAGAGGTGTCCTCACCATTCATGCTCACATAACATCTCCTTCCACCTTTTCTTCAGAATCATCACTCCTGCATCATTCCTATCACTCTTCAAACCTGCCCTAATAACTTCCATATTTTAACAAAACCCTTTGTATCCTAACAGAAGTAAAAATTAGATATGGCTATGAGCACTGGAAAACAGAGGATTAAACAAGACAGAAATTTCTTTTTCTCAAATACAAAATCAAGAGGTAATAGCCCAGAGCACGTACGGTGGCTCCCTAAACATTAGGAACCCGGATTTATTCTAACTTGTTGCACTAACATCCTCAACACATGGCTACGGCTTCAAAGTTCAATAGGCTGTCTGCAGCTCTATTTACATATTCCAGTGAGCAGGAGAGACCAATGGCTGAGATAAGCACACCACTTCCCTTTAAAGCTACTTCTCCAAAGTTGCACGTGGACACCTCCACTTCCTTCCTGTTGGCTGGAACTGAGTCATGTGACCACACGCAGCCATGAGGGAGTCCTAGAAACTTGCTTTTATTCAGGCAAGCCATGTGGCCAGCTAGAACTGGAAAGTCTATAATAAAGGAAATGGGGGAGAATGGCTATTAGGGTCATCTAGCATTCTCTGGCAAAGCCTCCTATGATTCCACATCCCTTTCCAGACCTCTCCCTGTTCTGTGTTCCCTGTTGGACAAGCTGTCCAAACACTATAGCTCTACCATGGTCTGGCTGCCACCCCACTACTCCTGGAACACTGTCCTTATCATGTGCACCAATGACATTCATGGGGCCAGAGTCAAAGGATCTTTCCCCTTCTTCATCTTATCTGAGCTGGAAGTAGCATCTACCACAGCTGACCACTCTTTTCTGGAAACACTGCTTTGTCAGTCTCCGGGACATAGCACTCTCCCGGTTCTCCTTTCGCCTCCCCAGCCTCTTTTTCAGTCTTCTTTCCTGCTCTGGCTCCTCTGTCTGACTCCTCTGGGTCCCTCTTGAACCCTCTCCTCTTCTGCATCTACCTCCTCAACCTAGGTGACTCCCTCAGATCCCAAGGTGTTTACCATCATTAAAATGATGCCTCCCAAAGCCCCACTCCCAGCCCAGGCCTCTCTTCTGAGCACCTAGTGACTGGACAATTGAACTGGATCTCTGACGGGCATCTCAACTCAACATGACTAAAACAGAATTCTTTTTTTTTAAATTAATTAATTAATTTTTGGCTGTGTTGGGTCTTCATTGCTGTGCGTGGGCTTCTCATTGCGGTGGCTTCTATTGTTGTGGAGCATGGGCTCTAGGCGCGTGGGCTTCAGTAGTTGTGGCACGTGGGCTCAGTAGTTGTGGCTCACGGGCTCTAGAGTGCAGGCTCAGGAGTTGTGGCACACGGGCTTAGTTGCTCCGAGGCATGTGGGATCTTCCCGGACCAGGGATTGAAACCCTGTCCCCTGCACTGGCTGGCGGATTCTTAACCACTGCGCCATCAGGCAAGCCCCTAAAACAGAATTCTTGATGTGTCTCCCTGAACTGTAGTCCCTTTCCTCCAGGCTACTCCACCCAATAAATGAGACACTGTTCACCCACTTACTCCAGCCAGAAACTTCGAAGTTATCTTTGGTTTCTCTATTCCCTGCCCCTATATCCATCCTATCAATGTCCATGTCCAAAACAGCATCTTTCAACTACTCACCTTAGTGTGGCCACCGATTTGGTCCAAACCACCATTAGTTTTGGCCGGGCCTGCCATAACAGTCTAATTATCTCCTTGCTTTTATTTGTGCCTGCCACCCACCCAATTTATTTTCACACAGCAGAAAATCAAAACACAGTCTTCTGCATAAAACCCCTCAATGGTTTTTTTTACTTTTTTTTTTTTTTTTGCATTACGCGGGCTTCTCACTGCCGTGGCCCCTCCCGTTGCGGAGCACAGGCTCCGGACGCGCAGGCCCAGCGGCCAGGGCTCACGGGCACATCCGCTCTGCGGCATGTGGGATCTTCCCAGACCGGGGCACGAATCCGCGTCCGCTGCATCGGCAGGCGGACCCTCAACCACTGCGCCACCAGGGAAGCCCACCCTCGATGGTTTAATAAACAGTCTCCATTCCTAAACACAGTCTTGCATGGCCTGGTCCCTGCCCACTTCCCCACTTCATCCTTGTTCTTTTTCCCAGGCTTGCTGAACTCCAGCCACAAGGTTTTGTTTTCAGCTCCTTCACACATTCACAGCTTACCTTCCTCAGGGCCTCGGCACAAACAGTTCTTGACTTGGAATGTCTCTGCTTGGCTTTTCCCAAAGCTATCTCCTCATTTTCTTGACTTCAACTTCACCATCACCTCCTCAAAGACATTTTCCCTGCTGGCTCCACCTAAAGTACAAACAGCTCTTGTTCTCTATCCCAGTCCTTTGTTTTTGTCCCAGCATTTATTTCAACCTGCAATAATGTGCCCTCCACCGAAAATCAGCCTTATGTAGCGAGAGGCTTCAGCTGTCTCGTTTACTGCTGAATCCTCAGCGTCAAAACAGGGCCTGGCCACAGACCAGGCGCTCAGTCAAGCACCCACTATCTGCTAGAGGATGAATGGACAGACAGGTTCTGCAAGGGGGTCTCTGAGCTGCCTGGGGTGTCACAAGCAGACTGCATCCCCCTTAATAAGAAAAAACTGGGAATGGACTGAACAGTTCAAGATCTCCTCCTTACATTGGACTTAACCTGTTGGTTGCTTTTACTAGAATGTGGTGCAACTAGTCTCTTGACCCAATTTTAACAGATCCGAGTTTCCTGCTGTCCCCAGAACAAATCGCTTAGCCCTCCTCCATCTGAATGAGTTTAAGGCTCCTTAAAAAATGAGGCGTGCCCGGGCCTCATTTTTCAGATAGGTGGATTGAGACCCCAGAGGTCAGCCTTTTTAACATCAGAGCCCAGCCAGCGGTGCGAATACCTCTCTAACACAGGCTGTACCTTCAGTACCCCCTCCCCCCGCAAGAATCCTCTCAGCCATCTTGTCAGGATGAAGGTGAGGGACGAATCTCGGCAGGTAGTCGAAAGAGAGCGTGGTATTTTTAGCACGAAGGCTACAAGCAGCCAGTCTTTACCGGCCGGTTTACAAAGAATAAATGTTAATTTACTAACCCAGTCTTGAAGCCCAACCCCAACCCCAGTCTCCGAGGCCCGGCAGGAATGCCTTCCAGCACTTTCAATTCAGCCATTTTTCTAACCCTGCGCTCACCTCTCTACCCGGTCACCCCCGTAGCCCCGAGTTGTGACACCCACAACTCGCGCTTCTCTCAGGCTGGGTTCCGGTGGGGTCAGTGACAAGGCCGACGTGGCGTCCACGTATTGCTCCGGCCCCCAAACGCTGGGTGCGGGTCCGGCCTCAGCCTGCCCCGCTCACCCAAGGGGCGAGCGACGACCAGGGCCGCCCCCCGCCTGCGGCCCCGCCCAAAGCGGGACAAAGGGGCGGGCCGGGGACCGGGCGCCGCGGGCTCTGCCCAGGCGCGGGCTGGAAGGCCGGGCGGGGCGAGCGGTGGGGGCGGGGCGTGGAGGGCGGGGCCGCGCCAGGCGGCGCAGGGAAGTGGCGCCCCTTTCTCAGCCGCCGCCGGGCGCCGCGCCCCCGGCCCCGCCCCTCCGCGCCCCGCCCCCGCGCTCGGATGGCCTGAGTCGCGCCCTCCCGCCCAGCGCCGCCGAACTTGCTCTAACTTCCTTGGCCCAGCCCGGCCGCACCGCTGCAGTCGTCGTAGCCGCCGCCGCCGCCGCCGCCGCTGCCGCGCCCGGGTGAGTAGAGCGCGGAGTCCCCGCTGGAGCGTCGGGCCCTGCCGCCCTCATTGTCTGAGGCCGATCCCCCTGAGCGCCCTCTGGGGACTAGGACTGCTCCCCATGTCCAGGATAGGTCCCTCCGGTTCCCTCGCCCCTGCCCCGGGGGCGGCCCGGCGGGCGGCGCTGGCTTTGTCTGCCCAGATCGCCCGTGAGGGGCCGGAGGCCTTGGCCCGGACCCCGCTGAGCCGAACTCGGGCGCCGGGCGGAGTGAGAGCCACAGCGGGCGACCCGGCTGGCGTTCGGGGTTCTGCGGCCCTCGCCCTGTCCGTGTCCCCTGACGGGTGCCTGCTGCGACCGGGCGCGAGTGGGAGCACTCGGGGAGGGAGGGGTCGGACCGCCGCGGTTCTGGGCTCTGCCCCTCTCTCCAGCCTCGAGCCTTGGGTTGGGCACTCCTTTCGTTTCCGTCACGGACCCTCGGCTGCCCGGAGCTCGGGCCAGGGGTGGAGGGCGGCGCGGACTGGGGAGGGCGGTCCCCTTCCCCGCCCCGCCTCGAGTGTGCTCCAAGTCGCCCACCCCGGCGCTGTGTACCACTCTGCCCTGCACGGGTTTGGGGCGGGCGGAGTTTGAGTAGGTGGTGATCCAGCTTCTCCGTGCTGGTCGTTTGGGTTTGTGCTTTGGAGCAAAGCCCGACTCCTGATCTAACTGGAGCTTTGGTCGAGTTGGGTCTGTGGCTGCGGAGTTGGGTCTGTGGCTGCGGAGTTGGCTTGTCCCGGGGCCACTGCTCCTGCGGGGAGGAGTGGTGGTGCCGCCAGTGGGTATGGTGTGTGTGTGTGTGTGTGTGTGTGTGTGTGTGTGTGTGTGTGTGTAGGGACACTGCCGCCAGTGGGTATGGGGTGTGTGTGTGTGTGTGTGTGTAGGGACACTGCCGCCAGTGGGTATGGTGTGTGTGTGTGTGTGTGTGTGTGTGTGTGTGTGTGTAGGGACACTGCCGCCAGTGGGTATGGGGTGTGTGTGTGTGTGTGTGTGTAGGGACACTGCCGCCAGTGGGTATGGTGTGTGTGTGTGTGTGTGTGTGTGTGTGTGTGTGTGTAGGGACACTGCCGCCAGTGGGTATGGGGTGTGTGTGTGTGTGTGTGTGTAGGAACACTTGGGTACCGGGACTGCTGGGACACGAATCCGGGAGGCACGAAGAAGTTGGTCTCAGGCTAGAAGGGGTCGGTGCTGTGAGGAGTCGGGAAATGGTTGGCCCCGGTACTGCCCTGGCGGCTGGCTGCGGCGCTGTGTAGCAGCGCGCTGGGGTCTGGGGGCATCCGGCCATCCTGGGCCGTGAGTTCAGGGCATTGCATTGGAGCCTTTGCAGGTGTGCTCTCTCCCGTGGCCTGCTCCGTAGGAGTCCTTCTCTCTTCTGAGATGGGGGTTGCCTTGGGGCTGATAGGAGTGGGTGGAGCTGCTTGCCAAATCCTCAAAAGTAGCCTTCCCCCTTCCCCTTGACCTCAAAGTAGGGTAAGTTAGTGCCTGCAGAGTGCTCAGGTCACCCCTCCCTGTTGGTGAAGGGAAACCTGGGGCCTAGGCCATCAGAGCACCCCAGCACCCCTACATTCCCTCTACATTCAGTCAGCCCTGTGGAAGGCCAAAGCACCCTTGTTTCCAGGGATCCTCCTGGGCCCTGGCACCCTCAGAATGAAGCGCATATTCCTCCATGATGGCCCCATTTGCCCTTTCACCTCCTCTCTCAGCTGTCTCCAAGCTTTGTCTCGTCCTGAGGATCCATAACGTCTGGGGGTCAGGCCTTGGAAGCCCAGGCTACCAGACGGATTTCCCCTCCCCTCTTATTGCATCCTCACATCTCTGAACTCCACTTTTGGACTACCAAACATGGTCTTCAGTTCATTCAACAAAGCATGGTTGAGAGTCTGTGGGGTGCCAGGAGCTGTTGCAAGCATTGTTCCAGGCTCACAGCTGGCTGTCAGCTCTGTGTGGTCTTAGAACCCAGGCTGGACATGTAGTAGATGCTCTGTAGCGTTTATTAATCTGAGCTTGATCCCTGCTTAGCAGCATTATTCAGGCAAACAGGAGTTCAAGGCCACTGGTGCATTTGGAGGTTTGTGGCAGCCTCTAGGAAGAAAGGGGCTGCAGAAGGGTTGGCTGCCCAGGGAAGTTCCCCCCTTTACCAGCTGGGCAGCTGTGCAAATCTCTGAGGACAGGTGAGGGCGCCTCCCTTCCGGTGACTGGGAGTGGGAGGACAAAGCAGGTGTTCTGTGTGGGAGAGGAGGGGGCCCTGCCCTGCAGGTCCTGGTGGTAGTGAATTCCCAAGGAGGGGAGGGAGCAGGGAGTTCTGGAAGCTCTGGCTTGTGGAAACATTTCCTGAGGTCTCACTCTAGGTTGCAGTGCGCTCAGGGATTTGACTTGTTACTTGTTTAACTTCAACTGAGATAGAATTCAGTTTGGCAATGCCTGTAAAGTGCCATTGTGCCGGTCCTGGGAAACCTTTGCTGGTTTTAAAATGTGTAGTAATAGTTAAGTTGATTGAGACTTAATGATTGAGACTTACACCACATACTATCCTAGAAGCTTTACTTGTATTCATTCATTTAATCCGTGAAACGACACAGTATGGTAGATAATGTTAACGTCCCATTTTACAGATGATGAAACTGTGGCCTAGAGAGGTCACAGAGTAACTTGCTTAAGGTCTGAATGTGAACCGGGTTTCCTCATACCTAATTAGATAATGCCTTCCTCTCAGAAGTGAATAAAGTTGATTAATACACTGAACAAGCCTGGCCCACAGAGGAACTAGTAAGTTCTTCAGTGCAGGTGCCCTTATGTTCCCTCTTCTGAAAGCATCTCAACTATCTGGGCACATAGCAGGTTGACTGGTGATGTAGCTTTTGTCTCCCTAAGGCCAGGGAATGGGAAGACCGGCACGGCCATGCACAGTAAGAGCGAGTCATTGCCTGTATCTGTCTAGATAGATCAGAGTTTGCTGTGGTAACAATCCTCAAATCTCGGAGAATTAAAGCAACAAAGGATTATTTCTTATACCACATCCATCGCATGTCTGTTTTATGTTGTTCTCACCGTGGGACCCATGCTGATTAAGTGAAATGTTCCTGGTCACTTGGACAGACGGACAGAGAACATGATGAATCTCACCCTGGCTCTTAAAGCTTCCACCCGGAAGTGGCATTTCAATGGTCGAAGCAGTCACATGGCCACGTACTTCCCTGCAGGGTGGGGAGCAAAAGAGGACTGGGAACATTTGGTGAACAGCACTGATGCCTGCCACCTGCCCACCACTGTGCCGTCTCTGTGACTTCCCAAGGTCTGGGTCTGAGTGTCGTATGTTTCTGTGTCACCATGAAATCGATCATGAATTAGTCAAAGAAATGTCATTTAGGTTAAAGATGAATTGAGGTGCCACATTTGAAGGGCAGAGGTATGGTGAACAAAAATGCTTATTAGGGTAGTTAGAGGTTATCTGCAGAAGCAGCTTGCTCCTCTGACCCTGGGCAAGTTATTTGAGCCCCTTGGGTCTTCTTTTGCTCATTCATTTATTCATGCATTAGTTTATGAGCCCAAGGACTAGTGATGAGTCCCAGGCCAGGGATTCTTACTAAGCACTTGTTTAGCTCCTAGCCTGGTGCTAGGGGCTGTACACTGGGTTCCAGGATTCCTGTTTCCTGCTGCTGGGTCCTGGTGGCCTTTAAGGAGGGATGTTATTGCCTATGGGAAGCGAAGCAGGCTCCTGCTCTTTCTCTCTGCCCTGGCACATGAGCCCTTGGACTTCTTGGACTTCCTCATGCTCTATCTGTATGTGGCGAGTAGGGGCAGCCACCTTTCTTGGAAGCAGGAGCATGTAGAAGCACCTCTATAGGCCTTGCCCTTCCCCTTCCACCTGTGAGACTCTGGGGCTGAGCCTGCAGGCCTAGGGGTATGGAAAGGTAAGGTGGTGAGGTTACTAAAGGATGGAGCCACACGAGGACAGGCTTGAATATGGGGCTGGGGTGGTTCTCTGTCTTGCGAAGTGGTTTAGAACCCCTTTGTTAATTGCATTTTTCCACCCGGGCCACGCTTGCAGGGTGTCAAAGAGCTGGCTACCCTGTGGACCTTGCTTTTGTGGTTTGTCACCGGCTTTGTCCCTGGTGACTTCCAGCAGGGTCAAGAAACACTGGTGGAGGTGGTGGGACTTCAGGTTCTTCTGCTCGTGGTTAACGTACTATCCTTAGGCTTGTCTCCTCCTTTTTCAGGGCTTCTGTTTTCTCTCCTACCTGGAGTAGAGAGAGAGGTAATGGTGGTCTACAGCAGTGGTCCCATTCTTGGCTGGTCATCGGAGTCCTCAGGGGACTGTGTAGACCCGTGCTTTGAAAATCTTTGGTCTAAGTGAATGCCAGCATTCCTGATTTGTCTTATCTTCATTATAGCAGTGGGATATTCATAATGTCTCAACATCTGTTTTCTCCCTTAAGGGCATGGTTTTTTTTTTTTTTGGTTCAGACAGGGCAAGTGGCTGTGTTGGACCAGCAAAGGGCCTGGCTAGTAGGAAATGTTTAGTGCCGATGAAACATAACGATGAGTAATGTTGTCCAGCACCTAGAGTGGAGAGTGGTGAGGCCAGCTTTAGAGTTGTATCTACTTTCTAGCTGAGTGACCTAGACAAGTCTTTGATGTTTTTTCTTTCTTTCTTTCTTGGATTTGGTTTTCTTATCTGTGAAGTGAGATGAATCTGCCCTTCCTGTCCCTCGTGGGGTTACTGTGAAGCATACACCCTTCAGGTTTGAGAAGCAGTGTGTGCAGCCCCTGAGTTAGGGTGATACCCCGGTTTGGGACTGCTGCCGTCACGCTGACGGCTCTCAGCAAAGTGCTCACCAGCCAAGGATTCTGGGAAGCCCATTTCCTCCATTCTTGGGCCTGGTGGGGTTGGCCAGGGCTGGGCCTGGCTGGGCGTTGCTGTGGTTTTTCCTCAGGAGGCCGCAGGCTGGTAATCTGAGAGTAAGTGGGCCTGGGCAGGCTCCTGGAGGTCTGTTACGTCTCGCTCGCCCAGTAGCCAGGGAGAAGTTCCTAGAGCCCTGATGTCTATCAGCTGGATAGCTGGAGGGACCAGCTCCTCCCTTCTTGGGCTCTGTCAGCCTGTGCTGCGTGGCTGCGAGCCGTGGCGGGGCCATCAGGATCCTGGGTCAGAGCTACACTTCTGGTGCTGCCTCAGACTCTGCGTATGTCCTGGAATTTGGGAGAGCTGAGGCTGGGCTTTCCTGCATGGGTAAGGTTTGGGGAGGGGTCGGGACGTGGGGCTAGGCAGAGGTTGACCCTGAGGAGAGGTTCGATGAACCCTCTCTCTGTGTTTTCCCTGTTTACCTGTACTAGCTGCTGGGGCCTGTGCCAGTCTATTCTGCAGGGCCCAGGAAGCGTTAAAAAAAAAAAAGCGGCTTTGAGGAATTTGTCGTCCTGATACTCTGGAGAGGGGCCCTCACAGCAGCTGGAATTAAATGAGTGTCCCCTGTATCTCTTTCATCCACACCCTGAAGTCTGAGTGGTGAGCCTGGGAGGGTCGAGGGCAGCAGCATATCCCAGGACACACAGTTCCAAGGCAGGGTCTGTGCTGATGCATCAGAAGCCCATCAGGGCACCATGGGATAACCGGGCTTGTTGGAAAGTGGCAGGTGGAAATAAGGGATATGGCCGCCCCAGCTTCAGATTTGGCCTCCCAGGAATGGGCGACTGGGCCCTACACACCCACTGCAGCAGTTCGGGCCATGTGTGACTCTCAGCTTTTGGAGTGTTTTGATCCCCAGTCTGGGGTGCCCACTCAGCTTGCTCAGGTCCCTGCTCTTTCCAGGCTTCTGGCTGCTGCCACCAGCTGCTCCAAGGAAAGGCCCTGGTTGCCCACTGAGTGACCATTGCCACGAAGAGACCCTGTTTCCTCTCCAGATGACCTCCCTAATGTCCGGCCACCCTGCAGCTTGGCTGTCTGGTTTCAGCCCTTCACCCCTGCGCCAGACAGACAGGGTCTGTCCCCCAGGGCTTGGTCGGGGAGGCCAGCCCCAGCCCCAGCGGTTCTCACGCTCTGGGTGAGGGGTCCAGGAAGACTTGGAGCTCCATATTGTTTAAAAAAAAATTATTCTGACACTCGTGAAAACAGTAAGGCACGCTTTATTCAGGAGTGTCGTGATAGGTATAAGGACTACAACAGTGGGGAATGGGGTTTTGCAGTAGGGGAGAGAGATTGGGCTCAACCCCAGATGTTACAAGGGAGCAGAGGTGGGTGGGTGGATGGATGGTAAATTTATAGGAGGGTAGGGTAATTCTTTGCTAACTGACCTGACAGTTCTTGCTGAAGGCAGGCTAGGGTGATCAGGTGTCATGTGGCGGGTGCTACACGGGGAGGAGGAGGAATTTGGTCAGATGTGGAAGGTGATCAGCTATGGAGAGTGGGAGATCCTGGCTAAACTGCCTTAGCGGGATTCCTGCTAAAACTGGACTCTACAGGGACAGAGACAGAAGCCCGGCTTTGGGCCTCGTGGGGCAGAGGGCTCAGAGGATCCTGACTAGTTTGGTCAAAAGGACACTGTCGGTGTACGAGGCACTAGCCTGAGCTCATCGGCACTCACGCTTGTCGCTCAGGAGTGGTGCCCCGCTTTGTGGACGTCACTCCCTTGCTTCCAGAAACCTAGTCCTTTTCTTTTCAGCACCTACTGGCTCCTTGGCCCCTGGCTCCTTCACTCTTGGCCCCTGGACCGCCCTCTGCATCCAGGAAACAGTATGGACCTGTGGCCTTGTTCCCTGTGCCCCCGCCCCCCGCCCCCAGGCCAGTGCTGGCTGCCCTTGTTGCCAGATCTGTTGGGAGCCAGATAGCAGCCATTTGACTCTGGACAGCCCTCCCTACTTGACCCTCTTTCCTTGGCCTGTGTACCTTGTGTTTCCTGTTCACTGCATCCTGGGCAAACCAGTCTGACAACTTTATGGATCTCCCTCTCCCACAGGCCTGGGACCCGACTGTCTAATCTGCCTGAGCTGGGCCAAGGGAGGTGCAGTGGGTGATCCCCTCCCTCCCCCGCAATGCCGCTCCAGGGGCCTTCTGGCCTGATCCCCCGCTGCTTCCTTCCGCTGCCCAAGGCCTTCGATCCTCCTGGTTTTCTTTGCCCCCCTTGTCTGTTTGGTCACACCCTGCGCAGATGACCCTGTTGGGTGTGTCTGCTACTCCTGGGGGGGCACCTGTCTCGACAGTCAGCTTGTTAGGAACCAGACCCTGTTGTGAGAAAAAAGGGTGTGTGCAGAAAATCTGACGGCTGCGGGTTCGGGCCTTCCCCCCTTCCTGAAGGCTGGCTTCCACCCCTGCAGGGGACGGTGGCTCTGTGCAGCCATCCTACCTCCACTGTCATCGTCTCCTGGTGTCCTAGCTGCTTCCTGTGAAATACAAGTAATGATATAAACATGGACAAGGGGGCCTGTCAACAAAAGAGCTGGTGGTAGCCATGGGGTATTCATTCATTCCCGAGGGAGCAGCGAGGTGCGAGTGGTGTGTGCCCTGGTGGAGGGGTGGGATGGGCAGGCCTGTCGGGGGCCCCTCTGGGCTAGGGAGTCCTGAAGCTCTCTCTGTGGGAAGACAGATGCGGGGAGGTGGGGCAAGTGCCAGCTGGGGGGCTGCAGGATTCGTTGTGTTGAGGGTCAGTGCCTACAGGGCACTGCCCGCTCATGCAGAAAGGCGGTCAGAGAGGGGCCGGCCTTGGGTTGATGGAGGGTTGTAGGATTCTGCACCGGAGGTGCTGAGGGCCCCCTGAGGGCCCAGGAACTTGTCTCCAGCAGCTGAGGTCTGAGGGCTCCAAGTGCCTGCGTGATTCTACTTGTTGTGGAGTCTCATTTGTGCTCCTTAATTTGGGGGCTGCTTGTCGAACATTGAACACTCATCAGAAAGCCTCTAATAGGATAGGGGAGCCAAACTTAACATCTTCCCTCTTTCCAGCCGCCTTTCTCTGTGGTCTGGGTGGTCTGCGAGTCATTAGGAGATCTTTGTGGTGGGCTGCGAGGTGGGGCAGGGAACCTCTGCTAGGTAGAGAGAGCGCCATCCAGGAACCACTCCCCGCCCCGCCAAGTGGTCTCACCCAAACGGTCTGGCCAGTCCTGGTTCTAATAGGCATTGTGTCATACCCCTCAGAAGCAGGAGAGAGACTGGGATGGTTATTATATTGTTCCTTAGGGGGAGAATCACTTGGAGGAAATACATCAGTGCTTCTGAGTGCAGAGTATTTATTGACGCGTCAGTTAAAGTAGGCTTTTAAACAACATGTGCGTACTCCCTTAGTAAGGAACAAGTGTGCAAACCCATCTCACAGCTCCATTTTGCAGCTTGCATTTCCTGAAAGGTACAGGAAGTTTAGTGGTTAAGGGGTTGGAGTTTAGAGCTGGGATTTTGGAGAAACTGTTTTTAGCCTGTTCTTGGAGTTGGGCCAGGCCTAGAAATCTGTTGAAATAGCTTTCTTCAGCTGCTAAAATTGGGATGAGTTTGTAACACTAGGACCTTGAGCCTCACTGATGACTGGGGAGGGCCCTGAGAAGGGTCCATGCTGAGGCCTGGGATGCCTGCGGCTCAGTGCCCCCAGAACCTGGGGGTCTTACAGTCTCATCGTGGACCGAGTGGACCTGGCTACAGATGGTCCTCTGTATGGAATAACTTAGGTTTCCCTTCTGCCTTGGTCAAAAGCGGCTCTTGGTCTTCCTAGGAAGGCTTTCTATTTTGGGACTTGGGGAGGAGTTGTGAACAGGGAACTCTCTGAGTTGGTAAGTCTGTCTTTATTCCAGAGGCTGGCACTCTCTTCCCCTTTTTCCCCCCTTCTTCTTGTTCTAGGGAGATGCCAGAAACTGCCTGCAGAGAGCTACAAGCCAAATTTTTTGTGCCACGAAGTTTAGGGATTTTAAATGTCAATTTAGTTTTAACTTTTTTCTTTAAAAAAGTACATAATGAAAGATACATAAAAATATATAGTAAAAATTAATATTTCTACCCCTGACCCCTTCAGTTCTGCTCCCCTGAGGCCCTGTCACCATCACCAGGTGTTGGGTGTCTAGTGAAGCGTCTCTGGCCTCCTCTTGTTTATCACCATGCCGTACACTACTTAGGGTGTTCTGATTTCTACCCTAAAGTTTATCTTGGGATTGCTCCATTTCAGCACACGCAGTTCAGGCCATTCTTTTTAACGGCGGCATGTTATTCCTCTGTGTGGTCAACCATGATTCACTTTATCAGCCCCCTGTGGATGGACATTGAGGTTGCTTTCAGTGTTTGGTTCCTCCAAGCCAAGCTGCAGGAATGCCTCACATGTACATTCTCAGAGGTCTGTCGTAGAGATGGCTAGACGGGGAATCCAGGCATGGGGTGCTTGACCAGAAAAGAAACACGCTGTTTTGATTCCAAGAGGGAGCATGAACATTTCAGAGTTTTTCTTTTGGAGGGATCTTGTGTTTCTGCAGTCAGAGCCTGTCTGTTTCAGCTCAGGTCAGCCTGCTTCCAGGGCACCTGGTGTTTGCAGCTCTTGGCTGTGCCCTGTGGGCCTGCCTGTGCGTCCAAAAGTGTGATGTAAGAGTGTGAAGAGGCAGTCAGAGCCAGATGGGGTCTAGGGAGGTTCTGGGGAGGCGGGGAGTGGGGAGGCTTTTCGTACCTGGGCTTGAGCGGCCCTGGGAGTTTGCAGGAATTGGGCCAGGTGTGAGGTCCGGCATCCTGGCTGAGAAACAAACAAGGAATTGGGAATCAGTTTTTAGAAGAGCAGATTCTCCCTGGGTTTCAGGGGTTGGTGTGAAGCCTCTTGTCCAGGCCCCACTGGACCTTCCGCAGCTCTGGGATCCCCCATCTCCCGCCTGCCCAGAGGCTCTGCCTTCTTTGTACCGCTTCAGGGCTCTGGGCCTGACTGCCACCCTGTGATTTTAAAAGCCTGTGTACAAGGCACCTGGTGTAAATAATAGATGGGTTTTTCTGTTTTGAGCAGGCGGCTTCCTTGCAGAGCAGAAGCAGGGGGTGAGGGCAGATGAGGTTTTCTTCCTGGGATGGGTTGGGGCAGGGAGGCAGGGATGTGAGAGAGGGCTTACGTTGGAGCCATCTACTGGGATCCTTCTGGGAGTCCTGAGAGTGCTCTGGCTGTTTCCCCATCCTTGTGGCCACCGTGTACCCCAGAAAGGACCATAATCTTCCCCTATCTGGCTCTGGCCACCCCGTGCCTACAAAGGGCAGGGCAGGAAGCGGGGAGATTTTAGGGCTGGCTGGCAGATAGCCCCCCTAAAAAGAAAGGTGCCCGATACGACCCTGACCTGGTGAGTTTGAGGCCTGCGTCCCTGCCCTGTCTCTCCCACCATTGCCCTTACATGCCGCCCCTGTGAGAAGTCCACAGCTTCCCATGCCCACCGCTCTATTGTAAGGGGCTTGGAGCTTGGCAGCACAGAAGTTTCTGTTGTGGCCGGGTGGCAGCTAGGGCTGACCTGTGGGGCTGAGGAGGTGGCGCCTGGGAACTGACAGTGGAGCTATTCATGGGCTCTGCCCCGGTTTCCTGCTGCCTCCCATTGTGAATTATTTTGGGGGGAGGGGAGGAGGAGGGGGGTGGCCAGTGGCTCCATTGTTGCTGGTAGCGGGAGCCCATTATGCTAATAGAAGTCCTTTAGTGAACAGATCTTAGCCACTCCAGGGCCCCACTCATGTTCTCTGATGTTGGGTGAGCTGCCTAGCCCAACCCTGCCCTCTCCCAGTGCTCCCCATCCCTGGAAATCTGGAGGAGCCCTGCCCTTTGTGGGTACCTCTGTCAAGATTTCCCTTCCCCCCTCAAGCCCCCTAGCTGTGCCTGGAACCCCCCTGGGTGTGAGAGCTCTGAGCAGCTGGGCAAGGAGCAGGGGTGCCCAGTGCCTGTCTTATCAGCCACCTGCCCGCTGCCTCTGGGAGTGGTGTCTGCCTGAGCTCTCCCGGCCCAGCTGCACCCTTGGGTGGGGGCCAGGCGTGTGCCTGGGTAGCTGTCAGTCTTGAGGCCCCCATTTTCCTTTGTACCTCAGCGCTCAGCCCGGTGTCCCCTGTGCCTCGCTGGAGCACTCAGCTGTAGAAAAGCCTGCTTGCTGGCAGGCCGGCCTGCAGTCTCTCCACCCCCCCCCCACCCCGCTGCCTGAGCCACGGCCATTTTCCTTTGTTCTGCCATCTCCGGGCTCTTGAATCTCAGGCAGGCGGCGGCAGGCTGGGCAGGCAGCAGGCAGCGGGTGCACAGCACCAGCGGAAGCCCTCACGACATGAATCTTCCCACTGAGCCGATGGTGTGCAGTCTGCCGGCTGTACCGTCACTTCCCCCAGCTGTACCCCCAGCTCCCCGGTGGTGCTGAGATTTCCGTTTGTTTAAAGAGGGTCTTGCATCTTATTGGATCACAGTGATGCTGACTTGTACAGTGGGGACAGAGAGAGGGCTTGCCTGTTTGTGCCACTGAGGGTGTGTGAGAGGGAGAAGGATGGGGGGGAGGGCGAGTTCATGGATGCCTTTGGGAGCACCAGCCTCCTGGTCTTTGGCAGAAAAAGCCACTCCCAAGTGTAAATTTTGATCCCTTTACCTCCTGGTCCTTCTCCATGAAAGAGTCGTGTAGGAAAAGCTCTTAGCATTTAGTGGCAGGGGTAGTTGAGAAAACAGTAGGTTTTTTTTTTTGGTCTCTGTGGTTGTGGGAATTTTTCTCCAACTGAGGGGAACCATCCATCCCCTGCCCCTTTGCATCTGCATGTCTCTCATTCCCAGTTTTTGGTGGGCAAAAGGAGCTTCCTCCTGGGGGTCTGATTTCACCCAGTGTGAGGTCACAGGCCAAGCTGAGGGTTACTCTCTGGCATCTCTTTCCGGAAGTGTGCCCGCCCCAACTCGTACATCTCCAGCTTTCTAAACCGCAGCCGGAATCTGAAATGTAGTCCCCCTGCCTTTGACATAAGAGTTGTTTGGTATGAGAGCTCCGGAGCTCTCACTAGTTTAGCATTTTTTTTTTTTTTTTTATCTTTTCAAAACCCATCCATCTTGAGATCAGCCTGGCTGTCTTATCTGACTCTTATCAGCCAACCTCGCAAATTAGGAAGCAAGTCCCAGCCCTGGACAGGGTTGCCCCTTGGAGTGCCCTTGTTTCAGCAAATGTTGTACAAGACTCAGCAAAAATAGCTGCGTTCGCAGTCATATGCATTGAAACACAGATGCAGCTTTTAGGGTAGTTGGGCCCAAACAAGTGTGGGAAAGGTCGTGACTGAGGCAGCACGCTGCTCCGGAAAAGCGCAGGGAAGTAAGGAGAAGGCTGAGGTTGGGTCCCAGCTGTGCGACTGGCCCTCTGGGTGACCTTGGCGATTCACTTCCATGGGGGTAGGTCTCTGGAAAATGGAAGGGTTGCTCAGATGAACTTCGGACGTTTTTGAGCCGTGACTCTTTGAGTTCTATGAATCTAAGTCCAAAATGCTTGGTCGCTACACTGAGCCCCTCGCACCAACTCAGGGTACCTTTTTGGAGGAAATGTCATCAGATGGGGTTAACGGAGGGCATCTCTTCCCCGGGGCATTTCTTCCTCAGGTTCTTGAGGGGCTGGTGATGGTGAAACCCACCCATCCTGAGCCCAAAAGCACACGGCCAGTCCTCAGGGGCTGAGTGTGGCACCAAGGAGCCCACTGAGAAATAGTCCTGCCTCAGACAATGGCATTGACCCTTTTCTTGGAAATCCCACATTCCCTCTTTGGTGAACCTCTGGGGATGGAAAGAAAGCTCTTTATTTTACCTCCCACCAAAGTGAGGCCAGGCTGTTAAAAGTAAAAACAAAACCTGTAAGACAGAGATACCATCTGTCCTTAAATATCCAACTTGGTCCTGGGGGTGGCGGCTAGATTTACATTTTGTCTTTATTTTGTTAAAAATTCCAGGAGGCAAAAACGGGTTTCTGGCCCTTTATCTGCCTTTCCCCACCCAGCCTCCACCCCCTGGGAGGCCTCCTGTGCCCCATGGCTTTCCTCCCATTGTCTGCTGGGCTGGGATCAGCCTTGTCACTGTTCTGGGCTGTGTGTTTCTGCCCTGCGTCACAGGAGGTCTGTGGTCTTGGAAGATATCCAAGGGGCAGGGAGTCCAGCTTTGATAAACATTTGGTTTAGAGTAGCTTCCACAGCTGTGAAATGGGAATAAAAATAACCTGTGAGGATCCAGTGGGATGCACTAAAATACTGAGCAAATTCCACAGTTAAAGCATTCCTCCGAGAGAGCTGATTGCATCCCTGTCAGTGGACGCACGATTAGGTGGGTGGGCTTTCCCCCATGACTTGCCTTAAAGGTCCTTTCCCTCCATCAGTGTTACTGCTTTTCTTTTGGGCCCCTTACACCCCACTGTTCAGAGTACTGCCCACTGGGCAGCACTGGCAACACCTGGGAGCCTGTAGCGCTGCAGACTTGCCTCACAGCAGCTGACGCAGAATCTGCTTTGAACAAGATTCCCAGGTGATTTCATGCGCTTTCAAGTTTGAGAAGCACTGGCTCAGACACCTCGTCCCGCCCTGCACCACCCTGAGACTCTCGCACCTTCCTCTGTCTCTTTTGTGGTTTTGCTGTCTTCACCCTCTTGCCCTCCTTAAAGCTGCCGACTTTAAAGGGCTCTGCCAGCTCCGGCTCCGTGGCTCCCACCCCCTCGGGCGCGCAGTTTGCAGCAGGTAGCCCTGGGCCCTGGCGGTGTCTGGGAGGTGGGTCTGGGGATCGTGGAAGCAGCCTTGGCGGGCAGCTGGCTCCCTGAAGCCTGCTGGCGAGGTCAACTTTGGGGCACTGTGCCGAGGAGGTAATTGGAGCCCTCTTTTGTGAAAGGGGGTGCAGAGCCTCCCTCGGCCATCTGGTGCCACTTGCCCCGCCCCATCCGTCCAGCTGGGCGACAGGAGATCAAAATCAGGTTGTAAATGTTGTTTGCTTTTTGTAGAAACACAAAGCATTCTATATATAAAGATGTTTTGGTAGACGTTGAAGTTCAAATAAATAGTCCAGAAAAGGGATTGTAAATTAATTTTTTTTAGCGGAAAAATGTTTGAGATGACTCTCCTGATTTCGCTAGGATTGCCTGCCCTCCCCCTGCATTCTGGTTGAGGTGGGTGGAGGGCTCGTGGGTGTGAGCTTGGGCCCCCAGGCCTGGGGATGCCCTGGCTTTCCGGGACTGTTTTAGAGACTAAGCCGGTAATCTTCTATCTCTTTGTGGATTCTTCTCAGCTTTTTTCAGTAGAGTTCCACCATTGATTTGCATTTTTAAAAAAATCTGCTTCTCCCTCCCCCACCCCTCTTATTCCTCTTCTCTTTTACATTTTTAATGCACTTTGTTATATTTATTTACTTTTCTCCAGCGGGCTTCACCTTTTGCTTTCCTCCCTCTGTGAGCCTGACCCCAGGCTGTTTGCCTTGCTCGGAGGCCAGGAGCCAGGCTCTGCCCTGGCCTGGTGAGCCCCTTTCTGCCCAGGGCAGGATTAGGGGGTGCTCCCAATGCTGACCTGGAGTGAAGTGGCTTGCTTGGTTGTCTTACAACACAGTATATTGTAGTGAACTGTGCAATTTTGGATACAAAGATTTTGACTATCTTAGAGCCACAGTATTTTATGCCTTTCAGGCGTGGAGAAATGGAGGAAAAGGAGTAAATGTGTGTAATTCTAAGTTCTCCTATATAGTTTCTTTGTGTTGGGGCAGAGGAGGGTGGGGGTAGGGCAACCCCTGCAAAGAGAACATTTCCCACCTACATTAGACGGGCAGGTCACATCCTCGCACCGGAGCAGCTCCCCTGAGGGAGCAGCTCCCCTCAGCTATTGGAGCAGAATTTACTCCTCTCCAAGAGCAGGCCCACTTGTCACTCAGTATGTTTGCTGCTGTTAGGAGTGGCCCCTACCGCAACTGTGTCAGCCCTGCAAGGGCAGCCACACCGGTGGGGTCTTGGTGCCATCCTCAGGGCCTGGCCCAGAGCTGGGGCCACACTGGGGCTCTGTTGAGACTGTCGGCTGCCACCATGCTGGGTTGTAGCGGTTAAACCCACTGCTGTGGGGAACATTTCCTGACCAGCTTCCCGCCTCCTCGTTCCTTCCTTCCTGGGCCCCATCCTGCCCTCCTGCCCCTGCCTGACTGCATTTAGCAGAGGGAAGCGTGTCCTGAGCCCCCTGCGTCGGGCACGGGTCTCACTCGAGTTCTTGGTGTCCACAGCCCCATTCTAGGTGCCTGGCACGCAGCAGGTGCCGGGACATGTAGAAACAGGTCCTGAGGTGTTCATCTCCCACAGCAAAAGCCTTTCCCCCAGGGGCTCGCAGAGTGAGTTAGGGCACTGGTGGATTGCTGTGCCCTCGGCTTCAGTCGCGCCTTGGCCTTGGCTTAGGCCCTTCGTGGGGAACCTCAGGGTGGACAGAGGGTCCAGGCCTCTGGGTCCTGAGGTCTGGAGGTCACAGCACATAGGCCTCATGGGTTCTTGTCCATGCTGAGGATGTTGCTGTAAACTGGGTCCAGATTACCACGTCTTGTGTGCACCTGGCTTCTGGGTGTAGACATTTTGTGTGCACTTAGGTTTTCAGAAACAGGCCTGCTGTGATTATCGGGGCACAAGGTGCCGTACACCATGACGGCAGGGCTCCCCATCCTCACGTGAGCAGGCGGCTTCACCTGCAGCAGCAGAGGGAGGGCAGCTGGGAGGCCAGGACGGTGCCAGGCCTCCTTCCCCACAGCCTTTTGAGAGGCTGGGGGGCAGCAGCTGTGGGTGACCTGGCCCTGCCTCATCTGGGTGGGCAGGCACCACCCTGGTGCTGCCTGAGCAGTTGAGTAAGCTTCCTGATGAATCATCTTCAAGATCTGTGTTTGGGCCCCAGACTTGTTTGTTGCCCAAATGTTTTTTTGTTCGTTTGTTTAAAGGAAAATGGCCACAAATTCTACATTTTACTGGAGGTGAGTTATTTGGTAGACTCTGCCTTCATTTGTTTTGTTTGTTTTTTGATCTTTCGTCAAGATAAGACTCGGGTTATGCATTTTGTGGTGTGTCCTCAGTGTATCCCTTCAGGAGGGATGGATGTTGGCTTGAGGACCTCATTACTAGTGATGACAGTGGTGGTCACTTTGTTAAGGCGGTATCTGCTGGGTTTCTCCACTGCTGAGCTACTATTATGTTCTTTGTAATTAGTAAGTGTCCTATGGGGAGATACTTTGAGACTAGGTAAACATGCTGCTTTCTCATCAAACTTTGATCAACTGGTTTTAGAACCTGTTTACTGAATGTTTTTGTGTCATCCCCTGCCCCAGTTCACATATTGAAATTCTAGTGCCTGGTTTGATGATGTCAGGATGTGGGGCCTTTGGGAGGTGCTTAGGTCATGGTGGTGGAGCCCTCAAGAATAGGATTAGTGCCCTTACAAGAGACCCCACAGGGCTCCCTTGCTGCTCCATCTTGTGAGGACATGGTGAAAAAGTGCCAGCTTTGAACCAGGATGAGGCCCTTGCCTGACCATGCTGGCACCTTAATCTTGGGCTTCCCAGCCTCCAGAACTGTCAGGAGTAAACTTCTGTGCTTTAGAAGCTGCCTGCTCTGTGGTATTTTGTCCAGTCTGGTGTTTTGTTATAACAGCCTGAACAGACTGAAAACCCATTATCAGTTATTTCTGTTGTGGTTGCTGAGTGGCAATGATTTAATTACATTAATTTTACATTTATCATTCTGCTGTAAAGAACTTTCCCTTCTCCTCCACTTGTTTATTTATCCATTTATATATATTAGAATGGACTCATGGATTCTTACTTTATTCAATGAGTTAAAATGTATTAGTATTATTGTTTATTTTGACACTCACATTGTTCCAGACTGGGCCAGCGGGGGTCCCTTCAAACTGACGGCTGTGAAGGACAGCTCTTAAAAATGTGAATTTCCAGGTCTGTCACAGTCCTATTAAACTAGTCTCTATGTGCAGTTTGGAAAAAGCTCCTTGAGTGATTCTCCTGTTCTGTGGAATTTGGGATCAGCTGGACCAGGCCGGTCATTTTCAAGTGTGTAGCTCATGGAGCCTCCCCTTTCCACCAGCCACTTGAAGAGGCCTGCTATGCCCACCTCCATGCTGGGTTTCTGGGTCAGAGTCTCTTTGTACAAAAGCTCTTGTAGCTTGAAAAGTAATAAAAATAGTAAGTTTGAAAATCGCTGCATTAGGTGACCTCCATTCCAGGCCCAGCATTTTTCCCGCTGAGCCCTCACCTCCCCACTTCCCTCCTCTGACCTACATCCCTCGCTCCCTCAGCTTCTTCCCTGGTGACAGCACTGAGGTAGACAGATGTCTCCTCACCAGATTAGTGAGGGGCCCCTTGGTGCTCCTCAAACTCAGCAGGTTTGGGGTTGTGGGTTTTTGGTGGTGGAAGCTCATAATGCCGTGTTTGCTAAGAACAGAGTTTCATACAGGAAGCCAATTCATACAGCACTTAGAATCCTAGGCCCGTTGGAGAGCCTGGTGGGGCTCAGAGCTGGTGGCCTAGGCTTTCCTGGACCTCCACCTGGAGGCTATCCCAGGTCCGGCAGTCAAGGGCCTGAGTGTCTCTGAACTCTGGGAACCTCCCTTCTCCCACACCTGTGTGGCAGGGCCTGTGCTTGTGACCCTGTGATAAGGGACGGTGGCCCACCCTAACGCCTGGCTGGCTTTGTAGTGTCTTCCCATAGTGAAGAGTCAAACTTCCAGACCCCTGTGAGTGGCTGCTGCCACCATGTCCAACCTTGCACTGTTTCTGGCAGACTCTGAGTATGGGGAGTTGGGTCCTGAGGGGTATGGGTTAGGGGAGGACTTAGACACTTCTAAGGGTGAGTCAGAGCTGAGTGGGGAGCCCGTGGACCTGACCCCTCCTTCCCCTCTCAGGGTGGCGGTGCCCCAGGGCTGAGGCATGACGTCCTTCCTGTGTGTGATTCCCATGGGCAGTGAGGCAGCCTACTCTGGCCTGCCTTTGTGACCATCTCTCCTACTGGAACCCATTTCCCTTGAAAGTCACCTGTCTCCTCCTAGACTTCTCCCCTTGGGCCTCCCTGTTCCTGTGGCCAGTACTCAGTGGGTACTGAGGACCTGGAAAGTCCAGGGCCTAAGGTGTGCTGTTTGGAGGTGCAGCAGGGTTCCCAGCTCCATTGGGAATATGGCTGCCCTTCCCTGGGATGGGCCTGTGGGCAGGTACAAGTACTGGGAGCCTCGAAGGCCAGGTAGAAAGGTTGAATCTTGGTGAATGGCTGAGTCTGGAGAATGAGGCAGGGGGGAGCCAGCAGGATAACTTGGGTTCTATCTCGGGATATGGGTGGATGGTGTTGTCCAGGTCAACATAGTTCAGCTGGGTTCTTTGCTTAGGGGTCTTACATGGCCCAAATCAAGGGGTAGGCAGGCTGCATTCAGAAGAGGTTCTGGGGCAGAACCTAGTTCCTTGCTGTTTGTTGTAGAACTGAGGTCCTGTTTCCTTGCTGTCAACCAGGGCTACCCTTAATTCCTGGAGCCTCTCTCTGGTCCTTGCATGTGGCTCCTCTGTCTCAGATCCAGCAACAATGCATTGCATCCTTCTCATGCTTGGAATCTCTCTGACTACTTCTGCCCTCAGCTGGGAGAAGGCTCTGCTTTTAAGGGCTCAGGTAATTACATTGGACCCACTCAGTTTCCCTATTTTAAGTAAATTGATTATCTTGATTACATCTGCAAAATCTCATTTGTCCTTTCTTTTATATGGTTATAAATTATACTTCCTGTTTTTTGGCTTTGCTCAGTAAAAAGATGGCAATTAAAAAAATGTTGAAGTCATCCTAGAGATCCATGTAAAAATGGTGGATTGAGTGGACACACCTAATTTTATTTTATCCTAAAACCCCACAAAAGTTAAGATAAAGGGAATTTTAAAAAAGCAATCAATCTACGAGGACAGGGAGAATGGGAAAGGAAACAACAGCAAGAAAAAATTTGCAAACCAATCATTAGATGGGTGAGGGGCTCAGTTTGAAATGTAGGAGTTGGTGTCACCATATTATTATTTTAGGGGGGTTTGCGGGGGAGGAGCATCAGAGGTGGCTAAATATAAGAATTGTTTGAAAGCAGTTGATGTGGTTAGAGCCCTTTCCTTTCTCAGTGGTGCTTGGTGACTGCTTCTTCCCTTTAGCTGGACATTGGAGATTCCTTCTGCTGAAGGAGAAACCAAGGGCCTGGGAGACTCCAGGTGTTCTGGGAGGTTCATATGAAGACTACCTCCATTCCCCAGCCTTTTATCCCACTTGGCTTCTAAAACACTGACAGCCAGCCCCTTACCTTTCAGGCAGGAGATTAAAAGACACTTCACTGGGGAACCTGACCGGCCTAAGAGGAAAGAACTAAAGATGCTGATGACATCTTTAGCAGATGGCCCAGCCAGATCTCCCTGCACAGAAACTCACCTGCCCAAGAACTCAGGGCTACTAGTCAGTTCTTAGGCATCTATTCTTAGTCATGAGGATTACCAAAGATTGCTAATATCTGAAGAAAGTACCTAACATGAAAGGAAGCAAAACAAGTAGGGGGGAAAAGGCAACTTGAAATAAATATTCTATTTAGAGAGAATATTTTGAAAAAAATTAGACATTTTCTCAGAGAGATAAGAGAAATATTATATCTATGAAATATGAATAGGATACTCTACAAAAGGAACATTTAGAAAACAAAAAAGTATTAAAAGTTTAAAAGAGTAAAAGCAGAGCAAAAATATCAGAATTATTAGAATAATTAGAATTATTATAAAGTTGAAAGAGTCTTCCAGAAAATAGACAAGAAAGATGAAGAGATGGATAATAGAGCAGAAGAGGTAAGAAATTTAAGGAATCAGCCCGGGTTCCCATATCCATTAATATAGGAGCTGCAGAAGGAGAGAACAGAGAAAAATGCAAGTGGGAAAAATCATCCAGAAAAAAATTTCCTAGAAAGATATAGGTTTCCATATTGTATGGACTCATCAGATGTTGAGCCAAGTGGATGAAGATAGACCAGTACCCTGAAATGTCAGTGTGCTGGGGAGAAAGGGATGATCCTGCAAGTTTACAGAGAGAAAGGAACAGGTTAAACACAAAGATCAGGAATCCGAGTGGTTTCAGCCTTCTCAATACCCTGGATTATAGGTAGGGCGACGCCTTCATTATTCTCAGTAGAATTGACTCCCAACCTAGAACTCTATACACAGCCAAACTTTTATTCAGAAATGAAGGTAAAATAAAGATGTTTTCAGACATACAGGGTCTGAAAAACTTCCCTTTTGCCCTGAAGATTTCCTCCACAAAGGTGAACGAAGACTGGCTCTCTCGTAGGCTGTATTCCAAATGAGGCAAAAGGGAGTTCTGGGACCCAGTCCAGATTAAAGCCGCTCAGAGGATTCCAGGAGAGGTTCCTTCTGGAAGAAGAACTAGAAGTAGGACATCTTATGTGAGTGAACTTATTGAGAGGAGATTCGGACAACTGGCATTGAATTGGGGGTTGACTATTAATAAATTCATAGAAAATTAAACAAACAGAAAAATAAGAATTATTAACTCCAGAGAACAAAAAGTTGTCTAGGAAAAGTAATCATGGTAAGACAAACATATCATATACAGAAATTTCTAAGAGATATTTGGGAAGTTAACGTCAAGACCAGCTAGAAGTTGAGGGAGTCCCTGGAAAGGGCAAGGCCTGGCCTTGCGACCTGGGATCTGCTGTTTTTCTCAACACAGCTTTTACAGTCGCTGATTCGTAGATTATGTGCAGGGACAATTTTGAAAAAAATTAAAGCAACAGCAAATCTAGAACACATGGCCTGTGATAAGGGGAAGTCCTGTTTCACAAAACTCAGGGGTGCATGTAACTATGTGTGCCCTGGATTGATTGTTAAATGTGCTTCTTACTGTGGGCCATCGTAAAAAATTTGAAAGCCATTGACTTCTCATTGCCAGTTCCCTTTGCACACTTCTGAATTGTCCAAGTATTTTACAGTTGAGCGTGTGCTACTTTTTAAATTAAATAAAGTGGTGGGAGGAAGAGGGAAGAGGAAGGAATCTTACAAGTTAATATTATCCCAAAGTAGACGAGCCCTGTTTACTTTGCCTACAGAGGTCATCACACTTGGGGGGCCAGCATCCTCCACCAGCAGTGGCCTCTGTTTATTCTTTTAAATTTTATTTATTTTATTTTTTTATAAATGTATTTATTTATTTATTTTTGGCTGCATTGGGTCTTTGTTGCTGCGTGCCAGCTTTCTCTAGTTGGGGCGAGTGGGGGCTACTCATCGTTGCGGTGCACAGGCTTCTCATTGCGGTGGCTTCTCTTGTTGCGGAGCACAGGCTCTAGGCACGTGGGCTTCAGTAGTTGTGGCACGCAGGCTCAGTAGTTGTGGTGCACGGGCTTAGTTGCTCCACGGCATGTGGGATCTTCCCGGACCAGGGCTCGAACCTGCGTCCCCTGCATTGGCAGGCGGATTCTTAACCACTGCACCACCAGGGAAGACCCTCAGTTTATATTTTTAATACAAAGGTGGTAATGGTAAGTGCGATGATGAAAACCTTTTTAGAAAATCACTTGTATGTCTACCAACCCATGAAACCATTTTCACGCTTTTAGTTTCCACTTTGACCTTTGACCGCATGCTTACAAATTGTTTCATAATTGCAAACCAGCATGTTTAGATTTCATACTGAACTCATATTGTTTTTCTTCTTTTGGTTTCTTTTCTTGAGGCAAATTCTGAGTCATGAGTTTACTGGATTAAGGGTCTGACTTTTTTTTTTTTGAATTTGAATGTCTGTAACTGTATTGCTTACCAAAGAGTTAGTAACAGTTTACTCCCATGCCAGCAAGGTATGCATGCACTAGCCTCACCGTGGCTTGCCAGCAATAGTGGTGGTGATTTTGTTAAACTAAAAAGTGTAAAACACTATCTGCGGGTTGTCTTTAAGTTTCATTTCCAGTGACTATGAATATTTTTCCATTTATGAATTGTATTGTCCTTCCATTTCAGTATAACGCCCGTATCCTTTGTCTATTTGTCTAAAACTAGGATCTTTTGTTAAGTATGAATTTTTTGTTTTCTTTTTTTTTGACATAGAAAATAAACTCATGTTCACCAAAGGGGAAAGGGGGTGGGGGACGGATAAATTAGGAGTTCGGGATTAGCAGATACAAACTAGTACATATAAAATAGACAAACAACAAGGTCCTACTGTATAGCACAGGGAACTATATTCAATATCCTGCAATAAACCATAATGGAAAATATCCTGCAATAAACCATAATGGAAAATTACCTTGCTGTACAGCAGAAACTAACACAACTTTGTAAATCGACTAAAGTATGAATTTTTATATGTTGCAGATAGTATTTACCCTTTGTCATAATAGCTGCAGCTGCAGGTAGCTTATCATTTGTGTTTCCTTTTTAATTTTAATGTTACTTTTAATTGTATGGGAATTTAAAAACTTACCTGTTTTATATTGATATTTTTGTACTTTTGATTGTGTTTTCCTGTTGGCTCAAAAGTGAAGGAGATTGGTGCGTGTGTGTGTGCGTGTGCGTGTGTGTACATGTAGCCTTTAATATTTAGATTGGTTTTAGTGTGTTATTCAGTTCCTCTCTGATCGCAAACGAGCTATCTCAACACTTAAAATAATTCTGACTTTCCCCCTTGTTTTAAGAAGCTGATGTTTTGACAAACACATGCCTCCTATTTGCCACAAATGCTTTATTCTGTTTTGATAACTTTTGGAGTTGAGACAGTTTGTGAACTTGGAATTAAATTTTTCTGATAATTGTTTTCTATGCAAAAACCACAAAATAGCTTTTGGAGATTCTTCTCAATTGTGGTGGTAATTAGTATTTGTGAAAAGTTTATTCATCTTCTGTTAGCAGGCAAAGTTCTTAGTCTGTGTATGTATTTTAGGGTAAATGGTCTTGGTGTTAATTGGTCAGCTGGTAGAGAGCTGAGTTCTGCCTTCCTCTGACGTGACTAGGGTTACCAAAGAAGGTGAGAAGTCAGGGACCACAGTCACTCTGGAGTTACTTTGGCTAACTTTTGGGTCAGATCTGGTTTTGGTTTCAGCGCCGCTGTCCTCATCGCCTTCTGTTCTTTGGTCCTTGGTAAATTTCGGGTAACACCTCAGGCTGGTGTCTGCGGAGCACTCCACAGTCTTTTCTCCTTCACTGAGGTTCTGAAGCTGCCAAGCCAGACCTCAGATGCTCATTGGCTTCATTCCCCCCCAAACCCAAGGCCCTGCGTTGGAGGATGTGGCTTAGGCTAGGGTCCAAACAGGTCTAACTGTTACCGCCTTCCATTTAAATTCTGGGACTTGCCTGTGTGGAGACCTGGATCTTCTGGCTGAAGTTCAGGACCTGCTTCTCCACCTCCTGGTCCCAGAACAGAGCGAGCAGGTCAGGAGTGAGAGGCAGCCTTTCCTCCCTGCTCCTTAGGTGAAGTATGGGCTGGGGTCACTCTCCTCACCTCCTGGTTCGTTGAGTGCCTTCTCTTTCCATGGGGAGGAGGAATAAACAAGTGGGTGAAGAAAGACTAAACGGTTTCCTGTCAACAGTTTCCTCTTCTGTGGGTTGGAATGGGGAAATAAGTGTCATTGAGACACCCTGCTCCAAGACCTCATGAGGTTATTTTGGTCCAACACAAATGGCACAGTCCTCATGCGAGTGCTCTGGCGGGGGAGGGGGGTGGCAGGCATG
Source organism: Stenella coeruleoalba (assembly GCF_951394435.1). Lineage (NCBI taxonomy): Eukaryota > Metazoa > Chordata > Mammalia > Artiodactyla > Delphinidae > Stenella > Stenella coeruleoalba. The sequence continues at coordinate 53,350,727 of NC_137162.1, read as the reverse complement.
TAAGGGGACATATCTGAGTGTGACACACCATCTGATGGATGATTAGGGTGTTTCTCTCTGATCATTCCCTGGCATGGACCTGGCTGGTATAGTTTCGAGTGTTTAAGTTACCAGGGAGTGAGGGCTTGGGGTTTACGTCATGGTTGTTGAGATTCTCCGGGTGTGGATTCGGACCCTGACATCTGTGAAAGCAGAGTTATTTCCTGGTTGTGAGTCTTTGCTGGGGTGAGACCCTGGGAGCCCAGTGGAGGAGAGGGGAGCAGATGGTGAGAAAAGCAGCCCGCTGCAGAGAATCCACATTCCAGAGCACAGGCTCCCTGCAGCCTGTGTGCCAAGGAGATCCCTGTGGCCTTTCCATGTTCTCCCTGCTTACCTGGCTGGAGCTGAAGGAGACCAGGGATCTCCACATGGAGAGTCCCTGTGTCACCTCAGGGTCATCGTTTTTCAGAGGCCCTGGGCAAGCGGGTAGGGATGAGGTCTGCAGTGCTGTGGAAAGCATACAGGCCAGTGCTAATTAGCTGGCTTCTTTGTGGAGCCAAGACCAAGGAGAAAGAAGGGAACCTGGCTTTGTTTACTGCTTCAGAGCTCTGGGGAGAGCTCTTTACTATGCTTAGGTTAAATGATGTCCAAGGAGCGCCCTCTTGGATTCCCGAACATTCGGGTACCATGCCTGAGCAGCCCTCCCCAGTCTCTGGGGCCCAGTTCCATGGAGGGCACGGCCATCCACTTTCTGGCTTCTTTAGGATGCACAGATGGGGAGGTGCATTTGGCCTTCCAGGGAGCAGGATTGTCTTGTCCATACAAAGAACGGGGTTTCTACCACTTAAACATTTTTCTGCCTCATAGGTCATTTCCAGCCAAGCTGGCTGTTCTCTTTCTTAAACTTACTTGAGTTTTAGATTAAAAAAATTTTTCCTGTGTGGATTAATTCACTCATCTGCAGCTAGGAAGACAAACCAGTGCTTTGGGGTTTTGTAATCTGCAAAACACAAGTGGGTGAATTTTGGTTACTTTTAGTTAATTCCTTACCAGGAGCCATGACTACTGCACTCCAGTCTCTGTGCTGCAAACACAGCTGACAAGGTCCTTCCGCCTTTGCAAGATCCCCAGAGGGACCACAGCCTTCTGTGCCCAAGCTGATACCTCGTCCATTAGGCATGGCAGGAATCACCTGGGGAATTTGTCAAAACTGGAGATTCTTGGCCCCAACCCAGACCTGCTTATCAGAATCTCCAGAAATCTGTGTTTGGAGTAAGTCATTTTGATGCTGCCGGCTGATCTCCTGTGACATTAGGAATCAGTCGTTAAGGCCCCATTTTAGTTGAGGATGCTGAGGCCCTGAGAGGCAGACGCTTGCCCAGGTCAGGTCATGTCGCTGAAGGAAGGAATCTCTGCCTGAGAGCTCCTTTTCCTCTCCCTGCAGCCACCCTGTGCGGCCCAGGCTGTGTTCAGGCCTCCTGTGTGTCCTTGTGTCCAGTATTGTCCCTCATTACCTGGGGCTGTGTTCACACGCATTCTCGGAGGGCAGTTTTGCTCTGCTGGTGGGATGGGGAAGTGGGCATGGGGCTGCTGGGTCACTGCCCCTCCCTGGCTGGGTTTGAGGCCAGGCAGGCCTACACTCCCAGCTGGGCCTTGACCACGCTCCCATTGCTCCTGGAGGGAGGGGAGCCAGTGGATGGTGGTGTCCAGGCTCTGCCTGTTGGTTCTGCTCTGTGGGAAGGATGGTGGAGCAGTCAGAGCACCCGTTTCCAGAAGGATGTGGTTTTCATGTCCCTGCTTGGCAACACTTTCTCAGAACGTTACAGACCAGTGGCCAGGCCACCGAGGCCACCTTACAGGAAGGGATTTTGCCGTTGCGGGTGGTTTGTCTCCCCACTGCCAGAGTAGCCTTGTTCGTTTTTGCCTTAGGCTCTGGGTTACATCTTGTTCCTCTCCTCACCCTGGGGAATGGGGGGGGGGAGCATTCCCCGTGAGCCTTAGATCCCACCCTGGGGGTCAGCTTGAGGCAGGCACCTGCCTCCTTCCCCACCATTCAGCCACTGTTTGACAGCAGGGGATAATGGAGGAGTTAAGGGTTCACCTAGGTTGCCATTGGGGTTCAAAAAGGAACATAGTAAAGGTGGACCAGGCCCTCGGAATTCACTCCCCTTTGAGGGCACCCTCGTTTGTGCAGGCTTTGGCGGATGGACACAGATGAAAAAGAGTGGCCCCTCTTTCACCCTGTGCAGTTCAGCGTTCTATAATCCAAGCTTTACTGCAGCCCCAAGAGGCCAAAACAGTGGTCCTGGTAGGTGGGAGGTTAGGCAGAGGAAGGGGCAATAGGGTGAGGGCTGGCTGCTGTGGGCTCACAGGATCTCCCTGCCCGGGCCAGGGTGCTCTGCCTTCCTTACCCTTTGAGGGTGAGCTTGGGAGGTTGTCTCAGAAAATGTTAGATGAACAAATATGGCTTTTCCTGACTGGTCACTGTTAGGTCACGTCCAGACCTGCCCTTTCATCTCTTCTTCCTAAACGCGGTTCTCAGTGGTCAAGCCCTCATTTCTTCCTTTGGTTCCCTCGACTCCTGGCTGCTCTGCCCCAGGTAGCCGTGGGTGGAAAGAATGTGGACTGTGGGGAACCCCCAACCCCCACCCCCACCTCCCTGCCTTGGTTTAGATCCTGGGCCCCACATGACCTTTCTGAACTCCTGTTTCCCCATCAGGAAGTGGGGAAATCAACCCAATGGAGAGGTGATGAGATAATGTTTGGGAAGGTTCCCAGCAGAAGTCCTGGTATTTAGAACACACTTTTTAAAAATCACCGTTCTCCATTCTTTCAAAAATTCTCCTCTTATTCTTTTGACTGTTTATGGAAAGTTGACTTCACCTGATTTTTGTCTAACCTGTAGCTGCCATTGATAGTAAACCCACGTCTGGACTAGTAAAAGAGCACAGGGGACAATTTGGGGATTTCTGGAGCCTGAGTCTGTATCTTGCCTTTGCTCTTTCCTTGGGGAGCAGGTTTTGGGGAGATGTTTCCAAACTGAACCAGCTGTCTCATCACTCCTCCTCTCTCCACAGATCCTGCTTCTCAGAAGATGCACTATTATAGATACTCCAACGCCGAGGTCAGCTGCTGGTACAAGTACCTCCTTTTCAGCTACAACATCGTCTTCTGGGTGAGTGGATGAGAGCAGCCATGTTCCCTGGCGTAGTCCTTAATTAGTAAATCATGCTTCTTCATGTTCTTTTGATTTGCCAGAGCCCCATGAGGCTCTGGGTGAGGTGGCTGACAGTCAGGGTCCTGCCCTCATGAAACCAGTGACAAGTATTGGGTTGACCAAAAAGTTTGTTCAAAAAACTGGAAAATCCAGTTCCGTTCAAAACGGAAAAACCAGAACAAACTGTTTTGCCAACCCAATAAATTATAAAGTAGACCGTCAGGTGCTGTGATGGGGAAGGCCAAGGTGATTGAAGACTAGATTAAGGGGCCCTACCCCAACCGTGGGGGTTTAGGAAGATGGGGCTCTGACCCAGATGCGTGTCGGTTTCCCTCCATCCACACCCCAGGAATGCCCCAATGAGACATCAGCTGCCGGGTCCTCTGTGCACATTGGACTGTGGGCCAGGCCTTGTCCTGGGCTCTGGGAGGTAAGGGTGGACAAGGGGAGTAAACTCTGTCCTTGTGGTGCTGGTGTTCAATCAGAAGGGGTGTTAGCCTACTGAGCCTCAGAGCAGGGAGGGGGAAGCTGCTTGGCCAGGGTGGTTGGGAAGCACATTCTAAGGAGAGGTGGCTTGTAGGCTGAGACCTGAGTACTAGTGAAGACACAGCTATATGGGGTCTTGGGAAGAAAGCTCCAGGTAGGGAGAGCAGCATGTGCAGAGGTCCTGAGGCAGGAATGAACTTGGCATGTGCAAGAAGCAAAAAGAAGGGCATGTGGCTGGAGCTGAGTGAGTACAGGGCACAGGGGACACAGGTGAGGACGCGGGCATGAAGAAGCCAGGTCATGCAGGACTGTATGGTTCCCAGTAAGTAGCTGGAATTCTACTTCTGTCAGTAACTCTTGGTAGGTTATAAGTTGGATGGTATCATCTGATTTTGGAGTGATTCTGCAGAGTGAAGGCATGGATGGTGGTCCCATGTTCTGAGATGGGCATTTGGGGCAGAAGGGTTTGAATGGTCTCTTAGCCAGCCACATGGACATGTCAGTGTCCCGTACCAGTGGCCATCCTGGAGATGAAAGTCTTGGCCACCATCAGAGGAAGGGGTGACCAGATCATCGAAGGAGAGTGTATTGACTGAGGAGAGGAGGGGTCTGAATATTGAGGTGGGGATGCTAGAGGTGGGGTTGAGGAGGAAAGTCCTCTCCAAAGTTGGCTGTGAGTGAGTGAGTGGCCTGAGGTAAAAGGAAGACCAGGAGATTTTGTGTCGTGGAAGCCTTGAGAGGAAGCCCTTCATGTAGAGGGGAGTAGGATGAGGACAGAAAATTGACATTGGCTTTGACAAGGTGGAGGGTATGACCTTGACCAGAACTGCTGGGGATGGAAACCCACCTGGAGTTGGTCCAGGAGCCCATGGGACATGAGAAAGTGGAGACCAGTGACTCATGACAGTTCTTTCAAGGACTCTTGCCTTAAAGAGGAGCAATGGGTACTGGCTGGAACTGGTCAAGGGGTTAAGGGAGATATCAGAGCATGTCAGTGGCATTGGTCCAGGGGGAGGCAGACATTGATTCTGTGCAGGAGAGCACGGTGACATGACCGTGCACAGAGGGTTTTAAAACCTCATTTAATACAAGCGTCGAGTCTGCAGCTAGTGTCTGGGTGGGGCCTGATGGAGAAGGAGGGACAGGATAAGTGGTCATGATGCCACATTTGCCTCTACTGAGGATTTTGGCATTTCCTATTTGGACTGGAACTTTTGACATCGAGGCCGACTTACCAGGATCTCTCAGCCTTTCACCCTTGTTTTTCCAGCATCACCCCCTGATGATTTATCTCAAAGTTTGGGGGGTTTTCTGTCCTGGAGAAGTAGGGTGGGATTCAGTGGCTTGGCCATTCACCGCAGGACTTTTCTGGTGCCCAGACAACCTTTCACCAGCAGCCTCATTATTGCCCCTGAGGTAGGGCAGTGCTGGTCATTTGAGGTGGTTCCTGTGGGCCCCTCCTAATGGGAGGACTGTGGTTGCCCCTTCCCTAAGATGTGTGGCTTCTCAGACCTGCATTGCTCCCTGTCTGGAGGAGAGCCTTCTGGCCTCACCTGGAGTCCCCAGCCCCCAGCCAGGTGCACAGTTGAGGGCCACCTGGCTTAGGCAGGTGGTTTGACACTTTAGACACTTTGTCCACCCTCCTGTTGTACCCCTTGCCCGGTGGCCCGCTGTGCTTGCTTGGCCTTACATCCCGACCTCTGACTCTCATCCTGATTTTTGCATCTGGGGTGAAACTCTCCTGCTGCTGCTGTGGCCCAGGGCCCTGGTAATCTCTGTTTCTTCAGAGCGTCTTCGGGATAGATTCTTTGCTCTTGGGAAGCTTTACTAACTTGCCCAATATAATACATTTGCAGCACCAGATTCACATAGCAGAGTTCATGAATCCAGAATTGTAGCAAGTCTGCTTGGTGATTCAAGGGGGCTACAGCGTTATCGGAGTTTTGCAGAATTGGCAGTGTCTGTGGTCGAGAGTTAATCATTTTTCAGTTAGTGTGCACTGGGGCAGAACAGGACAGGACAAACAGGAACAGTCAGGAAAACGAGGCATGAGAGCTCTGTTGGGAAAATGAGAGGGGGAGGCTGCCCGGCCCCTCCCTGCTGGGTTCTAGGCGGCGATTTGCTGTCTTCATCTGCACAGGAGCTGGGAATGTGGAATGAGGCTTGGGAATTGGGGCGCAGAGCCCTTAGGGAAGTGCATGGTGCAGCGGGGGTTCCTGGGTGCCAGTCTGGACTCTCAACCTGAGCTGATTTCTTTGTGAAATACTGCTGTCACCTGCCTGCTGCCTGCCTCACAAGGTTGTTGAAAATGAGTAAGATGATGTGCCAAGCCCTTACCTCTTCAGAGAAGTTTTCTTCTTTAAATGGAGAAAATACAAAAGTAGAGGAATATAATGAACCCCCCACCCCGGCTGCCATGTTCCCATCAGCTAGCTTCAGAAGTTACCAACTCAGCCTATCATGTTTAATTTATATCTTCCCCCACCTTGGATTATTTTGAAGCAAAGCACAGATGGATCATTTTGCAGAGAGTTTTTGTTTGGTTTCGATGAATTAACAGTGAGAAAGCGGAGCAGAAGGATGACAGCCTTGACGGTGGACTTGGGCTTCTTAGGCAGGTTTGAATATGCAGAAGCAACCTGTTGAATTCTTTGACCAATTCTAGGTGCTGGAACAAGCAGAGGTTTTATTTAACAGTTTGCTCCACCCAGAATTATTTTCACAGTAACGTTCTTTATAGCAAACACCTGTAGCACTCTAACCGTTTTTTTGTGTTTTTTCTTTTTAAGCTGTCTCCTTCCAACTTCAAGGCCGAGATTTTTCCAAGGGACCATTAATACTTGCTTGAGGCGAGAGATGTGGATGCCCGCAGTGTTTGTGTGTGTTCTGAACTGCATGTTTTACTGGGTGTACATGGAGCTGGGCTTCCTGGGGATCTTATCACAGGGATGTCAGGAAAATGCTGCCACCACAGCCTTTTGAGGGCACTAGCACTTTTTACCCTTTCTCGGGTTTTTTAAATTATTATTATTAGTTTAAAATTTATTTTATTTTATTTATTTTTGGCTGTGTTGGCTCTTCGTTGCTGTGCGCGGGCTTTTCTCTAGTTGCGGCGAGCGGGGGCTACTCTTCGTTGCGGTGTGCAGGCTTCTCATTGCGGTGGCTTCTCTCTTTTCTTTTTATAAATTTATTTCTTTATTTATTTTTGGCTGCGTTCGGTCTTCATTGCTGCGCTGGACTTTCTCTACTTGCCACGAGCAGGGGCTACTCTTTGTTGTGGTGCGCGAGCTTCTCATTGTGGTGGCTTCTCTTATTGTGGAGCACGGGCTCTAGGTGCGCGGGCTTCAGTATTTGTGGCTCGTGGGCTCTAGAGCGCAGGTTCAGTAGTTGTGGCACACGGGCTTTAGTTGCTCTGTGGTATGTGGGATCTTCCCGGACCAAGGCTCAAACCCATGTCCCCTGCATTGGCAGGTGGATTCTTAACCACTGCGCCACCAGGGAAGCCTGGTTTTTTAAAATTACAATCATTCCTTGGATGTGTTAGACCAGTTTCTAGGGCAAAATCTCACTTTGACACAGGAAAATGCAAATCAAAACCACAATGAGATATCACTCTCACCCATTAGAATGGGTATTATTAAAAACCAGAAAAATAACAAATGTTGGTGAAGAAGTAGAGAAACTGGAATCCTTGTGCACTGTTGGTGAGAACGTATAATGGTGCAGATGCTATGAAAAAAAGGATGGCGGTTCCTCAAAAAGTAAAAAATAGAATTACCATATGATGCAGCAGTTCTCCTCTGGGCATATACCTAGAAGAATTGAAAGCAGGATCTTGAATAGATATTTGTGCACCCTTGTTCGTAGCAGCGTTATTCATAATAGCTGAGAGCTAGAAGCAACCCCTGTGTCTACCGAAGGATGAATGGATAAACAAAAAGTGGTCTATACAGGCCGTGGAATATTATTCAGCCTTAAAAATGAAGGAAATTCCTATGCATACTACAACGTGGGTGAATCTTGAGGACATTATGCTGAATGAAATAAACCAATCACAAAAGGACAAATACTCTATGATTCCACTTATATGAGGTACATAGAGTAGTCTGCTTCAGAGACCCAAAGTAGAATGGTGGGTACTAGGGGCTGGCGGGGGGGGTAAAATGGGAAGTTACTGCTTAATGGGGACAGAGTGTCAGTTCTGCAAGATGGAAAGAGTTCTGTGGACGGTGGTGATGGTTTCACAGTACTGCGAATGTACTTAATGCCACTGAGCCGTACACTTAAAAATGGTGAAGGTGGTAAGTTTTATATTATGTGTACTTTACTATGATTAAAATTCTTAAAAATATCTCACTTTGACTTGCAGAGGAAAGGAAGCCGGGAGGGGCTTACAGCCTTTGTCTTTGTTCATTCTCACCCCACCTGATTCCACAGAGAATCTGAGCTTCCCTGGTTTTGCTGAATGAATCCTCTCGAGGGATGATTCCGATGATGCCTGCAGCTCCCACCACAGACACTGAGTTTAATCTGCAAAGATTCTGATAAAGCCCTTGCCTGGATTTATTTCAGAGGTGGATTGAAAGTGAAAAACGGAGACTGCTTGTAGGCACAGACGACAGAGAGCCCCCCACTCTGCTGTGGACCTTCTCAGTGACAAGGGCAGGTCTGAGCCACAGCTTCCCTGCTTGCAAAATGCGGGAATTCATTGCTGACCCTAATGTGCAGCCTGTTTCTGGGTGAGAAACATGGACATTTGTGCTCTGTGACCCGCATGGCTTGAGGCCCCTTCCTTCGAAGTAACAGATGCCTCCCACGAGTAGGGTGAGCATGTAATTTGTGCTCCAAGTTGGGAAACTTTTAAGAATGAAAGAGAGATTATTAAGAATTTTGCCGGAACAACAGATGTGCCCCAGGACTGCCCCAGGCAAACCAGGACAGTCCCTAACCCTAGCCCTTCCCGAGAGAGGCAAAGCCAGTCTGATGTGGAAGGACCTAACGGCAGCTCCCTACCCTTGCTCCCGTTTGTGGCATTTTTGTGGGTGGATGGTCATAACTCTCTTTGTCTGGCCCCACAATGGGCTGTTGACTCTGGATCATTCTAACCGTTAGAGAATTGCCCTTACTTGAGCTGAACTCTGTTCATGTGATATCAGACCCCAAGGCCTGATCCCTAGGTCTGAGCGCAGATGGTTTCTCTGTTTCCATTTCTTGGTAACTCAATGCAATCAGAAAGGGAAAGTCTAGTGTTTTAATAACATGTGTAGACTATTTCACTTCCACTGCTGAGAGGTGGTACCTTTTTTCCCTTCCAGTTTTATTTACTAAACTTTTGTAACTGCATGGAAATTCTAGAAGACTACACAAGGCATCCCAACCTGACTGTGTTCCCTCCTTCAGTCTCCATTTTCCTGTCTGCAGTCACACATAGTTTCACATCTTGGTGAGAGTATCCACGTGATCTTGAAGTGTGCGTTTTCGTATCAGCATCACCTAGTGTAGAACATTCCAGGTTGCCGCACAGTCTTCCTGATTGTATTTTTGGAAATTCCTATATTGGACATTTAGGTTGTTTCCAATTTTTCTACTATCCTAGATAAGGAGCGGTGATTAGCTTTTGTAACACAGATTCTTCCCTTTGGGGAAAGGGGAGAAATTATTTGCTGGGATAGATTCCCAGGAGTGAGAGTAAATGAGTCAGAAGGTGTGTCCATCGTTTTGACCATCCTGACATTTATATGGTCATATTCTCCAGAAGGGCTGCCCCAATTCATAGGAAATAGACCGCCTTATCTTTTGGCTCATAGGGGTGTGTGTTTGTGTATTTTTCCACATTTTGTCTTGCCAAGACGGAGGGCGAGGATTGCTTAATTAGAGACTCCGCTAGAACTAGGAGTTGCTGATCCGTTTAGGGCCTCAGCTCCTGATCTCACTGGCTCAGGCGCATCTGCGGCTGGGACCACCAGGAGGGATTTGCGAGGATGGGCCGTATGGTGCACTGTGATTATTCCCCAGGACATATGATTATTACACACTCACAGGGTGGCGTCAGGTCTAAGTAACTGGTGGTGTGTATAACTCTGCTTCCTTGGCCGGTAAATAGTCAGCGTGGCCCAGTCTGCTGGGGTGATCTGTCATCTATGGGGGAGTACCCTATTCCCATCTTGTTTGTACCTTTTTTTTTTTTTTTTCCTAGAAATGCTTTAAAAAAAATCACTTCTAGGGACTTTCCTGGTGGTCCAGTGGTTAAGAATCCGCCATCCAGTGCAGGGAACGGGGGTTCAATCCCTGGTCAGGGAACTAAGATCCCACATGCCGTAGGGCAACTAAGCCCGCACACCGCCACTACTGAGCCCGTGCGCTCTGGAGCTGGCACACCACAACTAGGGAGAAGCCCGCGTGCGCGCTGCAACGAAAAGACCCCACGTGACACAACTAAGACCCGACGCAGCCAAATAAATTAAAAAAAAAAATCACTTCTATTGAAGTGTAGATTAAATAGAATAGGCCTCTCGCCTTCTGAGATGGCCCACACTCTGTCTGTGGAGTGTATTTCTCCCAAGGCCATTCTCGCCTTTTGAGACGGACTGCATTCTGACTATGGAATATGTATCTCTATAAATAAATCCACTTCTAATATACATACTGATACATACATACATAGAAAGAAGGAAGGGAGGGAGGGAGGGAGGAAGGAAGGAAAGAAAGAAGGAAGGAGGAAGGAAGGAAGGATGAACCTGTACCCATTTCAAGTGTTCAGTGCACTGAGCTGGCAGCTGTATCCTCCCTCCCCTCTCATCATGATCGCCACGATGAAGATGTGAAACGTTTCCATCCCTCTAGAAACTGTCCTTATGCCCTTCTGTAGTCACTCCCTCCCCACCCTTCCTCTGGCAACCACTGATTTGCCTCCTGTCACTTATATAAATTAGATTTCACTCTCCGATCTGACTTCCTTTAGTTTAGGTGATGTTTCTCTGTTGTTTTTCTGCTTTTATTTTATTAATTTCTTTAAAAGTTTTTCAAAAATCATATTTTTATATTTAAAAATTGTGGTAAAACATACATAACAAAACTTAGAATTATAACCATTTTTAAGTGCCCAGTTCAGTGGCATTAAGTGCATTCACGGTGTTGTGCAACCGTCACCACCATCCACCTCCAGTCTATTGCGCTGATTTCTGCTCTTTTTATTATCTTCTCTCTTCTACTTATCTTGGGATGATTTTGTTCTTTGTCTGGCTTCTTAAGGCAGAAGATTAGGTCATTGCTTTTAGATCTTTCTTCTTTCCTACAGTATAAGTACAGGCATACCTCATTTTATTGTGCTTCCCAGACACTGCATTTTTAGCAAATTGAAGATTTGTGGCAAGCCTGCATTGAGCAAGTCTGTTGACACCATTTTTCCAGCAGCATTGGCTCACTTTGAGTCTCTGTCACATTTTGGCAATCCTTAGACTGTTTGAAGCTTTTTCATTATTATCGTATTTGTTATGGTGATCTGTGATTAGTGACCTTTGATGTTACTGTTGTAAAAAGATCTATGACTCACTGAAGGCTCAGATGATGGTTAGCATTTTTTAGCAGTAAAGTATTTTTAAATTAAGGTCTGTACATTGTTTTCTTAGACATAATGCTGTTGCACACTTAATAGACTACAGCATAGCGTAAGCATAATCTTTCTATGCACCGGGAAGCCAAACAATTAGTGTGACTTGCTTTATTGCGGTGGTCTGGAACCAAACCCAAGTACATCCAAGGTATGCCTATATTTGATGCCCTGCATTTTCTGCATCCTACACATTTTGATATGTTTTCATTTCATTTGGTTAAATGTCTTGTATATGCGTACTGTTGATATAATGTGTCTTTTCTTTCCCTCTCTGGCTTACTTCAGGATTTTCTCTTTGTCACTGGATTTCAGCAATTTTATCATGATATGTGCTGGTGTGTTTTCTCTGTGCTCTGTTTGAAGTTCATTGCGTTTTATGGATTTGTGGGTTTGTATTTTTCATCAAATATGTGATTACTCCCATCATTATTTCTTCAAACGTACACCCCCCCTCCCTTGGACTCCTTGTTGTCCCACAGGTCACTGAGGTGCTGCTCAGTTGTTGTTTTTTTTAACCCCCTTCTACCATTTAGTTTAGAAGGTTCCTATTGCTTTTTCTTTAAGTTCACTCATCTTCTATAGTGCCTGATTGGCGATTAAACCCATTTAGTGATTCTTCATTTCTAATGTTGTATTTTCTATTTCTAATAGTTCTATTTGGATCTTTTTTTATATTTTCTATTTGTCTCTTCATTATGTTTATTTTCCTTTAAATGTTTGAGCATATTTACAGTATCTGTTTTAAAGTCTTTGCTGATTCTATCTTCTATCTCATTTCTGTGTCTTATAGTTACTGAATTTCTTTCCTTGTTATAGGTCATGTTTTTATTTTCCCTCTTGCCTATCTAGTAACTTTTGATTGGATGCTAGATCTAATTTTTCTGCCGAAGTATTCTTCCTGTCTTGGTCAGCTTGGGCTGCCATAACAACACATCACAGGCTCTTTGGTTTAAACAAGAGAAATTTATTTTCTCCCATTTCTGGAGGCTGGAAGTTTGAAATCAGTTTGCCAGCATGGTCAGGTTCTGGTGTGGGCTCTCTTCCTGGCCTGCACATGGCTGCCTTCCTGCTGTTTTCTCATGTGGCAGAGAGAGAGAACCCAAGCTCTGGTCTTTCTTCCTCTAATCATGGAGGCTCTACCCTCATGACCTCATGTAACCCTACTTACCTCCCCACCTCCAAATACCATCACACTGGAGGTTAGGGCTTCAAGATATGAATTTTGGAGGGACATCTTTTGAGTCTGACATCTTTTGTTAAACCTTGTATGTGAGATTCATTCGTGCTGTGGTACGTAATTGTAGATCGTTGATTCTCATTGTTGTGGAATATCCCATTGTGGGAATATATCATTTGGGTTATTTGCAGTTTTAGGCTATTAAGACCTGTTGAAGTAATATAAAAACCTACCAGGGTTGGGGACCCGGATTATAGGGATGTCCTGGGGTTCGTGTGGCTGAGCTGAAGGAAATCCTGTCTAGGTCCAGATGGTTTCAGTGTGATAGTTTAGTGCAGGACTTGGCAGACTACGGCTCGCAGGCCAAACCTGGCTGTCTGCCTGTTTTTGCACGTACAGCTTTACTGGAACACACTCCTGTCCGTTCGCTTACGTACTATCTGTGGCTGCTTTCCTGCTATAACAGCAGAGTGGAGTAGTTGAAACAGAGACCTTCTGGCAGGCAAAGCTGAAAACACTATCTGGCTTACAGAACTGTCAACCCCTAGCTTAGTATCTTGTTCTCTACTCACTGTTAATCACTGAACTGTGCCAGCGATGGCAGGGGCTGGGGTGGGGTGAGGCTGGGGTGGGGGTTCCTTCTCTCCATTGCGTGGGGCGCTGCCTGTAACCTCCCTTGGAGAACTCTGCCTCCCTGCCTTCCTTTCGTTCAAAGGCTGATACAGTCAGATTCCTGGGCAGAGTGTGGTGGGCGTCAGCTCCCTGTTATCAGGGAGCACGGAGATTATGTGGACGCTGCCCCAGAGCCCTGTGGGTAGTCCTCCCCACCTCCTCCTCGGGCCCCTCGCAGGAGTTCACTGGCTCTGCGGGAAGGGCACATGTGCTTCTGGTTTTCAGAACCACCCTTCCGGCAGGAGGAAGAGCTGGTGTGTGATAGCTGTGTGACCCTGAGCAAGGCACCATCCTGCCCTGGGCCCATTTCCCTCCGGGAAAAGAAGCTGGGCTTTAGCGTCCCTTCCAGCTCCCAGAACTTCCAAACTCCCACAAAGAACTGGCTTGGTTTAAGCTTTTTTTTCATGTGGGACTGTTTTGAAAGAGGCGATCCTTTTATGCTCTGTTTAGGGTCCAGAGTGATCGCAGTCTGGAGGGGCAAGGCCTCCTGATCCCGACAGATGGCCTGGGACTCCCCCTCAGTGCACTGGCTCTCAGGGCCAGGTTGGGTCTAGGGTCTGTGCCCTCTGGTGTCCTTTCAAGTGACCATGAGCATCTCTGGTGTTCCCTGGACTCCCCAGACCTGGACTCCGGATTTCCAGTTCTGGAGAGTGAGTGCCAAGGACTGTTGGGTTTCCACCTGGCATGATTTATGGTGGCGGAGCTTAGGCAGTGGGAGGTGCAGAGGCCCTTGGAGATCATTGGTCTCTACCTATTCAGTTTTGCAGGTTGGCAAACTGAAGTCCAAGAGAGAGGGATGGCTTGCTCAGAGCCACAGGGTGAGTTAGGAACAGAACTGAGACAGTTCTATCTTCTTCCACTCCCTGCCCTGTTTTCTTTCCATCATCCTTTCCCCACCTCACTTGAAAAGCCTCCAGAAGGCATCTGTTTCCTTAAACTCTGCTTTACTCTTGTCTCCAGAAGCCCAATGAAACAGATGCCTCTGGAAAGGAGGACCTTGTCTCAGGACAAAGCTGCAAGTCGTTGGGGGATGGTGCGCAGAGTGCTTTCAATCCAGCAAATGCTTGTGGCGTCTTGAGGGTCCTCGCGGCCGCTGTTCTGCCTCCATGTCAGGGCAGGGCTCGCTCAGTGCTCCTGGGTAAGCACATCACTCGGGATACTTCTTTGAATTCTTACAACCCTCCTATGACCCAGGAAGGGTCATCCCCATTTTGCAAAGAAAAACAGGCTCAGAGAAATTTCTGGACTCGCACAAGTCCTGTCATTTGTTGCAGGGTGGAGCCGGAACCAGGACTGGCTGACCCATGCTATTTTTTCAGCGCTGCCCTGGACTCCCTCGGGTCTCGGTGCTTGCTCTTGGGTTTCCTTCTTGTTTTTTTCTGAGGCTCCCTCTGGTGGCCCAGGGGCAGGGGTTCTGTGAATGTCACCCTTCCTCAGCCAGGGGAGTCTGCAAGAATCAGGGGCCGGCAGGGCACGCCTGAAAGCGTTTCGCGGCTGCTGGCGGTTTGTCTCGAGCTTGTGGAGGAAAGTCCTCTGGAGCCCGCAAGAATTGCCTAAGTGCGTTCGCGCACTGAAGTGAAATCTTACAGGAGACCAAGCCCACTACATCGTGGGTGATGAGGGGCTGCTTTTGACCTCCTTGGCGTTGAAATCCTCCTCCAGTCCAGCAGGGCCTGGCTACATGTCTACACTTCCGCTGTGTCTGGGACCTGCTGGGTAAAGGCTTGCCCACTTGGTGAGTGGACTCCGTGTGGCTTCCGGAACAAGGCAGGGCTGGACCAGCCCAGAATGCCCCCCAGGAAACCTCTCACCTTCTTTCACAGAGGCCTTTGCCTAAGGTGGAGAGGTCACTACTGAATCTTCACAGTGACCCCCAAAGAGGGCCTGACTGGACACAGAGTGATCCTCCCCACCTGATGATGTGGGACGTTGGCTTTAGGGTTGCACAGCTTAGAAGCCCCTCCTGCGGACTGCCACGCCGCCGGGCACTGTGACTGCCCCGTGTGGTGGAGGGCACAGGCTGGTGCCCGCTCTTCCTGCCTTGGGTGGCTGCCCTGAGGGCAATGAGATGACATGATGTCAGGACAGAGACACGCAGGTTTGTTTCTTGACTTTGCCACCAGCTAGCTGTCTGACTTTGGGCAAATAACCAAATCGTTTTACATCGGAACTTTCCCATTTGAAAAATGGGGGTAATAGTACCAGTGTTATGGGGTGTGGAGGGCCTCTTTAGGTGTATTGTGTTTAATGCAGCACCTGGCACCCAGGAAGGGGTGGTGCCCTGGTGACCACCGCAGGGTATGCACCTGATGGTCCAAGGCTGGCCTCCCTTTGGGCTTGGTGGGAATTGGGCTCCATTCTTTGGTAAGGAATTTAATCAGGTCATAGAAGAGAGACAAAGGAGGTTACTCTGAGGCTGGAAGGCACCTTAACTGTCACTCCCAGATGGTTGGCAGCCAGGAGGACAGCCCAGCTCCATAGACCATCTGTCCCAGGGAGGTCCAGGGAAGGGTCTCCACGGGGAGCCAGGCAAAGCTGGCCAGAGTCCTGGATCATTCAGGGGGCTGTCGTGAGCTCCCAGACAGGTCACTTCCCCAGTTTGGTTCTCCCTCAGTCTCCTTGTCTCTAAAACAACTGTTGGTCCCTGAAGGTCCTGCCTTGGACCACTGTTCACTGAACCCATGATCTGACATGGGTCCCTGCCCCCCCAGTTCCTGTCTTTCTGGTGCAAAGTTAACTTTAGTTCTTCCTGTAAAACAGAATGGAAAAAAACACAAGCTCTCATTCTTAGAGCCCCGTTGTTGTGAGAGAAGGAGAACTGGGTTGCGGTGGTAGGGAGCTGGTGTCTCAAGCTGACTGTATTTGGCAAAGGGTTTCCGAGGGGCAGACCTTCCTCACTGTCCCTCCTGGCACCGGGTGGTGGGTGGGTTGTCATGGAAAGTGGTTAGCAACCCTGAACAGAATAGAAAACACCGCTGCCCTCAGAGGGCTTAAGTGGGGGGGAGGCACAGTAGACAGACAGACAGCTCATGTGGTCTAGGATATGTGCCATGAAGAAGATCTAGCAGGGAAGGAGATCAGGAGTGATGGATGGGGAGCGTCCACATAGCATGGCAAAGGGAGATGTGTTTGAGGAGGAGAAATTTGAAGAGACCTGAATGGAATGAGGGAGGAAGCCAGGAAGGGATATGGAGGAGGAACGTTCTAGGCTGAGGGATCTAGTCAAGGCTCTGAGGCAGGGATGAGTTTGGTGAGTTCAAGAAACAGTAACAATACCAGGGTGGCCCAGAGAAGGGGATTGGGACCGGGGAGCCGGGTCGGAGATGGTGTTGGAGACGCACGCCACAGCATGGCTGCCCATGTTCTTGTGGTCTACGGCAAGGAGTTTGAATTTTATTCTAAGTGTGAAAGGAAGTCATCGGAGCATTTTGAGGAGGGGAGTGATCTAGACATATTTTTAAAGGATTGTTCTAGTTGCTTGGGGACCTGTGGGGAGACGGTGGGGAGGCCCCTGCAGGGATGAAGCATGGACAGGTGGGAGCAGAGAGGGTATGCTATGTATTTTGAAGGTAGGACTAACAGAGGGGTCCTGATAGGTTGAATGTGGAGTTGGAGGGAGAGAGCTGTCAAGCCTGAGGTCTAGGTTTTCTGTCTTAAATGAGTAGATGGTCAGTGGTGCCATTTGGTGAGAAGGGGAGAGGTGGGGAGGAGCTGCTCCGGTGTTGGGAGACCACAGCTCCATTTGGGGGCACGTGAAGATTGAAATGTTACTAGTCATATTCATTGGACAAGTCAAGTAGGCATTGGGGTGTTTGACTCGGGAGCAGCTATGGCTGGAGTTTAGGATTTGTGAGTCAGCCGTGTTAGTTATGAGATCATCTAGAGGGATCAGGGGAGGGCAGGGGTCCAGGACTGAGCAGTGAGGTTCTCCAGCATTTAGAGGGCTCTGAAAGATGAGGACAAACCCACAAAGGAGACCGAGAAGAAACAACAGGGAGGGTGGAAGACAATTGTGTGTGTACACTTGGTGTCCCAAAGCTGAGTGCCTCAGTGACAGAGAGAATGACCAGCTGTGTTGGGTGAGATCAGGTAAACTGAGGCAAAAGACGTGACCCCCCCCCCCGCTTGGCAAGAGGGAAGTGAGTCATTGGAGACCTTGAGGAATGGTGGGGAGAGAGGCCTACGGGGATTCGGCAGGTGGCGACTGGTCACCTTCAGGCTTGCTTACCGTGCAGTGTCAGACACTCGGGAAGGGAAGGGAACTGGTCGTGTACCCCATCAAGGCAAACGAAGCCCTCTTCATCAACTCATTAATCCAATGGGAGGATGGAAAAGTGGGAAATCAGCACAATGTGGTGGAAAGGACCACGTGTCGGCTCCGGAGAGCCTAAGTTCTGGCAGCAGAGGGGTCTTTGCCCGCGTGGCGCAGTGCTGTCTCCAGTGCTTGAGATGGTGCCTGGCACTTACTCAATGCCTGTTGAATGAATGAGTGAGTGAGTAAATGAATGAACTAAACAGAGACTTGGGATCTGGGCCTTCTCACTTACTGCTTGGGATTGTTACTGAACTGAACTTGGGTTCGCTCACCCGACTTGCAGCAAAGCCAGTCCTTTTGCTACCAGGTTGTGGTGAAGGGAAGTACAAGGTTTATCGCAGAGTGCCCAGCAAGGAGAACGGGCAGCTCGTGCTCAAAAGACCCAAACTCCCCGATGGCTTTCAGTCAAGGGTTTTTAAAGGAAATGTTAGGGGTGAGAGTCACAGGGTATATGATTAACTTGTGGACTTCCTTCTGCTTGGTTAGTGGTGATGTAACAGGGAGATGGTTGGGGAATCTGAATCATCTGCCTTCCGGTTCCAGTCAGTCTGGGATCCACATACCTCTTCAGGTCAGCGGGTAATCACCATCCTCTACAGGGTTGGGGGGGGGGGTGGTCTTAGTTTCTGCAGAACAGCTCAAAGATAGTGTCATATTGTTATCTAAATCCCTTCTGGAGGAACCAGGAGTCCTGTGACTCTGTTGTTCTAATCAGTAGCTGCTTGAGTCTGCTCTTTGGAATGGGGGGAGAAGGGGAGGGGAGACCAACAAGAAGCAGCGGGCACAGAGGGGCTCATTGTACCCAAGAAGGCCCCGCAGGGTCCTGCTCGGTTTCAGTCACCCCTTTTCTTTGATATTCCTCAATCTTGAGGGAAACAGGGGCGGGACGAGAAAGGGAATAAAGTTGTGGATAGAGAGATTAATCATCAACTTGTCAGGGAACTCTGTTTCAGAGGAACTCGGTTTCAGAGGGACTCGGTTTCAGAGGGACTCGGTTTCAGAGTTTTGGTCCTGGCCCTCTCAGCTCTCATGCTGCTTTGTTAGGTGGGGGAATCAGGGCTTGGCAGGACTCCATCACTTGGGGTCCACAGACTGCTGTGGGAACCCGCAGTAAGGAGTCTGAGAACCCTCTGAAATTCCCTCCAAAACATTGGGCATGTGCACATTTTCTGAAAGTGGCCTGTGACCCAGAGGAGGTTGGGAACTCCGGGGCTTTCTCTGAAGGCCCTTCTTCCGAGTGCAGCCTGCTCGGGCTTGCAGTGAAGTAGACAGGAGTATCCTAAAGCTGGAGAATACACTTGGGAAAGTTGCAGCCACAGAGAACCTTGCCCTGTTGTTTACCGAGAGGTCCTGATAAACGGCAGCAAAATGCCAGCAGAGTATAAAGCAGTTAAGCAGAAAGATGCGGGGCTGCTTAATTTGTAGAGGCCACGTGGTGTCTGTTTTCTATGAAACAATCCTCTGGGGTGTAGGAATCTGTGGAGTGTATTTGGGCCTTTTTGTATTGACCTTTTTGTCATGGTGCACGTGAGGCACCTTAGCCCCGGTGGGTTCCTGTGTGTAGGAGGTCAGGTTTGGGGGGCACTGCTTTTCTGGGGTGAGCACTTGGCCTGGTGCAGGCTTCTTTTAATTCGGTAACATAACCAGGCATTTCCTGAGCGCAGGCATGCCCTGCAGTGCCGAGTGTAGGCACCACAGTGAGGAGCCTGAGCCTTGCCAGCAGATGGCCTGGGCGGCTGCTTGTCTGTGCTTGGAGTCTGTCTCCGGGGCTGGAGGCCCGAGGTGGGCGGCACAGGGGGTGCTCTGTCCTAGGCAGGGCTTCGCCTGCACTGGGAGCCCATGAAGGCTCCTGGGGCAGCCATCATGAGGGGTGATGTCTTCTTACACACCAGAGAGTGCATTGAAATGAGTAGGGGGCTTGTGGAATGGGGAAGAAATGGGGCGTGGCCTGACGTCTCTTAACTCCATAGTCTCTCCTGGACAGAGTCTGCTCCGAGATCTTTGTCTCTGCTCTCCAGAGCATGGGGACCTCTGGGGTTGAAGGAATTGGTCCCAATGGTCTGGGAAGATAGGTGTGGGTTATCTGAAGAGCCTCACCGTCCTGTTGTGCTGGTGTAGAGTCCCTGTCATCTGCAGGGGCCAAGGGGGCCGCCTTGCCCTGGTTCTGCCCAGCCTGGACACGAGCCAGGAACACGCCCTGACTAGCAGTGTGGTCCCTCCTATGAGAAGCATGTTCGTGGAGCTGGTTTCTGACCTACCTTTCTCTCTCTCTCTTCCCGCTGTGCCTGCTCAGTTGGCTGGAGTTGTCTTCCTGGGTGTCGGACTATGGGCGTGGAGCGAAAAGGTAGGTGTGACTGTCACTAGGACCCTGAGCATCAGTCCGCCAGGTTTGTTTGTCCCTTCCTCCAAACTCCTCCCTGACGAGGTTCGTAGTCATTAATCTTTACAGAGCCGGCTCTTGGAAGTTACTGAACTTATGATGAAAACTCCTGGGGTCCTGCTGCTGGCCCTGTTTCCCCGTGGTAGGGTCGCTGCTAGAGGTCAAGGTTGGGCTGGTTGGGATTTTGAGCCCTGTGAGTGTGGGGAGCCCTCTCTCCTGTTCCCAGAAGCCCTGAGTCACCCTGGGGCATGTCTACAGCTGTGTCCAGGGCAGGCCTGGGGCTACCTTCTGGAATGGGTCCTGTCTGTGCCTCTGGGAGCCAGCAGGACCCTGAACACAGTTGTGTTGATTCCTGAAGCTCTTGTTCTCGTCCACGGGAAGGACCCCTGAGTCAGGGAGCAGGGCTCTGGGACGTGCCCCCTGGGCGCCCTGTAGGCACCTTTGAATCTCCTTGCCCAGCCTGTAGAGGAGAGAGGAGGAGAGAAGACCAGGCTCTTACTGTCCGGAAGGACAAGGAGCAGTTGGAACTCCAAGGATGGGACTAGAGTGGGTGTGGGCAGGGTGGAGCTTTGGTGCCACATTTTGCTCTGCAGGTAGGTGGGCTCTGGGGAAGTAGAGAGACCAGGCTGGAAACAGTGGGAGCTAAAGCTTCCTCTCGAGTCTCAGGCCCAGGGCCCTCTGTTCCTTCAGTGGAATCTCTTTCTGCTTTCAGGAGGAGGAGACAGGAGCGCTTAGGTCTGTGGGCTTTCTTGCCATGGCCTTAGGAACTGGATAAGGTCTGCCTTTGGGTTTGGGCCCCTTTAAGAGCTTGTAGTGCAATGTCACTTTGCCCTAGTGACCAAGAAGCTGGTGCAAACCATGACTCGTAGTGCCACCGTGTGACCGCCTCCGGAACAGCAGCATCTCAGCCAACGGAGCCCTGAGCCTAGGCCGGGCTACCCTGGCTCCCTGATTCTAGCTGGGTGCCTGGTCCAGCTGCTCTTTTCTCCATCCTCCTTTGAATCCTGTAGAACTGCTCTGTCCATTTCAGTTGCCATTAGCCAGATATGACTAATTATATCTAAATTAATTAAAATGAAATACAAATTAAAATTCAGTTCTTTAGTTCCACCAGGCCACATTTCAAGTGCTCAGTAGCACATGTGACCAGTGGCTACCATTGTGGACAGTGCAGATATAGAACATCTACATCATCACAGAAAGTTAGTGGATGGCGCTGCCTTCGCCTGTCCTTGGCGGGTGTGCTGTTCACAAGCGTGTTCATGTTGAAGCTGTTTTCATCTCAGGATAGTGGGGTGCTCCATGAATTGAGTGCCACGTCAACCACCAGATGGCCAGAGGCCAGGGCCCTGGGGTGCCCTTGACCACGGACCAGAGGGCCCCTCAGGGCCTCTTCCACCCCAGGCCTGGCGTCAGTACCCTGCAGGCTACAAAAGAAGTGTGGGGTCTGCCTGGGAGGCGGTCACAGCCTAGATGGAGACCAGGAACGGGAGAGTGGCTGGGGGCTGACGTAGGCAAAGATCTACTGGGCAGAGGGGCCTCTGAGGGGGTAGGTGGGGAGGGGCCGTGCCATGCCGTGGCTTTTAATGACAAGACTGAGCCTTGGAAGGCGGGTCCCTGTCCTCATTTAGGTCCGGACACAGCCCCCCAGGGCACCCTCGACTCTCTTTGAAGCTGATGTTACCCTGCTTTCTCTGCCTCTTTCAGGGGGTGCTGTCCGACCTCACCAAAGTGACCCGGATGCATGGCATTGACCCTGTGGTTCTGGTGCTGATGGTGGGCGTGGTGATGTTCACGCTGGGTTTCGCTGGCTGTGTGGGGGCCCTGCGGGAGAACATCTGCCTGCTCAACTTTGTGAGTGGCCCTAGACACGTGGTGGGAGGAGATGGGGAGGTAGGGGTGTGGGCTCTGCCGGGCAGGCCTAGCCCTTATCTGGGGGGTGGGTAGCAGCTCTTATGAGCCTCCCCCAGGATCTGGCAGTGCGGGGAGGAGGCAGCCCTTGGTGCCCTGCTGCCTAACGAAAGGTAAGATTTCAGGGAACAGTCAGATGAACCAGATCCTCATCTCTGGAGAGGCTGGGCCCCTGTGGATTTTATCTCCTAGTGGGCAGAGTCGGCTGCTCCCTGGCCTGCTCTCCTCCCCTTCCCTTGCCTTTCATCTCCCTTAAGAAGTTCCAGTTGTTTGTTTGCTACTCACCTTTGCCCTTCCTGGCTAAGATCAAAAGATGTCAGTAATGTTAGGAAATCTTTTCCCTCCTCCAGGGTGTGTGAAACTGTTGGCTGTGCAATGCAGAATCCTTAATTTCCTGGCAGAACTTCGAGTTACTAAGAGTTTA
Organism: Stenella coeruleoalba; assembly: GCF_951394435.1. Lineage (NCBI taxonomy): Eukaryota > Metazoa > Chordata > Mammalia > Artiodactyla > Delphinidae > Stenella > Stenella coeruleoalba. The sequence continues at coordinate 53,328,554 of NC_137162.1, read as the reverse complement.
GTTTTATACTTAGGTACACATTCATTTTGAAATGCATTCAGCTAAAATTAAATAGCACCTGGTGGGGAAAACACATAATTGTGTTTTGCACTATAGTTTTTGTTGGATTTATTAGATCAAGCCTTTTTTTCTGGGCTTCATTTAGAAAGCAAAACACGTGGGCTTTTTCTCATTGTTTTTTCTCTTAAAGATTATGTTTGGTTACCTTGCTTCTCTATGAATGGAGATTTCATTCTGGAGGGCCTTATGTGTGTATATGTTTGTACATGTGCCTGTCTTATTTTGAGATATTGTTGGTTGTTGCATAGCTGCTTAGTGTGCTGTATGGCCAGTGATAACGGCTGTGATAACTTGAGCTCTACAGGCTGGAGCCCCACCTTGATGGGAGGGGGTGTGTACCTGTGACTGCAGTGGCCTTTACAGAATTCCACCACTATCGTGGCCAGGGACAGCTCTGCTTCTGCAGAGGTTTTTATGCAGTTGACTATCATATACACACATACAGAGTAGGTACTGATAACGTTAGCAACTCCAGAGTTGTAAAGAGCCCTGCCAGGGAACTCAGATGTCCTGTATCTAAAGTATGTAACCCGAGTGAACCTCAGCTTCCTTATCCCTAAAGTAGGAGTAACAAGTTTCTAGCAACTGGGATGGTTGTATGTGCGAGGAGAGTGGTCAGATAGCGTGTCTGGAGCACAGTCTCTGCCCTGAAGGAGCTGATACCTGGTGGGGTGGGATAGCCATTCATTCCCGTGATGGAGTTTCCTTGGAGTGGGGGCTACTTCATAGGAGGTGGTTGGTACATTGTCTTGGAGCTTTCTCATACTTTCACTCATCTGACTCTTACCAACGATGCAGCAGTGTGAGTAGGGATGAGTTGCCCAGAGTACCCAGCTAATAACGTGGGATTCCCCAGACTCCAACGTGGGTCTCTTGGGTGCCGAGCTCGTGCTGTTCGCAGCAGGCAGAGGTTCTCGGTCGGACAAGGATGCGCGTCTGGCTGGGAGGCCAGAGGTGTAGTGACTTCTGCTCCCGTGCTTGTCCCCCTGCAGTTCTGCAGTGCCATTGTGCTCATCTTTTTCCTGGAGCTGGCCGTGGCCGTGCTGGCCTTCCTGTTCCAGGACTGGGTGAGGGACCGGTTCCGGGAGTTCTTCGAGAGCAACATCAGATCCTACCGGGATGACATTGACCTGCAGAACCTCATCGACTCCCTTCAGAAAGCTGTAAGCACCACCTTCTCCCTGATAGAGCTTGGCTTTTCTGGCTTCAGTCTGTGTGCATGGCTCGGGGGCCAGGCTGGTGGGGAACACTGGGCCTTCCCTTCTCAGCTCTGCCCACAGCCGGGAGGCCAGGGGAGGTGCTCCCCCCCGACTCTGGTCAGGTTAGCTTTGTCTGCTTGTGGTTGCTGGCGGGCCAGGCTTGCTCCCAGGGCGCCCTCCCCCATTTGCTTTGGGCAGGCAGTCCAGCTGCACCCACGGCCACCCTACCCTCTACCCGCGCAGGGCCCGGGTCTCTCCAGCCCTGGCCACGCGGGCGGCTGCAGTCTCCTAGGTGCTGTGTGTGCTGAGGGGTAGAGCTGGGCGCGTGACTCCCCGACTGAGGCTATTCTTGTCCCCTTCCTCCTCGGGACCTTTTCCCCTTCCTGTTTGGGAGGGCAGAGCTGCCTGGAGGAAGGTTCTTCATATGGAGAGGAATGTGACCTCCCTGGACTCTGTTCCTGGGGGTTTGTCTAAGCAGTCCCAGGCCGTGGCCTTTTCTCTGTCAGGCCTTCCTCCGCCTTGTGTGTGGCTGTACCTGGAGGCTGGGACCACTGCTGTCCCCCATCCCTGCCACCCCTCCCGCCCCCCCCGGCCCCAGGAGAAACCAGCTCCCCACCATGCCAGCCTGTGCAAGGCTGTTGTTTGATCTGTGCTCTGCCAGAAAACCTAGCTTCCTCAGGAACTTTCTATATGGAACCCTTTTGTTCTGAGGAGAAAATAGAAGAGCATTAAAAATAACTATGAGCTGTTCTCCTTATTAACCAGAACTTGTTTACCCCTTATTTCATGTATTGTAGGATCCCTCAAAACCCATTTATGTGATCAGAGATCCTTCCTGTGTCGTTAGATCCTTCCTCTGTTGTTAGATCTCTTCCGTGTTCGTCTGCGAAAGTCCCCATCCCACCCTCTGCTGACATCACTGCCTCCTGTGCCTTTTCCTTTTCTGTTCAAGGCTGCCATTCTCTCTTCACTTCCACATAACCTTGGGCTTGCTGGTGTCAAGGATGCCAAGGCGGTTCCTCTCTGCACTGGCCTCAACGACATTGTAGTTTTCTCCACTGCCTTCCTCTCCTTTTAAAAAATACCTTTCCTTAGAGATTCAGTAAATGATGGAGCTTCCTCATGGTAGAATATCAGGTAGTCGTTAGAGCACCTGGAACCACGGAGGACAGGGCAGGGGAGGCGGGATTTTTACCTTAGAACCGAAAGTGAAGCCAAAATCCTGGTTGTGGGCCTGTGATTACGGCCATAACCGTGAGAGCTGTAAGGGCAAGTGTGAAAACGACATCTGCTCTCGGATTGGGATGCCACTGACGTCACAGTGCCGCTTTCACTGTGTTTGGTTTTACGATTTTTTAGACAAATGGGGTTTTTCTTTGCTGCTTCACCAGATAGTGGGGGGTTCTGGGAAGGGAGGGTGGAGACCCCGGGTCAGGGGCAGAGCTTTGCTTGCGTTACCTTTCACCCCAGCCATAACTCTCCTTGGGAGTAGACTTCAGCAGCTGTTTCCTGTAAAGAGGCACGAAAGGTGACTGGGGTCAGCTTGGACCTTTCCTGGGGAGGAAAGCACACTGCCCACAAAGAGGTGTTCTCTCGGCGGGCAGTAGAGGACCACATCAGAAGGAGAGCGAGAAGCCCGCTCTCCCGGGTTGAGGGTCAGTTGGAAAGGAAGGGGAAGTTCCAGGGTGAGGAGGGAGTAGAGCTGACTCCCAGGGCACTGCCGAGCCGGCCTGGTGTGTTGGGCCCAGACAGGACCTGGACACAGTTTCCTTCTTAAGGGTCCACTTGGGTCACCTCGCTCACATCTCAGTGATGGGAGGTCCGTGGGGCGGGCTTCGATTTCTCTGTGTGATACACAGAGGTGCACTGAACCCCGTGTCCCTAAGACAGACACTCTACGTGGGGCAACGACAGCCCTGGCTCAGAGCCCCGACCGTTCTCGGCTTTATGATTGCAGAACCAGTGCTGTGGGGCATATGGCCCTGAAGACTGGGACCTCAACGTCTACTTCAACTGCAGTGGCGCCAGCTACAGCCGCGAGAAGTGTGGGGTGCCCTTCTCCTGCTGTGTCCCCGACCCCGCGGTGAGTCTGCCCAAGCATGGACGGTCCCTCTGGAGCGGAGCAGTTCCTGCCTCCCTGAGGACTCTGGCTTCTTCTCTTCTGCGGATGGATTGAGTGCCCGGCTCCCCCTCCACTCGCCTCAGGGCTCTTGCAGCTCTGAAATCCTATACCTATAAATTCCATAAATGTTTTTGCATGGCCCACCCTGGCTCTGGTGTGCTGGGTGAAGCAGGCAAAAAACAGTGGTCCCCCTCCCGTGAGGGGCTCTCACTCAGGGCCGCCTGGACAAGATGCTGTGAATATAATGAGGCCTGGTCTCCTTTCTCTGGAGAAAACAAACACTCAGTCCTCCGAAGCCCTGGGCGGTGGCATACATCGCCATCCGGGGGTGGTGCAGAATTCTTTCACTGTTCTTTCTTCTTCACCTGTCTTCATCCCCAGGCCACAGACCACATCCTTGGGTTCCAGAAACTGAGCTCTTCGGTGCCCCCCGCCCCATTTTTTTGGCCACGCTGCATGGCTTATGGGATCTTAGTTCCCTGACCAGGGATTGAACCTGGCGCCACAACAGTGAAAGCGCCGAGTCCTAACCAATGGACTGTCAGGGAATTCCCTTGGGTGTCCTTGAAGGAGCACTGAATGTTTGCCCAAACCTAGCCTGAGCAGAAGGGAGCCCCTACGGCCGTCAGTACCATCACACTGCCTGGTGCTGGGCCACGGGGCTCTAGGCGCGTTCCCCAGCCCGGGAGGGGTTCAGGTCTGCAGAGGCTGCACAGCGGTGTCTGACCTCTCCACCGTGACTGTGAAATCTTTAGCAAGTGTAGCTTTTCCCTTCTAGCTCAGAGATTGGCAGACTACAACCCCTGCACCAGATCTGGCCTGCTGTCTGTTTTTGGATGACTTGTGAGCCATGAATGGTTTCAGCCGTTTTAAGTGGTTGAAAATAAATCAAAAGAAGGATAATATTTTGTGCCACGTGAAAATCATGAAATTCAAACTTCAGTGTCCATAAATAAAGTTTTATTGAAATACAGCCATACCTGTTCATTTACATATTGTCAATGGCCGCCTTCATGCTACAACAGCAGAGTTGAATAGTAGCTACGTAGGTGGGTTTGAAATATTTACTATCTTGCCCTTCACACAAAAAATGTGCCAACCTTTGTCCTAGCATGGAAGGTTAGTTGGCAGCATGATGGAAAGGCATGAGCTGTAATGGAATTGGTGCAGGTGTTTGCTGGTGTTTGGTTGTGACTTTTCTAGAGCTGTCTACCACCGGCTTCTGGAGCACAAAAATGACTAATCTTTCTGCTTTTCTTACAGCAAAAAGTTGTGAACACACAGTGTGGCTATGATGTCAGGACTCAGGTGAGAGCTCCAATGCATATGACTTTGAATTCTTCAGGTTTATTCTCTAGGGTCCACCTTCCCGATTTAGCACAAGTGCAAACTGGAGTGGGAAAGCCAGGGGAGACTAAGCTCAGAGAGGCCACCGAAGCTGGGAACCAGGCAAGCGGGAGCACACGGCCACACACACGCCTTCCCTGAGCCGCTGGCAAGACGAGATTCATGGGAACAGTAATGGGTGTGATTTCAAGCTCTGTGAACCACAGTCACAAAATCTAGCAGTTGCTACGTTAGTGGAAAGAAGATGGATGAAAGTTTGGGGGAACAAAGGCGACATGTTTAAGAGACCCTTGGGGTCCCAGGAGGTGTCTGTTATGTAGGGGTTCAGGGTGGAGTTGCAGGAGGCACATGGCTTGGTCCAGCCGCCATTATGGAGGCCATGCTGACAGGAAGGGAGATAGGCTCAGGGCAGGAGCAGGGCTCAGCCCTCTAAGGGCTTCCTCAGGCCGTACGGAGTGTGCGCTTGCACGTGAAGAGGCGAGGACCCACCCCAGTCCTTGCTCTGGTGGCCTCTGGTGATGTGAATGACAGCTGTTCTGAAGGAGAGGGATCTCGGGGAAACTGCAGGCACCCTGCTGTTGGCCGTGGACACTAGGGATGTGACCCTCCAGGCTGGGAAACCTCAACTCCCTCTGCAGTGAGCTCCGCTTCATAGCAGTGGGCCTATGTCAGCATCAGCTTCTTCAGTGACCAATTTCCTCGCCACTTGCATCAGTTGCTAGGGCTGCTGTAAAAAAGTACCCAGGCCCTGCGGCTAAAATAACAGAGATTTAATTTTCTCATAGTTCTGGAGGTTAGAAGTCTGAGGTCAAGGCCTCAGCAGTGTTGGTCCCTTCTGAGGCCCCTCTCCTTGGCTTGGATGGTGCCTCCTCTTCCCTGTGTCCTCACATGGGCTTCCCTCTGTGTCTGTCTGTGTCCTAATCTCTTTTCACGAGGACACCAGTGTTATTGGATTAGGGCCAACTCCAATGACCTCATTGTAATTTATTTACCTCTTTAAACAGCCTCTCTCCAAATACAGTCACATTCTGAGGTCTTGGGGGGTTAAGACTTCAACATAGGAATTTTAGGGGGACATAATTCAGCCCCTAACGCTGCTAACGAATGAATGTTCCGTCAGTGTTTCATGGGTGAGGCTGATAGGGGAGGGGGGCCGGGGCTGACTGCTGTGTTCGGGGTGGGTGAGGACACGGTGTCTGCCGAGGCCACATCCCTGTGTGCTGACTGAGCCTCTGCTAGGGTCGACTTCAGCCTGTTCCTGCTGGCTCTGCTTCTTGGAGCCAGGCTCACCTGGGCTCGGGGGCACACTCTGAGAAGCCGTTGTCCCTTCCCTCTCCTGACTCAAAAGACGCTGAACCCTCTTTCCCCAGTTTCTCTCTTTAAGGCACATTTTCCTTCCCCAAGCCCTCATCCCCCTCCCCTTTCTCCAGACGTGGGCTGTGGAGGTGTGTTGAACAAGCTGACCTTGACATGTGTGGAGGCCCTAAGAGAAAGGGGTTAAAGATCACAGCCAGGGAGCCTTTGCTTAGACAGGTTATAAAATGCGAACTGCCCGGGGAGGGGCAGAGACCGAGGCAAATAGACGTGTTTCTCCTGGAGAGTTCTGTCTGTCCGTCTGTCCTCGGCACCAGCCTCCCGGATCCCTCATTCCCCCCCACCCCCGCCGAGCTTTGCTCTGCCCCCGGCGGGAGCCCTCTGGGGATCCAGGGTGGGGACGGCCTGCGTGTCTCGGGCTCAGGCCGCTGTCCTGTTTCCCTGCAGCTGAAGAGCAAATGGGACGAGTCCATCTTCACGAAAGGCTGCATCCAGGCGCTGGAGGGGTGGCTCCCACGGAACATCTACATCGTGGCCGGCGTCTTCATCGCCATCTCACTGCTGCAGGTTTGCCCCCGCTGCCCTTCGTGGCTTCCTCTCCCCTTGTGGCCGCACCTGTTCCCTTGAGCCAGATTTTACACCGGGAAAGATGCCGGTGGCCGAGGGCGCGTGAGGCCCAGGGTGAGTAGGCTGCTGAGTGTCTCCCGGGAGAAGAACTGGTGGGAGAAAGTCAAGAATTCAGTGAATCAGAAAAACCAGGAGTTTTTCCAGGGTTGCCCAGGGCTGGGAGGAGAAGCCGGCAGCCCCCCAGGCAGCCTCGGAGGCAGCGGAGGCTGCTGCTCTGTGGAAAACCCACCATTTAGAAAATGTTCGGCTCTGACCTTGCCTCGAAGAGGGTGACTGGGGTGGACTCGGGGTCACCAGCCATCCACGCACCTTTTTCCTCCTTCACTCAGTGGTTGACTGATCTCAAAGGAAGGCCGAGAGACAGAAGCATCTGGAAAAAGAAAGAAAAAAATTTACTTGCAAAGCAGGCAAGGATCTCTTACTTCAGAAGGCCTGGCCCATCAGCTACCAGCCACAAGAGGGATTGAAAGTGGGGGGTGAGGGGAGCAGAATTCCTCAGGTCACCAAGTTCACATTAGTCTGTTTCTGGTAGGAAAAGATCAGCCTTCCCACGTGATTATCCTGGTCACTGAGGTCGGGGTGTAGCTTCAGACACCAGCATGGCCCAAATCGGGGACAGTCTTGTTTTTATGGTGGAATCCAGGTTTGCAGGAAACATTCGAGATTTGGTATTTGGGGAATCAGAACCAGTCAGGGTGACCCTGTCATTTTCCGTTTCACCCCGGGTACAAAGCGAGTCGCGGCCTGTGATATGGGATGTGCGTGGTCATGTTGCAGGCAGGGCAGAACGTCCGTTTTGCTTCTGTGGTGCCTGCTGTTTGCCCCTTCAAGGCTTTAGGGAAGATCCCACTGTTTTTCACGCAGCAAAGCAGAGCCCGGGCTCATTTGTTTTAACTGTGGGTTGGTCTCGTTTGGCCACGTACCCAGCTGCAGCCTCTGCGGGTGGGCGTGGAGGTGATGGGAAGTGCGGGGTGCCCTGCCCCACCTCCCCCTCGGCCCCGATGCTGACGGCCGCTGCCTCTGCCGGCTTTGTTGTCAGATATTTGGCATTTTCCTGGCGAGGACCCTGATCTCGGACATTGAGGCAGTGAAGGCAGGCCACCACTTCTGAGGAGCCACAGGTGGGCGAGCAGAGCTGAGCCACGCCGTGGAGGCCGAAGCCCTTCACCGCCATCAACTTCACGTCCAGAGGGAGAGAAACGGACGCACCCAGCCTGAGCCAGCACCCCGCCTTCAGCATCCGCGTGACATGATCTCTGTTTCTGCTTGCTGGTGCTGGAGACCCAGGGGCCCCCTCGCACCTGCACAGACTTGTGACCAGCAGCCCCGCTGGGGTCTGCCTGGAATCAGAGGGTATGTCTTTAAGTGGGGGAGGTGACTCTGAGGGACAGACGGCTCTGGTGGCTGCACCCTGGCCTCCTCACCGCTCATGTCATTGGTGCTGGCCTAGGGGGCAGCCACACCTTTTGTGGCCCTCTGAGTGCCAGGGGGGCCCGCAGTGTCTGCACAGGTCGGGGTGTTGGCAGGATCCTCGGCCATGTCAAGTGAAGTAAGCCTGAGCCAGTGCGGGGGCTGGTGCCACGGGAGTGCCTCGTCCGTCGTCCCCCGGCGCCCAGGGCGGGAACTGTCTCCAGCCTCAACAGCATTATGCCCTGAGGGCACGAGGGGGCAGTGGGCATGGCTCTCCTGCGGAGTCAGCTCTCCTTTTCCTGAAGTGTGTAAATAGTTTATTTATAGGGCAAGAATGTTCTCACACCACATCTTCATTTCCTCTGGCATTCTCCTCTCAACAGCCTTACGCGGCGTCTGGGACTGACGCCGTCCCTTTCAGTTCCCTTGAGTGTCCCACGAACCAGCTCCAGCAGCTTCTCCATATCACCCCTAGTAACCCAGCTGCACATACATGCTCCCCCTTCGTCTGTGCACCCCCCACATGCATACCCCCACTCCCCTCCCAACTTGGCCTCACTGTCTTCTGGTCTTGGTGCTACTGAAACTGTTACCCGGAACTTGAATCGTGATCCTGACCCTCCCCCACTGCAAGGCCGGGGAGCCCCAGCCAGAGATGGCCAGCTGGACCCCTTTGGCCAGGGCTCCTCTCCAGGCCACATGCTGAGGGCCGGCTGGCCGGCCTGGCATTCGCCTCTCCCTGGAAAGAGAAGCCCCGTAGCCAGGCCCCTGGGCCGAGCCACGGACCCCAGCCTGCAGCTGCGTAGAGGCTCAGACGTTTCGTTGCTCACTTTCATGGTGACCTTCCAACCCCTGACGGGGATATCTGTGGTCACCATGTCCACCTTTCCTGTCAGGGCTACTGGGGGCTTGCTGTTGGAAATGAAGTCTGTCTTATGTACTGAATCACCCCCCAGGCGGAGCTGGGGCGTTCGTGCATCTTTGGCTGGTCTACACTCTAACGCCTCTCTGGCTCTCGTACCCGTTCTGTCCTCGTCGTTCAGGGATGGAGTGCCACCTTCACATACTTGCCGAAGTGTACATGCTAATGTGGTATATACTGGTGGGTGTTTGTTGACGATGTTGGTTTTGTTTTGTTTTTTTACAATTTTCTCTGTAGACTAGGGGAAGAATGCTTGTGTTTTTAGGAAGTGTGATGCTTTTCTTTGACTGCCAAACTCTTTTATGGAATATATCTTTATATTAATGCTGTTGTTGTGATTGTTTTTGTTTTGGGTCATATCAAGATGGCATTAAGCATCTCAGTGGTGAACTCGGCTGCCGAGGGAAACGGTGGGATCGGGTGTGGGTAGGCATGACGGGAAGGTAGGTGGTTGGCACAATCTGAAATAAATTTCATCGGGTGATTTTTTTTTTAGATTCTGTGTGCCACTTTCAGTGATTCTTTGTGTGGAGGTTACACCTGGAACAAGCTGGCTTGTGGCTTAGTTATGCCCAGCTGGAAGCATAAGGTAGAACTTTGACTCCACAGGCCCGGAGGAAATGTTATTTTAGGTTATAACTGTACAGCCCCAGGCAGTAAGGTCCAGGCAAAAGAGCTTGGGGACACTGGGTTGGAATCTGGGCACTGCCACTGCATGAGCTGTGTGTTTTAGACCTGCTGGCCCATCTGTGGAGGAGGTTAGTGGCAGTGCCAGGTACCTCTGACCCAGGCTGCCCTGGGGGAGTCGGTGGCCCCAGGCCCTCACCGCTGGTGTGTGGGCACCAACAGCTCCTGCTGTCCCATCTATTCACGTGGACCTGGTGGCTGGACCCCTTGCAAGTGTCTTCACAGGTCACAGCCCAGTTCAGGGTGAAGTCTAGCTGTGACTTTTTCAGAGTTTGGGTTTGTTTTCCAATTAGTTTACGAACTTGCTGGCCACTTTCAGCCATCTCATCTGACTCTGAGTTGGATGAGAATAGAAAAGAAGTGCAGGATAAGGGATGCTCACGTGGCATCTCCAGCACACTGGGCTCCCTCCGTGGAGCCGCAGTGCAGCCCTCCCAGTCGCTCCCTGCCCAGCCTACCCTGAGTCTCCAGCCACTCCCTGTCCTCTCAGACTGGGATAGAGGCCAACCTGTGCCTCTGCACTTCCCCTCCTGGCCCCCCATACACTCTCGCTTTGAAGTTTCAGGGTCTTTGCTCATCCTTCCTGTGACCCTCCTGCCCACCTCCTCCTGGGGCTTCTGCACTGTTATCTTTCCCACCTGCTGTCCTCGCCCCATCCCACGTATCCCCATCCCAGAAAGCTTGCCTTGGCCCTCTTGCCCTCTTACCGGCCCACGCCCCACCACTGCTTTCCTTCCCAGGCGGCTGCTCGTCCGGGCTCTGTCCCCTCCCACCACCACCCAGTACTCTCCTCACTTGACTGAAAGCCACACACCCCAGTCACCGGCCTCCATGCCTCTCTTGACCTCTGCAGCACCTGGCACTCTGGACCACCCCATCCTCAAAGTCCTCTGCTGCCGCCAGGGCTCTCAGGGCTCTCCGGCCCATCCTTGTCCCACCTTCAGCTGTACCTGCCAGGGCTCACCTATCTCCTGGGGCTCCCGTGCCCCCAAGGCAGGGCTGTGAGCCGGGCAGGAAAGCCATCTGTGCTGGTGCACGAGACTGAGCTGGTCTTCTCCACATGAATAACAATAAAAATTAATGGATCCAGAACTTCCTGGAACCTAGGAAGTACACAGAGTACCTAACACTTAAAAACTGATTGTCTGGCTTCCCTGGTGGTGCAGTGGTTGAGAGTCCGCCTGCCAATGCAGGGGACACGGGGTCGCGCCCCGGTCCGGGAAGATTCCACATGCCGCGGAGCAGCTGGGCCTGTGAGCCATGGCCACTGGGCCTGTGCGTCCGGAGCCTGTGCTCCGCAACGGGAGAGGCCACAACAGTGAGAGGCCCGCGTACCGCAAAAAAAAAAAACAGATTGTCACCAGAAGAGCTCGGGGAAGCCATTTTTATGCTAAAAACATGAGGTAAGTTGCTGATCGAGGATTTGGAAGAGCTGGGTTGAAACTCTGGGAGCCTCTTGCCCCTGAACCTGCACCTGCAACTAGAATAGGAGGTTGGGTGCCTGCCAGCTCCTGATTCTGAACCTCTGCTTGGCGCCTGCGGAGCAAAACCAGCACCAAGGGCACGATTGGGAAGCATCGGTGTCCTGAGGATGAGCCAGTTACTGGGCTCTGAGGCACGTCGACAAGCAGCTGGAGGAAGGGTGCGGATCCCCGTCTCTGTACCTGGATTTGGGTGCCTGGTTTGGTTTGGGGGGACCTTTGGGGGAGCATGATGGCATCCCCAAGGAGCTCAGCCCCACCCTGTGCTGGAGGCCCCAGCTCTGAGCAGCAGCGCGCTCACTTCCTCGCATGGCCAGAGCTGCCGTCCACCCAGCAAGCCTGCTGGGCGGTGAGGGATTGGGCATAGCTTTCTCTTCAGGAGACGCTACTTGGGGGCTGCCACTGGGGCAGCAATGGGCGTGCCTGTGAGTGTAGGCTACTGCCATCTTAGGGACCCCAGGGGAGAGCTCCCCAGAAGAGGAGGCGGGGTGAGAGGCCCGCAGAGGACGGAGGGACTCAGTCTTGGCAGTAGAGACCACCTGATCGCTTCTCGGCCAGCAAGCTCAGAGTGTGGACTGCAGAGGCACAGAGAAAGGGGAGGGGCTGTTGCCGTGGTCCCAGCACCCAGGGCATCCTCCTGCTCAGGTGTCAGGAGCTCAGCCTTGTCACCTTGTGGTCCAGGGCCCTCAGCTGTCCCCGGTGGCTGTATGACCTGCATGGGTGGGCGCTTTCTAGCTCTGGGGTCATGTGAGGTGTCTGGCCACAGGGTTTGTAGGATATGGGCCCCCAGACTGTGGTAACCTGTCCCCAGGGTTGAATCTTGGTACAGGTGCTTCCACGTGCTTGTCTGTCATCCAAGAGGATGCCTCCCAGCCTTCCAGGGCAGACTGGGCCTCCCGCAGTTCCTTTCTCCTTCATCTGGGTGCTCTCCAAAAATCCAGAGAATTATACAACTTTAGGTCCTTTTTAGCTCCTTGTAAACTCAGCAAGACCTGGCTTTTCCTCCTCAAAGGCTACAGTGAAGGTAGATTCATTCTCAGAATGCTTTTGGGGTCTCCAGGACACCTCAGGAAAACCTGATGTGGGCACTACAGAATGGCAGTGGCAGTAAAACTTTGGGAAGGAGAAAGTTAAGGCTACATTCAAATGGATACTGTTCTGGTGTACTTGCCAATTTTAGAGACTCCAGCTTTGTAAAAGGAGGAAGTCTGTGTGCCTTGTAAAGGTCTGGAAGAGTTATTTCTTCACTCTGCTTTCTTCCCATGCTCTGCGTCTCGTACATCAGCAGGGGCTTCAAAACCATGGCTTAGTAACTACCAAACTATATTATCCCCTCGGACTGTAATTTTATTACCTCAAAGGGCTCTTAAACTAATCTGTTTTTCTCAGTATCCAAGCACAGAGTGTAAAAAGTATGTGTCCTGTTTTCCAGAGGCATCCACCATTAAGTACCCTCCTAGGAAATGTCCATGCATATTCAAATGAGAATTTTCCACACAAATGAGAACTGTGTTTTACAATGAGTTTTACTCGGTGTATCTCAGAAATGTTTCTCTGTGGCCGCGTACGCATCCACCGTGTGTTTTCGCAGTCCACTGCAGGACTGCCATGAGTGAATGAACCTTGCTCTGGAACGGGGATTATGTTTACAGTCACAGGTAACAGAAAACCCAGTTGAAACTGGCCTAAACAATGAAGGGAGGCTTTTGGCTCCTGAACCTGGAAAGTCCGGGGGTGGGGTGACTTTAAGGGTTTGATCCGAGTGACTCAATGATGCCGAGGATCCGGTTTCCTTTCCCCTGTCTGCTCTGCCTGTCACAGTGTTCCCATCACCCAAGGCAGAGGGAGGCAAGACCCCACCAAGGACCACCTTGAGCCTCTGGTGAGGACGGCATGGTGGTCCCATTGAGGGAAGCCCCCCCCGCCCCAGCCCCCTGTGCTTGTCCATCCCGCTGAAACCACGTGGTGGGGAAACCAGGCTCCTGTGGGAGGAGATGGACATGGGGAAGGCTGCCAACCACCCCCATTAACTCCTGTGGGTGGACGTTTCAGTTACGGGGTGTTTTGCTCTTACAAGGGCTTATGAGAACCCCACGGTATTTTGTTATTAGAATTACTTCCTAGAAGTTTTTATAAGAAAAACATGTTTTTAAACAAGTTCTCCAGGGAGGTGGGCTGGCTTCATAGTGAGCGGCTACTCGGGGCTGGTGTGTGTGACGGCGGCCTGAGCACCAGGGATGTACGGGCTGTTTCTGGGCCAAGAGGGGTAGTTGGGAGTGGTGCGGTGACGTCTCCTCCAGTAGCCTGTGGCCTGCAACAGCACAGCTTCCATAGGGAGGCTCAGCAAGGTGGCCCTGCAGTCCGCCTTTGCCTTCGGAGATACCTGGTCATGTGGGAGAGCAGTGGTTTGGGTGGCATCCCTGTGTACCGATGAAGACATGCACTGGAGATCCAGTACCACCCCGAGGTTGCCAGGGAGGGAGCTGCAGAGCCCGGCAGACCAGCCTGCGATGGGGCTTTGGGGTCCAGACGGCTCACTGCCTGGTTGCTGGAGAAGGGCAGCACACTCGGGTGGGCTCTGCCTGCCCACGTGGCCACTTCCCCAGACAGGCAGCTACGTGCCTAGACAGTGAACCCAGGGTAAGTGGGGAAGGGAGAAGAGGGGGTGTTGGCCCTGTGGGGCTGCATTCCCAGGGAGACCGGGTGGGGTTGCGGTGTATCTGTTTCCTCTGTAGCACCAGGCAGACTGCTTTGGATTAAGGATTAAGTGAGGCCTGTGCTGCAGTGGGAAGAGCACTGAGCCTGAGTTTGAGCTGGGGCTCGAAAACAAACAAAAATCACGCGCACACACGCGCAAACCCAAAACACCTTAGTGCCTCCATTTTTCATCTGTCAAGTGGAGATCATTTTATTTATTTCACAAAGTTTCTGGAACCATTTGATGAGTTCGTGTAGATGAGAGCTTGGTAAACTTGGCAGGTGTTACCGACTCCGCAGCCACCTACTACTCACTAGCCTTGTGGCCTTTAGCAAGTTACTTAAACCTCTTTGAGTCTTTTTTTTTTGTAAAATTGGGGTAAAAACACCCCAACACAGGGTTGTTTCAAGGATTAAATGGGTTGAGGTGGGTAAAGCGTTTTGACATAGGTCTAGATTACTTAGTAGGCACCCCCCAAAATTACTGCTAATGCAATTATTGAAGAAATTTTATCTGGAACTACCAGTCCCCACCAGGCTTAGCTGCCTGGGTTATGTGAAATACAGCTCAAGTTCCCAGCCAGACTGAAATGAAAAGACCCACTTCCCTGTCCTTTCAGGAGCAAGGCTTAGATCTGTGGGGAGCTCCGCAGGCATCTAGAGTTCAAGGTCTGTTTGTTTGCTCTCTGTGTCATGGCGGTGGGGAGGGGGGAGAAGGGGTTTCTTCTTGCCTGGGGTGTGGATCCTGCCAGAAATCAACACAGCCTGAGAAGTCGTTCCTGGGGCCCCCAGAGGAAGCAGAGTGGTCCTCACCTGTTGAGGGGGCCAGGCCATCTGCAGAGGCTGCCCGAGGGAGCCAACAGAGGGCCACAGCCTGCCTTCAAGGGCTCCAGGGGGGATGATCTGGGGGAGAACAGGGGTTAGAGGAGCTTGGATAGGAAAGAAGAAAGGGCTGGAATAGATGCTCTGAAACCAGCAAGATGACCTGTTTGGACAGGATGGGGAGGGTCTTGGCTGGGGAGACCCCATCTGGTCCCACTCATGGTAAGAACAACAGAGGCTCAGGGAAGTGCTGGGACCCACCCGAGGCCTCAGAGTGAGGCGCTGAGTCCAGGAGGTGGTCTGTGCATCTCCCACCTCTGACGAGTGAGGGTGTGCATCCCCGAAGCAGGGCAGCCTCAGCAGGACTGGAAGTGTGTGTGTGTGTGTGTGTGTGTGTGTGTGTGTGTGTGTGTGTGTGTGCATGGAGCCCTGCTGTGCTAGCCCAGGCCCCCCCCCCCCAGGAGAAAATCTTTGTGTCTAAGACCATGTGGGTTTTATTCAGAGCCCCATGTCTCCGTACGCTCCTGCAGACGCGTTGAACTTGTCTTCTGTTCCTCCAACCCTAAATCCCAACCACACCCAGCCGGCTCCTCCCCGTCTCGCCCATCTCAGCTGAGGGGACCACCATCCACCCAGGGGCCAAATCCAGGAGTGTGGGTATCACTCGGCTCCTTCACAGTCAACAGAACATCCAGTCACCTCTTCTAAAGGTTAAACCTTTCGTGTGCATTCAAATAACTGCATTTTGAAGGGAGCTTACCTCCCCTCTCTGCAGATCTCAAAACCATTCTTGGAAGCTGCAGGGCCTGGGGGTCTTTGTAGGATTCTCATATAAAAATGAATCTGTAACGATGTTCTAAGAAACTAGGGTGTGCGGCCCAGCCCCCAGCTGGTGAACTCCCCTCCTTCCTCCCTGCAACACAATTCTTACACCCCGCAAAGGTGCATTTAAAGTTTTTGATTGTGTGTGGGTTTTTTTTCCTACATCCCCACCCCCCCTTCCTCCACCCCAAGGCTGTGCCAGGATAGATGTCAGCCACTGGCCTTGGAGGTAGCAATACAGGTGAGGCTGGAATGGGCTCATCTAGGACCCACGTTTGTTCCTGCTGTTCCAAGTATCTGCTACTGAAGTGCGACAGTCAGACAGCCTCATAAAAAACCTACTGTGGGCAACACTGCTGGGCAGGGGGGTGGTATTTTTGACACGAGAGGAAACGGGACTTGCCTGGTGCCACACAGCTGGTGAGGGGCAGAGCTGGGTTTACAGCCCAGGATGTCTACTCCAAGGACTGTTCTCTCTCCCGCTGAGGATACTAACTCAAAAGACACAATCAGTGAGCACAGAAGCGGGCAGGTGTGTGGGGGACATGCACTGATGTGGCACAGTGTGAAGGCAGCACAGTGCTAGTGAAAGAGCCAGGAACCTGGGACTGTTTCCTCTGTAAAGTGGGGATAGTGATTCTTACACTGCAGCTTGGCTGAAAGTGCAGTGGTTCTCAATGTGTGGCTCCCTGGATCGGCAGCCACCGTGTCACCTGGGAACTTATGAAACATGCAAATTCTGTGGTCCAACTCCGGGCCCGTGGAATCAAAAACTCGGGAAGGGAGCTCAGCAGTCTCTGTTTGAACCAGCCCTTTGATGATTTGAATGCAAGCTCGAGTTAGAGGACCATTGCATTAGAGTCAGGATAGACTAACCATCATAGCAAATGTCCCCTAAACTTTGATGGCTTTGAAAAATAAATGTCTTTTGCTTACATCACAGTCTCTGGCGGAAGGCTGAGGGGCTGGGTTGGCAAACACTCTGCGCAGTCTTTCAGAGACCCAGATTCCCTCCATTTTGTGACTCCACCCTCTGGTAGGTCTTTGAAGTCTCTAGTCTAGTCAGCTGGTGGCTGGGGAAGAGGGTGAAGATCCCGGGAGGGAGAATCTTAGGAAAGAGGCCTGGATGGCTTGCACATCACTTGTGCTCACGTTCTGTTGGCCACAACTCAGAAGCCATGTCAAACTACCAGGGCTGGAAAAGGCCTCGCTGTGTGTGCAGGAGGAAGAGGCGAGGCCAGGTATCGGAGGACACCAGTGGTCTGTGCCCCGAGACCCACAGCTTAGGGAAGTGAAGAGTGGGACTGGAATCCCCCTCTGTAGGGAACTGAGGGCCCAGCCTGTGGATGGGTGTGTGGGATACCACGGGGCTAGAGATGTGGTCTGTGAGCAGATGAGGGGGCAGACGGCACACGAACTCCTGTCTGTGCCCTCCAGATGTGACCACTGGGGAGGTAAGGCACCGCTGCGTGGCCCCAGAAGGGCTGTCCAGCTCAGAACAAGAGTCCACGGGGTGGGAGTGGAGGATGGGAGGGCAGGAACCTGTTAGGGCTCAGTAAGACTTGGGTTTAAGTCCTGGAGCATTAGCAGCTGTTTGACCTTGACAATAAAATTGACCTTGGCAGGGGCTTCCCTGGTGGCGCAGTGGTTGAGAGTCCGCCTGCCGATGCAGGGGACGCGGGTTCGTGCCCTGGTCCGGGAAGATCCCACATGCCGCGGAGCGGCTGGGCCCGTGAGCCATGGCCGCTGGGCCTGCACGTCCAGAGCCTGTGCTCCGCAACGGGAGAGGCCACAACAGTGAGAGGCCGGCGTACCGCAAAAAAAAAAAATTGACCTTGGGATAATAAAATTGCCTGCTTCATAATCTTGTTCTGAGAATTAAGTAAGCTAGGAGAAGAAAGCCCTTGGCACAGTGCCTGCTGCCTCACGGTGGGTGTGTAGGAAATATTAGCAGTAATCTCTGGTTGCTCTTCTGAGGAGGGCCTGGGGATGGGGGGCCCAGGGCTTACTGGAGTTCTCAGCTGCTTACAGGGCAAGTGCACTGCTTCTCCTCTCTACCGGGCAGAACAGCCTTGGGGCCTGCTGGGGCTGGGCTTGTGGTCTGGAGGTGACTCTGCAGCTGAGAGGGGCAGCAGGCAGGGCTGGCCGACTGTGTGGTCTTTAGTAGGTGCCAGGGGACCTGGGGAGGGCTGTGTGGGGGGCTACCAGCGTTGAAGCCTGTTTGCCGTCTGCAGCCTCAGAGTTTCCTCCTGCCCTTTGAGTTAATAAGAATCTGTCCTGGGCTGAGACTGAGTCAATCTGTTATACTTGTGCTGAGTGGCCTGGTTCCAGGGGAATTTGGACGGAGTAGAGTATTTTCTAATTAGCAGGACTGGGGCTCCTGGAGAGGTTTTGGGGGCAGGGGTGCAGGCGAGTATAGGTCATCTGTCTGCATCAGAGTGCCGGCTGATGGAGACGGGGGCGGCTGGCTCAATACTCCCTCCACCTGAGGACCCGGAGCTGCCTACTGCACCAGCTGTGTGCAGGCCAAAGGACTCAGCATCCTGTGAGCAGAGGACTGGCCTTCTCTGGAAACCTCCTTTTCTTTGCTGTGTCACTGGCTTCCCGGGGGAGGCGATGGAAGGGGTGCTGGGCAGCAAGGAGATGGGGTGGCTGCAATCAGAGAGAGATCGGGGCCCAGGAGGACCTCCTGTGGGAAATGGGCCAGCAGGAGGGGCCCTGAGAGAGGGTCTGGCCCAGGTCCTTAGTGTCACGTCCTGTCCACTTCCGCAGCATCCTTGGCAAGACAATTGGAGGGCGAGCCAAGCCACTGCGGTGGTCAGGACACGCCGGTTGCAATGACCTTAACTCAGACAAGGTTAAGCAGAAGGGGACTCCTATGACAGGGAGGGAGGGTGGGACAGTCACAGAGAGGAGCGGGGCATTGGGGGCTGGAACAGACTTCACACTGCCCAGTGTTTTCTTCTCTCCATCAGTGTCTCCGCCTCTCTTCAGCTTGGCCCATCTCCCCTACTACACACAGACCCTCACCCCTGTGGGGAGACGCAAGAGCCAGCAGCCCCAAGTTAGAACCGTAGCAGAAAATCAGCCGATTTCTGCCAGTGTTTGTGTATCAATCCCTGGCCCAGGGATTGTGCGGGACTCAGGACTTTTTCCTTTAAACCAGAAGGAGTCTGGGGACACAGAATTGGCTACCGGCACCCACAACCCCTGCCTAATATATTGACTCACCAAGTTAGTGAGGAACCAGGTCCCATATGAAGGAGCAGGAAACAACTCCCACTGTTACCTACCGTGAACCTGGCCAGATGATTCTGACAAAAGCCCTGTGCAGCACCCTGATTACTTGAGAAGCTCTGCCCAGGCGGTCAGACCTGGCTGGCTGCAACCCTGGGCTCTGAAGCTGAGCTCATAAACTCGTGTGTTCGTGCTCTTGTCTTTTTGTTTACAAATGTCAGCATTGGTGTCCTCACCCTGCACAGGTACTCCGATCCCAGCAATTCCATGGTGGGGAAAGCCCCAAGCCCTCTCCCACGAACTCTGCTAATTCCTGGAACTCGTGCCCCTGTGCCTCCCACTCCTATGTCCCTTAATGGTCCCCTTCATGTCCCTCATCTGTCCTGGCAGAATTGAATAAAGTTCACTTTTTTTCTTTTCTAAATAAGAAACCTCACAGCAAGCGTTTTGTGAGTTAAATCGTTTTGATAAAGACCTGGGGCAGGGTGGTCCACAGTCTCGGGTGTGTGGCTGTGCCCCTCGCTTCTTCCACTGCCATCTCTGGGCTCAGGAACCCTGATTTTCAGTCCTGTGTTACATGGAGTAACGCAGTTCACCTCAGCTTGGCCTCCCAAATATGCATACCCAAACCTAGCATGGTTTGCAGAAGTTCACAGGCCTTTTCTTTTAACAGGACCTGCTTACTCTCCTTAGAAGGCAGTGAGGGTTAAAATACTCTTTTTCCTGATACGTAAAACTGGGACTATCCTACACACGCTTTCTCCCAAGTAATACATCATGAGTACACTTTCATGCCAACGGATATTCTCAACATTAATTCCAATGGCTGTATAGTAGAATCACAAGTGATAGGCAAGGATCTATTAACCCAACTCTGTTTATTGAACAAATATCCATTCTCCCCCACCCCATTATTATTATTATGATTATTTTTGCGGTACGTGGGCCTCTCACTGTCGTGGCCTCTCCCGCTGTGGAGCACAGGCTCCGGACGCGCAGGCCCAGCAGCCACGGCTCACGGACCCAGCCGCTCCGCGGCATGTGGGATCTTCCCGGGCCGGGGCACGAACCCGCGTCCCCTGCATCGGCAGGCGGACTCTCAACCACTGCGCCACCAGGGAAGCCCCCACCCCATTATTAACTTTCTTTTGATCACATACGAAATAATTACATATGTATTTGGATCACTGTCTGGACTTTCTCACTTCAATCTACCTGTTTTTGTCAGAACCGAAATGTTTGTTTTAGAAGTCTGAATACTGGCAGTATGGAGTTCAATATTCCACAATATTTTCTAGGCCGTTCTCGTTCGTTCATTCTTTCAGTTAACTTGTGGATCATTTTATTAAGTCTCTCCTCCACGTCCCAATTAAATTTCAGGTTTGGCTCGAAATTGTATTAAACGGATGACTTCTTTGAGGTTGTATTAGTTACGCATTGCTGCATGACAGCACATATACATCGCACACTCTTTCTGAGGGTCAAGAATCTAGGAACAGCTTGGCTGGGGGATTCTGGCTCAGGGTCTCTCATGAGGTTGCACTGAAACTGCCGGCTGGGGCCGCAGTCTCCCCTGACCAGGTCCTGTGCCAACCGCACTCACGTAACTGTTGGCAGGAGGCTTCAGTTCCTTGACATAGGGGTCTCATGACATGGTCTCCCCAGAGTGAATGACGAGAGAAAGAGAGAGAGAGGGGGGAAGAGAGAGAGGGAGAGAGAGAAACCGAGGGGGAAGCAGAAAAGTCTTTGATAACCTAATCTCAGAAGT
This sequence comes from Stenella coeruleoalba, assembly GCF_951394435.1. Taxonomy (NCBI): domain Eukaryota; kingdom Metazoa; phylum Chordata; class Mammalia; order Artiodactyla; family Delphinidae; genus Stenella; species Stenella coeruleoalba. The sequence goes on along the minus strand of NC_137162.1, from coordinate 53,308,039 downwards.
GACAGATCATCACTTCTGCCGTATCTTATTGATCACACAGACCAACCCGGATATGCGTGAGAGGGGCCACGCCAGGTCACAGCTGCCAGGTGGCGGGGATCATCGGGAACCATCTTGGAGGCTAAGTAACACAGAGGCGAATTGAACATGTTATGGTAATAGGTCTTCCTGACTGTGAATGTGGTGTGTCTCTATATCAACTTAAATCTTAGGTATGCTCTCAATGAGGATTTTTACTTTTCTTCATATAGGTCCCCCACAATATTTATCAAATTTATTCCCAGAGTTTTATATCTGGTTCCTATTGTGAACGGGATCTCTTTCACATCGTATTTTCTAAGTAGTTGTTGCACTCATACAGGGACACTATTGCTTTTTATGGCCATGATTCTTCCGTGGAGCTTAACGGGTGACAAAGCAGAAATTCCTCTAGACTTTCACTGAGCCCTTGGATCGCAAAACTGAGACCAGGTAAGATCCTAAATGTGCTCTTGGGACCAGCTTCCTCAAGTGACTGTGTGCCAGGGAGGTGGGGGGAACGTAAGGACGGCCTTCCTGCAGCCTATCTTTTCGCGGTGCCTGTGCTCTGGGCTGCCTGAGGCCGAGGTGACAGGGTCCTCTGGCCAACACGTGACCCTAACTTCGAGGGAGCCCTGTGGTCAGGGCATGGGGGGACAGCCAGGGGAGGCGGCCTGTGTCAGGGCCAGTCCACCTAATGCTCCACAGACTTAGCCCATCTGCCCACGACTTCCAGGTACGAGTCTCCAGCAACCTCTCTCCAGAGCCCTATTCCGGATGCCTCCCCAGCATTTGCACAGGCTCTGGTCAACTCCGGTATGAACGTTCCTTCATCCGTTCTTGTTTCCAGTAGCTACAGTATTTATCCAGCACCTGCTGCACGCCAGACAGTGCTCTTGAGGACATCAGCAAAGCACCTGCCCTTGTGGTGCTTGTTACAAGTTGGGAGAGAGAGACAAAACCAAACAAACTGTAAAATGGTATTTTACAAAGTGAGTGATACGGGAAGAAATAGAGCCAAATAATGGGGGATCAGGACTACGGAGGAGTTAAAAGTTTGAGCAAAGACTTGAAGAGGGTGAATGAGCTAGCCGGGTTCTGGGCAGACGGACAGCCAGCACAAGGAAGCGGGAGTGGTGGCGCCAGGGGCTATCTGAGGGGGTGGAAGGCAGATCCTGTGAGCCTTGGGCTTCTCTGAGTAAAATGGGAGCCACTGTAGGGTTTTGAGCAGAGGAGTAACATGATCTAAGTTTTAAAATGATTTTTGATGGAAGCAGAGACACCTGATAGGAGGCTCTGGGAGGAGGAAATGTCCCCCAATTCTGCCCTCTTGGTACCCACTGGCAATGCCACTACAGTCCTCATCACCTCCCTCCTAGACTCTGGCCAGACTCTGCTGACTCTTCTCCCCGCCTCCTGCTCCCCTGTCTCAGAGAAATGTCTCCGAGTCCTTCTCCAGTTTAGGAACTCTGGCAACATGAACGGTTTATCCCTGCCAACGCTGTAGCCTCCCAGGCTACGGAGGTCTGGCTTTGTCTGCATGTCCCTCTCTGGGGGTGGGTGCCAGTGTGGACGAGGCTGTGCACATCCTGCCCCATGAGTACTGAACTCCAGAGGCCAATTTTCTTGGGTCACGTTTTAGAACTTCTGAAATACATTTATTTCAGCCACGTGAATTATGTATCTTAGTCACTGCATAAAGCAATACAGAATTGTCTAAAGTGGGCTTCCTCCCCCTTCCAAGAAGAAAGAAACCATGTGTGTGTTCTTCCATATTTTTTCCTTTGCCCATACAAAAATAATCAAACATAGAATTTAAAAAATGGATTACACCGTGCACAATATTCTGCGTGTCGCCTTTTCATTTTCCTGCCCTGGACATTTTCCCCGGCCAAAGCAGACAGATGGACTTCATTCTCTGTGACAAATGTTAGTGTTCCTCCCCAGGGGCCCTCCCCGCCCCACCCCACTGAGGGACATTCAGGTGGTTTCCAGTCACTTTCATAACAACATTGCGTGCGTGTACCCCGCCCCCAGAGGGAACTGCTTTAGCATACAAAGTTAAACACATCACATCGGCCAATAAAAAATGAAAACAAAATAAAACCAGTTGGAAGGCGGCAGAAAAGCGTGTGTGAATACCCCGGGGCCCCTCATCTCGTTCGTTTGCAGTCGCCGGAAGCTGCCTGGGCAGGAACCGCCGCGGGCTCCTTTGGTCTGCGCGCCTCCCGGGCCGGGGTCCGGGCCCTGGACGGCCATCGTGTACCCGCCGCACCGCCGGTCCTCCCGCACCCAGATCCCGGCGCATCCCGGCGGGCGTAGCCGACCTTGTGCTGCTCCCGGCGCCCGGCTCTCCCACGTGCTGCCGCTCCCGCTCGGATTGGCCGCCAGGGGGTGCCACAGGCCGGGCTGAGCGGCCTCCTCCGCCGGGGGAGGGCGACGGGCGGGAGGACGCCAGCCCAGAGGTGGCGCCGATCAGGGCCAGGCAGCTCCCACCGGCGCCGGCCCTAGAGCGTCTTTCCGGAAACCGGATCCAGCCCGCGCCCCGGCTGCGCTGCGCACTCGGCCTCCTGCCCCACTGACCTGGGATTACCAGGGAGCGCTCCGCCGGCTGCGCCACAAAACGGGCAGCTAGCGGGCCCCTTCCCAGCCGGCCGCCACCCACCCTCTCTCAACGGTGTCACCACCGCAAGGATGACACCTTCACCGCTCAGCCAGAGGACTGGACCTCACACCCACAGCAGTCGTCCCATCCCTACGGCCCCGTACTGTGCTGTCTCTCCCCTCTTCTTGTAGGCATCTGGTGGACCCAGAAAGTAAGAAGCTGCCCGCGGGAAGCTAGACTCCCTTCGTGCCGTTCGTGCCCTTCCTCCCCTTGTTTCCTCTCTGGACGCCGGGCTCCCACCCAGCCACAGTTAGGACAAGGGAGATTAGAGCTGTGCCGGAGGCTCGGATGGTCTCAGTCTAAGAAACTGAGCGAGCCGGGACGCCGAGCCCTGAAAGGTCTTCGGTGGGGAGGAGAGAGAAGAGGGCGGGTGGGGTCCAGGGCCACAGCGCTGCATGGCAAGAGCCTCTGTGTGGAGTCTCCAAGGTCTGGGTCACCCGGGGACAAGCCAGCCAGACCTGGGGGAGGGGCAGCCTGGCCCTCCGCACTTTTTGTGACCCCGTGGGATTAAAGCTCATCTGAACCCGCTTAATCCTTACTGTTGTGGGTCTACCTTGCAGGAGAAGACCGCCCACTCACACCCGGGTTCCATCAGTTTTGGGTGCCTGATCCACCTTTAGTCCTCATGGGGAGGGAAGGGGACATGAAGGTCACCAGCCCAACTAGGCCACAGTGCTACAAACCATCAAAAGATTCACAGTACCCAGTGGTTGTCATATTTGAAAGTTGGATGGAGTCCCAGGGTGGGTAGCCATAGGCAAGTTGCTTACCTTCTCTGAACCCCAGTTTGAATACAGGGTCAGCTGGGAGTAGCTCTGAGCAGCTGGTAGGGTGAACTTTGGGTCTCAGCACGAGCAGCGCCTGCCCATCCTCACGGCCAAAGACAGGTGGGCTCCCTCCAAGCAGAAAGCAACATCCTGCTCTGTCCAGGGTGCTTCGCATTCAGGGCATGGAGACGACAGAGAAGACACACTTGCATTCTTTGTTTGTGATCATCTCCAGGTACTTGCAAACAACAAAAAGATAAGCAACAACGAAAATTGACCCCAAATTGAGGGTTAATCTGTCAGCACACGCATAGCCTTAGAACCTCATTATAGGGAGAAGGCAGAGGATGTCTGCCTCCTTCATGTCCTTGAATTCCATGATCAAGCCCCTCGGGTGGCCCTACTGGTTCTATTTTGCTTTCTTCCTTGGCTGCAACGCAGAAAGAAGGAAAGCTCTTTTCTCCTCCAAGGCCGAGTGTTAGAAGCATTACCTCAGTAGCCCAACGTCCTGGAAAAGAGGAAGCTTGGCAATGATGGAGCAGGTAGAGCGAGAGGCCGGGCAGCCTAGAAGCTCCTGGCTGGCTCCTCTGGCCTGTTTGACGTTGGCTCAAAAGACATGGAATTAATAGGCAAAGCTGCCTCCTCCTCCTCCTCTTACCTGTGGAGGAGAGATCGGTTCCCGGTTGGCTGGGGCAGTGTCATTGATATAGCTGGTGTCATCGTTACCTTCCATGAACAGATCACTCGACACCTGCCAGGGCCAGGAAGGGCCGGGCCTGGGTTTTGCCCGCAGAGCTGGAGGCTTTCACTCTCCCATTGTCCCAGAGCCCAGGGGAGGTCAAGACACAGGCTCTGCTGGGATGTGGCTCTTGGTGACCCAGTAGAAGGACTGGACAGCTCCTGGTGCTGGATCCCCCTTGCAGGTCCTGGCTACCTCTTGGCTTCCTGCTGCCTGATCCCTGTGGCTGTCCTGAGCAGAGGAGATGAATTCGTGGCTGGCCGGGAGCTGAGGCCGAGCGATGGTGCTGCACACAGAAGAGGCTCTGGGAGTGACCCTGGCGTGAGGAGCCAGGGGCGAGGAGCGGCCTGGGGTGTCCCTCCTGGCGTGTGCATCCCAGGTGGCACCATGCTGCAGCAGATCCTGCACGACATGTACATCGACCCCGAGCTCCTGGCCGAGCTCAGTGATGTGCAGAAGCACATCCTCTTCTACAAGATGCGAGAGGAGCAGCTGAGACGCTGGAGGGAGCGTGAGGCTTGGGAGGCCCTGGCCCAGTTCGAGGGACTCAGGCCCCCCAAGGTCAAGCGAGGTATGTGGGTGGGAGTCACCAAGGGGCTGACCCCTGGCCTCCCGGGAGGTAGAAGAGTTATCGATGTCAGGCTACGTTCTTCTTCAAAATGGGCACTGGTGTGATGAGGGCTGGGGGCTTGAAACCCTTGTTCTGTGAGCATCCCTTCCCATTAGCCTGGGCGTCTATCTTTTGACTAGGTCTGTAGGGCTCCAAGGCCGCACAGGGAACTGCCTGGGGACCCTGATGGCATTGGGGCACGGGGACTTGCTTTGTCTTGTTGTGGAGGGCCCAGGTTCTGGGAAGGCACCACTGGGATCTCAGACTGTGCTCAGACCCTGTTGGTGACTGCCTGGTGGGTAGAAGCCATGTTCTTTTTTTTTTTTTTTTTTTTTTTTGCGGTACGCAGGCCTCTCACTGTTGTGGCCTCTCCCATTGCGGAGCACAGGCTCCGGACGCGCAGGCTCAGCGGCCATGGCTCACGGGCCCAGCCGCTCCCGTGTCCCCTGCATCGGCAGGCGGACTCTCAACCACTGTGCCACCAGGGAAGCCCGAGGCCATGTTCTTGAACCTCACTGGTGGTTCCGGACAGAGGGCCAGGGTGCAGCAAAGACACATCGCCCGTCCCTCACTTGCGTGTGCGGCATAGCGGTTCCAGCACAGTGCCCGTGCCCCTCCTCCCTGTCCTTGTGTGCGAGGATGCTGTGGGTTGTGCTGGAGCCCCAGCGGGCCTCTGGAGAGAGGGTGTCAGGGAATGTCCCGCGCTAAGAGTGACCAACCCCAATGGCGATAGCAACTGCAGACAAGAAGCAAGGGTTCAACCCACGTTTCCGGTGGTTATTCTACAGTGACGTGCCAGTCAAGGCCGTCGCCGGGGCGCCTGTGAGTGACGGCGCACCTGACGCAGGCAGGCTGCTGAGTTGCTGCGGGACTCAAGGTCCTGCCGGGAAGGGCACTTTACGTGGATGCTGCACTTCACAGTTTGCAAAGCCCATTCATCTCTCTCGTTCACTCCCCACAGCAACCCTCCTCTTGGTCTCCATACTGTTGACCAGAGTGAAGTGCAGACTTGATCTGTTTGTAAGTTTTCAGTCCAGGAAAAAGTCCTGTTTCTGGACTGGACATACAGGCCCCTTGGTGACCTGGCTCCCTCTCTCTACTCCAGGCTCACTGCTAGACAGCGCCTGCCATGTGCCGTAGGCCACTCTGGCACCCATCTGGACACCTTGCTCTAGCCTCTGTCTTTACACATGTGAGTCTTCCCATTGGGAATGTTCTCCCGCCTTCGTCCTCCTGACAAACTCCTTCAGTTCTAGCCCCTGCCTCCTGGAGTCTCTTGGGGATGCTACTGGCATAGGGAAGTACTTGCTCCTCGGCACATAGGACCCGTCTTTGCCCTAGCACTTGCCACACTGTCAGTGTCATGCATCATCTGCTCACCTGGCTCTCCCAGGGGACGCAAAGCCACAGGAGTGAGCACATTCTCCATTCTGTCTTCCATCCTTGGGTCCAGCACAGAGCTGGCACAGAGCGCGGAATCCCCTTTTGAACAGGACACAGTAGGACCCCAAGGAGGGAGAGCTCTGACGTGACTGCGTGTGGCTGGTGCCAAGGGTGGGGCTGCACTGGCAGCTGCATCACTGAAAATGACAGGCTGCCTTTCCTGCCCCACCCGGCCTGAGCCCTGGGGCCTCATGCTGTCTGTCAGGTGGCTTTTCTGCGAGGAGGACAGACGCCTAAAGCTTTAACTGCAAAAATGTTTTTACAGCGATTTGTCACACGTTGACATCTACATTTTCGTGTATAAATTATACATTAAACTCATTCGGGTTTCTGGTGCAGAAGACTCTTTTCCAGATAATTAATTTTCTGATTTATAAAGCATGGATAAGAGGAGGAGTGTGTGTATTCCAGATCAGGATCCTGCTCAGATCTCAGCTCTTTGCTTCCGTCCTGGTGTGGAGCTGGGCAGATGGGGAAGCCCTGAGGGGCAGGCGCGGCCCCAGAGGCTGAAGAGCTTCTTAGTGTGGGCCTGGGGTGCACAGTGCCTGCTTCCTGTCCTAGGATCACAATGAAGGATTGCAACAACCCTCCACCTGGTCTGTGACCTTTAATATTTACCCTGTGCCTGTCCTCACTGAATGCCCCCATAGCCCTGTGACCCCATCTCAGATGAGGAAGCCACTGCTCACAGAGGTGACACACTCCATCCAAAGTCACCTAGCTGCTAAGAATGGAGACGGGATGTCCCCCCGTGACTTTGACCTTGGTCCAGTGGCTGATGTTTTTCTACTCATTCACTCCTGAACTTGGGACTTCCATTCGATGGACGATCTGTTCATGTGTTCATTTGTTCATTCATTCATTTATTCATTCAGTCCCTTAGCCAACATTACTAAGCGCTGACCTTGGTGAACTGGACAGAGCTTTGGCCCTTGAGTCCGTAGGTAGACAGATCAGATCCCAGGGAACATGCCAACGGGAGTGACAGGAGGGTGGCCTGGGGCAATGCAGCCGCACAGCAGCTCAGGACAGGGTGTGTGGGGACAGACTCCATGGGCTGGATCTTTTCTCTTCCTTCCTTTCACAGGCACTTCCTCCCCAGCTTTTGCCTCCCTCCCTCCAGTCTGTCCTGAAGGAAGCATCTGCTGTGTCCTGATGTGTGTGCCAGCCCCTTGGGATCCCTGAGCACAGCTTACTCGGTTCCGGTCAGACTGGAATGACCTTGCACCTCCTCCTGTCCATCCATCTCCCCAGTCCTGCTTGTCCCCTGAGACCTCTCTGCCACCCTCTCTCTTCTGAGGACACTTCCCAGCTCCTAGCGGGCCTGACCTGAGGGCTTAGCAGGGCAAGGTGCACCCTGTCCCTGAAAACTTCTCTGCTTCTCCTGCAGAGGGTAGGTGTAAACACTGGTGATAGGGCTTATTCCACTTTACAGAACTTCAGGGGTTGTATTGGTCCTGAGACACACATTTGGGGTCCACAGAAGTAAGCTGGGGTGAAAGATGACGGTCGTGGCTGGGCACACGTCACTCCCCTGACCATGCAGGTGTGTCTTTTTGTTTTCACCTTATATTTTGCTGAGAAGCTTCTGGTCTTCGGCCGCATCATGGAAGATACAGACCCTCAGCTTACATTGTTTTCCCATCTGCCGTCATGGTTGCTGTTTGTCACATTTCTGACAACACTTGAGGTCCAGTGGGAATTTGTGTTGTTTGTTGAGACTCTGGGAAGGCGGTTATCACATTACATTCTCGCTAGATTTAAGCCACGCCCGTCCAGCATTACCATGACCTTCAACATTGTTTCCCCTTTTCGTGCCCTTTTGCCACCGCAGGAACCCACACCCTGTGTGAGGAGCTGCAGCCTTTACAACCCTTGGCCCCTTCTGGGCTGGCCCAGTTATCCCAGCTTTTTGGGGCTGGAGCTGGGTGTTGCCTGGGACACAGGACTCAGGACACATGTGTTCCTACTGCTGTTGTGACCCAGGAAGCTTCCCTGCCTGGTCTTGCTGGCTCTGCTGTGATTGGCAGTCTCTGTCAGTGTTAAATTGGTTCCTCGGTGACCATCTTCTTATCCATCTGGACGTCATCTGCCTGGGAACAAGACCTCTTTCCCCACCCTCCTTCCTGCTTTCTTCTCTAGCGTGGCTGACACTGGCCACGCCACAAACCAAACCTGCAGCCTCACGGAGGTGCCTTATTCTCACCCTCACAGCCAGCCCCGTGCCTGCCCCAGTCCAGCCAGTGGAGGGCTCTAAGTCCAGCTGTCCAGCCCTCACTGCTTCCATTCCCCACAGCTGGGGTCAAGAGGCACCTCCCACCTGCTAGGCCCGCCTCTCTCTGCCCGCCCAGCCTGTGGCGCTCCAAGCAGCCCTGACCTGGGGCGGGAGGGAGACACCCGATCCAGCATCCTGTCTCGGCTCTCAGCCACTCCCGCTGGGCGTCTGCCCTGGACTGGGTGCCCAGGTGGGGCTGGTCCATGCTCTAATGAAAGCTGTGTGACACAGTCCTTCTCACTGGGCATCTGCCTTCTCTCTGTTTCCTGGGAACCATCCAGTAACCACGGCAACCTTGCCCGCTGGGCCCAGGCCCTCCTAGCCTCGGTGTGTTTCCTTTCCGGGCGTGGGAAGCAGTACTTGCCTGCAGACATTCCCGGTGCACCCATGTTCTCAGTGGTCTCCTGCCTCAGGCTCACGTCCTATGACTTTTCTCCCCAGAGCAGCCAAAGTGTCCTTTTAACACACTGATTAGCTCAGGCATCTCCCTGCCTCCGTGGCGTCCACTGCACTCAAAGAAACACGAATGCTTTTCGGGTGCCTCTGCCTACTTTCCAACCCGATTTCCACCCTTTTGGGTCCCTCTGTGTGGAATGCTCTTTTCCCAAATCCTCATGAGGCTGGGTGCTCCCCCTCATTCGTTTCTCAGTTAAATGTTGAGCTCTTCACTAACTACCTGCTCTCAAGGACCCCACCCCAGTCTCTCTCTCTTACAACATCTGGCCTGATTCCCTTCAAAGCACTTACCACATCTGAAAGTATCGTGTTTTTTGTTGTTGTTTGTTTGCGGTAAGAAAACACAACATAAAATTTACCATTTGAACCATTTTAAAGCGTGCGATCCAGTGACATTTAGTACATTCAAAATGTTGTGCAACCACCACCTCTATCATTTCCATCACCCCAGAAGGAAAGCCCGTATCCTTTCAACGGTCCCTCTGCATCCTCTCCTCCCCCAGCGCCTGGCAACCACTGATGTGTTTTCTGTCTCTGTGAATTTGCCTTTGTGGTCGTCATCTTCCTCTTTTCTCATGTATCTGTTTGCCTGTTTATGGTCTGTCTCCTCCGTTAGTCTGCACGTGCCGTGACACCATGGCTGCGGCTGCTTTGCCTCCATCCCAGCGTCTGGAACAAGGCTGAGGGATATGGTTGGGGGGCAGTTGTGGGCAGGGAGCTGCTAAGACCGTTGCATGCGTGGTGTGTCAGTGGGGCTTGATAGAAGAGACGGGTATCAAAGGATTTCCCTTTTGAGTAGAAGACTGTGAGCTGCGCAGTGTGACCCCTTCCCTAGACCTTGAAAATCTTCAGTAAAAGTCTAAAAATCCCAGTATACTTGTGCTTTGGGATATATTGTAGAAGCTGAACTACAATCTATAATATGTAAGTAATGGCAATTCTGTCACCTTGTCATTCGTACTTACAACTCATTTCTTTTTCATTTCTTGTGTTAGGATTTTGACTTAGATTTTAGTTTGACCAATGCTACTTTTTTCCTTTGCATCCACTTAGTGTACATTTCCCTGTATCTTTTCTTTCCCCTCACTCCGCCTTTTGATACCATTTTGTTTTAAGGGAGTCTATTGAAACATGTATATTAAATAGCATATGTTAGTTTAGAACTTATTTTAAAGATAGAGTTGAACCCATTTTCTTTACCTGTATCAGGAATGAAACATTATCTACTGAAGATGAGAAACTTAAGGATATTTTAATATCCGTCTCCATGATTTTGTTAGCATAATCAAGAATTTTAGATTTTTTTGTTTACTTATCTTTCAAGACATTTTTTTATGCCAGTGGTGGTTTCATAATCAAATCATAATAACAGTAATTACTTGGACACTAACTCCACTTTGTATTACTCGTACCCCACATTTTTCCCTCTGAGGGGAAAGTGAGAAACATTTCATTCCCCCTTTGCCCCTTTGTACGAATGCTTTGGCCAACCCAGCAGCACACCCCTTGCTGTTCGGATTCTCAGCATGTCACACAGAAGTTATTAAACATCAAGGGAAATCCACATTTGAAGCCGTGTCCTGCACCGTCCCTGTTCTTGCTGTCATATGGTGGTAGGCATGCTGATTTTCTTCAACTCCCTTTGTGAATTTTTCTGTTAGTTCCAACAGTTTTCCAGTAGATCCACTTAGAGGGTGGTGACTGTGTAGGAACATTGGGGAATCAGGGGCATGGATGCCCTGGATTTCTGGACTGTAGCTCTTTGGAGCTGTTGCTCATGGCCCCTTTCCTGGGCACAGTGGAACAGTGCTTCTAGGACAGTGCCATGCGGGGCGGGGGCTGGGGAATCTAGCACCCCTGTTTTCTTACGGTTCCGGATTATCCACCAGTAGTGTCCCATCCCTTCTGTCAAGAAGATGTTTCCTGTCCATATGCAAATATTCAAAGAACAATTCTTTGGGGAGGGAGAATGATCTTTTTCACAGAGTATATGTGATGGGGAGAGAAAAAGAGGTGTCTGGCGGTGCAGGAGGGTGTCCAGAGTCCTGTGCAAGGTAGACAAGAGGTAAAAAGTCCCCTGTGGCATGATAATTGGTAAATTGGGGCTGAGTGTGTGTCCGAGGGACCAGTGAAGGCAACAGATGAGCAATGGGGGTGCTGCCAGCTTCCCAGCGAGAGCCCTGGAGTCAGGCAAGAGGAACGTCATGAGAAGTGTATCTGTGGTGACACCAGGCCATCCAGCTGACCCCAGAGAGGTGTCCTAGTGTCCGTCACCTGTAGATAGGCACTGCAGCTCTCAGATCCTGCCTGCTCTTCCAGACTTCCACACCCGAAGGGATGCTCCATTAGCTCATTTCCTGAGGGGCTCAAGGGTGGGAAATGACAGTGTCACAGATCACTTCTCCACCTTTTGGTTGGGTTGATGCTATTTTCAACATGTCTCTAGCTTGGTGGAATAGAAGCAAGTCCCCTGGATTGTCATCTTTGGTCTACTGGGTTGACCTTGGAACATCACCTGTGCAATGGGAATAATAACCCTTCCCCAGCAGTTGTTGGCAGGGTTCAACAAGCTTCTTCAACAAGTGGGAAAGCTCCCGCCACCATGCGGAGCACATAAGAGCCAAGCCACGTCCACCTCCTTCCTTTCCTCACTGCCTCCGTCTGCCTCTGGCGGCAGATGCCCTTGGAATCTGTGCAGCCTCTTCCTGAATGTTCCCATGGGACCCAGACTATGGGCCCAGCTCCACCACTGCTTGGCCAACCTCAGTTTTTCTGGAGTCTCAGGGATGAGGGTGGGGATGGGACTTTTCCCGTGTCTGTCAAATCATTCCTCCTTGTGTGGTTACTTCTTAGGGTAAATTGCAAGAAATTCAGTTTCTCCAGTAAAAGGAGACTCTTGGTTCTTGGGTGCTGATAACCTTTCCTACAGGTGAAGCAAAGATGTGGCATTATGGTGGGTGGGAGGACTAGTCCGTGGGGAATTGCACAGTGTGTGGCCTGGGACCACCCTGGCTGTGACTGTGCAGCTGGGTGTGGGACCCCTGAGGGCGTGGAGAGAGGGGCTAGGGGCCAGACCACTACCCCCGCCTGGACTCTGAGACCCAGTGTGGGCCTGGCACGCAGTTGGTGCTCTGCCCAGGTGTGTGGAATTGACCTTGAGGGGGAGAGCCCACTTTCTGTCTCCTCAGCCCTGTTCGGCCTCCATATGGTGGACAGAAGGGTGGGGCGGCAGTGCTGGTGAGTGAGGTCCTCCGTGTTACAGTCTCAGCATTGCTGAGGGCGTCACTCTGCTCCCCTGCAGCTCAGTTCCTTCTTCCGTGAAGAGGGAAGGGCTTTCTGGGTGGCTGTAAGACTGAAGGAGCCACTGTGCAAAGTTCCCACGCTGGCCCTGGCTGGGGGCCTCTGCAGCCCACCAGCTCACTTCCTTTCCTCCCTGCCTTCCCCCGGCCGGCGCTGTGGTTCTGGCCGAGGCAGCTCTGCCAGCATCCACGGCTCCCCATCTCCAGTGCCGGCATTTGCAGAAGCTGCAAAGCCCCAGACTCACCAGGCAGGCAGTGGGAGGAGCCAGGCAGAAGCTGCCATGAGAGCATGTGGGGCTCTTGGTGCCCAGCAGGTGTGGGTGTCCCCAGGGGTGAGAGTGCAGTTTTCTTGGCTCTGGAGGGAGATCAGCCTTATGTGGAGCCCTTAACTGTCAGCTCTGAGCATCCTGTATCTAGAAGGAGAGAACTGAAGGTGTGGCCTTGTCCAGCTGAAGGCCTTTGGTAGGGGAGCCTGGAGAGGTTCCCAGAGAGAAGGCTCAGGTTCTGGAAGCTAAGGGGGAAGGGCCAGGGCTGCAGGAAGAATGAAGCCTCAGAGCAGCTGCATTCTTTGGAATGAAGGAGAACTCACCCAGATGGAACGCCTTGCCTCCTGTGTGTCTGACCTGTCCTGGGCCCTTTAAGTGCCTGTTTATCCCACCCCCTTAGGGACCTGAGGTTGGGTTCTTTGTATTTCATGAAATCTAAGATGCCATAGCTTGAAAGACACACTATTTTTATATATTACTAAGAAAGCTGTAAATTAAACCATGATACACCATTGTTTGTAAGATACATCCTGGTTTCAGAAATGTTAAGGTGTGTGTCTTCAAATTAATGAAATATGTTATTATCTCCGTTTGAGTCGAGGTGGAGTTAGAATCGGGTCCAGGCCTGCTGGGGCTCCAGTTCCCCCCACTGCAGTGCACACATCTTCCTCCTCCTCACAGCTGCTCCCATGGTGAAATGACATATTCCAGGTGATTAAAGACCAGTGCAGAAAAAGCAAAAACAAAATCATAGAAGTAATCAAAGAAAATATGAGAGAATAGTGAGGAGAGCGAAGGTGTCCTTAAAATAAGATACAGCAATAAAAATAAAAGGAAAAATAAAGATAAATATGACTAGATTTTAAAAATCTTCTTGATAAAAGACACCGAACGGAGTTTAAAAAGAGAACAAAGCAGGAGGTAAATGAGAGAAAAATATCTGCAACATTTATAACAGGCAAAGGACTTGTATCCAGAGAATAAAGAAACTTCCTAAGTCAGTTAGCAGAAGACAAACAGTAGAAAAGTGGGGAATAGACATGAACAAGCCATTCACAGGAGTGCAACTTCGAGTCACAATGACCATGTGGAAAGGTGTTCGTCCTCACTAGCGAACTATCAGTACGTCACTGCAAATTAAAACAATAATACTAGCAAAAGTTAAAGAAGTTTGCTAGTAGTAATGTTGATGGGGATCCAGAGAAAGAGATACTCTCTCTCCTGCATGGCTGTGGAGGGACAGATTTTCTGCAGGTTCCCGAGGAGCTTGGGCCCACGGGGATGGGGTTCTCCTGTCCCTGCAACTTTCTCCTGGCTGCTGCCAAAAGCCCATGGGCTGTGTATTATTATTATTTTTTAAATTTTTATTGGAGTATGGGTGGTTTACAATGTTGTGTTAGTTTCAGGTGTGCAGCGAAGTGAATCAGTTATACTTATATCCACTCTTTTTTAGATTCTTTTCCCATATAGGTCATCACAGAGTATTGAGTAGAGTTCCCTGTGCTATACAGTAGGTCCTTATTAGTTACCTATTTTATATATAGTAGTGTGTATATGTCAATCCCAATCTCCCAATTTATTCCTCTCCCCCTTTCCCCCCTGGTAACCATGTTTGTTTTCTACAGCCCATGGGCTCTTTAAACAGATGGAGTTTTGCTCAGCTCTGGCTGGAGGGAAGCCCTTCTCCTGCCTGTTGCAAGGCCCCAGCTGGGGATGCTGGGCTGAGCTGCCCAGGTGTAATTTCCTCCCCTTGCTTCAGGGGTGATCATGCCTGCCACCTCCCTCCTTCCCTAACTGTCCACCTCACTGCTTCCCTTTGCACCTGGAGGTCAGCAGGGGCAGTTTCTGAGAAAGGCCACCAGCTGGTTATCTCCTGACTCCCTGTAACCTGACGCCAGGTCTCAGCCCCACTAAGGGGAGCTGGGTTGAAGCAGCAGGTTGCAGGCGGCTGCCTGCCCCTCTGTTATCTCTCCCAGTGGCTAGTAGCATCGCTGCTTTCAAGGTTTTTCTCACGTAAAAACTAGCAAAGCTTCCTAGGATTCTTGCATTTGGAACCAGATTTTGCATTCAACTTTGGGGTTTAAATTCTTTGGGTACATTTCCACACCTGTTTCCCTCATGTCCTTTCAAAATGACAGGACCTCAGGGAGCATTTATTTTTATCCTATCATCTCACGGATGTGCTTATTGTCTGGCCACCACGGTCGGGTTCTCAATACATACCATAACTGATTTCAAACATTTGAAATTGAATGGCTGAGAATGTAGTCAACCTTGTTTCTGTGTGCACTTGATAAAGAAAGTATTCTGCTGCAGTGTGGAGCGTTCTATAGACGTCAGTTAGGTTAAGTTGGTCACTATGTTATTTAGACCCCTATACCCTAACTGATTTTTTTCCCTATAAATTACCTTATCATATAAATTACCAGGAGAGTTTTTGTTGTCACAAACAGCTTTATTGAGATATAATTCATATACCATACAAGTCACCCACTTAAAGTGTACACAAGTCACCCATTTAATGTGTGCAACTAAATGGTTTTTAATATATTCACAGAGATGTGCAGCCATCACCACAGTCAATTTTGGAATATTTTCATCACCTCAAGAAAACCCATACACCTTGACTAGTACTTGCCAGACCCCTTTCTCCCTGCTCCAGCCCTTAGCGACCACTAATCTACTTTTTTTTTTTTTTCTGCACTGGGTCTTCATTGCTTCGAGTGGGCTTTCTCTAGTTGCGTCAAGCGAGGGCTACTCTTTGTTGCGATGTGCGAGCTTCTCATTATGGTGGCTTCTCGTTGCGGAGCACAGGCTGTAGGCGTGCGGGCTTCAGTAGTTGTGGCACGCGGGCTTCAGTAGCTGTGGCACGCAGGCTTAGTTGCTCCGTGGCATATGGGATCTTCCTGGACCAGGGATCGAACCCGTGTCCCCTGCATTGGCAGATGGATTCTTAACCACTGCGCCACCAGGGAAGTCCACTGCTAATCTACTTTATGTCTCTATGGATTTCCCTATTCTGGACTTTCATATGAGTGGAATAATAAAGTATTGGACTTTTGTGGCTGGCTTCTTACACTTAGCATAATGTTTTCAAGGTCCATCCACAATGTAGCCTGTATCAGTATCATTCTTTTTTTATGGCCAAATAATATTCCATTATATGGATGTACCACATTTTGCTTGTCCATTTATCTCTTAATGGACATTTGGGTTGTTTTCACTTTTGGCTATTATGAATAATGCTTCTATAAACATTCACGTACAAGTTTTTGTGTGGATGTATGTTTTCATTTCTATTGGGTGTGTACCTACGAGTGGCATTGCTGGATCATTTGATAACTTTATGTTTAATAACTTGAAGAATTGGCAGATTGTTTTCCAAAGCAGTCGCACCATTTTACCTTCCCACCAGCAGCGTATGAGAGGTCCAATTTCTCCACATTCTCACCAGTACTTGTTATTATCTATGTTTTTGGTTAAATCCATCCTGGGAGATGTGAAGTGTTATGTCATTGTGGTTTTGATTTGCATTTCGCTGATGAGTAAAGATTTTGAGCATCTTTTCTTGTGCTTATTGGACATCTATATATCTTCTTTGGAGAAATGTATATTTAGAGCCTTTACCCATTTTTAGACAGAGTTGTCTTTTTATTATTGAGCTGTAAGAATTTTTATACACTCCGGGCACAAGTTCCTTATCAGATATATGATCTGTAAATATTTACTCCCACTCTTTGGATTGCCCTTTTACTTTCTTGATGGCATCCTTTGAAACACAAAAGTTTTAAATTTCAAATTTTGATGAAGTCCAAATTGTATTGATATATATTTTCTTTGTTGTTTGTGCTTTTGGTATCATATCTAAGAAACCATTGTCTAATTTAAGGTCATGAAGATTTATACCTATATCTATATTTTCAAATTTGTTAACACAGAATAGCACATGATATTCTCTTTTAATCAGTTCTTGTTTTACATTGTCTTCTTATTCCTAATGCCATATATATTATATATACTGTATACACATTCCATATATATATATAAACATATATATGACATATAACATATATATATGTTTTAACTTAATTTAAGCATGCTAGGTGGTTTCTTACTTTATTACACTTTTCAAAGAACAAATGTTTGGTTGTATTTATAATGTATATGCTTTGCATTCACTAATATTAGTTTTTTCATTAATTATTTTCTCCTGCTTTTATTTTATTGTTCTTCTTTTTATGTCTTAGATTGAGAACTTAGTTTATTCATGTTACATCTTTTTAAAAAATTTTATTTCATATTTTAAAAAATATTTATTTATTTTATTTGGCTGTGCCGGGTCTTAGTCACAGCATGCATGCAGGATCTAGTTCCCTGACCAGGGATCGAACCCGGGCCCCCTGCATTGGGAGTGCGGAGTCTTAACCACTGGACTACCAGGGAAGTCCCACATCTTTTTTTAAAAATAAAGCTTATAAAATATCTCATTATAAAATATTTAAACATATAGGTAAAATGGAAAATAATATAATAAGTACTTATGGACCCATAATGTCTTTATTAAGTGTTAACTTAGTGCCTTCTTTGTTTTTATTTAAGTACATCATATACAGTTGAGACCCATTTTAATGCCTTTCTAAAATTTCACTCCCCATCTCCTTCCCCATAAGCAAGCCTATTATAAATTCAACATGTATCATCCTTATATCTTTTCCATACTTTAATATATATTTTGTAAGCAATAGGTTGCTTAATCATTATATGAATGACATTATACTGTATGCAATCTGAATTTAACTTAATTTATTGGTTCTGCATTTTTTAAGGAGATATGTTTGTGTTGTTCAAACCTATTTATTTTTCTTGCTATAGAGTACTGCATTATAAGAACATACGATAATTTATTTATCTGTTTTCCTTGATTAGTCATTTATGTTGTTCCTGATTTTTAATATTTTGGACAATGTTTCCATGAACCTTCTTGTTCAGGTTTCTCTGGGCAACGTGTGTACTTGGAAGTGCTATTCCTTGGTAAAAATGAGTAGCATGTTCAACTTCACTAAATATTTGCCAAATATCTTCAAAGTGGTTGTATCAGTGCCTTCAGCCATCAACAATTTATAAGAATTATCATTGCTCCATATCCTTTTCAACAATCAGAATTTGTCATCACACTTTTTTATTCTTTCCAGTCTTGTAGGAGTGAAATGACTGTATTTTTTCATCATCATACACTCACAGTAAAATTAATGATGGTTTCACTGCTTGATGAAACAGTAAACCTTATTCATTTTATTGTATGACAAAATGGAAGGATGCATAAAGCATTTCTGAAGTATGATGGGTGTCTTGAGGAAAGGCACTGTGTGATTTTTTGAGTTATGTGCTGAACTAGCCTCTTTACTCATGGAATGCCATTTTTACTTGAAAGAAGACTGACAAACTATGTCTTTTTTCAGACTTGGGTATTTGCAGATGAATAAAGTGAATCTGTCACTTCAAGGAAAACAATGGATAAAATTTATTCCAGTGATAAAATTCCAGGTTTCAAGCAAAAATTAGAATTTTTGGAAAACTTGTATCAGCTACAATGAACTTATTAGATTCCCAATACATAAAGGCTTTTCTCTGAGGTTCATAGTAATATTAACAAACAGTTTTATGATATTATAAAATAAAATAGGTATTTTATTTTATAATATCATAAATTTGGAAGATCTGCTTGATTCAGTGAACCAATATTTTCCAAGGACCAATGAGGAATGTTGCAAAACCACACATGAGTAAAAGATCCATTCAAAGTGCAAAATAAACCAATGGGTTTTATTTTTTTTATTTTATTTTTTTTTTGTGGTACGCGGGCCTCGCACTGTTGTGGCCTCTCCCGTTGCGGAGCACAGGCTCCGGACGCGCAGGCTCAGCGGCCATGGCTCACAGGCCTAGCCGCTCTGCGGCATGTGGGATCTTCCCGGACCCGGGCACGAACCCGTGTCCCCTGCATCAGCAGGCGGACTCTCAACCACTGCGCCACCAGGGAAGCCCCTGGGTTTTAATTTTATTTTGCTTAAAAATCTTTAAACTTTTTATTTTGAAGTAACTTTTTTTTTAGGCCACGCCCTGTGGCATGTGAGATCTTAGTTCCTCGACCAGGGTTTGAACCCACGTTTCCTTCAGTGGAAATACGGAGTCGTAACCATTGGACCGCCAGGGAAGTCCCAAGTTGCTATTATTTTAAGTAAATATATATTAAAAATTTTCTCAGTTTTAATTTTGAATATGGTAAATATTGATAGATATAACCCACATAAACAAAAATTCTTTGAGATACTCAATATTTTTAAAGAATATAAAGGGGTCTTGAGAGCAAATTATTTGATAACAGATGCTTTAAAGGATACACTGTATGCAATGAGTTAGCTTTTCTACAATGCATCTAGACTAGTACTATCTATATTCCATTCTTGGGAGAACTGAGAAAAAAAAATGACCATTCAAATTATGTTTTATAGGGCTTATTTCTCTCACAGGACCCTAGTAGAGAAAGATTGTTCTAGACATTAATAAGTTAATACATGTAAAATATGTTGAACCATGATTAGCAGATAAGCCTTCTGTATATGTTAGCTGTTACTATTGCTTTTATTAATTGGTGCAATCGTTTGACAGTTATGTGTATTCAAGTATCTTCTCTCAGTTGGTGACTTGATTTTTAATTGTCTTTATGGCATTTTTTGTGTGTAGAAATTTTAAGCTTTAATCTGTATTCAAATATATCAACATTGTCTCTCATAGTTTATTTTTTTATGTCTCATAGAAGAAATTCTTCCTTTCCCCAAAGTAATAATGATATGCATTTATATTTTCCTCTAAGAGTTTCCAAGCGTCCAAATGTTCCTTTTCACAGACTCATAAAACCACCTTTGTCAAGGTCATTGGTGACTTCCATGTTGTTGAATCCAATGGTCAATTCTCAAGTCTTCATCCCAATGACCCATCAGTAGCCTTTGACACAGCTGACCTCCCTTTAATTCCTGAAATTCTTTCTCCACTTGGCTTCTGGGATACTGCTGTCTTTCGGTTGTTCTCCTGCCTCGCAGGCTTCTTTGTCCTCATCTCCTTGGGAGTCCTCCTCCTATCTAGGTGTTGGAGTGTGCTGGGCTTCAGTCCTTCGACCTCTCCTGTTGTCTGTCTACACTCACTCTCTACCTGCTCTCGTCCAGTTTTGTGGCTTTAAATATCTATACACTGATGCCTTCAAAAAATTATATTTTAGTTCCAGCCTCTCCTCTGAAGTCTGTTTTATTCAACTGCCTATTGGATGTCTAATAGACGTCTCAAACTTAATTTAGCCCAAACAGAAATGTTGATTTATCCAAGCAGTTTCTTTCATGTTACTCTTTTCAGTAATATGACCATCCATTCCATTGCTTAAGCTGAAAAGTTAGAGTTTTCTTGCTCTTTTTCTTTCACAACTCATATCCAAAATTTAAGCAAATATTGCTTTTTCCTTCAAAACTATGTTGAGTAAGAGTGGTGAGAGTGGGCAACCTTGTCTTGTTCCTGATCTTAGTGGAAATGCTTTCAGTTTTTCACCATTGAGGATGATGTTGGCCGTGGGTTTGTCATATATGGCCTTTATTATGTTGAGGAAAGTTCCCTCTGTGCCTACTTTCTGCAGGGTTTTTATCATAAATGGGTGTTGAATTTTGTCGAAAGCTTTCTCTGCATCTATTGAGATGATCATATGGTTTTTCTCCTTCAATTTATTAATATGGTTTATCACATTGATTGTTTTGCGTATATTGAAGAATCTTTGCATTCCTGGAATAAACCCCACTTGATCATGGGGTATGATCCTTTTAATGTGCTGTTGGATTCTGTTTGCTAGTATTTTGTTGAGGATTTTTGCATCTATGTTCATCAGTGATATTGGCCTGGAGTTTTTTTCTTTGCAACATCCTTGTCTGGTTTTGGTATCAAGGTGATGGTGGCCTCGTAGAATGTGTTTGGGAGTGTTCCTCCCTCTGCTATATTTTGGAAGAGTTTGAGAAGGATAGGTGTTAGCTCTTCTCTAAATGTTTGATAGAATTCACCTGTGAAGCCATCTGGTCCTGGGCTTTTGTTTGTTGGAAGATTTTTAATCACAGTTTCAATTTCAGTGCTTGTGATTGGTCTGTTCATATTTTCTATTTCTTCCTGATTCAGTCTTGGCATGTTGTGCATTTCTAAGAATTTGTCCATTTCTTCCAGGTTGTCCATTTTATTGTCATAGAGTTGCTTGTAATCTCTGATGATCTTTTGTATTTCTGCAGTGTCAGTTGTTACTTCTCCTTTTTCCTTTCTAATTCTATTGATTTGAGTCTTCTCCCTTTTTTTCTTGATGAGTCTGGCTAATGGTTTATCAATTTTGTTTATCTTCTCAAAGAACCAGCTTTTAGTTTTATTGATCTTTGCTATCATTTCCTTCATTTCTTTTTCATTTATTTCTGATCGGATTTTTATGATTTCTTTCCTTCTGCTAACTTTGGGGTTTTTTTGTTCTTCTTTCTCTAATTGCTTTAGGTGCAAGGTTAGGTTGTTTATTCGAGAGGTTTCCTGTTTCTTAAGGTAGGACTGTATTGCTATAAACTTCCCTCTTAGAACTGCTTTTGCTGCCTCCCATAGATTTTGGGTCGTTGTGGCTCCATTGTCATTTGTTTCTAGGTATTTTTTTGATTTCCTCTTTGATTTCTTCAGTGATCACTTCGTTATTAAGTAGTGTATTGTTTAGCCTCCATGTGTTTGTATTTTTTACAGATCTTTTCCTGTAATTGATATCTAGTCTCATAGCGTTGTGGTCGGAAAAGATATTTGAAACAATTTCAATTTTCTTAAATTTACCAAGGCTTGACTTGTGACCCAAGATATGATCTATCCTGGAGAATGTTCCATGAGCACTTGAGAAAAATGTGTATTCTGTTGTTTTTGGATGGAATGTCCTATAAATATCAATTAAGTCCACCTTGTTTAATGTATCATTTAAAGCTTGTGTTTCCTTATTTATTTTCATTTTGGATGATCTGTCCATTGGTGAAAGTGGGGTGTTAAAGTCCCCTACTATGAATGTATTACTGTCAATTTCCCCTTTTATGGCTGTTAGTATTTGCCTTATGTATTGAGGTGCTCCTATGTTGGGTGCATAAATATTTACAATTGTTATATCTTCCTCTTGGATCGATACCTTGATCATTATGTAGTGTACTTCTCTGTCTCTTCTAATAGTCTTTATTTTAAAGTCTATTTTGTCTGATATGAGAATTGCTACTCCAGCTTTCTTTTGGTTTCCATTTGCATGAAATATCTCTTTCCATCCCCTTACTTTCAGTCTGTATGTGTCTCTAGGTCTGAAGTGGGTCTCTTGTAGACAGCAAATATATGGGTCTTCTTTTTGTATCCATTCAGCCAATCTGTGTCTTTTGGTGGGAGCATTTAGTCCATTTACATTTAAGGTAATTATCGATATGTATGTTCCTATTACCATTTTCTTAATTGTTTTGGGTTCATTATTGTAGGTCTTTTCCTTCTCTTGTGTTTCTTGCCTAGAGAAGTTCCTTTAGCAGTTGTTGTAGAGCTGGTTTGGTGGTGCTGAACTCTCTCAGCTTTTGCTTGTCTGTAAAGGTTTTAATTTCTCCATCAAATCTGAATGAGATCCTTGCTGGGTAGAGTAATCTTGGTTGCAGGTTTTTCTCCTTCATCACTTTAAATATGTCCTGCCACTCCCTTCTGGCTTGCAGAGTTTCTGCTGAAAGATCAGCTGTTAACCTTATGGGGATTCCCTTGTATGTTATTTGTTGTTTTTCCCTTGCTGCTTTTAATATGTTTTCTTTGTATTTAATTTTTGACAGTTTGATTAATATGTGTCTTGGTGTATTTCTCCTTGGATTTATACTGTATGGGACTCTCTATGCTTCCTGGACTTGATTAAGTATTTCCTTTCCCATATTAGGGAAGTTTTCAACTATAATCTCTTCAAATATTTTCTCAGTCCCTTTCTTTTTCTCTTCTTCTTCTGGAACCCCTATAATTCGAATGTTGGTGCGTTTAATGTTATCCCAGAGGTCTCTGAGACTGTCCTCAGTTCTTTTCATTCTTTTTTCTTTATTTTGCTCTGCAGTAGTTATTTCCACTATTTTATCTTCCAGGTCACTTATCCGTTCTTCTGCCTCAGTTATTCTGCTATTGATCCCTTCTAGAGTATTTTTAATCTCATTTATTGTGTTGTTCATCGTTGCTTGTTTCATCTTTAGTTCTTCTAGGTCCTTGTTAAATGTTTCTTGCATTTTGTCCATTCTATTTCCAAGATTTTGGATCATTTTTACTATCATTATTCTGAATTCTTTTTCAGATAGACTGCCTATTTCCTCTTCATTTGTTAGGTCTGGTGGGTTTTTATCTTGCTCCTTCATCTGCTGTGTGTTTTTCTGTTTTCTCATTTTGCTTATCTTACTGTGTTTGGAGTCTCCTTTTTGCAGGCTGCAGGTTTGTAGTTCCCATTGTTTTTGGTGTCTGTTCCCAGTGGCTAATGTTGGTTCAGTGGGTTGTGTAGGCTTCCCGGTGGAGACGACTAGTGCCTGTGTTGTGGTGGATGAGGCTGGATCTTGTCTTTCTGGTGGGCAGGTCCACATCTGGTGGTGTGTTTTGGGGTGTCTGTGGACTTATGATTTTAGGCAGCCTCTCTGCTAATGGGTGGTGTTGTGTTCCTGTCTTGCTAGTTGCTTGGCATAGGATGTCCAGTACTGTAGCTTTCTGGTCGTTGCGTGAAGCTGGCTGCTGGTGTTGAGACGGAGCTCTCTGGGAGATTTTCACCGTTTGATATTATGTGGAGCTGGGAGGTCTCTTGTGGACCAGTGTCCTGAAGTTGGCTCTCCTACCTCAGAGACACAGCACTGACTCCTGGCTACAGCACCAAGAGCCTTTCATCCACACGGCTCAGAATAAAAGGGAGAAAAAGTAGAAAGAAAGAATGAGTAGAAGTAGAAAGAAAGAAAGAAGGGAGGGAGGGAGGGAAGGAGGGAGGGAGGGAGGGAGGAAGGAAGGAAGGAAGGAGGGAAGGAAGGAAAAAAGAAAGAAAGAAAGAAGATAAAGTAAAATAAAGTAAGATAAAATATAATAAAGTTATTAAAATAAAAAAATAATTATTGAGGAAAAGAAAAACGGACGGATAGAACCCTAGGACAAATGGTGGAAGCAAAGCTATACAGACAAAATCTCACACAGAAGCATACACATACACACTCACAAAAAGAGGAAAAGGGGAAAAAATCATAAATCTTGCTCTCAAAGTCCACCTCCTCAATTTGGGATGATTCGTTGTCTATTCATGTATTCCACAGATGCAGGTACATCAGGTTGATTGTGGAGCTTTAATCCGCTGCTTCTGAGGCTGCTGGGAGAGATTTCCCTTTCTCTTCTTTGTTCGCACTGCTCCCAGGGCCTCAGCTTTGGATTTGGCCCCGCCTCTGCGTGTAGGTCGCCGGAGGGCGTCTGTTCTTCGCTCAGACAGGACGAGGTTAAAGGAGCCGCTGATTCAGGGGCTTCGGCTCACTCAGGCCGGCGGGGAGGGAGGGGCACGGAGGCCGTCGTGACGTCGCACCAGCCTGAGGCGCGCCGTGCGTTCTCCCATTCTCCCAAGTTGTCCCTGGATCCCGGGACCCTGGCAGTGGCGGGCTGCACAGGCTCCCTGGAAAGGGGGTGTTGATAGTGACCTGTGCTCACACTCAGGCTTCTTGGTGGCGGCAGCAGCAGCCTTAGCGTCTCATGCCCGTCTCTGGGGTCCGCGCTTTTAGCCGCGGCTCGCGCCCGTCTCTGGAGCTCCGTGAAGCAGCGTTCTTAATCCCCTCTCCTCGCGCACCAGGAAACAAAGAGGGAAGAAAAAGCCTCTTGCCTCTTCGGCAGGTCCAGACTTTTCCCCGGACTCCCTCCCAGCTAGCCGTGGTGCACTAACCCCCTGCAGGCTGTGTTCACGCCGCCAACCCGAGTCCTCTCCCTGCGCTCGGACCGAAGCCCGAGCCTCAGCTCGCAGCCCCTCCCGCCCCGGCGGGTGAGTAGACAAGCCTCTCGGGCTGGTGAGTGCCGGTAGGCCCTGATCCTCTGTGCGGGAATCTCCCCGCTTTGCCCTCCGCACCCGTTGCTGCGCTCTCCTCCGCGGCTTCGAAGCTCCCCCCTCCGCCTCCCGCAGTCTCCGCCCGCGAAGGGGCTTCCTAGTGTGTGGACACTTTTCCTCCTTCACAGCTCCCTCCCGCTGGTGCAGGACCCGTCCCTATTCTTTTGTCTCTGTTTTTTCCTTTTTTCTTTTGCCCTACCCAGGTACGTGGGGAGTGTCTTGCCTTTTGGGAGGTCTGAGGTCTTCTGCCAGTGTTCAGTAGGAGTTGTTCCACGTGTAGATGTATTTCTGGTGTATCTGTGGGGAGGAAGGTGATCTCCGCGTCTTACTCTTCCGCCATCTTCCCGGAAGCCCTCTAGGAGATATTTTCTTGATGGCTATTTTACTCCATTGATTTCTAAGTTTTGTATTATTATTTGAGGATGCGGTCTATAAAATTTTCTCATAATTGCAAGATCAGAAGAAGAAAAGTATATTGTCAATGTTTAAGGAGTAAAGTTCTGTAGTTCTTAAGTAAAATTTGTTGACTATATTATTCAAATCCTCTATATTATTAATTTTAAAAATCTATTTGGTCTACCAGCCTCGTAAATAAATATAGCGAAACTCTCCACCATGAGTATATATACATTTTGAAATTCTCATTGTGTTGTTAGGAGTTTTTGTTTTATGCAGTTGTCTGCTATGTTGTTTGTTGTATAAAGTTTTATAACTGTTATGTCTTCTTTGTGGGTTGCCTCTTTTATAATTACGTAATCTACTTTTTTGTCTTGTCTAACACATTTGTCCTTGAATTTACTTTGTCTGACATTGCCACTTCTGCTTTCTTTTTGCTTGCCTTTGTATGGTCTCTTGTTAACTAGATCTTTATTTTTAAACTTTGTCTTTTTTACATGTGTGTTTTATTTAAATAGTACAGAATTGGATTTTACTTTTTTTTCTCCATCAAGAGAAGGAAGGATTTATTATTATTATTATTGTTTTTCCATGATGGAGAAAACTTGGGAATACTTTATCTAACCTAAATTCAAAAATATAACTGGCGGGGCTTCCCTGGTGGCGCAGTGGTTGAGAGTCCGCCTGCCGATGCAGGGGACACGGGTTCGTGCCCCAGTCCGGGAAGATCAGAGCGGCTAGGCCCATGAGCCATGGCCGCTGAGCCTGCGTGTCCGGAGCCTGTGCTCCACAACGGGAGAGGCCACAACAGTGAGAGGCCCGCATACAGCAAAAAAAAAAAAAAAAAAAAAAAAAAAAAAAAAAATATATATATATATATATATATATATATATATATATATATATATATATATATATATAACTGGCAGCATTTTCTATGGACAGCTCTCATGTGAAACACCCTTATGCCCAGAATTACAGGGTTAGAATGTTCACCAGTAGAGATTTAATTTAGTGACCATTCTAGTGGAATTTTAATTTAGTAAAAGAAGAGAAAATTGACACTGAAGCTATAATGAAATATGCCTTGTTAGAAGTAGGGTCAAAAAGTGATGACTTAATTAATGACATGAAATAGTGTGTTTTTACTTTTTTCCTTTCTTTTTTTTTTTTTGAATTTTATTTTTTTTATACAGCAGGTTCTTATCAGTTATTTATTTTTTACTTATTAGTGTATATATGTCAATCCCAATCTCCCAATTCATCCCACTACCCCCAAGGAAGGATTTATTATTATTTGCAGCCAGTAAGGAGAACATCTAGGGTTTTCCCAAAGCAGTGTTTATCTTTTACTTTTTATTTACATCTGACAGTCTCAGATCTTTAATAGGGAAATTAATTCTCTTCCCATTTTTGTGTTAATTAATATACTTAGGGTTTAGGGATTCTGTGTTATTTTTCATTTGTTATCTGTATCATTTAGGGATGTGCTTGGCCATAAGTAACAGAATGCACGATTAATAGTTGCCTAATTAAATAAATCTTTCATATTTATTTATATTACCACATTTCATTGAATAACTACAGAACTTTATTCCTTGGAGTTCCTTATTTTTCTCAAATGATAAGAATTCTGGAGGTGTACTGCAATGGATAGATTAGTTTAGCTGCTCAGCAAGATCATCGAGGCCCCGTCTCCTGCAGTCCTTCTGCTTACTCATCCTTAGTATGTGGCTTTTCTCCTTATGGCTGCAAAAGTCCTCCAGCAGCTCCTGGCATCACTTCTTCATTCCACGCAGGAAGAAGGAGGTGAGGTAAACGAGTAAAGAGTGAAGGGGCTTCTCCTAAGAAGTGTTCACCTTTTTTTTTTTTAATGTTTTTTTTTATTGTGGTAAAAGTCACATAATATAAAACATACTATTTTAACCATATTTAACTGTACAGTTCGGTGGCACTAAGTACATTCACGTTGTTATGCAACTGTCACCATCATCCATCTCCTGAATTTTTCACCTTCCTAAACTGAAACTCTGTCCCCTTTAAACACTAACTCCCCACTCCTCCTACCCGCCCCCTCCACCGGCCTCTGGCATCTACCAATGTACCTTCTGACTCTACGAATTTGACTATTCTAGGTCCCTTGTATGAGTGGAATCAAACAGTATTTGTCAGCAACCTTAAGAAGTCTTCACCTTTTGTTTCGAGAATGAGTCCCCGTCACTGGGACTTCTGCCTGCATCTCCTTTGTCAAGAACGGGGATGCCTGGTCACTCCTAGATCGATTACTTGCCAAGGAGAATAAATTTACATGATGGGTTTAGACTAATTTTATTTGTCCTTTGAGGCTGGGGTAGACACCTGCCTCTCCTGAAACCAAGGGATCTCTGTTACTCCCCAAAACAAACTGGGGTTTTTAGTAAGGCAGGAAGGTGGCTGGAGTGGGTGAAGAGGAAGTAACTGACGGTGCCTGCTATAATAAGTACACATTTTCTGTTGTTTTCTCTTTTCCCTTTAAGTATTTTTGCAGGATTGGTAAGCCTCTTATTTACTTTTGCCCACTATTAATTTGGAAGTTCTACAATTCTAGTAGTGGTTGCTTCCCTGCTTCTATCAGTCATAATTAAACTTATATTCCTCTATTACTATATTGCTTTAACATACTAAAAATATACCAATGCCGGGGGAATTAATGCTGCCTTCTGCAATAGGTAAATGCTGGAATTCCAGTGGGTTAACGTAATGAAGGTTTATTTCTGATTAGGTCACAGTTTGATGTGGATTAGGTAGCAGCAGTCTGCCTGGCTTGCTTTCGAACACTGACTCATGGATCAGGCTGTTTTTTGCTCCACCATCTTGGAGTCGTTTATTTCCCACTGAAGGGATGGGAGAGAGAATGTGGAAAAGGCACTCCGATTGCAACCAGCCTCAGCCTGAAAGTGGCACAAATCACTTCCCCTGACGCTCCACAGACTAGAATTCAGTCACGTGGCCCCATGGAATTGAAGGGAACCTGAGAAAAGTGGTCATCTGGTGGGCTCGGGGAGTGGAGCTGGGGTGCTGGACATAGCGTGGTCACTGTCACAAACTGTCATTCTGGTTACTCACTTGTTTTGTTCTTCTCTGCATAAATACGCTCACCACCTCCTTAAGGGGATGCCCGCAAGTCTCACCCGGTCACTGCATCAACCCGAAGTTCACAGTCTACACGTGTTCTGCGTTAGGCACTCTAAGGTCCTGATATGGCTAAAAAGACATGTCATCCTAACACGGCCCACCTTTAAGACACGATGTACAGTGGGGGAGCAGGGTCAGAATATCCGCTATGGAAAAGGGGGGAGTGTGAGCCCCACTCAGTCACTAGTCTATAGCATCCTGCAATCCTCCAGGTCAGGCTCTGCGAGGTCCCCCTGCCCTGGCAGTGAAGGGATGGCCTTGAATGGATGCTGTCTGTGCCCTGGAGGCTCCTCTTGTTCATTATGCCCCTTGGCCACATCCAGAGTGAGTGTTGAGGGTCGCATCCTCCTTGGACCAGTATAGCCTTTGAAACCTGCCCCCTGGTCATCGAGGCTGGGTGCCCAATGGTTGTTTAAGTCTTGAACAATCAGAGGCTTTTTTAGTCCAGACTCAGAGACTTGGGAAGCTTCTGATCTGTTTGCTTCCATGTGCCGGGAGCAACAGCGAAGATTCTTCTCTAGACGTATTTCGCAAATTGCCTGTTTTTCTTTGCCTCTTCACCCTGATGCCTCTACCTTTCAACTGAAGGTCATCTACGTTAGGCTCTTCGAAAAATAAGTGTGAGAGATTGCAGTCTGAGAGTGCTTGTGAGGGGCAGAGACAGGGTTGGGAGAAAATCACACAAGGCTGTTGTTCAGGAAATGCCTGTGAGAGAAAAAGGAGCAGGCTGGGAGAGCCGTGGCATGGCACTGCGGGCGTGACCTTGAGTGAAGGAGAGGGGGACGGCAGGTTGGCTGGAGGTGTTCCAGGTAACCACGCAGTCCAGGGAAGGTTTGTCAAGGCCTCTGGGGAGTTGCCCATCAGTGGAGTCCCATGTCTCCCAGGAACCAGCCTGCCATGCTCAGTCAAATGCTGGGAGCCTCCTCTGGAAGCATGGCCTTGGGCAAACACAAGGGCATAGGAGCTGAAGTGCACAGTCACTTATGCTCCCTGTTGTGGGATGTCCATGGAGCACATTCTCATGACCATCACAGAGATCTGTGTCCTAGGGCCCTTTATTCACCTTAAAAGTTTTACTGGGCCACTCATGCAAAACCTTTAAAAATCCCATCTCTTGCAGTTTGGGCCCTAGAAAGAGATGGCTTTTCCAAACCTACAAAGTCCCGGATTTCTATATTCTCTTTATTCTCTTTCATTTCTACTTGCAAAATGCTCAATTCTTCCTTGAACTTAACATCTTGCCAAACACAGCTCCTAGCAACCAACCCACTACCAAAGTTCTATTTTCCAGTATCTTCCCTTAGCGGGGGGACAGGTTCAGAAGGCAGGAGGGTCTGCCTTTTAAGTGATAGTGTCTGATAACTTTACCAGGTGCTTTGCTCCTGCATCACGTGGATCTCCAGCCATTCAGCCTCTAAACGTCACTGGTAAGGCAGTGACACTTAGTTGATATTCCTGATTCAGCCAGTACGCCACTTTAGATTTCCATTTTAGTCATGGTTATCAATGGAATCTGTTAGAACAGGCAAACTGAAAAATCTCAGTGACTTAATCCAACACAGGTTTATTTCTTGCTCAGGTTACAGGCTGATGTGGGTCAGGGAGACTCAGGGGCCAGCTGCTTCATCTTGCAATGACACCATCTCCAATTCCTTATTTCCAGCCAATGGACAGGAGAGATAGAGATAGAGATAGAGACAGAGATAGAGATAGAGATAGAGATAGAGATAGATAGATAGAGAGATAGAGGGAGGGAGGGAGGGAGGGAGGGAGAGAGAAAGAGAGAGAGAGAGAGAGAGAGAGAGAGAGAGAGAGAGAGAAAGAGAAGACTCCCGGGCTCCTAACTGCCTTGGCTTGGGAGTGACACAAGTCTTCCTTCAGCGAGTGCTGTCACCTGATGTCTTCTGTGCTGAAGATTTCAGGGTCTCTGGGCTTCGGACACCAGTTCCAGCTTTGAACACCTGCTCCAGCAGACTGACTTGGCTGACATATTGCTCCCTAGAGGGAGTGGGAGAGGGAGATGGCTGTGGACCTGCACTCAGGTCAATGTCTCTCTGGCATCCTCTTTGCAGATGACCACGTTTTGTAGGGTGGCGTGGTGGTTGTGCACCCCTGGCCAGCCCAGGTCATTCCTGACTCAGTACAACTCAGACCTGTTTCTCCTTCCTTCCTTGTTCTTCCTGTGTTGTGAGGCAGCGAGTGACAAGCACATCCAGTGGCTCCTGGGGGCAGATGGCGAAGTCTGGGTCTGGGTCATGGGAGAAGGTCCTGGAGACAAGCCCTACGAAGAGATCTCTGAGGAGCTGATTGCAGAGAGGGCGCGGCTGCAGGCACAGAGGGAGGCGGAGGAGCTCTGGTGAGAGGTGCCAATGGGTACTGGGGCGGGTCCTGAACACGGAGGCTTGGGGTGGGTTCACATTAAGGACAATAGGTTACGGGTGGGAGGGAGGGGGCGCCAGGCAGCTGGCTGGCTGTTTGGAGCTCTGCTAAGATTAGGGGACCCAAGCACTAGTCTTACATCAGGTAGACCTTTTGGGTTCAAATCCTGGCTCCACTAATTCGTGGTGAGCTGATCCAGGGCCTCAGTTTTCACATCTGTGGTTTGGGCATCACAACACCTTTTCTATATGGATGTAGTTGGATTTACTGAGATAATGCGTATGATATCCTTTTGCTTCTTTCCTCACCGAGTTGTCCCAAGGACAGCAGAGCAATTTGAATTCACTTTTAAAATCTGCTTGTTCCTCGTCATGTTACCTCCCTTTCTCACACAAGATGGACAGTTGAGCCCCTACTGATACTGGGGGGTCAGACTTCTTTCATAAACCACATTTGACATATTTTTTGCCAGACTTGGAAATTTGTATGAAGTTGACTCCAACATTTTTCCCCCAGTTTTTAATGACAGTGTTTTAATCATAAAATTGTAACGTGTAAACAACATTGAAAACTGTAAAGAATCAATTAAATAACAACTCAGTACCCACCACCTAAGATAACCATGGTGAGCATTTGGGCAATACATGCTTTGCAAGCTGCTTTATTCACACCTTCATAAATTGATTAACATAGATCCACAGTGTTATTTAAGATTACTGTATAGTATCCCATTACGTGAGAAACCCAATTTATTGGTCTTGTTGAGGGACATTTGGGTTGTTTGCCACTTTTTATGTTATAAAAACCCTCTGATGAGCTTTTCCCTACACCTTTGTAAACTTGAGTGAGAAATGGGGTTTCTGAGGTTTTATCTTCTGGCTTCCAGAGCAATTCTGGTGATTTATACTCCCCACCTTTGCTAACACTGAGTTTTGTGAACCTCAGATATTTGCCGTTCTGATAGACCAAGAATGATTGCGCATGGTTTTTATTTGAAGCTCTGTTGGCATGTGGTCCTTCAGTTTCCCATACCTCCTGATACCTGCTGGTGTTCTCTTGGAAGGAGACAGAAGGAGGCAGAGATCACCAAGAAGTTCCGGGATGCTCTGGCCAATGAGAAAGCCCGGATCCTGGTGGAGAAGTGGAAAGTGGAGACGGAGGACCGCAAGGCTGCCAAAATCCTGGAGGAGCGCATCCATGAAGAATTCAAGGTGGGCCAGTGCCTGGGCATCTGTGTGAGGCCACCTGTTCTAGCCCCCAGGCCCCTGGGGTTGATCCCTGGTTTCGACCGGTCCTTGGCTAATGAGTGCTTTATGAGAACAAAAATCTGGCATGTCTGAGCAGGAAGGAACTTGACACACCATTTGGGCCAATCCGCTTCCCCTTGAACAGATGAGGAAATCAGGGTCAGACAGGGGAAGAGACTTGCGAAGGCTGTGTGTACTGGTGGTTGGGGACAGAGCCAGGATCAGAACTCATCCCTCTGCATCCCAACCCAAGGGTCCTGAAACAAGGCCTGAAAA
Organism: Stenella coeruleoalba; assembly: GCF_951394435.1. Taxonomy (NCBI): domain Eukaryota; kingdom Metazoa; phylum Chordata; class Mammalia; order Artiodactyla; family Delphinidae; genus Stenella; species Stenella coeruleoalba. The sequence continues at coordinate 53,275,887 of NC_137162.1, read as the reverse complement.
GAGCTGAGTTTGTGGTCAGACCAGCCTGGGATCCAGTTCCAACTCTATTGCTTACTGCTGTGTGACCTTAGGAAGCTTAGGAAGCTTAGGAAGCAAAAGGGTGTGGCTGCTGAACTTCTCTGAGTCTTCACTTTCTTGTCTGTAATATTAGGGTAGTAACAACACCCTACCTGAGATTTTTGGAGGATTCGAGGAGATGAAAAATGTATATTTTTTGCCCACGTTAGGAGATTGTTTGTAACCTTGCATATCTACTCATTCTGAGAGAGTTTGGAGCTGTTAAAGGAGCTTTACTGTCCTCTGGCAAGAAGCTTAGGTTTCCCGAAAAAGAAAAAAATTTTTTCCTGGTTCCTATTTTGAGATTTTTTTTTTTCCTACAGGAATAATACATTTTGGGGGGATAGGAAGCTCAGAAAATACTATAAACAAAAAGAAAAAAATGATAATCATGCTGAATCTCAACAATTGTATTATTTTGTGAATTGTATATTAATGGCATTTGCTCATTTTTGAATTTTTAAAAACTTTTCCCCCCATAATGATTAGATAATGGGGACATTGACCCCTTAATATCATTTCTATTGCAAATATTTTTTCTCAGTGTTGTTGTTGCTATTTTCTTAATTTTGGTTATAGTGGTTTGGGATGTACAGAAAGTTAAAATTTTTATTAGCCAACTATATCGATCATTTTCTTTATTATTTGTTTTATGCATAGAAAGATCTGTGCCATCACAAGCTTATAAAAATACTAATCTACATTGTTTAATATATCTTTCCTTATTTCATTTCTTTGCACTTAATTTTTCTTCACTCTGGAGTGTGGTATGATGTATGGCTCTCACTTTATTTTCTTCCAAATGGCTAGCCCGTTATCCTAACATCATTTACTGTGTAAACCATCCTCTCTCCTCTCACTGGATTTGCTGCCTCGATTCTTACTTACTTTGGGATCTTTTCGTGGATTTTTCTTCCTTGACTGATTATTCCTGAGCCAGATTTAATTGTTTAATTATATGCAGCTTTAACATAAATTTTACCATCTATTAAAGTCAGAGTCTATCATTACTCTTCATTTCTAAAATGTCCTTGGCTAATCTCATCCATTTTTTCCTGTTAGAGATACTTTTGAAATATTTTCTCACTATCCCCCTCCCCCCAACATCAAAAAAGCAACGTGGTGGTTTTTATTGGAATTGCATCAATGCTATTGCTGTATTTGTGGAGGATGAACATTTTTATAATATGAACAAGTAAATCTTCTTGTTCAGGAATGTGGTATGTTCTTCCTTTTATTCAAAGCTTCTTTTTTGTCTTTGATATAGGTTTTTTTTTAAACACCTGTTAATGCACTGGCCACCAATCCCAAACATTCTCAATGACATACGTACCTGTGGGCTTCTAATTTTTGGACTTTGGTAAAATTTATTGTTTTATTTAGGTGCCCTACATTTCTTTCCTAATTAAATTTTAGGCTTAATATTTTTTATTGCTATTGTGCTCATTATTTTTAAACTTATTGCAATTGCTATTATATATTTATATATTGTTACTGGTCTCCTTAGTTAACTTTCCTATGAGTTGCATTTTTTTCTAGGAGATTCTTTTGAGTGTTTGTTTTTTTTTGGCTGTACCATATGGCTTGTGGGATTTTAGTTCCCCGACCAGGGATTGAACCCGGGCCCTCAGCAGTGAGAGCACGGAGTCCTAACCACTGGACCATCAGGGAATTCCCATCTTTTGAGTTTTTAAGTGAAGCAATATTTACTCTAAAACACTTTATTTAAAAAAAAAATTCAAACTTGAAGAAAAGTGGAAAGAAAAATAAAATGAATACTCATATATTATCCACTTAAATTTACCAATTATTAATATTTTGCCACATTTTCACTCTCTTTCCTTCTCTCTCCATGCATGCAGGCACACACACACACATACAGATACATGTATGCACTTTTTGGTTGCTGTCATTTTGCTGAACAATTTGAGAGAAAGTGGCAGACATAGTAACTCTAACCCAACGGTTAGCAAACTATTTTCTGTAAAGGACCAGATAATCAATATTTTGGGCTTTTTGGGTCTGCCTCTGTCACAACTACTCCCCCAGACCATCGTAGCACAAAAGCAGCCACAGACAATATGTAAACAAAAGGGTGTGGCTGTGGTCCAGTGAGACTTTCAATAATGCATGTCAGCCAGGTTTGGCCTGGGAGCCTCAGTTTGCTGCCTCCTGATCAAACCCTTCAGCAAGGATCTTCCATGAAAAAGGACATGTCCTGTCATAGCCACAATAATCATTATCACACTGATTGAAATTAACAATATGATTCCATAATAGTAACTCAGATCTAAGCCACAGTGGAGAGGTATTTAGGTTGTATTGTTGGATTTTGCATATGATTATTTAAATCTGCTGGGGAAGAAAAACAATACTTTTTATATGTCTCCAACAGCGAAAGTCACCTGTTCCAATCTCTGGACTCCCTCCTCCCTAGAGGTGAGCTGAGTCCCAGATGCTGGGAGGGTAGCTCAGTGGAGCTGGGGTCTTGGGGCTCAGTTCCCAGCAGAGATTTTCTGGTTGATGTTCTTCTTGAGGACCTCAGTGATCGACGGATATAAATTGTGGGCTGGCTGTGTGTCGGGGTTCATGGAAGGATCATAAAGCTCTGTGGCCAGGCATCGGGTTCACTGAGGGACCCAAATGCAGGCTTTGGTGTTATTTCCAAAGAAGGTTGTTGTTATTATGTGTTTGTTTGGGTTTTAAAAATTAATTTTCTAAGTGTGGATGTGTTTAATATACATAATAACCCTGACGGATATGTCTACATTTTGAGGAGCCTCAGAAGTGCAGGTAGCATCTCTGAGGCCCTGGAGGGGCTCATTAAGGAACATCAGATCAGACTCTGGCATTGGACAGTCCATGTTGATGAGCTGGGATATTTTCTGTCAGAGCTGTCTGTAAATGAACTACCCGTGTATTGTGACGAGCTCTTCATCACAGGAAATGGTTACGTGTAGGCTGAAAGTATCTGAAAAGGTTTCTGTGGTGGATTAAATATGCCTCTCGGTAAGTTTTTGGCCTCACCTCCCTTTGAGAAGTGGAGTCTGCTTCCCATGCTCTGAGTCTCCGCCGGCCTTGTGGCGAGCTTTGGTCTGTAGGATGCAGTGGAAGTGACTCTGGGTGACTTCTGAGGACGGGCTGTAAGAGATTTGTAGCTTCTACCTTTGCCCCTCTGGCAATGCTCACTTTTGGAAGCTGCCTCATGAGAAGCCCTCCTTGCCCTAGACTGCCAAGTTGCAAGGACACCCAGGCTAGAGCCAAACAGAGGCTACGTGGAGGAACACCGAGGCACCAGGCACGTGAGTGAAGCCTTCATGGTTGTTCCAGTCAATGACCTCAACCAAGTGATTGACCTTGGCTGACACAATGTAGGGCTGAAGGGCCACCCAGCCAAGCCCCACCCGAATTAATAGTCCACAGAATCACAAGCACATATAACGGTTGTGTTTTAAGCCACTGAATTTGCTGATAGCTTGTTGTTACTTAGCAATAGATAACTGCAACAGCTTTGCCAAAGGGATTTATGCATCGGGCTAGAAATTGGTTTAGATAGTTTTTATGTGTCTTTCAACACCAAGATTCTAACATAATGTGAGTCTTGCATGCAGCAATGCAGCGATAACATTCATCTAATTTAATACTTTTTTCCCCCCTGAGAACCTAAGTGCAGGTTGTTTGGGGGAAGGTGGTGGTGGTAGTAATAAACTCCCTGCTCTCAAAAAGCTTACAGGGCGCCAGGGGAGAGGCAACTCTATGAGCAGCCCTCAGCCCTAACCACGCCCAGGGGACCATAGAGGGCGAAGGTCTCTCCAGGAGTCTTGCACGAGCAAAGATGGGAAATGGAAAGGAGATCTGTGGAACGATGAATGGTCCGCTGGGGGCAGAGAAAAAAGCACACAATGGGTGGAGCCAGATGTAAACGTGGAAAGGGAGGCTGTGGAGTCCTTGGATGCTACGCTAAGGAGGTGGACTGTTTTCTGTGGGCAAAGCAGACCTGCGAGGATACAGAGGGCCATGGTTGGGTCAAGTTTTATGAGGATAACTGGTGGGGATGGTGTGATTCAAGTGATGAAAGTTTGCAGGGAGAGAGAGGCCAATTAGGAGATCTTTGCAGTGGTCAAAGTGGGAAATAAGGGTCTGGACAGAGTCTGTGACTATGGAGAGATAGAAGGGGATGGGCAGAGAGAAACGGAGGTCGTGAAATCAACAAGGCTTGGCATCAATTAGATGTCGGGATGAGGGAAAGCAGAGAGCAAAGTGTCTGAGCCCCAGGCTGAGGGATGGGTACAGGGCACCACCCTCTAACCGTGGGGACCTGGGAAGGAGGTGCAGACTTGGAGGAGAGAGAATGTGCTTGGAATGGCTGTGCTGAGGGGGTTTTTTGTTGTTGTTTGTTTGTTTTATTTTATTTTTTTACCACCCAGAAGGGGGAGAGGGGTGGGGGCTAGAGGAGAGGAGAGAACCTGGATGAGAAGCCTGGTGGTGGAGGGAGGTTGGCTGGGCTCACTTTGGGCAGCCTGTGCTGAGGATGTAGACGTGTTCTGCGAATTCTCCTGGTCATAGGAAATTCCTTTTAGAAAATGGGGGAAAGCAATCTCAGAACCTTGTGTAGGGTTAAAGAGGGAACTTCAAAATAGGAGATACAGACAGCTAAAAACATGTTTAAAAACCATTCTGTTGTGGCTGGTACCATTTGAATGAGATTTACATAGAAGTTTTTTTTTTTTAGAAAAAAGGAGATCATGAGGCCAGATAAAATTTGCATTTTTTCCCCTGCTTTCTTAACCCATAAGACTGATTTTGAATGCTTCTCCCTCTGCTTCCGACCACAGAACATGGGTTAAGGATCCCGCTCTCTCCCTGTCCCTCAGGGCCTGTGACCTCCTTTCTCCACCTCCAAGTCTCCTGCCCCCTTCCGCCTCCTCCCAGTTTCCCTGATGAGGAAGACAGCGTACAGCTAAGTTGTCCTTTCATTTTTCTCTGTTTTCTATTCAAGGCCACTCTCTTTTTGTTTTTTCTCCTTTAAGGCTGGAGTTCATTTTGGCCACCTCGTGACATCCTCCACAACTAGAGAAACTATCGCTGCCTTATTCCCAATCAGGTTATAACCGGTGGGAAAACCTTCCAATTTCCATTTTCTCTCGAAAATTGTAGGCTTTATCTGAGTTTCTCTTGGACAAGGCTGGCATCAACCAGACAGCGTGGTGTGGTTTACCCTTTCCCCATCACGGATCGTCACAAACCCTCTCTTCATCAATTCGTTAATTCACTCACTCTTTCGGTCAGTGTTGTGGAGCACCCAGTATCTGCTAGGCCCTGTGCTGGGAACTGGCGATGGAGGAGTAAACGACACAGGCCTGGCCCTGTCCTTTGGGAGTACATCATCCCACAAGGCACAATGGTATCATTGGGGCCAGGCTAAAAACGAAAACGACTCTACCTTCCAGAAAAAGCATCTGTCTCCGTGACATTTTCCATTGGGGTGAGACGGGCCAGGCCTCTGTGGGCTCCTGCGGTGTGCTGTTACTGATGGGTTATCAGGAGAAGGGGGATTGAATAAGCTGGACAGCTCAGAGGGCTTTGGGCTTGCCAGAAAAAAGCAATCGACTCCTAAGGTGGAAGGCGGGTGTTTTTGCCTATCTGCCTTTTGGCTGCATTGGCCTTTGGCTGCCAAGCCTAAGAAAGATGGCCTTTTCTTCAGTCATCACAGGTGCGCCAAATGACTCTGAAAGCAGCAACAGTGAAAGTTTTCAGGCAGTTTTAGCTGTGAAGGTTGAGCATTTTAGCAAAACCAGGGCGAGAATATGTAGGACTCTTTATTTGTAATTGAAAGCGTTTGCTTTTGTCGACGCATCTCTGTGAAGAGCTTGCCTTTGTCACGGTAACGTACCAGCTGCTTTCCTTTGAGATGGAGGTTGGTGCAGGTTTCTGGCTCTTAGGTGTTGTCTCAATCTCAGGAGGAAAGGATTGAGTGAACAGTGGCACTGCCATCCGTCTATCTATCTGTCTATTTATTTATTTATTGGGAGTAATTTTTCCCATCTTTATTGAGGTGTAATTGACGAATCAAAATTGTATGTGTTTAAAGTGTACAATGTGATGTTTTGATATACAGGTACCTTGTGAAATGATTACCCAATCAAGCTAATTAACATATCCATCACTTCACCTAGTTACACTTTGTGTGTGTGATGAGAACACTTAAGATTTACCCTGAGACAATTTCAAATATACAATACAGTGTTAATTATAGTCCTCATGCTGTACATTAGATGTCCAGAATTTATTCATGCTGCATAACTGAAACTTTGTGCCTTTTCATCAAACACAGCTTAAGTATCTATAGACAGAAGAATATATAAAAGAAGTAGTATATATGTATATACGGTGGAATATTATTCAGTCTTAAAAGAGAAGGAAATCCTGCCAGTTGTGACAACACGGATGAACTTGGAGAACATTATGCTAAGTGAAATAAGCTAGACACAGAAAGCCAGATGTTGCATGAGCTCGCTTAAATGTGGAGTCTAACAAAGTCGAACTCGTAGAAGCAGAGAGTAGAATGGAGGTTGCCGGGTTGGGGTCGGGGCAGTGGGCACTGCCATTGACCTTGCTGCTTCATGTCAGCACAGCTGGTTGGAGTAGGAACACCGCATTTAATTTGAGGTGGTTGGTCAGATGCTATTTATCTACGGTACGCCAGTCATGACCCTTCAGGGTCCTAAATTGTGTCCGCTTAAATACATATGTTGAAGTCCCAACCTCCAGTATTTTAGAATGTAACTATATTTGGAGCTAAGGTCTTTAAAGAGGAAATTAAGTTCAAATGAGGTCTTTAGGGTGGGCCCTAATTCCCTATGATTGGTATCCTTAAAAGAAGAGGAAATTTGGACACAGGCATGTATGAACACAGAGGAAAGACCATGTGAAGACACAGGGAGGAGATGGCCATCTATAAGTACTTTGTTATACACCCCTGATCCTTACAAGGGAGTAGGACTAGGGGGTTGAAGCCCCTCTGGCTCTGACGTGCCTTGACTGCCTGGATTTTCCCTGAAATCCACGCCTGTCTGGAAGACTCCTGGGGGCACATGATGGATCTATAGTCCCCGGGTGGAAGCTGTCTTGGTTGGTGCCCTGTGTATTGCGTGATGTGGTGACCACAGTCAGGTTGGGGATTCCCGGGGGAGGAATAGAAACCTACTGTATAAACTGTGAAGTGCCGTGCCAGTGTGGTGCTTCATTTTTGTGCTTCTGAGATGCTAGTGACTGATGAAGGTGAAATACAGCTTTGGGATAAGATTCAACTTCTGCTTTGGAGTCAGACAGACCTTGGTTCCACTTTTGCATCAGTCATTGACTCTCTGTTCTAGTATTTCCCATCTTAAAACTAGCCAACCAACACACCGTCCCTCCCCATTTCTATCTTAACCCCACGTTCCCCTCCGGCTGCCACTTCCTGTCTCTGCTCCTTTTTTACAGGAAATGTCTTGAAAGGGTTGTCTGCGGTCACTCCCCTGCCTCCGCCACGCTGCCTGGATGGCTGCCCATCGCACCACCAGGGCTGCTGTTGACAAGATCTCCCATCACGTCCTGAGACCACGTCCTGCTGTCCCTTGTTGCTTCTCTATCCTTATCTTTTGTGATGTCTCAGCAGCCTGAGCTCAGCTTACAACTCCCTTTTTACTTGAAATGCGTTCCTCCCTTGGCTTCCCCCACGGACGTCGCCCCTTCTGGGTTTTTATCTTACCCCTTGGTCTGCCTTCTCAGTCTCCTTTTCTGGCTCCAGCTCTTTCTCCCAACTTTAAAATGGCTCAGCGCCCCAAGACACCCTGGCTTTTTTCTCTTGATCTACCTTCTTTCTCACATTGATAACATCAAGTCCATGGCTGAGAAACATCACCCCCGAGCAGAGGACCTCTCAGTCAACATCTGCAGCCTGCCCTCACCCTCAAGTCCTGGGATCACGCGTCCCACTGCCCACGGCAGGCCTCTTGGATGTCAGATGGCGTCTCAAACTCATTAAAGATAGAATTTTGTTTGGTTTCCTTCCAGCCACAGTGGATAATTCTCTACTCAAACATGCCAAACCTGTTTCCAGTGCTGGGGCCACTGCACCTGTGGTTCCCTTGCTCTGGAAATTTCTTCTCCCTGAGACTCACTCATCAGCCTTCTTATTATTTAGGTCTCAGATCAGTCCCTTTTGAGAGGACTTCTGGTCACGCAGCCTACAGTAGCCTCCCAGACTCTATCACTTACCCTGTTTTAATTCTCTGCACGCTTTATTATTTCTGATATATTTTTTATTTTACTTGATGAGTGTTTTTCTGTCATTGGAAGGCAAGCTCCGAGAGAGTGGTGCTGTGTCTGCCTTGTTCATGGCTACATCCCCCGTGCCTGGAGCAGGCTGAGCCTCCTGGGTGCTCAGTGAGGATTTGGTGAATGACTAGATGAAGCCGCTCAAGTTCTTTAGCCCTTAATTCCTGACTCCTAGAGAGTGGGTCAATAGGAAGCTGGAATTTTGTCTATGTTTTAGAATTTAAAAAAATCATTGAATTGGAGAAAAGTCCTCAATCTGTGCCATTTCAGAAGCAACAAAATCCTTGCCTTTTTTTTTAAATGAGGGACTCAAAACTCACAGTTACTGTCTTCTTTTTTTTTTTTTTTTTTGATCCATTAAAATATCAGTGGACTGAAAAAGTTATGAGCCACAAAAACAGAGAAAATGAGAGAAGGGAAGAACAGATGAGAAAATGTCCACAGAAGTTTGGTTTCTGGAAGACAGAGGGAGAGCGGTGCGGGGGTCAGCGGGGCTCCTGCAGGAAGAGGGCTGGTGGCACTGAACCGACTCAGTCCAGAGTCCCCACAGGCTCGGGACTTGGGGGCAGCAGATACATGAAGGATGGCGCTGAGAATGTGGGATTGGTGGCAAGTTTCTATGTGGAGTGGCTGGACCCTCAGGTCCCTGCTTTCACCTGTTTCTTCCAGGCTACTTCATCCCTTCCTCTAACCAGGAGGAGATGGGGAGTTGCAAGGGCAAGGTTGGGGCTCAGCATATCAGGCTGAGTGGAGAGAGCAGATGGGGGCCAAGTGGGAAACAGGGGGAGCAAGCAAAGGTCTGAACTCTGAACAGTGGGACCTGCAGCCAGGGTTGCCTGTAGGGTGTACAGGGCTGGCAACTTTTTTTTTTTTTTTTTGGTGGTGGTTTTGTCTATAGCAAATTAAGAACTTGAACTACATAAAATCAGCCTATCAGCTCTATTCTGGTGGCCCAATCTCATGTGATCCTATGATAAAAATATTGTGTTGGCCAATAGGATTCATCTGCTTGCTGGGCCACCCTTCTGGAACCAGGGCCTGGCCACTGGGCCCCAGGATGACTCCATAAATATGAATCCTGGAGCTCCTTGGGGCACTTGGTTAACCCCTTGCATGGAGGAGAGGGTCAGAGAGCACCTTGAAGGGGAGAAGCAGGCACTAGGACTCATGTGGGACCTGGTCTGGGCTTGGGGCATCTTACCTGGACCACACTGCTGCCCCTGCCAGTCCTGGGGGTACTATCTCTGGCCAGTCTTGGGGGAACTTGCAAGGGAAATTTGCAAAAAGACACCTCAAAGCATCGGTTTCCCATGAAGTGTGGGGCTTAGGTTAGGGGTCCTGCTTGCTTGAGTCTAAGGGCTGTTCTACCTGCAGCCTGCATCCCACCACAGACTCCTGGGATGCTGGTGGTCTCATACCACCCAGGTAGGACAGAGAAGACAATGAATAGTCTCAGAGGAAGGACCTCCAGATACTTACATTTGAGGGTCCTCAATGAAATGGCTGATCCTTCATCCAGTCTTCCTAGAGTTAAGCCCATCTCTCAAGGAAACCCTGACTACGCACTCTGAGTCTCTGTTTCAGATACATACTTACTTTTTCTCTTTAATGTGAGCAGTCAGGGAACATCAGACATCAGAGGAAAGCCTCCAACACGAATGACAGGCGCCAAATAAAACAAACTTAAAAGAAAACAAAAAAGCAAAGAAGAGAGGAAACAGATCTAAATCAGAATATGGGGGAGAAAAATCTCTAAAATCCTCAGAGACGAGCTATTGCATTCATGACACAATTTCAGGATGCAACGAAGCAAAAAGAAACAACCAAAGAATAAGAAAGAGGGCTTGGGAATTACAAATGTGCTAGCTGAAATAAAAAATTCAGTGGAAGGTTTGGGGGATAAAGTCAGTGAAATCAGCCAGGAAGTAGAACAAAAAGACAAGAGACGGAAAATAAAAGAGAAATGATAAGGCACTTATAGGGTCAAATCAGGCAGTCCAGCAGTTGACACATAGGGGTTCTAAAAAGAAAAAAGCAAAATGAGAGGAGAAGAAATTATCACAAAAATTCTAGGCAGCGATGTATTAGACTAGAAGAACCTGACACTCCAATCAAAAGCATCCTGATTGCCTAACACAATCAATGAAAGAAAATCCACATCAAGGCACATCTATTAAAAAGGTTCAGGGACTTCCCTGGTGGTGCAGTGGTTAAGAATCCACCTGCCAATGCAGGGCACATGGGTTCGATCCCTGGTCCAGGAAGATCCCACATGCTGCGGAGCAACTAGGCCCATGCACCACAACTACTGAGCCTGCGCTCTAGAGCCCATGAGCCACAACTACTGAAGCCTGCATGCCCTAGAGCCCGTGCGCCAAAACTACTGAGCCCACACGCTGCAACTACTGAAGCCGCGCGCCTAGAGCCTGTGCTCTGCCACAAGAGAAGCCACTGTAACGAGAAGCCCGCACACCACAATGAAGAGTAGCCCTCACTTGCCACAACTAGAGAAAGCCTGCGCGCAGCAACGAAGACCCAACGCAGCCAAAAAAAAAAAAAAAAGGTTCAGAATTCAGTGATAAAGAGAAAAATTAGTGCCTTTTGCAGAAGAATGAGAATCCAAGTGCAGTACTGGATGCTGGAAGACAAGATAGTAAAGTCTTGAAACTTCTGCAGGAAAAAATTTTTTTTTTTTTTGCCTTACGCGGGCCTCTCACTGTTGTGGCCTCTCCCGTTGTGGAGCACAGGCTCCAGACGCGCAGGCTCAGCGGCCGTGGCTCACGGGCCTAGCCGCTCTGCGGCATGTGGGATCTTCCTGGACCGGGGCACGAACCCGCGTCCCCTGCATTGGCAGGCGGACTCTCAACCACTGCGCCACCAGGGAAGCCCAGGAAAATTATTTTTAATCAGATTCTATGCTTAGCTAGAAGTTACATGTGAAGGTAGCATATAGATATTTTCAGACAAGACTCTATATAGACGTATAGATTATATATAGATCGATCTATAGATATATATAGATAAATACATACATATATATATAAATATGTATTCAGACAAGTGTCTCTCTGTGCATCCTTTTCTGAGAGGTGTTGTGAGCTATGTTGCTGCAAAATGAGGACGTGGACAAGAAAGAAAACATGGAACAAAGAAACAGGGGCTTCAACTCACAGGAGGCTGAGAGGCGAGTCCTGAGAGGACAGACGGACAGGAGACCTAGATGGCAGCCAGCTGAGATGGGGAAGGAGAGGTGCATCTGGGGGGCAGGCGTCCCTTGGAAAAGATCACTGCTGTATTGCCTGTTATAAAAAAAAGCACTTGGTTAAACACAGAGAAAGATTTACTGCAGATCTTAGAGAAGTTTGGCAAAAATTCAACACTCTACTTCAAGATAAAGCAACTAGTAACTCAGGAAAGAAAATTATTCGAAAGAAAAAATCATCACACTGCCATGTTTTACTGAATTTCACATGCCATTAATTGTAAAATCTATGATTATTTTAAGAAGAAAGAAAAAAACTGTTGGCTATGAAAAAGGCAAGTAGTAAGTTGTAAGACATACATATTTTAGAGATATTAGAAAGTTAAAAAATGTAATTCTTAGAATTGGTGGAAATAGCACCCTATTTGGCGTTACAGTGAACTATATTTAGTTCTGCACCCATCTTTGATTTAACCACAAATTGTGATGTAAATCTATTGTGAGGGTAAAGGAGAGGAAAAGTATGGGTATGAACCTGTGTGGGAAATATAAGTGCTAAATACTCATGTACCAAAAAAGAAAGGTAGTAGTTAATGTCTAGAATTGATAAATCAAGAATTAGCAGCATTATTCAGACACGGATGTAACCACACGAAGGAAAGCTAAAATAATCGAGGATGGTGACCTCTGGGCAGTAGATGAGGGCGGGGTAGGTTGGGGTGAAGTGGATTGAAGAATTGATGTTTTTTTTACAACACGCCTTTTGGCATATAATGCATGATTGACATGTGTGTTCATGTTGCTTTGATTAAACAAAGGTAGAGGAAAATACACACACGGCCTTTTTGGAGCTTGAAAGCAGGATAATAATTGGAGACTTGGGGCCCCCAAACCTGCTCTCTCTCTGAAATATCTTCGCTGACAATAAGGTTAAGATATAATCATATCCTGCTTAACTGGCCCCCAGTTAAGCCCCAGAGGGGCTTAACTGGCCCCTCCCCATGCCTCCCCTCCCCTCTTCCCCCAGAATGGAAGTGTGACCAAGGGTGGCCCAAAGTCCTCTTACTATTGCAGAAAGCTTTAGAGTCTACAAATCGTTCACATATTTCAGGCCACTTGATCCTTACCATGGGCTGATTGGGTGTAAGTATCACTGTTTCATGTGCGTAGAGACAGAGCCTGGAGGGGCACCACTGGCCCACCTCTTCCCGTGACAGCTCAGCCCTTCCCTGCCCGTGCCCTGTCACCGTCACCTAACGTCATTCTGTCCCCGTGGTATCTTAGAGGAAAGAGGAAGAGGAGAGGAAGCGAGGAGAAGAGCAGATTCGCCTCCAGGAAGAGCAGAGGGCGAAGGAACTCTACTGGACCCTGAAGCAGGCCCAGCTGCAGAGCCACCCCAGTGAGAAAGAGGAACGCGAGTGGGAAGAACAGCGTGAGTAGAGCTTGTCTCTTGGGGACTGGGGGGCTGGCCTGCCTTCTTCACCCACTCTCCTCCCACCTGTCTGTTTGCTCAGTCATCATTCCAGTTCACTCAATCAGCCCAGAAGCCTTTGCCTGGGGTCAACCATGTGTGTGGTCCTGCTAAGGACCCAGGGGGTACGGGCTCCATCCTCAAGGAACTTACTTGCCTGTTGGGGAGGTTTCTTCTACTAAAGAATAAAACCCTACATTTACTGAGTTACCAATATTTTTCTGACTCTGTGCTAAGCCCTGGGGATCCAGAGATGAGGGATCACGGTCCTTATCTTGGGGGAAGTCACTGGCCAGACAGGAGATAGACACACAGGCTAAGGGCTTTGAGGGAAAATGCACACGTTCTGTTGGAGCACATGGTGGCTATCCTGGTGCTGTTCCAGTTGAGTTACGAAGTGAGGCTTGATGGCGGTGTAGGGGTAACAGACAAAGAAGCTGGAGAGGGCCCTTGGGAAGGAGTACCCAGAATATGACAAAGAAATGTGGTGTGCTTAGGAATTTAGAGGTGTATGGGGTGACTCTTAAACTTGTAGAGTGTCAGGGGTGGTAAGAAGTTAGGTGGGAAAGGAGGGTGGAGCCAGGTTTGCAGGGTGGTGTTTTAATATGTTCTTGAGATTTGCTTTAATCAGGTATGGTTAGACATTCAGACATGGAAATGACTGTCTTGCAGGAAGAAGCTTTTCCTCACAGATTCCTAGACATGGAGAGCATGGCATGCCGAGCAGGGCCACATGGGGAAACACGAGGGTGAGTCAGGAGACAGAGGGAGCAAGGGGAAAAAGTGGGCAAGAGCCTTCACTGTGGTTTCTTTGGAAAAGGTAAGGTAGGGCAGGGTAAACAGGCTTAGGATTGGCTAGTATGAATAATTTCAGCAGGCTCTGGGGTCCAGGGGCTGCCTCTAGTTCTCTGATACCTGGCCCTGGGGTGATTACGGCAGATGGATAGATTGTGGAGTGTAAGAACTAGATAAAAGAGATGGTTGGAAGGTGGGCTTTGCATTGGTTAGTTTGCATTTGAAAGGCACACTTGCCGGTGAGTCCTCTACTAGAATTGGCTAGCTCTTGGAGGCGCAGTCTCTGAAGGATCGGCAAGGCCCCAGATGTCAAAACTTCGAAAAATACAGAAAATAAAAAGGCATGATTAATATGGGTGGACACTGGAAGCTTCTAAAGGTGAGTGACATGCTTCAGGCTGGGTTTGGGAGTGAGAGGACCTCGGGCCACAGCAGGGAGAGCAGAGATGTGAGGTGCTTTCTGCTGGCCAGCATTCTGGTCCTCAGCACTTCTTAGTCACCTGCCAGATTCATTAAACAGACTTAAGAAAATCGAGATGTCATTCACGTACCATAAAATGCATCCTTTAAAAGTGCTCAATCCAGTGGTTTCTAGTAGACTCACAGAGTTGTGCAACCATCACCACTGTCTAATTCTAGAATATTTTCATCACCAGAGAAGGAAACTCTGTGCACTGGCTGTTACTTCCCCCCGCCCCCACACCCCTGGAAACCATTAATCTAATTTCTGTCCCTGTGGATTTGCCCGTGATGGACGTTTCATATAATAGAATCATACATTATGTGACCTTTTGTGTCTGACTTCTTTCATTTAGCACGTTTTCAAGGTCCATCCACATTGTAGCATGGATCAGTCATTCATTCTTTTTTATGACTGAATAAGATTCTAATGTGTGCATACACCACATTTCTGTTTATCCATTTATCAGTTGATGGCCATTTGGGTTGTTTCCACTTTTTGGCTATTATAGGTGATGTTGCTCTGAGTATTTGTGTATGTTTTTGTGTGAACATATATTTTCATTTCTCTTGGATATATATCCAGGAGTGGAATTTCTGGGTCATAGGATAACTCTATGTGTAACATTTTGAGAAACTGTCATACTGTTTTCCAAAGTGACTGTACCATTTTACATTTCTGCAAGCAATGTGTGAGTGTTCCAAGTTCTTCATATCCTTGTCAGCACTTGTTTTTCGTGGTGTTTTGCTTTATAGCCATCCTAATGGGTAGGAAGTGCTACCTCATCGTGACTTTGATTTGCAGCTACCTAACGACTGCCACAAAAATACTGAGGATCATAAGAAACTATTATGAACAATTATATTCCAACAAATTAGATAACCTAGAAGAAATGAATAACTTTCTAGAAACATACAACCTACCAAGACCGAATCATGAAGACATAGAAAATCTGAACCGTCCAGTTACTAATAAGAATATTGAATCATAAAGTTATATACGGGTATTCAACGTCACAGGGGTCGGTGCCGCTGACCCCGCATTATTCATGGGTCAACTGTATTTCTTTTGACATTATAGAGGTAAGCTTTTTTGTAAAGTCTCTTTGCTTCTACTGAGAGTTTTGAGGAAAACTGGAAGGAAAAATTAATATCAGTCCCCAAATAGAAGATGCCATGCCTGTTCAAAAGAAGGTTTTTCTACACAGCAGGAACCAGGAGATAACTGTGGGTGGCAGCCTTGGTGTAGCGGTGTCCTTTCTTCATGAATGAAATTACTTGCCAGGTTTAGGTGCTGCAAGGCATCGATTGGCTCCCTGTTTTGGTATGAACTCATGGCATACTGTAGCGTTTGGGAGTTCAGCGGCCTGCCGATCTCTCAAAGGATGACCGTGACGTCTACTATTGGAAAGGTCAAGCAACATTTTGATTTTGATCTTGAATGTCCAGTCTCATGGGTTGGAATTTGGCCGATTGGAATTAGGCATATACGGTTTTGGTTTTTGCATGGGAATTCTTGTAATGCTTATAAATGAAAATGAAATCATTCAACCATCTTAAGTCAGACAAAAATAATAATAATAAAAGAAACATACTGGCCTTGGAAAAAAACAAAAAAAGAATGTTGAATCAGTCATAAAAAATCTGCCAACAGAGAAAAGTCCAGGAGCAGATGGCTTCACTGATGAATTCTACTGAACATTTAAAAAAGAATTAATACAAGTCTTTCTCAAAATATTCCAAAAAATTGAAGAGGAGGGAACACTTCCAAACTCATTTTAGGAGGCCAGCATCATCTCATACCAAAGCCAGATAGAGACAATACAAGCAAAGAAAATTACAAGCCAGTACCCTTGATAAACATAGATGCAAGAATCCTGTAATATTTTGCTACAGAATATTTGTACATTTGGAAAGGCCTTCTGGAGGAAATGGCATTTGGTTTGGGAAATGTGGGGATGTAAATAAGGCGGGCAAGGGCATTGCAGCTGAGGGAACAGTTCTGAGCAAAAGCAAGGTCATAACGTGCATAGAACACGACACATGCTTTGATGTGGTTGCAGCCTGGGGTTCATGGTGGGTAATGATGGAAATGAGGCCAGAAAGATAAGATGGGCAAGAGCGAACGAAGAATTCATTTGTTTAAATTTGGGATGGATGAAGAGATGGGTGAAAAAAGAAGGCAGGACAAAATTTATACTGAAAAAAATAGTGAACGATCACAGAGTGAAGTCACACGAGGCTACTGTGGTCTGGGGAAGGAGCAATGGGCTGGGAGCCCGGTCCTAGCTCTGCCACTTCCTGGTGTGTGACCTCGAGCAAGTTCTCGCTCTGCTCCGTTTCTCAGTTTCTTCATTTGTGAGCTGAGGGTAATCAGAGAGAGCTGAGGGTGAAATGAGAGGGAGGAAGCACAGGTGCTCTCTAAGTTGTGAAGGGCTGTCACTCACGAAGTGTCCCTCTTTTTTGTAGCTACACAATGAGATGGAAAGTTATGGGCTGGGCTGGTGTTTCATTGGTGACGGAGGATGGAAATCATTTGGCCCCAGTGCTGCCTGATTGCTAATTAATGTACTGTGTGGCAACCGAAAATGGAAAAACCTACCCTGAACAGAGAAAAGATGTGATCATTCAGGCCCATGATTTGGGTTCCTCATTTTATGCTTTCTTAAAGAATGATGAGCTAAACCCTGGAGGCTGTCATTCAAATCCAGCAAAGCCATTCTGCACTCAATTAACTTAATATGAAAGATATAGTGGGCCATTAATCTACTGGGAGCAGCAGTTTTCGATAAAACACCTAAATTAAATTCTCCAAGTTAGAAAAAAAGGGAATTGTTCCCTTTAATATCACTTGAATACAGAGTTAGTTATTCAGTTCAAACAGCGGAGCAGGCTCTGGCTTCTGAGAAGCTCTGAATATATCAGGCAGAAATTCACTTAATAATTTCTCAACTGTGAATTTGGAAGAGTGCGAGTTAGATAACCTTTAGTCATCCAGAGATTTAGAGATGAGCCGGCCTGACTTGGTTAACGGTATCATTTACAAAAATTGGAGCTGTGTGACTGTTCACTCCTCCCCTCCCTCTTTGAGCTGTGTGATCCCGGTTGTGGGCCCCCCCTACCCATAACTAGCACTCTAGTGTCGCACGCCTTGTGGGGTTTCGGTCAGAGCTGAGAAAATATGTGCTCGGGCCCAGTAGGGAGTCCAGTTATGCTGGTTCTCTTCTCTTCGCTCATAAAAGGGCATGTGCTCTGGAGTCTGGGTTTAAAGTCAGTGATTCTAAAATGCTGTGCGCTTGACACAGGCAGAGCTTGAAGGGGCCTGTGGAGATGGGGTGTGGGTCTGCCGACGGGGTGGGCAGAGAAGAGTTTTGGGCTTGAAGGAAAGCTGAAGGATGGCACGGAAGGATTTTTTTTCTCTCTGCTGACGGGATGGGAAATTGTGTAGTTGCTCCTTGGACGTAAGTTTGAACTGATCCCCAAACTCCAGGTGCCATGTATTTTTGGCTTTACAGCTCAGAATGATGCCAGCGTGAGTCCCCACATGCCTGATTCATGTCCTGCTCCCCTCTTGAACTACTCAGGAATCCCTGGGCACTTTATATTGTCCCCAAAGTGAAGTCTTTCGGAGCTTCACGCTGGCATGGGGAGCGCTCTGGTCTTAAGGAACCCCTGAAGTTCCTCCTGGTGGCCACAGGGGGCCACTGTTGGCAGCAATCAGGATTGCAAGCAGAACAAGGATGGTTGACAGGTGATCTCAGAAGCCTCGGGGTGCAGGTAGAGACAGCCCCTTACTTTGGCCTTGTTTAGCTGTTGGTGAGCCTCACTGGGTTTCTCCGAGGCTCATCAGAGCTCACTGTCTTGGCACCAAACACGTCCTCTCCCCAGGTGACGGCTGCTCCGGCAGGTTGAGTCACCAGAGGCCTGTATGTATATCCTTCAGCATCCGGACCACCTGTTTCCCTTCTCCCAGGGCTCAGGAAACGTACCCTTCTCACGAACTTTCATTTTTCCCATTTCCCTGACAAGAGCTCCTGACTCTACCCAGCCCCCATTCTTACACCACTTCCCCACCTTTTGTGCCTTAATGGGGCTGGACCCATCCTAAAGGTGGTATTCCAGTCCCCTTATCTCACAGTCAACATGATCATAACAACAACAATAGATAATATTTAATGAACCTCCTTCATTTGCCCGGAACTGTCCAAGCCCCATCTATGTACAATCTCATTGATGTCTCAAAGTAACCCTACGAGGCCCTCATTTTACAGATGAGGAAATAAAGTGTAGGTATAGTAATTCAAGTTGTCCAAGGTTCCCATGAAGCAGAAAATGGAGCAGAATTTAAACACATCTACACACATACACAATTTAAATCTTTATTGGTGCCTTTTCCTGTATATAGGATTAGTCACTAATTTTCAGAGACATTGTGCTATTCACCCAAGGGGTTACTACAAATTGATGTTGCTTTGAAGCGTTTGGTTTCTCGGCAGGCTGTAACTGGCTCATCTGAATTCTATTCAGCACTGAGTCTTTTCGATCTGGGCAGAGGTAGGGAGAACCATGGGCAAGTGCTCTAGAGACGGGTCTCATGATGAGCAACAGTTAATGATCTTCCAGAACCTTGTGGCCCCTGGACCTTTCCCCCTGAATCCCATAGGCACCTCTCACTCCACACATCCAAACTCCATCCTCCTCTTCCCCCACCTGCCTCATCACCTGACTGTCAGAGGCAGAAACTTGGCTGTCATTCCGGTCTCTCTTTTTGCTGCCAATCCCCAAACCACCAAGTTGTAAAGATCTGACCTCCTCAATATTCTCTGAATTCACTCCCCTCCTTCCCATTGTCCTGACATTAACCCCATTGCTCTTTGCCTAGGTTTCTGGTTTCCAAGCCTCTATTCTTGTTCCTGTCAGATTCATTTCCAACACCATAGCCAAGTCAGTCTTTGAAAAGTGCAAACGGGCATCCTGCTCTCCTGCTTAAAGCCTTTCAGTGGCGTCCATCACCCTTTGGTAAAGCACTAAAATTAATTAGCCGGTATTTATTGGTCTCCTAAATGGCCTTTTCTGTTTCTGCATCTTCACCTCTTGTCCCCTCCCCACAGGAGCTTCCCCCCAGCCATTCTAAGAGGGATGCTCCAACTCCCGCTTGCCTCTGGGCCTCTGCCCCTGAGCCTCCTCTGCCTAGGAGAGCCTCTCCTTGGCCTCTCTTTGTTGAATCCTGTGTGTCCACCAGGCATCAGCTTAGATGTCCTTCTCCAGAGGATTTCTCTGCCTGGATGAGGTGTCCCCTCTCTGGGGCCCCGCGGCACCCTGTGCACACCCCACACAGCTCCATTCACCATTTGCTGGCATGTTTCCTCTCCCAGGCAGTAAGCTCTCCAAGGGCGTGGACTGTGTCTTGCTGGTTGCTCTATCCACATCCCCTAGCCAGGCAGCCAGCTGATACGGTGGAAAAAAGCACTGATTCTGTAAGACGCTACACTGCCATCTACCAGGAAATTGTCACATCTGTACATATCAATGATGGTCATGGGCGACAGCGCCCCCTGGAGTTGTGCAATGCACAGCTCGGGCCTGCACGGCATGGAGCTGGCACAGGGAGGCACTATACACACGTGCTGAATAAGTGTGTTTTTAGTGCCCGAATGTGTTATTTAAAGTGTTAAAAACCCTGCGTCTTGCAATGACGAGCCTGGCCACATCTCTGGAGCTATGCAACTGCTCCCAGAGATGCTGCCAAGAGGAAACCCAACTCCTGCTGTTTCTCTTCAGCATTGGAGAACTGAGCAGGAGCCTGGGGCACAGGCAAGGACGTGATTCCAGAGCAGCCTGGCCGTTCTGGCAGCCCTTGGACGAAGCAGGGGGTGGTCTCTATTTTCCATGGAGGGAAAACTAAGACCCAGAGAGATGAAAACTTGTCCTGGGCTATATAGAGAGTTAGGAGCAAAGTAAAGCAGAATGCTCAGCTGTCTCCCCACCCCCGAGCCTGGGACAGCTGAAACTCCCACTCTGGCATGGGTGTGGCTGGACTCCCCAGACTGTGGGACTTGGTTTCTTTCGCGTAGCAGGGCTGCAGGCCAGGCAGTCCTGGAGGGTGGTGTCTTAGCTCTGGGAGGTGGTCCCACGCTGGGCAGATGTGGGTGCATCCTCGTGCTAGGAGAGCAGAGATGGAAGGGATCTTTCCCCCTGATCTGCAGGTGAGAGAACGGAGGGATGGCAGCAGGGACACAGCTGGGGACATTTCTAGCTAATGGTGACACCCTGCTGTGCTCTGGCCTCTTCATTCTCAGCCTGGTGCTCCCCAAGCCAGAATGTCCTTTTGTTTTTTTCATTTTAATTGTGGTAGGGGACTTCCCTGGTGGTCCAGTGGTTGAGATTCCGTGCTCCCAATGCAGGGGCGCAGGTTTGATCCCTGGTCAGGGAACTAAGATCCCACATCCTGTACGGCACGGCCCTCCCCCCACCCCAAAAAAGTAAAAAAAACCAAATAAATTGTGGTAAAATATACAACTTAAAATTAACCATTTTTAGGTGTGTAGTTCAGTGGCATTCATAGTGTTGTGCTACCATGACCACCACCCACCTCCAACGTTGGTTATCTTCCCACACTGAAACTCTGTCCCCATTAAACTAAAACTCATTTCACCCTTCCTGTAGCCCCTGGCAGCCGCCACTTTCTACTCTGTGAATTTAACTACTCTAAGTGCAATAAGTGGAGTGTAAGTGAAATCATACAACGTTTGTCCTTTTGTGGCTGGCTTATTCACTTAGCATAATGTCTTTAAGATTCATCCATGTTGTAGCATGTGTCAGAATTTCCTCCCTTTTTGAAGGCTGGATACTGTTACTTGTATGTGTATCCTATATTTTCTTTATTTATCCATCGATGGACATTTGGGTTATTTCCACCTTTTGGCTATTGTTAATCATGCTGTTATGAACATGGCTGTACAAATATTTGTTTGAATTCCTGCTTTCAATTCTTTTGGGTATATATCCAGAATTGGCATTGCTGGATCATATGGTAATTGTATGTTTAATTTTTTATGGAATTGCTGTACTATTTTCCACAGCAGCTGCACCATTTCACATTCCCACCAACAATGCATAAGGGTTCCAATTTCTCCATGTCCTTGCCAATACTTGCTATTTTCATCTTTTTTTATATTTAAAAATTTAAAAAATAATAGCTATCCAAATAGGTGTGAAGAGGAATCTTATTGTGGTTGGTCCATTTTTTCAGTCTCTAAATTCAGCTTTTCTTCTGGTCCTCAGTGTTTTCATGCTGCTCAGCTGCCTTTATGTATTTCTGAGAGATGAGATGGAGAAAGGAGACCCTGGAACCTACCTTAGAAGTGGAGATGGCCATGGCCCCCCTTTGTTCTGCATGCAGTGCAGGCCCTGGGAACTTGGGCCGTGGGAGGAAGCCGGTGACTCGGTTGGGGCCCTCGTCTCTGCAGTGCGCCCTCCGGGGACAAGGACTGTCCGATACTTGCTGCTTCAGGGCACAGATGCTTATGGTTGTTTTCAATGGGATAGAAGAAAAAACTTCAGATTCTGGCTGAGGGTTTCCATGGCAGTCATATGATACAGTTCGAATCTATCCCGGATTCAGAGAAGGAACAGAAGCAACCTTTTAAGATTTCAAAGCTTAATTTAGGGTAAGCTGGGAGTACCTGGCAGTCCAGTGGTTAGGACTCGGCACTTTCACTGCTGTGGCCCCGGGTTCAATCCCTGGTCGGGGAACTAAGATCTCGCACTGCTTGTAAACAGACCCAGATTTCATGTGACCGAGCATCAAGGGTGCCCCCTCCTTGACTGGCCAAGAATTGTCTATGACTACATTTTGAACATGGGAATGCCAGGGCTAATGAAAATAAAAGTTTTAGCTAACGCTTATCATGGTGCTTAAAATGTACCTGACACAGGTCTAAGTGGTTTATATTATTAGCTCTCTTAACAACTCATAACAACTTTATGAGGTAGGGACTCTTATTATGTCCATTTTACTTTTGAGGAAACGGAGGCCCAGGGTGATTAAGTAACTTGTCCAGTGTCACACAGCTGGTAAATGAAGTTGAGATCTGAACCCAGGCAGCTAGGTTCCAGAATCAGGCTTTGGGAAATTTGAAGAAAGGATCAAGTTCAGAGGCCTGATTTAGTAAGACATTGCTTTAAAAAAAGTACTTCATAGTTTATAGAATTTTATGTTTCATTGAATCTTCATAGTAACTCAGTGTGGCAGACATTCATGTCATTCTCATTTTGACAGAGGTGTAAAGTGAAGCCTAGAGGCATAGAGCTTTCTTAAGAAAGCTGGCATGGGGTGTTGGTGAGGATGGGAGAAGAGGGAACCCTGTGCACTGTTGGTGGGAATATCAAATGGTGCAGCCGCCATGGCGAACAGTATGGAGGTTCCTCAAAAAATTAAAAATAAAGCTACCATATGACCCAGCAATCCCCCTTCTGGGTATATTTCCAAAGGAAATGAAATCAGGCTATTAAAGAGATATCTGTACTCCCGTGTTTATTGCAACATTATTCACAATAGCCAAGCTATAGAAACAACATGAACATCTGTCAACGGATGATTGGATAAAGACCACGGGAATGAAGGAAATCCTGCCGTTTGCAACAACAGACATGGACCTTCAGGGCATTATGCTAACTGAAAAAAGTCAGAGAAAAATACTACACGATACCACCTATATGTGAAATCTAAAAAGCCGAACTTGTGGAAACAGAGAGTAGGATGGTGGCTACCAGGGGCCGGGGGTGGCGGGGTGTGAAGGGGGAGGTGGGGGAGCTAGGGAGATGTTGGTCAAAGGGTACAAACTTGCAGTTAGAAGATGAATAAATTCTGGGGATCTAATGCACAGCCTAGGGATTACAGTCAACAATACGTTATATGCTTCAAAGTTGCCGAGACTAGATCTTTTTTTTTTTTTTTGCGGTACGCGGGCCTCTCACTGTTGTGGCCTCTCCCGTTGCGGAGCACAGGCTCCGGACGCGCAGGCTCAGCGGCCATGGCTCACGGGCCCAGCCGCTCCGCGGCATGTGGGATCTTCCCGGACCGGGACACAAACCCGTGTCCCCTGCATCGGCAGGCGGACTCTCAACCACTGCGCCACCAGAGAAGCCCCGAGACTAGATCTTAAATGTTCTCACCACACAAAATTAACTATGGAACCTGACGGAGGTGTTAGCTAATGCTATGGTGGTAATCATTTTGTAATATTTTAAGTGTATCACATCAGCACATAGTACACCTTAAGCTTACATATGTCAATTATGTCTCAAAAAAAGAACACGAGAAAAGAAAAGGACCCAAGAGAGCCCTCTCGGAGCTGCCGTTAACCTGTCTGACTCCACATCAGCCCCTGGGCGGCAGGGCTGGCTTCCTGTTGCAGCCTCAGCTGCATCCTCACCTCCAAGTGCCCTCCAGGCCTCTGCCTGGGCATCACGGTTGGTCTGAGTCGGTGGACACAGCTGCACAGGGGAGAGTTCGCAGAATGGTGGGGAGCTTGGTGGCGCCTGAACACAGAGTGTGGGCAGGAGCTCAGAGGCCCACTGGGCTGGGAAAGAAAGTGGGGCGGGCAGGATGCTCCTTAGGGGCCAAGGGGTTTGCCCTTTGTCCTGTGTGCATTGGGAGCCACTGAAGGCTTCTGAGGCAGACAGTGGCAAAACTAGAGCTGGCTTTTAGGAGGCTGGGTTTAGTCCCTCTGTGACCCACAGCTTGTGCACTCTCCTAGCCAAGTTCCAAAAATCTGTCTTCGTAGTTTGCATGTGACTTCCTTCTGTCACTGAGTGTGACTGTCTCTCGGGCTGTCAACACTCAAAGGTCACTGGCCCTTAGAGGGCACAAGCTTCTATGTTTAGTTTGTAGTCTAGTGACCGCAAAGCCTGTGCTGGGAAACCTGGCCTTGTTTGAGCCTGTGGTAGCAGGCACTATGGTGTTCTTAGTACCTAGAGTGGAAATATAGGGTTTTTTTCCCCCTGGGGTGGATTCCTCCTTCTTTTTCTGGAAGAACTCCTATTGACCTTTCCAGACACAGTGGAATGCTCCATCTCCTTTGGTGGCTCCTGGCTTCCTCATAGAATGTGAGTGCTACCGCCCCTAAACTCTGACAGTACTTGATCAGTCCCTGTTCTCTTTGTGCTAGAGATATTTATTTGTCTGATTTTCCCAGCTAGGCTCTGAGTGCCTTGAGGGAAGCGTCTGGTCTTTGCTGTCTCTATATCCAGTTCAGGGCCTGGCAGAGTTAAGTACTTAATTGGGCACAGTCGTCCAAGCATATTATCACCTGCTGACTGATACATATGTATTCTAGGCACTAGAATGCATCAGTGAATAGACCAGAGAAAATTCCCCTCCTGCCCTGGAGCTCTCAGCTTATTAGCTCCTCTGCATGTGACTTCCACATCCATAAATACCTTCTGAGGGACAGACTTCCCGCTGCCTTCCTCAGATCTGGGGGATGTTGTTTCGAGGGTGGACTTTGACAACTTGAGAAGGAGAAGCGCTTTCTTTCAGCATGAGGGCCATGTGCCTTGTATCCTCCAAATGCTAACAGAACACAGTTCTCTGACTGGTAGGTTGTAGGTGCTCGCTGCACAGGTATTGGATGGAGATTGGAGTAGAATTAGACTGTGGGTAAGATTTTACTCCCGGGGGGAGGGGGACCTGCTTGGGCCAGGGCAATCCCAGGTCTTGCACAATGAGAAGGACACGGCCAGCTCCACGAGTTCTCTACAAAAGGATTGGATTTTAGAGGCAGACAGGGGCCTGACACGATGCAATCAGACTACAAAATAATTGGTTTTAATTCTAGACCGTACCTGCAGCAGGTTTTGTCCCCTCTCTCGGCACTTTCCCAGCCCCAGGACTCCCTTTTGAGTTTTAGAAGCAGCAACTTGCAGATGTCCACACTGCCTTGAGGAACATGAAAAGACAGAGGCCAGAGAGAGGGGCCTTGTGGCATTCTGGAACCTGTGGCGTGACACAGCTGTCAAAGGATCCCCTCCTTTCCCTCCAACACACTCACCCACCAGCTGTC
The DNA here is from genome assembly GCF_951394435.1 of Stenella coeruleoalba. Classification (NCBI taxonomy): domain Eukaryota; kingdom Metazoa; phylum Chordata; class Mammalia; order Artiodactyla; family Delphinidae; genus Stenella; species Stenella coeruleoalba. The sequence goes on along the minus strand of NC_137162.1, from coordinate 53,250,515 downwards.
AAGGCCACAGGAAACCAAAGAGAAAGGGCACTGTAACTGGGACTCCAGAGTTTCCAGCAACTCATCCTGTGGTAGCAGACAGGGTGGTTCCCGGCCAGGCTTGGCCACTGACCCAGCTGGGCAAGTCAGCGTCCTTCCTTGGAAAGCAGTTTCCACGTGAATAACATGAGGAGGTTGGATGGGATGGTCTTAAATGCTCTTGTGGCTTTTTGTAGGAAAGAGCAGGGGCTCTGGTATCAGATACACCTGATTTTAAAATGAAAGGAAGCTTGAGAGGTGGGGTAGAGTGGCGTAGAGAGCTGCATGGATTTCAGAGCCAGACACACCTGGGTTCCGACCCTGGCTCTGCCCCTTATTAGCTGTTTAACTTCAGACAAGTTGCTTAACCTCCCGGAGGCTGGGTTTCTGTGCAAACATAGTGATGTGCCCTCCTCCCTTGGTGGCTGGAGGAAGCGTCTATAATGCGATATTGCAGGGAGGGCCCGGAGCTCAGGGCTTGGCACAGAGAAAGCTGTAATCAGCATGGGTGGTGGCAGTGGTATTTGAGATGCTAACCACTTCAAGGTGGACAGGTGTCCTTGAGGCAGGGCACAGGGTTTGAGAAGCTGCTCTGAGCAGGGCACTCCAGGAAGAACTACACATGGAGGTGTAAATTTCCATCCAAAAGTTGCTTGCTCATTCTGGAACAGGGCCACAGGAACAGCTGGACCACCCCAAACTGTCATGAGTGTCTTTATCCCACAGGGACAGGCTAACCCAGGGCTGCTGGCTCAGGTTGGGCCCGCCATTGCCGGGTGCCAAGCCTCCACGCAGCACACGTGGGTGCATCCGGATGAATCCTGGGATTCTGGGTGAGTCCCAGGGCTCCTGGCCATGTACTGGCTTGCTCAGTGCGTGGCCTGGGCTGCAGGTCTGGGTGAACACGCTCTCTATTCCTTTCCAGTGCGTCGGTCCAAGGCGGCTGATGAGGAGAGAAGGCGCCGAGCCCAGCGCGCCCGGGACGAGTACCGGCGCCACTCCCTCCGTGCCATCCAGAAGGGCACGGTCGCTGGCCTCAGCTCCAGGTTCCGAGAGCTCGGCCAGAGCCACGAGCAGGAGGCGAGACTCTACCACCACCTCCTGGGCCCGGGGCCGCCTTCACCCCTGGCCGTGCCTGGCAGGTGAGTCGCGGACCTCGCATCCCGCATCCGCATGCGCGGTGTGTCTGGGGGAGGGCCTCCGGCTGGGGCGTAGGGCACCAGAGATCCGGTCCGGCTCTGCCTCCGACTTGCTGTTTAATTTGGGGCTAGTCATCTCCCCTCTGTTGGCCTCAGTGCCCTAGTCTGTGTAATGGGGCAGGAGTTGGGGAGAGGAGTCGGGGTTGGAGATTTCTACCAACTCTGGAGTTCTGGGAGGCTTCACCTCTTTGGGGTCTAGGATTCCTTTGAGAATCTAAAGAAAGCTGTGTACCCTCTTCTCTGCGAAATGCACATATGTAAATACCCCAAAACGTTTGCATATAATTTCAAGCTCTAAAAGATCCGTAGACCCCAGGTTAAGAACTTGTAATGTAAGACCTCAAATGGGTTAAATGTGGCCCAGCAGCCTGGAACCAGAACTCGCTGCTGCTTTTTGTAACCACAGGTGATGCTGGTGCATCCCGGGTTCTGATAGCCGGTTGCAGATGAACGCAGTTGAGTGCAGGAGGGTCCTTACACGCTGGGCTGATGAGTGGTTTGGCAAGGGCGCTCAGGTGACTGACTGCCCATGATTGCTGGGACGGAGGATCAAGAGGTTGCCTGGAGCCTCTCGACCTGCCGCCTGTGCCCACCTCAGGCCAGCCCTAAGGTTGGTTCCCCTCCTCATTATTGCTGATTGTCTGCTGCCCGGGGGAGGGCTCAGAGGCTGGATGGTGAGTGCCTGCTGCTCCCTGAACCACAATAAACCTGCAGAAGAGTCCATTCAGCCCCAGATGACAGAGGGTTGTCTGGGTTTTGCTTTGATTGGGATCTAGGATTATTCATAAAACCCCCTCCCTCTCCCTGCAGCCTAGGGAGAACTGACATCTGCATTCCTTCCTTCCTTCCCTCCCTTCCTTTCCTCCTTCCTTGTCATTTATATGATTCACAAACCAGAAAGTTTAAAAAGATACATGGAGGAAAGGCTGACTCCCATCCTTGCCGTCCATCTACTCAGTTCCCTCTTCCCCGCACAGGCAACCACTGTTCTTAGTTTATGTGTCCTCCCAGTTCCTTTTTGCAACTGCCAAGGTGAAAAGTTGTATCTCCTTCTTTTTTTTTTTTTTTGCATAAAAGTTTGCCTATCATACACATGGTTCTGCATCTTGATTTTTTTTCCATTTAACTATAAATTTTGGAGGTCTTTACATATCGATTCTTACCTGATTATTTTTATTTAGTTTTCTTTTTACAGCTGCATAGTATTCCACTGCCTGGCTGTGCTCTAATTTATTTTTCAAAACCTCTATTAATGGGCATTGGTGTTGTTTGAAATCTTTGGTTATTACCAACAGTGCCCTTAATGAGTAACCTTGTAGACACGCAACTATTATCTACAAGAGAGATTCCCAAAAGTGGGGCCACTGGGTTAGGGGCTACATGCACTTATAGTATTGATAGTTCTCATCAACTTGCCCTCCACAGGGGTGGTACCAAGGAACACTCTCATCCTTTAGCCTTGCCAGCAGTGCGTTGTCAGATTTTTGTTTTGTATGAGACATAATATCTCAGTGAAAATTTAAATTTGCATTTCTGTTTATGTGTGAGATGAAGTATTTTGTATATGTTTAAGGGCCTTTGGTATTTCTCTATCTGTCTGTTCATTTCCCTTCCTGCCTCTTCATTGTGTTATTGGTCTTTTCGCCATCTGTTTCTAGGAACTCCTTAAGTATTAGGGAAAATATTAGGGATGCTTTTCTTTGTGATAAACATTTTTTCCCCTCAATTTGTCATTTGTCTTTTATGATGATGTTTTCTGTCATGTGGGAGTTCTTTATTTTTATGAGGTCAGATTTTCTTTTATGTTTCCTGGATTTGGAGACATAGTTAGAAAAGCCTTCTTCCTCTTGTGCTTTTGTTTTTAAAGGAGACGTATAATTTGTCCTTCAGGCCCAGAAGACAGAGCTGCATGAACTGTGTTGCAGTCTGGCTCCAGGCTCGCTGTGTGTGGCTGTCAGTAGAGGAGAAGAAGTGACAGCCACAGTGTGCTGCCTTGGGTGGAGCAGGGGGATCAGGGACCATGCAGATGGAGCGGCAGACCCAGGCACCAGAAGCCATGCCTCAGCCTCCTTCCTGTGGCTGCCCCATGGAACAGGTCCCCGTGGCCTCACTGCCCTCAGCACTGTGGTGCTGGCACCGGCGGCCAGCCCACGCTTGCCCGGTTATTCCGGGGGCAGACACATTGTTGATGGGAGAGAGTTCCAGGTGCAGAAGTGAGGCTTCTGGCCAGGTGGCCTCTTGGAGCACTTGGTCCTAGCATTTATATTCTGGGGAATCAGATTCTCTGCTTAGAAACAGAGGGACAAGAGTGAACGAATTTTCCTTGCTGTTATTTATAACCTCCTCTTGCCTTCTAAGGAGAATGAGTCCTAGAAACCAGAGGATATTTCTTCCCCCGAGCACAGTTATTTATTGGGGAATGCAAGTGTGAAGGAAGAGGCTGGGGCAGGGCTGCAGTGTGCCGCTTCATAAAGAGGAAGAGCACCTGAGGTTCCTGAGAAGAGGGAAATCCTCAAGGGCAGATACAGAGGAGCAAAGCTGGTTGGAGGGGTGTTAAAAAAAAGCCTGCAGAGGTGGCAGCGGGAAGCAAGGGGTTTGGAGAACAGACTCCACTGATGATGGCTTTAGGCTGTTCAATGGAACCTCACCCCCTGTCTTATTGCATCTTTTCTAAAATCTACAGTGTTCACTACTGTGTGTGTGTGTGTGGATTTATCTTAGGGCAGGTAAAAATAGGGGCTCCTTCTGGGGTTTGCCAGGAAGTGCTGGGCTCAGCATCGAAGTGTTGGTTGGTGCGGGGGAAATGCAAAGACTTGGGGACATCGTGCTGGTGTTTATTTCATAAGAGACGACGACAGCGGTGGTGAATTCTAAATGCCAGTGCTGTGAGGTGGACAGACAGCAGTGACAGTGTGAGCCTGTGCCAGGTTGCTGTCGCTCAGGGGGAAGGGTGAGAAAGCTGTGGTTGTTCATGCTGGGCCCAAAGTCTGCTGAAGCTCTGTTTTCATCCCACACAGCAGTGCAGTGTGATCTTGCTGCATATCACCTCAGCACACAGTGGTGTGTGTTGTTACGGGGAATGTGCTGTCAAACCCTTACCGGGCTTCATGTCAGTGGGGCTCTAGTGCAGCGGGGTCTCACGTGGCCCCGTCTCTGTATACGTTCAGGAGCCACAGTATAACAAGTAAAATCTGGGCTTACTTATGAGAAAATATCAAAAAGCAGCTAATTTATTACTCAGACCTTCTTCAGGTGCCCCTCTTCATCTCCCTCCCAGGATCTTCAATTCCACACCTGCTTCTCCATCAAAAGTCAGCCCGTGCAGCGACTCTTTCCTCCCCTCTCCCTTTCCTCTGTCCTTTTCCCTCTTACTTCTTGGTGGTGAAGCTCAGCCGTTTCCAGAGCAGATTGAGGCTGTTCACTGTCCTGGTTCTGCCTCATAAAACATGGAAGGCTAGCTGGTCAAGCCAGGTGTCCCCTTAGACGGCAGCGGTGGGTGAGACGGGGAGGGGCAAAACGAGAGTTCTCTTCAGTGCGGGTTTGGGGAGGGCGGAGGACACGCACGTGTGAATAATTTTGCTCCGATTACATTACGATCCTTCTTCATAGACGCTGCTGTTTACGCCCTGGCCATTCTAGAGGGCAAATATGCCTTATCTCTCCCTCTGACATCCCCTCCTATCCTACTTCGCACTCGCACCTGCGTGGCTTTTTTTCAAACTAAGTGACAACAGTTTTCTTTTGGGGAAAACAATAACAGCTGGTACATTATGACCTGCAAAGCGCCTTCAAGTACCTGGACTCATTTAATCCTGTCCACAGGCGTGAGTGTGGGCGTCGGGACTGTTCACTCTCACAGTGGTCTCCCCCACTCCCTCCCCCTCCTTCCTTCCCCTCTCGCGGCCCCCTGCTCTCTCCCTGACTCTGCCGCACTCGGTCTCTGTCTCAGCAGGACTTGGGAGCGGCCCCTGTGTCCCGTCTCCAGAGAAGTCATAGTGCGCTGGTTTAAGGAGGAGCAGCTGCCTCGCCGCGCGGGCTTTGAGAGGAGCACCAAAGCCATCGCCCCCTGGTTCCACGGTAGGGTGGCTTTCCGGATCCCTGGGGCAGGGGCAGATCACTTCCACATCTCAGCCTCCCTCTGGGGTTGGTGCGGGGTCCTGAAGGGCCACCACAATCAGAGGAGTCAAGGACTTTAGACTCCGCTAATTCCGCTCCGGCCCCACGAAGACTGGCCGGTCTCCCAGGGCTAAGGCTCAGCGCTCCTGGCTCACCTGCCTGGGGTGGAGTAGAGAGAGGGCCCACGTCTGTCCTTTCTTTGCTCACTGAGTGTGTTGAGCTCAAGGCACAAGCTTTGATCTCCCCAGGGCGTGCGCTGAAACACTGAGTGACCTTGATGGAGATGGTCAGAGACCAAGCGCAACATCTGTGAGTGCGAGTCCAGGGGACTGCAGGCCCCAGGGCTCTGGACGTGCACTGCCCTCTCTGCTGGGAAGGCATGAACGTGGCTCTTGCCTACTGCCCTCACCTCACAGCCTCCCTGGCCGTCCAGGGCTCCTCAGAGGCATCTTCTGTCTCTGCATTGGGCCTGGTAGGTGTGTGAGTCCCCTCAGGGCCTGAGGAGTGAGGTTCATCTGGGAGCAATGAGAAAACCCAGCCACACGAGAGGTGAGGCTAGCCTTTCTGGTTAGCCATGGGCTCCAAGGGGCCGGGGCCCTGTGTCTTAGGCATCTCTGTACTCAGCCCTCACCTCCGCTTCTTACCTGCTCAGGGATCAGGTAGAGAAACGCATCCAAGACAAATGAACCCTCTTTCTCTGTTGCCACTGATGTTGAGTTCTTCACCTCAGTAGCATCCCCATCGTGTCAGTCAGATTATGCTTAGTGATGCTACAGTGAGAAATGATCCCAAAGTCTCAGTGGCGTCTGCCAGCCAAGACTCATTTCTTACCCATGTGACACGCCCAGTGGGAGTTGGTCGTGAACTTTAATCTGGGCCTCAGACAGAAGGAGTTGCCTCTACTGGAAACGCCAGTGATCTCATGACAGAGGGAAAACGAGGGGCATGGCCAGCGACACACTGGCTCCCGGAGCTTCTGGCTGGAACTGACGTGTGCCATGGTTGCTCACATTCCTCTGGCCAGAGCCAGCCTGGCATCTGTGGTACGGATAGTTTGGAATGGTAATAGAATCTGTTGGGACCACCATCCACTTTCAGACCCCTTCCTTCTCCTGGGCCTCCACAAACCTAACAGAAGGATGGGGTAGCTCTTTATGGCTCAGAAAGTCGACAGTCGACGTTCACGTGTGGCCTAGCTGTGTGTCCCGGGAGCTGGTCCCGGGGATTCCCTGCCTCTAACTTCTGTCCCTGTTATGTGTCCCTGTAGCCCCTGTGAGAGGTTCCATTTGCATCACTGCTTTCCTGTTCATTTGTATATTATCATAATCATGGAAACACAGAACTAGCATCCTGGGCACCTGCGTAGTGCAACTTAAAAGTTCTGTCGCGGTTGGGGTTTGTCAGAACCACTGGCTGCTCTGCTGCACTTGTGGCAGCCAACGGAGAAGGCACGGCAGAGGTGCTTACATTTATCTTTAGCTTTATTTTCTATCCTGATGAAAAAGACATGTACTTTTTATATTGTCACAGAAGAAACAGAACCATGATTTTTTTTTTTTTTTTTTTGTGGTACGCAGGCCTCTCACTGTTGTGGCCTCTCCCATTGCGGAGCACAGGCTCCAGACGCGCAGGATCAGCGGCCATGGCTCACGGGCCCAGCCGCTCCGTGGCATGTGGGATCCTCCTGGGCTGGGGCACGAACCCGTGTCCCCTGCATTGGCAGGCAGACTCTCAACCACTGCGCCACCAGGGAAGCCCCAGAACCATGATTTAAGTCTCGAAATTTACGTAACTGATTTCGTGTTCTTCTCACAGTTCCACCATAAAGCGTGTAGGAACGTTGCTAGTCCACGGACGAGAGCTATGTGTCGAAGTTTTCATTGATCTGTGACAAGATGAAAGGAAAAGGCTCACATATGGAGGGTGGCCAACTATCTTTGCTTGAAAAGGACTGTGTTGTACTCGAAGATGATATCCTCTCCTCAGTTTTAGTGTTAAAATGTCCTATGTCTTATGAATTGATGGTGATAGTAAGCAGTATTTTTTTTTTATATATTGCCTTTGCTCAGAAGAGCAAAAAGGGAGCGGCCCCATGTTGGTTTCCACCCTTTTTACTTATACCTAAAACCCCAAAGTCTGGAACTTCTGGTATGGTCCAACTTCTCTTCCGACATAGCAATTCCCTACAGCATCCTTGGTGGGACCCCCCCCCCCCCATGTTAATCTGTCCAGGAGAAGAAACCTTCTGCCCCACAGTCTAATTGGTAGGGAGTCCGCTGCCAGTTGGCTGGGGCTCTGCTCTCAGCTGGTCTAGGCTGGGCGTCTTCGCTGGGGCGGCTCTGCCCCGTGTATCTCTCAGGCTCCTCCTGGGACTGGCAGGCTAGCCCAGGCATGCGCTTCTCAGGAACCAGAGAGCACGTGGCAGCATGTTAGGCTCCAGAAGTCTAGCCTCCGAACCAGCACCCTGTCACTTTCACCTCGTGCCATTGGCCACAATACGTCACAGAGTTGAGGCGCTGGGATAAATCTTCTGCTCCTTTCGTGTGAGGAACTGCAAAGCCATGCGTCAAAGGGTATGGAGACAGGAGGGGAGGAGAATTTGAGCCGATAATGCCATCGATCGCAATCCCAATATAAATCTTTTCTTTCCTGGGGAAAGCTTTCCTAGTTAATTTAGATGGATTTTAGATGCAGGTTAAAAAGGACTGCTGTGACTTCTATTTTCTTCCCTTCTATCAAACGTTATTTGGATGTGTCGAGGTGTAATCCAAAGAGCAATGTGGGCAAGGAGTCTGAAGACCTGGGGCCCCTCTAGAACCTCGCAGCTCTGTGACCTTGGGTATGTCCTTTAAATTCCCCATCTGTGATGATAACATTGACTCCACAGGATACGTATGAAGATCAAGCCAACAATGCGCTCTGTCCGCCATAACGAGCCGTTGGCGTGAGTGCTGACGCTCTGAGGTGGGCCACTAGAGACCCCACCTCCCCGGGGAAACAGTTCGGGGACGTGGGCTCAGAGCACAGACCGGGAGGGAAGGAGGAACTGGCTCCCCGCTGGGACCACGGGGTTCTTGATAAAGTCCCCTCTGTTAAAGAGAGAGAGAAGATGTTAAAGTCCTTCCTCGTTTCTCCTCGGTTCATTGTTATGTTCCAGTGGTTTTAAGAGAGACTTCTGGTATACAAAAATACTCCTGGGAAAAGCTAGTGCATATAAGCTTGACGTTGGGGGAAAAAAGTATCTATTTTTGGACTTCACCATGTATCTAAAACTATTAAGAATATCCTCTGTCTGAACACTGGCTCAGTCAGAACCCATTTCTTTTCCTGAGAAAAGAAAACAGTCTAGAAAACAGTCACACTTGGTCCATGGTTCATTGTCCTGGCAGCAACCCACTGGCTGTCTGTGACTGGCCCTTAGTTAGGGCTTGGCGGGGAGTGGATGGGGCAGATTCCCGGCTGCGCAGTCGATGGTGGAGCTGGGGCTCCGGAGTGGATCTCCTGATGGCCTGTCCTGCATTCGGGTGGGGTGTTCCCATCATGCCTTTTCTGACAAGCACCATGTGGATGGTGCAGCCTGCGGGGGTCCAGCAGCCGGGCGTGGCTTTCCGTGCAAAGCAGAGCTCCTAAGTGGAATGGGCACTGCTTCCTACCTGCCCATGCTGCGACTTCAGGGCACACGAGGAGGAGAGGAGTGTTGAAGGTCCCAGGGCTGCAGGGTTCTAGGCTGGGTCCCTCCCTTCAGGTTCCTTGTCCACCTTGCTCTTGACCACAGCGCATCCGAATGTCTTTGAAGGGGGGAGGGGGGAGAATGTAGAAGTCATAGCATTGTTAGTGATTATTTGGGGAAATGTTTGTGTTGCAGAAGGGGGGAACAGAGCCACTACTCCCCAATCTCTGGAGTCCTGTCTGGAGAAAGGGAGATTATTAAAGGGGCTCGGGGGCTGGGAGTTCTAAAGAGACACATTTCACTTAAATAGAAGAAAGGTGGTTGCAGCTACTATTGGGCAGCAGGATGGCTACTGGACTCCTCAGATGGGTGGCCCGAGGGCCCTTGAGAGCTTTCTCTCCTTAGCATCTGGGATGCAGTGTGATTCTGCTGGCATTGCCCCAGGACCTCCAAAGTTTTCTCAGGCGGTCAGGAGAATGGGGAAGGCTGGCCAGGGCGTGAGGCTGGCCGCAGAGCAGGCGCCCGGGCGGGAGTCTGCGGGCTGTGGAGCGAGGTGTTCTTCTCCCAGCGACTGTTGTGCTTCTTCTCCTTATTTGTGTCCCTATTACTGATGTTGTTTGCGGTCCAGGAACTGAGGCACAGCAGTGGGCACCCCGTCTGGATGACCCTTCCAGGAGTCCTGCAGGGCGGCAGCCCCTAGGAGGTGGGAAGGATTGTGCCTGGGGAGGCCGGGGCTGAGTGGGAATGGGGTCTCGCTCGCTGCCCCCGGCCCCGGTCCCCCACAACTGCATGCACCGGGACAGCACATCCTCTCTGAGCTGCACCGAGCAGGAAAGGCTTGAACTGGCTGATCAGTGTTCATCACTGGCTGCTGCCGTGAAGTCTTGTGTGTTTGCCTGGCTGTGTAGACGTGCAGGGTGGTTTGACGTGCACCATCTCACAGGTGCTCTCAACTTCTCCTCGAGCTGGTCATGGTTAGCCCTTTACAGATGAAGACGCTGATGACCAGAGAGCTTGAGAAGTCACCCTTATTCACCCAGCAGTAAGCATGGGAGCTGGGACAAGATGTAGGGCCTCTGGACCCCAGGTTTTCTTCCTCCACTCTGGTGGCCCCTTGAATATGCTGCTCGCCAGGCAGGGAGCTTGGGGCGAAAAAGCGCCTCCTCTGGATCCACAATCCCTTACTGTATATTCACTTGAACTTTTGTTACGCACGGCCCGAGTTCTTTCTCTTAAATCTCACCCCTCCTCAATCCGTGGGCCTTCCAGAGCAGAGCTGCCACTGGTCTCCTGGCCCAGCTTGAGGGGAAATCTGGGAGCGCCCTGTTTGGTCTTTGGGGTCATTCTCAGGGGCTAGAGTGTCTGGGGCTGAGATGGAGAGAGTGAGCCAGCTAGGCTCTTGTCCTCGGCTTTCAAGATCAGTGGAAGGATAGGAAACTACGTGAGGCTTTGGAACTTGTTGAGAGGTGGCAGCCGGAATGGGGGACCCGGGTGGTGTGGACCCAGGCACCACATCCATGTGAAGCAAGGACTAGCTGAAGAAACCAGGGGTAGAGAAAGTGGTGGTGGTGTTATAAGGATTACATGTATGGTTTTTATAAAGTGTTCAGAACTTGCACTAAATGCTTCCACTTGTTACATGGAATAAATCAACACGGTAGCCTTTGGAGACGCATATCGGGGTTTGAAGCATGTAAATGTGGCTTCATACCCTGAGAGTATGCCACTGCTCTCACTTGGAAGTAAAGAGAATGATGACATCAAACGACTGTGCACAAAAGGAAGATGGTACATATTTAGCCTTCCCCACAAAAAGTAAAAGTCTGAATTTTTTTTCATTCTAAATATGATACCCATCTTGAAATTTTTTTAAAAGCTGTGAGGGGTAACACGTGGGTCATTTGGAAGGATGATTAGCATGTCATGATCCATCTCGTCAAGTCAGATTGCTCATTTTCCTTTCCTGAGCAGAATTTGGAATGGAAAATTTCCACCAACTCTGATCCCAAATGCAAACATTTCTAAAGAAGAAAAGAAGTAGGTCAGTTGACCTACTTTTCTCTTAAGTTCTTGCTTAAGCTGTTTCAACTAAGAAATAAAGGAATCTTTTTCCTTCTTTTTAAAAGAATTGTGCACTGGCTATAGGGTATCAAAAAAAAGATTACAAAGAGAGCGAAATTATTTTTTGCTTTAGGAAAGCATCGACTGTAATGGTGTTCCCAAGATTGTAACTCTTTCCTTTCTGCTCTCTATAATTCCGTGTTTCTGATTTCAGACCCTTGGTGTCTTGTCTACCTAACGCTTTTAGTCTGGATGTTTTGCTGAGATTGTTTTCTGATGCACAGCTGTGGGTAACTCAAATGTGTGGGAAGGGACAGGGGTTGGGGGACCTAGATGGCTTGGATTTGATAGAACTGATTTTTTATTTTCTATTGGGATTAAATAGAAGCACAGAGTGACAATAAACTTGATTTCTGTTGATGGAATTGATTTAATATACTTCTGACAGTCTCATCGTATTTCTGGTGGTTACAAGAGATTCCTCCTACCTTGCTAACTCCGGGAAGTTTCTATCATAGGCTAGACCCAGGAAACTGCCGTTAGGTTTTTTTGGCTCTGGGACCTGTAGTCTAGTTTCCCACCAGTCCCCAGCCCCAAGCTCATCCCAGCCCTGGCACCCAGGGCTCCAGCTCATGCCAGAGCCCTTGGCCTCACATTTCTGTGACAACAGGCATGGGGTTGAGGTGGAAGACTTGGGGTGGGTGGCACAGCTGCTGTGTCTTCAAACCACTAATGTCCTCAAGGTCAGCGGCCTCAAGCAATGGAACACTGGGTGAAAATCACAAGGTGCTGGCTTTGGTTCAGTCTGATCATCTTTTTAGCAGTTAGCTGTCCTGAGATGGGATAAACTACCTCCAGGAGCTGGGAGCACCCACTGCTGGGATGTGTAAACAGAGGCCAGATGGCTCTTCAGTCAAGACAGTGAAAGCGTGCGTTGTCCAGTATGATGGGGATTAGATCAGATGACACGACTTTTCTCTCTCACCCCTTCCTACTGTGAGCTCTGCTTTCTCTGTTTATCTGAGAAACAAATATGGCGGCTTTGACACTTGCTAGAGAATAAAGTATGGTCACTACAGTAGTTGAGAAGCTTTCTGGAAATGACTTATGTAACACTTATGCTTAATTATTAAAAGTTTATTAGACCCGGGGCTTCCCTGGTGGCGCAGTGGTTGAGAGTCCGCCTGCCGATGCAGCGGACACGGGTTCGTGCCCCAGTCCGGGAAGATCCCACATGCCGCGGAGCGGCTGGGCCCGTGAGCCATGGCTGCTGAGCCTGCGCGTCCGGAGCCTGTGCTCCGCAACGGGAGAGGCCACAACAGTGAGGGGCCCGCGTACCGTAAAAAAAAAAAAAAAAAAAAAAGTTTATTAGACCCAAATTACCTTCTGTTTAGTACTTAAGTTCTTTATACATTCACGTGTCAGCGTCATTTGCTTACAGCTTTCGTTTAAAATAGTGATGCTGCTTTTGGGTGTTGTGATTCACACTCCCCCTCATCAGCCCCCCGGGAGTGCACGGGGCAGGAGGGTGTCCCCTGCTTTAGGATTCAACCTCCTGGAAACACTTCCTGCAGGGGATCAACATGGCTTGCAATTAACGTGTGTTTTCTCCTGTAATCGTCACAAATATGCTGTCCGCCCCCTGCAGACAGTAAGGCATTACCAACATTTGTGTAGCCACATTTCAAGTTTAGTTAAGTGCACAAAGAAAATGCACTTTTATTTTTCTATAATTTCTCTGATCTCATGAAGTTATCACCAACTCCTTCTTCCCTGCTTCCAGGCCCTGTCCCCTGCATGGGGCTGTGGAGGTGCCCAGAGGCACCACTTGGACTGGTGGCATCCCTGGGCAGGGGGTACCTGACCTGGTACCACTCCTCCGTCAGGTGTGCACTGGTCTATATCCACAAAGTGTGGTTGGTTGGCCTCGTGTGGGCTCACACTGGCTTTTATGTTTTACCTGGTAATTCAGTGACCATTTCCTTTGTGCTAGCTTTGTGTCCAGTAAATATCGAACATCCAGTATGTCATTTACCCTTTGCACAACTTTCTGGAAGAGGTAATAATACTAGCAGTTAGGTCCATGGTGCTTACAGTATGTGGGGCCCTCTTCTAAGCACATCACATACTTTAACTTCTTTGATGCTCATACTAACACTGTGTGCTTGCTACTAGCATTAGCCCCGTTTCACAGATGAGGAAACTGAGGCATAGAGAAGTGATGCCACTTGCCTGCGGTTCACTGTTAGTAAGTGGGGGTGGTGGGATTCAAGCCCTGGTGGTCTGGCTCCACAGTCCACGCTCCTATCTATGACGCACTGTGGCATTGCTGCCATCTCAAGGTAAGGAACTAGAGGCTCCAAAGGTTAAGAAACTGCCCTGGGGCACGCAGTGCCCAGGAGAGTCAGTTCCTTTCCAGTCCAGGATGTCTCCTTGAGGATGAAGAGATGGCTGTTCCTTTAGGAGACATCCAGCCATCTCTGGGCCGTAGGGACAGCTGTTTCAGCTGCCATGCCTTATTCTTGGCTGGGGCAAGTGTTTGCTCCTCGTGCAGCTGGGGCCGCCTCCCATAGACTTTCTGAGGGATGCTATCCCAGTCTCCACCATAAATGCAATAAATGGAGTCCTCATGGAGTAAATGCAGTAAAACAGGGAGTTGTCAGAGTTTGGGGTTGTTGAATTCCCTGGGCAGGGGCACCAGGGAGCAGGCTCCCTGTGTAAGGCAGTTAAATCATTTGTTGATTATTAATATTAAGCTTCTGTTGTCTGTGAGACACTGTACTAAGTACAGGGCATGTGGTGGTGAACAAAACTGACAACTTCCCTCCCCGAATGGCTTACTTTCACTTGCAATTAACAGAAAAATAATCGTACTGGTATCCTCAAAAGAGAATTTATTGGCTTATGTGACTGGAAAAACCCAAACATCAGGCCAGCTTCAGGCTTTGCTTGATCCAGGGAGCTTAAGTTTTTAGCAACTGGCCTCTCTCCATCGCTCAGCTCTGTTGCTCTCCATGTTGTTTTTATTCTCAAGCAATGCATCAGCCTGTGGTTGCATGTGTGCGTTCATTCTCCTAGGTTCGAATCCAACAGAAGATAGGGCATACTTTTCTCTCAAATAATTTCTGGTATTAGTCCCATTATTCTGCCTTGTTGGCTCTGGTTTGGTCACATGCCCACTCCTGAACCAATCACCATGGCCAGAGGGATGAGCTCTCTGATTGGCTAGGCTTGAGTCACATGACCATCCCCAGAGCAGGGAAGAGTCTATCCCATTGCAACTGTATAGACCGAGTGGGATGGTGTGGCCTCACAAAGGAAGCTCACCATTCCCTTGCCAGAAGAAGGGCAAATGGTCCTGAGTGGGCAAGACCAATTATGTCCACTATATTGAGGAAAATAACTGGCCTAGTGGAACTCACAGTAAGTGAGACTGGCGTGAATCAAATAATGAATTTATGCTTCCAGTTGAGGTTAGTGCTACACAGGATCCTTGTGTAGCCAGTTTCAGAAGTCGTTTTGCTGGGTGGTTGCAACAATGTCATGAACAGCGGCATCAGTGATTTGAACCTGGCATGTCAGCTTGGAGCAGGCAGTCATGGGCATGGGATGGTGCCTCTTGTGCATAATATATCTGGAACCAAGATGCTTGTCCAGAGAAACACTCGTCTCAGCAGTTAACTGTGGCTAAATTTCATTTGGAGTTATAAAAAATGAAGGCATTTGAACTCATTCATCACAATCTGTGTGGCTTTAGGATGCTCTGAGAAACTGTTGAGAATGAAGCGATTAATAATTCCAGCCCCCTTAATGATACCATCTGGAAAGTACGGCAATAAGAAAGGGGAAGGAAAGTCACAGAAATAAATGAGAAAGGTAATGGAGGAGTTGTTGGCTGGTGAGGTGTAGCTTTGGTGAAAGCTTTAAGAAATACGCATGTCAGATAAATTGAGACCATAAAAAGTAAAACGTCCTGTCTGGCCTGCCTGCCTTTCTTTTCAGTGGAGAAGCTCTAACAGAAATAAAAGGAGCTCATTTGGTTACTGAGGTTCAATTCCAAGCTAACGATTTCAGGGACGGAGGTACGGAGGTGGCAGAGGGGTTGGGAACTGAATCCCGGGTCTGCTTTAGGATTTGCTAACATGTGGATTTATGGGTCCATTAGAGCAGAGGGTCTTTTGCAAGTATGCTTAAAGTGCCTTTCCTTTCCTGGGGCTGCCACCGGTTAGCACTGATGGAGCAAATATTGAGTATTTTGATAGTGAACGTGGAGTAGTTGGTGTTTGAGAGCATGTGTGTGGAATCCAGGGAGATGATTAGGCGAGGTGGCAGGAAGAATGCTCGGGAATTGTGCTCGAGGTGCAGTAACAGACAGAAGTCAGGAGCACTGGCTCCACTTCACAGGTGTGCTGGCTGCAAACTCCTGCCTGTGATGTTAATGTGGGGGTGATGGGAGCCTGGGCTCCTTTGCTGTGCCAGCGTACATGCTGCCATCTGCCTGCCCCACCTTTTCACCCTCGCCTGATGCAACCGTGGGGAAGGGGGCTGCTGCCCTGAAGGGCCTCTATCCCCTGACCTTGGCCCTGTCTTTTTGGGCAGTGTCCCCATAGAGGGCGCTGCAGTTAGTCGGATTGCCTCTGACCTCCCGAGAAGCCTTGGACACATCAGGGACCTGTGGGCCCGCTCAGGTCCAGTGCCCTGTTCCCCTTAGTCCCCATCAAGGGCCTCCATCTGTATGCTGGGATTCTGCCTCAGTTTCCAGGTTACACCTCTGTTTGCTTCTGCCGCTGACCCTGGTGAAAAGCAGGGCAGAATGAAAACTTAAGGAGTGGAAACATCACCAATCCTTGGAAGCCCGTGTGCTTCTCACCAGGCAGCCCTCTTCCTTCCACCAGATACGATCCCTGTCCTCAGTATTTTGTCCATCATTTCTTTGCTTCATGTATTGTTTATATATTGATCTCCAAACACTAGACTGTTTAGCTTTGTGAGTTTTTTAATTTAATATAAACGGAACTATAGTGTATTTATTTTTCAGTTATTGGCTCGTTTCACACTTCACTGAAAAAAAAAATTTTTTTCTCACTGCATTTTCCCACTTCTGTTGTTGGAGAACAACAGAACAACAATGCCTATCTTTTAGTGGTTAATTCAGGTGATTTAACATGCATACTTAATATATTATAAAGTTAATATATATCTTTACCCTCTTCCTAAACAAACAGATTTTTTAAACTCCAAGCACCCTTCTCTCAACTGATAAGATGTTGTCCAGTATTATAGTTCTATCTTATTCAAACCCTCAAATTACCCATTATTATTATTATTTTGTAAGTCAATATATATTTTTATTTATTTTTTCACAAGGACACGATTTTAATAGTTACTTATATTAAGATGCAATGTCTGCTAAATTATAAAAATTGCTTTAAAAATATATTGACTTAATTGCACTCATTTCCTTTTCTTTATGTATTGACATTTTTCAAATACTGCATATTGAAATCAATTCAAAACATGATCATTACAACATGTGGTAAATAACTTCATATCTACCTAACATTGTTCTCATTCAAATTTTAAACTAATGCTTAGCGTATTAAACTTTATTGATGAAAATACTACATTCACATATTTCATAAAACCAGAGCTAGAAGGGCCTTAGAAAATAATCACACTTGCATGAAATGCTGACAAATAACTTACATATAGTTTCTATACAGTATTCTGTTCACACCATGTATAATCTTGACTTTACCAATTATAATTATAGATACACTAATGTTGAACTTACAATTTTAATGTAAGTCAATATATATTTTTAAATTGACCTACAGTAGCCATGCTCATCATTCCTTCTAGCATCTCAGATTCTCTGTGTAGGATTATATTTCTTCTAATTGAAGTATATCCTCTAGAATTTTCTTAGTAGTCAAATCTCAAAATTTTTTTTTCTGAAGGCGTCTTTATTTTCCCCTTCACCTTGAAAGAGTTTCATTAAACACCATTATTTTTTTCTCTGCACTCTGAAAATATTATCTCATTGTCCTCTGGCTTCTATTGTTGCAGTGGAGAAGTCAACCATCAGTTTAATTTTTTATTCTTTGCAGGTAATCTGCCTTTTCTCTCCGGTTGACAAAATGAGACATTGAGTAGCTTTGTGCCATTTCACTGTTATGTGTCTTTGACTAATATTCCCTCCTCTTCATTCTCCTCTCTCTTTTTTGGGATTCAGCTTATACATGTGTTAGACCTTTCATTCCATTCTCCATGTCTCTTAAGCTCCTGAGATGTAGATTAAACTTATGTCACATTTATATAAATATCCCATGGTTGTGTCATTCTTGGTCTTCACTGTGACGCTTCACTCACTTACCCCTTCTTCTCTCCTCTCACCTCATCGTCACTCCTTTCTGCTCACCTAGCATCTACCCAGCCTTCAAGGTGCACTTCCCATCCCCCTTCATTGCCTCTATAAATCCTGCCCTGACTTCTACAGGCCTCATTAATTTCCTCCTTCTTGTGTCTTTCACAGCACTTGCTGTCCTCTGCATGAGATAACTTGGTGTAGAGCAAAGAGCACTGGACTTGGAGTCCGAGGACTTGAGTTCAAATTCTGGCTCCACCACTTAATAGCTCTGTGACCTTGGGTAAGTCACTTCTCTTGCTGACCTTCAGTGTCCTCAGTTATGAACTGATGACGGTAGGGTTGTTAGGAAGGCTAAATGAGATGAGGGCCACTGAGTCCCCAGATACTGCCCAGTGCTGGCTTTGATAGAAGGCCTCTCATGTGACCCTTGGTGTATCCTTTTGCCTTTCTGCTTCAAAACAGAAACCGTTTCTGGTAGCCTAGTGGCTTGGGAGCTGGATACCAATATCACAACTGTGGAAATGGAGCTGTGAAGCAACACTTAGGTGAAAAAGCCCTCAGTGAGTTGAAATCCCTGGCTTGTATGACTCCAATCCATACCTTTCAATCCATTTTCCACCCTTGAACATTCTCACATTCTTCTGTTTAGGGAAGATCAGTAGCTCCCCATTGCCCTCAGAATTAAGTCCATAATCCTTTTTAATGGTATGGAGAGCACTTTGGGGCCTGACCCTTGCCAGCCTCTACACATCTTGCCACTGCCCAGCTCCTACTTTTTAAAACAGTTCATTAATTTTTGGCTGCGCTGCGCAGCTTGCGGGATCTTAGCTCCCCAACCAGGGATTGAACCGGAGCCCTCAGCAGTGAAAGTGCAGAGACCTGACCACTGGACCGCCAGGGAATTCCCCCCAGCTCCTACTTTAGCCTTCCCTCCAGCCATGAAGAATCGCCTGCTCGTTCCTTTTGCAAACTGCCCTCCTTTCCTTGCCTCTCTGTTTTAACCTTTCTGTTTTCAGTCTAACTGGAGCTTCCATCCCTGGGCTCCAGGGCTGGGTGGGTCGCCTCCCTGAGCCCACGCCCTATAGCCTTTATTGCCACTAGTTACAGCGAGCACCACCCCTCCCCCGCCCGCTCTTAAAAAAATTTTGCTAATCTTGATTTCAGTCCAGAGTCAGAGATTCTGGAAGGCAGGAATTGTTTCTCATTTAATACTGACTCCCAGGTGCCCAGCATGGGACCTGGTTCCTAGAGAGTTCTTGATGAATGTTTACTGAAGGGAGGAAGGAAAAAGGAAAAAAGGAAGGAAGGAAGGAAGGAGAGAAAGTGTTTCTGGAAAAACTACATTTCCTATTGTCTGGGGGTGAGAATTGGCTCAGAAAGAACGTGTAGCTGCATACTCCAATAATCATTCCAGAGCAACTTACCCTGGAACATCGTCTGGTAAGGCCATCCCCCTCAGCAGAAGATCCTAGTCATTAGCAGAGTTAGAAAGTTTCCATGATCCCAACGGTAAGCTCACTCCCCAGCCAGAAGTGGTGAGGTGAGGCCCTCCCCTCTTTCCCTGGCCAGGAGGTTGTAGAGTATTTCAGAGAGGAGGTGGGATGGGATGGGATATGATTAATGCTAATTCCTAGTACACTTGGCTTCGAGGTGATCCAGAAGAGAGAGAGCGATGGAGAGCAGAGTGAACGGGGCAGGAAAACCTAACAGCCTCTCCTCACCATCATCCTACACGGCCCTCAGCCACCAATTAATTCTCTTAGGAGTCAGGTTTTCTGTGAAATTCTTTGCCATCCTGAACTATGAGGCTGTATCACCTTTGGTCTTGGGCCAAATTACAATTCTGATCCCCAGGTAGGTATCAAAGAGGGGGCAGAGTTCACAGATGCTTACTATTTGAGATATCTGGAGAGTCTCCCAGGAATATCCCAGGCTGGGGCCCAGGGACCCAAGTGGTCCCCTTCAGAGGAAGTCACCTTCAGCAGCCTCTGTCTGAGAGGACTGTGCGTGCGGGTAGTGAGCAGCACAGCTTGGCAGTACTGTGACCATTGCTGCTACCAGCTCAAGGTAACATCCAACACTAGCATGTGTGTAGTGTACTCAGTGTATCCAGTGCAAATGAGTTACGTTGTATCGGGTAGTCATTATGTTCTCAGGCACATTCACATGTGTGATAAGCACATTTATGCCTTAACGTAAGGAATTCTCAAACAACCGTATGATGTAGGTGTTATAATCAGTACCACTTAATAGATGAGGTCACTGAACTGGGTTTCAGAGGGGCTTAAGTGACCTTCCCAAAGCCACCTATTGATCAAGTCCTTGAGCTGTGATTTTAGTCCATGTGCACGATCACTGCTCCAAACAAGCCCCCAACATTCCAGGCACTTGGAATACAAAGATAAGATTTCTGTGTCTGTTCAGGTCTTCCAGAAGCAGAAGTCCAAGAGCTTTATTGGAGGAAATGTCTGTGAAGGATAAAGGGGAGACAGAGCAGGACAGATGGGGAGAGTCTTCTGAACATGGTACAGGTCTGACACCTGTGAAGGAGCAGAGGGAAGGAAGGACAGATTATTGGGAGGAAGAACCTGATGTGGGAGTGCAGCTCAGAGAACATCTTGGTCAGGTTGATGGGAAGCTCTTGAGGAAAGACTGCTTGCTAGAGGAGTCCCACATTGGGTAGGCATGGCAGCTCTGGTACCCCTTGGGCTCCGTCATAGTACCCCTTGTCCGAGTCAGGCACATAGTACCCCCTGTGCACAGTGGATCCTGAAGGACTAGCAGCTGGAGGCTGTCAGCTCACCAGCATTGCTGCTCCTTGAAGCAGGGTCTCTCTGTAAGGGAGGCTGAACAGAACACTCCCACGGCCATCACAGGCTCTGTCCTTGAGCTATTCCCAGCCACTTTACTAATATACCATAGAGTTTGGACAGAAGGTTATAAAAGTCCAGAGGTGGGACGTTCTAGGAGCCTCCTGGGATAAAAATGATTTCCTGACGGGGTTAAGCAAGTTGTACACTGAATAAAGGGAAGCCAAGGGGGCTAGTTTGGGGGGAGAATGGATTGAAATACAGAAAAGTGAGCTTAGCCATTTTGGCCCAGGGAGGCACCTTTTTCTAGTTCAATCACCCAGAGGGACATCTTTTTCTAACCCACACAAAGGTAGAGTGTAGGTGACCAGCAGCCTGTGATTCCTGGGAGAAAAGAGGAATCCTTCAATGAGGATTCAGGGTCAGCTGGGACAAATCGGGCATTCAGAGCCTGGTGTCCGTTGTTCCTGAGCCAGGCTCTGCCAGACGGAGGTCAGTGGGAAGCCCTTCAAGGGTTTTAGATGGCAGAGATGCATGGCATTGTCATTTTGGGGTTACTGGTGACTTTTGCGTATTAAAAAGTCAGGTCATATTTAAGTTTGTTCAGTCCTCCGCCCATTGTAACACTCCCCTCCTCTCCAACTCCCAAGTCTAGGCTGGGCTTCAGCTTGAGGTACTTGGAGTTGGGACAGAGGTGACATCTTCTGGTCCTTCTTCCTCACAGCCCTTGGCTCCATCTCTGTTTCCCCTTACTTACCTCCTTGCCCTAGACACCTTTAGGGTCTAGGTCCTCTGGTATTGGGCCAGGGAGGAGGGTGGGGGACAGTGCTGAGTCTTCTGACAAACCCTGGGCGTGCCCTTTCGGCTGGTCCTCTTTTGGCTGTCCCTGCCTCTCTGGCTGAACCCACCGAGGCCATCCAAGGAGCATCCTCCCTCCTGCATGGCATGTATGTGTGATTCTTCGGGCACCCCGCGGTGGGAGTGCTTCCCACCCTCTTCTCTCCTTCTCTCTCCCTGGTTTTCTGCTTATACAGCCTGGTTGGGGAGCGGGTGGCTGGCTTGATTGCCTCTTGGTAAGTCCTGGGCAAGGAGGAAAGAGGTGGCCCCCATTTGTGTTGGCTGTCTTAAAAGGGGGACATGTGCCAGTGTGGTTGCTTCTGTGTCCTCTGCTTTGGGCACAAGGAAGTCCTGCCACACCTCCTGTTAAGTAGGAAGGATATGGGAAGGGAGTGTCCCTACAGTGAAGCATGGCAATGGCGCCAGGGGTGCAGTGCGGGGGAGTCACAGCGTGCAGTGCCTTCAGGGTCATGATGATGAGCAGCCCATCTACCTTCTACCCTCTGCTATGTGACTGGCAATAAATAATCCCGCTGAATGAATGCAGATGGCAAACAAGTAGGTGTGTAAGAGGACATTGTGTTGCAATTTACCTTTCCCCCAAATAACAGCTGAGAGCAGGAGCCCACATTTCTATAGCTCTTCTGTTTATGAAATTAGTTTCAATTCTTGGTCTCACTTGAAAGTCGTGATGCGCCCTTGAAGTAGGTAGATTAAGATTGCCACGTAAACGTCAAAGGACACTGGGGAAGTTGAGGGCTTGGCTGAAGGTCCCATGCGCAGGTGAGGGCAGAGGTGGGCAGGTCATCTAGGTCTCCTGACACCCCTCCTCTTCCCACCGCCGCCCCCTCTAGAGCCTGACCTACCAGACACATGGCCTCTCGTTCACTCCCTAGAGGAGAGCAGCTCCTGAAGAGCCTTTTGGGGGACTGACCCTGATGTACAAACACCTCCAAGGTCAGACCTGACTCTCCTAACTGTGGTGAAATCACATTGTGTAGGACTGCAGAACCTGAGGACGTTTTGTTCTTTGAGCCGAAGTGGAGCTTAATTATGTGCCCCTATTAAGAAACTGTTTGCCTGGTGTCCACAGGTAGACAGAGGAAGTCTTTTTACTTCTTAAGAGGAAATACTGTTTTCAGGTGCTCACTCATGGGTACGAGAGAGATAACTGAGGCAGTAATCGTAAGTCATTCCGGTCTGGTCATTAAAGCAGTACTCTTAAGACTCTCCACAGGGCAATTCTTGTTGACTTGTATTTGTAATCGATAGGTGCTATAATTCCAGCTCATTACTAATTCTTTGCTTACCCAGTTTTACCCAATTAATCCAAATTAGTGTGGCTTAATTTGGGGGAAAGCTTGCTAAATTGGGGTCCGAGTAGCAACTCTGTCCCCAGGCTCACTGCTAGTTGCTCCGGGCCAAGGTGTCTTCTCAGTAGAATAAGTGAAGTGCTGGACAGCTCCTGAGGCCCCTCCCTTCTCTAGACCTTTGACCAAGGCTGAGGGGCAGGAATGATCTGGGGAGGGTAGCTGGCTGGGGAAGGGGTTGCAGAATCTGCTGACTTGTTTCTTTTTTTAAAAAAAACAGGAATTATCAGCCGAGAAGATGCTGAAGATCTCCTTGAGAATATGACTGAGGGCGCATTTCTGGTCCGGGTCAGTGAGAAAATCTGGGGTTACACCCTCTCCTACCGCCTGCAGAAAGGGTTCAAGCATTTTCTCGTGGATGCCTCTGGGGATTTTTACAGCTTCTTGGGAGTGGACCCCAATCGCCATGCAACGCTCACGGATCTCATTGATTTCCACAAGGTATCTCTCTTAGGGGTGCTGATGGGGGTGGGCAGGGAGAGGCAGGCTGTGGGCATTCTAAGAGATGGGGATGGAGAGTGAGCAAGCAGCCCCAGAAGGTCCTTAGGGTCACAGGGATCTAGACCATGCTGGTAGAAGAGACAAGAGGTGGTCTAGACCAGGCTCTGGGGCCACTGCTCTTCTCTGGCTGACCCTCTACTCATGCGGGCACCTCAAACGCCCGTCTCCAAGCCGCTTCTCACCTTGAGTACCTGAGTGCTGCCTGCTGTCAACACTTAGGGGCTGGTTGACCTGCCTTCTGTCCCAGCCCATGTCTCAGCCCCAGCTTTTTCCAGGGTGTCCCTCTTGAGGACATTCTAGGCAGGCCTTCAACAGCTTCGTCAAGTTAGCTGGGCAGGCAACCCTGTGGTTAGAGAAGCTTTTCAGTTACAATGCCTCTTGTTCCAACGATAGCTTTGCCACTTAGAGTGTGTGTGACCTCAGGCAGCTTCCTTAGTCTCACTGAGCTTTAGTTTGCTAACCGGGCAAATGGATGTAAATAATACTTAACTCAGATCCTGTGAGTGTTAAATGGGGGGATGTACATAACGGCGCCAACTGTGAAGTGGTATGTATGCATGTTCTTGTTTCCCACAACTCTTTTTCTTATTTGGTCCCCTGTCGTGGACCTCTCATTGTGAAAGATGTTTTCTTCCAAACGATGTATATAAAAAGAAACAACTTTTGTGTTAATGTGGCTGTTGGCATTAGTAGTAACTGGGAGAAAGCCAGAGGTGAAGCTCAGTGACCCGGAAGTGGGGGGCGGCTCAGGATTCCGGGAGACAGAGCTGTGGCAGCTCAGGGGTCCCCCATCTCCCTGAGCTTTGCAGGCGTAGAAATGTTCACAGCATTACTTGACCGCCTCACTGGGCTTTTGCTATAACAGAGACTCTTGGATTTGTATTACTTTTTCTTCATGGATGTCCCCAGGGCTCTAGGGCAGCTCTTAACTTGAACTTATAAGTAAAGCACATAGAAAACCCCCAATTACAAATACCTAGATGCTGGGAGGAGAGGACTGCTCAGAAAACTAGGCTAACCAGGATCAAAGCAGATTTCTACTTGCATCAGAAAGAGCCTTCTAACAACTATAGGAAAGAGGAAGGAGGGGTGCGTGGATATTGGTACCCTCTCTGTGTCGATCGCTCTGCCTGTTGCTCTCATCCGTGTTCTCATTTAATCTTCACCATGGCTCTGGGAGGGAGGCATATTAGTCCCATTTCATAGATCAGGAAACCAAGGTCAGGGAGTTTGAGTAACTTGTCTAAGTTTTCATGGCTGGTACCAGCTAGATCCAGGAGATAAGCCCCAGGCTGTCTGCGTCTAAAGCTTATGCTTGTTCCTCTAAGCTGCGTTGTGTGCTCTCTCTGTCCAATACAAGCTGCTTAGCAGTGATGATCTCCTTGTCCCTGGAAGGGTGAATGTCCGTCTCTCAGAGATGCTATGGACAGGTTCCTGCATAGGAAGGCTAGACCAGATGTCTTTGGAGGTCTTTACCCTCTCCCAAATGTAGGGTCTGAGGCTGGCAACTGAGTTTCTAACACTGAAGAGAGATCTTGTCTATGCCCCTGTGTAGATCTGGTGGTCAGCTTTTATAAATTAACATTTTAATTACACAATTAATTTATGATTTCATTCTAAGAAAAATCAAATAACAGTAAAAAGCGAAAGTCTCGTTCATTTCAAGCCCCCATTTTTATCCTCCATCTTGAATTACCAGTCTGCTGTTTCCCTATCCAGGTATTTCCTGGGCATTAATGTAGAAATTTATGTACATGAATTTTGTTATGCATATAACAAAATGTATGTCCATAGTTTTGTTATTTTTCACACAAATTGGATAATCCTTTACCAAGAGCTTAGCAATTGGATTTTTTAAAACTTGCTTAATATTTCATAGAATGTATTTTTTGAAAGCATGGTCCCCGAGATCGGGCTGCCAAGTTTTAAATCCCAACTTCATTACTGTGTGTGACTTTGGGCAACTATTCAAATTTGGGACCTTAGTCTCCTCCTCAGTAAGGTAGGTTGAAGAATAGGACTCACCTCTCAGGGTCACTGGGAGGTTTCAATAAGATATCACTGTGTAAAGCACTAAAACAACACACCTGACATTTGTAAGCTGTCAGGACATGCTGGCTGTTATGACATACACCTGTGGGATCTTCTCATGTCCCACCGCATCCTTGGTGTGGATGTATCTTACAGTTTCGTGCTCCATCCTCCTCTTGCTTGTCACTTATGTAGCTTCCAGGTCTTCGTGATCGCAAACAGTGCTGCAGAGACTTGCTTGCATGTGTCACTTTGGGCACATGTGCAAGTCTTTCTCTGGGATGGATCCCTCAAACTGGAATTGCTGGATAGAAGACTAAGCACATTTTATTTTGAAAAGATCTGCCAGATTGCCCTCCAGAAATGTAGCGCCAATTCATGCTTCTTCCCAAACTCTATGAGGCTGTTTCCCCACACTGCTGCCAATACTGGGGATTATCAGTCATTTTAATGTTTTCCTATAAGATGGGCAGTGTATCTCACTGTTGTTTAGCTTGTATTCCTCTGATTACCACTGATGCTGAGGATTTTTTCATGTGTTCAATGGCCACTTGGATTTCTTCTGTGAGTTGTGTTAATGTCTTTTGTCCATTTTTCTCCTTAGATGTCTCTTTCTTATTGATGTGTCAATTCTTCTGGCGACTAAATTGCTCTTTAGTTACGTCCATTCTGCTCTCCAGGTCTTCCACTGAAAAAAATTTTTTTAACTTAAATGGGCATCCCTTTCATTTCCAGGTTTTTTAACTGGTTCTTCTATTTTATAATAGTCCATTCTTGTTTCATGGACGATTTATCTTCTTATTCCAGTGAGGAGATTAATACGCATCTCTTAAAGACTCTTTCTGTTTGCTTTATAAACCTGATATTTTCTTGGGAGTCATTTCGATTGTTGAGTTTGGCATCTTTCTTTTATGGTTATGATCTTCCTTGAATGTTTATAAATTTGGGGCTTTGAGGGGATCTTTGAACTTTGAAATTCCTGTTTATTCATCCGTGGATATAGTCCCTGTTTCCCAAATCCAATCTGTTCATGAAGTGAGGGACGGAATTGACGGTGAGTAGTTCATCCTTGGGCGTGGAGATGTCTGAACTAGTTGGATCTCTTTGGTTTCCCAAGGAACTGCGTGCCTCTCCTCACTTCCTGACCTGCCTGAGGCAGAGCCCTCTGCCACCTGGAGTTCCCCAGCCTGTCCCACTGACACTTGTTCTTGCCCCTGCCTCACATTCACTCCTCTGACAATCTCATCCTGTATTGCCTTTGGTTTTCAAGTGTTCGCCAACATTTTTGTTCTGTTGGTGGTCCTCCTTCTTATTTTCCCATGCTTTTATGGATTTATTTCTTTTTAAAAGCAAATTTCCCCTGCCATTTCTATAAATTTGAATGCAGAGGAGGCAGATACATATTCTTAGTCTTTCTATCTCGAACTGGTCTCTCTCTGGTGGACCTTTATTTCCTTTTTTTGATTATAAGTGAATTTTCCGTTTTTTTTTCCTTTTAGGAGGAAATTATCACTGTTTCAGGGGGAGAGTTGCTGCAGGAACCCTGTGGACAGAGGGACAGCCCACCAGACTACCATCTGTTGTTTGAATGATATTTTTCCCCTTCTCAATCGGACTCCGTGGGGCATCCTATTTTTGAACTCAAGAACTTCCCAGCTCAAATTCTTATGGCCTTCTGGAAGATCCACCATCATCCACAGGGACAAGTAGATTAGCATATTTCAAGGAATATGAAATATATGGTGTACGTGCTGCTGGTTCCTGACCCAGTGCCCAGGACAGAAATTGCTAACAGCTGGTGCAACTCTTTCCTGAAAAATTTAGATACAACCTCAGAAGATGAAGCCTTTTTGTCATGGCTGCCCTAAACTGAATTCCTAGAATACAAGGATCATGTTTTAATTATACAACTAATTCCAGTGCCGAACTCTGAGTTTAACATATGGTAGACATTCAATAAATGTTTGTTGAATGACTGCACTTCTTCTGAAAGTTTTCCAACACTCATCAGCAACGATTTCTAGTAAGTTGTTTTCTATTTGTCACTGTTTATAAAGTCATGGGGATTAGAGAAGAAATATTGTAAAGGATTTATATGGAAGGCATAGATACTGTGTTTTAAATGATACTCATTGTCACTCTCATTGATATTATCAGTGGAATTACCTAAGGCGTCTGAGCCCCAGCTTCCAGAAGAGATGACTGATACTGCCCTGCCTTCGTATTTCCCTCTTCTGCCATCCCTCCTCTGTCTTGGAATCATATCTTGGCCCTGGTTTTGCAATATTGAGGCAGTGGTTTCATGTATTCCTACAGATATGCCTAAGCCCCAGGGGGAATTAGAAATTCAAGAATGGCTTGTAGACATCTGATAAGGCCTTTGCTTTCTAGGATGTGGTCCTGTTTATGCAGGTTACTCAAATGATTACCTCTGCCTTCCTACTTCTTTTGATTTTGATTCTACTGTCCATTTATACTGAGTGTGTTCTTCATATTAACAAGAAGACTCTCCCAGTAACTCAGTAACTTTCAGCGATGGTGTCTATTTGTGCATACTCGTATTTTATATTTATGGATTATATATATATATATATATAAAAAATATATATTTGTATATGGCATGTTATCATGGGATTATTTTAGGCTCTAGAATCAAGAAGACTTGGGTTCAAATCTCACCCTGAAACTGACTAGTATAATAATGCTGGCAGCATTGTATTTGGTGGGAATAAAAGGATGAATGGACTCTGTGGCCATCAATGAACTGGTTACCTTACTTGATAGTTGTATCAGGCATCTCTTATGTTCTACTCCACTCCTTGCCTCACCTGTTCCTCAGATCACCTTGGCCACTTGTTTCACTCCAGTTGCCACCGCTGAAACCAGATCTGCATGGCTCTCCCACCGTGTTGATCGGCCAATGGTGCCTTGCCTCGTGTGGTGCTATGGGCCTCTCTTCTGTTACTGCAGAGGCATTAAGACGCCATGCAGCCAAGGAGAGCCTGGAGGTTAACTCCCCATGAGGGGAACCTTTGATCAATGGGAGACAGAGGATGGTGATCAATTCTTCTCCCTTCCTCTTCCCTTCCGGAGGGACTGTTCTGAGAGGCAGTTCTTCACATGCAAGACGTATCAAGACAGTCCTGCAAGACTGAGCAACTAGTCACGATGAAACCAAGCAGCGGCCAGATCAGTACCACCCCCTCCTGTGTGTTCTTCCTCCCTCTCTGCTTCACTCCCCTTTCGCTCTCTCCTGCTCCCCTGGGACTATGCTCCTGCGTGAAGCAGCAGCACATAAGCACCTGCTGCAGGCTCAGCCTTTTGGGGAAGCCAGGGTAAGGACCCATCATACAAACGTGCTCAATACTATCAAATTTGCATGCTGACTCCATGTCCTCTCTCCTATCTACCTGCCTCACAGGGCCCCTGGATGAATGCAATAAAGTGATGGAGGGAACCTGCTTTCTGAACTGTAAAGTGCTTTAAAACCTGATTATTATTATTAAAATTACCTTCTTTCCATTAGACTCAGAGAAATCAAATTAGAGCTTTGGCTGCTACTTACCAACCATGTGACTTTGTTCCTGTTACTTAACCTCACTAAAGTTCAGTATAACTGAGGAGAGAATTTTCTATATGGCCGACACTAGGCCTTTTGGCAGGTCAGTTAAATGATAAATACGAAAGCTCTGTCAAATGGAGGGTATCGCTGATGACGACCGCTTTAACGGCAGCAACAGTTTCATGCTTAGCAGGGACGTGTCAGGGGGATGTGATGTGATGATTTTCAAGGTGTTAGAAGAAACTAACAAGAAGAAAGTTCTCACTCCAAAGCAGCTTTGAAAGTAGACCGAGATGGGTTGAGAACCTGATTCCCCAAGCTGGTGTTCCTGTCACCCCTAATTAACATGTGAGAGACAACAGCTGAGCTTTTCCACGCCTAATACATTTATTTCCTTTTATCTGGGGCCTGCACTTTCTGCACGTCTCACAGATTTTAGGTTTTACCTGGCTTTAAAATAAATTCCTTGTAAGTTGTCCTGCAAATGAAATTACTGTCTGGAAAACTGCAATCTCATCTTGAGAGTTTTATTATGCTAATAAATGTCAGGATACTCAAATAAAGGAATTGTCTTTTTTTTTTTTCCCTGAGCCCGACAAATATAATGAAGAACAGTCAGCCAGCTACAAGACGCAGCAGAGGGAAAATTTACAATCTATAACCAGAAAGAGGAGGTGTAGAAAACACTGTGCAGCTTAATGGAAGATAAATTTCAAGGGCTGAAAGGGTATCTTGGGGTATAGATTTGGGGAGGTCCCTGTGTGGTAGAGTTGGACCTGCACACTTGGGGAGTGGGGGGGATATCTAAGAAGCATGGGCTGAAAAGGGCTACTGAGAGGGGATCCTTAGAAGGGACACAGGGGCAGGAAGACCTGAGTGCCTGGGGAGTATGCCCCCTCCTGTACCCTCAGCATAAATTTGGAGGCAGAAAGACTCTTGTTTTGTGACGCTAAGCGTGTGTCTCCAATTCTCTGGGCCACAGTTTCTCCACAATGCCTGTCTCAGAGTGTGGCTGGGAAAATAACGTAACATGAGATTGAGATTAAACTACAAATGTTGTTTCGGTTCTGTGTGTGCGCGCGGCTCGTGTGTGTGATTCTCACAACTATCATGAGGGAGACAATGCTATCATCCCCATCTTGCCTTTGGGGAAAGTGAGGCAGGGAGAAGTCCAGAACTTTCCCAGGGCCACTTAATTCTCTGGGAAGTTGTATTACAGCACTGGGATTCATCAGGCTGGCTTTGGAGTCTGCAGAGAACTTACACCAGTGCTTTTCAAACCGAGGTGTGCAAACGAACACAGCTGATGTTCTTAAAATGTCCTTCAGCGGCTCTGGGGTGGGGCTTGAAGTTGTGCATGTCTAACAAGCTCCTGGGTGCTTGTGATGCTGCGTGACTGTCAGCCACAAGCCGAGGAACAAGCCTTGCAAATTAGAGCTGCAGGCCGAATCCGGCCTCTCTGCCTGTGTTTCTCCAGCCTGAGAGCCAGGAGTGGTCTTTACATTTTCAGATGGTTGGAAAAAATTAAAAAGAATAATATTTTATGACCTGTGAAAATTACATTAAATTCAAATTTCAGCGTTCACCAATAAAGTTTTATTGGAATACAGCTTTGCTATTTGTTTACGTAGTCTTTGGCTGCATATGGCCGGCAAAGCCTAAAATATTTACTATCTGGCCCTTTACAGAAAAAGTTTGCCGACCCTGGCTTTAAATTATGGTGCATAGGTGAGGAATTCTTTTGCTTTCTTTCTCTGCTTTATCTAAATTCTACCCTTAGGAAAGATTTTGACACCATCATTTATATGTCAGAGAAACCTAAGTAAATGTGTTACATTTTAAATTTGAAACTCATCTCATCTCTAGTAGTTAAAAAGGAGGCTGGTTTCTTTGTCAAAGAATTTTAACCAAATGTAAGCAAGTACTATCACGGTTATACAGATACTTTACAAGAGCGCAGGATCTTTTGCTTTCTAGAATGTACCATACTTCCCTACACTTAACTGTGTATGTATTTGTTTTGCCCTTCAGCCTGTGAGGTCCTGGAGGCCAGGTCATGCCATTTACCTAATGTGTTTTATGGTGCCTGGAATAGTCAATGTTGTCGAATTGCATTTGCTATGGGTTGGGGACAAATGGGCTGTGTGAATTTCAAAGGGCTGCTTTCACCTTTAGGGGAGCCCTATGGTTGAAAAACCCAGGCTGGGCATCGTGACTACTTTGGGTTGGAATCCTGAATCCACTACTTTCAGTTGTTAACAAGGAATAAACAAACAAACAAATGAGACTGATAAAGTCAAAAAAGCTCTGCTAACAGCTAGTCTGAAGTGGGGGAACTGAGAATTTAAACAAAAATCCCATCTTGGCAAAACTGTTCTGTAACTTGCAAAACAGATAAGCTGAACCAATGGGCTCCCTGAACATGTGCACCATTGGAAAACTAGTTAACGATGCTCTGCATTAGAAACATTCTTAACCTTAGAAAGCAGACGCTAACTCATAGCTGAAACAGAAACGCAAAAATCATTTTAGGAACAACTTAACTGTTATTACTTAGTAATACCAAGGGAGGAATACTTTGTGTTAAAAGCACTTACCTGACACGTCTATAAAACAATGGAGCCCAGGCTGGTAGGTGTAGCACACAGCGCCCTTAAGAGAAACGATCAGTATTCACAATGAGATTTATGTTCTCAATTAAGCAATTCAATTATTGGTTTAAGGGAGGTAGCATTTCTCCCAGCAATTTAAAAAGCCTCTTAACACTAATTTTTAACCAATTGTACTCAAAAGTACAATGGTAACTTAAAAGGGAGAAAAAGTTAGAGACACATTTCATAGGTTCTCACAAGCTTTTTGTCTTGTCTTTTTCTTCTTCAGATGGAATCATTTTTTTTTTGGTTCCATTGCATATGTAATTTGTGTTTTGCCACAGACACTTGAGAATGGCCAAGAAAAGATTGAGGGGCTGTTGGTGTCTGTATTAGCTGGGGCCCCAACAGGAAAGAAGAGGGGGCCTCAACAAAGGGCCATTTGATGAGGTTTCATTCACAAAAGTGGGGGGCGTAGGGGACCCACAGTGGAAAGTGCAGTGACTTGTGTGTGCCTTGGTGGCGTCCCAGCTGTTACCCCACAGCCCCTCAGGATGGTGGGGTGTGTGGGAGAGCAGTTACGGCATGAGGAGGGAGATACGCATACAGATGGCCATTTTGAGCAGGTCAGGACTGTGTCCAGGGACAGAGCCAGCCTCAGGTGACCTTGCAGGGAGGCAGCTGGGGCAAGAAATAAATACCTTCACCCTCCTCCCTCCTTCTAATCTCTGCTGGGCACCCCAGTGGCTGAACCAGCCTACATCCAGAGGGTCTGAAATGCTTGGTGAAATCTACCCAAGTCAGTCCCCCAAGGTGGAAGGGCCAAGAGTGTACTGGGTTGGGGGCAAAGTTAGTCCGAGGGTGTCCCAGCTCTTCTTGCCAGCCATGGGTCCTCTCACATATTCAGAGATAGTGTCTCTGCCTGCTCTCCTGTTCCATCCACCACTGGCACCTTTCTAGGTCCATTTGCAAAGTCTGTTAATGGACCTCTTTATCTTGCTTTGAAGACAGAAGCCATATCTCATTACCCAACCTCCAGCTTTTAAACTTGGCTGTAGTGTTTCAGTGCCTCCACCACGAGGTGACCCTCACATTTCCCTCCGTGCCCGAGGAGGTAGACAGCCTGGTGGTGGTCACTGGACCCCAGGATGGAGGACCTCGGCATCCTCTACGTCCTGACATTCCTTGGTTATGCTGCTTTTGATGGACTTTCCAGCATCTCAGTTTCATTTTTAGCAATGAGCCCATTCTTGGTACATTTCTGTCTGTGATCATTTGAAGTCTCTAGTTAAAGGTTTATTTCACTTCTTCTAACTTTCTTCACTTTTCCCACAGTGTAGAGTTTCTCATTTTTTGGGTCTCCAAAGACAAAGTAACAGTAGGTGACATGGGAGATTCATCAGAAAAGCACACACTTGGAGTCAGTACACTCTGAGCATCCCTAGGGGTTCTTCACCTGGACCTGTGGCTCAGCATTCCTGCACGGGCCCTTCTGGGGCTGGAAGCCAGGGGTCTGCTGCTGGGACACTGTGGAGACTTTGGGTCCCACCCACCGGGCAGCTCTGTCCAGTTTCTCTGTGTAGTTATTTTATGGTTTTGGCAGAACGAGGGGATGGCCGTTCAAAATGACTGCTGTCATTTCCTCACTGGTTAATCTGAGCATGGGATGAAATTTCTAGTGTAATTTCTGGCAGATTAGAAGGAAGAAGTGAAGCCCAACTACAGTTTGGACTTGAGGGAGAGTCTAATTTGACTGTATTTGCAACTTTGCAACAACAAAAAGGAAACAAACTAGCAAAGAGAGGAAAGGACCTCAATTGTCTTCTTATGTCTGCCCAGCCAGTAAATTGTCTATGCACAGAATTACATGGTGGGAATGAATAGGAAGATCTAAAGCAGTTTCCAGGGATCTTAAAAACAAACAAACAAATAGACAATAATATTTCTATTCTAGAGATGCTGACACCTGGGTCTGGGCTGGGGCCTCTGCATTAGTCTATTTTAAGGAAATGGAGTCTACGTTGCTGAGGTTAAGTGTCCCCACTCCCCCCCACCCCCTGTGGGGCACAGGACAGTGTGGACGTGCTGTCTTTGTGATGATGGATGACACTTACAACCTTCATAATTCAGGTAGCTGTGCAAGAAATGCCACTTTAATTTTCTGTAATTGAACCTAATTTATATCAAGTTCCCATTTTCTGAATAAAATGTGGTTATTTCAGGTTAAAGTCAGTCAATTCACAGGCCCTTTTCTTCCCAGGATGGATTTACAGCACTGGGGCATTTGTGACTTACCCTGGTGTGTGATGGGGCTGCTGGGGGTCTACCATTCAGGAGATGTTCCATCCTAGTCAATACCCACTGGTGTATCTAGACCTACCTTACCTCTGAGGTCTGTCCTGTCTTCCTGCTGGACCCTGGCAGAAATTTCCATTGAGTTCCCAGCCATAAGGTTCACACTGTACCTGCTGAGAGTCTTGCCCTGGCTTCAGAGCCCCTCTAGGTAAGCCACACAGGAAGACGTTTGCCTGCTTTCTGAACTCTCTCTATCCAGGTCTGTGGACACTCTGTGACACTGCCTGACCCCATCCTTCTGGGCACTTCCATGTAGCCTTTATACTTATATATGTGAATCTGCAAGGTGGGCCATCAGGCTGGAGACCCAGGGAAGAACTGATGTTGCAGTTCAAGTCCAAAGACCGTCTGCTGCAGAATTCCCTCTTGCTCAGGGGAAGTCAGGCTTTAATTCCATCCAGGCCTTCAATTCATTGGATGAGGCCCCTCCACATCATGGACAACCAGTTTTATTCAAGGTCCACCAATTTAAATGTTAATCTCATCCAAACACACCCTGACAAAAAGGTCCAGAATAATCTTTGGCCACATATCTGGGCACTGTGGCCCAGCCAAGTTGACATAAAATTAACCATCCCGGTGGCCCTTAGCTCCAGAGGCCAATGGTGGTGTTAAGCACTGGCCTGCTGATGACACGACCTGGGCCATGGTGACCCTAAGCAGGGCCTTACTTGGTGGTCCCTTCTCTTGGTGCCCTGCCACATTCCCGGGGCTACCATCTATGCCTCAGACTGGAAGGACCCAGATCTCTCTAGCATCACAAATCAAGCCTTTGCTAAATCACTCCACCCTCTTCTTATCCTAAAATGGGAGAGGGAGACTGCCCCTTCCCCCTGCCCCACTGGCTCTGCCCTCTTTCTCTGAGGTTGGCCAATTCAAAGGCATAGGATTAAAAATAGCCCTCTCTCCAGAGTCAGCCTGGATGAATTCTTCTGGGGACTCTACTGTGAAAGCGCATTCGTCAGGGGCTTACAGGCCTGTCCAGTCCTGCCTTCCCCCTGCTAGTAGGCGACAAGAAGTGAGCTGCTGTGGCAAATCGCCCATGTCCTCTGGGTATCATACATGACTTCAGAAGCCATCTGTGTCAGCTCCAGCTTCTAGCCTCTTCCCAAGGGAATGGGTAGCTGTGGGCCACAGTGTCTGAGAACTCCAAATGCTTGTTCCCCTTCTAGAGACAAGTGCTCACCCGACATTGAATCCTTTCTGACGACGAAGGCCCTCTGACCTTGCGAACTCCATGAATTCTTTCTCTCCTTTGTCTGAGACCCTGTGGCCAGGAGTTGCAAGATAACGAAGGGATTATAAATCCCAGATTGGAATTCCCGGACCCTTGCCTGCTTGCCTCCCGTCAGGGTCTGCACTCATCCCTTTGCTTCATTTTGCAGCCCAAAAGCAAGATGCCCCTTCTAGCCAGCATTTATTCACTTTTCGAACACTTCCTCGGTGCCTCCTAAGCTCCTGCCTGTGTTGGGTGCTGGGAACGTAGGGACAAATCAGCCACAGGCAGCGCCGTCGAGGGGGCTCCCAGTCTAGTGGGGTCACTGGAGCAGATGGCATCAGAGCTCCGTCCCATCCCCTCAGACCCCATTTGACTGTCGCTGCTGTCAACATCGTGCTTTCAATAGCTCGCGCCTGCCGCTCTTCTTGGAGGACTGTGCTGGGGCAACTGAAGCCACCTTGCAAGGACGTGCCTTGGATTTATATTGATACCTTCCTTCTTCAACCCTGGCTGCCTTTAACTCATGCCTGTTGCGCATCAAGTGTGGGAACCCAGCCCCTTGCCTTGGTTTGAGGCAATTCTGAGGTGTAGTTTGTGCTCTTGAGGTCCCCTGTGGGGGTCAGCTTGAAGGCACCTCTGCTTCACTTTCACCCAAGATCTCCCCCTTGCTTGGCTTTCTCTTCCTCCCGTCCTGTTTCCCCACTCCCTCACATACCTTCCCTGGAGAGCTTCCTTCATAAATTACTTGTATGTGATTTCTCCTCCCAAGGTCTTCTTTTTTGGGGAGTCTGTCCTAAGGCAGGCGCAGAAACCTAGTCAGAAAAATATAAAACCACACAATCAAGTTTAAGGGGTGCTGGGAGCACAGCTCGGGAACACAGAGAAAAGTGTGTCGGGGAAGTTTCGGCACCACTGTGATGCCAGACTTGTAGCCTTGTGTCTGTCATCCATCTGGCTGCCTGGCTTCTGAGCCCTTTACCTGAGTGTGTCTGGCTGGAATACAGGATTCCACCACAGAAGTTGAAAAGCCCAATACCCCCATTTCCTGCCCTCCTGGTAAGAAGGGCAAAGTCCCCCAACTGGACAGATCTGTCTGGGACTTGCACTGCAGCTGCTGAGTTTCATTTCCTGGGTCGGTGATGGTGGCAGTGCGGGCGCAGGGCCAGCCTTCCAGGGTGGTGGCGTGGGTGATGCACACACCTACGGCTTCCAGTGCTTGCTGGTGGCAGCAGAGGGGTCGTCCCTTGGCTGTTTTGCTCTGAAGTCTTGGCTGTGGTTCTGACTGTGATTTCCTCAATTTCCCCCCACCTGCCCAGCTGTTCTCTCCCGCCTTCTAGCTGGTTCTGTCAGCTCCCTGATAGCCTCTGATATGTGATTTCACTGCTTACGTCACCTGGGAAAGATTCTGTTGAAACCAAGATCCTTGACTGGTTCTTGAGTCAGAAGTTTGGGGAGGATTGAGGAAAAG
Organism: Stenella coeruleoalba; assembly: GCF_951394435.1. NCBI lineage: Eukaryota > Metazoa > Chordata > Mammalia > Artiodactyla > Delphinidae > Stenella > Stenella coeruleoalba. Next base: position 53,214,337 of record NC_137162.1, on the reverse strand, counting down.
GACAAGGGAGGGGCACGTGAAAAGGTGCAGAGGTGTAACAGGGCACGAGGATCTGGGAGTCTGGAGTTACTGGGGATGGAGTCAGGGATGGGATGGAGAGCGCCAGGGCAGAAGGCTTTTACGGGCTCTGCTATGGAGATGGGGTTCCATTGGTTCAATCACTCTTTGCTTCAAAATGTAACCCAGATGGGGGGAATGGGCTTTTGACGCTTCGTGACCTAAACTCTTTGATGTAAAATAAACCATAGTATATTTTAATTACAAACAAATATTTCTGTAACATCTGCTGCTTCTAAATTCCTGGGTCCTTGGGTCCAGAACTAACTGTAGAGAAAGGGTCCCAATTTATCTTGAATTCTAACTCCCCTCACATAAGGGGAACCAAGGTAAGTGGGATGATCCTTTTCAAAGCAGTTCACATTCTGCGTTTAATCTGGATGCATTATTTTCATCACCTCATTTTACAGATGAAGAAACTAAGGCTCATGTAACTTAGAGGGTTTTTTGAGGTGGCTCCGTGACAGAACACTGATGCTAGTGTGTGAATCAAGACCCTCCCGCTCACAGCACTAAGTCTCTTCCTACGCACTTCTCTTAAGATTTTATCTGCAGGTCACGTTCCAGTGTCTGCCTAGAGCACATGTGAAATACGGCTCACCTCCAGTATCGCGAGGAGGCATCAATCTTACTTCTTCTGTATCTTTCCGGTTTGGATGTGAGAGATGTACATTCATCAGGGACGCCTGAGACGACTGTTAAGGATTCAGCTCTAACTGACCAAAAGCCTCAGGGTTTACAATTACAAGTAGATCTAACCTTGGCAGTGAGGGTCTACTAAATGAAACTGTGATGTCCATAAGTTTGAGATGCTATGGTTTACATGTTTGAGTAAATCAAAGCCTTTTAGCAGTATCCACGAGCAGTAAGCTGCTGAGGACGTGAACCTATTGGGAGAAAACCCACGTTATGGTAATAGACACTATTTACCGAGCATCCATGACGTACTGCATATACCATCCTAGGTAGGTGTAACTGGCACTTGTACAATCCACGCAAGACCCAGTGAGGTAGGCGTGGGCATGCCCATTTTACAGACATAGAAGTCAAGGTTCAAGATGACTTAACCACATTTGTCTGAGATCATACAGCTGGTAAGTGGAAAACCTGGGGTTCAGACCATTCTGTCTGACTCCAAAGTCCAAGCACTTCCATCTACAATCTTGCTACTCAAAGTGTGGTCCTTGGACCAGCAGCACCGGCATGACCTGGGATCTTGTTAGTAATGCAGCATCCCAGGCTCCATCCTAGACCCGGCTAATCAGAATTTGCATTTGAACAAGATTCCCAGGTGATGTCTGTTCACATTAAATTTCAAGGCACTGCTCTGGGCTTCACTACCTGGGCTTCATATTTTCAGGATCTTGTGGGTGCAGTTCTGATTGCCATAGTCTCAACTGAGCATGAACAGGACAAAGTCTCATGGAGCATCTTCCTTCTCCTCTATGTAGAGAATTGCTCTACTTCAGCCCCATATCGACGAAAAGGTTTTAAACCGCTGGAGACAGCGCCAGAATCTGTAAAAGGGAGGGCGGACTGGCCTGTGATATTCGGTTTGGCCAGCAGGGGGCACCTGCAGTATCTGCCTAGGCAGCGTCCCCTGCAGCAGGAAAAACGGGTGGGAAGCTCAGACCATGGCAATAGGGAGGGTGTAATGTAGGCATACTACGGTGAAAAAGCCTTACTCTCCGCTTGCTTAGCCTGGGGGACCTAGCTCTGTGGTCCAGAGGTGGAGGCAGCTTTTGTCAACGTGTGCGTTTCGGGGTAAGTGACGGCACTAACCCCTTGGAAAAGCCCACGCACCTCTCCGCAGCCTGTAAACCTGCGCATGGACGCAGGAGCATGTGGACAGGGCTTGGGGGTCGGGGGTGGGGGTCTGGGTTCTAATTCTGCCTTTGCCACGAACTCCCAGTGTGATTTTCGGCCTGGATTCCTTTTCTCAGCCTCAGTTCCCTCAGCTGAGGAATAAGGTGCATAAGATCACCTCGGGTCAATTCAAGCTGCAACATTCTGCTAAGTCATAATTAAAACGCCCCACGAGAACACTCTCTATTTAAAAGAATTATTTTGTCAAATCAAACTGTGCAAAGCTAATTATCACTCCTTAATTCATCTATTTTATAACTTTCACTTTTATTCTGCCTAAGATTTTTTTTTTCTGGTACAGAAGTGAATATTTAAAATATGAAAAGAAATCACAACAAAACACAAATTTGAATAAGTTGCCAAATACCACAAACAGCCTCAAATTCAGAAAGACGGTATAATATTTTCACTAAATAACTCTCTAACACATCTCTATAGTGCTTTCAAATTCCTACATTTTTTGGCTTCATACTCTTTGATCATATCTCTGTAAAATTGTCATTTGATAATATTTTGCAAGCAAAGAATTAAAAAGATAAGCTATTGTTTCCTCTAACAGAGTTGGTCAAAATTTATGTTTTAGTCTTGATATTTGGGATGTGTAAACCATACGTCTTCAGACACAGACATACTGTAGTCTCGCTACAGGATTGTGCTATACAAACAGGAAAACAGAAGAAACTGTATTTCACCCAATTCCCATCAACCCAGAGAAAATATATGGTGCATTTATAACTTATACGCTGTATTCTTGAGTCTATTCTTGAGAGGAGAGAACTTGCATTTTGACTAAACGTCAAGTGAGAATTCTGGCCGCCACCATCAATTGTATACCTTTGATGACTTGAAGACTTCTTCACAGGTTGACTTCTGGCTCAGTACATCTTAAACCTTGCATCTCCTCCGTTCTCCATTTACTTCTGGTGCCAGGTGCAGTAGGACATGTTCCTGCGGTGACAGGCCTGGGGGTCTTATGCTTTCATGACAGGTTGCCTAATGAGTCCGCGTGCAGAGTATTCCTGGAAGCCGTTCCTACACTCCTGCTTTATCCAAAGCTCTGGAGGAAACTGGGGCTGAGATTCCATTGGGGGTGAGATCCCATCCCTGCTGTTGAAGGATTTTAACATGCCAGGGGGTGGGAGTGATGCAGGCCACGGGCTATGGCTGGGCAAGGCTTTGCTCTCATCTGCCCCCAAAATGTGTCCGTGGAGGATGGGGCGACTAGAAAAACTTCTTTCACTGCTGTTAATTTTTCTTCACCTCTTCTGAGCTGGTTCAAACCTCAGTGCCATTTTCCTCCTATCTGATGCGTCCTTTCTTTCCATTCACTGTTTTTCTCACCACGTTCCGAAAGTCTGGAATTATGAGTAGGCTTCAATAGCTGAATCCTACTTTTCCTTCTCACTTCAAACCACAAATTGAGACATTAACCTAAATGGAAGCTAATGGCTTGGTTATTCCTGTTTTTTCTAGAGAGTATTCCTTAGGTAGGCTTCCCTGCCTCTTGCCTGTGCTGGTGATTCTCCGCCTAAGTTTTTGTTTGTCTGTGTTTTTAAATTAAACCTCAAATGAGGATGTAGAGAGCCAAATTCAGAATGAGGGAAACTCTATAGGACAAATAACCTGACTTCTTTGAAAAAGAAAAGGCATGAACAAAATAACAGGGGTGGGAAAGAAACTTCTGGATGAAAAGAAACTTAAGAGACATATCAACCACATGCCATGTGTGGACACTGTTTGGATCTCCATTTGAACCAATCACCTATAAAAAGAACATTTGTGAAACATGGCACGTTTGAACGTGGTCTGGAAATCAGCTGATACTAAGGAATTCTTGTTAATTGGTTGGGTGCGAGCTAGCGATAGTTTGGATTATGGTTCAGCACATGGTCCTCTCCTACGACCCATGTCCCCCAACCATGAGGGATCTACGGGGAAGGAGGAGGCAGGTGCAAAAATCCGAAGACGAAATGGCAGTGGCCTCAGTCCATGGGGTGGTGGTAGGTTAGTGGGAAGGGATGAACCACAGAACCATTTTTCTCCGCCCAGTTTCTCCCATCATCTCCTCCCATTGTTATACCTTTTCTTGTCCTCGGGCTTTACTTCGTTGCCTCTTCTTAGGAAGCCCTCCTTTTGGCCTTACCCTTCTCTATACTCTACCCTACCTTTGACCTGCCTGCTCCCGGAAGCTGTCTCCACCACAGCACCCACTGTCGTCCCTTCTCTGAAAGTCCACTGTACACCTTGAATTTACGGGCATTAGTGTACAGGTCACCTTTGGTCACCTGCTTATCTCCCCCGTTGGCCAGACTTGGGCCTCATGTGTGCTGCACCCATCTTATTCTACATGCTAAGAAAAGGTTTGCTACTGAAAAGCACACCAGGCAAAGATATTTTATCCTGGAAAGCATATCTGCATAGAGATGGGGTGCCCCCATTAGTGCCTTAACAACTGGAGGTGAGTTTGGAGGCAGTGAGAGTACCAGATGGGAACCTGCAGGCCCCCTGGAGGATGAGGGATGTGGCTTTATTTCATCATGTCCCATCCCGATCATAGCACTTCAAAGATGCTCTCTTGGATGATGAGGCGGGAGTCCTGGCAGGCAAGACATTGGTCTGCTCCACCGCAGGGGTTCTCAACCCGGGGCACACTAGAATCACCTGGGGTGCTGAAAAGTCGATCCTCATGTACAGCCCTGCTCGTCCCTTGAAGACTCATTAAAACAAAATCTGTGGGGATGGGGTGTGGACCCAGCCACCTTATTTTCAAAAATCCATCTAGGTGATTCCAGTTGCAGCCGAGGCTGAGAGGCACTGGGCTGTGGAAATCTTTGGCCCACTACAGAGCTGGGATTTAACGGAGTCATTTACAAAGCTGCCAGCTGTTCCTTGTTGGCTGTGCCAACAGAGAGAACAAGCTTACCGTTTTTTATTTCTATGAAATACAGTAAATAATCTCAACAGTATGCAAGGGAAGGTTCTTAAAGCCACATGCTTCAGGAGAAAGTCAAAGGGGTGGAAGAGAGGTCTTTTTGCACACGGGAAAGGGGCTGGGCAATCATTTCAGATGCTTTCACCTTCCTTGTTTGGGGTAGGAGCTGGAGCATGGGGTGGGGGGTGGGACAGCAGGCAGGTGAGCAGGAGAATGGGAGCCTAAGGAAGAGCATCAGGCTTGAGATTCACAGGTACAAGGCGAACACAGTCTGAGAAGGACTTGGCTGCCTGGAGCCTCAGGTCCCCAACCTACCACCTCCCTCTACCTTGGAGTTAAAGTGCCCAGAGGACATGACCCAGTGAGGCGTGGCTGGGAGCCGGGTGGGGCAGGTGTGGGTGGCTGAGGGGTGCTGGTAAAAGAAGAGAAGCACCAACCAGCTTGGTGACCCTCTGCCACCACAAGCAGGGGTCTGTCTCGCTCTTAGCGCTTGCTACCCTGTGTGACCACTGAGTGGGCTAAAGGGAGGAATTATTTCCGTGATACTTGAGGTACAAAAAGTGACACATTTCCTAGTTTTTCTAAACAATATAAAATCCAGCTCTGAGCTTCTGCTCACCCAGCCATTCCTGCGTTCTCCTCAGACAAGCGCCCTGATGCTTCCATGAACCACGGCGGCTGCCCGTTTCCTTTTCTCTGCTCCTTCTGTTAATGGCTGTCACTGCTTCCCTGGGAAGGACCCTGTGATGATGGTCTGGTTCCCACTAGGAACAGAAACCCAGACCCTCCCCTTCTGCAGCCCATCCTGAGGGGCTGAAACGAGACTCCTTTCAATCCCCAACGTTCAAGGCAGAAAACGCCTCACCTAAGACTAGCTGTTCTCATTGGATGCCTCTGGGGAACTGTAAAAACTGATGCCTGGCTCTCACCTCCAGATTCTCTGACTTAATTGGTCTGGATAAAATCTGGGCATAGTGATTTTTATAAGTTCCAGGTGACTCTGACTTGCAGCCAAGATCGAGAAGCACTGCCAGCCCAATTCTCTTTACTGCGTGTAGAGAAGAGGCACAGACCCAGCTGCCTTCAGAGGCTGAGTGGTTAACATCAACACAGGATTACCTGGGGTCTCCCACCTGCCCAGATCCAGTGTCTTTAAAAGCCCTGTGCAGGCTGCAAACAGTGGCTGCAGGGTGGCCCTCAGTGGCCAGTGAGGGACCATTCACCCAGAATTTTTAAAACAAAAGCTTATTCATGTACATAGCCAGCCACAGGTAAAGGAAGCCCAAAACTTCAGGAATGAAAGCCCTGGCTATCTCTTCAGGGGGATAAGACACAGTTATTTCTAAACGAGGTTATAGTGTATTTCTAACAAATCATCCTGCTACACTGGTTTACTTGTCCATCTACCTTCAACGCCAGTTCCACAGGACCAGGGGCCACGGCTGTGAGTTTCCTGCTATACTGATACTTCACAGGCCAGAGGCTGGCACTCAGCCAATCACTGTTGCAAGAGCAGACGAATGCCTAGATGGATGGATGGATGGATGGGTGCGTGGATACACGATGAGTACATGGACGGATGAACCGGAATCGCTGCCTCCTGAGAGGCTCTGGAATACCAGCCTCTCACTCAAGGTTTATGGTTCTTTGCGCAAGCTAGAATTGGCAAGGGACATCTGGAAGCAGAGCAGCCTATAAATTCAACTTTTAAAAAGGCCAGAGCCTCAGAGCCCCGGAAGGCTTTATTTTAGCTATTCACAGGGCTGCAGCTTAAGATTTTAGAAGAGTAGCCACCTTGTCAGCCTCTCTACCTTGTGACCTGCAGACCCCACGACTGAGTGGGAAGAAAGTGCATTCTTTTTTTTAAACATCTTTATTGGAGTATAACTGCTTTACAGTGGTGTGTTAGTTTCTGCTGTATAACAAAGTGAATCAGCTATACGTACACATATATCCCCATATCCCCTCCCTCTCGCCTCTCCCTCCCATCCTCCCTATCCCACCCCTCTGGGTGGTCACAAAGCAGCGAGCTGATCTCCCTGTGCTACGCGGCTGCTAGGAAAGCGCATTGTGATGAAAGCCATCAACCTCGAAGAGTGATCCTTCCCATACAAGGATTTATAAGAAAAAAAATGCCACAGTGAAAAGAGTAAGATTTCTTTCATTCTTCTCCAGCTCCTTTTATTCCTGGAGGGAGTACCTTTGAGCTGCCTTTTCTTTCACTATTGTGTTGGTCTTTTCTCTGCAACCGGTACAGAAGGGAATCCCCCAGGACAGAGACACCTTGAGCTGGGGGGGAACATGGATGTGAGTTGGCTGTATGCCAACTCCTGGCCTGAGCTGGTTTCACCCCGGCTGTGCCTAACCAGCCCGCACACCTGCAGGCTTCTCACCTCTCTTCTAGTCAGTGAGGAGAAAGCAGTTCATGTTCCTGCAGGGCAGGCCCCCTCCAGCCAGGGATGGTGGCTATGGGCCTGTCTGTAGGACCATGCCTTGGGTGGCTGGCGGGTTCTCTTGTTTGCTCTATGGGAGCCTTCGGAACCTGATTTTGGTCAGGCCTGTAGGACAGGGGTGAAGAGTTCAGTAGGAACGCGTGGGTCAGCAGTCTGTTCCGCGCCCTTACCCCTGGCCCTCGCCCAGGCAGGGACTGAGGCTACTGAACCCTGTTTTTAGACGTTGTCATGAACCGTAAGCCCGTGCCTGATGGGGTGTAAGTGCTCTACCCCTGTTTGAGGTAGTGAGTGCACCAGATGATGGCTGAGGTGTGCCCAACGTGGAACCTTTCTAAGGAAGGGGGCAGTCAACCGTCCTTCCTCAACACACGCTGTGCTGGATGCTAGGACCATAAAGGACCCAGTGAACCCATAAGGGGCAACTTATTTTTTTATTTTTTTGCGGTACGCGGGCCTCTCACTGTTGTGGCCTCTCCCGTTGCGGAGCACAGGCTACGGACGCGCAGGCTCAGCGGCCATGGCTCACGGGCCCAGCCGTTCCGCGGCATGTGGGATCTTCCCGGACCGGGGCATGAACCCGCGTCCCCTGCATCGGCAGGCGGACTCCCAACCACTGCGCCACCAGGGAAGCCCGGGGCATCTTATTTTGAGGATGTGAACTTTCTCTGTCGGAGTCCTGCTCTGTGCTAGGCTCGGTGCTTTACACATTTTATTTTCTTTAATCCTCACAACAGCCCTGCAAATGAGCACGATCACCCCATCTTAGAGAAGAGGAAATAGAGGCCCAGACTCATACAGCTAGTAAGTGAAGGAGCCGTGCTTAAGATCTTGGCGTGTCTGATGCAAAGCCCAGTGGCTGACACCCAAAGGCTCTGAAGAAATTCCTGAGGCTCCTCAGGGCACATGTGTACATAAGAGATGGGAGGAGAGGTGCGCAGGCAGGACGCCGACCTTGCCAGGCAGTGTCAGGAGGAACAAAGCTGCTGAGAGCCTGAGACTCACAATGAATAAGGACAGGTGGGCTCAAGGGCTTATTCATTTTTTCTGCAGTTAGTTGAACAAGGACAGCATCTGAAATGTGAAGTTTGGGGCAAGGCTAATAGATGGAGATGAAAGAACACTGTTTACCTTCCCATTCTCTATGGGGGGCATCCATTCATGTATTGACGCAATTTGGATGAAAGAACAAATACAGTGGGGCATTAAATAGACTCCCAGAGACAAACTGTATCATTTGGATAAAATAAAATGAGTTTTAACAGGAATAACTCCTGAGTTCACCACTAGAACCGTAATATCAGGTAGACAAGTGCAAGCCAGAAGGGGCAGAGCTTTAGGACCTGCCTCAGAAAGGCTGGAGGGTTTTAGTCTTAGGGCTCATGACAGCATGGTTTCTACTCGGAGAAACAGCAGAACCAGAGAAAAGATGGGTGTTTTTGCTCTGTGGAGATCTCATCTGCATGGTTGAGATGATGTTTGGTCAATTGGAATATGCATACAGAAGCATTCATTCATTCATTCGTTTGTTCAGAAATATTAGTGTGCACCTGCCAGGGTCAGGCATTCATGGATTTCCTAATGTAGAGACGGATAATAAACAAATGCAGAAATGACAAGACTGATTCAGATGCTGACCTAAGTGTGTGACCAAATTGAAACAGGGGCTATGCCAGAAAGTAACTGGTGGGTGGAGGCTACTTTTGATTGGGTGGCCAGGAAAGCCCTCTTTGAGAAGGTGACATTTGAGCTGACATCTGAATGGCAAGAAGGAGCCAGGCGTGGAGGTCCAGGCAAAGGGAGCAGCAGTGGAGAGCCTGAGGCAGGGATCAACCTAGTGTGTTTGAAGAACAGAAATAAGGAACTGAGCTTTAGTCCTATTAGCGTGACATATGGCAGGGATGGCTAACTACTCCCCAAGCTTTTTGCTTCTTCTGGGTGCCCAAGTCTTGTATATTTTCTAGCCACCCTTGACATTAGGTGTGACTGTCTGATTACATTTCAGCCAACAGAATGTGAGTGCAAGCAACAGACGCCCCGCCCAGTCCTGGCCTCTGAAAATCCCCCATGCCCGCTCCATGTCCTTGTCCCTTCTGCTGGTTTGATGGAAATGAGCAAGGTGGGTGACATTAGGAGCCATGTTTTGAAGGTTTAAAAAATATCCTTAGTTTATTTTTTAGAAGGGCAGATCGAGATTCCTTTTGGATACATTAGGTTTGAGAGGCCATTTAGACTTCCACAAGAATCTGCCCACTGTGAAGTTAGAAGGCACAGTCTATAAGACCACCTTCACTCTGACACCAGTTGCAAGCTCGGCGACTTTAAAAACTGCCTTGTTTGCGGGGGGCTCCCCTGGTGGCGCAGTGGTTGAGAGTCCGCCTGCCGACGCAGGGGACACGGGTTCGTGCCCTGGTCCGGGAAGATCGCACAAGCCGTGGAGCGGCTGGGCCCGTGAGCCATGGCCACTGGGCCTGTGCGTCCAGAGCCTGTGCTCCGCAACAGGAGAGGCCACAACAGTGAGAGGCCCACGTACAGCAAAAAAACCCACAAAAAACAAAAACTGCCTTGTTTGATAATTCACTAAAAGGACTCACAGAATTCACTGAAAGCTGTTATACTCATATTTATGGTTTGTTACAAGGAAAGGACACAGATTAAGATCAGCCAAGAGAAGAAGCTCCTAGCAGAGCCCAGAACTACCAGACATGGAACTTTCATTGTCCTCTCCTCACGCAGTCAGGAGAGCATTGCTCTCCCGGTATTAATGTGTAACGATATGCACGGAGTTTTGCCAACCAGGGAAGCTCATCTGAGCCTAGGTGTTTGGAGTCTCTCCTGGCATCAACTGTGTAGGCATGATCGATTGCTCATGTGGTCGATCTTAACTTCCAGTCTCTGGGGTTCACTGATACCATGGAACTCAAATCCCCTGCCCTAAATCACATGGTTAGACTATTCTGCATGACCCAAGACTCTCAGGCAAATAAAGACACTCATGTCAGGCGTGACATTTCAAAGGCTTAGAGATAACCTCCCAGAAGCAAAGGGCAGAGACTAGACCTCTTTCTGGGCAAGGTTAAATTCTTTACTTCACAACATCCAAAGAGAGATGTGAAGTAAACAGTTGGATGTACAAATCTGGAGCTCAACAGAAATATCTGAGCTGAAATGGTTGGGAGGTGGTCTTCAGCACAGGGATGCTATTAAAAGCCAGGGGTAGATATGGGAAATTTGAGGGCCTTGAACAGAGCCTGGGCACCCACCATTTGGAAGTATCCAAAGAGCCTGAATTAACAAAGGACACCAATTGGTATCAGCCAGTGAGGTAGGAGAAAACTAGACACTTTCAGAGAGCCTCTGGTATAGCTATCTCTCTATTATCTATCTATCTATCTATCTATCTACCTATCTACCTACTTACCTACCTATCAAAATGGTTAAAGGTGTCAGAATCATAGATACAAGAGAGTTTAAAGGAAGGATAATTTACTAGTATTTAATGGAATGCTTAATATGCATTAAGACTTATGCTTGCATAGTGCACAAAACTCTTTATCTTCTTTAAATTCTCCATTTTATGAAAATTGCTAACATTTAGTAAGCGCTTAATATGAGTTAAGACTGGTGTTCAGTTATGCACAAGACTCTATGAGGTATCTTCTCTATTAATTCTCCATTTTACAGAAGAGGCATTAAGTCTTACGAATGTAAAATGACTGGACCAGCGTCAAGCTCGATTCTCTCCACATCTGTCTGACTTCAGAGCCCTTGCAATTAAGCACAAGGCAACACAGCTTCAGTCTGGGCACTGGGGACTGAGGAAGGAATGAGGGGTCCTTAGTGAGGACAAGAGGTGCTTTCTTGAAGGGCCACCATTTGAAAGTAGATGTAAAACTGCTCTATGTAGCAGCAGAGGGAAGAGCTAGGGTCCACCCGGGTTTACTGAGAAGAAGATTTCATTTGACACAGAGAAGACTTCCCGTGGCTAGGGATCTCCGAGTCAGGCTCAGGTGGTGTGGGACATGTGCTTGCTGGTGAGCCATGCTCACAGAGCGGGGACGTGTGTCCTTTCTCCAGTTCACCCTGCTGCTCCTCATATGTGGGGTCCAAGCTTTGTTTCCTTCCATGCTTTCTGAATCATTAAGTGTAACCCAAATACCACCATCCCTCACTCCTGTAAAGTTTTTCTTCTGATGTCTTCACTGCAGTTGGGTGCGTGCCATGAGGTGGTTGCCACATAGAGCTATACTGAGCACTAATTATGCGCCAGGTGCTGTGTTAGAAGTATCTCAACAATCCAATGAGGTAGACATTATCATTCCCATTTAAAGGTGGGAGGAGAAAAAACAGCGACAGCAGCTACTGTGTTTCTCTTTGAGAAACAGCCTATAAAATTTGATTATCCCCAGCTCCAAACGAAGCATGGCCACTGGACTAGTACCTAATTCTTAGACTTGCCCATGCATGGAGTAAAATGGGATATTGAATGCTTATAAGAAGTTATTGTCGCGTTAATGCAGAAGCTCAGAGTGATCACACTGTGAAATTTACCTGGCAGCTCAACAGTGAAATTGCAGCTAATTAATTTTGCCTGACTTGATGGAATCCTCCTCTTTTTTTTTTTTTTTTTTTTTGCTTTGTGGTACGCGGGCCTCTCACTGTTGTGGCCTCTCCTGTTGCGGAGCACAGGCTCCAGATGCGCAGGCTCAGCGGCCATGGCTTACAGGCCCAGCCGCTCCGCGGCATGTGGGATCCTCCCGGACAGGGGCGCGAACCCGTGTCCCCTGCATCGGCAGGCGGACTCTCAACCACTGTGCCACCAGGGAAGCCCTCCTCCTCATTCTTAACCCTCTCTCTGCATTTTGCCAAAAGATGAGTGGGGGGATATGGATGGAAATGTAGTCTGTAACCTGCAAAGTAGCTTCTGTGTGTGACCACCTGGCTTTTCCTCTGTAGCCCACACTGGGTATTCAAGCACAGACATCCTCTTCTCATGGGGGTCTGGGTGATAAGAAAGCTGGAGGCTCTTAGGGGGTTTTATTTATTTGCAGCAGGGCTATGGAGGAATTGAAGATAAGGAGTCTGGAGAAGGAAGGACAAGAGGATTTAAGAATCCAGCTGTGCAGATTTGGTGGAGAAATACAGAGAATATTTTTAGAGCTGGAAATGTTCTTAGAAGTCATCAGTTCTACTCCAGCCTTCCCTTACAACATTGTGGCAATCTTTGAGTTAGTTTGGACTGAGCCCTGGGAACTTGACCTGGAAGGGGCAAGCTTGGGCAAGGACCCCTGGGGCTACTGTCCAGTGCTTGGTAAGACCCAAGGGTTGAGGGTGACATCTGAAAATGATCTGTGGCTGCAATGATGAGGAATCCAGGCAGGCCATTTAGATCTGACCAACCATGACTGACCATATCTAGATGGTTTGGTTGGTGGGGGCACCCCTATTAGGCCAATGTTGGGGTTCCAGCCAGGGCTGCTGCACCTCCTTAGGTCTCAAGATTAGGGAGCAGGGGTCCCTCCAGCGGTGACGACAAGTCCCCAAGGCATGCCAAAGCTACTTTTGGGGAACCTTGTAGAACGTTTGCTGTTGTGCTGATCAAAACCAGGGCCCTCCCAAGCTCAAGCCGTTTCTCAGAATTCTCTTTTCTGCCTCTGCTGGGCCCTGTCTTGTTTAATGTTCCATCCTATTCCACAGCCTGATAAGAAGCAGGCTTCCCGTCTCTCTCCATTCTTGCTGGTTTGGCCACCGGTCTCTGCCCCCCTGGGAATGCCAGTTCACAAAGGGCTGCGTTTCCCAAGATAAGGAATTTGGGTTTAGAAGTGATGGAGAACCACTGAAGGTTTTTTCTCCTCTATTAGCTTCTTCATAATTCAATAATTTTTAATTTTATAATAGTTTTTAGATTTACAGAAAAATTGACAAGATAGAACAGAGGATTCATTGGGTGAACCCCACACCCAATTTCCCCTATCATTAACATCATACAATAGTATGGTACATTTGTCACAGTGAATGAACCAATACTGATATATCATTATTAACTAAAAGTCCATACTTTATTCAGACTGCTTGAGTTTTTATCTCATGTCCCCGATCTGTTTCAGGATCCCATCAGGGATATCATACTACATTTAGTTGCCATGTCTCCATTGGCTGCCCTTGGCTGTGACAGTTTCTCAGACCCACCAAAGGCTTTTAAATAGGGGTGTTATCTGGTCAGAATTTTTTTTTTTTGGATTGTGAAATTTATTTAGAGTGCTGAATAAAATACTAAGGACAGGGTGTTCACACGTTATTATCTGCCCTAAAAATTATTTTAAAATCTGGTCAGATTTGGCTTTTGGAAAACTCTGGCTCTAGAGTGATGGAAGGTGGGTGCCCTCTTAGAGATGGGTCTCAGGGTATCTGCTGGTATCTGGCCTCAGATCATTAGTCTGTGGGGCAGGGGTTTGGGGAGGGGGACTATGCTGCTCACTGGGTCAGGGCCATGCTCTGCCCCTGCCAGAAGCATCGGTAAGAAATCTACTCCTTTTATCTAGGTTTTTAGACTTTTTACTGTACAGTTGTTCAATTTATTATCATTTCATTTATATTGTGTCTGTTGGTAGTTCCTATTTCATTCTGTTGTTTGTTTATTTTCATTTTCCCCCTTTTATCTTGATCAGTCTTGCCAAAGGTCTATGTTGTTAATTTATTCAAAGAACTAGCTTTTGGCTTTGTTAAATGTCTGTTTTTTAAATTATTAATTTCATTTATTTTTGCCTTTATCATTTTCTGCTTTCTTATTTCTTTTATTTGCTCTGTTATATTTTTTGCAACTTCTTGAATTGAATATTTGCTTTCACTTTTCAAATTTTTCTTGATGAATTTATGAATATCTGAAAAGTTCTGCTTCCGCTGTTCCCACAAATTTTGAAATGGAGTGTCTTAGTTGTTACTGAGTTTTTAACTTCAGTTATGATTTTTCAGCCCCCAATTTATTAGTAATATGTAATCCTGTTTGCTGATACATAAGGTTTTGAACTTACATTTTTGTGGGTAATTTCTAATGTTGTTGTATTATGAGTAGAGAACATTCCTTGGTGATAGTGAGTCCTTAGAATTTACTGACACTTCCATGGCCTAATACATGCTCAGTTCTTGGCGTATGTTAAATGTTCAACTAAAAAAGAGTGCATACTCTGTATTTATTGGGTATGAAGTCTTTTATATTCAATAATCGCGTTATTCAGATATTCTGCTGGGTTGGCCAAAAGGTTCCTTCGGGCATTTCCTGAATAAACACGCAACCCAATAACAACCCAACATGCTTTCGCTCCAGTTCTACTGCTTTATTTATCAATTTCTGGGAGGGGGTATTAAGTTCTCATCTGCAACTGTTGATTTATGTATTTCTCCCCACAGTTCTGTCAGTTATTGCTTTGTATATTTTGAAGTTTTGTAAAGTGCATGGATATTCCTAATTGTATTCTCTTATTTTGCTACTGCCTTTGATCAATATATAACGTTGTTACTCTTCTTGTTTTGAATTCCATTCTGTCAGGTATGAAGATTGCTCTCCCAGCTTTCTTTGACTTCAATATTTGCTTGGTGTGTCTTTCCCCCATTAGAATGTTTTTAAGGTTTTCTCTGCTCTTTGGTTTGAAAGGTGTCTAAGACAAGATATTGATGCATATTGTTTAATGAATCCAATGTGGGAGTCTCATTTTAAATTGGTACGTTTGACCCATTTGGATTTTTTATTATCATTAGATTATCTTCTTTATTTTGATTTAAAATTTTGTCTGGGAAGCTGGTCTTTGAATTAGTCAGATTTGAGTTTGAATTCTAGTTTTGTCATTTATTAGCATAAAACTAGGAATATCTTCTATTTTTAACCTAATTTCTCTTTTTTTTTTTACAAATGGCTAATGACACACATTTTGCATGGCTGTTGTGAGATTAAATGTTTATAAAGTGCTAACAAAACGGTTGTCATATGGTAGCTACTTGATGCATTTTTCTGATCATTTTCCTCTTTGTTGAGGAATCATATCCTACTCTTTAGAATAACATTCAAAAATATTTCCCATAAAAGTTATTATATTTTGGCTTACCCCATGATTTCTGCCCCATACAATAGCTTTTCTTCATCTTTTCTTTTTCCTGCTAGTCTCAGGGTACCTTGTGCCATTTGCCAATACTTAGGTTGGGAGTCTTAGGTGCATGAGTTTAGAATTTATTCTGCAGTTTTCTCAAGTTTACTTGAGGTTAAGAATCATCTGGAGTGCTTGTTTCAGAAATGGATTCAACTCCTGATGTGGAGTTTCTGCGGGGGAGTCCTGATATTCCAGTGATTTTTATCATCAGGGAAGTTTGACAATCTTTGCAGAGGCAACTGGGAGTCATTGAAAGTTTGAAAGCAGAGTCATGACATAAATAGTCATGCTTCTGGGAGATTAATTAGGTGGCTCTGTAGAAGCCAGACTGTCAGTATCGAGCTGCAGAGAGCTCTGATAAGGGAGACCTGGGATGGTATCTCTAAGATCTGAGTGGAGGGACAAGAAGCACAGGCCCTGCGGCCAAGTCTTCCTCTCATGATCCCACCTTCCTGGCTACTGTTGAGAGGAACAACGTGTACACATGACATTGGTGGAGACAACTGGGATCCTCCCTCACAGGGATTCAGAATGACAACTGAATGACCCTCTACCTCATCTCCCTGGTCCAGTCCTTCTCAGGTCAAAGCCCACCCCTATACAGATGTCCTGAGCCAGGTGACACTTACCCTCCATTGAGTACTTATGTCACCTGTCCTTGGCCTCTCTTCTGACCCTAATTACAATACTTCCTTCCATCCTACATCAAGGATGTATGTGTCCACTTCACCACCAGACTATAAACTCTATTAGGAATGAGGACTCTACTTCATGCATCTTTGTTCCTATCCAACATTCCTTACACATATACATCAGCCCGGGCATCAAAAAGTATTTCGCTAACTACTTGTTCCATGGAAACGGTGATTCCTCTCAAGTTCCTTCTAGCCAGTTCTTGAAGCGGCCAGAAGGTTTCCCACATGAGTGTTGAGAATGAGACCTCTGAGCTACCATAACATATCTGCACTTTACCTCTTGTCCTCCAGCAGCTTTTATGGGGATTTCTCCTTCCTTCACCCACTCAAAAAGTGAGGGCCACGACCCAGTGCCCATCTAAGCCCAGTTGCTGCTCATTAGGCATCAAAGCTCAATGCCAAGGGCACTAAAAGTCAATGTTGCTGCCATCCTAGATTCCAAATCTATCTGTGCCTTGTCTTTTCTGCGTCCCACAGAGACACACTTAACACATTTATTCATTCAAAATATACTACTGTGGGTCTGCTTGGTACCAGGGCCACTGCTAGGTTGTAGAAGATCATTAAGATACAGCCCATTCCGATTCACTTACTTTAAGGCTCAAACATCTGTCACAAGCATCTGGGATGAAGGATAGTCTTCCTGGGAATCTCACCTCACCTCTCCCATAGTGGCCCCTTGGCCTGCAGCCAGGCATGTGCACCACAATTCTGTCTCCCCCCCGGGGGACTTCATGTCAAGAGTGTTCCCAATGTCTTCCTCTGAATTAACGCAGGGTCAAATCCCACCTCCATACAGTCCTGTGGACCATGCTAACTCCTAGAGTCGATATAGCTGAAACTCACACTAACAATTATCTGTTGAATATTGAATGACTGTCTTTCACATACAAATCCTAAATAGACAAACACATGCCCTCCGCTCTCCATTTGACCCTTCACACACATCCTTCTACATCACAATAACTAAGAGGGCTTCGTGGCTCTTAAAGGACTTTCAGCCATATAAGTGGAGGGCCTCATAGCATTTGTGAGAAGTCACTGGAGAGGACAATTATACTAATCCTCTCTTACAGATGAGGCAGGTGAGCCTCAGACACTAAGAGCTTCTCAGAGCTGGAAGAATGGGCCATGGCATTTGGATCCAGGTTCTCTGCTCCTAGTTGCTGTCCTTCCAATCCAGCTTCTCTAGGAGGGACAAAATGTCACCTGTATTAAGCATCTACTATGTTGCAGGTATCTTACATGCTTTACTTCATCTAATCCTTTCAGTGGCCCCATGAGGCAGATGTCATTGCCCCCATTTTATAAGTGAGGTGACTGAGATACAGGGAGGTCAGGGTCACCCAGCAAGTAAATGATGGGGGCAGGATTCCAACTCAGGTCACTTGGATCTAAAACCCATGCATTTGGCCCTCACCACATTGCCCCACCACATAGAAAATTCTATATCCTGTCATCGTCTCATTAGAAAACCAGCCATCATGCTACTGCAGCTAAAGCAATCCTCATAAATAAATTACCTCCCTAATCAATCAAATAAAGAGCAGTAAAGGGTGTTTTAATTCCCAGACTTCCAACCAGCCGAGTAGAGCGCTATGTGTAATTGGTCTGTGCCGCCCCTGTGTAATGTCACAGCACATTCCCAGCTGAATAACCACAAAACTGAAAAAGTCAACAAGGGCATTAGCCCAAACAAGGACATCTTGTTGCAGGACCAGATGCCCTCCCATATCATAAAAGCACCTAAAAAATGCCAGAATTCTAGGATCTCGGTTGTAGCGTGAAATCCTATCTATAGAACCTTTATTAAAACACAGATTATACGCACTACAAACTAGGGCTTTAGCTCATTTTTCAGATAGGCAATGATACAGACTTCCTTAGATCTTCCTTCCGCAGTGTTCCTTTCCCCACCAATGTAGTGGCTTTCCCATGGGAAGAGAATCGGGGCAGGGGAGGGTGGCAGGCGAGCCTGACTGGAGGTCAGTGTGGGGCGCAGAGAGGGGCCCTGAGGGGCAGGAGAAGGCACGACCTCACCTGGGGACCACAGGGCTCCTCCTGGGTGGTTCCTACCAGGCACCGCCTTGCCTTTATCCTCATGTTTCCACCTCTCATTCTTCCCACCCTGGGACAAATACCCCCATCATTGTCCTGTGGGCCCAGTGGGACAGCAAGAAGGCATTGAGGACCCCACTCGACTGCTCTTATGGAGAAATCACTCGTTCTGCCCCCAGAGTCAGCCTCCTCTGGGGTTGAACGCTGGCCGGAGGGCTCCCACCGTTTCACAGCCGTCTCCTGCATGACCTCTGGCTGTGGTTTCCTCCTTCCCTCTGTCCCCGCAGGTTCTCCGTACTGCAGAGATTCAGCAGGCTTTGTCCACGGAGAATTCACTTACTTTCCCTGTAAGGAGTTCCCTGAGGACCTGAGCAACCAAAACTCCTGGTGCACTGAGTCTGCCTTCTTCAACTCCTGTGCCATTTCCCCAACACTGCTCTCACTCCAGGCTTTCTTCTAGTGCATGAAATACTTTCCCTAAATCGCCACATGTTTGAAACCGAGCTGCCATGACATGCCAACAACAGAGGCAGGTAAGCGACAGCTGGTTTCAAGAGGCACCCTATAAAAATCAAGACAAGATTTAAGTGGTGAGGAGAAGGTTTCTGAAAAGGCAGCATCACCTCAACAGGTCCCCAATTGAGCTCATTGTCTCCCTACCCCCATCCTCTCTTTGTAGATGCTCTGTCCTGATGACTGGCCTTCTCATCCGTTCAGTCACTCACCCCAGAAAGTGGGAGTCAGCCCTGAAGTCCTATATCCAATCCGTAGCCAAGCACTGTCACTTTTGTCTCCTTGATCTGACTCAAACATGCCCCCTTCTCTCCATCCCTAGATGATGTTACCAGATTCCTGGAGAATGCAATAAAGTGGTCTGCAGAAAGAGAGGATGGATGATATTCTGGGAGAGGTGGAAAGAGAGAGAGTTTTCCAGTTTTCACAAGACACCCTGTGTTCTTACAATAAACACCTGTATTTTGCCTAAAAATGCATGAGCTTCTACATTGTGCAACCGAGGAATCCTGGCTAATATAGAAGGATATTAAGAGGTACACAGACTGGTGAAAACACCTGCAGCTGCTCTGACCCTACCTCCAAAAGGAGGCTCAGCTCCACTACCCTCTCCTCTTTCCTCCCTCTTCTCGCTCTGAGCCTCAGGGAAAGGAAGGTAGAGTTTATCAGATGGCAGGATACACTTGATCTAGTTCAAACTCATCTCTGTTGCTTGAATTCCTTCTAAAGCACACTCGGTAAGTCCTCTGGTGTCTCCCTGGAGACGTCTCTGCTTGGACACCTGAAATGATGGAGAACTCACTACTTTACATGATAATCTTCATATTTTAAAGAGTTCCAGTGGTTAAAATTCACTTTTATCTTTCTCCAAAGAGAAAGCTTGGCTTCCAGCTTGGCTCTCCAAAATGACCAGAACAATTCTGTTTTCTTTTTCACATTTTTCAGCTATTTGAGGTCAGGTACATGTTTATTGTATTAAATTATTATTAATTTAATAATTATTAAATTAATAATTTACATTATTATTATTGAGTTAGCTTGGCTTCTCGGTTGCTTTTCTTTGGGAATGCTCCAGTTTGTCAATTTTCCTCTTAAAGTGAACACAACCCTCCACGTGGGGTCAGGTTAGGAAACATGATCATGTCCCTTACTCTGGCAGCAAAATTTTGTTAAGCTAAATGTATACACGTGTGTGCGTGTGTGTGTGTGTGTGTGTATAGTATATATATAACATATATATGTCGCATTAGATAGTGTATTAATACTTTGATTCTACATTTGTTGGTTACTTTATAGCAGGTTTATCATAGTGTTGACTCATAGACCCTTCCAGGCAACCCAAAGCCCTGACCCTTTGCACAAATGCTGCTGACAAGCCAGGTCTCCCAGCTAACATTCTCCACTTTTCCAGGCATCCTCAGGTCTTTAGAAGAACATCAGGGTGTTGAGTTTTCTCTCACAGGAGTAAAGTCTAGAATTAGCATAGCACTGGTTTTGAAGTCCAGCTCCCAGGTCTGGTCCCAGCTCTGCCATTGACTCACACTGTGACCTTGGACTCTACTTTCCCTCATTGGGCCTCAGTATTTTCTCTTCCATAAGAATAGAAGGCCAGGATCATAATACTGGCTTCCAACCAACAACTGGTTTTGGCAAGGTTCTATGGAAAGGGCAGAGGTGTGCTTAGAAAAATGTATCCATATCCCCAATTCCCATTCCTATTGGGGAAGGGAGGCTCAGGGAGAGGTCAGAAACATGGGATGCTACGAAGAGCCCATGTGCTGCGCATCACGTGGGACCCATACTTCAGGTGTCAACGGAGCACAGTTCTGTGGCACAGGTGAGGCTAGTTGGTTTAAGGCTGTAGTTTCTGGATGGATAAATAGAGCTACATGTGGAATCTCTATAACTAAAGGCAGGGGCTTCTAGGTTCCACCAGCTTCATGGCATAGGGCACTTGAGTGTATAGGCAACTAAGAGGTGCTGAAGATGTCAGCAGATCCATTAGATAATGTGAGGCGGGGGGCTGGGGAAGGAGCTTCAGGAATGCAGGGAAGAGGCCGGCCACTGTGCTTCCCATCGCGTCCTTCCCAGTTCCTGCTCCCCAGCCCCTGCCCAGGACCGATGGTCTGTGTAATTTTCTGTGTGTGCTGTTATCCTGGTGAAGGCACAGATGGAGGGGTAGTGAAGCAGCACCGTTTGTTTTGGGGAAGCAACAAAACAGAAAACTTTGTGTTATTTTAACAAAGAAGAAATGAAACAGCAGGCAATTAGGCAGGAGTGTAGCAATTAGTGAGCCAGAAAAATGCTTTACAATATTGTGATGATTCAACACTGTCAAACAAAAACAAAAATTTCAAAAACAAACACCAGAAAACCCATAGAAATTGTTAAATAATCAGTTCATTTAAATGCATTTAGAATACACAGAAACGGAAAAAACGGACAGATCCATTTGGTAGGGAATAGAGCTAATATAATGTGACTGAGTCTCTCATTTGTTAAAGGAATACACTTGCACCAATTCCCCTCTCCTGTGCCCCTTTCAACATGGTCCCCCTCTGGCCAACAAACTTCTGTGACCTTCCACCTACACCACAGCCTGGAAAATGTGGCTTAGTCTCTGCACGTGGCAGCTAGGCACAGAGAAGGCACCTCGCACACATTCCCTCTCGGGGCCTCACACCGCATGCCCCGCCTCAGCCAGGTCAAGAATCGCGTGGAGTAAGTCTGTGCAAGTCGGTACTTATAAGGGACAACAGTGTGTTTTGTCATGACCTGGCCTTTGGGTTGAATCCCAGCTATGACACTCACTAGCTATGTGAACTAAAGGAAGAGAAATTAGCTTTGAGAGGTCCAGCTTCTTCATTTGTAAATCAGGGTCATGGTTCCTGCTTCACAAGGTCATTGTCAGGATTAAATGAGAAAATACATAAAAATTGGTGACGTAGAGTAGGTCCTAAACACATGCTAATTCTCTTCTCCCCTCAGAGCTTCAGTCTTGAAGATAACCAGCATTTTCCATCCTGACTTGCCTTATGCGTAAAAGAAAGGGTCATTTGGCCATATGGCCACATGCACCTTTGCTGGGTACCAGGTCCTGGAAGATTTCCTGGAAGATTTGTAGAAAGTTACTTTCTACAGGGACTGCTTCCCTCATTTCCCCACAATAGTTTTGCCTCTAGAGGAAGCTTAGACAAGGAATCCGATGTCTTTTTCACTGTCATTTCCCTCTTCTCTCTGAGTGGAGTGTGCATGTCAGTTTCCATCTGCTTGGTATCTCTTCGTTGCCATAATTCCTTCACTTCTGGTGCATAGGAAAGACATTCAATGCACAGGGAGTTAGTATATGATTTCATTCATTCATTCACTCATTCGGTCCCTCTACATGTAGATGCATGTCCTGTTCACCAGATAGGGTGCTAATATGGTCTGTTTGTGGGGATGAAATATGGGATGGGGGTGGAGGAGGTCAAAGCGGGCGCTGGGAGTACGAAGAGGAGGTTGCAGAGATAGAGATGGGTCCTGCTGGGATGACTGTCAGTATCTGCACTAAAGAATGGGGTTCAGTGACTCCAGAGGTGCCTTCTTGTGGCCGGGCCCTGAGCCTGGGAGCAGGTGGGCAGAGTTTCCTCTGGCTGAGCTGAGGAAGTGCTGAGGCCGCCTGTTGTAGTTTGAGCACCATTCTGAGAGGCATGCTGGGGCTGGTCTGCTCCAGTTCTGTGTGACACTCAGGTCATTATGATCATGAAAAGTGCATTTATTCTCACGCCCAGTACCCACGTGCATCCATCCCCATAAAGCCATATGCTTTGAACCCCACACCCCAGAGCCGGACAGCCACTAGAGATCACTTACACAGCACCACCATGACACAAATGGGGAAGTGAGTCCCAGAGTGGAGAGTTCACGGGTCCAAGATGACTCACAGGCCTGGAGGCAGGACCCAGCAGGCCCCTGCTTCCCCTTCTCCTGTTCCACTCAGTGCAGCTCCCTAAACACAACCTGCCTCAATTCTTTAGCTATTTTTCCTAGTATTTATTTTTCTGAATTACAAGATTAGACTGCTATCTCTCGACCTCTCAGTGTTAGGCAATTATCTATGTAGATAATTGATGCAGAGTCAGCTGTCCTGTCTCCTGCCCCCAGTCCTCTTCTCAACCACCCAAGTCCTCTCAGTTTAATGAAAAATACTGCTCACTAAAGGTCAAGTTGGTCCTATGATTACATCCTCCTTCTTGTACAGCTTTTCATTTTCCCGGAATTAAAAACCGTACGCTACTTTTCTATGTGCATAATTTGTGGTGAACCTGTCATCATTTTTTCTCCATCAGATACGTCATAAACTTGACAAACGGATTTTGCCAGATGCTAGTTGCATTTTCAGCCGTGTCTTGGATCAGCCCAGTTCCTCACTAGTCTGGCTGGGAGCACAAATGGGGTTACACTAACCTGAGCCATCTGATTCCAGGGTACCTGCCCTACCTGCTCACCCAGGGCCTGGGCCCTCCCTCCTCGATCTAGGCGCTCCTGGAGCTCCAGGGTGCTCCCCAACGGTTGGCTCTGCTCCTGGCCATTTTCTGCTGCGCAGCTGCTTCTGCCAGACCTTTCTGCTTCTCTGCTCCCTCCGGCTCTCACCAGGAGCCGGCATCTCCCACTGGGGGCTGTCCACTTCTGCCAGACACCACGCATAGGGCCCTGAAGGCCTCGTGACGCCGGCCAGCGCTGCAGTACCTTGTGGCAAGATGGGATGGGTGCTTCCCTGTCCTTTTGGCTACCAGGCATTAGACAATATTGTCACACCAGGACTGTGTCCTCCCGTTGCCCTGGACCATAGGAATATTCCATGATGGTCATGCCGAGGTTTGTTCTTCGCGCTCCCACCAGCTTTGCCCAAGGCCCACAGCAGCTGTTCACAGGGGTTTACAGGAGTCCAGGGCTGCTGTCCAAGGATGGGCTGGCGAGGGAGTCGCATTGGAGGACAGCTTGTGCCGGGGCCCTTTCAGTTGTGGCTCCTGGGGCTTTTGCTTTTGCTGGTCTTTCTTTTCCTTCCCATGTTGCTTCCTCCCCACATTTCTCCTCTGTCCTTGTCTCCATCAGCCTCTCCCTTCCTTCTCCAGCCTTAGTCTTAAGTGAAATTCAGGGAGCAAAATCAAAGCTCCTGGTTTGGGAAGAACACATTGGAGACTTGCTGTCTTTTACCAGGATCGGTGTCTGTCTCTTGGAGTCTTTGTTTTATCTTGCGGTGCTCCCAGGGTAACTGGGGGAAAGGAAGGAAGCACACAGAAAACAAATCCATGTATGCTTGGAGTCTAACCTGCCTCGGGACAAATGCAGGTGCTGCCCACGCCTGGGTCTTCAGCATTTTTAAGGGAAAGGCTGCTTTTTGATTTGATTTTTGTTCCCTTTAGGAGCCAGCAAGTTTCTGGGACTGGCCTGTGGGCGGATTCTGCAACATCTGTGTGGTCGCTCCTCCCACATCCCTGGACCATTCTCTCTGATCCTGGGTCAAGCCTGTCCTGGTCCATTTCCCCGTCGCTGAGCGGGAAGCCCCCAGTCCTTGTTCACCAGCTTCTTTTGAACCAGATCCGGATCCAGCTTAGGCTCAAGCTGAGACCTGACACTCTTGATTTAATTGATAAAAGTTTTAAAATGATATCTGTATGCTTTCTCGACCTACTATGTTCAATATAAAATGTTCTGAATGTGCAATTAACTGTTATTGATTTTATAAATCTTTGTAAAACTTATCATACAAATGAATTCACAAATCAGAGACAATTTTTAACATTTTTATTTTTTCTTACTATATTCTGATCAAATATACAGTTGCTTTGCCTGTAAAGGGACGTCCACAGTACCACCCCAGTCTTGGCCTGACTTGTCATTACCTTCCCAGCCCAGCCCCATTCCAGCTGCCCAAGCCTCTGCTCTCTTTGCCTCCGGGGAAGTCACCATCAAGCAGATGGATGGGTACTTTTCAGTTTTAGAGGAAATTTAGTTCAGCAACCTGAGAGCAGTTGGAGACACAAATGTTCCTGTTGTAAACACCTCACACAGCCATAAAATTCAGCCTCTCTTTAAAGCCCCGCAGAGGGGTGACCCTGCCCTGCTGTGACCCCCAAAGTGGGGCACTGTGGTTTATGAGTCGTTTCCTCTGCACGGGGAATCGGAGACTCTCTAGTAAGGACAGAGAGAAGCAGAAATCCAGGCAGGCATCCTCCAGGGCCCTTGGGCCGGTCCTGCCAGGCTGCCCAGTGTCCTCAGGCCCTGCCTGGCTGTAAGTGCGAGTCCATCCCAGCCCGAGTCCTGCCTCCTGGCTGATCTCCACATGGATGGAAGTCCTATCTCCTGGAACAGCTGCTGTCTTTATTGTACTAAGGTGGTGTCTTAGTCTGTTAGGGCTGCCATAGCAAAACACCACAGCCTGGGTGGCTTAATCAACAGAAATCTACTGTCTCGCAGTTCTGGAGGTGAGGAAGTCCAAAATCAAGGTGTCAGCAGGTTTGATTTCTCCTGAGGTCTCTCTCCTTGGCTTGCAGATGGCTGCCTTCTTGCTGTGTCCTTACACTGTCTTTTCTCCGTGCATGCACTCCTGGTGTCTCTCTTTTTTTGTCCTCTTTTTGTTTATTATGGAAATAGTTATAGTTGTATATAATAATATTCACCCATTTCAAAAATACACTTTAATGAATTTTGTTAAGTATACACAATCCTGTTACTTCCGTCCTAATCAATATTAACAGTAGTCCCTTTACATCCAAAATAAGGGGCCTGAGGCTGGACTGAGGAACGGGGAGAAGGCCACTGTGGCTGGAGCTGAGTGAAAGAGGGTATGAAAGCGTGCTGAGAGCTCAGAGAGGAGAGGCAAGGCTCTCCCTGTACCTAACACTGCCTGCTCATGATAGAATATTCAGCTTCCGCTCTCCTCGATTCTGTTTTCTTGGTAATGTTACATTGAAGGCTACTATATACTGGAGGATGTTTCTATTCTAAAAGTGTTCTAAATAAGTAGATTTTAAGGAATCAGAACAAGGTGCCATGTGGCGTTCTTTGTACACCCGTGATTCCAGTTACAATTAAATTTTACATATTCTCCCCCCTTTTTTATAAAAAAAGGTAATTTTATTATTTTATTTTAAAGCTTATTTTTAAGCTTATTTTGTCTTTAGGAAATACATTCAAAAGTTTCTAATATGAAAGATTTTTAAAGCGTATATATAAAAATATATCATCTCCTCCAGCCCTCCTTCCCATAGGTAGTCCCTGTTTATTAATTTCTTTGTACCCTTTGGAGGCATGTTATACATATAATGGAACAGATTTTTTATTCACTTTCCCTTGTTTAAAATCTCAAGATTAAAAATATTAATTTAAAAATCCTTCAGGCGGGTGTTTAGGACAGAGGTTGTTTAAGGGTACGAACTGGCAATAAGTAGTAAATAAGACCTAGAGATCAAATGCACAGTGTAGTGAATACAGACAACAATATTGTATTATAATCATCAAACTTACTAAGAGATGAGAATTTAATGATTCCAACCAATAAAAAGAAAGGATAATTATGGAATGTGTTGCAGGTGCTAATTATCACTACAGTGGCCATCGCATCACAATGTATAGATGTATCAAATTAACATGTGGTACACCTTAAATTTATACAAGGTTATACATTAAATATATTTCAATTTAAAATACATGTAATAAAGATGTTTATAAAAGAGGTAAAATAATAAATAAATAAAAATCCAAAAAAACCCCCTGTCCCTTTACCCTAAAAATGTTCCTTGTGCCCATTTTTTCTTGATCTCCTTCCTCTACCCCAGCCCCAGGCAGCCACTGATCTGCTTTCTGTCACTATAGTGTTGCCTCTTCTAGAATTTCACACATGGAATCATTCAGTACATAGTCTTTTCTGCTTGACTTCTTTTATTTAGCATAATGCTTTTGAGTTTCATTTATGTTGTTGCATGTCTAATATTTTGTTTCTTTTCAATGCTCTGTAGTATTCCATGGTAAGTCTATATTACTTAACGTTGTTTACAGTTTGGAGCCTTTATGAATAATGCTATAATTATTCACATACATGTTTTCATGGGGACATATATTTTTATTTTTGTAAGGTGAATACCTACGGATAGAACTGCTGGACAGTATGGTAAATGAATTTTTAACATTATAAAATACTGTCGTATCGTTTTGCAAAATGGCCGTAACTTTTTGCATTCCCACCAGCCATGCAGGAGAGAGTTCCCACATCCTCACCTACCTCACTAACACTTGTTATTGATGTCTTCAGTCATTCTAGTGCGTGTGTAGTAGTATCACATTCTGGTTTTTTTTGTTTTTCTTTTTTCCCTTTATTGCGGTACGTGGGCCTCACTGTTTGTGGCCTCTCCCATTGTGGAGCATAGGCTCCGGACACGCAGGCTCAGCGGACATGGCTCACGGGCCCAATCGCTCCGTGGCATGTCGGATCTTCCCGGACCGGGGCACGAACCCGTGTCCCCTGCATCGGCAGGCGGACTCTCAACCACTGCGCCACCAGGGAAGCCCCACATTCTGGTTCTAAGTAGCACTTCTCTGGGGACTAGTGATGTTGAGCATCTTTTCATGTGCTATTGGCCACCTGTATATCTTCTTTTGGGAAATGTCTGTCCCAAACTTTTGTCCATTTTTTATTAGTTTTTTTTCCTTTTTTTAAAAAACTAAGCTGTAAGAGTTCTTTAACTAATTTAAATACAAGCTCTTTGTTTTGAAAAATTGTTTTCAGTCTGTGGCTTCCCCTTGTGTTTTCATATTCTCTCTTCTTATGAGGACGCCAGTCAGACTGAACTAGGACCCACCCTAATTTTAACTTAGGGCCTTTACAGAGGTAATTATCTCTAAATACAGTCACATTCTAAGATCGTGGGGGTTAGGGCTTCAACATATGATTTTTGGGGGGGGAGTGGAAGGGGGAGACACAGTTCAGCCCTTAACAGATGGAAAAGACTAAGCTTATAGGGAACAAGGAGCAAACTAGTAAAGGAAGAAAAATAACGTTTATTAAGTGAAATAGTAGAACTTAGTGTTCCAGTTATAACCTCTATGGTCCCAGTGTTATTAGTAATTTATTACCTTGCTGGGGCTACAATTTGAGACTTGCACCCTGCAAGCCCATAGGTAGTTAATGAACAGTCCAGAACGCTTATCTCAAAAGGGCTCTGTTCTTCTGTAGATATTTTACAGAGGAAATGGTATCGTCCAGTAATATTGAGAACCTGAGAATATCTACCCACATACGTTTCCCATATGTCACCGGCCAGCCATGACGTATGTTCAGCACATGGCTTCATTTAGGCCGATGTGTGACAATCACTGGTCCCCTGTCCAACCTTGCTGAGTGCCTGGAACAGATGCACTATCTTGTTCATAACAGTCCTGCATCGTAATAAATGAGGAAACTGAGGTTCAAAGAGTTTAAGGAGTTAGAGTTCCTCACCACGGAGTGACAGTGAGGATGGTCTGGGAGGATGGTCAGAGCCCTGAGAAGCAGAAAGAAGAAAGTGGGGCAGATAAAGAAATGCACAGTGTGCTGATTGATCCGGTGGAAGATCCAGAGGTGGACACCTGTGTTCCTGGCACGAGCTTTCTGTTGAAGGCTTCTCTCTGGCCAGGGTCAGGGGTGGAGGAGGTAGGCAGCGACCAGGGCAAGGGGCCACGGGAAGCAGCGCTCACTGATGCTGTGGCCAGAGAGAAGACTTTCCATTTCTCCAGCAGGTGGCGCCATCTAGCCGGTTATCTGAAGAGAGCTGGCTCTGTCTGCGGGAGGTGTTCCCAAACTGCAGGTCCCCCAGGAACTGCCACTGCACCATGAGGATGCTGTCCTGGCTCCCTCTCCTGGGGCATGAGAAAGAGGGTATTTGTGATCACCTAGAAAATCTGGCCTCTACCTGTGGGCTCGCTGGAGAGAAGGAAAAATTCTGTGCGGCCCCTGGGTTTGCTGGCAGGGGTGGCCAGTGGGCACTGCTCCAGGGCTAACCGGAATGCTCTGCTTTCCTCCAGCAGCCTGGAGCTCTCTCTGAAACAGGGTGAAAGGCTCCCGGGTAACCAAGAAAGGAACATTCTCCCTGAAAACCTGGGCTCCTCATCCAGCAGCTGGCCAATTCCATTTGCTCTGAAGCTACCCTTGAGATGTGAGAAGTCTTGGGATAAACCAATCAATTTTAAGCATTTTCTTAAATATGCCCATTTGGATTTGAATTCATATGTCTAAAGGACTGGGGAGAACTTAGGTCTTTCCTGTCCCGGTACTTATCCCTTTTTGCTATTGGACGTCAGCCACAGCATGGCAATTGCAGCTACAGATGCTAGATTCAAATCCAGACACTTCCATGACTTGCTGTGTGAGCTGGGGAAGTTTCTTAACTTCTCTGTGCCTCAGAGTCCTCTTTAGTAACAGTTCTTATCTCATGAGGATTAAGGTTAATAAACTTAAAGCACTTAGGGACAGTGTTGGATGCACAGTTCTTATAGCTAAGCAGTTACTACCATCAGCTGAGCATAGGACAGTTTTCTCAGCTAGGTCATGTAACACTAACACCCGACACACAGTCGCTTCCCAATAATGCTGAACTGGATTTAACCAGGTGAAAAAAGAGCTGCTAGCAGGGAATGGGGAGTGGGACAGTCCATACTAGTGGCTGGAGGGCCACAGGGGTGCCCACTCCCCTTCCCAAGAGGGACCTGCTATTCATGCCACCAAGACTTAGGGCAGAAGAGTTGATGGGAGAGGGAGGGGGAGGGGGAGGGGGAAGGTTTGAGAGCTGCAGCTTGTAGCTGGGGTGCCAGAAGCAGACTGAGGCACCCATCTGGATCCATGCCTGAGAAACAGGAATAGAGCTCAGCTTCAAGAGAAGGGCTGGCAGGAGCCACGCCCCTCGGAACCTGGCCAACCAGCCTGGGCTGGGAAAAACCAGGAACCAGAGACCGAAGCTGGTCAGGAGTCAGGCCGCACATGGCCAGGGCAGGCAAAGAGGCTCAGCTGGGCACTCAGGAGGCCACTGAGGGCTTCAGTCTCCTTTGTCACCCCTGACACCTGACTCAGGAAGAGTGGTGGGCCAAGGTGGGGCTGAGAGGATAATCTGGAACAACCTCTCTGGGCCCCGGCAGCCTGATGAGGGGGTGCCTTCTAGAGGTCCCATACCAGGCCAGGGGTTACCCCTTAATTGCTAGATCCGGAGTGGGGGGGAGAGGAGCAGTTCTCAGGGAGGGGCCTGGGCAGTGACTTTCTGTCAGCTTGGAAGTATTATAAAAATTCAACAAACCAGCCATGTCTGTGCCTGTGTAACTCAGCTGAGCACCAGCCCTGGCCTTCCTCTCCTCCATCCCTGCAGTCACCGGACTCTCACTGGCCCACTGAGGGTCCAGAGGGGCAGGCAGCTGGGAAGGGCAGGGAAGGAAGGCACTGCCTAACCTCTGCATTATCTTAGTCCCACGGCATCTGGAGTGTATCTCAGATAGGGTGGGACAGGATGGGGGCCTGGTGATAAAACCTCGTGGTGAAGAGCTAGAGGCTCTGCTCTCAGCCTGCCTGAATTTGAGTTATGATTCCACCAATTCCAAGCTGTGTGACTTTGGGAAAATTACTTGCCTTCTCTGTGTCTCGACTTCTTTCTAAAATAAGAACAATAACAGTGCTTCCCTTACAAGATGCTATGAGTATGAACTGAACAATGCATGCAATGTACCTGGAACACTTATAACTATTCATACTTACAGTACTTAGAACTATTCAATAAGCATTAATTTTAATCACTAAGTACATGTTAAATTTGCATCGCATCTCAAACTACATCGTCTCTGGCCTTAAGGACACATATGCATTCGGGAAGGAACATGGCAGTTCTCTGCTCCTGTGGGGTATGAACTGGTGAACCTGGAATCAGATCAGTGATGATGAGAATGATTAGTAGGAGAACCTGTAGTAACCCAGTTTCTTTTTTCTCCTTCTTCCAGCTAAGTGGATGCTCGGACTCTGATCTACAAGGGTGAGGGAGAACTGAAAGCAGAAATAGCCAGCAGTCTTCATGGTTTTATTTCTCAAGGTCTAAGCCTCAAAGAGGCAGGGAGATTGGAAGCAGACAAGGAGAGCATCTTGGACAAAACACGCGAGAGAGAAGGATTTACGTCACGACTAGAGGGATCTGAGGAGAGAAGTAAAAGGGGTGGAGAGAACTTGGTGGTGGGCCAGCACCAGGCTGCCACTGGGACCCCGTTGCTGTGCATTTTCATGAATTACATTGCTGCAGGCCCAGCTGCATCTGTGGCTATTTTCTGCTGCAGAGATCAGGACACTGCAGGAGCCTTCAGTCAGAATACACTCAGCAATGAATGGCCACAGTGGTTGCCTATGACAAACACCTCCCACTCCCTGTGCTGCTGGCGTGTGAAGGCTTTTACAGACTACTCTGATTCGGGTGGAAATAGAACAGCTCTGAACTTGCTACCTATTGCCTGGAAGACATTTCCCATAAAGTTTTTCGCGCCATCCACCATGCGCTCCAGCAGCAGTTGAGGGTTTTGCTGTTCAACCATCTTGTGCTCACACAGGAGTGGGTATTAGTCAATACCCATTGTACCCACGTGTGCTGGAATGGATGGGCACTGCTCTCATGATTGCAACTGTTATTAGACTACAGGCTGTGTGAGGGGCTGAGGCTCCAGCCCCCCACAGCCCCCAGAGCTGACCTGAGCTGAGCTTTGAGCGCCCCCTCCCCATCCCAGGCCCGTATGTTACTGTCACCTGTAACTCAGCACATGCATTTTATTTTATTTTTTTCTCCTGAATCTTATTTTTTTATACAGTAGGTTCTTATTAGTTATCTATTTGATACATATTAGTGTATACATGTCAATCTCAATCTCCCAATTCATCACACCACCACCACCCACCCACTGCCACTTTCCCCCCTTGGTGTCCTTACATTTGTTCTCTACATCTGTGTCTCAACTTCTGCCCTGCAAAGCGGTTCATCTGTACCATTTTTCTAGTCTCCACATATATGCGTTAATATACGATATTTGTTTTTCTCTTTCTGACTTACTTCACTCTGTATGACAGTCTCTAGATCCATCCACGTCTCTACAAGTGACCCAATTTCGTTCCTTTTTATGGCTGAGTAATATTCCATTGTATATATGTACCACAACTTCTTTATCCATTCATCTGTCGATGGGCATTTAGGTTGCTTCCATGACCTGGCTATTGTAAACAGTGCTGCAATGAACATTGGGGTGCATGTGTCTTTTTGAATTATGGTTTTCTCTGGGTATGTGCCCAGTAGTGGGATTGCTGAGACATATGGTAATTCTATTTTTAGTTTTTTAAGGAATCTCCATACTGTTCTCCATAGTGGCTGTATCCATTTACATTCCCACCAACAGTGCAAGAGGGTTCCCTTTTCTCCACACCCTCTCCAGCATTTGTTGTTTGTAGATTTTCTGATGATGCCCATTCTAACTGGTGTGAGGTGATACCTCATTGTAGTTTTGATTTGCATTCCTCTAATAATTAGTGATGTCAAGCAGCTTTTCAAGCACATGCATTTTAACTCCATTCCTTCTGGGATGCATCACAGGAAAAGAAAATGATAGCACTGGACTGAGCAGGAAGCCAGGTCCCTGGTGGGATGGAGCGGGGGGTGGGGACACACAGGGTCCGTGAAAAGCCTGGAGGGGAAGGGGGCGGAGCCACCAAAATCAAATCTCCCTGACTTCCAGTTCCTCAGACGGAAGCAGGGGAAGTCCAGGCTGTAAAAGTTCTTGAGATGTTGCAGGTCTCTTTCCTTTCCTTCTCCCTGTATTTTCAACAGTGTTTAACAGCAATCGGTTTCTTGCTCAGCCTCCCTCTGTGTGTCATCTTAGGACCCAGCCTGGCTGTGGGGCTGGCCTGTCAGGGAATGGGCCACATGGACAGAGCTCATTGCCTGGCCCTGGATCCTGGGTGGTTCTTTCCTCCAAAGCCTTGGACAGAAGCTTTTTCATGACAGGACACTGTGCTGATGCTGTCTGGATGGCCTGGGCCACACAGTCAGGTGGAGGAGGGTGTGACGAGGAAGCAAAGAGTGGCTGCAAAGCCCCCTGCAGGTCGCTGTAGCAATACTCAGAAATGACTGGAGATCAACAGCAGTGGCCTGAATTTTATTTGCTTTCATTTTCTCTTTGGGCCTAAACATAAAAATGGCAGAAACCAACTGCTGGGCTCGTTACCGCAGCTGTGACGGCTTCTGGGTCTGGAAGGTCCACAGCACAGGAGGGAGAAACAAGGGTCTTCTAGGTTTTGGTGGTGGGAGGTGGGGATCAGAGAAGAACCGTGGGGGGGGCGGTGGTGGAGGGGACTGGGACCCCTGCCAGGCCATTTCGGCTGCTTTGTAGCCGCACAACTTGGCAGCCTCGCCCCTCCCGGGGGGGATCAACAGTGCTATCTGCACATTTGTGCCTCTCTCAGCTTCTGAGGACTTTAACTTTCATAAAGAGGCACCAGGAGTATAAATAGAGCAGAGAGGTGGGGAGTTGGATTCCTGCCGTTGCGGAGTCCTTGTGGGAGCAGAAGCGACCATGGAGCTCGTCCATTCAGGATGCTTGAAAAAAAAAATGAAGGCCAAGGTCTAAGCATCTAGGCGAAGGAAGAATAAAGGCTCCAGTTTGGGTGAAGTTATTTCTGACACACTGTAAGACTGTGTACTGAGATTCCCTGGGTCATTCCAGCACTCCTGCCTTAAAAATCTGAATCAGCCTCACTTTACAAAGTGCACGGTATCCATTTTCTCCTATTACTGTTCTAAACACTCCGCGGGGTGTGGAGAGTATACTGTGGGCTACTTGACTGACTGATCAATTTGCCATTCAGTCGTTCGTGCACTCATTCACACAACATTTGCCTGTGATTGTCTTCTCACCAGTCTCCCCACTAGATCGTGAGTTTTCTAACTCACGGCCTCTGCCTCGTCGTCTCTGCACACAGCGCTTGAATCCTGTGCTGCCCACCTGCGTAGTTCGCTCAGGAGCCCCCGGCACCTGGCAGGCACATTGAGGGGGAGACCAGACTCAGCAGAGGGTAGAAGAGCGTGGCCAGTCTCTGCACCGTGGAGTGACTCATCACCTCAGCAAGGGGGGGCGTGAGAGCCAGAATTCCGATGCTCTTTGGAATTGTTGGTCAGCAATGAATGACCTGGATCATGGATTACAGGAAGCCCAAGTGGGTGGTCCAGGAAGAGCTGGGTAAGCGGTTTCTAACGGTCCACTTTGAATCCTTTCGGAAAGATTATGATGACCCGAGGGACATACCTCTCCTAGTCTGGCTTCTTGATGGCCCTCTGCCTGTAGTGTGCCCTTCATGGTGATGAGACAGACACAGGGCAAGCAAGCAGAGGCAACACCTTGTCCGCGATGTTCCTCTGAGAGCTTCCTAGTTGCCAAGCTGCGCCAGCATCGCAGGCTCCTTGGCGAGCTTCCTTCCAGAAGTTGCAGCTGGAAGGATCTTCCCTTTGAAGAACTCTCAGGATGTGGTGAATGTTTGCCTGTGCCTTACTGGGAAACTCTGAGCACCAGTGCAGGATGTGCATCTCCTTAAGGAGAGTGTGAGACAGAATCTTTATATATGAGCCCCTCAGTCATTTTGTTGTGCTGGAAGAGCAAAGTAGCCTCTTAGGTGAGAGAAAGGCTGCAGACAGCACTCGAGGCTGGAACTCAGGCCCGCTCGCTCTGAAGAGGTAAGAACCAGGGACATGGCTGTGTGGTCTGTTTTAGCTGCAAACTGGAAATAGATGACTTCACAGGATTTGCAAGTGACCACCTCAGAGGAACAGGAGCTCAAGACCAGGAACCACGCCTGTGAAATCCTTCTAGAATTTGGACCTTTGTAATTTATCTGTGTAGGTCCAAGTCCTCGATCTTTCTTATATACCGCAGGATTGTTAACAGGATTCTTCCTGCCTCAGTTTTGATTGAGGAACAGATTTTGGCAGGAATAACAAATGCTTTATTCCAATGCTTCCACTGTGGATAAATTCCAAAGTAAATGGCCAAGAACTGTTCAAGCCAGTCCATGAGCTGTTTGTTCGCAGTCTATAATGACATAAGGAACTTGAACCAGGAAGTAAATCGAGTACATGGCTATACTCGACTGTTAGTTCGGCTGACATTTCTTTGTAAACAGCATGACTTTCTTGCTGAAGGAAGCAGTGCATTGATTTACAATCCAGCACAAACTCTGTATCTAGTTTGCCAGGACCACACTCTGAGCAATACTGATTTATGTTCCTCACATGAAGAATGACAACAGGTACTTCTATGGAACTACTCTGTGACCTTAGTAAGGGTCCCACTGAAAAACCTAAAGGATGGGAGAGAAGCCTGCAGCAGGATGGACCAGCTGAAGGAGAGGCGATCAGGCTGACACTTGCCTGTGCTTCTGGAATTTATTAGGGCAAGGGCTGCCTGAGTGTTTTCCACTGAGCAGATGAAGGCTCTGCGATGAGGTAGAGGGTCTGGGTCATGTTCATTCCTGTGTAATAGGGCTGCCTGCAGGGCTGATGGGACCTCAGCAGAAAAAATCCCTAGAGATGGACCACTGGATTCCTGGTTAAGCCACTCACCAAAACGGAGATGTGTCTGTTCACATCAAGGGGGCAGCAGGGGAGAGATACCTACAGGACTCTCTAGAGAACCCACCAAATCTCCCCCATTAAAGAAAATATCTGCTTCAAACACTTGCCAGGCCCAGAGAATACAAAAGAGCTTACCTCATACTCAGGTAAGACCTTTTCCTCCTCCCTTAAGCTTCTCCATTGGCCAACACTGGGGGTGGGGCTGTCACATCGGCCAGATAATGGTGGGTGGGGCTATAGTTGCAACAAGATTGGCCATGGGATGGCGAGGTGATAATTGTTGAAGGTGAGTAATGGATTGATCATTCTACTCTGACATTTGTGTGAGTTTGGAAGTTTCCATATTCAAAATGTTAAAAGTTAGAAGAAACAGCAGATAACAAGTGGTAGAAGAGTTGAGCAGGAAGAGAGAAGCTTTGTAACTGTGGGAAACCCTAGCCGCGGGTGAATCTTATTTTCAAATTAAGATTGAAGTATTGATTATTACACAGAATCAGACCTTCTAATTTCACAGTCAAGACTGAGCTTTGTGACTTCAAATGACTACAGGACTTTATAATAACCAGAAATAACTAGGGAAGTCCTGGAAATTAATCCTAGGGGCAGATGAAGAAAACTAATCCCACAGAGCAAATTTAAAGGGCATTAGACGATTTTAGCGAGGGGAAAGCAATCACCATTTTATACAGTGAGGTCTTGATTTGCTTTCAGACAGAGTGTGGATTCAAAACCCTGCTTGCTGTGCAACCTTGGGTCTCGGTTTTCTCATCTGTATAGCATCTATGATGATGCCTGTAGAAGGTCACTGTGTTAGCGGTGACATACACAAAGTGCTTTGTATATGTAGATGCTATTGTGAATCTAATTATTGTGTTATTATGTTAATGTAATAATTACAAATCAACAGAATCAGTGTCAATGAAAATATATTGAGTACAATCTATATTCCAAGCCCTAGGACAGCTCAGAGGATATGATAGTCTACAGGAGAGAGAGAGAGAGAGAGAGAGAGAGAGAGAGAGAGAGAGAGAGAGAGAGAGAGGGAAAGGTTCTTTGTGATTGCATCTCATGAGCTGTGCCTAATGCAACAAACAGGTTACTCTCAGGGGACCAGCAGTAAAACCTGAACATATTAAGGGCCTGGAGTCATGTCTTCGGGGCACTGTTCCATGCAGCAGTCCAGGGTGTGTTGTGGGCTGGTGACCTCAGCTCCTGGGAGGGTGAGGCAGGCTGAGTCCCCAGGGATGTGAGAAGGACCATCTTGCCTTGCCCTGGGAAGAGAGAAGACTCTCCATTCATGAGCCCCACTGGGCAACTACAGTGCCACTCTATCTAGCTGTGTGGCCTGGGGGTGTTATTTCTATGCTCATTCTCAATTTCCTCATCTGTAAAGTGGGAGAAGGGAAGGGGAGGAAAATGGAAGGAACTCAGAAGTGGTCTTAAATTACAGCACAAAGCAACAAAACTGATCATGACCCTCCAAGGTCTGTCTCCTAGAAGGGGTTGCAAAACACGCTAGAGAGAAAGCCCCACCTTTTCCACACACCAATTACCCCTGTTGAGGAAGTGCTGATTGTGGACCCCAGAGGAGAGCTCACACCAGGACTAGGTAGCATGTCACATGGGTCCACGATTTGGCAAAGGGTTTGCCTTGAAGGCAGGGAAGAGTAATGTGGCAGGTATAAGTTTCACTATAAACTCAGGTGTGAAAGAAAGTATTAGCGATACTTTATTTTCCAAATTAATTTTTATTTTGAGCCTTTGTTCTGCTGGGCAACTGGGAAACTTTGATATCACTCTTTCCTGGAGTTTCCTGACACTCAAGATAGTGTCAAAATCCCAGGGCTTCCATAGGACCAATGTCCGGTAATGGGTGCCCACCTGATCCTCACGTGCCCTGTCCTTAGAGGTCAGGTACTGCTGGATACTGACCTTTCCACTTGGCATGGCCTCTGAATCCTGCACTCTGCCTTACACCTACGTGCCCCTTGGGGCATAGGGTCCTCTTGGGTGCTGCCCTGGTGTGCCCCCAAGACAATTCTTTTTGGGATCTTTTCAGTTGCTGAACATGCTGCCTGGATGCTTCCTGTCTTGGGACCCACAGATCATGTTCTCCCCCCCCTCGCTCTCTCTCACTGCTCATCTTCTGCAGACTCTGTTTCCTGTTTGGGGGTGGTCACAAGAGGTTTGGGGAAAAGTCTACACCAGTATCTTCTCTTCCTTCTTTTGAAATTAGACTTTTGGAAATAAAAGGCTGTAAGTCTCACATCTTTGTTTTCCATCCTGCTACATCTCTCCCTGAGACAAAGGAGACTGTAGCCCTCCTTGTAGAAATTATGGTAGGTCCCAGTAGACCGCCTTCTCAGAAACTGGGTCATTTTGCTGTCTACGATAGGCAAAATCAAATAGTTCCGTGTTGAGTTGCACCCTCTCCCCACTCAGACACACCTCCACCAGCAGAAAGGAGGATGAATATCAGAATATGCTGACCTAAGGAATGATTATATTTCTTATTCAGTTGAAGTCTTTTTCCTTTGACTTTCATTAATAATGTCATTTGCCATGAAATAGCTCCAGTAGATATTTTAACGTATTTTTTATCACAAAGGTAATAGAAACACATTGAGAGAATTTAAAAAATGAGGAAGGAGAGGAATGAGGGAAGAAGGTAAGTAGAGGGAGGAATGAAGACAACTAGATACAAACTATTCAAGAACCCTTATTATGTGCCCAACTTCTAGGTGTTTTATGTGCATTCTGTTCAATCTTCACCACGTCCCTCTGGGGGAGTACTGTCATTATCACTATTCTGCAGTGGTGAGAACCCTGAGGCACAGAGAGGTTAAGTAGTGTTTCCAGAATCATACACCTCCAGGCTGCCTGTCTCAGCATCAAACAATACTGTCTCCCACATCAGTTCGATTGAGTTCTGTTCTTCTTTGCATTCTTTTAAAAATAATTTGTAATTTGGATTTCCTTTGTAATTTAGCCTGACTTTCTTAATTTTTAAGAACTTTATTTTTTAATATTTTCATTGGTAATTTTTTTGACTTTTTTTTTTTGCGATACGCGGGCCTCTCACTGTTGTGGCCTCTCCCATTGCAGAGCACAGGCTCCGGATGCGCAGGCTCAGCGGCCATGGCTCACGGGCCTAGTCGCTCCGCGGCATGTGGGATCTTCCCAGACCGGGGCACAAACCCGTGTCCCCTGCATCGGCAGGCAGACTCTCAACCACTGCGCCACCAGGGAAGCCCTTGACTTTTTTTATTGAATGAATGATTTTTTAAATTCTACAGTGTGTTACAATTTTCAGAAGTTTCACACACCTGATTTCATATAATCCATAATAACCCAACAGGAACATGAAAAGATGCTCAATATTGCTAATCATCAGGGAAATGCAAATCAAAAATTACAATGAGATATCACCTTATACCTAGCAGAATGGCTGTCATCAAAAAGAACACAAATAACAAATGTTGGCGAGGATGTGGAAAAAAGGGAACCCTTGTACACTGTTGATGGGAATTTAAATTGGTGCAGCCACTGTGGAAAACAGCATGGAGGTTTCTTAAAAAACTAAAAACAGAACTATCATATGACCCAGCAATTCCACTCTTGGGCATATATCTGAAAAATACAAAAGCAATATTTCAAAAAGATATCTGCACCTCAATGTTCATAGCAGCATTATTTAC
The DNA here is from genome assembly GCF_951394435.1 of Stenella coeruleoalba. Classification (NCBI taxonomy): domain Eukaryota; kingdom Metazoa; phylum Chordata; class Mammalia; order Artiodactyla; family Delphinidae; genus Stenella; species Stenella coeruleoalba. The sequence continues at coordinate 53,175,278 of NC_137162.1, read as the reverse complement.
AATTGCCAAGGTATGGAAGCAACCTATGTGACCATCAACAGCTGAATGGATAAAGACACACACACACACACACACACACACACACACACACACACACAATGGAATACTTCTCAGCCATAGAAAAGAATAAAGACCTGCCATTTGCAGCAACATGGATGGACTCGAAGGGCATGATGCTAAGTGAAATAAGTCAGAGAGAAAAAGACAAATACTGTATGATATCACTTATATGTGGAATCTGAAAAACACAACAAACTAGTGAATAAAACAAAAAAGAAGCAGACTCACAGATATAGAGAACAAACTAGTTGTTACCAGTGGGGAGAGGGAAGAGGGGAGGGGCAATAAAAGGGGGAAAAAGGGTCATTGTTGGTTCTTAATACAACTGAATCATGGTCAGACTGCAGCTTGTAGATATTTGAATTTGACAAAGCTTTTTCCTTGGCTAAAGATGTAATCAATATTATATTATAAAAGTTCCTTGCCTATAAGAATGGAGTTAATCAACCAAGTAATCAATAAATGCTGATATCCTTAATCAAATCTTCGTTCTTTATGTTTTGCCAACTTGATCTATAAAATTTTAAAAGTGCGTTCATATTTTAAAGTCAAATTGTATTTGCCTCGAGTTATACTGAATTACAGGAAAGTTTATTTGGCTGCTATGTTATTTGGTATACAGTGTATATGACTACTATAATGCCATCATTCATTATATCTTTTATCATCACACCATCTACCCTGTTACATGTTTCTGACCTTAAATTGAGATTTGCTTGATATTGAGACTATTGCTATTTTCCTTTTTTTTTTTTGTCTGCTTGCTTGCTTATTTTCATTTGCTGGTATTCTATGTGTCTCCCTCATTTTCAGCACTTGTCACTCTACCCTAGATGTACCTTTTTGTAAAAACCGCAGAATACAGTGTTCTTTTTAACACAGTCTAGTAGTCTGTTCATTGATTTGGAAATTCTGGATAATATGTGTTAGCCTTGATTTTATCCTTGTTCATTTTATTTAAAGTTTACCATTATTTACTTTTACTCTTTCCTCTCTTTCCCAGTCTTTATTTCTGCTGACTTGATAGAATATATTTTTATTCTCCTATTGCCCTGTTTTAATTAGGAAGGTCTGATATGCCTTTATGCTTCTCTACTGCTTTCTCCCTTTTGTATTTTAAAAGAAATATTAATTTTCCCTTCCCTTTAATTTTTCTATTCCTCTCCTTCACCTCCTACTTTTATTCTCGAGATACTGGGTTTATTTTAGCTACTTCAATAATTTAAAATTCCAGCTTTACATAAAATTTCCCCATACCAAATATTCCTTTGTTTGAAGACTCTTCTTCAGAAAGGGCTGCCCTGACAGCTTGCTGCCTGTGGGAAGACCCTGTCCTGTCTGCCTGTCCTATAACTCTTAAGAGTAGAGAAAAGCAGAGGCCTCTTCTTAAGCTGCCATCTTTAGATTAAAAACATTAAAATTAATTTTCCTTCAATATTACAGAAGAAAGAACTGAAGGAAGAACTGAATTTCAGATAAATGTTTATCACATGCCATTGTTCCTTTCCCAAAGGATCCTTCTGAAATTTAGAAGAAACAGCTTATAAAATATTAACAGGTAGGAGTTAAGCTTTTAAAATTACATCTTTTAAACAGACACATTATTAACCAACTCCTTGCTATAGGGGATAAAAAAAAAAACTAGCACTTTTCATTTTTTCCCATCTCCATTTCCTTCACATCTTAATTTTTGTTTGTAATGTTATTACTTTTACTTGGTTAAGGTTTATAACATTTGCATTCTGGTCTTTAAATTCCATAACCGTTTAGTTTTAGTTCCATATTCAAATAGATTAAATAATCATCCCTGCAGTTTTCATATCTGATTTTTAATTTTGATCATTTCTTGGGAAGTAAATCCATTTTCAAGTAGTTTTTACAAGAAAGGCTCAGAATAATGTTCAACACTTCACATAATTCCAGGCAGTAATCGTTGTTAAATGTTATTTAGTAAAAATAAAGAGCAGTGGAATAGTGATAAAATACCTTTTATCTTATTGAGAATATTTTACGCGTTCATCTACTATTTAATTATTTTCCTTTTAAAAATTGATATTCCTTTGTTCTTCACAGAATAAAATCATTACCTCTATGTTTTTTCTAAAAACATATTTACAGAAGCATTTCTTTTCTCATCTGCCTTTTTATTTTGGGTTCTTTTACTATGCAGAAACTTTAATTGTATGTAATGAAGTCTGATGATCTACTCTTTGTGATTTCTTCTATTACTTCTAAATTTACATTCTTGATATTCAATTTTATAGTCTAATTTTTCTATAATTGGAATTTAATATCTTAATATGTAGCTCTGTAATTCATTTAGAAGTTTTAGTATATGGTTTAAGGAGAAACTCAAAGTTAATTTTTTCCCCAAATTCATAACCAATACAAATTTTTGACGAGTTCCTCCCTTCTTATATTTGTTGAATATTAAGTTCTAACACATACATACATACACATACTCCCCCCCTCCCCCATACATACACACATTTTCTCTCTCCTGGCTGTCTTTTGTTTTCTTTTCGGCTGCCTCCTTTCATACATTGATCTCTTACTTTTGTGTTATAGGACCTACCCCTGCCCAGCAATTCACATTAGTTGTCTTATTTAGATAATTCTCTAAATCAGTTTCTCCAAAACTGTGTTTCCTGTGTTTCATTGAAATCTCTGCAACATACAAAACCCTGTCACAGATCTTCTTTCTCCATCTTAAACTCAATAGTAGATCAGACTGCTGCTTTCCATGTTTAGCCAAGAACCATGACGTAGTTCTGCCTGAAAGGTCTCTGTGTGTGGTACCCATCTTACTTTCACCTCAATTATGCAAGTAGATTTGCTTCCCTCCTCTGTGAACAAACTTCTCACACCTGAGGTCTTAAGCATCTACAGGCTGGATAGGCTCACAAAAGGGTTTCTTACACCATTACACCGGGACAACGAACGTACACTTTTCACACACTTGTCAAACCAAGAGAGCCATTCTGGGCAATATCTGCGGGTCAAACACAGCGTTTCTACCTATAATATAGTGTTTAATAGTTTAATAGATAAGTTAATTGTCAACCTATCTTTTTATAAGTCTATCTTGCTCAACACACTGTGAGTTCCTGGAGTGCAGGAAACATCGCCAGTGCAGAGCACATAATCCACCACGTGGTTGAGGCTTAATTAGTATTTATATTGAGTGATTAGCTTTCCTAAGCCCCACTCTCTCTCCCCAAAACAACCTACTGACCAACCATGAAACTGACCAACTATCACACAATCAAACAGAAGCAGTGACACAACTGCTAAGGCAATTTCCCAAATTTACTTAAATCAGTTGTGTTTGTACAGAGTCAGGCTATTTCACTTATTGAATGTAGATTCTGTGGCAAATCCTGAGATAAATCAAACACCATTCCCTTGCTCAGGGAACTCTGAATTTCTGAGGATAGATGACACATTTGCTTAAATAGAATTCAAATGGCAAACTGATTGGTGTCACACAAGCTGTGTATCAGGAAAGAGAAGAAAGGAAGAGAAGAATAATTTTTTTTCCCCGTTAACCTTTGGGGATAAAAAACACCATAATTTTGGTCTTAAGGCTGCCCCATGATTAATATTTCCATCTAAGAAGCAATTAAGGAATTATTATCCAGGGGGACTAGGACAAAAGGAATTAAGCCATTTCAGTTCTGTTCAGCCAGACTAAGGCTCAACTTTGAATATTAAATCTATTTAGACTAAAGCCTTACATTTTGTCCTTAACTTTTGCTCAGGTGCTGTGTGAGAACCACTGAGTGGATAAGTAATAAATGATCTAGAACTACTTAGCAAATACAATCCACAGTGCTAAATGGAATACATTATAATCATGGCGTGATAATCAGAATAATAATAATTTAACACGTGTAGTAGAGTCCAAGGGGCAACAATCTGTTTTAGTCCATTAAAGCACTTGCATTTTGAGATATAAAACTGTACTTTTTAGTGTTATAGGAAATAATTATTTCCTATTATTGAAATAGTGGAGAGATCATCTTGTCTCAGTGCTGTGATCATATTGTGTTCACAAGTGCATCTAATTATAAACATGTTATCAGAATTTTTTGCAAACATAATTTTTTAAGGTGTTAAATGGAAGGACTTACTACAATGCCTATAAAACAACTTTGAAAAACTACACAAGACCTCAACTCAAAAATAGGTGTACATTCCATACCTATAAATTCATAGAGAGTAGAATAGTAAGAGACCTTCCCTTTTATATAGAAGAAAATAGTGGCCAGAGAGGTCAATTATCTTGCCAAGTAGGAATAGGGGTGGGAGGAAACCCCTATGTATTCCTACCTTCTGCCCAGTGCTTAGAACCCTACACGGCAGTGGTCCCCAACCTTTTTGGCACCAGGGACCAGTTTCGTGGAAGAGAAATTTTCCACAGATTGGCGGGGGGTGGGGGTAGGTTGGGGATGGAGGATGGTTCAGGCGGTGATGCGAGCGATGGGGAGCAATGGGGAGCGGCAGATGAAGCTTCGCTCGCTCGCCCGCCACTCACCTCCTGCTGTGCGGCCACCGGTACCGCTAAGCGGCCCCGGGGTTGGGGACCCCTGCTATACGGTGTTGTCTTTAGAGAATTTTTTAATGGAAGGAGTGGGATTTTTATGTTTTTGTTTGAGAGATGGAGACACTGAGGCACCACATCCTGAAACAACATAGCTGACCCATGGAGGTAGCAAGCGGTAGGTCTCTGATCAGAATTCTCTGTACACAGAGCCCTGTTGTTGATCTCGGGTATAATCTGGAGCAGCAATGATGCAGGGACTCTCCGAGGCTCTTGCATTAATGGAGGAAAGTGACAGTGTTTCAAGGGTTCCGTTTTGGCTAATTTATCACACAGTGTGACCCACTGACAGCTACAGCTCTGTGGCATCTACCGCAAGCCTATGCTAAACGGAGGTTTTTAAATGGAACATTAATCATGTGGAAAATTTCTGAAAAGGGCTCTAAGAAATGACTAGTGTAGACAAGGTATTTTGAAACTGGTAGGCTACAGGAATGAGTAGAATGTCACTACACTGGGATCTGTGGAAATTCAGAAACTCAGAGCCAAGAAACTTTTCATCTAAAATGTGGAATAAATAGGGGTGGGGCAGTGGGAGGTACAAACTACTGGGTGTGAGGTAGGTTACAAGGACGTACTATACAACACGGGGAATAGAGCCAATATTTTGTAATAACTGTAAATGGAGCGTAACCTTCAAAAAATTGTATTAAATTAAAAAAATAAATAAATAAAATAAAATGCGGAATAAGACTCCGGTCATTCCTGAGGACCCCTCCCAAGGCCAAGGACTTACAATGACCCTCTCCTCTTCACCCCTTCCAGCCTGTCCCTATTCTAGACTGTAAGCTCTTTGAGAGTCGGCTCTAGTTCCACTCAGTTGTTTCCAGCTTCCAGAGCAGTGCCTAACATATAGTAATTGCTTAATAAACATCTGTTAAATTGAAGTTGACTCTGGTAATGAACCTGCTGTAACTGGATCCACAGGAACAACTGGACCTCTTCCTGATAGTCTTAGCCCTTCATAATTCCAGGAGGAGCAGCAGTCTCTTGGAAGGAAACCCCTACCTTCCAACCCTGATCCTACAGCATAAGAGAGTGTCACTGGAGGAGCCCAGCTTTGAGCCGGTCACCATGGAGACGCAGACTCAGGCCCTTCTTACTTGCAGTTTCTTGCTTTTTTTTTTGGTCTTGGAGAAAAAGTTTCTCTGATTTAGTTATCAGTCTGATTTAGAAAAGTTTACTTTTTTTTTTCTCTAAGAGTAAGAGACTTGCGCGTGGGACGCCTCAGCACTGCATTTAAGAATTGTGAGCTGTGGTCTCTCGGAGCGTGTGTGGCAGTGTTCCATCCGGTCACACAGGGAGCGGGGCTCCCCTTCCCCTCTTTACTCATGGGCTCAAACCTGTGGTGGCCGAAAGTTAATTATCACCTCCTAGGATGCTTGGAAACTCCTCTTGTCTTGAAAGGACTTTCCTCATGCTGGTCCTCAGGAGGGAAGAGACCCATACAATTATTTCTTAGTTCTGTGACACTCTGTGTGCATATATGCCTGACGTATTGGAACTTTGATCATGAGACTCATGCAGGATTCAACGTGGAGAGAAGTGTTGGCTGAAGAGGCACCAAAGCCCCCCTACTTGGTCATTATAATGAATGTGGGCGTCCACCTGCACTGAGTTGCTGTGGAGCCAGGTGGGCTGCAGCAAAGGAGCCCCCTCCCCACAGTTGTCAAGATCAGACTCTCCACAGAGAAGGACGGTGTCACACATGAAAAACCTCCATTCTGCCCTGGGTCCATTCATCCCACCTGGCAATCAGCTGCAGTGAGGCTGAGAGGAAGTGGGCTTGCAAGGTCTAACATGGGTAGTGTGAGCCCTGGGAGGATGTGAGGGAGGATGTCTGATGAGAGGGAAGATGCAGTGCACTTGTCAGGACAAACTGAAGCCTCTTTTTCACCTCCCGTGGAAACTCACACATATAAGGTCGGGCCCTGTAATGTGCACTGTGCCGAGCGATCCACTCTCTCTGTCTCATTGACTCCTGACAAAATCACGTGAAGAATTTTATTTTAAAATCAATATTATATAGAGAGGGCTCTTTAAAATGAATAACTATTTTTCCCGAAGTCACACAATCAGTACCTACAGGTGAGACATCAGGTTTTCTTTTGCTGTTTAACAAACCATCTCCAAATCACTTTCTAGTGCTGTAAAATGACCTCCATTCATTCTGCTCACAAAGCTGTGGGTCAGGACTTTGGACAGGGCAAGGGGATGGCTTGTCTCTACTTCACCAAAGACTCCAATGACTGTAGGTGCTTCTGGGTTGGAGGCACATCTGGAAGGCTCGTTTCGCTGGAACTATTGCCAAGAGCATCTACACGTGGCCTCTGCACGTAGCTTGGGCTTATCCCAATGTGTGTTTGGTTTCTGGAGGAAGTGTCCCAAGAGGGACTATTGGAGACCCATCCTTCCTAAGGACCAAAGCAGGAGCTGCAAGGTTTCTTCTGACCTAACAAGTCACCTAGCATCACTTCCTCTCTACTGGTTGAAGCAGTCACAACTCAGTCCCATATTACACAGACCCCACTCTCCATGGAATGAGTGTCAAAAGAATTTATGGCTATGTTATCAAATGGCCACACAGGATTTGACTGTAAGTCCTTACCCCCTCTACAGTCATTACCCCTCCCAGTAGACATGTTGGCTGGGTGTAAAAGAGGCAGTGTGTCCTGGGAAAGTCTTCCACAGGGACAAGGAGAATATGTATTTAACAAGGCTGCATCACTAAGGCCCTGGGGCTTCTGAAAGAAAATGCAGCAAGTAGCAGTATGGCTTGGGAGGCAGAATTCTCGAGGGGCCTCAGGTGGCTCCACCTGTGCAGCCCTGGATGACCTGCTGCCTCAGGTCTTCCTCTGTGGGAAGGGCATAATCACAGCGTCTCCTGGCTCGTCTGTAGGATGCAGTGTCTAGGGGATGTGAAGCCTCAAGGACTTTCCAACCTGCTCTTCAGATGGAAGGAAGGTCTCAGCGTCCATGAGGAGCCCTGCTGCTCAGCCCCGCAGCCCACGGCTCTCAGACACACTCAGTGGGCAGGCTAGTCTTCTAAACCCGGCCCGAATCCCAGAAGCCTAACCAGACCCCACGATCAGACCGCACGATCTTTTCCTTCCTTTATCATCTGCATATATTGATTCTGTTATACATTGTTCATTTGCCAGTTCATCACATCCTAGAAAGGGTGATAAACGTAGAATCACCACATCCTCTTAAAGTCTTGGCCCCGCTGGGTACTAGGTGAGCAACCATGGACATATCACATAGCCTCTTATGACCTCAGTTTTCTGCAAAACAGTGATCAGTTTATCTGCTTTTCAAGAACATTATGGGGATTGAATGAGCTGATATGAGAAAATGTTTTCTAAGCTGATAAACATAATGTATACGTTAGATGTTTTTTTATTATTATCATTTCTTCTAGCACTTAGCAAGCAGAGTGCTTCACCCACAGCAAGTGGTTAATAAATATGTGCACTTCAGTCTTGATTTACTCCAGACCCTAAATGAAGTTCATGTCAGAAGGAGATCGGAACTTTCGTCTCCTGTCCTACTTGGGGACATATGTCACAGCAGCGCTTCCATATGAATGGGCTGCACTATTCTCTTTCTTACCCTGTCAAGTTGGAAAAAGGACTGCAGGCTTTGGTAACTGACATAATCACAGTACTGATTACGAAAAAAGAACTGACTTTGTCAATTTAATTAAATAGCTAAGGATATGCAACCCCAATCTCAGGCTATGCGCTTCAGGGCAAAGCTGGTGTGGGAAAGGTGGGCCTGTGATCTGGGGTTTCCTCTTCTAGAAAACTCTGGAAGCTGAATAAATTTTTTGCAACAACTCACTTCATGCATCAGAGACTTAGTTATATTAATCTAGGAAATGCATGGAAACAGTTCTCCCTACAACAAGCCTCTGCAGAAAGAGTGACCAGAATAAACCCCACAAGAAACAAACCTTAGGGTAGGGCCCATTTCTGGAAATTTTCAATCTGCTCTATTTTTATTGTAATCAATGGATCTGTGTTTTCAACAGCAGGCATTTACTGGGTCCACACTGTGTGCTCAGTGCCGTTTTAGAAGCTATGGGGACTACAGATCAGGAGCGGCTGTCCCTGCATTTATGACGGCTTCCTTGGTGCGTGTTCTGAGAAATCTTTCAGAGCCCATTGCTGAGCGTGCATGAAGACCAGACAGTGCGGCGGGAGAGGAGTGTCAGGCCTGCGCTGGGCTGTTGAATGGGAAACAGCACAGCAGTCAGCATTTGGGTTGCATCTCTTTCAATTTCCTTCTAACTATGCAATGTTGGGCAAGTTGCTTAACTAATTTGAGTCTCAGTTTCTTCCCTGTTAAATAGGTCTCAAACAGAAGGAGAGAATTCAGTGAGATCTACAGAGTAAAGCTTTGAACTCACTCAATCTAGTGAACAGGTTATTAGGCTCATTTGAAAGGAGGATTGAAGAACTGGCTTACACGGTGTTTTGATGATCTATTTTTGCCTAAAAAGCCATCCCCAAACTTAGTGGCTTAAACACCAATCACTTAATGATATCTCACAATTCCACGGGTTGACTGAGGCTCAGCTGGCTGGTTCCCCTACTGTCTCTTTGGGATTTCTCATGTACTTGCTGTCAGATGGGGCTGGACTCTCGGTGCTACTCCATGAGGCTTCTATTTCCATGTGGTAACTTGTCCTCTGGGTCTTCTCCACATGGCCTCTCTCTACCCTGGACATTTTACATGGTCAGCCTGGATCTCCAAGAGGTGGAGTTGGAAGTGTTCAGGTGTCCTCAGTGCCTGGAGTTTGCCAGTCTCAGGATTGCTTCTTCCACATTCCAGTGGTCAAAACAGTCCCAGTCCCAGGTCAGATTCAAGGGGGAGGGGCACAAGTTCCACCTCCTTAAAGGGAAGGCAGAGATGTTTGGGGTGATCTTTCATATCCCAAACCCCCAGCGGCAGGGCTCTTCCCCAGCAGCCTCTTGGTGATGGGGAAATGTGCAAGTCACAGTTTTGGAAAACCCACTGACGACAAGTAGATCGGCCGCCCAACAGGACCCCTTATCAATGCAGTTGTTTGGTGTGAAGTCCTTCACATTTGACTTTTCTTAGGGCAGCTGGCATTTTTCTAAGTTCTCAAGGACTTATTCAAGCAAACAAAGCTCACAGGAGACTGGTGCGCAGCTTAGACTATTGATATATTTATTTACGATGGTATATTTACTTTTCCCTCAACAAAGCACCGGAAGCTGAATTATTTGTCAGAGAATTTGAGCTCCGGGCTCAGGGAAGGGGCATAAGGATCCTTGAGGGATGTCTTATCCAAGGTGGAAAAACACTGGCGATCCATCCCAGCTTAGGGGCCCCTGGACACTTCTCTGACTTTCGGTTTTTGCACTCTCTTTTCCAAGGATCATGCAGATCCTGCTTCTGAACATGCATTTTCCCCCCCAGCTATATTAATACTATTGATAAAGGTCTTGACTATCATATTGAGGCAAGTCTTGATCAGAATTGAATATCCTATTTGACTTGAGAGGATTCAGACATTCCATAGTGACCTACAGATAACTCATCTCCTCCATCCAGTACCAGCTTCATTAGCGTAACTCATTGCCAAGTTTAGGGAGTGGGTGTAAGCCATGAGGGCTTCCTGTGCATTGACTGTGGAGGAGACAGGAACGTCAGCAACATGCTAGAGCTCAGGGTGAGTATGACAAGTGCTGACACTCGAAAGTACACTGCCAGTCATCCCGTAAGAGGGGCACATTCATTTCAATAGGTCAGACCTGGGAGGACCTTAGTGAGGCCTTTATGGAGGAGATATCTGGACAAAATCATGAAGCCTGGCTTTTTGAGGGTTATGGAAAAGTACAAAAGAACAAAGAAGGCAAGAAGGTGGAATGACACACGGTATTTAGGGAATACGGGTAGACAGCTGTGAACTATTAGGTGTCACAGATAAACTGGTTGTGATGATTGCTGTGATTATTTGTTGTGTCTTGTTTTAAATTCCCTAACTAAGGTGGATATTCCTTAAAGGTCAAGACAATGTCTTAGAGCAAAGTTTCTTGGCACAGATTAAAAAAAAAATAAGGTTAGATAGCATGGTGATGAACACTCAAGTGGAGAAAGATGGTATATTACGTAAACTTACGACTCCCAAGAAGATTCTATTATCTACTTCCTGGGACTGCAAATGTGATGAGATATCATACCTACATATATGTTATCTTACAGGGAAAAAAGGACTTTGCAGAAGGAATTAAGGCTACTAATCAGCGACTTTAAGATAGGAGAATTATCTTGGATCATCTGGGTGGACTCAATGTAGTTACATGAACCCCTAAAAGCAGAGGAAGAGGAGGAAGTCAGAGATTGAAAGCACAAGAAGCACTCAACACACCATGTTGGCTTCTCATGTCAAAGAACTGGGGACCTCAGTCATACAACCACCAGGAACTGCCAATAACCTGAACGAGCCTGGAAGTGGGTTCTCCCACTGACCCTCCTGATATGAGCCCAGCCTGGCTGATGACACCTTGACTTTGGTTTTATGAGACACTGAGAAGATTACCCAGTCACACTGTGCTAGATGTCTGACCTACAGAAACCGTGAGGTAACAGATTTGTATTGTTTTAAGCCATTAAGTTGGTTGCAAATTTTTACAGTGGAAACCAATAGAGATGACACTTTTTCTTTTCTCCCTCTGTCTCTTCCCCTTCCCCTCCTCTCCTCCTCATCTAGTTCAGTTTGAGGTTCTCTGCAGCCTTCAGGAAAAGGCAGATACCAGAGGAGTGTCACTGTCTTGATCTAGAAGGCAGCGGAGGTTAGATCATTTGACGAGCTGGGCTAAATGCTGAGCTCTGGGCTGCGAAGCTAGCTGGTTGAAGACACTCAGGAAATGGCTTCCACAGGAAGACTCCTGGGCTGCTTTCATTCCACCCTTACCACCTCTGGGTGCCTGAGCAGAAATCAACTCATCTAGACACCTTTCTCATCCCTCCTCCTCCCCCCTGCCTCTTGGTCACTCTGCCAAAGCTCCTTCCCACAAAGTGCCCTAAAGATGAAGTGGGGTTTGTCACTCACACCTCCTTCAAAACTCCCTTCCCTGGAGACTGTTTGAACTTGGTGCCGGCCAGATGTGGGGAATTAGCACTAACATATGAACACAGTTTATTCAGTCTTGATAGAGGGGATTTGCAGACCCTAAGGGGAAGTCTGTCAAGTCCAAGTTTTTTGTTCATTACACAGGAAGAGTATTTTATTTATTCCTTCCTTCCTTTGGTTACCATTAGGAAGGTTTCTGTTCTCTGCCTTTTACAAAATAATCACCCCCCCATTTGGACAATATAGTTCTTAAGGCACTAAGCTATCTACTCTGTGAAGACTTTCTTGATTCTCTGAAGTGTGGTCATCACTCCCTCCTGGTTTTTCACATCCTGTGGATATAATCTGAGTTCTCTGTTGATGTGTTGCCTCCCCTTCTGGACTGTAGTTCCTCATGTGTCTTGTCTCCTCGGCACCCAGAATAATGTGAGTGCCCAAGGGTTGCTCAACAAAAGGATGGGAAAGGAGTACGAATGCAGAAGCAGCCTGCTGAAACACAGACAGATGGGACCTGCCAGCCTGCACAAAGCAGCTGGGTGTGCAGCATAAAATCCAGGGCAGTTAATTAAAAACATTTTTATCTGACCTGATTAAAAAGAAGTTAAATCGATTGAGAAGTTTCTGCTGAGGAATTAAGGAGGGACGCGAGTCAGGTGAGTCATATGCACTGTGGAAGGGGGAGGAGGCCAAAGAACCAGCTGTTCTTGGCTGGAGATTTAGCCCAGCCACCAGCTCACTGCGACCTTGGTCCTTGGGCTTTCCACCCCAGGCAATGAGGGAGTGCATTCCTGAGTACTCAGAGCTCTACCAGCAGACACTGAACGCATTGGCTGAGCACACTGGGATGAGCAGCTGCCGTTCATACTGTGCCTGTGCTGGGTGGAGTCTGAGCCAGGGTCAAGGGAGGGGAAGCGGAAGTTCAGGCCCCAATATTTCGAGGTTGCATAGTTATTGCTTTCATTTAGAAGCAGGCCCGTTATGGCCTTTAAATTCCTGTATATAGAACAAATGCACATTCCAATATTTATCTTCTCTCAGTGGAACCCCTGTCCTTGTTTGTTGATATGCCCGATGCCTTTAGGGAGAGAATGGGGAAGCTAACATGGTTTTGCCGTAGCCCCTAATAACCAGAAAAGACCAGCTGGGTTGAAGCCAAGTGGAACACGCTTTTCAGAGGGCTGACATGAAAGCACCTTCCTCCTAAAATTGCCCCCTTCTGTACCTTGAGGCACAGAATTCTCCTCGGGAAGGACCTCACCTACCAGAGAACAAGTAGGATGTGCCCCTTATTTTTCATTTGGGGAAAACTGAGGTCCTGCAAGGGAAACTAACCAGCCTAAGACCAGAGTAGCCACGGTTTATTGCATGTGTCTTTCTTTCATCAAAGATGATGCTTTCTCACAGTGAAATCTCACTGGGTAAAGGAAAAACAGGTTCCTGCTCAGTGTGGTGGGAGCTAGACTGACAAAGGATAGGGAAGTGTTTTGCTTTGATACTGGGAAGAAAAGACTTGCGACCATAGGTAGGTAGTACCTGGTGTTGAGGGGCTCAAGCACGTGGAGAAGTGTAGGTGACATTAAGGACATCACCACAATCAGGGCTGGGCAGTCTTTGTGAATTAAAGTGCCTTGTTCCAAAGCAGGCTGGAGATTAAGTAGATAACTAACAGCATATGAGGCCTTGTACCTGGAAGCTCAAAACTGCTTCTCTCTTGGACATCGGGGATCAATATTCCCTGGAAAGCTTTCCTTCTAGACAAAAGGATGCTTCTTGGTAGGGTGGTGTAGTGGCATCACTCTGGAATGCAGCCTCCACTGCTCAATAGCAATGTGACCTTGGCCAAATTTTCTCTCAGTTGAAGTTTCCTTACTTGACAACATGGAAAATTAACCTTTGCTTTGTCGGTTTGTTGTGAAGATTAAATTATTTAACATATAGAGGACTTCTACTTTAAATGGCCTCAGGCAATCGGCTCTTAAAGATTTTTCTCCCAGTTCCCATGTGAATGTTAATGAAATTATAGAAAAACAGTTCTGAAAATAGGAACAGTCAATCATCTTAACGTTTTGGGGGAAATTTCCCTAACTACAATTCTGATGAAAGATTGACCAGGTACTTATTGCCTCATGACCTCTTTTTCTTACCAATGCAAGTGTTTATAACATTGCCTGATAATTGAGTATTCCTACCTGGCATGCCAAAATGGTCCCAGAATTCTCGGCTTCTTGGGTGGCACAGGTCCTGCTCACTGTCCCCTCTGTAAGGGATGGTGCCAGCTGCTGGGGGGATAAATAGGAAGAACAATCATGAAACTGGCAGGTCCCTTTCTGAGGGGCCAGGGTCTTGCCCACCATCTCCTACTTCCACTGGATCAGTTCTGTTCTGTTCAGAGTCTATAATTTCCATATACCACCTAGGGAGGGACTGGCTGTCATGTACTGCATCGTGGGGGCTGTTGTGAACAAGGATGGAGAAAAGGTGAGCCCTGGGAATGGGGAATGCTGGGAGCAGACAGCAGTTTACAGATTTTTATGAACTGCATTTGGTTGAGTGAAAACCCCCAACTTACTCTCACTTTTACTAGGGATTACATTCTTTGCCTTAAAGGCAGGCCTAAAATCAGAGCAGTAGGAAATACAGTAGATGCTGGAATTTGGGGTCACGGAGGTGAACATCAGTCTCTCGTCTAGACTTAACTCTGAGAAGGGATTCTTCTTGGCTCTGGCACCTGCTATAGCTATGCTATTTTGGTAAAGTGTTCCACACCTTGAATCTCTCATTTCTAAAACAGAGATAGCAATATCCATGTCATAGGGCTGTAAGGGAGATTAAGTTAGTCCTCAGCACATAGTATTTGGTTCTTAGTTCATACTTAGTGCATAGCAAGGCCTCAATAATTATTAACAATTATTATGCCTAATCCAGTGTCTACGTTGGAGAAGAGACAGGCAAGGCAAGCATCCACTCTGTTAATAAACACTAGGCTTCTCTGGAAAGAACCATGTTGAAGGATGAAATAGCAAAAAAGAAAACAAAGCAAACGACAACCAGAATGAGGCCTTTCAAAGAGTCCTGAAGCAGAAATGATTTATCGTTAGGGTACAGAAGACCATTTACCTAACACATGCATTTCAGAAAGCATGGCCGTTCTGAAACAAGAATAAGCAAAGAAAGGGAGGTAAGAAAATGAGATGCAAAGTCAACAGATGAGATGGTAATAAAGCTAATTGAACTTGAAAAAGATTTTCAGAAAAACGAAACAAATCAACCTAACTGTAGATCCAGTTGTTGGTATAACAATGCAGAAAGGGACCATTCCAAGCGACACTAAAACACAGTACTTCTACGTCTGTAAAGGAATTTTGTCTCTTCTCTAGAGACAAAAAGAACTGCAAAATATCTTAAATCCTATTCAGTAATCATACTGGTGATAGTAGTGTTAGTATTGTTATTCTGAGACTGTGTGTGTATCATGGAATAAATCAAATGAGTGATTCTGTTATTGACATTGAAAACGGAGATTTTTGGCATGATTGAAAGGAGAGAAAGATGTTACCTGGATGAGGTTAAGTAAAAACTCTGTATCTGAATTGTCGTTGTGAACTGTATTTTACCTTAAACTATTTTCCTATCTGTTGACTAAGAAGACCGAGAAGTAATGACCAGCCCAGTAAGCAGTGAGCATTCCTAGTGTTCAGACTGTCATTTCTAATACCATTTACCACTGAGAGGACCCAGAGCTTCTTGGGGAACTGATTGATTCCAGCTCTGAGGAAGAAAAGGTTCAGGATGAGCCTAAAATAATTTGTCATACTAGATAGCAAAGAAGCTATAAAATACTACTAGAGATGTGTCAAAGTACTTAGGAGATTACCTGAATAAGTTCTTGCGGCTAAAGATGGGACAAATTGGTCAACCAGAAGGATAATAATTGCAATGGATTAAAACATATCAAATAAGTTTCAATGCATGTGTTCATAATGATAATAATAATGGAAAACTCATCAGTAACTTTTGAAAGATGTTAGGGAATCACCTTATTGCTTTAAAATCTGGAAAATAAAGGGAAAATATCAAACATGTATCCTGCTTTTATTTTAGGATTTCTTCCTCCGGATAATGGGTTGAGGAGAAATGGCTTCCCTGTATAGAAGAATTTCAGCTGATATTCAAAGAATGACAGAGTTAAACCATTTTGTGATCTCTAAAGCTTTAGTGAATCCAAGCAATGGAGTCAGACAATGCATATAAAAGGCAAACATCACAATATGAGAGACAACCAGATATTTATGTATGTCCTGATGGAAATAAACACCTTTGAAACAGTCTTGCTTATGTATGTATGTGCACATGCATGTACATGCACACGCAAACACACAAAGGAGGAATGTGGGAGAAGGAATAAATATACACTTCATGGTGTTCCTGATGTTACAGTCTTCCAGTACAAGCTTTGTAGATCATCCTGCTTGCAGGTCCACTAGAATGTGACCTATTTTCCTAGAACTTCACTCTAACTCTGACCCTGATGAAGCTCTAGCTCAAACACCAATTTTCAGGAAGCACAGGGGACAAAGGAACATGTTAATGATACCATAAGGATGCTATCAGCAAAATCCAAAAGTGTAGGAAATGCTACACAACAAATGACCTGGTTTCTACAGAAAAACAAAACAAAACAACAGCAAAAAACCAAAGCACATAAACATTCAAGGAAAATAAGAGAAATAGAGGAAATCGACAAATTAAAAGAGATTTAAGACTCATATCAACCAAATTGATTTCTGTTTCAAATAAACCAACTGTTTAAAAAAAACCTGATGTTTGGAAAAATCTGAACACTGACTGTATATGTGTTTATGCTAAGGCATTATCGTGAACTGTTTTAGGTATGATTGTGGAATTGTTGATATTTCTTCAAAAGAGGAGTCACCTTTTAGAGATACACAGTTAACCATTAATACTTACAGATGACATAATAGCTCTATTCTTGTACGTATTTAAAACATATCATAATAAAAAGATAATGAGAAAAAAAGACTTCTGGGAAAATAAAAATGCAGAGCCAGATGAAAATCTGGTTGTAGACTATGAGGAACAGAAATAACGATTAAGAAATCATAATCACGGATGTAGAGGACAATCTTAGATAGTTCTCCCACAATACAGAAGTGAAGTGCTTACATGGTTTCTTGAAGATGGTAGGAGCTTAAGGTATCTTTTTCTCTGCTCCTAGAGCTTTACTTTTCTAATTCATCCTGCCCCTACCAAAGCTAGAGGAAGGAGGAATTGTATGGGAAATGCCACATGGCGGTGATTTCCTAAGGATGGGAATCTGGTTCACACCCTGTACCATATTAGTAGAGCAAGACTAGAACCCAGGCTCCCAACTGTCCTGCTGAAAAACAAAGTTCTAGGAAAATAGGTCACTTTCTATTGGACCTGCAAGCATGTTAATCTCCAAAACTTGTACTGGAAGTCTGTGACATCAGGAACCTCCCAAAGTGTGTATTTATTCATTTTCTCATAGCCCTCCTTCCATCTACTCATTGATACCTAAAATCTTTGGAATTTGAGACTATAATGTTATTTCCTGATACATAAAATTTCAGTGACTCCTTTTGCCTAAAACTAATGTGGCAAGTCCCATATGGCTGTCAACCCCTCCATTTACAAATCCCATAATTCCTCAGCATGGATGCTCTTTTCCATCCCTACCAAGCCCGATCCAATCCATTCCTCAAGACTCAACTCAAATGTCTCCTCTTCCAGGAAGAATTTCCTGATGTAGTGCTGTATTTCACGGGTTCTTTCTCTCTCTAGTCTCTCTGTTTTTTGAACTTTCACAAAGCCTGATCTGTATTTCTGGTAATTCATATCTTTCGTCTAATATTTATGTTGATGGATCATCTTTCCTCCTAGGTTTGGGTTTCTGTGTTACATTATTTTATGTGTACCTCTAACAGGCAGCATATATATAGATTAAAAACCAAATTCCTATAATTATCTTTTTTCCAGACAAATTTAATGCATTTATGTTTTGTATGATTATTGAACTGTTTACCCTTATCTCTACATCTAATTTTTATTGCTTACCATAACTCTTTTTGGATTTGTTTTTATCTCCTTTTCTGCCATCTGAATTGATAACATTTTCTTAATTTTCTCTTATTCTCCCTTCTGTTTGGCAAGCCAATGTTAGTTATATTTTTTGTAATGGTTACTCTTAAGTTTGAACATATGTATTAATTGTGTATTTATGCATTTTAATATCTCTCTATTCTCTTTCAAACATAGAAAAAGTAGAAAAAGGCTTTAGCACACTTTATTACATACTGTTCTTTTATTCTGCCTCTCTTGTTATTGTTTTCTAATGCTTTGTTTCCATATTTTTAATACAAATAGTTTCATTATTATATTTACAGACAAATTTTGGTCATTTTTTTTAACTCACTATTGTTTTCTGTATAACGAACTTGTGTGTTCAATTTTTTTTCTTGTTGAAATATATTTTTCAGTAATTCTTTCAGTGAGGATGTGTGAATGGTAGGCTTTCTGTTTCTTAAGTCTTGAAATGTATTTATTTTGCCATAACTTATGACTGAAGGTTTGTAAATATATAATTCCAGGTGACAATTATGTCCCTTTAGCACTGAGAGATGCCATCCCATTGTTTTCTGAGATCTGTTGTTGCTTATGAGAATTTGAGAGCAACTTAATTGTCTTTTCTTATAGCTTTTATGCTTCCTCTGTATTCTTGATTTTTGCATCATCATCGCAGCTTATCTAGGGGTGTATTTATATCTCTTCCTCTTATTTTGCTTTTGATTTTAAAAACTCCTGTCTATTTTAATGCTAGAAAATTCTTGACCATTGTTTCTTTATATTGCTTCTCCATTCCCTCTACTTTTTACTTTGGGAACTCTTATTAGACATATATTGGAGCCGTTCGATCTAGTCTCCATATCTCTTACTTTCTTTTTCATACTTTTTAATCTTCTAATCTCTCTTTGGGTAAAATCCTCAGAGAGCTTCCAATTCATTGATGTCCACTTTAATTCACCAGTTTAATTGAACTCTGTCCGATCTGGAGTTTATTGAACTTGAATCAATCCATTTTAAAACAATTTTACTGACCATGTTTTTATTTCCCAGGACTTATAGTTGGTTCTTTTAAAATATTAATCTCTTATGCCTGTTTTCTTAATGGAAAATGTTTACTTTTTAGTTGGATTATAAAAAGCCTTAAATGAAAACCTTAACCAATTGCCTTCATCATAGTTCCTTGTGTCCTCTCTACAGCCTGACTTGGGAACATCCATGCTACGTTGTCACTGCTCTTCTGTCAGCCATAGGTTGACACACCCTTATTAATATAAGGGTATATTCATTATGCCAGTACTTTGGCAAAGTCACTACAGGGAGTTGTCCATGGTCACCAAAGCAACTCACATATTTTGATAATGTTTTTTTCTTTTACTCTCTTTTATTTTAGGAAGGATGCCTGGGGCACACAAGTTGAAACTCTGAAAACTCCAATCCATAACTCTACTTTTATTCTAAGTTATTAAGTCTCAAACTGCTGTGCACTAATTTTATCTATAGATATCAATATTACTAGACTCTAAATTATATTGTTTCAATCCCAGCCTGTCAATGAGCTAAAAATCATAAATAATTTGCTAAGCAAATGAAACACATTTGCTGAAATTATTTTGTCAGATTTCTTAATCACAAGAGTGTTATTTGAAGTACATCTACAAAATTAATAAAAGATTATATATCTTTATAATTTCTAAAACTATCAGTTGCTTCCAAAACTCATCTTGCATTATTTTCAAATAATTCAGAAACAGATGAGATTGCTTGTGAAAGCCATTGTTTGGATGATAATTTCAACCAAATATAAGTTCTGTAGTTTATCTAGACCTAAGTGATTTGTTCCTGCCTGAAGTCGTCCTATTAATATTCAGGCTTTACAGCAATGGCACATCCTTCACTCGCTGCACACATGAATGAAACCTAAACATTTTATGCTGTGTTTTCCTTCTATTCTTGGTCCAGTTCATCTTCTGGAAGTGTAAAATCGTCACGAACCATCTCAGTTGCTGACCTCAAGAAAAGGTAACTCCAGCAGACGAATACCTGAGCTCTGCTAAACCCCCTGAGATGCCTTTTACCTTTTCTGTGACTCCCTCCCTGGGCTTCTGGGCACTTTTGCTTCTAACAGCTTGGGACTTCTTTGGAGATCTCCCTGCGGGGCTGTGGTAGCTGCCTTAGCCATAGGCACAGACAGAGGAAAGTGCTTGGGAGTTTATGCCAGTGACTGACAGGTACAGGAGTGTGAAAACCCAGTTCCCCTACTTCAGGGCAGGCAAATCACTTAGATGCAAATTTACATGAGAACAGGCTGAGACTTTGTCTGAACTTGCACCTGGGTCTTGTGGCTTCTCGTTTCCTATCCTGCTCCCCCTACTCCCTTGTAGGGTCTCCATGGAGTAGGTCCTGAACAAATCACTTACTCATGATCCCTATCTCAGGGTGGGTTTCAGGGGACCAGATCCATATCAGTAACCGTCCTGAGTGCAAATCAGGTGATGCTCATTTCTCTTCATATTTGGAACATCCGACTTGGAAGGAGAAGAGTCAATATTTTCAAATTTTATTGCCCATGATAAAAAATTGAATCAGGTGAAACGGCATGACTCTGCTGGCGACGATTTTGTGAGACTGTCCTTTGATTGCCACAGAGTCGTTCTGCTCAGGGCTGAGCACTGCATAGGGTGAGAGCTGGAAGACACGGCATCCCTAGAGGGCGCTCAAATTCATCCACGTGCTGGGCTGGGGAGGTGATGAGCTTTCTGCGGGGACTTTGAGCCAGGAATGGAGGATCCTTTGCTTGGGCACTTTTGCCATTCCTTATCTGTGGTGACTTGTTCTGTTTTGTTTCTAAATTTTTTTTTGCTCTTTTCAAATTGGATGTTATTCTTGCATTAATTCTTTGAGGATCTTAAATATACCAATTGTAAAGTCAGTATGTGATTGTTTTAAGTTTTTGCATTTTGTTGAGAGTGAATGTGTCCCCTTATTATTGATTTCCTTGGTCATCCTTCTTAGTGTTATCTTTCCCTTTATGTGTTGGAGCTCTAGTTTCCTCTGGGCTCGTACTGAGTGGGGGTTTTTGCTTTCCTTCCCTCTGTACTCCCTCCTCCCTGCCCAGCAGATGTACGGTTGTCTCCATCCTGCCAAATGGAACCTCACATGTAGCCCTATCATCTCATGCTGGTATTACCATCCTATCAGAGCTATTGCATGCCCAGGAGTTGGTCCTGTGTCAACAGCCTTCTCTTCTCCCTCCCAGAACTGCTGCTGCTGTTGCAAGTTGCAGCCCCAGGAGTGGTCATAGTTTGTTTCACATGAGGGTGTTGGTCCAAGCCCTGCTTTATATGGCAGGATGGCTCTTTCCCTCCGTCACCATTGAGGTTTGGGATCTCCATTATTCCCCGCAGTGGAATCCCAGTCACTCATAGTTTTGATCTGAAATCAACAAGGTCATGGCCTCCACGCCTTAGCATTTGGTTTGTCTTTTGTTTTTGGTTCACCAAGAAATTTCTTTTCTCTTTGAAAAGGGTTTTGTCTTAATTAAAAAAAAAATCCAATGAAGAATATTCAAATATAAATGCTCTTTTTAGAGTGGAGGGGGTAGTTTAAAGCATGAACCCTTGACTGTAATTCTGTCTTTGAGTTTCTTGAACAGAGGGTTTGGATTTTCCCCCTATCTGTTAATGTATAGAGTTGGCATCAAACTTTGAATAAATAATTCATCTGGTTGAGTAGTTTTCAAACTTAATCTTCAGCACTGGAACTTTTTTTTCCCCAAATAAAACCTTACATACAAGTACCCAATACAGAAATATATAAAAGTGACATTTTATTAGTGTTTAGTTATTTTATTAAGTTCACATTTGTGATGTTTACTTATTTTAAAGTCATTTATTAAGTTCAGGAAGATCTTGGAAAAATGAACATTTTTTTCAGTTCCTATGGTTGAGAAGACCTATTATTTTAGCTTCAGCTTCTAATTTTTTTGTTTGCTTTTTCTTTTTTAACTTCTTTCTCCTCTTTTACTTTCTTCTTTCTACTTTCTCTTTTCTTCCTTCCTCTCTCTTTTTATTTTTCCTTCCTCTCTTCCTTCCTTCTTCCTTTTTTTTTCCTCCCAGTTTAGTTTTATTTGTTTTTCCATTATCCCCAAAGCACCTCCACAAGTGGGCGGGTCTGTTAGCAGACACCGTTTGACAATCACTGGGGCAGTGTGGTCCCCTGCAAGGGCAGTTTGTGTCTTTTTTTCCAGGTCAGACTGGGAGTCAGTGTCCAAGGTGGAGCAAGACCCAGTTTTCTGGTCTCGTTTCCACACGGGAGTCTTTTCTCTTGCGATGGTGTCAGGCCAAAGAGAGATGAAGCAGCATTGTGGAGGAGTTTCACTACCTCCTCTTGTCTGACACAACCCGCTGTACCACAGGCAAGTCAAATGTCAGGCCCATATTCTTCATGCCCTTACTTTTCTCACTCTTCTCCCAAACCCTCTTGCTCAGTGTAAACAACAGGAAAGAGCTGGAACAAGAACCAACACTTGCTGTCCTCAGATGGTGGCCTGGCTGTGAACGTCAGTGGAGGACCTCTCCTGAGCATCCCTTCATATGTAAACAGACCTTGAACAGACACTGTGGGTGATGATCAGTGAATGGGTCCTGATGGTCATACTTTCTTAATGTTCTCTGCTGCTTTCTGAACAGAATCTGGTTGCAAATGTCCAAAGGAGGGAGATGTGAAGGATTTCAGCTTGAGAGCAGTAACCAAAGGCCCAGTGGTGTGCTGGTGAATGTTTAACAACTGGCTCTCTGAAAACCAGAGCCCTGGTTTGTAGAATTTATCAATTTCAGTGGTGTAAATACCCCTACCATAGCCAATTCCAAGCTACCAACAATTTCACACCTGGTTTGAAAAATTCCTAAAAATTTAACAATCAGTATTTCCAGGCTGGTACGAGTTGGCTTGAGAACATCCATGGCCCAGAGACACGTGGGCAAAGGCTGCCTGTGCCCAGTCCTCAGGGCTTTCATTTCACGTGGAGCTTCAGGTCTGCATGTGAGTCTCCAGCCCTTTTATCAGACTTTGTTCTAGGCCCAGTCGGTCCCAGTATCCTCGACTCTGGCCCCTGCTGCTCCTCCAGCTTCTAGTCCAGCTGGTGTGACTTTCGTCACTGGGGCATCTGTGTTTGTTCAAAGGTTCATGGTGACAAGTGTTTAGATAAACAGTCATCACAACCGAAACTCGAATCTGGCTTTGTTTACAGTTTGCAAAGAGGGAAATGACTAATTATGTAGGGGAGCCTTATCTTTATTAGAGAGCTATGTAGGGACTCTTGAGAGTAAATGAAATAAAGCCTGCCTGCTTGGGTTACCCATGATTACATCCTCCGGCTGAATAACATGGAGGAAGGAAGAGAGGGAGGAAATGGATGAATAATGTCTTGTCCTTCCATAAAGATACTGTAAAGCTCAGTAATGAGAAAATTTTTTAATACATAGGTGGGTAACATTGCCCTGGAAAAATGTTGCGCTTCAGCAGTTTCTTTTCTGGTTATTTTTATTGGAAGCTCTACTAATGCGTTTACAGAGAAAAACGGCCACAGAAATTCAGCTGTTTTGGTCATTGCATGACGGAGGTTCATGTATGGGCAGTGACCCGAAAGAGGTCATTCAGGAAATAAAGCAAATGATGGCTGGGATATAATCAAACAATAGTCTAGAAATTGTTTAGTTTTTTTGCTAGCACAGATTGTTTCAGGGTAAGGTCTTTTAAGAGAAGACAGCACATTTGGTTGTTAGCAATAATGACCAGAGAAAACCCTAATGACAACTGGATTTCTAAATTATTGTGCTGACTTTAAAACAGACACACAGCACATACTTATTAAATTTCTGGAAAGTTATATTTATTAAATTTATAGAAAAGGCTATTCCATAAATTCTACAAGATAACGATAGGCAAATTAGGTCATACCCAGGATCAGCATTTCCTACACATCTTCCACTTTGGAAATTAAGAAATACTCTGATAATTATTTTTATTACCTTTTTCATTTCATTGTTCTCATTCACTGGTTGCAGACACTATTGACAAAGTCATAGAATGCTAAAATCTCTGCGTTGTGAAGAAACACGGAGTGGGAGGGAAGTGTAACATCAGTAACTGATGTGTGGCTCTCATCAGTTCCCCTGCCATGTCGTGGGAGTATTTGTTTTGGTTATCCTGTCCCTCTTGCCTCACTGTAGGCTCTGTGTGTTTGTGTGTGTGCGCGTGCGTGTGCATACGCACGTGCAGGGGTGGGTGGTCGCGCAGATAACTTGTCTCTTTAGTTCACAGGTCTCCATATCCAAAGGAGGCTATATATAGACCAGGTATAGAAACTATCGAAAGATATCTTGGACTTTGGGTCAGAAGCCATAACTAGATAGATCTTTGGGAGATACTTTTCCTTGGGGTGTAGAGTGTATTTTTCATGCAAAGGGAGGAAGATCATAGAAGGTTATATAATTTGTTCACAGTACTTGCTGTCTTCCCTTTGGTCCATTCTTTCAGAGCCCTTTCCTTGTGTTCTTCCATCCCACTTACATCAGGCTTGGCCACATGATTTGCAATGGCTAACGGATTGTGAGTAGAAGTGGTGTGTGTTCCTACCTAGCAGAAACTTTGAGAGCCATTGTTGTTTCCAGTTCTGTGCTTTCTCCATGCCAGATAACAGCACGTCCCTACCAGCAGTCTGGAACCTAGAATGAAGAAGACACGTGGAGCAATGCCACAGCCGGCCTACAGCTAAAATGGACCATGAGTGATAAGTCAACCTTTACTGTTGTAAGCCACGAGATTTAGGGGTAGTTTGTTACCACAACATAACCTAATGAAAAAAAAAAGGTTCTGAATAACCTAGGGGCAGGACAGGTATAAAGACGCAGATGTAGAGAATGGACTTGAGGACTCGGGGAGGGGGAAGGGTAAGCTGGGACTAAGTGAGAGAGTGGCATGGACATATATACACTACCAAATGTAAAATAACTAGTGGGAAGCAGCCGCATAGCACAGGGAGATCAGCTCGGTGCTTTGTGACCACCTAGAGGGGTGGGATAGGGAGGGTGGGAGGGAGACGCAAGAGGGAGGAGATATGGGGATATGTGTATATGTATAGCTGATTCACTTTGTTATAAGGCAGAAACTAACATACCATTGTAAAGCAATTATACTCCAATAAAGATGTTAAAAAAACCCCCATAACCTAATGAAAGCTGGCAGACAAAGAAAATGAGACTCATATATGTGACAATTTTGACAGTCAAGAGCAATGCAAGAAAGCACTCCTTTCACTGTACTCTTGCCAACCTTGGTGTCGTCCCATTTGTTTCTGTATTTAACATCTTGATAGACACACATAGTATTTTATCCAAGTAGTCTTCATTTCTATGATTGTTAGAAAAGTCAAACAGTTTTTCACGTACCTGCATTTTAATTTAGGCAACTTACTTTCTTTTGAGGACTATGTCAACTTCCTATTTTATCACTTGCCTTTTCTTAGTGAACTGTAAGAGTTTTTGGGTTTTTTTAACTTATTAAGGACATCTTTTCTTTACCATAGACATTAGAAATAATTTTTCCAAAAAATTTTTCCTAGTTTGTTTTTAAATATTGTATGTGATGACTCTTGATATACAGAAGTTTAAACATTTCATGTAGCCAAAATGCATGTGCCTGGTAGTAATGAATATTTATTTAATGAATCAAAGAATAATTTATTTCTTTCTTTTACATATTTAAAATGCTTTCTCATACTGACATGATAAAATATCCCCCTATTTTCCCCTCCTTTTGTTTTACAACTTTTGTTTCAATCTCTAGATCAGGAGTTCCAACTCTTCTTGTACGTTAGTCAATAATATTTGGGGAGCTTTTAAAAAGCACAACTTTCCATACTCTAAGGGTGTGACTTGAGATTCAGTATTTTTGTATAGCCTCCCTTTCCTTTTTCCCAGGGTATTCTGATGCAGTTAGTCTGGAGTTTGGCGATCACTATTAAACACATTTTAATCTTAAAGTAGTCCAATTTACTTGTTTTTTGCTTTTGTGACTTGGGCTTTCGATGTAGTATTTAAGAAATCTTTGCCTAAACCAAGATTACAAAGATTTATTCTTATTTTTTCTTCTAAGAGTTTTATAGTTTTAGCTTTTACATTTAGGTCTATGACCCTTTTGAGTTAACTGGTGTGAGTCAGGAGTCCAACTTCATTCTTCTGCATGTGGATATTCAGTTATCCCAGCACCATTTTTTTAAAAGACCACTCTTTTTGACTTTTCTTTCTCCATTGAATTATCTTGGCAACTTTGTCAAAAATCAATTACCTATAAACTTGAGGGTTTATTTCTAGGCTCTCAATTCTATTCCATTCATCTATTTGTCTATACTTATGCTAGCATTATACACACTTGATTCACGTAGCTTTGTACTATTTTGAAATCAGGAAGTGTTAATCCTCCGATTTTGTTCTTTTTCAAGATTATTTTGGCTCTTCTGGGTCCATACGAATTTTCACATGAATTTTATTAAAAAATTTTTTTTAAATTTATTTTTAAAATAAATTTATTTATTTTATTTATTTTTATTTATGGCTGTATTGGGTCTTTGTTGCTGCGTGCAAGCTTCTTCTAGTTCTGGGGAGTGGGGGCTACTCTTCCTTGCGGTGCGTGGGCTTCTCATTGCGGTGGCTTCTCTTGTTGTGGAGCATGGGCTCTAGGTGCGTGGGTTTCAATAGCTGTGGCACGTGGGCTCAGTAGTTGTGGCTCACGTGATCTAAAGCGCAGGCTCAGTAGTTGTGGTGCATGGGCTTAGTTGCTCCGCGGCATGTGGGATCTTCCTGGACCAGGGCTCGAACCCGTGTCCCCTGCATTGGCAGGCGAATTCTTAACCGCTGCACCACCAGGGAAGCCCCCACATGAATTTTAGAATCAGCTTTTCTATTTATGCAGAATCCACCTCTTGACATCTTCTCCTACTCCCTGATCACAGTGTTTTCTTTTCCCCCAGGTCACAGGTACCACCTGACATGTTTTTATTAACATGGATTATTTATAAAGTAGATGGTGAATTTTTCAGTGTAGTTAGAGTGTCTTTCAATTCAACAGTGAAATGGAAAATGGAGGGACTTAATCTCTTGGGACTCAATTCCCCCTCTGTGAATGAAGGGGTGGGAAAAGCATGTGGATTAACTAGTCAGAGAACTTGTCCCCCTCTACTCCCTTCAACAGTGATTACTGGCTGTGCTCTTTCCCTTGTTGTTTTTTTTTTTTTCCCCCACCTTTTTTCTCCTTGCATTTGTGCTGTCACCTGGACTAGATCTTTTCTCCGGTTCCACAGGCTTTTTAAAAGACTACGATCCCATGAAGAGTTAGCATTCTGAGAAAACCTCCTTTTTCAAGAATTGATGGCATTTCTTCTTCTGAAAGTCATTTCCAACCACAGGTCTACTCAGTTTGACCTGCTGTTGCGTTGCTTGCAGGCCTGATGTGTTTGCTTCTATGAAAATGTCCATTAACTAAGGTTGTGTCTGATGGACTTTTGTCACCTCATGCATCATAAGAGTAGAGTAAGTGTCAAGGGATAATAGATATCTTATTTTCCTAGATTCACATGCTAGTTTGCACTATTCATTCTAGGTTGTCTCCGAATCACTGTACAAGAGTTAACTGTAAATGGGATTTGCCAACTCTGAGAAGGGAAGGGAATCTGACTCAGGATATGTTCAAAGTCACCTTTACTAGGCTCTAAGCACACCTTTCTAGTCTCTTGATGGGTGAAAGGGCTTTGGACCACAGAAGCTGGTCTCTAACCACCCTGAAGAATTCCTCTAGATATGGACCTCTTGTCTAATTGTCACTTCTAAAATCTATGAGAGCAAAGGTAGGATCCGTGCCTGGTATCTAATAGGAGCTTAGTAAATATTTATTGGATAAATGAATGGATGATTAATTCTGTGATTGAATCTTACAGTATTCCAAGTACTGAGCCATGCACATTTCACTTAATTTTTACTATACTTCTGTAAGTTTTTAATTCATTGACTAATATTAATACTTGTCAACTGGATAACACTGTCACATTCCGTATTATTTGAATCTTATAATATCCTGTGAGAGACACCATTGGTTTTACCCCCATTTTACAGTTCATGATATTGATACCTAGAAGATGTTTAATGCTTTAATTCAGCGTTTTTCCAATTTTAATGTAGCAAGAACCTCCTGAAGTTCTTAGATTCTGATTCAGCATATCTGGGTGGGCCTGAGAGTAGTAGGTTTAACAAGCGCCCAGGTGATGCTGCTGCTGCTGTTCTGCAAACTATACTCTGAGTAGCAAATAGAACATTCTAAATAGAACACTTTGCCTTTGTGAAGGTGAGGGGTTAAAAAATAATATACGAGACAAATAAACATTCTCTCTTTCAACCAAAAAAAAAAAAAAAGAGCTAGAGACTAAGCAGTCTAAAAGCAAATATCTTCATAGATACCATTCAACTGAAATCCTGGTGATGAAGCTTGATCAATCAGCCGTTCTTTAAGCCTACAGGATATAACAGCACACAATATACTAACAAACTTGGAGGATTCACGCTTCCAATTTCAAAACGACACAAAGCTACTTTTAAAAATCTAAAGCCAAAGCAATAAATAGAAAAAATGAGAAGACCCTTGTGACTGTCCCCAAAAAAGGTTATTTTCGGCCAATGTAATGCAGATTAATTTTCATAACATGCCTTGATATTTTCTTATTAAAAAAGGGACTTGAGGGCTTTCCTGGTGGCGCAGTGGTTGAGAGTCCGCCTGCCGATGCAGGGGACATGGGTTCGTGCCCTGGTCCGGGAAGATCCCACATGCCGCGGAGCGGCTGGGCCCGTGAGCCATGGCCGCTGAGCCTGCGCATGCAACGGGAGAGGCCACAGCAGTGAGAGGCCAGCGTACCACAAAAAAAAAAAAAAAAAAAAAAGGGACTTGAAAGGTGTAGTTAAGAGTAAAAATTGTTTGCATATTATACATAGTAACTGAAAACTAACGTCACTCTTGGGAAATCTCCATCATCTTCATAGCCTGCCTAAGAAAGCAAGATTGTTCTAAAGCATGAAGATAAAGACTTGCTATTTACGACTGTGCCCTTGATCAGTTACTGGGGCTTTCTATGTGGAACTCAACAGACATTCATCACTGCTGCTACCTCTCACAATCAGGATTCCTCATCTGCCCAGACCAGATAATTCCATATCTTTTCGTGTACTAAAGAGCTCACCATTTTACTCAGACTTCGCTTCCTGAAACATGCAGATGCTTTGGAAAGTTAAGAGCAGAAGGCAATGAGGAGATCCAGGCAGCAGATATCCCAGCCCTAGGTTGGGGGATTGTAGCAGAAGGCAGAACACTAAGTGACGGCCGTTGGCCTACTGGGCTTTGCCTACTATGTAAAGATTTTTAAAGCTAAAGGTCATTGGTGTCCTTTATCATAATATTTGCTAGAAATGCTTTGTGGCTAGTGTATTCCCAGGTGCCAGTGTTCCAGATTATGGGTGTGTCCCTGAGTTAAGGAAAATGGGGAACCCCTTAAAGGTAACTGGGATTGAAAAAGTTGCAAGAATTATTAATTCAGAAAAATCAGAGTGAGGATAATCTTTAGAAATCTAATTTGAATTTCCAGTTTAAGATGGCATACGAATCCTTTGAATAAATTCTCCCTGAATCCTGAATTCCACTGAATGACTAATAGGGTACAGGAAACCATCAAAAGGTGCTGCCCATCTGCCAGAATGTTGGTGAATGTTTGCATGATAAAGTGTAGCCAAGACCACATCGAGTAGAGTCTGACTAAATCATGAGATGGATGCGGCATCAAAAACAAAATCGGTCGAGAATTTATGGATGGGACTTCTAGTAGCAACTCTAATATTAGAGAAAGACCAGAGCAGAGGGGCCAGAGGTAAGTGGGGCCTGTGGTGCACTTGGAGATGGTTTTCAATTCTACTTGAAAATCTTAGGGGCAAACTTGTACTGGAGGAGGTACATGAGATGGCTGGATTTGGGCTCACTCTCACTGAGCTCAGCTGAGGTTCTCTGTGAACTGGGGGCCATAGGAATGACTAAATTTTTGGAAGCACGTTGTCCAAGTCAGAGAAGGAGCACACTGATCTTCAGATTGCAGTGATCAACAAGGAGAAGTAACCCTTCTGCACAAAGGTGAAGCAAAATGTTACCCAGCTGCCTCTTTTGGATGCTAGCTCCCTTCTCCCCACAGAAAACTAGTCTTCTGACCTAACAAAACAAAATTACAACATTTTAGTATCCAGGTGGAGCTGTCAGGGGAGGTTGACTACATGAATCTAGACCTCAGAGAAATCTGGACTGGTGTCAGCAGTTGCACAGGCGATAATTAAAACTGTGCTTGTGGATGAAGTCCCTTGGGGAGAGAGTAGGCTCTGCAAAGAGAGGGCTTAGAACTGAGCCCAGGAGAATTCCAGCATCGAGAAGGATTGCTCTGAGGAGGAAAGAATTGCAAAGCACTGTGAGAAGAGGTTCCAGAGAGGGAGGAGGGAAATCAGGGTTCTGGAGTATTTTGGATATCCAGACGTGAGTGTTTCAAGAAAGAAGAGTTGTATTAAATGCCACTGGGAAGTCAAGTAGGAAGAAACTTAAAAATATTCTTTGAATTTCACAGCATCTATGTGTATGTGGAATAAAGGATCAGGTCATCTGATGAGAGACCGTGTGCGTGAAAGATGGCAGCAGGGATTGGGGAGGATGGGTGTAGTTGTCAGAGCTCTCCAGAGAAAAAGAACCAGAAATATATATATATTATTACTAAAGAGAGAGAGAGAGAGAGAGAGAGAGAGAGAGAGAGAGAGAGAGAGAGCGAGCAGGGTAAGCTGGCAGTAGAGACCTAGGGAAGAGCTGATGTTGCAGTTTAAGTCTGAAGGCAATCAGCTGGCAGAATTCCCTGTTCCTCTGGGGACCTCAGTCTTTTCTCTTAAGGCTTTCAGGTGATTGGATGAGGCCCACCCACACCATGGAGGGTAACTGGCTTTACTTAAAGTCTATTAATTTAAATGTTAATTTCATCTAAAGAATACCTTTGCGGCAGAATCCAAACATGTTTGACCAAGTATCTGGATACCATGGCCTAGCCAAGTTGACATATAAAATTAGCCATAACAATAGTGCAGGTTAGATGAGTTCTGAAGTGTTCATAGAAGAGACAATGGACCAGAGAACTGTAGTCAGGAATGTGGGGTGCCAAGGGCCCGTCTGAGGGAGGCAATCCTGAATTGATGGTGATTCCTATTTGTCCTTTTGTCTGAGTTCTCTGGAAGCATTTAGCTGCCTGGGTGCAGGGTAAGAGAAAAAGGGTTGGCACCAAAATCAAAATAAAATTTTATGCTTCATTTTGGGGGAAGGAATTCATCTTTTAACAAATATATAGTTTTGTGAATGTGTGTGTTTACTCATTGGGAAGTCTTTCCTTTCTACAATGATTATAATAGCTTTTGCATCTTGCTTCCACCCTGTTGATTGATTGTTACTTTTCCCCTTTTCTTTACTCTTTCCTTAACTTTTTCCTCATTTGCTTATCTAACAAGTCCTTGCATGTCGTAAAGCACATCAAATATATATTGCCATAAAGTCATAAATGTCTAAAATAAAACTCATATATTCAGCTCCAACTCCCTCCCCCCAAAAAATTCCTGCTTCTTTTCCATGTTAACTTGTCACCCTTTGGGGAGGCAGGCAGGGCAGATTCTAAAGAGGAAGATAGTTCCCAAGGTTAGCTTGTCAATAACTGACCTAGAATTCAAATCCAGGGTTTCTGGCCCCAAATCTTTCTATACACATTGATTCCTTGAGTTTTATTTAAAAATATTAAACACTAGAGATTTGTTGATCTTGGGATTTAAAGGTACAGGAAGAAAAGGGAAGGAAAATGGATGAATTCTCCATTCTCTGATGAAATATTTCAAGCAGTTAACTTCTCAGGTTTCCTCCTAAATCCTTTGGAGGCAACAGAGTTTGTGGTTGTGGAGGTCTGTCTTGGTATATAGTTTGGAAATGATCAGAATTCTAGGTTCTGCAACCACCAAGTTACAAATTAATTTGTATGAAGGAAAGTTTTAAAATGTTCTTGGTTGTTTTTCCCTTGCTGCTTTTAATATGTTTTCTTTGTATTTAATTTTTGATAGTTTGATTAATATGTGTCTTGGCATGTTTCTCCTTGGATTTATCCTGAATGGGACTCTCTGTGCTTCCTGGAGTTGATTGACTATTTCCTTTTCCGTATTAGAGAATTTTTCAACGATAATCTTTTCAAATATTTTTTCAGTCCCTTTTTTTTTCCTCTTCTTCTTCTGGGACCCCCTATAATTCGAATGTTGGTACATTTAATGTTGTCCCAGAGGTCTCTGAGACTGTCCTCAATTCTTTTCATTCTTTTTTCTTTATTCTGCTCTGTGGTAGTTATTTCCACTATTTTATATTCCAGGTCACTTATCTGTTCTTCTGCCTCAGTTATTCTGCTATTGATTCCTTCTAGAGAATTTTTAATTTCATTTATTGTGTTGTTCATCATTGTTTGTTTGCTCTTTAGTTCTTCTAGGTCCTTGTTAAATGTTTCTTGTATTTTCTCCATTCTATTTCCAAGATTTTGCATCATCTTTACTATCATTACTCTGAACTCTTTTGCAGGTTGACTGCCTATTTCCTCTTCACTTGTTTGGGCTGGTGGGTTTTTACCTTGCTCCTTCATCTACTGCATATTTCTCTGTCTTCTCATTTTGCTTAACTTACTGTGTTTGGGGTCTCCTTTACACAGGCCGCAGGTTTGTAGTTCTTGTGTTTTTGGTGTCTGCCCCCAGTGGGTCAGGTTGGTTCAGTGGGTTGTGTAGGCTTCCTGGTGGAGGGGACTGGTGCCTGTGTTCTGGTGGGTGGGGCTGGATCTTGTCTTTCCGGTGGGCAGGACCATATCCGGTGGTGTGTTTTGGGGTGTCTGTGACCTTATTATGATTTTAGGCAACCTCTCTGCTAATGGGTGGGGTTGTGTTCCTGTCTTGCTAGTTGTTTGGCATGGGGCATCCAGCACTGAAGCTTGCTGTCCATTGGGTGGAGCTGGGTCTTAGCATTGAGACGGAGATCTCTGAGAGAGCTCTCGCCGATTGATATTATGTGGGGTCATTTGGTGGTCCAAATGTCCTGAACTCGGCTCTCCTACCTCAGAGGCTTGGGCCTGACACCCGGCCGGAGCACCAAGACCCTGTCAGCCACATGGAATTCCAGTGGTGAAATAACATTCTAGGTCCAAGACGGAGCTGCTCCTTCCTGGGGTCCACGTCAGCAAATGGAAACTTAGATAAGTCTGTGTGTCTGTAAATGTTCCACTTGACCACAGTGAAAGGATTTCAATCTGAGTCAGAATCCTTTGATACTGATGTCAGTATCATCTTTTTCGCATCTTTAGATGTGGGAGATTGAGAAAGCAGGTCTTCTAATCTCCCTCTTGTGAGTCAATGAAAGAATCTCAGGAGGACCCAGAGAAGCCTGGGACGCAGGGGTTGCCATCGAAGCCGGGAGTGCCCAGCTCTTCTACCGACATTTTCAAATACAAATCTGAGGGTAGAACTTGGGGTCACTGATGTAGGTTTCAGCTGAATATTAGAAGGAACTATCTAACAGCTGGAATTCTTGCGATACATAAGCGGTCTCCTGTGTTTTGGCCCCCGTACACTCTGAGATACCTGCCTGTCAGGGGCACTCCTGAAAGATTCCCTCACTGGTGGGATGTTGGATGATGTGACCTCTTGTGTCTCTTCCAAGCAAAACTTCAAAGACGGTGACACAGCTTTGCCTGGGGGTTTCCTGGGGTTTCAAGTCTCACCACTTGCAGCTTTGGGAATAAGGGTTTGCACTCAGCAAGGATCATAGCACTCCATGTATTATCAGAAAGGGAGGGCAAATTGCTTTCTAAGTATAAAATACGTTCCAACATGTGTATGTCTGTGTGTGTAATTTCTTTTTTGCTATTTTATTTTCAAGAAAACTAGATGTGTTCCAAAAACAGTAGATAAATTAAGATCCCTTTGTTCTTTGATATATATTGAGTACGAGTTTTTTTTATTTTTAAGAAAGGACTTTAGGAGCTTTTTGAAATTCAATTGTTCCTAGGAGTATTAATTTGCTAGGGCTGCCATAACAAAATATTAGAGACTGGGTGGACTAAACAACAGAAATTAATTTTCTCAGTTTTAGAGGACAGAAGCCCAAGATCAAGGTGTCAGCAGGTTTGGTTCCTTCTGAGGCCTCTCTCCTGGGCTTGCAGATGGCCACCTTCCTGCTGTGTTCTCACAGGGTTGCCTCTCCATCTACGTGTTGTCTGCATCTTAATCTCTTCTTAAAAGAACACCACCCATATTAAGGCCCACCCTTATGACTTCACTTTACCTTAATTACCTCTTTAAAGGCCCTTTCGCTAAATACAGGCATATTCTGAGGTACTAGGGGTTAGGAACTTGTTCAACATATGAATGATGGGGAACATGATTCAGCCTATAACAGTAGGTTTTGATTTTCTCCAGTGCTATTTCTGTTCATATTTCTCAGTTTTCCTTAAGTAGTAATAGGCTAGAGGAAACGTGGAATTTAGAGAAATGCACACTGTAACTACTTAACTACTTCCTACATCAAGTCCTAACAGATATGGCTTTTGATTGCCAGCTTGCTGGTGTGCCAGTGCAGCCCCTGTCTGTCAACTCAGCAGTATTTCTGCAGAGAAGTCAGCTGGCTCCCTTGAATGACATCTTGCTTTTCATCGTCAGCCCAGTTGTACCCAAACAAGTTGAGACACAGTAGCCTTGCAGACACAACAGGCCTTTAAACATTTTCCAGGGAAAACAATTGCATT
This sequence comes from Stenella coeruleoalba, assembly GCF_951394435.1. Classification (NCBI taxonomy): domain Eukaryota; kingdom Metazoa; phylum Chordata; class Mammalia; order Artiodactyla; family Delphinidae; genus Stenella; species Stenella coeruleoalba. The sequence continues at coordinate 53,140,481 of NC_137162.1, read as the reverse complement.
TCTACTTTTGTACAAAGGATCAAGACCTCTGATTGCTTTTATGTTTTGTTTTTCTTGTGATGCTAATTATGTTTTCACAAATCTAACTGTTCTGTTGACTCCTACAAGGCATATTATTAACAAATCTCTAATGCAATCTACTGCAACCAAGTATGTGACTGGCATAGAGATCCAGGATATAATGTTCCTTTATTTCTACCCTAAAACTGTGCTGAAGACTCCTTGGTTAGTTTATCTCATGAGGCAAAATTCTGAATGAATAGAATGTACTCTTACATATTCTTTCATGAGATATAAATGTGATTTTTTTCTCTCCTATTCAGAAAACAGAGTTGTCATTTCAGCCAAGATATTTTCTAAGCACAAATTCAGAAAACACATAAAAGTACAACAAAAATAAAAATTACTTGGGTTTTTTTTTCACGTTTTTGCTATGGATGTCTAATTGATCTAGCACCATCTGCTATTCTTTTTCCTTTGAATTGCTTTTGCACCTTTGTAAAACACCAGTTGAGCATATTTTTGTGGCCCTATTGTTAGGCTCTCTGTTCCATTTACCTATATGTCTATCCATTTGCCAATGCACATTGTTAGCATTACTTGGCTAGATCGTAAGCCTTCTTTTTTTTTGAAGATTATTTAGCTATTCTAGGGCCTTTGTCTATAAATAAAATATAAATTATATATATTATATAAAATTATAAAAATGTCTTACAGAAAACATTGCTGGAATTTTGATAGGAACTACATTAAACCCATTTTTTAGGTCCTTGATTTCCTTCACCAGTATTTTTAGCATAGAAATCTTACACATGCTTTGTTAAGTATATATCTAAGTAGTTAATTTTCTTTGGAGTGATTGTAAATGGTATTTCTTTTTTTTTTTTTTTTTTTTTTTTTTGCAGTATGCGGACCTCTCACTGTTGTGGCCTCTCCCGTTGCAGAGCACAGGCTCCGGACCCGCAGGCTCAGCGGCCATGGCTCACGGGCCCAGCCGCTTCGCTGCATGTGGGATCTTCCCGGACCGGGGCACGAACCCGTGTTCCCTGCATCAGCAGGCAGACTCTCAACCACTGTGCCACCAGGGAAACCCCAGTATTGTTTTTAAATTCTGGTTTCTGCACATTTACTGTTAAAGTATAAAAATGCAGTTGATTTTTTACGTTGATTTTCTATCCTGTGACCTTGATGAACTTACTTATTAGTTTTTGGAGTTTTTTGGGGAGATTCTTTGAGAACTTCTATGTACAGAATCATATCATTTGAAAATAGAGACAGTTTTATTTCTTCTCTTCCAATCTGTATGCTCTTTCTTTCTTTCTTTCTTTTTGCCTTATTGTAATCCCTAGAACTTCCAGTACTACGTTGAATATGAATGGTAAGAGCAGACATCCTTGCATTGTTCCAGACCTTAGTGGTAAAGCATTTACTTATTCTTTCTTACTATTTATTTCTCTCCTCTTTGTCCCATCTTTTGTTATGTGTGGCTTTGCTCCATTTATTTTTTGTTGTTGTTGTTGGTAATTTGGAAATTATATGTCCTATTTCAAATATTTTTAAGGTTACTCCTAAATTTTTTTAACGTACATAGCTAAATTCACAATATTTATTGACACCTTGGGCTAATCAGTAGCCATATCTTAATCTTGAATGATACAAGAAGGTAAGCCTCCTTTATTCCACTTGTCCCCTTGCAAAATCTATCATAAGAAGATCTGGTATAATCTTGAAGTGAAACTAATACATTTATATTCACCATAGCATGAAAATGAATAAAATACTTAGAAATAAATTTTATGAAAGAAGTACAAATTGTGCACTGAAAATGACAAAACTTTGCTGAGAAAAATTAAGAAGATCTAAATAAATGGAGAAATATTCTACATGGATTGGAAGACTCAATATTAGTAAAATATTGTTTTCCCCAAATTTACCTATAAATTCAATGCATTTCCTATCAAAATTTCAGAAGGTTTTTTTTTGCCAGAAATTGACAAGCAAATCCCAAAATTTACATAAATATGCAAAAGACCTAGAATAGCCAAAACAATTTTGAAAAAAAACCCCAAAGTTGGAGGACTTTCAGTTTCCGATTTCAAAACTTAACTATATACATTTATTCAAATTCTGGAGAGGGTGTGGAAAAAAGGGAACTCTCCCCTACACTGCTGGTGGGAATGCAAATGTGTGCAGCCACTGTGGAGAACAGTATGGGGGCCCTTAAGAAACTAAAAATAGAGTTGCCATATGATCCAGCAGTACCACTCCTGAGCGTGTGTCCGGACAAAACTCTAATTTGAAAAGATACATGCACCACAATGTTCATTGCAGCATTATTTACAATAGTCAAGACATGGAAGCAACCTAAATGTCCATCGACAGATGAGTGGATCAAGAAGGTGTGGTATATGTATGTGTGTGTGTATATATATATATATATATATATATATATATATACACACACACACACACACACACACACACACAATGGAATATTACTCAGCCATAAAAAAGAATGAAATAATGCTATTTGCAACAACATGGATGGACCTAGAGATTATCATACTAAGTGAAGTAAGTCAGATTGAGAAAGACAGATATATGCTATCACTTATATGTGGAATCTAAAAAATGATACAAATAAACTTATTTACAAAACAGAAGCAGACTCACAGACTTAGAAAACAAACTTACGGTTACCAAAGGGGAAAGGGGGTTAGGGAGGGATAAATTAGGAGTTTGGGATTAGCAGATACAAAGTACTATATATAAAACAGATAAACAACGTCCTACTGTATAGCACAGGGAACTATATTCAATATCCTATAATAAACTATAATGGAAAAGAATATAAAAAAGAATATGTGTATATATGTATAACTGAATCACTTTACTGTACACCAGAAACTAATGCAACATTGTAAATCAAATGTACTTCAATAAAAAGAGAAAGCTACAGTTATTAAAACAGTGTGCTACTGCTGTAAGGTGAGACATATAGGTTAGTGTTACAGGATTAAGAGACCAGAAAAAAGTCACTATGTTTATGACTTGTGAGGAAGGTACCAAGACAATTCACTGTGGAAATAACAGTCTTTTCAACAGATGGTGCTGGGACAATTGGGTATCCATATGCAAAAAGATGAACTTTTACCCTTACCTCATACCATACACAAGAACTAAGGTTGATGGAAGTGGGCGGGGGATGTGAGGAAGATTTTATAAAATGCTCCCTTGGGTCAGGGAGCACTTGCCTCGTTTCTGAAAACTCAGATTAAAGCCCTGAGACCTAGTTTTTTTCCATTTGGGGGGTTGTTTCCATTCCCTCACAACACAGGAACTACTATGTTCCAAGTTCTTCCCTTTATCCTCACACCCTGTCCCTCTGTGCTGCAGGCCTCTCTCCCCAGCCGACTGAGTTCATGAACTGTAAGGGTTCAGGTTGGAGAGAATCTATATAGGAGGGCCAATCACTCCATTTTTAAGCTCCCCACTAATGGAATTCCAGGAATCTACAGTGAAGCAGCAGGTCCCATGTAGAATAGTCCCACGTTTTCTCTTACTACCCGTATCTCTTCTTCTCTCTCCAAATTGCAGTAATTAGGTGCTTTCAAGAAATTTTTCATTTATTTTCCACAGTGCTGTTATCTTGAGAAATGAATTTATGTCTTGTGAATCTTCTTTCAATTTAAGCCATTCATTACACCTAGCTGAAGTTTCTTCCCGGTTGCAGTATGTAATTGGCACTGTTTCTTGTTTACATTGCATATAAATGTTTCTCTTATATTTAATTCTGTTTTGGTCCATTTTAATTGGTTCCTGGGAGGAAATTTAGACTGTCTTTGAAATGATCATCTTTATCACTCCAGGTTATGTTCTACAATTACTCTGTGTGTGTGTGTGTGTGTGTGTGTGTGTGTGTGTGTGTGTGTGTGAGAGAGAGAGAGAGAGAGAGAGAATAAATCTGGCTTTGACATGTCCTTCCACACGTGACATCATCTTATCTGGTTTGGATTGTTTTTTGTTCTCTCTTCCCCTTTCATCACTTCATTTGCAGCACTCTTTTAAACAGATATCTGTTAAAGAGTTCAGTGTTTTATCTAATTGTCTAAGCAAGCCTGTGAGTTGTTAATATACTTATGATTGATCCTTAAGGAAACCGAATCTTTGATGCACTGTATACTTGATTATTAAACAGACTAATTACATCTTAATGGCTTTTAATAGGTGGTTGTAATATACATACTTAACTTTTAGTTGAATGAACTCACAGTGGTATTTATCTTTTCAACCTTTTAAAATATATAAGGACAGCAAACGTAATTTCCATGTGGGCCAACAGAAGGTGAAAAAAGACTTTTCTGTACAAAATATTCCTGAAATAAATTTTAATCCATATAGTGAAATGATAGATAGAAACTTTATTGGTTATTCCAATTTATAAATTATCTTTTGGAATTTGTTAAATATTATATTTAGTTGAACCTTTGTGGCTACTCTCTGTCGTTACTCTTAAAATAGTCTGACACCTCCAGTATCCAAAAAAGATAGGTCATATTCACTCTAAAGAGGGTAACAGAAATTGACCTGTAATATCTGAATGGGAGGAATGCCTCTCATTCTTATAACTTTCTGTCTGGCTCATGAATCTTGCCTGGAAACCTCATTTGTGATTTTGGACTCATCTGCTTTTTGGACTTGGCATTTGTACAAGACCTCACCAAACTCTGATTTTGGGCTTCCTTTCTGGGTCTTTAGCTCAGACATATTTTTGTTCTGTTTTGGATCCTGATGTTCATTCCTCTAACAAATGTCCGGGTTGGGTCTACCTCTTCCCTATGTGGGGCAAAGGGAGGATTGAATTCTGAGCATGTCTACAACCCAGACTAAAGAGAGGATACCTGTAGATAATCTACAGGGTACTGCAGAAAAAGTACAGGGCCTTGAAATGGAAACAGTAGGGGGATAACAGGTGGAACTTGGTGTAAGAGGCAAATAAAATAAAACACTAGGAACGTGGGTAAAAGATGGAGAAGTCTCTTGCTATCAGACAGGCCATCAATATGTAGACAGTAATACCTGGCCTACAAAGTCAAGAGAAAAATTTCCCTTTCTGTGCTTAACTGTTATAGATATATAATTAGTTTTTAAGAAAATTATGGTTTTTTTTTTAAAAAAGAGAGTGTCGGGCTTCCCTGGTGGCGCAGTGGTTGAGAGTCCGCCTGCCCATGCAGGGGACACGGGTGCGTGCCCCGGTCCGGGAAGATCCCACATGCCACGGAGCGGCTGGGCCCGTGAGCCATGGCCGCTGAGCCTGTGCATCCGGAGCCTGTGCTCCGCAACGGGAGAGGCCACAACAGTGAGAGGCCCGCATACCACAAAAAAAAAAAGAGAGTGTCTTATGATTTAGTATACACACATTAAGGGATACGGTGGGATCTGATATCCTTCTTCAGTTTCCCCTGCCTGAGAGGCTGGGAATCCCTAGGCCACCAGTATGACCAAGGGAACATTTACAAAATTGATTACATCATTATGGGAAAAAAAAGTCAAATGAATTTAGAGATCAAAATGTTCTTTGAGCAAGTTCCATATCCATTTCTAATACAAATGACTCTTAAAAACTGGGCCTAAAATTATACTTTAAATGATATTTTATCTATCTTAAAGGTATGGCAAATTGGCAACATGTATCAAAGCCTTAAAAATGTGCTTATCTTTGGCCTCAACAATTCCATTTCTAAGAACTGATCTAAGGAATAATTTAGAAATATACACAGTATTTCTGTTTCAAAGTTGTTATCTGTTATACTAAAAATTGAGTATAACCTCCATATTCAATATTTATACCTTAGATCTTGACAGTACGGCCGCAGAGAATAATCACTATTCAGCCTTTGGAAGCCACGCTATAGAACAGGGCCGGGCAAACTTTTTCTGTAAAGAGCCAGGTAGTAAATATCTCAGGCTTGGGGAGCCATATGGTCCCTATTGCAACAATTTAATTTTGCTGCTGTAGAGCAAAAGCAGCCATAGATAATAGACAATGAGTGTGGCTATATCCCAACAGAACTTTAGTTTGGACCCTAAAGTTGGAATTTCATACAATTTTCTTGTGTCACAAAATAATATTCTTTTGATTTTTTTTTCCTTTACCACTTAAAAATGTAAAAACCATTCTTCACTTACAGTTTGTCCAAAACATGCAGCAGGCAGGATTTGATCCCTGCTACAGAGATACTTTGTCATAGGAAATAAATTTGTCACGTACTAATAAATGATAAAAATACGTATGAAGCAATAGGTACAGTATCTTCCCCATTTTCTAAATAAAAAAATTAAGTGCTGTTCTACGGCCTGGCCTGGAAAGGAGAGGAAGTCAGGACTCCAGACATCAGTGCTTACAAGTGAAAATTAGACAGTGCAAACATGGCACAAGCTGAGGCTTGAAAAAGTGCGTGCACATTTCCACTTGAAATGTCCACATATCCTGGATCCTGTCATGAGAAAACACCCAGGCTGGCCTCCCAGAGTCATGTGAGATGTGTAGGAGGGCCAAGAGGTCCCAGTCAAGACTCTTCTGGACCAGCCAGACCCCAGCAGCCCTCCCCTTGAATCCCAAGGCATCGGTGACCCCTGCTGAGATCACGGGAGCCCAGCCCAGATCGGCAGACCTGCTCCCTGAGTCACAGACTTGTGAGAAGTAGGAAATGGTTGCTGGTTTCAGCCATTAAGTTTTGGGGCAGTTTGTTGTGCATCAGTGCTAACTGAACCGGATGGTTTTGAGTGATGGTTCTGATATCTAAATCTTTAGATGACGCAACATGAAGAGGAGAGGCAGTAGCACCGAGGTGAGATGTCACGGTGTGGGTACCAGGGGAGCCTGTTCAGAGCAGAGGGTAGGACTCCATGCCCGGGGTGGGGCAGCCCTAGTCCAGGGGACACTTTTCATCTGGTCCCCATGGCTACATGCCACCATAGTATCACCATTTCAATTACCAAAAAATGACCTGGTATAACGCTGGTTTCCCTCCTTTTGGTAAAATCTTTTCCACCCAGATCATTTATGGGATCCTCACTCTGCTGAGGAGAAATAACTTTAAATCCTTCACTTTTGCAGAGCACTTTACAAAATGCCTTCACATAGATTACTCCATTTATTCTCATTACTATTCTATGAGGTACATGTTATTGTATACACACTTTAAATGAAAAACTAAAGAGAAGAGAAGAATAACTTATTCCAGGTTCAAGTTCATTAAGTGGCAGAAATGGCACACAAAACCCAGGTTCTTTGATTTAAAACCCAAGCCCCTCTCCGTGACAGCACAGCTTTCTTCCTGAACACAGCTTCTTAGATTAACTGTGTATGATTGATTTAACCAATTTTCTTCCTCCTAGGCAGAGGAACTGGTTCCTCTAGAGCATCACACACTGTTTCCAGGGATTCTTGCTACAGAGCAAGTGGGAAGATTGGTTGCCTGTTAGGCAATCATTGAAAACATCTGCAAAACTTGCCTGTGTACTCTGACAATATGATTTAGGTGTATCAATCTAGAATTATGCTCTAGAGGTCCTTCATAGAATGTGTGCTAATCTGAAACTGTACTACATCCTTCCTCCTTTTATTTTCTTCAATGTTTCCTACCTCTTTTAATGGCATCATCTTTCTTCTAGTCCCTCAGGTCATTTTGTTACCTTCTTCTTTTCCTCTCATCCTCATCTACAAATAGCATCTAATAAAGTGTGGCATCTAACCATATGCCAAACCATGTGGGTCCCTTCACCATGACAGCGTTGATCTCTCTTCCCTTCCCTCCATTGCCATTGTCAAGCTCCTTGCTATCTACCAAATACACCACCCAGTGAGCAATCACATGGGGTTCAGCTTCCTTTTCACTCTCTCCCCTCCCATCCTTATTGTGCTTTGCCCCCCAGATTAACCTTTGGAAGCAGAGTTCTATCATTCCCCTGCTTATAGAAATCTTCCGTGGATCACCACTACTTATGAATCAAATACTAACCATCAGTAGGCTTTCTAGGATTTTTTTCCCCTTTTAAATAAACTGTATTTTTTAGAGCAGTTTTAGGATCATAGCAAAACTGAGCAGAAAGTACACAGAATTTCAATATACCTCTGCCCTCACATGCCTTTGTATCTAAAAAGTTACTGCCATACCCAAGGTCATCTAGGTTTTCTCCTATGGTATCTTCTAGGAATTTTATAGTTTTGCACTTTATGTTTAGGTCTATAATCCATTTGGAGATAATTTTTTGTTTGTTTTTTGGTTTTTTTTGGCTGCACCATGCAGCATGTGGTATCTTAGTTCCCTGACTAGGGATGGAACCGGTGCCCCCTGCAGTGGAAGCATGGAGTCTTAATCACTGGACCACCAGAGAAGTCCCCATTTTGAGATAATTTCTGTGAAGAGTATGAAGTCTAGATTCTGTTTTTTTTTTTTTTTGCATGTGGATATCCAATTGTTCTAGTACCATTTGTTGAAAAGGCTATCTTTGCTTCCAAGACTACCTTGAATAAAAGTGGCGAGCATCCTTGTCTTGTTCCTGATCATAGAGAAAATGCTTTCAACTTTTCACCAGAGTATGATGTTAGCTGTGAGTTTGTCATATGTAGCCTTTATTATGTTGAGGCATGTTCCCTCTATACTCACTTTGTTGAGAGTTTTGGTTTTGTTTTTTGTGTTTTTTTTTTTTTGCGGTACGCGGGCCTCTCACTGTTGTGGCCTCTCCCATGGCGGAGCACAGGCTCCAGACGCGCAGGCTCAGCGGCCATGGCTCACGGGCCCAGCCGCATGTGGGGTCTTCCCGGACCGGGGCACGAACCCGTATCCCCTGCATCGGCAGGCGGACTCTCAACCACTGCGCCACCAGAGAAGCCCTGTTGAGAGTTTTTAATCATAAATCAATGTTGAATTTTGTCTGAAGCTTTTCCTGCATCTAATGAGATGATCATATGATTTTTATCTATCTTTTTTTTTAATGTGGTATATCACATTGATTTGCAGATATTCATCCATCCTTGTCATGTACATGGGTCTATTTCTTTTCAATTTAGAATTAAAAAATATTTACTGATAATTTTTCTTTTACAAATGTTTGGTAACCCCAACTAATCACCCAAAATGCAAACTGTAAACAGAACAACAGCAAAGGAGCAACTACTGAGTATAAGAAAACAAACTATGAACAGATGACAGACTGAGCAAGGGTGCAGGAGGCAGCAACAGAGATCGAAAGACACGTGCACAACTATGCCACTGAGAGTGAAAATTTGAGTGAATACGTAGCCACATTTGGACCACAGCGATTTCAGTGCAATCATTTAGGAATCCTCTGGGCCAAATACTAAAACACAGGAGGAGGAATGGACAAACGTGCTTTATGAGAATGCTCAGCATGTTGGCATGGGAACAAGGAAGCAGAGAAGCTCTGTAGTCATTTCACAATGTGTAGCAATCTTTCCCTATGTCCATAAGCCCCAGTACTACCCATTTCCCCAGGCCTAACTCGATGCCACCTCCATGAAGCATTGCCTGATCACTCACCCGGAACTGCAAGCTCCACTGATCGAAAATTTATAATTCTTAATTCTCATGTGTTGTTTCCACTAGTAGGCTTGGGAACTCCTGAGTGTGGAATTTACTTCATTTTTCATTTACTTCATTTTTTTAAATTATTTTTTTAAACATCTTTATTAGAGTATAATTGCTTTATACTAATGGTGTGTTAGTTTCTGCTTTATAACAAAGTGAATCAGTTATACGTATACATATGTCCCCATATCTCTTCCCTCTTGCGTCTCCCTGCCTCCCACCCTCCCTGTCTCACCCCTCTAGGTGGTCACAAAGCACCGAGCTGATCTCCCTGTGCTGTGTGGTTGCTTCCCACTAGCTATGTATTTTACATTTGGTAGTGTATATATGTCCATGCCACTATCTCACTTCATCCCAGCTTACCCTTCCCCCTCCTCGTGTCCTCAAGTCCATTCTCTATGTCTGTGTCTTATTCCTGTCCTGCCCCTAGGTTCTTCAGAACCATGTTTTTTTTAGATTCCATATGTATGTTTTAGCATACGGTATTTGGTTTTCTCTTTCTGACTTACTTCACTCTGTATGACAGACTCTAGGTCCATCCACCTCACTACAAATAACTCAATTTCGTTTCTTTTTATGGCTGAGTAATTGGAATTTACTTCTGATCCAGCATTTGTTCCTTGTGCCTGTTAGCACGTCCTAAAATTTCATATTAACAGAAAAAGGAGGAAAATATGGGGGCAAGCAGGAAACCTTGGAAATCTCTCCCTCTCTTCTTTGCTGCTAGGGGTTTAACTTTATCTTAAGATGTTGGGGCTTGAATCTCAAATGCAAGTGCTCTTTCGCCTCACTCCCTTTATCAAGTTAATTGTTTTAGGCATCTCTGCTAGTCCCTTGTATCATTCATGGGCATAGTAGCTGAGACTATGTCTTGGTATTTAAATGTTGAGAAATTTTGAATCTTCAAAAGCAAGATGCAAGCTTTTAATTTAGAAATCCAAGATAGTTTACAAGATATGGAGGGCCCATTTGGCCCACAACCAATGTAGAGGAAGGAGGATTATATAATTTATGTACATTTGAGACAAAAATGCTCCTTGATCTGAGTTTGGAGTGTCTCCTTAATGCTTTCTGGTGCAGTTGACTTGATAAGTTGACTTAGTACTACTAGTCAGCATCAACTCTGTCCTATCTAAGTTATGTTAGGACCCAAAAGATGCCCTGGCCACTGAGTCTAAAGGTCCCAGTTCTGTAATAGTACGTGTACGGAGTGTTGAAAAGCAGAATGTGTGGTATCTCCATGTTGAAAGAATGGGAAGCTGCTTCAGTTCTGAGTAATGCATGGTGTTCTTCTTTTTCAAATACTTTTTATTCTTTCAGAATTTAGCTATCAACTCTCCACTGGTTTAAGTAGCTGTGAAACACTGAACATTCAGTTGCTTTTGAATAGCCAAGAGGAGCTATTCTTTTAGAAAACATGTATTTTATTCTGCCCACTGCATCTAAATGAATCTATCGCAAAGCTGTGTTGACTCACATCCATATGCAAATATTGACTTATGCATTACAACGACGCAAGCTTGGTAGGTTTGGGAAGGAAAACACAGCACAGATAAACATTTATAAGCAATTCAAATATTAAAGAGCTTAAATATTTCCAAACATTATCACATATGAGTGTTTCTGGGATGTAGTTATGGTGCTGCAGTCATTTGCAAAACATAGTTACTGAACGACATTGCTTTTACGTATGGAAGTATGTGTTTCTGACAGCAATAAAATCAACATGTTAGGTATTCATACCATCCTTTATAATAGTCCTTGGGGAAATGTACTCAGTTCTATATTCTCTTTTTAGGTGATACTATAGTGAAATGGGACAGTAAATTTCATAAACTTTTGTTAAGTGTTCCTAAATATTCCTGGTAATCGTGAATAAGGATTTTTTAAAATGTTTATTCTGATATTAAGAGATACAGAATTTTGCAGCAGAATATATCATTTTAGCTTTCTTAAATCTAGTATTTGTTCCTCTAATATGACTTTTATTAAAATGTCATAGAACTTGGTTCGCATACATGCCACTCCTCTGAATCCTGATGACTGTTTTCTTTCTATTTTTCCCCTTTTACAAGCAGTTATATTAAAATCAGTTTTACCTTGCCCTGGGTTCTGAGGAGTGCCAAATCTGGTAAATTCAGACCTCAAGACAAACTTCAGAAATGCCAGAGGGATTCCTGAAGATCTCTTACTACCCCCCATCACCTCGGAGGGCAGATCCTTCCTAATGATGCTTTATAGTACAACACAGTACTACTCTGAATTACTAACTTCGTAAGTCAAGAGTGGGGACTTTTCTTGTGTGACTGACTTTTATTAAATGAGGAAACTACTATTATAGAAAGAGATAAAGTTGACATTCCAAGAAGATTCTTTTAGCTTTCAGTAGGAAAAACAAAGAGAGGCTAGGATAACTAGGTGACCATGAAATATGCTAATTAACAAAAAGTTTACAGTTAATTTACTTATTTCACATTTTTTTTGGTGCACCTACTTTTAAGTCACTGCTAAATCCTGTTTAGAATCCTGTGTCATTTTATGAGATGAAGAGGCAGCTCTCAAGATATTACTGTCTTCATGTTAAGTTATGACATGTGTACACATGTCAAAAGAACACAGCTATAAAAAGTTACTGCTACCAGGGAGATATAAACGAGAGGTGAAAGAGTGCCAAGAAGGAGGGGATCATTTTCGACAGGGTGGTCCTGACAGATGTCATGGAGGAGGTAGCCTAAAAGATGGCCTTCAAAGAACGACAGAAATTCAGTAGAGGCGGTGAGGATGGCTGAGGAAGATGAGCAGGCATGAGCAGAGGTGTGGAGGTGGGAGAGGGTGAAGCATGCTTCATTACTGTTTCGTGGTCCATCCTGGCCTCCAGCAGAGGGTTCTTAAAGGCAAATAGTGGAAAATGAAACTGGAAACAGGAGACTAGATCCCAATTGTGAAGGGTCTCTAATTCTTCTACGGGGTGTTGTTTTGTTAATTAATTTTATCTGACAAATATTTTGTAAAGTTCTAGGTCAGGCACTGGAACTCATAATAAAGAGGACAGATGGAGTAGTTGCTGGCATTTAAAGCACAGGGAGGGAGTTAGGTAACTAAATGAGCCATTGCAATTGCATAGGATAATTCCCCTACCAGCCAATCTCTACCACCTCCTTCCACTTGGCTCTCTGCTCTGAGAGACTCATACATTTTGTGGAATGTATGAAGACTCCCTTATCCCTAGCTTCTGGGTTTAACCAAAAAGAGGGATATCAGAGGGTAGAGAGAGGGTGAGGCTGGGATATTGATTCCCCTGGTTTTCTCCCTGCTGGGTCACTTTAAATTGACCAGGTCCCCTACTAAAGGCCATAGCTCCCACTGGGGAGCCGTCTCCATTCAGTTATTTGTTGAGATCTGGAAACGGCTCCCTTCCCCTGTCCTCTCAGAAATGATAAAGGCAACTTATTTTTATTAGCCCTGTGTTACTACACTCTCCCTTTATTTGACTTGTTCACCAGTTTGACTATCATCTGTTGTCTGACGGACCCCTGACTGATAGAACTATGATACTGTATTAGTTTCCCGAGGCTGCTGCAACAAACTATCACAAATTTGGTGACTTAAAACAATAGAAATGTGTTCTCTTTATAGTCCTGGAGGCCGAAAGTCAGCAATCAGTATCACTGGGCTGAAATCCAGGTGCTGCAAGGTTATGGTCCCTCCAGAGGCTCTAGGGGAGAATCTGTTTCTTCCCTCTTCCAGCTTCCATTTTCACACCACCTTTTCTTGTGTGTCTTTTCCTCTTCTGACTGTATGAGATTTCCTTCTGCCTTCCTCTTATAAGGACATTTGTGATTGCATTTAGGACCCTCCTAGAAAATCTGGGATAATCTCTCCGTCTGAAGATCCTTAATGTAATCACACCTGCAAAGACCCTTTTTGCTTGTAAAGCAAGCTTTAAAGTTTCTAGAGAATAGGATCTGATCCTTTGAGGGGTCATTCTTCAGCCTACTTCAGACAGGGGAGTACAGGTGCTAGGGAAGCACAAGCAGAGACACCCCAACCAGTCTAGGATGTCCAGGGATGCCTTTTGTTGGGGCTCAGGGCGGACTGCTGCCGAATATACCATGATGGCATATTGCTTATTTTGAAAGTTAAAGTTAATTAAGAAATGGCCAATGCAAAAAGGACACTTGACTCTCCTTTCTGTCTCCCTAAAAGCAGGAAAGAAATCTTTCATGTGAAAGGTGCACTCCCTGCATCTGGAGGTAGGACACCTTTGTCACCAGAGACAGGAATTTGGGCAGAGAAGCCTGTGTAAACAAATCTTGCTACTTCTTTAATTTACTTTCCCAAGCCCAAACTCTGTTTAGATTCTTCACTAATTGAGCACCCTAAACCTAAGTTTCTTTGCTGCCAATTCCTCACAAATTTATTGTTTCTTTGTCTAAAAAGTACAAAAGCTGCCTGCATTAGCCAGTTCTTAGGTCCCAGATTTCTATGAGACCTCTGTGTGCATGAATTAAAATGTTTTTTTCTTCTGTTAATCTGTCTTGGGTCAATTTAATTATCAGTCCAGCCACAAGAACTCAAGAGGGGTAGTGGGGGAAATTTTCTCCTCCCTGACACTTCCCAAGGAGTAAGAAATATTACAGCTGAAATTTGTAGGATTAACAGAAATTATCTAGGCACCGGGGACCATGGGATGGAGTTGGGTGGGGGGCTGTTCAAAGCAATGAACAGCTGGAGCAAAGACCTGGAAAAAGGATAGAGCATGCTTCACCTATTTGGTACATTTGAAGACTTGACAGCTTGGATTACGGCTAGTGAGTAGAGTTGAGAGGCTAGGAGAGGTTGGTGAGGCGGTGGCTGGGAGGAGATGGTGCCAGAAAAATGAAAGATTTGGTCAGTAATGTTAAGGAGTGTGGACATAGTTCAGTTGGCAAAGAGTATACGTTATATATATATTTTAACAAGGGAGTGATATGATAAAAGTAGAGCTTCAGAAAGATTAATTTAGTATTAGAACACAGGGCAGATTGCAGCAGGGATATCCCGGAGGCATGGAACCCAGCTGAGCAATGTGATGAAAATTTCACTGATGTTGGCTGCTTGGTAAATATCTGAGGGTATTAGTCTCTGAGTAGAGTATGCTCAATGTCATCAATCACTGATGAATATTTATTAACTTCCAACAGCATGTGAGATCGTGAGTAGTTGAGGAAAATGGAAAAAAGGCCTAGTACATGCTCTAGAGCATATATAAGGTTTGTAATTTAATTGCATTAAGCTCTCTTTCCCTCAAAATATTACTTCCTATTTACTACTTAGGAAATATTTGATCTACTTGTTATCATGAGTGTTTTGCCAGATACCTCATTACTGATTCTACAAAGAAAGGTTAGTGTCTGAAATTTAATCCTAGAGGTAGAAGGCCAGAAATAAAACATCTGCAGGCATTAGGAAATGATTTCCAAGGAAATCTTCAATGACATCAACTAGAAAAATGTTAACCAGAAGCATGTGATTTTGAATCATACTGAAAAATGCTGGAAGAAAACAAATGTAGTACAAGTGCTCTGTATAATTTTAGAAATGTAATTTGGAATATCTGACATTTTCTTATGTACTATAATAATGGATAAACATAAAAGAATGTTCAAAATAGGCTGATCTGGTGAATGTGAACAATTCACTTGTTACTAAGTTGCTTTTTACCTATTGAAATCTATTCTTCTGGAATATAACAAGTAGACCAGCAAGATCTTGTTGATTATTTTAAGTCTGAAAAATCATGAGGGAAAATTAAATAGTAAGGTACCCCAATTCTACCCCCTCCCACCAGCCGTTTTGCTGAACAAAAAGCCTCTATCTTAAAAGGAAAACTTTCTATATATCATAGTCTATTATTCATTTTTAACAATTTATTAATTAGACAAGATGAGTATCTACCAGAATATAGCCAGCATGCACCTTCAGTTCTCCCAAAGAGATAGTTGATGAGTTTGCTATACATGGATGATATGAAACTATATTTAATTTTTTAAAAATTAGAAAATGATAATAGAAAAGTAAAATAAGGATGCTCAGAAATGTGTCTGTAATCAGAGTTTAGAAGCAAAGTCGAGCTGAGATAGGAAGTACTCAGTCAAGACCCAAGGAAAGAGAAATGTGTGTTACAGAAGGGTCTAAAATGGACAGGGAAAGCCATCAAGTCTGGGTTACTCCACGCCTGACTCTAAAACAAGGCTGCAAAGACAGGCATACTGATGGAAAGCATCTCATTAAATAAATACATTTTAAAGAGAAATGAAATGTATTCAGTACTGACAGATAACAAATAGCTAACAAAGTCAATTTATATTTTGGACAAAGCATATAATAATGAGATGGAGATTAGAAATGAAAGGGTATAATTGTAAAGCATTATTGGGAAATTGCAGCAGTTTTGAGCTATTTAGCTAAAAGTGGAACTACATTTCCCAAAATTCCCTTCCTTCTATGGTTCCAGGTTAGGACTGGCCACAAGAGCAATCTGTGTGAGATTTTAAACAGAAAATGAAGTAGCCATTATGCTCTGTAGGTAAGGTACTTGGTACCACTGAAGCTTGTATAAGTCATTGACTGGCTGGTTCACAATGTTCGCCTGGGACAATGTCCTGGCTTGCAGTTCCTCCAACTTTACTGAATTCACTTATTAGTTCTACCAATTTTTTGGTGGAGGCTTTAGGGTTTTTTATGTGCACTATCATGATATTTGCAAATAACTGACAGTTTTACTTCTTCCCTTACAAATCGGATGACTTCTTTTTCTTGTCTGATTGCTGTGGCTAGGACTTCCAATACTGTGCTAAATAGAAGTGGTGGGAGTGGACACCCTTGTCTTGTTCCTATTTTGGAGGAAAGGGTTTCAGCTTTTCATAGTTGAGTATGATGTTAACTGAGGTTTAGTCATAAATGGCCTTTACTAAGTCAAGATATGTTCCCTCTGTACAAACTTTGATGAAAGTTTTCGTCACGTATGGATGTTGAATTTTGTCAAAAGCTTTTTCAGCATTTATTGAGATGGTCATGTGCTTTTTCCCCCTTTCTTTTGTTAATGTGGTGGGGACACAGAAACTTTAATCTCTCTCTTTTGTAGCATTCACCTTCCACTAAAAGGAAAATATGTTGCCTAATTAAAGAAATTATATCATATTAAAGGATTTTTTAAATTAATTAATTAATTAATTATTGGCTGTGTTGGGTCTTTGCTGCTGTGCATGGCTTTCTCTAGTTGTGGCGAGTGGGGGCTACTCTTCATTGCAGTGCCCGGGCTTTTCATTGCAGTGGCTTCTCTTGTTGCAGAGCACAGGCTCTAGGCGTGCGGCCTTTAGTAGTTGTGGCACACAGGGTCAGTAGTTGTGGCTCACTGGCTCTAGAGCACTGGCTCAGTAATTGTGGTGCACAGGCTTAGTTGCTCCACAGCATGTGGGATCTTCCCGGACCAGGGCTCAGACCCGTGTCCCCTGCATTGGCAGGAGGATTCTTAACCACTGTGCCACCAGGAAAGCCCTCATATTAAAGGATTTCAAAAGAGAACACATATACACATTCACATGATAATGCTCTTCATTAAGAGGTGAGGCCCTAGTTTCCTATGAACTTGGCTTGACCCCTCTGCCTCTCCCTCCATCCTGCCATGGGTCTCTTTGGATGAAGTGCCTCATTTGCAACAGGATGAGACCCAAAACCCTGCATGAAATTCCAGGAGCAGAAGTAAAGGCGTTTTGGCTTGGTCTGTATCACAAACTCTCCTCTTGGTGAAGCAGGGAGAGCAGTGAAGATGGAAAAAAGGGTCTGAATTCTTGGTGGATGCTAGATCATGTAGCTAGATTATACAGATGTTCTCCCCTTGTTAACTGAATAGAGTTAACAGTGAGAGACAACAGTAAGATGTAAAACAGTGGTGATGTAATTCCTCTCAAGGAAAGGGACTGGAAGAGTGTCAGAAATTTCCAGTGTAAGCTTTCATTACAATACTTTCCTAACCTTATTAGTTTTTCTATGCCCATCTGAGACCAATGCTGTGGGGATGCAGGCTTTCAAGGCAGTTTCTTGGAGGGTGCTATGAAATGCTTCTGAAATACGACCAAAAAATGCTTAGGTCAATTTTACTTCACTGTCACTTTGTATACTAAACCAAGAAAGCAACTATCTTATTTCCCAGTCTTAAAGAACTCTCAGCTATGTTGTCTAAACAAATTCAGCCAATAGACTTATATAATGTCCCAGATGACAGCATAACCCAATGGCCTCTTTGCTAGACATATAAAATGCTCCATATTTGACCCCAACATATAAAATTAAACGCTTACAAGTACCCCTTTCTTACGGTGGTTTCTTGTTTCCTCAGAAAAACCTAAAGAGTTCCCAAGTGTTTACTAAAATATTTCACTCTTTACTTCTTTTTCTCCTCAGTCTTGGCTAGATTTCCACGAGGACTTGGTAAATGGATGGGTCTCTTCAGGAATTGTATTCTGGGATATCTTTCACCCCATGTTCCCCTAGCATCTGCAAAGCTGTATTACTTAAATTCCATGTCTTTTACAGTCTCTTCCTTCTAAACTCCTGAAGAGGCATAAGGAATAATAGAATATAGTGCCAACAGTCAAAATGTATGATATTTGGTGTTAAAATGTATCAGTTGACCATAAAATAATACAACAAATGACAACAATCCTTAAACAAAGTCTGAGTACTATAGCAATAACAGGTAAATCACTGTTATCCTTGTAAGTCCTTATAACCAAGGAACAGTAGTAGTGCTTCCAGACTCAGTGTATCTTGAAATTCTGATTCACATTTTGTTTCCAGACAAACATTGGCAGAGATTTAGTGTCATGAGAGAAAGAAAGAGGGCAGAGAAAATGGAATAGAAAAAAAGACAGGCTAGAGATTTTCAGTTTTGTTAGTGTCGGTCAATTTGTGACAGTTTTCCAGACTCCACCATCTGTGAACTTAAAACTCAATTACAAGAAGTCTCCCACTGAGATGTAATTGGGAAACTAAAATTCCCATAGCAAGGAAAAAAATCCTCAGTCTAGCCAGATTCCTTCTCTTTAAGAGTTTACGTAGAATCACAATTTAGAAATTCATAATGATTTCACTCTTGATCTCCAGAATTTTCTTGAATAATCCATCTTATTCTATTTTTCTCTGTTTCTTTCTACTTCTCCCTTTGTACACATTTCCACTCCTATTCATTCCTCTTTGCTTCTGGAACCCCAATCTAATCTTGTTTGGGATTTTTTCCACAGACACAGCCTCTGCTGTCACGAGAGCAGAAAATCACGTATCAATAACAAATAACCCACAGCAAATTTATGGCCTTATATTCATCATGATGCTGGTCTATGGCTGAGAAATTGGTTAATGAGGGAAAATCTGGGGTATAAAAAAATGTTTCCATCCACCAGTGCCTGGCACCAATAAAAGGTCTTGCTTTTACCCCCCAAATACGTACACATTTGCTGAATTTATTGGTGAATCTCTTACTTTTCATGGGTGCTGATGACCAGATAAAATGCTGTTCTTGTTATGTAAGTATCCTGGACTTGGAAATGCCTTAGAAATGAATGCATCCTGACTACCTAAGTTAGTTTCACATATCTTAATCTCTTATCATTAACCCATCTCACTTTGCTAAATTAACTCAGATATTCACTGTAATGATATGGTGATAAACCCAGGACTACAATTCACAAATGTCAGTGCCACCTGCTTTGCAGCCCTCCTTGCTCAAGTTCTTGAGAGAGCCTTGCAGAGGACACTCAAGACAAACACTCACAGCATTGCTTGTTAAGTCTTACAGCTCTCTGACCTCCCAAACTCTACTGGATTGTTTTGTTTTTATGGCTTAAAGCCTACCTATATTGCATGTATTCCTCAATCTTGTTGTAAAATACTATGTAGTTCATTACATGGTAAAATCTTTTATTAAGAGAACAAAAAGGTTAAAAACTTAAAAATTTTATTTTCAGTATAAGTATATAATTCTGTATACAAACACATACTCACCACACACACTCTCATATAAAGAAAAAAAATTTTTTTGGAAAGAATGAACCAAAATGTCCAAAGTGGTTATTTCTGGCTGGTGGAACCATGAATGATTTAAATTTTCTTACTTATGGTTTTATGAATTTTCCAAATTTTCTCCAACGAATAGATAAGGCTATTGTTTCTGAATGAATTTCTATTACAAAGTAAATGCATTTACATAGCAAAAAATGAGGTCAAAAGAAAGAAGAAAACTAAAATCTCCTGTAATCTTGAGCAGTTAAAACCATAAACATTTTTT